>NC_037357.1:98949897-100202754 GCF_002263795.3 Bos taurus
CTATGTTTTTGACTTCTTGGAAATAAATATTCAGGCCATTACTCCAAAATAGTGGAGTGAGGACTCACAGACAACTGGATATTTAAAAATGGGAGGAAGAGAATGGAATCTAGAAAAAAGCTAATATGAAGAAAAGTAGTCAAGAAATATCTCAGTTCTTATAAAGTCATACTTTTGGTACCTCAATCACCTAGTATACATCTGTGAACCAAGACAAGTGAACCTAGGGAAGGAAATGACAAGTATGTAGAAATACTTGTTGTTTTTGATGAGTGTTAAAAAGCTCTCATAATTTATTCATGGACGAGTTCCTCAGCTGTCTTTCAGAGGCTGTTTCTTCACAGAGAAGTAAATTCTAGCTTCTGAATTTGAAAATACTTTACACAATATTGTAACATTTTTGGTCATCTGATTTCCCACAGCATGGTGGATTAGAATTGGCAAATAAGCAAGGGAGGAAGTATTTAAGGGGAAAAGATGCTAGAGACAGGCACAGTGACTGTGGGGAATAACATCTGAGAACAGGAGACCAAAAACTGAGAAACAACCTCAGAAATCAGCACATGTTAGTCTGGTGCCCATGGTACATGGGCAAATAGCTCTATAGTCCTCAACAGTCCAGGAGAACATCAGTAATATGCAATCATTGATAACTTTTACTTGGTGACGAGTCAGGGTTAAATTTTGCTCAGGACACACTTTTTATAAAAGCAGGAACAATTGTTCCTGCCATATTATAAAGAAACTATAGAAAATTATCTAAAGGAACACACTTTAACACTTAAAGGGATAATGTTCACGGATGTGGAAATGTTTTCTCATATATTGTTGAATCAGGACTTGCTGCATTATGAATATTCATCTGAAATGGCTGTGGAAGTCATGTTGATTAGTATGAGGGATCAAGGATTAGATTTGTGTCTCTAATGAGACTGGAGGGTTATCTATTCATTTCTTTTGCCCAGCGCCCTCCCTCCTTTCTTCTGATGCAAGACTCTGCTTTCTTCTGGGAGATGCTCCTTTAACCCTAGGGTCAAAGGGGAATTGTCATCTTCTGACAGACCCCACCTCCTCTACCACAGTGATTGGCTAGAGGTGGCACCTGACTAAACTGGCCTGATCCCTGGCCACAGTGAGGGGACTCAGGGATGAACTTGTGACCTAAGATGGGCCCGTGGCCTCCAGGAGTTTTTAATTAGAACAAAAAAAGAAAGAGGTCACTTTGAATGTATGTGGACCCCAAAGCTGCCAAGGCCTCGGTCTCAGCTTCTGGGCAAAAGCTGGGCGGAGAGAATGTCACAGATGCAGAGAGAAACATGGAGTACAGCTGCAGAGACGAACGCTGGTTCTGAGGAACTTCTTTCCAATGTATGAGGTCCCTGGAGCTGTCCTGATTTTGCCTCTGTGACTCTTGTTTGTTTAGCAAATCACTTGCTTCTCGGAGCTCCCCTCAGCCCTTTCAACAAATCCTCTTTGGCATAAGCAATTTCATTTGGCTTTCTGTCATCTGCAGCTCAGTTTCCAGCCAAGCACAGGGAACTCTGGAAACCGTCTGAGGCCCTCTGAGCAGGTCACTGCAATACTGAGAGTCTGATGTTGATAACAAGAGGGGAAAAATGAGAAGCAGCCCCTGTTTGTGTAACTGATCGGGAGCTGGCATCTCTCAAGTCACGTGATTGAAAGGAAGAGCTGCTGCCTAGCCGAAGGAGGAAAAGATCTCCAGGGCTATATGTAATAGGAGTCCATGCAGCTATCTCCCTTATCAGATTTCCCTTTTCAGAGCAATTCAAGCCAAATGCTCAGCCTTACTCTCCCGCCGCGCCCGCTTAGCGCATGCACCATCCCAACTTACAGAGGCGAGCCTGGCGGGGAACTCACTGAGGACCCTTCCTCCAGTTCTAACTTTCTGAATCTGTGTGGCTACTGAAATCTCTCCTGTTGTCCACCACTGCCGTTTCCTCAGGACCAGGAGAGAGGAAAACGGTCCTCATTGCTAAAGGCAATGCTAGGATGACAAGTTCATAAACAGTGTAGAGAATAATAATGATAGCTAACACTTAGAGCCAGGCACTAAGTGATTGGCATGTATTATTTTATTTAATCCCTGCAAATCAATGATGTAATACTAATATAATTTCTGTTTTAGAGATAGGCAGAGTGAGACTTAGCAAGATTAAGAATCTTGCAATAGGTAATGCTTTGAATACAATAGAGTCAGGTTTTAAACTCAGGCACTCTGAATCTAGAATCCTCTCTCCTTCAGTTCAGTTCAGTTCAGTTGCTCAGCCGTGTCCGACTCTTTGCGACCCCATGAATTGCAGCACGCCAGGCCTCCCTGTCCATCACCAACTCCCGGAGTTCACTCAAACTCACATCCATAGAGTCGGTGATGCCATCCAGCCATCTTATCCTCTGTTGTCCCCTTCTCCTTCTGCTCCCAGTCCCTCCCAGCATCAGAGTCTTTTCCAATGAGTCAACTCTTCACATGAGGTGGCCAAAGTACTGGAGTTTCAGCTTTAGCATCATTCCTTCCAAAGAACACTCAGGGCTGATCTCCTTTAGAATGGACTGGTTGGAACTCCTTGCAGTCCAAGGGACTGTCAAGAGTCTTCTCCAACACCACAGTTCAAAAGCATCAATTCTTCAGTGCTCAGCTTTCCTCTCTCCTTAACACTGTGCTATTAATACATTGCCTTCCAGACGTGGGACACTGGCTGGGGCACTTAGGTGACGTGGCTTCATCTGTTTGGCTTCCTGGTGTCATCACTGTTGTCCCTATAAGTGGATGAGACAGATTTGGGGAGGTGAGGTCTACCACTCTGCACTCTGTGGGAAATCCCCATCATTTTACTGTTTTCAAGTCAGAACTGTTAACCTAGTCTTATGTCCCTCATACATCACTGGAGCCCTTAACCTCAAGAATGGCTAACTCTGGGTGGAAACTATGAGCGGCAACCACTCTATGGATGTAATAAAAACAGAAACAATAGCAGCAGACCCTGATATAACACTCTCTGTGTGAGGTATTTTACATATGCTAATTGACTGATGCCTTGCAACAACCCTATAGGATAGTTACTATTATTATCTCCATTTTGCACAGGAAGAAACTAAGGAAAAGAAAAGTTAAATGATTTACTTGAGTTACACAGATAGTAATTAGTGAAACTTGAGATTCAAAATTTATGCATTCTGGCTTCATAGTCTACTGTTTCAGCTTCCATGTCATATTGCTTCCCTGTCTATCTGTCTATCTACCCATCTATCAAATACCTAACACACACATACCACTGAATTTGGTTTGCTAATTTTTTTTGTAGTTAGAGGTTTGAATACCAGTCTTTGTAAGTGTGATTGGCCTATACTTTTTCTACACTCTCTTTTTTGTTATTGATATCAAGACTGTATTAACTTCATGAATTTAACTAGATAGCTTTCTCAAGCTTGCTAATTGTATTGCCTAAGTCTCCTATAGTTTCCTACTGGTGTTTTATAGTCTTAATTTATTAATTTCTAATAAGCCTGTTAAAATTCTCTTTTAGAATTGTGCTTTACATATTCCAAAATAATATCAGTATAAAAAAGTATGTAAAGCAAATCCCCAAATTAAATATGAAGTGAAATAGATGAACCTTTAGAGTATATCAAATCAGTAGCATTACCCACAGAGAAAAGATTTATTTTAAATGACTTGAGCACAATACTGTACATTCTTGGTGGAATATATCATAAAGACATAAAAGGCTACAAAGACACCTTAAACTTTCCTCAGTCATTTTATTTTCAGAAGTAATACTGACATTGCAATTTTGAAACTATTTTTATCTACTGTAGGGAAAAGCAAAATATGTAAGTATGTTCATTTTATTAAGAATCAAGAATTTCAGTCAAGCAGAGGAACAAATATAAAAATCAAAGGCATTAAGAAATCACTTGAGGTCCAATTTGAATTAAAAACATAGAATGTTATTACAGTAAAATATAATTTCTACATGTTTACACCAGGGTTGGCAAACTTTTTCTGTAAATGGCTAGATAGTAAACAGTTCAGGCTTTGCAGGTCATATTGTTTCTATTGCAAGTATTCAACTCTGTTCTTAGTGTGTGAAAGCAGCCACAGACAATGTGTAAACAAATGAGCATGACTAAGTTCCAGGAAAATTTTATTTACAAAAACAGGCAGTAGTTTAAGGTCCATAGTTTGCTGTTTTCTGACCCCTGGTCTAGACTCCATGCCTGTGCACCCAACAGCAATGAGAACATTTAGCACCTACATTTTGGTTTCTGAATTCTATTTCTCACTAAAAGGAATCAAGGCTTCTTGGAGAGATAGCTGACTCCAGACCTAAGGCAGAAAATGTTTAAGATAAGCCTGGGTTGCCTTCTGGCAGAGAGCAAAACAAAAATAAGAAACCTCTAAGATCGGCATCATACTGAAGGTGTTCCCACTGGCCAATTTGACTGAGCAATTTGAGCATCAAGTAATGATAATGGCTGGGAGGTGGAGATGTTGAATAATATCCCCCAAAATGAGAAGGAACTTTGAAAAATGAAGCAAGCTACTCCATAAAGTACAATTATGAAGTTTATTATGGGTAACTTACATACAGGCAGGACTGGGCAGATGATCATCCAGAGGCATTCACAGCTGCACTCCACACTGCAGAAAGGGGTACAGGAGAATTTAAATGGGCCAAAGCTAAAAATAGAATCTGACTACTAGGGAGAAACACATCTGCATGGATGGAAACTAGAGGGGTTCTCCCTGGGGTGGGAGGTGTCTCATGACCATTAACCATCTGTTTCAGCAAAAGGCACTCTTCCACTTTTCAGATCAGATGAAGGCAAGAGTAGAAGTTGACAGGGAACTTCTCTGGCTTGAGTGCATTCCTTCTGAGTAAGCTAAAGCTCAGTTATGTGGAAAGGGGAAGGGGTAAAGACTGCAGGCTGGTATCAAAATGGAACTGACAAAATGGAATCAGTGTAATTCAGCCACACATTAATGATGATGATGATGATAAATATAATTGATTATAAATAAGTAAGGGCTCCCCTGGTGGCTCAGCTGGTAGAGAATTTGCCTGCAATGCGGGAGACCTGGGTTTAATTCCTGGGTCAGGAAGATCCCCTGGAGAAGGACAAAATTCATACATTTATATTGATAATAAAAACAAGAAAGAGAAAGAAAAACCATTCATTTGCCAGCATTAAAAATGACTTTTTTGGGGGGCCATGCCCCTTGGCTTGTGGGATCTTACTTCCCCCACCAGGGATCAAACCTGCCTGATGATGATCTTTGCATTAACTTTTTCTCCAAAGATTTGTAATTCGAAAAAAAGTTAAGTATTTCTCTTATTTTAAGTGAACAGAGAAGCTTCTTAAGAATTACAACTGATAAATATAATGGATGATCAAATTATAAAGTCACCATTGTGCAAATGGTAGTGACACAATTGATTCAGAAAGAGGTTATCAATGGATGGCAAAACCATTAAATGTCAAGCTGTTGATAAATAGGTTTGTTGCATGGTGCCAAATTGTTACCTCAGAGATAATTTCTTGTTATAAAGGGAAAAGTGTACCTTTGCAATGGAGAAATCTGGTGGTTGTCATTTTAAGTCAGGAATCAAATTTAATGACACTAAGAGCGTGGCAGTCTGATATTTTGTACTCCTTGTATGACACAGTATGAAGTAAACAGCATATGAAATATTATTGTCTTTCAACCTTTTGCATGGGAGTGTCTAGGAGAATAAGTTAAATGATACCACAAGGAAACAGTCAAATCCAGAAAGATGGAAGACATTCTACAGGGCTACAAATTGATCTTCCCTCTTCAAAGTCATTGAAATGCAAATTTAAAAGACATGGAGACAGTTTTAGGTTAAAAAACAACAACAAAGAAATTACAAAAAAATGCATTTCATTAACTTTGGATCATTTTTTGAAATAAAAGTAGCTGTATAAAACACATTTGGACAATTGAGGAGATTTGAATATGGATTACATAGTAGATATTTTAAAGTAAATATCATTACTTTTCTTAGGTGTGAAATGGCATTGTGGTGATATAAGAAAATATCCTTATTCTTGGGAGATACATGTTCAAAAACATCAGGAGTGTGATATCATGATACTTGATAGAAAAGACTATTAGGTCAAAATAAATTTTTTTTCTTTCTTAAAATCTTTACTTTTGAGACAGGACATAAGTCTTACAGACACACATGGAAAAGCAATACATGATCATAGTTGAAACTGAAGACAATCTAGTCAGAAAGTTTTTATACCTGTCAACTAATGCTGATGCTGAGTATGACATGCTGCAGCGCTCAAAGGAATGGTAATTAGTATTCCTCTCCTTCTTCCTCTCCCTCTACCTCAACAGAATCCACACCAACCTCCTCACAATCCTTCTCAAGGGCAGCCATGTCCTCCTGGGCCTCAGAAAACTCTCCTTCCTCCATGCCCTCACCCACGTACCAGTGAACAAAGGCACGCTTGGCATACATCAGGTCAAACTTGTGGTCCAGGCAAGCCCAGGCCTCAGCAATGGCTGTGGTGTTGCTCAACCTGGACACAGCTCACTGTACTTTGGCCAGGACTCTGCCAAGTACCACAGTGGGAGGCTGGTAATTACTGCCAACCTTGAAGCCAGTGGGGCACAAACTGGATGCTGTGCTTGGTCTTGATGGTGGCAATGACAGCATCGACATCTTTGGGAATCACATTGCCATGGTACAACAGGCAGAAGGCCATGTATTTACCATGGTGAGGGTCACATTTCATCATCCGGCTGGTTGGCTCAAAGCAAGCATTGGTGATCTCTGCTACAGAAAAGCTGTTCATGGTAGGTTTTCTCAGCAGAGATGACAGGGGCATATGTGGCCAGAGGGAAGTGGATGCAGGGATAGGGCACCAGGTTGGTCTGGAACTCTGTCAGATCCACATTCAGGGCTTCATCAAACCTCAGGGAAGCAGTGATGAAGGACCCTATCTGGCTAATAAGGTAGTTAAGATTCATGTAGGTTGGGTGCTCAATGTCAAGATTTCTACAACAGATGTCATAGATGGCCTCATTGTCTACCATGAAGGCACAATCAGAGTGCTCCAGGGTGGGGTGTGGTGAGGATGTTGTAGGGCTCAAATACAGCTGTGGAAACCTGGGGGGCTGGGTAAATGGATAACTCCAACTTGGACTTCTTGCTATAATCGACAGAGACGTTCCATCAGCAGGGAGGTGAACCTAGAACCAGTTCCCCCACCAAAGCTGTGGAAAACCAAGAAGCCCTGAAGACCTGTGCCCTAGTCAGCCAGTTTCCGAATTTGGCCCAAGAAGAGGTCAATGATCTCCTTGCCAATGGTGCAGTGACCTTGGGCATAGTTATTGGCAGCATCTTCTTTGCCTGTGATGAGCTGCTCAGGGTGGAAGAGCTGGCGGTAGGTGCCAGTGAGAATCTCATCAATGACTGTGGGTTCCATGTCTACAAATATTGCCCTAAGCACATGCTTGCCAGCACCTGTCTCACTGAAGAAGGTTTTGAAGGAGTCTCCTCCCCCAATATTGTCACTTGGCATCTGGCCATGAGGCTGTAGAGCTCCTAGAAAGCATTGCCAATCTGGACACCATCCTGGCCAATGTGGATGGAGATGCACACACGCATGGTGGTTACGGGTCAGCAGGCGCAGGAAACAGGAGTAGACATGGGTCCCGGTTATTGTTCCTGATAAGCTAAGAGGTAAGTAACACACTAGCATGGCAAAATTTTAACTCAAATCTAGTTGGTAGATATATCAGTTCAGTTCAGTTCAGTTCAGTTGCTCAGTCGTGTCCAACTCTTTGTAACCCCATGGACTACAGCACACCAGGCTTCCCTGTCCATCATGAACTCCTAGAGCTTGCTCAAACTCATGTCCATTGAATCGGTGATGCCATCCAACCATTTCATCCCGTGTCATCCCCTTCTCCTCCTGCCTTCAGTCTTTCCCAGCATCACGGTCTTTTCCAATGAGTCAGTTCTTCGCATCAGGTGGCCAAAGTTTTGGAGTTTCAGCTTCAGCATCAGTCCTTCTAATGAATATTCAGGACTGATTTCCTTGAGGATGGACTTGTTGGATCTCCTTGCAGTCCAAGGGACTCTCAAGAGTCTTCTCCAACACCACAGTTCAAAAGCATCAATTCTTTGGTGCTCAGCTTTCTTTATAGTCCAACTCTCACATCCATACATGACTACTGGAAAAATCATAGCTTTGACTAGATGGACCTTTGTTGGCAAAGTAATTTTTCTGCTTTTAATATGCTGTCTAGGTTGGTCATAGCTTTTCTTCCAAGGAGCAAGCATCTTTTAATTTAATGGCTACAGCCACCATCTGCAGTGATTTTTGGAGCCCCCCAAAATAAAGTCTCTCACTGTTTCCATTGTTTCCCCATCTATTTGCCATGAAGTGATGGGACCAGATGCCATGATCTTCATTTTTTGAATGTTGAGTTTTAAGCCAGCTTTTTTACTCTCCTCTTTCACTTTCATCAAGAGGCTCTTCAGTTTCTCTTCACTTTCTGCCATAAGGGTGACGTCATCTGCATATGTGAGGTTATTGATACATATGTGTACATTATACTGCTTTCTTGATATACATTGATATATCAATATTTTGACATTTTGATATATATTGATATTTGATACATACTGAATTTTTGATGTATATGTGCACATTATACACTTTTTTGTATGTTTGCAAATTTCTAAAGTAAAAATCGAGGGGAATTTTTTCTCTGTGTGGGAATATCTCTTGCCTTCAAACTTAGACCAATCGTTTTGCAAACAAACTAGCTTTCATTTAAGTAGGCAGAATTCCAAAAATGGCTCCTTCAAGATTCTATGCCCTAATCCCAGATTCCCCTAATTATGTTCTGTAGCATAGTTGGCCCTAAAATACATTATCCCAGTGAGCCTAATCTAATCATGTGTGTGCTCAGTTGTGTCCGACTCTTTGAGACACCATGGATTGTAGCCTGCCAGGCTCCTCTGTCCATGGAATTTCCCAGGCAAGAATACTGGAGTGGGTTGCCATTTCCTCCTCTAGGGGATTGTCTGGACCCAAGGATCAAACCCGTGTCTCTTGCACGGAGTCTTTACCATTAGCGCCACCTACTTGAATCTCTTTAAACAGAGAGTTTTTTTTTTAGTTGGTGGCAAAAGAGGAAGTTTGAGAGACCCAAAGCACAAGAAGAACTTGATGCACTTATGTTGGTTTTGAAGATGGCCAAAAGAAAGCCACAAGCCAAGAAATGTGGATCATCTCTAAGAACAGAAGTCAGTCCGTAGGTGATAGCCAGCAGTCCTACAACTGCAAAAAAACTGAGTTCCACCAACAATATCTATGGTCTTTTTATTTTTTTTTTGACCCTGCACAGCTTGCGGGATCCTAGTTCCCAAACCAGATATTGAACCTGCATTCTTGGCAATAAAGGCATGAATTGGACCACCAGGGAACTCCCTCAATGGTTTGTGAAGTGAAGTGAAAGTCGCTCAGTCGTGTTCGACCCTTTGTGATCCCATGGACTATATAGTCCATGGAATTCTCCAGGCCAGAATACTGGAGTGGGTAGCCTTTCCCTTCTCCAGGGGATCTTCCCAACCCAGGGATCGAACCCAGGTCTCCCGCATGGCAGGCAGATTCTTTACCAGCTGAGCCACAGTCTAGGAGAGAAATATTCTTCAGAGCCTCCAGAAACAAATACAACCTGGCCAGCACCTTATTTTCAGCCTTATGAAACCCAGAGCAGAGAAAATATCTGAGATTGCTGAGACTTCTGACATACGGAATGGTGAGCACATAAACGGTGTTGTTTTAAGCTGCTAGGTTTGTGGTGATTTGGCATGGCAGCAACAGAGAACTAGTATAGTATCTTAGGAAGATTCAGGTGCTAGAAGGAAAAATTCAGGGAGTTTCTAGTTTGGGTGCCTTAACTTGCAGAATTCTGTAAAATACAAAATGAAAATATGGGTTACTTTGTTCTACTGCTTCAAATTGCTCCTTATCTTTCTGAATTATATAAAATTTATTCTCTGCTCCTTACTTCTTTGTATCTCCTAATTGTGCTTGCCTGTTAAGATGTTTTCCATTTTACATTTTTAGTAGAAAAGTAGATAGATGCTTTAATTTTTCATAAAAAAATGAAATATTTTCCTTCATGCGTGGTTAGATAAAAAGCACATTTGGAGGAATGACATCCATGGGAATGGTGCGTAAGGACCTCCAAGAATTCACTCCTCTGTAAGAACAATGAGAACACTGATAAAAATTGTTCACATCAACCTTTTTAGAACTCTGAAAGTAACCAAAGGCTTGCAACAATTCAAGGAATGCTTATTCAAGCAAAAACAGTGGCGTCTCAGTAAGAATAGGGAGCTTTGTGGTACTTTAACTTGCCTCATAAGGTCCTCTTCTTCCCGGATACTCCTAAGTCTTGAAATGCAGCAGTGTTACAACAAAAGAAGCTGTGAAAACGAGCAACCTAGCAGCCACTGGGTGCAAAAGAATTTTGGAGCTCTCCAAAAGCCCTATTCCAGCAGAACAGTCATCATCTGACTTTTTCCTGGCCATTCCCTGTTGCTGTTGCTGTTGCTGCTAAGTCACTTCAGTCATGTCCGACTCTGTGCGACCCCATAGACAGCAGCCCACCAGGCTCCCCGGTCCCTGGGATTCTCCAGGCAAGAACACTGGAGTGGGTTGCCATTTCCTTCTCCCATGCTATGCTATGCTAAGTCACTTCAGTCGTGTCCGACTCTGTGCGACCCCAGTGACGGCAGCCCACCAGGCTCCCCCGTCCCTGGGATTCTCCAGGCAAGAACACTGGAGTGGGTTGCCATTTCCTTCTCCAATGCATGAAAGTGAAAAGTGAAAGTGAAGTCGCTCAGTCGTGTCCGACTCTTAGCGACGCCATGGACTGCAGCCTACCAGGCTCCTCCATCCATGGGATTTTCCAGGCAAGAGTACTGGAGTGGGGTGCCTTTGCCTTCCTTCTCCTAGAAACACTCTAATCAGAAGACAGAGATTGGCAGAATGCATAAGAAAAACACGCTCCGACTCTATGATGTCTACAGGAGACACACATTAGTCTCAAAGACACAAATACATTGAAAGTAAAAAAAATGGAAAAATCTATTCCACACAATCAGTAACAAAAATTTTTTACCTAAATGAAAGTGCTAAAACTATAAAACTGTTAGGGAAAAAGACAGATATAAATCTTTATAACCTTAGATTAAGCAATGGCTTCTTAGATATGATGCCAAAAGAAAAAACAAACAAAAAATAGATAAATTGGACATTGTCAAAGCTATAAAATTTCTGTGCTTTAAAGGACATCATCAAGAAAGTGAAAAGACAACCCACAGAATGGGAAAAATACTTGCAAATCATACACCTAATAAAGGACTTGTACCAAGAATACATAAAGAACTTTAAAACTTAAATAGAAAAGACCCAATTAATCAAATTCAGAAGGATTTGAGTAGACACTTTTTCCAAAAAAGATACACAAATGGCCAATAAGCACATGAAAAGATGTTTACTGTCATTAGTCATTTTGTTGTTGTTCAGTTGCTCAGACATGTCTGACTCTTTGTGACCCCATGGACTGCAGCACGCCAGCCTTCCCTGTCCTTCACCATCTCCTGGAGCTTGCTCAAACTCATGTCCATTGAGTCGGTGACGCCATCCAACCATCTCATTCGCTGTCATCCCCTTCTTCTCCTGCCTTCAATCTTTCCCAGCATCAGGGTTTTTTCCTAATGAGTCAGATCTTCCCATCAGGTGGTCATTAGTCATTAGGGAAATGCAAATCAAAACCACAATAAGATACCACTTTACACTCACTGGGATGACATAATAAAAAAGATAATAACAGGTGTTGACAAGGATGGGGAAAAATTGGAACCCTCATACATTGCTGGTGAGAATGTAAAATAGTGCGGCTGCTGTGGAAAAATTTGGTGATTCTTGAAGTATAGATTTATTATATGATTCAGCAACTCTACTCCTAGTTAAATACATAAGAGAAATGAAAACATACAGCCATGCAAAAAACTTGTATACAAATGTTCATAGCAAAATTATTTATACTAGTGAAAAAGTGAAAACAATCCAAAATGTCCATCAACTTGTTCATGGATCAGAAAAATATGGTATATTCATATAATGAAATATTTTTCAGCAGTAAAAAGGAAGAATTACTGACACTTGCTACAACATGGCTGAACCATGAAGACATTATACTGAGTGAATGAAGCCAGACACAAAAGTTTACACGTGGTATGATTCCATTTGTATGAAATGTCTAAAATAGGCAAATCTGTAGAGATGGAAAATAGATTGGTGATTTCCAGAAACTAGAGAAGGGAGAATAGAGAGTGACTCCTAGTGACTTAGGGGTCTTGTTGAAGTGATGAAGATGTTCTGAAATCAGACAGTAGGAATGGTTGCATCAATTTGTGAATACACTAAAGATCACTGTCTTGTAGACTAAAAGGGTGAATTTTATGGTTTGTAGGTTATCTCTTAAAAAATAAAAAAAGAACTCTGGAAACTCAATAATAAGAAAACAAATAATCCGAATAATAAATGGGCTAAGATTTAGAAGAGACATTTCATTAAAGAAGATTCATTGATGGCAAATAAGCACATGAAAACAAGTTCAGCGTCATTAGTTATTAGGAAAATTTAAATGAAACCCACAAAGAAATAGCGCTGCACTGCTATTATAATCGATAACATTCTTAAGGATAATGGCAGTGCCAAGAAACTGCTGAAGATGAGGGGCAGCCAGAATTCTCATAATTTCCTGATGGGAATTGAAAATGGTACAGCCACTTCGAAAAATGGTTGGGCAGTAAATATACACTCCCTATGAGACCCAGCAATCTCACTCCTGGATGTTGACCTTAAAGAGAGGAAATTTTATGTTTCACACACAAAAAACTGTTCATAAATAAACCTAGGCTTAATTCATAATTGGTAAAAACTATAAGCAATCCAAATACCTCTCAATGGGTGACTATTTGTACAAACTAAGTACATCAATATCATAAAACAGTCTTCAGTGATAAAACAGGAAAACCACTGACACATGTGAAAACCTGGAGGAATGTATTACACAAAATGAGGGAACCCAGATACAAAAAGCTACATATTCTATGATTCTATTTCTATGACTGCCTGGAAAAGGTAAACGTATGATAGCAGTAAACTGGTTAGTAGTTACCAGGGACTGGGAGTAGGGGCAGGGGTTGACTACAGTGGGGCCTGAGGGTATCTTTGGGGCAACGAGACTTTTCTATATTTTAGTTATAGTATAATCTCACAACTGTATGCATTTATCAAAACACAGAACTATACCACCAAAAGGACTGAATTTTACTGTATACAAATTACAACTTCAAAACAGAAAAACAAACAAACAAACCCAGAATCTAAGTAATGCTGACTAAAGAAAACAGATTGGGAACATTGCTTCAGGTTCTGCCTCTTCTTGTCTATCAGACTAGCATCTTTGCAAATCCACTTCACCTAGACACAGAACAGCCTCTGTTAAGCAGTAGCTGGTATGACCTACATCGGATGCTGAGAAAAAGGAAGCTTTTAGAAAACGTCTGATCATCTTAAAATGAACAGGCAAATGCAGACCCTGCAATGCAGGAGATCTGGGTTCGATCCCTAGGTAAGAGAAAGACCACCCAATAGAGGAAAAACCATGAAAAATCACACCAGTGATTCTCAATAAAAGGATGAAGGAGTGGCTTGGGCATGACAAGGATGGCTCAGCAAATCCAAATTATCTAGCAAGACCCACAGCCATCACTTTGACCAGTGTCACAGAATCCAGAATAAAAAGGAGTGGACGAGAGGGGCAAATAGGTGGCAGTCACAAGGCAGAAATTGTATGAGTTATGTTTCACCCATCACATCTGGCCCTCCAGTCACTGGGCTAAGTGAGCAAAAAGAGGTCATAGTGGTCATATATGGATGTGAGAGTTGGACTATAAAGAAAGTTGAGCACCGAAGAATTGATGCTTTTGAACTGTGGTGTTAGACAACTCTTGAGAGTCCCTTGGACTGCGAGGAGATCCAACCAGTCCATCCTAAAGGAGATCAGTTCTGAATATTCATTGGAAGGACTGATGCTGAAGCTGAAACTCCAATACTTTGGCCACATAATGTGAAGAACTGACTTATTTGAAAAGACCCTGATGCTGCGAAAGATTGAGGGCAGGAGGAGAAGGGGATGACAGAGGATGAGATGGTTGGATGGCATCACCGACTCAATGGACATGGATTTGGGCGGACTCCAGGAGTTGGTGATGGACAGGGAGGCCTGGCGTGCTGCAGTTCATGGGGTCGCAAAGAATTGGACACGACTGAGCGATTGAATTGAACTGAATGGTTTTCACATTTTTAAAAGGTTAAAAAAAAAAGAATATGTAGGCTGTACTTGACCTGTAAAATCTAAAATATTTACTGTATGGCCCTTTAGAAAAGTTTGCCAACCCCTGAACTATGTGTATGCAAAATGTCGCCTGCCGAATCAGTAAACAAAGGATGTTGTGGTCATCATGCCATCAGCCCCCTTAGGTAGGTTTATTCATAGGTATTTTATTCTTTTTGATGCAATGGTAAATGGGATTGTTTCCTTAATCTCTCTTTCTGATCTTTCATTGTAGTGTATAGGAATGCAGGAGATTTCTGTGTATTCATTTTGTATCCTGCAACTTTACCAAATTCATTGATGAGCTCTCCAGTAGCATCTTTATGATTTTCTATGTATACAATCATGTCATTTGCAACAGTCACAATACTTCTTCATTTCCAATTTGGAATCTTTTTCTTTCTTTCTCTTCTCTGATAGCCATGGTTAGGACTTTAGAAGTGTTGAATAAAAGTGGTAAGACCGGACATCCTTGTCTTGTTCCTGATCTTAGATAAAATGTTCATTGCAGTACTATTCCCAATAGCCAGG
The DNA here is from genome assembly GCF_002263795.3 of Bos taurus. NCBI lineage: Eukaryota > Metazoa > Chordata > Mammalia > Artiodactyla > Bovidae > Bos > Bos taurus. Next base: position 98,964,917 of record NC_037357.1, read on the forward strand.
ACATGGAAGCAACCTAAATGTCCATCCACAGAGGAATGGATAACGAAGATGTAGTACATAAACATAACAGAATATGTGTGCGTACTCAGTTCCTCAGTCGTCTCTGACTCTTCCAACCCCATGGACTGTAGCCCGCCAGGCTCCTCTGTTCATGGGATTCACCAGGCAAGAATACTGGAGTGGGTTGCCATGCCCTCCTCCAGGGGAATCTTCCTAACCCAGGGATTGAACTCGAGTCTCCTGTGTCTCTTGCATTGCAGGCAGATTCTTTACTCACTGAGCCATCTGGTAAGCCCCACAAAAGAATATTACTCAGCCATAAAAAAGTACAAAATAATGCTATTTGCAGCAACATGGGTGGACCTAGAGGTTCTCATACTGAGTGAAGTCAGACAAAGACAAATATATGATATCACTTATATGTGGAATCTAAAAAAAGGCTACAGGTAAACTTATTTACAAAACAGAAGTAGAGTCACAGATGTAGAAAACAAACTTATGGTTACCAGAGGCAAAGAGGAGGGGAGGGATAAACTGGAAGATTGGAATTGACATATATACACTACGATAATAGATAACTAATAAGGACCTACTGTACAGCACAGGGAACCCTACTCAATACTCCATAATGGCCTACATGGGAAAAGAATCTAAAAAAGATTGGATATACGTATTTGTATAACAGATTCACGTTGTTGTACACCTGAAGTTAGCACAACATTGTTAATCAATTATACCCTAATAAATATTTTTTAAAAAAGCCATCAGCCACTCTAGTTACCTGGATTGTGTACCCTGAGGGTATTCAGAAAAGAGAGAAAAATGATACTGGCCCCAGATAGCTGAGATGCATATCAAAGGAATGATTCCAATGAACCCAGATTCATGCATTTTCCCATACATAGAAAATGTACATTCCTTACATTGAGATATTTGCTTTTTCTTTAATTAACAGTAATCTTTTAATGTTCCCGGTACCCAGTTTCTGTTGCAAAAACTCCTGTATATCCTGACTCCTCCCCTACTTCTTGGAGCAGTGCCTCCAAGCTTTCTGACAGGCTACTTTTGGGTCATAAGTCCTCAGCCAGTGCACCAAATAAAGCATAATCTTCAGCCTTTAGGCTGTGCTTTTTTGTTTTTGGTCAACAACCAGAAGGCAGGTGAGCAGAGTATGTGAAAGTGTTAGTCGCTCAGTCGTGTCAGACTCTTGGTGATCTCGTGGGCTGTAGCCCACCAGGCTCCTCTGTCCATGGGATTCTCCAGGCAAGAATACTGGAGTGAGTTGCCATTTCCTTCTCCAGGGGATCTTCCTGACCTAGAGATTGAACCCAGGTCTCCTGCATTGGCAGGCGTATTCTGTACAATGGAGCCCCCAGGGAAGCCTGAACAGAGTATGCCGAAACTGTAAATAGAGGGGCAACAGAGAGGCCTGAGGAGGCGTCTAGCATTGTACTCAGCTGGCGAGACTCAGCTACTCTGATCCTCCAGTTGAGCCCTTTTAGGAGTGTGGTTTTGTTTGTTTGTTGTTGTTGTTTTACTATTAATTAATTAATTAATGGCTTCATCAGGTCTTACTTGCAGCTGGCAGGATCTCCTGGACTTCTCTCTTTAGTTGTGGCACCTTGACTGAGTTGCCCTGTGGCATGTGGGATCTTAGTTCCCCTATCAGGGCTCAAACCTGCTGTCCCCTGAATTGTAATACAGATTCTTAGCCACTGGACCACCAGGGAAGTCCCTTCAGGAGTGTTTTGACCATTCATTAATTCATTCACTCAGGTATTTAATACATACACAGTCATTTCCCACCTCAGTGTTTGAGAGCACAGACTTTATGGTCAGTTCAGTTCAGTTCAATCGCTCAGTCGTGTCCGACTCTTTGCGACCCCATGAACCGCAGCACTCCAGGCCTCCCTGTCCATCACCAACTCCCAGAGTCCACCCTAACCCATGTCCATTGAGTTGGTGATGCCATCCAACCATCGCATCCTCTGTGGTCCCCTTCTCTTCCTGCCTTCAAACTTTCCCAGCTTCAAGGTCTTTTCTGAGTCAGTTCTTTGCATCAGGTGGCCAAAGTATTGGAGTTTCAGCTTCAACATCAGTCCTTCCAATGAACACCCAGGACTGATCTCCTTTAGAATGGACTGGTTAGATCTCCTTGCAGTCCAAGGGACTCTCAAGAGTCTTGTCCAACACCACACACAGTTCAAAAGCATCAATTCTTCGGTGCTCAGCTTTCTTTATAGTCCAACTCTCACATCCATACATGACCACTGGAAAAACCATAGCCTTGACTAGACGGACCTTTGTTGGCAAAGTAATATCTCTGCTTTTTAATATGCTGTCTAGGTTGGTCATAACTTTCCTTCCAAGGAGTAAGCGTCTTTTAATTTCATGGCTGCAATCACCATCTGCAGTGATTTTGGAGTCCAGAAAAATAAAGTCTGCCACTGTTTCCACTCTTTCCCCATCTATTTGCCGTGAAGTGATGGGACCAGATGCCATGATCTTAGTTTTCTGAATGTTGAGCTTTAAGCCAACTTTTTCACTCTCCTCTTTCACTTTCATCAAGAGGCTTTTTAGTTCCTCTTCACTTTCTGCCATAAGGGTGGTGTCATCTGCATATCTGAGGTTATTGATATTTCTCCCGGCAATCTTGATTCCAGCTTGTGCTTCTTCCAGCCCAGCGTTTCTCATGATGTACTCTACATATAAGTTCAATAAGCAGGGTGACAATATACAGCCTTGATGTACTCCTTTTCCTATTTGGAACCAGTTAGTTGTTCCATGTCCAGTTCTAACTGTTGCTTCCTGACCTGCATATAGGTTTCTTAAGAGGCAGGGCAGGTGGTCTGGTATTCCCATCTCTTTCAGAATTTTCCACAGTTTATTGTGATCCACGCAGTCAAAGGCTTTGGCATAGTCAATAAAGCAGAAAGAGATGTTTTTCTGGAACTCTCTTGCTTTTTCCATGATCCAGCAGATGTTGGCAATTTGATCTCTGGTTCCTCTGTCTTTTCTAAAACCAGCCTGAACATCTGGAAGTTCACGGTTCACGTATTGCTGAAGCCTGGCTTGGAGAATTTTAAGCATTATTTTACTAGCATGTGAGATGAGTTATGGTCAGACGTGGGTTTAAATCCCAACTTAGCCTTTTCACAGGGAGAAAAGGATGATAACAACAGGACCTGACTAATGGGTAGTCATGGGGACCAGAAGTGATAATGCATATCAGACACTTATCAGAGTGTCTGGACATAAGTAACTATTCACTACATGTCTGGTACTATTGTTAGCAAGGAGTGCGCTCAGGCCATGCCCCAAACTGGCTGTAAATTCCAGAAGGCCTCCGTCCTGGCTGCAGTGGAGTGATGAGATGACAGTAGGACAGGGACGAAAAAGAGGGCAGGACCATCCTGAATATAGGAGGTGAAAGCTGGTGCAAACTGTATACCATTCTTCTCCCCACAAACACTTGCCTACATGTGAACTACAGTTACGGAGAAGGCAATGGCACCCCACTCCAGTACTTTTGCCTAGAAAATCCCATGGATGGAGGAGCCTGCTAGGCTGCAGTCCATGGGGTCGTTAGAGTCAGACACGACTAAGCAACTTCACTTTTACTTTTCACTTTCATGCATTGGAGAAGGAAATGGCAACCCACTCCAGTGTTCTTGCCTGGAGAGTCCCAGGGATGGGGGAGCCTGGTGGGCTGCCGTCTATGGGGTCGCAAGGAGTTGGACACGACTGAAGCAACGTAGCAGCAGCAGCAAAACTACAGTTAAAAGTGAATATCATCAGCTTATTTATAACAGCTGAAGAGAAGAAGTAACCTAAATCTCCAACATTTGTAATGGTTGCATGAAATTAGCTGATGACATGTTAAGTTTAAAAAATACAATGCAAAACTGTGTAGAGTATGTCAAAGCATAATTTTCAAAAAAGTAACAATTAAACTCACATAAATATAGAACAAAAGTATACCAAAGTTTTTCTGATTTATTCATGAGGGATTTAGAATCCCTCAGTGAGATTCTAAAGCTGGTTCAAAGAGCATTTAATAGACTGGGTATCAGTATTAGTCACTAAAGTAGAGATTTTGTTCAAATTTCACAAAGGTTTGTGCCAGTGTCCATTATTTGTTTTCATGCCTTACTCAAGATTCCACATTGCATTGAGCAGCATCTGCTGCATGCAATGAATTTTGGTAAATTCTCTTTTCATTTTTATTCTGTTACAGATATTTTCTAATTTTCCTTGTTATGGCTTCTTACATACACCTGTCATTTAAAAATGGACATTTAAAGTATATTTAATATTACTCTCTCATTTAAATGTTTTCTTCTCTGCAATCACCCTCTGTGGTTTTTTTCAGTCTTCTAACTTTATTAAAGCTTTCAATGGCTAAGTCAAAGATCTCTCTTGATAAATGTCACATTGCTATTGAAACTATGTGGATTATTTTCAAATATCTTTTGATATTGATTTCTAACAGAATTCCACAGTGATAAGAGAACAGACTCTGAATGATTTCAATACCTTTAGACCATGAAATTTTTGCACCTTGTTTTATGTCCCTGGGTAAATTCTAGTATTTCCCAGTTTATAGTCTATGGGAAATTTAATAGAATTTGTATCCTACTGTTGCATGAAAATTGCATAAATCTTAATTATGTTGAATTGGTTCATAGTGCTTTTCAGGTCTACTATATCCTTCTACTTTTCTGTCTATTCATTCTACTAATTTTTGAGAGTTTGATATTGAAAATGTTGTGGGCTTCCCTGGTGGCTCAGGCAGTAAGGAATCCACCCGCAATGCAGGAGACCCAACTACTTTTCTGTATATTCATTCTATGAATTTTTGAGAGTTTGATATTGAAACTCCAACTAAAAATCTTAATTTATTTACTTAAAAATGATTGTAATATATAGTGGAACTATATGTAGTTTTGTTCTGTATTTTCCAAGTCTCCTGTAAATGTGGTATCATACCTTCATAGTTTAAAAAATAAAAAAGAGAAAAAATGCACCAAATTTCAAAGATATAGTTCAATAAAAGAGAATGTACAATAGCTATCAGTTGTTCTTATGTTGATTGTATGTTGAAGTGATAAAATTTGGGGTATTCTGGGTTAAATAAAACATATTATTGTAATTCAATAGATCTTAATAAAAAAAGAATGTTAGAATAAGGATTATATACAATACACAACTGATTAAATAATTCACGGGGCAATAAAACTATAACCTTTGAAGTTATCTTTTTACCAGACAAAAATAAGCTCCAAGTTAACATATAATTTTCCAGTGTTTGGGCTCTAATTAAATAGTAAACAGCAAAGTCAAACACAGGTATTCCTAGAGAATTAAATTATTTTGTCATACGATGCTCCCAATGTGACATTGAAAGGACATGTCTCCTCCCCTTTGACTTATTCCAATTTTGGATATTTTTCTTAACAAACAGTATGTAAACTATATAAAATATGTCATATGTCTAAGTATTAGCCAGGGTCCTGAAAGGAAATTCATGCTTTATCAAAGGATTTAATTGACTACTTACAGAGGTGTACATGGGCTTTCCTGGTAGCTCAGATGGTAAAGAATCTGCCTGCAGTGCAGTAGACTGGGGTTCGATTCCTGGGTTGGGAGGATCCCCTGGAGAAGGGAATGGCTACCCACTCCAGTATTCTTGCCCGGAGAATCCCATGGACAGAGGAGCCTGGCGGGCTACAGTCGATGGGGTCACAAAGAGTCAGGCATGACTGAGTGACTGAATATGTAGAGGTGTGGATAGGGTTAGGAAGATCAAAATGAGATATTGGGGTTTCCAGGCACTAGTAACAGTGGGGAAACCATTTCTAATCCTTGGTCTGGAATGCTGAGGGGCAGAAATGGAGCAAATGAATACCAAATTTCTTCCCCCTTTCTGCTCTCTGATCTTCTGCCAGTGTCTCCTATTGGCTCAACCCAACTGGAAGCCAGATGGAGAGGGGCCATTGATGTTATTTGTAGAGGTCACTCTCTCTGGGCACAAAACAAGCCCAAGAAGTGGAAAATGGGGGCAAGCAGAGAATAATCAGCTCAGTCAATATGTCAAGTACTGTTAGACATTGAATCGTATCCCCCTCTCAGCAAAAAAAAGATATGTTGGAGTCATAACACCCAAGTGCCTTATAATATGACCTTATTTGGACATAAAGTGTTTACAGAATTAATTAAACTAAAATGAAATCATTAGGGTGGATCCTAATCCAATGACTGTGAAAGTGTTAGTTGCTCAGTCATGTCTGATGGTTTGTGTCCCTATGGACCGTCGCCCACCAGGCTCCCCTGTCCATGGGATTCTCCAGGCAAGAATACTGGAGTGGGTTGCCATTCCCTTCTCCAGGGAATTTTCCCAGCCCAGGTCTCCTGCTTTGCAGGCGGATTCTTTACTGTCTGAGTCACCCGGTGTCCTTATAAAAAGGGGAAATTTGGACACAGACAGATACGCAGAGTGAAGATGATGTGAAGACAAAGGGAGAAGACGGCCATCTACAAGCCCAGGAGAGAAACCTGAAACACGGCCTTCAGAAGGAACCAACTCCCCTGGCACCTTGATTTGGACTTCTAGTCCCCAGAATTGTGAACAGTAATAAATTTTTGTTGCCCAAGCCATCCAATTTGTGTTACTTTGTTATGGCAGCCCCTGGCAAACTATTGCGGGTATACACTGAAAGTGAAAGTGAAGTCACTCCGTCGTGTCTGACTCTTTGCGACCCCACGGACTGTAGCCTACTAGGCTCCTCTGTCCATGGGATTTTCCATGCAATAGTCCTGGAGTGGATTGCCATTGCCTTTTCCAGGGGATCTTCCCAACCCAGGGATCAAACCCAGGTCTACCTCATTGTAGACAGACACTTTACCGTCTGAGCCACACTGAAGGAGTACTTAAACCAAAATACTGAGTGTTACCTCTATGATGTGGTATTATGGGGTGATTTCTATTTTGTGTTTTTCTTTATTTCCTAGCTGGTATACTTTCAGTTCAGTTCAGTTCAGTTGCTCAGTCGTGTCCGACTCTTCGCGACCCTGTGAATCGCAGCACACCAGGCCTCCCTGTCCATCACCAACTCCCAGAGTTCACTCAAACTCACGTCCATCGAGTCAGTGATGCCATCCAGCCATCTCATTCTCTGCCGTCCCCTTCTCCTCCTGCCCCCAATCCCTCCCAGCATCAGAGTCTTTTCCAATGAGTCAACTCTTCGCATGAGGTGGCCAAAGTATTGAAGTTTCAGCTTTAGCATCAGTCCTTCCAAAGAACACCCAGGACTGATCTCCTTTAGAAAGTTTAGGACTGGTTGGATCTCCTTGCAGTCCAAGGGACTCTCAAGAGTCTTCTCCAACACCACAGTTTAAACTCATCAATTCTTTGGCGCTCAGCTTTCTTCACAGTCCAACTCTCAAATCCATACATGACCACTGGAAAAACCATAGCCTTGATTAGACGGATCTTTGTTGGCAAAGTAATGTCTCTGCTTTTGAATATGCTATCTAAGTTGGTCATAACTTTCCTTCCAAGGAGTAAGCCTCTTTTGCATGGCTGCAATCACTATCTGCAGTGATTTTGGAGCCCAAAAAAATAAAGTCTGCCACTGTTTCCACTCTTTCCCCATCTATTTGCCATGAAGTGAGGGGACCAGATGCCATGATCTTCATTTTCTGAATGTTGAGCTTTAAGCCAACTTTTTCACTCCTCTTTCACTTTCATCAAGAGGCTTTTTAGTTCCTCTTCACTTTCGACCATAAGGGTGGTGTCATCTGCATATCTGAGGTTATTGATATTTCTCCCGGCAATCTTGATTCCAGCTTGTGCTTCTTCCAGCCCAGTGTTTCTCATGATGTACTCTGCATATAAGTTAAATAAGCAGGGTGACAATATACAGCCTTGACGTACTCCTTTTCCTATTTGGAACTAGTCTGTTGTTCCATGTCCAGTTCTAACTGTTGCTTCCTGACCTGCATATAGGTTTCTCAAGAGGCAGATCAGGTGATCTGGTATTCCCATCTCTTTCAGAATTTTCCACAGTTTATTGTGATCCACACAGTCAAGGGCTTTGGCATAGTCAATAAAGCAGAAATAGATGTTTTTCTGGAACTCTCTTGCTTTTTTGATGATCCAGTGGATGTTGGCAATTTGATCTCTGGTTCCTCTGCCTTTTCTAAATTCAGCTTGACCATCCGGAAGTTCACGGTTCAGGTATTGCTGAAGCCTGGCTTGGAGAATTTTGAGCATTACATTACTAGCATGTGAGATGAGTGCAATTGTGTGGTAGTTTGAGCATTCTTTGGCATTGCCTTTCTTTGGGATTGGAATGAAAACTGGCCTTTTCCAGTCCTGTGGCCACTGCTGAGTTTTCCAAATTTGCTGACATATTGAGTGCAGCACTTTCACAGCATCATCTTTCAGGATTTGAAAGAGCTCAACTGGAATTCCAGCACCTTCACTAGCTTTGTTCATAGTGATGCTTTCCAAGGCCCACTTGACTTCACATTCCAGGATGTCTGGCTCTAGGTGAGTGATCACACCATCATGATTATCTTGGTCATGAAGATCTTTTCTGTACAGTTCTTCTGTGTATTCTTGCCACCTCTTCTTAATATCTTCTGCTTCTGTTAGGTCCCTACCATTTCTGTCCTTTATTGTGCCTATCTTTGCATGAAATGTTCCCTTGGTATCTCTAATTTTATTTACATCAGAACAAATAGTTTCGTTAAAATGAACCTCATGGCAATAGCAGGAGGGATTCACTCATGAAAAGCCTAAGGGCTTGTATGACAGAAGGAAGCGAGGGGATATAACATTGATACATGGGCTCACACTTGTATCTCGAGGGGACGTTTCTTGCCCCAGACTGAATCCCAGGCTTTCTCTTCCCTTCATGTCAGAGGCCTGGCTTTTGTCTCCTTTGAAAAGCTGCTGTCTTACTGGTATGTCCCTGGGGTTTGGTTCAAGGCCAAAGTTTAGCACATAAGACCACTTAAGAGTATGTTTTTTTTTTAAGTGTTTTATTATTCCTCACTAACTGAAAAAATTAAAAATAACACAGGGACGTCCTCAACCATCCAGTGGTTAAGACTCTGTGCTTCCACTGCAGGGGGTGCGGGTTCGGTCCTTGTTCAGGGAACTAAAATCCCACAGGCCAGGCGGCACAACAAAAAGAACTACTCAAATTAAAAACAAATTTGGTTCCTAGAAAATGTTTGCTAAATGATTAAATGGTATAAGGCTTAAGTGCTCTTACCTAGTTTCTAAAGTTAGGGTACCTAATCCACAGGGTGATTCATTTCCTAGAAAAATAACTTCAAGTCCAGCTGGGCTTCAGCCCACTGTCTTTATGCCTTAAGGTGGAACACTCCTTAAGGTGGAACCCCTTACCCTCTTTTCTCACTTCAGACTTTTCTCACTTATTCATAGGCAGATCTTTGTAGATCCTCCCAGACTGTCTCTCTGTCCTCCACTGACCTGGGTGCTCTCTGCTCCTTTGTCCTCTCTTTCTGAGACTGTGACTTCCTTGAAGAGAGGGGACATGGCTTATCCCCACTTGACCGACACTGGTGGGAAATAACCAAATGTTACTCAAACCTGAAATATGACGCAAGTGACCTTTGAAAACAGGGATAGGCAAGAAGATAAGCGTTGTACCTCAGGAAATTGAATGATAATTATTTTTTAACACGTAAAAAGGAAATGAAGTGTTCTCAGTATGTCAGCCAAAGGATCCTAGGGATTTCAATGAGAGGAGAAAAGATTTGTAATCAAATCTGAGAACCAAGTACCTCTAGTTTACAAGCAATGCATCCTCTTGCCCTCTCTTAGTGCTTGAACCCAGAGCTTCCATTTTCCCATCAAAGGAAAGAGAATAAGGGCCAAATAAAAGTCATTACCACTTTGGTTTCTACGGTGATTGATTATTATTTTCCTCTTCAAAGATTGAATATATGTTTTTCTTAACCTCAGTAATTTTTCATTTTGGTTTATATTCCCACAGGAGTAGCCCAGAACCTACTTGCCTGTAGGCGGAGGTATGAGGTGTTAAGAGACACTAAGGTATCATTTTCAAAAAAGATCATATCATGATTCTTATACATATGTTAAAGGAACATATGCCAAATATTTTATTCAACTCAGTTAATGCAGGGACCAGTAGGCTATTAAAACTGGTTTGGACAGCCAGTAAACACATGAAAAGAAGCTCAACGTTGCTCATTATTAGAGAAATGCAAATCAAAAGTACAATAAGGCATCACTTCACACCAGTCAGAATGGCCATCATCAAAAAGTCTACAAACAATAAATGCTGGAGAGGATGTGAAGAAAAGGGAACCCTCCTGCACTGTTGGTGGGAATGTAAACTGATAGAGCCGTTATGGAAAACACTTTGGAGCTTCCTTAAAAAAACTTGGAATATATCTACCATATGACCCAGCAATTCTACTACTGAGTATATACCCTGAGAAAACCACAATTCTAAAAGCACGTATACCCTAGTGTTCATTGCAGCAGTATTTACAATAGCCAGGACATGGAAGCAACCTAATGTCCATTGACAGATGAATGGATAAAGAGGTTGTGGTTCATTTATGCGATGAAATATTACTCAGCCAGAAAAATGAATGAATTTGAGTAAGTTTTAGTGAGGTGGTTGAACCTAGAACCTCTTATAGAGAATGAAGTAAGTCAGAAAAAGCATGCATATTAATGCATATATATGGAATCTAGGGAAATAGTAATGATGAACCTACTAGAGAATGGATTTGTGGACACAGCAAGGGGAGGGGTAAGGTGGGACGAACTGAGAAAGTAGCGTTGATATATATATACACTATCATATATAAAATAGATAGTGGGAAGTTGCTAAATAACACAGGAAGCCCAGCCTAGTGCTCTGTGATGACCTAAAGGGGTGGGATGGGGGGAGGGGAGAGAGGCTCAGGAGGAAGCAGATATGTATATATATCCATTTTAAAAAATATATAAAATTGGGCTTCCCTGGTAGCTTAGCTGGTAAAGAATCCATCTGCAATGGCCATAATTCAGGAGACCCTGGTTTGATTCCTGGGTCAGGAAGATCCCCAGAGAAGGGATAGACTACCTACTCCAGTATTCTTGGGTTTCCCTTGTGGCTCAGATGGTAAAGAATCTGCTTGCAATGTGGGAGACCTGGATTTGATCCCTGGGTTGGGAAGATCCCCTGGATGAGGGCATGGCAACCCACTCCAGTATTCTTGCCTGGAGAATCCCCATGGACAGAGGAGCGTAGAGGGCTACAGTCCATAGGGTTGCAAAGAGTTGGACACTACTCAGCAACTAAGCAAAGCACATTACATACATATAATTATGACTGATTTGCATTGATGTACAGCAAAAACCAATGCAAAACTGTAAATCAATTTTCCACCAACCAAAAAATAAATAAAAAATTTTAAAAAGACTAGTTTGAAGAGTATGTGAAGAGCTCAGTATATATATGTAACTTAACAAAAGGAAAGTCAGGTTAAAATCGCTGTGTTAGATACAAACCTTTCCTTCACGGCAAGAAATCCTGGGATTATTTTTTCTGTTGGACGAAAATCATTTGCATCTCTCCTGGACAAAATTCTTTAAGTTTTTGTGTAACTTTATGAAGTCTTTGACTTTAAATCAATGATAAAGTGAGAAAAGTACATTCCCCTAGATAATCCTTGGGTGAGCTTTCTTCTCTGTACTATTAATATAGTGAAAGGATGAGATGCCTCCCTTTTTGATTTGTCTCTAAGTTTTGTATAGTTTTTCTTAACAGTGACTAGACGGAGGATGTAAATCATTTGGGGGCATATAAATTGAAAACTTTAAAAGAGAAGATGAGGGTTTAAATGTAAGACAAGTTTTCTTTTTTCTTTAAGATACCTCCTTTTTTAAAATCTATTTTTTATTGAAGTATAGCTGATTTACAACATTGTATTAGTTTCAAGTGTATAGTAGAGTGATTCAGCTATATTGCATATTTTTTTCTGATTCCTTTCCCATATAGATTATTATAAAATGATGAGTATAGTTCCCTGTGCTATACAGGAGGTCCTTGGTGTTTGTCTAGTTTATATATAGTACTGTGTATATGTTACTCCCAAACTCTTAATTTATCCCTTCTTATCTTTTCCCCTTGGTAACCATAAGTTTGTTTTCTAAATCTGTGAGTTTGTTTCTGTTTTGTAAATAAGTTCATTGTATTTTTTTTTTTAGATTTTACCTATAAGTGATATATATTTGTCTTTCTCTGTCTGACTTAATTGAGTATGATAATCTCTAAGTCAATCCAAGTTGTTGCAAATGGCATTATTTCATTCTTTTTATGGCTGAATAATATTCCATTATGTATAATATTCCATTATATATATTACAATATATATTATATATTATAACACACAATATATTATATTATATATAATGGAAATTATAATATGGTATACATATCACCACATCTTCTTTATCCATTCATCTCTTGATGGACATTTAGGTTGCTTCTGTGTCTTGGCAATTGTGAGTAGTACTGCCATGAACATTGGCAAGTGAAAGTTGCTCAGTTGTGTCCAACTCTTTGTGACCCCATGGACTATACAGTCCTTGGAATTTTCCATGCCAGAATACTGGAGTGGGTTCCCTTCTCCGGGGGATCTTCCCAACCCAGGGTTTGAACCCAGGTCTCCCACATCGCAGGGGAATTCTTTACCAGCTGAGCCACCAGGGAAGTCCATGAACATTGGGGTGCATGCTTTTTTTTCAATTTAGAGTTTTTAACTTTTCTGGATATATGTTCAAAAGTGGGACTGCTGGATCATACAGTAGCTGTATTTTTAATTTTTTAAAGACAGTCCATACTGTTCTCCATACTGATTGTACCAATTTACATTCCCACCAATGGCTTAGGAGGGTTCCTTTTTCTCCACACCCTCTCTAGCATTTATTATTTGTAGACTTTTTGATTCTGTCTATTCTGACTGATGTGAGGTGGTACCTAATTGTAGTTTTGATTTGCATTTCTCTACTAATGAAAGATGTTGAGCATCTTTTCAAGGCAGATTTTTCAAATAGCCATATGTGCATCAGACTTCGGGGGAACTGACTTAACAACAACTAATCAGTGAAGAAAAAGAAGATCCTTTTTTTTTTTTTTTGCATTTACGTAGTTTTACAATGAACCGTGGTCCTGTTAAGAATGAGGGAATTGTGATGGTGCTAATATCAGAGAAGGATTGAATTGCATTTTTTTACATTTAAACTTTTAATTTTGTATTGGGGTATAGCCAATTAACAATGTTGTGGTAGTTTTAGGTGGACAGCAAAGGGACTCAGCCCTACATATACACATGCATCCGTTCTCCCCCAAATGCCCCTCCAACTTGGAGTATGTTAAAAGTTAATAAACTGAGGTGGAGGAGGGGGAATAAGATGAAGGTAGTCAAAAGGTACAAATTTTCAGTTTTAAGGTAACTAAGTACTAGGGATGTAATGTACAACATGGTAAATATAATTAACACAGCTGTGTGTTATATATGGAAGTTAGGAGAATAAATCCTAAGAGTTCTCATCATAAGAAAGAGATTGTACCTATATGAGATGATGGATATTCACTAAACTTATTGTGATAATTACTTCATGGTATATTAAATCAAGTTAATATACTGTATGCATTAAACTTATACAGTGTTGTCTGTCAAGTTATATCAATTATATCAATTATGTCAGTTATATCTCAAAACTCGAGGAAAAAAAGAAGTTAACAAAACATATTTGCACAGACTAATAAAAGTATTTTGTGTACGAGACAAAAGATTTTATAGAACAAAGTGAAATAGCAATGAACAAATTGCTGAACTATCTGAATCATAGAAAATAACATTTAAAATCATTGGAGAAGCTGAAAATATGTATGGCTTTTATATCTATCTATTCTTTTTTCCAAAAGTTAGATATTTAAGAAACATCAAGGCAAGATGTACTCTTCATTTTGCATTAAAAAGCCCTTTAAGCTCTTTTGGAAGACCTGCAATAATGAAGAACTTGTAATAAGCTCACAAAAGTCTCTTCTAATGAATTAGTCAATTTTAATACTCTTCAGAATTCCCCATAAGAACATCATTCTCTGTTTTCTGGCAAAGTTTAACTCTCTTCTCTCTTGACAACCTCTCCAAGATATTTTAGATTTCTTGTAAGAGAAAATACTTCATTTATTAAAGACAGACTTGTACTAAATTAAAATCAATCATTATAATCATTTCCTCTGCCTTAACATATACTAGCTACTTTAAAGAGGATCCTACAGACTGGCTTCCACTTTTGTTATGAAAAGCAGTTTGGGTTCTATATGTTCTGATTTGATTTCAGAGCTTTATCTTCATCCTGCAGTTCAGATGCAGTTTCAGTTCACCTTACCTTAAATCTTTTAAGAACCAAATTATGTATTTCTATTTCAAAAGTCTATTACCACCTTTCTCTTCTAAAACATCTCTACTATCATAATCAGTGGGATTTGAAGATATCTTAACTAGAAACTGACTTATTTGACTTTCAAGATATAAGCAAGCAGGCAACATTTTCGGCCTGACTCCGTCGTCCATATATATCCTATAGTATTTTAATGTATTTGTTCAAATAGCTATAGCCTATTTTCATCTATCTTGCAAATATTTATCAAGCACTTCATTTGCACCAGGAAAGAGTTCTCAGATTGGAATGATAAACAAGACAGAAGTCCCTTACGAAAGAATATGTTCCAGTAGAAGAAAATGGATAATAAATACATAAAACAAGTTAATATTCTATTTTTCAAATGGTGCCTATACATAAGTGAATAGGACATACATTTTTTCCCTAGTTGCATCTAATATATGATCAGTGCCCCCTGAATACTGAGAGATTAGAATTTTGCTTTACTGAAGGGAAAGAGGTAGCTTGGCTGGATAACCACTTAAAGGATCTGGCTATTTATGAGGTTTCCTTCTCCTTTAGCCTGAATCATGGTTCAAGTTCATTTTACCCTGTCAAAGTGAACTCTCTGAAAGCTATCAGACAAACTCAACACTATTGAGGTATAAATGACGGAAAGAGCTTCATCTGCCTTTCCAGCAGGCTTTCATTGTCTAGAAGACAGGCCTGAGGCCTGGAAGAAGTTTATGTTTGTGGAAACTTAGGCTGTTAAGTGACAAGCTTGATCATCAAGGCTTTCCACACTGTGTTCTCCAACCCAAATTTATTATGTCATAAACTGCCCAGGGAGTGGCTCAGTTGCTAAAGAATCTGCCTGTAGTGCAGGAGACCCGGGCTTGATCGCTGGGTCGGGAAGATGCCCTGGAGTAGAAAAATGCAACCCACTCCAGTACTCTTGCCTGGAGAATTCCGTGGACAGAGAAGCCTGGTGGCTTCTGTTCCCGGGGTTGCAAAGAGTTGGGCACGACTGAGCGACTAACACTTTCACTTTCAAACTCTGCCCAATCCCAATCCATACTCTGCTTTGCAAGACTCCTCTTAAAATCACCCACTCCAGGCCTTAACAACCTTTAACTAACGTCTGTTCATTTTCCCATTTTGAGACATTTCACTAAGACTCAGTAAGGATGGGTTCATGCTCACTGTGGTGAGTCATCTTTGCTTTGATTAACCAACTTACAGTGATTGCAGTCGGCTTCCCCAGTGGCTCAGTGGTAAAGAATTCACTGGCAGTGCAGGAGATGGGGGTTCAACCCTGGGGTCGGGAAGATCCCCTGAAGGAGGATGTTGGCAACCCACTCCAGTGTTCTTGTCTGGGAAAACCCATGGACAGAGGACAGAGGACAGTCCGTGGGGTTGCAAAGAGTCAGACACGACTGAGCGACTAAACAACAACAAGTGGTTGTAGTGGGTTGAATGGTGGCCACTGAAAAGATATGTCCCCATCCAAAATCCCCTACTCCAACTCCCGGGAACCTGTGAATGTGACCTATTTAGAAAAAGAGTCTTTGCAGATGTAATTAAGAGTCTTGAGATGAGGTCATCCTAGATTCAGAGTGGGCCCTAAATCCAATAACAGGTGTTCTTATAAGAGATAGGCAGAGGGAGATTGGAGACACAGAGGACAAGATGTTCTGAAGGTGGGGGCAGGGATTAGAGTTATGTATGTCAAGGAAAGACAAAGTTGCCAGAAACTAGGAGTGAGGCATGGAACAGATTCTTCCTTAGAGCCTCCAGGAGGAACCAACCCTGCCAACATGTTGATTTCTGACTTCTGGCTTACAAACCTGTCAGAATACATTTCTGTTATTTTAAGCTATTCAGTTATGGTGATTTGTTACAGGGGCCCTAAGGAACTATTAATAACTTAGCAACTAGACAACAACAACAACGGAACTAATCATAAAGTGACTTTCTGGGGAATTGAAAGAGTCAAGTAACATAGGCTATAATTGTAGTGCCGGTGCCAGAAATTGGTTCTTGATGCTGCTCTGGCCTGATGATGAATGTGGTGATGATAATGCCAAGGATGAAGATGATGATGCTGTGACTGCAGTAACTATAAAATATCCAGCTAAGTCCAGCTTCCAGCTTTTCGCTAACATTATTTCTGTGTACATCTCTGCTTAGCTCTCCATCTAGACAAAGGCAGCTAAGACCATCTTGGTAACAGCTAAGACAACAGCAAAATGAAATCTAGACCAGTGCTTCTCCAATTTGAATGTGCAAAGAATCCCTTAGGGATCTTGTTAGAATGCAGATCCTAATTCAGTAGGGCTCAATGAGTTCTGTATTCCTATTTAAAAAAAAATTGAGTGAACTCACATAATGGGCATATATCATATGGGTACTGAGGTTTTTTTAGTTTAATCTTTATTTGCATTAATTTCACTTTTATAGAAGATAACTGACATGTAAAATTGTAAGATATTTAAAATGCACATTGTGGTGATTTGATATATGTTGTGAAAAACTCCCTTCCATCTGGTTAATTAAGATATTCTGTAATTCTATTAAGATCTAGAGTTGATACCAATGCTGCTGGTCTGAGTACCCGCAATTTGGAGAGCAAGGTTTCAGATCAAGCTTTGGCAAACTTTATCTGGAAAGGTCCCCGCAATTTGGAGAGCAAGGTTTCAGATCAAGGTTTGGCAAACTTTATCTGGAAAGGTCCAGATAGTAAATATGTTAGGCTTTGAGGA
Source organism: Bos taurus (assembly GCF_002263795.3). Classification (NCBI taxonomy): domain Eukaryota; kingdom Metazoa; phylum Chordata; class Mammalia; order Artiodactyla; family Bovidae; genus Bos; species Bos taurus. Next base: position 98,982,125 of record NC_037357.1, read on the forward strand.
TGTATTAGTTTTCTCTTTCCCCTGTAACAAATTGCTTCAAAATGTTATAAGAAAATTTTCCCCAGAAATGTTCTGATCTAGTAGACTTTTATTCAGTGATTCATAAAGTAGGCAACATTCAAGCTAGCAGATAGAAAGGAACTCTGCGGAGCTGAATAAGGTGAGAGATTTTTATGGACCAAAGTGAGCAGGGACAAGGAAGTCATACTAGACGTTTGCTGATTGGTCATATGGTGCAAAGGGAGGTCTTGGACCAGGTCTAGTATCTTGTGTGGAGCAGGCAAGCACTGATTGGCTGACCTAAGTCTTCCTTTTCCAGGAAAGTGAACCATGGAAACTTAGTTAAGTTAGTTTGATTTACTGATATGAGGCTTAGCATGAGTGACTCCATCTTGGGCCTAATCCGATTACTTTATCAAAATTTAGCAGCTTAAAGTTAATACTCATTTATAAGCTTATAGTTCTTTTAAGATTTTTTACAAGGTTATATGCTATATATATATTTAAATTATGAAAGTATAATACATTTATAGGAGACTTGGAAAATACAGAACGTCATATGTAGTTCTACTATATATTAAAATTAAGTAGATAAATTAAGATTTTTAGTTGGTGTTTCAATATCAAACTCTCAAAAATTAATAGACCACATATGCAGAGAAGTAGAAGGATATGGTAGACCTGAAAAGCACTGTGAACCAATTCAACATAATTAGGATTTAGACAATTTTCACACAACAATATTATTTTTAGATTTTTTATAACCTCATAGTTCTTTGGTTGAATGATTGGCTCAGCAGGTTAGTGTCTCAAAAGACAGAAGTCAAAGTGTTGGCTGAGCCACTTTCCTGGAGACTCTCAGGGCAGAAGCTGCTTCTCAGTTTATTCAGGTGGCTGGCAGAATCCAATCCAATGTAGCTAGATGCCCCACTTCCTTGCTGGCTGTCAGCTTCTCTCAGCTCCTTAACACAACCTACAGTTCTTGTCATGTTGTCCCCTTCATCTTCAAACCAGCAACAACATCTCAAATCCTTCACATACTCCGAATCTCTCTGACTTTCCCTTCTGTCATATCTCTCTGACTCCAACTGGAGAGAATTCTCTGCTTTTAAGAGCTCATATGATTAGATCAGACCTACTTAGATAATCTAGGATAATCTCACCTTAAGGTCTGTAACCTTATTTCATTCAACATTAGTCAGACAGAGAAAGACAAATACTGTATTATATCATTTGTATGTAATACATACAACAAACTAATGAATATAACAGAAAAGAAGCAGATTCACAGATATGCAGAACAAACTAGACGTTACCTGTGGGGAGAGGGAAGGTGGGGGGATGAGATAGGGGGAAGAGATTGAGCAATGCAAACTATAATGTATAAAATAAGCTACAAAGGGACTTCCCTGGTGGTGCAGTGAATAGGAATCCGCCTGCCAATGCGGGAGACATGTGTTTGATCCCTGGTCTGGGAAAATTCTGCACACTGTAGAGCAGCTAAGTCTGCGAGCCCCAACTACTGACCACGTGTGCTGCAACTGCTGAAGCTCACACACCTGGAGCCTGTGCTCTGCAGCAAGAGAAACCACCGCAATGAGAAGCCCAGGCACTGGTCAAGAGGAGCCCCCACTCATCGCAACTAGAGGAAGCTCCTGCAAAGCAATGAAGACCTAGTGCTGCCAAAAATAAATAAATAATGTTAAAAAAAGCTACAATTGCACAGCACAGGAAATATAGCCAATATTTTATAATAACTGTAAATGGAATCTAACTTTTAAAAATTATGAATCACTATATTGCACACCTATAACATATAAAATATACATCGATTATACTTTAATATTTTTAAAAAAGGTTTGTAACCTTAATCATATTTGCAAAGTCTCTTTGTCATGTCAGGTCACATATTTACAGATTCCAAGGCTAAAGCACTATTTTGCGGACCACAGAGGTTCACTCTGTCTCTGTCACAACTACTCCACTGAAAGCCACCATAGACAATATGTAAACGAGTGAGTGATGCAACGTTCCAACAAAACTTTATTTATGGACACTGAAATCTGAATTTCACATAATTTTTGTCAAAAATGTGTATCCTTCTTTTTAATTTTTTCAATGATTTTAAAATGTATAGATTATTCCGAGCTCATGGCTTGATACAAAAACAGGCAGTAGGCTAGGTTTGGCCTGGAGGTTGCTGTTTGCTGGCCTCTCGTGTAGATGTTGATCCTTCTCATTTCAGACTGGAAGCCTGTAAAGGACAAGGGTGTTTTCTCTGACGTTCGCCATACTATGGATGTACTTCTTAAAAGAATCAAACATTTGACAAAAGCCCTTACATGTAGAAAAATTCCAGATACCAAGGAGGTGTTTATGGGGAAGGAAGAAATAGAAAATGTTGCCCAGGAAACTGGTTCTTTTGTAAGAGCAAAGATGTGTTATATTTGAGAAAACAAGCTTTTATAGGGAGAAATGCAAACATGCAGTTATTAAATTAGCTGTGTTCTACTTTGAGCTTTCTTGACATCCTTAGGTAGGCAGGCATAAATAATGATAGGAGTAATAAGATCTCATGCTTCAGGACGTTAGCAGATAACCCAAGATGGTGTGGGAGATTTTTTCTTTTGTTACCTCCTTGTTGGTCTACTTGGAGCACTACAAATTCCATTTACAGTCTTTTAAAATACTAGACCCTAAGGGCAGGACTTCTGCATTAAATTGGTAATATGATTAGGTGTGTGTTGAAACCCATTTGCTCATAGAAGCAAGTTATTTAAATTATTATACATCATAAAGTAATTACATAATGAGGTATCACCTGGAGTATTTGCAATATATCAAAGGTGAGATTGGAATTTATAATAATGATTCCTCAACTTCTCAAATCTATCTTTGGGGAAAAAAACTTTGGTGTCATGTTACAGCCACTCCAAATCAAATAACTCATATGTCTTTGGTCATGTTCTTCAGAAAGGGATCCTGAGACATGGATTCACACACAAATGACTTATGAAAAAAGTATTCCTAGAAAAAACGAGTAAAGTAGTGGGAGAACTAGAACCTGGAAGGGAAAGAAGCCAAGGAAACAATTTCCAGTGAAGTCCTAGCCTCAGCCTGATCTTGTGGGGAGCGCTAGAACATAAATTATACCTTCAAGTCTATTCAGATCCAAGGCAAGGAGCTAGGATTTCACACTCCCACGCTGGTAAATCATTGGTTAAGTCTGCCCCAGGGGAAGTAGATTTCCAGGCATTTCTTGCTCTCTGCACAAGACAGCACAGTAGCTGGAACAGGCCAAGGGCAGGTCTCCAAAGAGTGTCACAGGTGCAGGCCATTATAGGCAGAGCACACAGCAGTTGGGAATGGTGGGGGCTGTCACAGTATAGAAGGGACCCCAAGGGGATCTGCATAGAGCAACAGGGGAGACTACACCATGCTTATATAAATGCACTGGGATTTGATTTCCTGGAAGAAAACAAATTTAGACTCTCTCTCTCATACTCATACACACACACACACACACACACACACACACACACATACACAATTGACAATGCGTTTTATACCTGGGGCTCATTGTTATCATATTTGACAGAGAAAAAGTCCTAAATACTGGAAAGTTGCCTCTGGTGTTCATAATTCCAGGCAAGCAGGAAGACAAACATAAATTCTTTTTTCTTTGTTTTTATTTTACCGTTTTCTGTTCATTGTTTATTTCTTTTTAAAGTGAGCTTTTGGATAGGTTTATGTGGTTCAAAAGCCTGAAGGTACAAAGGATAGACAATGAAAGCCTTTTGCTAATCTTTGCCCCCCAACTCCTCATCTGCCAAGATCTCCTCTCACTACTATTCTTATTTTATATGTGGACAAGCAAGCAAATATAAAGATAGTCTTTTAGTCCCCTCCCTTGTATACCAAAGATAGAATAGTATCAAAGTGGTGCTACATATAAAAACTTGCATTTTTCACTCTTTCTTTTTTATTGGACTATAGTTGATTTACAGTGTTGTGTTAATTTCTACCTTACAGCAAAGTGATTCATTTATACATACACATGTCTATATATCCACACTTTTTCACGTTCTTTTCCATTATGGTATATTATAGTATACTGCCTATAGTTCCTTGTGCTATACGGTAGGACCTTGTTGTTTATCCCCCCTATATATGTTTGCATCTGCTATCCCAATCCCCAGTACTTTCCTCTCACACCCCCTCCCCCTTGGCAACCACAAATCTGTTCTCTATGTCTGTGAGTCTTTCTGTTCTGTAAATAAATTCGTTTGGATCATATTTTAGATTCCACATGTAAGTGATATCATATGATATTTGTCTCTGTCTCACTTATTTCACTTAGTATGATAATCTCTAGATCCATCCATGTTGTTGCAAATGGCATCATTTCATTCTTTTTTTATATATGTATATGTGTATACCCACATATGCATACACACACACACACACACACACACACACACACACACACACATTATACACACACGTACCAAATCTTCCTTATCCGTTCATCTGTCGATGGACATTTAGGTTGTTTCACGGAAACAGCTACTGTGAATAGTGTTGCTATGTAGAGTTCTTTCTAAATCAGTAAGTAGCAAGCTTCCTTCCCCCACTCTACCCTTTTTTTGAAACCTGCATGGTATTCCATTGGATGGGTAAATAAACATTTATTTAACCAGTTCCCTACTGATGGACATTTGCATTGGTTTTAATCTTTTGCAGTTACAAATGGTGCTTCATTTGAAGAGTGACCTTGTACTTATATTATCTTCTATGTGTGCAAGTATAGCTGTAGAATAAACTCCCCAAAGTTTTGTTGCTCATTAAAGGGCAAATAAATTTATAATTTTGATAGCTATTACTAAATTACTTTCCAGAGAGGTTATATAACAATTTGAGTTCTCACCAGGAATACATGAAAGTGTTTATTTCTCCATATCCTCATCAACACAGTTTATTATTAACTTTTAGATTTTTGCTAATCTCATAGGTAAAAGATGGTATCTTAACACAGTTTTAATTTTCATTTTTAAAACTGAGAAAACTGAGCGTCTTTTCGTGCAGACTCTTGATATGCTAAAAAATTTCTTGTTGACTCAAAGAGTGATATCCTTACCTGCAACTAGAAAGTTAGAGTGAATGTAGACATTAGCTTTCCTGAAGCACATACCAGGGTCAGTAAGCACCTTAGTGGTTATCTAGTACAGTCCTGGTCTGATGCCAAAATGGTTAGAGATCCCTGCCTTCCTCAGCACAGGTGCTCAGAGTTATAGAGCTCACAAAATTGAAAACATCTTTCTGTGACCCCAAAACTTAGAAAATTTTGCAGAGCCAAAATCTTTCTGTAATTACCACATGACAGTAATTATAGTATGCTCTTGTTAAAGTTGACTATTCTTCCAGGTCACAATGAATATACCACAGAGAAATAATATTGGCTTAAAATATAGGTAGAATGCCCAACTTCTTCTGCCCTCAAAAAGTATTCTTCACTTGCTGGACCCTTTAATTTATACTGCATGTTGTTTTCATCACAATTAAAAATAACATTTAAAATGTAAATGCAAACAATGTGGTATTCTTGCTAAAAATGCATAACCCCAAATGCCAGGGTCATGAAAGCCAAGGAGGGGCTAAGGAGCTGTTCTAGATTAAAAGAGACTAGATAGATGTGCCAATTAATTGCCATCTGTTATCCTGAATTGGATTCAAGGAATCCAAAGAAGGAGAAAATAGTCCATAAAGGATATTATTGAGAAATTGGCAAAATTTAAATACAGATTGTATATCAGACTATAGCATGACATCAAGACTAAGTGTTCCGATTTGAATAATTTAGCTGTAATCATGCAAAAGAATGTCCTTGCTCTTGGGAAATGTACACTGAAGAATTTAGGAGCAAGGAGTTATGATATCTACCATTTACTCTCAAGTGGTTCAGGAAAAAATAGAGAAAGAAAAGGAGACAACGATAAAGCAAATGTGGCAAAATGTTCATTGCTGAATGTGGGTGAAGGTTGATTGGGATTTTATTGTATTCTTCTTGAAACTTTTCTGAGTGTGTTTGAAATGACTTAAATATAACTTCATGGCAAATAGATGGGGAAACAGTGGAAACAGTGACAGACTTTATTTTGGGGGGCTCTAGAATCACTGTAGATGGTGACTGCAGCCATGAAATTAAAAGACAATTGCTCCTTGGAAGAAAAGCTATGACCAACCTGCTGCTGCTGCTGCTAAGTTGCTTCAGTTGTGTCCGACTCTGTGTGACCCCACAGACGGCAGCCCACCAGGCTCCCCCATCCCTGGGATTCTCCAGGCAAGAACACTGGAGTGGGTCGCCATTTCCTTTTCCAATGCATGAAAGTGAAAAGGGAAAGTGAAGTCGCTCAGTTGTGTCCGACTTTTTGTGACCCCATGGACTGCAGCCTACCAGGCTCCTCCGTCCAGTGGGATTTTCCAGGCAAGAGTACTGGAGTGGGTTGCCATTGACCAACCTGGACAGTATATTAAAGAGCAGAGATATTACTTTGCCAACAAAGGTCCATCTAGTCAAGGCTATGGTTTTTCTAGTAGTCATGTATGGATGTGGAGTTGGACTATAAAGAAAGCTGAGTGCCAAAGAATCAATGCTTTTGGACTGTGGTATTAGAGAAGACTCTTGAGAGTCCCTTAGACTTCAAGGAGATCCAACCAGTCCATCCTAAAGGAAATCAGTCCTGAATATTCATTGGAAGGACTGATGCTGAAGCTGAAACTCCAATACTTTGGCCACCTGATGCAAAGAACTGACTCATTGGAAAAGACCCTGATGCTGGGAAAGATTGAAGGCAGGAGGGGAAGGGGATGACAGAAGATGAGATGGTTGGATGGCATCACCGACTCAATGGACATGAGTTTGAGTAAATTTCAGGAGTTGGCGATGGACAGGGAGGCCTGGTGTGCTATAGTCCATGGGGTTACAAAGAGTTGGACACGACTGAGCAGCTGAACTGAACTGAACTGATATATCTACCAACTAGATTTGAGTTAAAATTTTGCCATGCTAGTGTGTTACTTACCTCGACTCTTAGCTTATCAGGGACAATAACTGGGACCCATGTCTACTTCTGTTTCCTGAGCCTGCTGACCCGTAACTACCATGCGTGAGTGCATCTCCATCCACGTTTAGAAGAGTGACTTAGGGTTCCACCAAGATGTCCATGACTGCTATGGGCACATTTATTGAAAAGGTACATGTCGTGATTGATTAAATCCATACTAGTTGGAAATTTTGTATAGTCCCTTAGAATCAGCTCATAAACTAGATTATGAGAATCAGTGAGCTGTTGGCTTTTGAAAACTGGCCTCTGTATTTTCCTTCTGAACATACTTGTTTGGATTACTTTACCAATAAGATGGCAGTGTGCATAGAGTACAGAATGGTGATCAGTTGTGTTACCTTCAGGGTCACAGTACCACCAATCCCATCATAGACGTGGTTGTGGATCAAGCAGAAGTATGTCAGAGTACTAAAGAGGGGAAAAAAAGATGAGTGTGGTGGTATAAAGCCATATTAAGGAGAAAAGGGATGGAAGATGGCTGTATTTGCTATAAAAAAAAATATAGGTGAATGTGTCTGAATGGGTTTCATGGGTGGGAGGAATTGTACTGAGAAATGGAGTATTTCCTGTCATATCAGTAAACAAGGATGTCACAGTCTTCAATTATTGCAGTCCTCCAATAATTGTGAGTCCTGAGCCCTAAACGCACTCAGGAAGGAGAATGCCTATGAACTAGCAGCCAATAGGCTTCAGCCACTCCTCTCTAGTGAGAGGAACTGCAAAGTTACATGGCAAGGGAAATGGATGCAGGGAGGGAAGACGTGTTGGAATAATACAATCCACCACAAGGGACTCAATTAGCAAGGGGTGAAAGACTTTTTTTCTCATTAGAAGGCAAATTCTTCCAACCATTTGTGTTTGAAGATTCATGCTTTTTTATATATATATATAAGCTTATGAATATAGCATTCAGCAAAAGTTTTCTGACCCATGAAAAAGAGACTGTAGCTGTAAGCCCTGTCCTCTGTCAAGCCACTTCACATCAGAGGCAGCATAGCATGAAGAGAGGCCTTGCAGTGTAATGGCTTAGAACACATTTAAATCCTGGTTTCACATGGGTGCAACTAGAGGTTACCATACTAAGTGAAGTAAGTCAGAAAGAGAAAGGCAAATACCATATGATAGCACGTATACATGGAATCTAATATACAACACAGATGAAGTTATCTAAGAGACAGACTCAGACATAAGAGAACAGATTGATAGTGGCCTAGGGATATGAGGGGAGGGAGAGGGATAGACCGGGAGTTTGGGGTTACTAGAGGCAAACTATTATATTTAAGTAGATAATCAACAAGGTCCTACAACACAGTATGAGGAACTATATTCAATATTCTGTGATATAACATAATGGAAAAGAATATTTAAATATATATATATAACTGAGTCACTTTGCTATACAGCAGAAATTAACACAGCATTGTAAATCAACGATACTTCCATAAAAAATAAAATGAGAAATAAAATTCATTCTGGTTTCACTACTTACTAGCTGTGTGACTCTGGATAAATCACTTAACCTACGCATACCTTGAAATCTTCACCTGTAAAATGGGGATGATGGTAATGGCATCTCCTGTATAGCTATGGTGGAGAAGACAGTGGCACCCCACTCCAGTACTCTTGCCTGGAAAATCCCATGGATGGAGGAGCCTGGTGAGCTACAGTCCATGGGGTAGCTTAGAGTCAGACACGACTGAGCAACTTCACTTTCACTTTTCACTTTCATGCATTGGAGAAGGAAATGGCAACCCACTCCAGTGTTCTTGCCTTGAGAATCCCCGGGATGGAGGAGCCTGGTGGGCTGCGGTCTATGGGGTCGCACAGAGTTAGACACGACTGAAGTGACTTAGCAGCAGCAGTACAACTATGGAGATTAAAGGAGTCAGCTTAGAATAATTCTTAGCACATAGGTGCTAGGCTTCTCAGGTGGCTCAGATGGTAAAGAATCTGCTTATAACGCAGGAGACCGGGTTTGATCCCTGGGTTAGGAAGCTACCCTGGAGAAGAGAATGGCAACCCACTACAGTATTCTTGCCTGGAGAATTCCATGGACAGAAGAGCCATGGGGTTGCAAGAAGCAGACATGACTGAGTGACTAACACTTTTCACTCACTACTGTATAAATGTTCGCTATTATTATTTTATTAATTCCACTCATGGCTCTAAAGCCAAGTGGTGGTTCAGCTACCCTTGCTGTGGCTCTGCTAAAAGATTTTAAGTATTGTTCTATTTTTAAGCCAAACCTGCTTTCTGATGGTTCTAGTGGTATTCATTCAGGTAGTTCATGGGCCAATTAAAAGAAGATGCTATTTGAATTTTGCCAGATTACAAGAATCAACTCAATTAATAGACTTCATTAATTTCTGACTCTTAACTCATTTACATTAATATGCTTATTCCTGGATGGACAGTTCCCCTAGCTATATTCATGGTTTTAAATTTCTTATTGGTGTCAACATTATCCTCCTAATACCTTTCTTTGGCCTTGCTCCCTTGGCTATGTTTTCTGATTTCATAAGCCAAAAAGCACTGTTACAGGATGCATGGCATGGGGGCCTTCCAAGGACCTCAGGGAGGAAACATGGCAAACCCTCACTAATTTGGATTCCACGGACTATGAACTTGTGACAAATTTGATCTAGGGTAAATGAGAAGTTTTGGTGTTATTAGAAGAGAAAGGTGCTGCACTCAGATTTTGCCAGGTTGAACTTTCTATTTTCTAGTTCTAGATCTGAAATGAAGAGATAAGAAAGGATGCTTGAAAGGGCAGAAAAGCCTCATTTCTTTGATGAAAACTTAGCCCAGTTTCAAGCGTGGACGTACACACAGTAGGTAGAATTAGAAAATACAAATTGTAAAGCATTCCGAGAGGAAAGGAAAGTGACCAATTTTGAAAAAGATATTTCTCATATTTTAAAATTGATACAATTGAGCATAGAAGGGTAGACAGTTATTATGTCCTTATTGCAATGTTAAAATTTTTATTATTTTTTAAAATTACTGAAGCATAGTTGACTTACAATGCTATGTTGGTTACTGCAGTACAGCAAAGTGCCTTCAGATTTAGTCTGAGTTACTGGGGAAAGAAAAACTTCATTACCCTAGAGTCATATTGCATTCTGACAATAAAAAGTATTCTTCAGGTTGGCCTTTTGACCTACTTATCAAGCATGAGTGGCTTTTGACTACGAAATCACTATTAAAGGACAGAAATGTATTGCCATTCAGTATATTTTAAAAATCCCATATCATAATTTCGAGGCAAACCTAGCATAATAAGAGTTTCACGATTTCATCAATCTTGGCATTAATACAAAGCATCATAAAAAGGCTATCTAGAAGATTGCTAAATCTTCTTAGCAACCTTCTTAGAAGTGTACATTCTAGTGTGCTTGTTTCAAAACACACGTATAATTTTACATCTTATCTCATTTAAACAATAACTCTCAGCTTTTATCAGAAACATTGGGTTTTCTGTTGTAAAAATAATGTCATTTCCCTGATACCACATTTTGTAAGAAACCAATTTCAATTTCTGAGCATAAAGAAGAATTTATAAAAGCACAGTTGCTCCCTTTTATTCCTTTTCATCATTTGATGCAGAAAAGAAGTCAAACCCTGAGATTACTAAGAGTATTCCAGAAGTGTCTAGAATAAAAATGCATGATTCAGGGAAATTATAGAGGAAAATAGGTAGCATAAAATAACTGTTGTATGGCCATTAGCAGGAGGACGAGACTACCAAGAGGAATAGCCAAAATACAAAGCAAGAAAAGGTTGTAAAAAAAATCTTACTATGTTTCATTTTTAAAACAGCTTTACTGAGATATAAACTGCATAATATACAACTACTCATTTAAAGTGTGCAGGTCAATGGTTTTGAGTATATTCACAGTATGCAACATCACTAAAATCTAATTTTAGAATATTTACATTACCCTTAAAAGAAGCACTTTATCAGTCATCCCCCACCCCTAGCTCCCACCCATTCTTCTCAAAATCTCCTCTGCCCTTGTTTTAGGCAACCACTAGTCTACTTTCTGTCTCTATAGATTTGCCTATTCGAACATACGTATAAGTAGAATCATATAATATGTGGTCCTTTGCGACTGGCTTCTTTCATTTAGCAGAATGTTTTTAAGGTTTACCCATGTTATAGCAAGTATCAGTGCTTCTTCCTTTGTATGGCTGAAGAATATTCTATTCTATGGTATACCACATCTTTAGGCTTCCCTGGTGGCTCAGATGGTAAAGAGTCTGCCTGCAGTGCAGGAGACCCAGGTTTGATTCTGGATCAGGAAGATCCCCTGGAGAAGGGAATGGCAACACACTCCAGTATTCTCCCCTGGAGAATCCCATGGACAGAGGAGCCTGGCAGGCTACAGTCCATGGGGTCACAAAGGTAGGACATGACTTAGCGACTAAACCACCATCATCACATCTTTATCGATTCATCAGTTCATAGACATTTGAGCTGTTTCTGAATTTTTTGGCTGCTGTGCACAATGCCGCCATGAACGTGTGTGCACAAGTTTCTGTGTTATGTGTGTTTTCACTTCTCTTAGGTATATATCTAGGTGTGGAATCGCTGGATCATAGGGTAACTCCATGTCCAACATTTTGAAGAGCTGCCAAATTATTTTCCACAGCAGCTGCACTATTTTACATTCTCACCAGCAATGTATGAGGGTTCTGATTTCTCCATATCTCTTTGATTTTGTTTTCAAACATTCAAGACTGCTGACAACAGATCCAGACTAGTAAGATGGAAGGAATTAGAAAGAGATATGACAAATATATAAAGTGTTTCAAGGTGGCTGACAGTATCATGAGCCTGTTGGATAAAAAATCAGGAAAGCATTCAATATAAAATAAAATATTTTCAACATTATCACCATCAACCAAGATTGCTTGTTACCACCTGTTTCTTTTGTACTTATTGAAGAAGCAAGACCTGGGCAGCATACATATTAATATTTAGAGACTTAAGGACAAAAACTGAAAAGGGAGAGAGCTTAATTGAAATAAATAATTGATGATAATCATAAATGAGGAAAAAAGTGAATTATGATATTATTTTAAGGTGATATAAGCTTATACACATTAAAATAAGGAAAAAATACTCACAACTATTTATTTTACCACCATCTGAGGACTCTGCTGTCCATTTATCCCAGATTCTTTGGTGGCTTCTCCACTTTTACCTCTGAACACAGCATCTGTACATGATCATGTTACTCATTTGGCAACTTTGACATATATTATCTATTGTAGTTATTTAACTTTTGATGCCCATATGCTTTGCTCCCTTCCTCTCCTTCTGTGCTGTGCTGTTCTTAGTCATTCAGCTGTGTCCAACTTTTTGCAACCCCATGGACTGTAGCCTGCCAGGTTCCTCTGTTCATAGGGATTCGCCAGGCAAGAATACTGGAGTGGGTTGCCATGCCCTCTTCCAGGGGATCTTCCCAGCCCAGGGTTCGAACTCAGGTCTCCCTCAATGCAGGTGGATGCTTTACTGTCTGAGCCACTAGAGAAGCCCTCCTCACCTTCTAAACATAAGGTATTCAACTTGTATTAAATTTCCTAATTCACTAAACACAGCTTGCAATTATGTGAGAATTTCATAACAATATTCAATTTATCTTTGTTGAGCGATTTAATTCTGGATCATGACATAAATTTCAGTGATGTCATGAGATGACAAGACACAAATTTTTCTCATCAATTTCTGGACCCTGAATATAAATCCCCCAAATTGTCTGTTTTAAAAAACAATATACCAATTTCAGAATAGCAATGCACACTAGCAATCCAAAATAAATATTGATCATAAACTGACACCTAATTGAATATCTGACTCATCCTGTGTGGGACCCATTTATCATCTGAGTTCACACACACACACACACACACACACAAGCCATGCACAAAACTTCAACAAAACTTCACCTGTCAAAATCTGCCTCTGAGCACACAAAACTTGAGCAATAAAAAAAATAGGCATTGCTACTTTCACAAAAGCCTGAAGATCTATTTCCAAGATTAAGAAGATAATGTTCAGGCTCCTGAAAACATTGAGAGATTTTATATGTAACTTTTTATGCTACAGAGCTTATGAAATAAAATAATAATGCAACACAGTATACTTTGTTTTTATATGGCCCCTTTCATCTAAGAAAGTTAAAGAAACTTACAAACATTATTCATTCACCTTCATAAATTTTTTAAATGAATTAACAAGATAGTCTACTGAGCAAAAGTTAAAAGCAACAAAAACAACCGTATTTTATGCGACTGTTCCAAACATATCCAATTTCCATTTTCTTGACTTACATGAAATTATTCAGCCTCTCATTAGTTTCAACCTCCAGGAGATAAGGCAACAATGAACTGCTGAATTGTATAAATAAAAAAGAATAATTCAGAGCTCATGTTGCATTTGTCTTCCCCTTGTCTAACTTAGAGCGTTAATTCAGAAGAAGGAAAAACCCGTGGTATGTTTCTTTCCTTGCCAATCCTTTGCGTATTTCATGTTTTACGACCATTCCACTGTCTGTAATGGGGTTTGAGCTCTTAGACAAATCTGTTGATGCAAATAGACATATTCCTAGGATGCTACCTAATGATGTTATGATCTAGCCATTTGTTGTTTGATCTTGAAAGTGCAAGTCCAAAGTTTACTTAGGTCACATGTTTTCATGGGGTGGGGGGTTGGGACTTGTGGGGAGTGCAGGAAGTCTTTCACCCACAGTGGAGGGGGGTGGGGTCCTAATCAAACCTCCTTGATGATGCTGATTTGTGCAGTAAAGTATCTGTATTAGTGTTCTGTCTTCTCAGCTATTTCAGTCTCTAGGAATCTTAAGACCTGGTCTTGTGGCTCCAATAATCTCCATGGTTTGTTTTTTTTTTTCTCAAGTGGGTACTAGCCATTCTAATGAATTATTTCTTCAATCAACATGAAACCAAGATAATGCTCAAAAGTAATATTAAAATAATAGCATTGTCTTAGAACTGCTTGCCACAGCAATAAGAAAACGGATTTTCCCTAGGAAAGTGGAAGCTTCCACAACTGTCACGCTACCCTCTACCCCACATATTTCCAAACCATATTTTTGTTTATGGCTTGTTTGTTGGGAAAATTCCTCCCCTGTTTGGATGTCGAACTGTTAATAGATGCTAAATCTAGGCCAGAAACTCTGAAAGTTTTATAATCATACCTTCACAAGATTCTAGGCTCTCATAAATGCCAAGGCAAATGTTTAGATGAAGATAAAGTAAAACATTGCCCGTAGCTTTATTTCTCTAAATGAGTTGTTTTTAAAGGAATGGTCAAGAATGTTCAAGTGTTCTAGCTGATGTGTGACTTTGGCCCCATTTATGCTACTCCAAAATAGTTATTTTAGTGGGAAACAACAAAAGAGTCCCACTTATCATTTGACATGGTGTAAATCAAAACAGTGGAGATTTGTTGGCTTTAAAATATTTTGCTACAGAGCATTAAAAATATACAAAGAGACAGAACAATCAACACTTACATATAGTTTACCACACACACACACAAAAAAAACACCAGAGATTAACACAGGCGACTTTATTCTTTCAGAATAAAATGAAACAAAATAAAGAAAGAATAAGATTCGACTTTAGCTAAGGCTTTATCCCATTCCCTTCCCCTCCTTTTCATTCCTAAAGAAAATCAGGATCCTAAAGTGGGTGTGCAGTGTTCTTGTACACATAGAAATCCACTGAAAAATGATGAATGTCAGCTATTTATTTATCGATCCCTAAACTGATGGAGAAATATCAATAACCTCAGATATGCAGATGACACCACCCTTATGGCAGAAAGTGAAGAGGAACTAAAAAGCCTCTTGATGAAAGTAAAAGAGGAGAGTGAAAAAGTTGGCTTAAAGCTCAACATTCAGAAAACAAAGATCATGGCATCTGGTCCCATCACTTCATGGCAAATAGATGGGGAAACAGTGGAAACAGTGTCAGACTTTATTTTTTGGGGCTCCAATATCACTGCAGATGGTGACTGCAGCCAGGAAATTAAAAGACGCTTACTCCTTGGAAGAAAAGTTATGACCAACCTAGATAGCATATTCAAAAGCAGAGACATTACTTTGCCAACAAAGGTTCGTCTAGTCAAGGCTATGGTTTTTCCTGTGGTCATGTATGGATGTGAGAGTTGGACTATGAAGAAAGATGAGCGCTGAAGAATGGATTCTTTTGAACTGTGGTGTTGGAGAAGACTCTTGAGAGTCCCTTGGGCTGCAAGGAGATCCAACCAGTCCATTCTGAAGGAGATCAGCCCTGGGATTTCTTTGGAAGGAATGATGCTAAAGCTGAAACTCCAGTACTTTGGCCACCTCATGAGAAGAGTTGACTCATTGGAAAAGACTCTGATGCTGGGAGGGATTGGGGGCAGGAGGAGAAGGGGACGACAGAGGATGAGATGGCTGGATGGCATCACCGACTCGATGGACGTGAGTCTGAGTGAACTCCGGGAGTTGGTGATGGACAGGGAGGCCTGGTGTGCTGCGATTCATGGGGTCACAAAGAGTCGGACACGACTGAGTGACTGAACTGAACTGAACTAAAACTGATGGAAGTGAAATGTATTTCCACCTGCCCCCACAATTGCAGTGCTGCAATAAACAGGTATACATGTTTACTTGGGCACATTTGGGGGAGTTGCTCCAAGGTGGATACTGACAAGTGTAACTTAGAGTTGTTGAGTAGACGCATAATTAGCTTTGTTACATATGATCAGTCTGTTCCCCAAATCACACATCTGAAGGCTCTTATAGCTTCAGATCCTTACCCATAGTGTTTTCAGACTTTTAGGCCTGTTATTAATATATGTGTGCCTGTTTCTATTCTCTGTATTCCCCATCTCATGGCAGATTAATTTATCTTTGCACTAATAACAATACTTTTAATTACTATAGCTTCATAATAGGTTTTAACATCTGAAAGCAAATTTTCCCTTCTCTCTTTAAGATTGCCTTGGCTATTCTTTTCCAATGAGTCAACTCTTTGCATGAGGTGGCCAAAGTACTGGAGTTTCAGCTTTAGCATCATTCCTTTCAAAGAAATCCCAGGGCTGATCTCCTTCAGAATGGACTGGTTGGATCTCCTTGCAGCCCAAGGGACTCTCAAGAGTCTTCTCCAACACCACAGTTCAAAAGCATCAATTCTTCGGTGCTCAGCCTTCTTCACAGTCCAACTCTCACATCCATACATGACCACAGGAAAAACCATAGCCTTGACTAGACGAACCTTTGTTGGCAAAGTAATGTCTCTGCTTTTGAATATGCTATCTAGGTTGGTCATAACTTTTCTTCCAAGGAGTAAGCGTCTTTTAATTTCCTGGCTGCAGTCACCATCTGCAGTGATTTTGGAGCCCAGAAAAATAAAGACTCTGATGCTGGGAGGGATTGGGGGCAAGAGGAGAAGGAGACTACAGAGGATGAGATGGCTGGATGGCATCACTGACTCGATGGACGTGAGTCTCAGTGAACTCTGGGAGCTCGTGATGGACAGGGAGGCCTCACCAGGCCTGCAATTCATGGGGTCCCAAAGAGTCAGACACGATTGAGCGACTGATCTGAATCTGATCTGATCTGGCTATTCTTGGTCCTCTATCTTTCTTAATGAATTTTAAGTTAAGATTGTTGCATTCCATGTAAGATCCTGTTGAGATTTTGACTGAAATTACATTGAATTTACGGGTTAGTGTGGGCATACTTTATATCTTTATGATGCTGAGAATTTCCATCTATAAGTATGTATTTCTGATTTTGTTAGACTTATTTCAAAGAACTTTAGGTTCTATTGCTATCTTAAATGTTATCTTTTTAAAAATTACATTTTATAATTTTTGATGATAGTAGAGAAGGGGGAAATTGCTTTTATATTTGAGATTTATACTCAACAACTTCGTTGAACAATCTCATTAGTTCTAATAGTTTGTTAATCCCATATACATAATCATATCATCTGCAAGTGACAACAGTCTTGTTTCTAACATATTTTAATTATTTTTCTTCTTTTAATTTACTGGCAAGAATCACTAATACGATATTAAATAAAATAGTGATATGGGTTTGTTTTCTTGTTCTTAAGTTTAAAGGAAGTATCTATAATGTTTCATGTAACAGTCAAGATTAAATCAGAGGAGCAGAACCATTAGAAGATAAGTATTTGTTACAGGGATTTGACCTTACACAATTGTAGAAGCTGTAAGACCACTGTCCTCCCAACTTGAAGTCTAGGGGCAGACAGTGGGGAAGGGAAGATGGATGCCGAGTGGGGAAAGATCAAAGACAACACTGAACCCACAAGCCCAAGCAGGAGCTCACAAGGGCAGACTGAAATCTCTTATCAGTTCTTTTTTTTCTTTCTTCCTTTTTAAAAAATTGAGGTACAATTGATACATAATATTATATAAGTTTCAGGTCTACATAGTGATTCGCAATTTTTAAAGATTATTCTTCTTTTATATTTATTATAAGATATTGGCTATATTCCCTGTGGTGTACAAGATATCCTTGTAGCTTATTTATTTTAATACATAGTAATTTATACCTCTTAATCTCCTACCTCTATCATGCCCTTCCCACTTCCCTCTCCCCACTGGTAACCACTAGTATGTTCTCCGGCCCTGTGAGTCAGTTTTTGTTGTTGTTGTTATATTCATTAGTTTGTTTTATTATCTTGATTTCACAAATAAGTGATATCATACAGCATTTTTTTTCTCTGACTTATTTCACTTAATATAATACCCTTGAGAGAGTCATTTCCTAGGCAGGTTGATAAGGAGTCTAGGGGTCCCCAAGGAGAGAGGGGTCTGGAATTCTCAAGGAGGAAGAAAAGACAAACCTTTTTTTCCTTCTCCACATTCCTTAGGATTATATAACAATAATGTATCCTGCCTGAGGACAGTCTCTGGATTAAACCTTCTGGCTAATTCTGTTATCTTAAAGTGTAAATTATGGGAGTAGACCTGGTCTTTGCAAGGATTATATAACAATAATGTATCCTACCTGAAGACAGTCTCTGGATTAAACCTTCTGGCTAATTCTGTAATCTTAAAATGTAAATTATGGGAGTAGGTCTGGTGAGGTCTTTTCAACCTCCAGACATTCTTTGGATTCATTGGAGAGTATATAACTTCATTGCTAACTCTAGCAAGGGGGTACTCTTTCTGCCCTCTTCTGATGCCTATGTCAGAAGCTTTCTCTATCTCCTTTATACTTTAATAAAACTTTATTACACAAAAGCTCTGAGCAATCAAGCCTCGTCTCTGGCCCCGGATTGAATTCTTCTCCTCTGGGGGCCGAGAATCCCGGTGTCTTTGTGTGATTCAACAACAACCTTTCACCCTCCAAGTCCATCCATGATGCTGCAAATGGTAAAATTTCATTCTTTTTCAGGGCTGAGTAGTATTTCATTGTGTATATATACCATGTCTTCTTTATCCATTCATCTTTTTATGGGTGCTTAGATTGCTTCCATATTTTGGCTATTGTAGATAATGCTCCTATGAACACTGGGGTGCATGTGTCTTTTCAAATTAGTGTTTTCATTTTCTTCCAGCATATGCCCAGAGGTGGGATTGCTGATCATATGGTAGTTTTATTTTTAGTTTTTTTGAAGAAGCTCTATACTGTTTTCCACAATGGCTGCACCAATTTACATTCCCACCAACAGTGTAGGAGGGTTCCCTTTTCTCCACATCTTCGCCAACATTTGCTATTTGTGGTCTTTTTGATGATAGCCATTCTGGCAGGTGTGAGGTGATATCTCATTGTGGTTTTGATTAGCATTTCTGTAATGAGTAATGATGTCGAACATCTTTTCATGTGCCTGTTGGCTATCTGTATGTCTGCTTTGGAAAATGTCTCTTCAAGTCTTCTGTCCATTTTTTCATGTTTTTTTTTTGTTGAGTTGTATGAGCTATTTTTTGGATATTAACCCCTTATCAAGCATATCAGTTGGAAATATTTTCTCTCATTTAGGAGGTTGTCTTTTGTTTTGTTGATGGTTTCCTTTGCTATACAAAAGCTTTGAAGTTTAATTAGATCCCATTTGGTTACTTTTGTATCCTTTGTCTTAGGAGACAAATTCAAAAACGTGATGCTGTGATTTATGGCAAAGTGTATTCTGCAACCTGTGTCAGTTCTTGACCCTGATGGAGTAAAATAAATAGTTATGAGTATTTTTTCCTTATTTTAATGTATGTAAGTTTACATATATTTTTGTTTTCTTTCCCTCTGGGTCTTAGTTATTAGGGAGCTCAGGCCTCTCTCATCCATCCTATAGTGGCCTTTATTATTGACATAGCTTTGGTCTCCCTTGTTTTCTCAGTGTTTCCCTATTATTGAATTTGTCTCTTTTTGTTAAACAATTCATATATTTTGGGGGTGAAAGAGTTACAGTAGAAATTAAATAATGATTCTAGTAGTAACCAGCTTGTGGAATGCTCACTTATTTTCCTTTTTCTATAATATAGATCTATAGTGGTGCTACATATTTTTTTCCTTTGGAACATATTATACATAATAACAATGACAGTGGCTGAATGAGTTTTTTTTTTTTTTTTTCCTAAAGAGGCTTTAACAATAATGGTTCAATCAGAGAAGCAGAACCACAGGGAATGAATATATTTACATGTATGGATTTGTTACAGGGATTTAATCTTATGCAATCATAGAAGCTGGTAAAATAGACTCTTTAAAGTTGTCTTCACATCTCATGCTGGAAATTCAAGTTCATAGGGCAAGCAGTTGGTAAGGGAAGATGGATAAAAAGCGGGGGAGTGCAAGAACAAGTCAGAACCACAAACACAGGCTGGAGCCCATGAGAACAGACTGAAGCCCATGTTAGTTCTTGTTGCCACTGATCTTGATGGAGCACTTGCTGCCACTGCATCACACCAACAAGATGAGCCACAAGACAAGTGACAACATGTGTGAATCACAAAATGGCTACCATTTCACTTCTGCCCTTCAAATCTCACCCATGGGTTTCACTGGAAACATACAGGAAGGGGAACACTGGGAAATGCAATTCAACTTAGCCAAGTTGACAAATGACAAACCCACCACGAAGCATTTGTTTTTGATTTTAAATCAGCTTTGTTGAGGTGTAATTTACAATGACATGAACCTATTTTAAGCCTATTTAAAGCATATAATTTGATGCAGTTTGACAATTGTTACAGAGTTATGTACATGCAACCAGTAACAAGCATCACAATCAGGATATAGAATACTTCCATCCCCTGCAAAAGTTCCCTCCTGCCTCTTTGCAGTTAATTCCTCTCTCACCTTCAGCTCCAGGCAACCATTGATCTGTTTTCTGTCAATATAGATTAGATTTGACAGTTCTAAAATTCTATGTTAATGGAATCATACAGAATTGTACTGTCTTGTGTCTGGTTATTTTCACTTGGTCTAAGAATTTTGAGATTTATGTATGCTACTGTATGTATCAATAGTTCATCCTTTTTATTGCTGAGTAGTAGTCCACGCCATGGATATATCACAATTTGCTTATCCATTCTCCTGTTAATGAACATTAGAGGTGTTTACATTATTTAGCTATCGTGAATAGTCATTGCATACATTCATGTATCAGTCATTGTATTGAATTATTCCTTCTCTTGTATAAACGCCTAGGAGTAGAATTCCTGGTCTATTTAAATATTTTGCCCATTTTTCAATGTGGTTTGTTTTTCTTCTTACAATTGAGTTGAAAGAGTTCTATGTGTTCTGGATGCAAGTTCTTCGTCAGACATATGAAATCATTAATATTTCCCACTAGCTTGTGGCTTGAATTTTTATTTTTTTTAAGATATGTTTCAGACAGCAGTTTTAAATTTTGATTAAGCCCAATTTATCTTTTTTTGGGGGGGGGGGTTAGTGCTTTTGTTGGAGAAGGCAATGGCACCCCACTCCAGTACTCTTGCCTGGAAAATCCCATGGATGGAGGACCTGGTGGGCTGCAGTCCATGGGGTCGCGAAGAGTCGGACACGACTGAGTGATTTCACTTTCACTTTTCACTTTCATGCATTGGAGAAGGAGATGGCAACCCACTCCAGTGTTCTTGCCTTGCGAATCCCAGGGACGGGGGAGCCTGGTGGGCTGCCGTCCGTGGGATCACACAGAGTCGGACACGACTGAAGCGACTTAGCAGTAGCAGCAGTGCTTTTGTGTCCTAAGACATCTTTCCTACCCAAAGTACACAAATATTTTGTGTTTTTCTTGTTGTTGTTGTTTTTGAAGTGCAGCTTAGGGCATTGGGAGGGATAGAACCCAAGCCCCTGGCAGTGGAAGTGCAGTCCTAACCACTGGACTGCCAGGTTATTCCCTCTTACATTCTATTCCATATGTTTTGTAGGTTAACTTTCATATTTAGATCCATCATCCATTTGACTCTTTATTTGGTGAGCACTGAGATCTGTTTTTCAAAATATGGATACCTAGGACAGCGAAGCCTGGCATGCTGCAGTCCATAGGGTCACGAAGAGTCGGACACGACTTAGTGACTGAACAACAACTGTTCCAGGATTACTTTGTCTCCTTTTCCAAAGATCACTTGATCATATACACGTGGGTCTCTTTCTGGACTCCCTATTCTGTTTCATTAATGCATATGTCTGTCCTCAGGCCAATATTTAACTGTTTTGATGACTGTAGCTTTAGCAAAAGTCCTGTAAGACCTTCAAATTTGTTCTTCTTTTCCAAAATTGTTTTGGATACTCTTGGTCCTTTTACATTTTCACATAAATTTTATAATCGTTTATCATTTCTAATAAAGAACCTGCTAGGATTTTAACTGAGAGTGCATTGAATAGCTATAGCAATTTGGGGAGAATTTACATCTTAACACTATTGAATGTTCCAAACCATAGTCATTTTTGTATTGTTCTATTTTTAATTTAAATTGTCTTAATTTCTCGCAACTATACTTTATCATTTTCAGTGTAAAAGTTTTGCACATTTTGTTAAATCTACCTTATTTCTTTGTTGCCATTTGTAAATTGTATTTTTTAACATTTCAGTTTCTAATTGTTTATTGATGGTCAGTGATCTTTATTCTTGTTTTTATCATTTCTTCATTTCTTTGAATTTAGATTGTTCTTCTTTTTCTAGCTTCTTATAGTGGAAACTTAGATAATTGACTTTGAACCCTTCTTTTTTCTAAAATAAGCATCATGCCTATAGATTTTTTTCTCTAAGCAATGCTTTTACAGCATCCCCCACATTTTTTCTTTTTTTTTAATTGACATATAGATGATTTACAGCATTATATTAGTTTCAGGTGTAATAGCATAGTGATTCAGAATTTTTATAAATTATACTCCATTTAAAGTTATTGCAAAATAATGGTTGTAATTTCCTGTGCTGTACAATATATCTGTGCTGTTTATTTTATATATAGTAGTTTATATTTCTTAATCCCCTACTCCTATCTTGCCCCTTCCCACTTCCCTTTCCCCACTGGTATCTACTAGTTTGTTTTGTATATCTGTGAGTCTGTTTCTGTTTTGTTATATACATTCATTTATTTTTTATATTTCACATATAAGTAATAACATAGTATTTGTCTTTCTTTCTCTGACTTGTTTCACTAAGCATAATACTCTCTAGGTCAACCCAGTTGCAAATGGCCAGTATCTCAAAACTTGATATTTTTACTTTTATTCATTTTGAATTCTTAAAAATGTCTTCTTTAACCCATTGGTTTCTTAAAAGTATATTTTTAGTGTCCAAATATTTGGAAACTTTTTCAGTTATCTTTCTATCACTGATTGCTAATTTTATTTCATTGTGGTCATAGGACACACACTATGATTCCAATCCATTTAAGTTTATTGACACTTTTTTTATGGCATAGCATATAATCTACCTTGATAACTCTTTCATGTGTACTTGAAAAGGAATGTATATTCTGTTGTTGTTGAGTAGAGCATTCTATAAATGTCAATTATGTCAAGTTGGTCGATGGCATTTAAGTCTTCTATATCCTTACTTATTTTCTGTCTATTTGATCTATTAATTATTATTGAGAAAGGAGTGTTGAAATCTTGACTAACAGCTGTAGATTTGTCTATTTCTTCTTAAAATTTCCTCAGGTTTTGTTTCAACTCTTTTGAAGTTCTGATGTTTGGTGCATATTCATTTAGGATGTATGTCTTCTTGAAAAATTGACCCCTTTATCATTATGAAACATTCCTCTTCATCTCTGGTAACTTTTTTTTTTTGGCTTCCTTTTCAGCAAGGATCTGTTTGTAGTAAACTCTCTCAGTGTGTTGGAAAATATCTTGATTAAATGATGATTAAGTTGGATATTGAATTCCAACCTCACAGCTGTCATCTCTCAGCCCTGTGAAGATGTTATTCCATTATCTTCTGGCCTGTAATGTTCCTGTTGCAATGCTTCTTCTGGTGTTGTTTTTTTTAAATGCTCTGTTATTTCTCACTGATGGCTTTTAAGATTTTCTATTTCACTTTGGTATGTTGATGTTTCTTTACAATGTGTCTAGGTTTGGGTTTGTTTTTTATTTTTCTTGCTTGATGTGGATGTAATTTTTAAAATTGAGGTTTAAGACTTTAATGAATACAGAAAAAAAATTATCAGCCATTATATCTTAAAATACTGACTCTCCATAACCCTCTTATCCCCACAGTTTTTCTATTCTTTCCTTAGGGAATTCCCTTTAGCTATATAGTTGACTATCTAATTCTATCCTTGATACTCATAATCTCTTTTTCATATACTCCATAATTCATATATTCTATCTTTTTATCTAGCTGTGTTGCATTTTGAGTAAATTCTTCAGATATATTCTCCAGAGTGTTTAGTAATTCTCTTCAGCAATGTTTAATTTAAAAGTTCAAAGTTCATTGAGTTTTAACTTTCAGTAATTGTGTCTTTAAATTCTAGGAGATTAGTTTGGTTCAAAATATGCTTGTTATGTTTAAAATAGTGACTTGTTTTTATGGATTACAATCCTGGCTTTATGTCTTTACTTTTTAAACATACTTATTTTATTCTTTGTATTAGGCTATCCTCTGTATTAGGTTATTCTAGTACCTGAAGTATATTAGAGAGATAGATGTGCTATGTATGTGCCCACTTTTACTCACAGTGAAGTCTTTCTCTCTTATGTCTTATAATTTGAAATTTAAACTTCACATCAGTGAAGCTTTATCTGTGTGATACTATCCATCTCAGATTTGGGATATAGGTCTCCAAAACATTTTTGCATTTGTTTCTCCCAGGCAATAGAGACTTGGAAGAATTTTTTTTTCTTTTCTATTTTTTTTTTAAAACATTGAAGTGTAGTTGATTTGCAATATTATGTTAGTTTCAGGTGTAGAACAAAGTGATTCAGTTACAAACATATATATATATATATATATATTCTTTTTCATATCTTTTGCATTCTGGTTTATCATGGATATTGAACATAGTTCCCTGTGTTATACAGTGGGACCTTATTGTTTATCCATTCTATATATAAAAGTTTGTATCTGCTAACCCCAAACTTCCAATCCATTTGTCCCCTCCTTTCTTCCTCCTTGGTAACCACAAATCTCTGTGGTTCTCTGTGTCTCTGAGTCTGTTTCTTTTTCATCAGTCAGTTCAGTCGTTCAGTCATGTCTGACTCTTTGCGAACCCATGGACTGCAGCACGCCAGGTTTCCCTGTCCATCACCAACTCCCAGAGCTTGCTCAAACTCATGTCCATTAAGTCAGCCATGCCATCCAACCATCTCATCCTCTGTCACCCCTTTCTTCTCCTGCCTTCAATCTTTCCAGGCATCAAGGTCTTTTCAAATGAGTCAGTTTTTCACATCAGGTGGCCAAAGTATTGGAGTTTCAGCTTCAGTAACAGTCTTTCCAAAGAATATTCAGGAATGATTTCCTTTAGGATGGACTGGTTGGATCTCCTCTCTGTCCAAGGGACTCTCAAGAGTCTTCTCCAACACCATAGTTCAAAAGCATCAATTCTTTGGCGCTCAGCTTTCTTTATAGTCCAACTCTCACATCCACACATGACTGATATGTTCATTTGTGTTGTATTTTAGATTCTACATGTAAGTGATATCACTTGATGTTTGTCTTTCGCTTCCTGACTTACTTCACTTAGTATGATAATCTCTAGGTCCGTTCACGTAGCTGCAAATGGCATTATTTTGTTCTTTTTTATGTCTGAGTAGTATTCCATCATATACATGTACCACACCTTCTTTATCCATTAATCTGTTGATGGACATTTAGGTTGTTTCTATATCCTGGCTATTGTGAGTAGTGCTGCTATGAACATAGGGCTGTGAGACTGGGAAGAATTTTTATGTTAATTTTTCTTTTTGGTATTTCTGGACCATGATGAAGCACAGGGTTATATACTCTTTAAGGAAGACTTTTTCCTACCCAGAGGCCAAGAAAAGAAAGAAAGACTCTTCATTGTCAGTTTGCTCCAGCAGGTGGGTTTTTTCCTTTCCTTCCTTTTACTAATGGTTCATCCCTTCAAGGACCTGGATTTATGTAGAACAGAATAATTCCAATTTCTTGACTTATGTCAGTCAAAGGAATTCATTATGCAGTTAAACCATCGTTCAATCAAGAGCGCTACATAAAAACATTTACAGGCAAACACCAACAAATTTACCATTAACAAATCATTGCTGACGCAAAAAGCAAAGCAGTTTCATGAGGAAGAAAGAGCTGAAGAAAGATATAAGAATTTCATTGGAAAGCATGAGAAAAAAGGAATTTGTAAAAATATAAGTAAAGCTAAATAAGAAATTTAACATATTTTAGTGATAATTAAGGGGACATCAAAATATAATGGAACTGAAATATAAGAGGATAAGAACATGTAAAATGCAGAAGATCCTATTAAGTAAGACTGGAATGGAGCAGAAAAAATAATCAGAATTGGTTTAAACATCCAGAAAAGTTTATATTCCCATTAACAATAAATCCAGGGATAGATGGCACTGGGGTGGGTTAAATTAAGGACCCCTCAGTGCCATCAAGGACCCAGATCTTTCATCTTCTCTTATACCCATATTAATGTTAAAACCCAACCCATTTTCCAGATCTTGTCTATCTTTAGAGCTCTCTTTTTTCCATCTGTCTGAAGATCTCCATTTCTCATCTGGAAGCACTTTTCCTGTGCATCTATATATATTTTTTTTCTCCCCAAATTGGAATCATACTGTACATAACTTTGGTTATCTGTCTTTTCAAAAATATTCATTGTGAAAATGTTTGGCATTAAACATTAGAAAACCTTTGATTTCATTTTTCTTTCTTTTTCTTTTGGCTGTGAGGCACTGTATGCGGGATCTTAGTTCCTGGACTGGGGTTGACTCCCTGCCCCCTGCATTGGAAACATGGAGTCTTTACCACTGGATCACCAAGAAGGTCCCTATTTTCCATTTTTTGAATGGCTAATTTGAAATTGTGAAAAGAATCCTTAAAAAACTTTAACTCAAGCTACAGTTTAAAGTAGTTTATTCTCATCTGTTCACTCAAATAAAAATAAAGGAAGAAATGTCCACCTTCAGAAGGTGGAGGGTTAAGAGAATAAAACAAGTTGGTGAACGCTCCCACATGGAGGGGAGAAATAGAAATCAGGAAAATCTGTTTTTGCTTAGCTAAAATGATTTAATAGTCATTAGAGATTAGGAATCTGATGTTAGTATTTTTATATTTTTATTATGATATGATTTATCTTTGTATTTCTTCTTTTCAGGATTGCACAAGAATATTCAGTAAGAGTGGCTTTATTTAATAATTCTGAAACACTTTGTTTATCGGTGAGTTCTTTCCCTATGGTATTTTAACTAAAGACCTATCTAGGAAAGATATTAGAAACATGCTGTGGACCTGAGTTTTTTGGGGGATGGTGGCCGCTGCTCTGGTTGTCTGTTCCAGAGAAGTCACGTGGGTCATTTGATGCCATGAAAAGAGCCCCATCTTTCTGAGTGTATTGTCACCATGAGAAGAATGGCCTTTTAAGCATCTTTTTTTCTCTTAAAAAAAAAAAAAAGACACCAAAGGTGAAGGCATTTCTACAGATATATGGGGAAATAAATGTGGTTTATACAAGCCATGGGATATATCAGTCTTTAAAAGGAAGGAATTTCTGATGCATGCTACAACATGGATGAACCTTGACGACATTATGTTAGGTAAAATAATCTAGTCACAGAAGAATACAGGGCTTCTCAAGTGGCACTAGTGGTAAAGAACCCACCTGCCAATGCAGGAGATGTAAGAGACACGGGTTTGATTCCTGGGTCAGGAAGATGCCCTGGAAAAGGGCATGGCAACACAATCCAGTATTCTTGCCTGGAGAATCCCATGGACAGGGAAGCCCGGCAGGCTACAGTCCATAGCGTCACAGAGTCAGATACAACTGAAGTGGCTTAGAACACACATACACATACTTACAAAAGAATAAATATGATGTGAGTACAAATGTGGTAGCACTTACATGAGGTTCAACCTGTTCAGTGACTCAGTCATATCTGACTGTTTGCAACCCCACGGACTGCAGCACGCCAGGCTTCCCTGTCCATCACCAGCTCCTGGAGTTTGCTCAAACTCATGTCCATTGA
Organism: Bos taurus; assembly: GCF_002263795.3. NCBI lineage: Eukaryota > Metazoa > Chordata > Mammalia > Artiodactyla > Bovidae > Bos > Bos taurus. The sequence goes on from NC_037357.1 coordinate 99,009,903, forward strand.
GTAGGTGATGTACTTAAGGTCATCAAAATCATAGCAGAAAGCAGAATGGTGGCTGCCAGGGGCTGGGGAGGGGAAAGTGGAAGGAGTTGTTTAACGGGCACAGAGTTTCAGATTTGCAAGATGAAAATTTTCTGGAGGGCAACAAAGTGAATACATTAGCATTACCGAACTGTACATTTAAGAAGTTTTTTTTTAGAAAAACTATACAACTCATTATTGATATGCCTTGTAACTGTTTAAGTTTATTGTCAAATTTGGGGAATCATCTATCAAATTTCTTCTAAATATGAGGGAGGTGGGAGGGGGGTTCAGGATGAACTGTACATTTAAAACCATTTAAAAATGATTAAAATGACCAATTTTATGTTATGTGTATTTTACCACAATTAAAGATTTTTTGATTTCCAATTTGAATAGGTAATACATACATGTGGCACCAAAATCAGAAGGTACAAAAGGGTATAAGTGCTTTACTTGTTTCCCAGTCTTGTTACCTGTCCTACAACCATCCAGCCTATCTCCCCTTGGACATGAATTGATAGTACTTTCTTGTGTTTCCTTCATAGGTATTCTATGATTCATTCTTTTGAATAGCTGTGTGGTATGTTATTGTACAAGCTTTCCTGGTGGTTCAGATGGTAAAGAATCTACCTGCAATGCAGGAAATGCAGGTTTGATCACTGGGTCAGGAAAATCCTCAGAAGGGAATGGTTACCCACTCCAGTATTCTTGCCTGGAGAATCTCATGGGCAAAGGAGCTTGGGTTGCAGAGTTGGACACAACTGAAACGACTGAGCACACAGCACATTTTCTTGTACATGTGCACTATATTTTTACCATTCCCCTGATAGTGATCATTTAGTTATTTTTAGCTTGAAATCTCATCTTCCAATAAAAAACGCACACTCCATTATACATTTATTTAATTTATCATTTTTATTTTAAATTTACCCATTTTGATAGCATATATTCACAAGATTCGAAAATCAGAAAGCTTAAGAGGGTAAACATTAAAATGTTTCCCTGTCATTGCTGTCTCCCAGGTCAACTTATGTCCTTCTGGACTGGTCATTTACCTGCTTCACAAATCCATTCACTGCCCTTTGCTCAGCTCTGTACTGCAGGAAACTACATTTCCCAGACTCTCTTACCTGATGGCTATGGGTAGCTTCAGGCAATGGGAGGAGAAAGTGAAAGTGAAAGTGAAAGTCACTCAGTCATGTCCGACTCTTTGCGACCCCATGGACCATACAGTCCATAGAATTCTCAAGGCCAGAATACTAGGGTGGGTAGCCTTTCCCTTCTCTAGGGGATCTTCCCAACCCAGGGATCAAACCCAGGTCCCCCTCATTGCAGGTGGATTCTTTACCAGCTGAGCCATAAGGAAAACCCAAGAACACTGGAGTGGGTAACCTATCCCTTCTCCAGGAGATCTTCCTGACCCAGGAATCCAACTGGGGTCTCCTGCGATGGAAGGAGGGACACTGGTAAAGACTGGAGAGTGGGAGGAGGGCAGAGCCAATGTGTTTTTCTCTCCCCTCCTACTTGAGCAGAACTTCCTGCAGTTGCTGCAACTTCTTTTTGGCTTTGCCTCCTACACTGTGGTCAGAGAGTGAGTCAGCCTCACCGTCTGTGGTCCCAGCTCCCTCTGGGCAGTCCCCACCATGGTTCTACTACTGCTGCATTGGCCCAGCTTCTCAGATCTGCTAACACCACTTCCTCCCTGGTTCTCCCCAGCCCCATGAATAGTAGACATATTTTGCTATTAATAACTTCTGGGCTACCTTATAGTCCTTATTAAGCATCTTAACTCTTTTTTTTTTTTAACCTGTGTAACCAGTTTAAAGTATTAAAATTCCCCTGAATGAAATCCCTAGAGCAATTTCTCAGACTGGGACCCTGACTTACAATCACTCCTGAAAACAGATAAAATGATCAGTTTCTTATGTGGGTCCTTCCAGAGTTATTTAATGTACGTATGAGCAAATTATATCTATTCTATCCCTCCCATATTTTTTAACAAGTGATAAGATACATACTATTCTGCACTTTGCTTTTTTTTCACTTAGCAATAATGCTGGAATTTGTTCTTTATAAGATTCCAAAGATCTTCCTCATTCCTTTTGATTCATCATGTGGATTTACTGTAATTAAATAAATTGTTGAACACAGCCATGCCCATTTACATATGTATTATCTACTACTGCTTTCACACCAGCCCCTTATTTATGGATATTTAGGCTATTTATGATTTCCTGCTATTATAAATATTTCTGCCATGAATAACTTTAAACTATACCATACCATATGGGCTGGAGATAAAACTCAAGAACCAGAATTGCTGGGTCAGTGAATATGTGAGTTTGAGAACTTTTTAAGCATAAAAGTTCAAAAATATATATGGGAGCAGAACTTCAAGGGTTCCAGGGAAATAGTGTGTTAAAATTCATCTTTTAGTTGTATTTTGCATATGAAAACATAGTCAGAATAATTTATCATGGAACAACACAATTAAACATTATGAAATGTTCTTTTAAGTTAACTGTTTTTTAAAAAATCCTTCATGTATCAACCAAGTGAAGGCAAAAGGGCAGGCCTCTATAATTACCTTGAATTTTTCAGAAAACTTAAGTATTACTAGGTTAACGGAGTTTTGGAGCTCTGTTGGATTCTCTTGACTGTGAATTGGTACCGTGATTTTCCACTGAGGATGTCCAATTTGCCTATTGAATGATCTTTTTAAAAATCTCTGAACATAGGAAGACTACTGTAAGTCTCTTCCCTGGGGAGAGTGTGATGGTTGCATGGAGAGAGTGAGCCAGAGGACAGGTTCTAAAAGTAATTAAGGGCACAAATTGGTTTGACTTAAAAGCGTCATGTAGATTTTCCATCTTAATATTCTATTATTGAAAGCTTTGCATTCTTTGCCCTCTTCAAGGAATTGTATGGAGTGGCCCAGGACCTATTTCTGCCAGTTAAATGGTAAACCCTGGGATCAATGTAATTTCTGGTGACAAAATTAAGTATGAGAAAAAGTACCATCACTGAATATATACAATCAGTGACTCGGTTGTAAATTCTTTTCTCTAAAGGGCAGAGGGTATATATTTTAGGTGGTATGGACCATGTAGTTTCTGTTGCAACTACTCAACTCTGCTCTTTTAGTGCTAAAGTAGCTATAGATAACACATAAATGATTGAGTATGGCTGTGCTCCAATAAAACTTCATCTCCAAAAAAGGGCTGGTGGCAGGATTTTGCCAGAGGGCTGTAGTCTTGCCTACCTATGCCATAGAGTCAAATCAATGTTCTCACAGTGCACTAGCCCCCTAATCTGTGGGGTGCTTGGTACTCTGGCTCTCCCTACGTGAGCTGAGCTCTCCTATGGGATTGCTGTGATATCTGAAATGATTTTCCCTGGTGACAACCTGGCTGTGCTCTTTCCCTAGCTCAGAAGTCTTTTGGATTGAGAGTGAGTGAAGTAGCTGTCGTGTCCGACTCTTTGCAACCCCATGGACTGTAGCCTACCAGGCTCCTCCCTCCGGGGGATTCTCCAGGCAAGAGTACTGGAGTGGGTTGCCATTTCCTTCTCCAGGGGATCTTCCTGATCCAGGGATTGAACCTGGGTATCCCGCATTCCAGGCAGATACTTTAACCTCTGAGCCACCAGGGAAGAGTAAGTGAAGCCAAATCTGGCCTCTGTACCCCAACACTGAATTAAATCTTGGACATAGAGATTTTGGTGTAGAAGGGATACCTTTATTGCTTTGCTAGGCAAAGGGGGCCACAACAGGCTAATGTCCTCACTTGGAGAGGGTAGTGAGGAGTTTTATAGTAATGGTTCAAAGGGGGCATGATCAGCTCATGGATATTCTTCCTACTGGCTGATGGTGAGGGAGTGGGGAGTCAGCAAGATCAACCTGGTTCCAACCGGTCTGGGGTCAATGTGCTTATGGGCAGCATAGAGTTAACTTCTCCAACCTGTTGGGGGTTTCTGTATCAGAAAATAATTTAAAGCTATTGCTATGTATATCCCTTAAGGGAGAACCAGGACTCTGCCCTACTGCTGTACTACTATTCCTCTTGACTGCTCTTCCCTGATCTCACATCCCCTCCCTTCTCTAGTTAGCAACTTTTTGAATCTGCCTGTTGGAACTCTGGGAAGATCAACGGGACTGAATAAAGCCTACTTCCCATTATCAAGAAATGGGAGGACTTTCCTGGTGATCCAGTGGCTAAGACTCCACGCTTGCAATGCAGGGGTCCCAGGTGTGATTCCTGGTTAGGGAACTAGATCCCACATGATGCAACTAAGACTTCATATGCCACAACTTAAGATTCAAGTTAAAAAAAAATGGGGGACATAGAAAGGCCTTTGTGCCCAGGAGCCCCACAAGGTCCTGCTTGGTTTCATAAGTGCACAAGATATGTTGATATGATATCCTTCAATGAATTTAGGGATCTGCTGAAACAATGTCATTCATGACAGCATTAGAGAATGAGAGAACAAGAGTAACAAATGGTGTCATTGGTCCCTGGGGCAGATGGCTTGCAAACATGGCTGCCAGCAATCCCTCCCATTCTTACACAGGTTTGCTGCACCTCTCATCAGGATGTGAGATCTATTTCCCTCCACTTGAAAATGAACTAAACTTGGGACTTACTTTGGCCAATAGAATATGGTAGAAGTGACATGGTGCCAATTCCAAGCCTAGGCCTTAAGAAACTTGGCAACTTCAGCTTTTGCTCTCTTGGAAACCAGCTGTTATGGACAGAAACTTGGAGCAGACTTCTGAATGACGAGCGACAACTTGAAAGAGAGAGAGACAAAGGTCAGGTGGAGAAGAACTCAAGTGTACAGTAGTCACTCCTGCTACCCAAGCTGAGGCACCGGACATGTGAGTGAGGCCACATTCCAGCTCCAGCCCAGTTCCCAGCTCAATGTAGCCACATGACCCACCCCAGACAATATCACACAGAGCAAAGATGTATTATCTCTGCCAGTCTCCAGCTGGATTGCAGAACTGGGAGCAAATGAACAGTTGCTGTTTTAAGTCACTGAATTGGAGGATGGTTTATTATGCAGCAATAGTTCCCTTGACCCCGTGACCCAACAGCAAGGGATTTCCTGGCCTGAAACTCTCCTGACTCTTAACTTTCTGTCTTCTACATCATCTGTAATTAGCAACTCCTTAATCTGGCTTCCAAGGCTCTCCACTGCCTGGCTTTTACTTACTTCATCACTATTTCTGGCTGCTCCACTGCAACAAACTTTTTTCTAGATATTAGGAGAACTGTCTATGGAGACAGACTGCCTCTTATTAGCTGTATGACCTTGGTCAAGTTGCTTAACCTGTCTGTGCTTAGTTTCTTCATATGGAAGAGAAGTAACAATAATCCCTACTTCATGTGGGGTGATGGTGTATATTAATATGTTAATACATGTAAATGTATTAGAACATGCCTGACACTATGGTGTATACGATTTTGGTAGCCTTTGCTAGTATACTCCCTCCTGCCAAGGTGATCCTCTCTGCTCCTCTTTCTTTTTCTCTTCTTTCATTCTCTCTCCATCCTGGAGCCCCACCTTCTATGTGGAGCCCCCTGATGCAATACCTCTCATATCTAAGTCTTCCTTCTCCAATTTCTTTCCTGGGACACTAATAAGACATTCAGGCTTTGAGTTTATGTGGTCTCTGAACCTTCTGAAGATCCTTCTGCTTCTTGAGGGAAGGAATTATTGTATAAAGGTAAACAATTTCAGTGCTGCCCCTGCAGTGTATGCAAATTTTTTGAAATTGTTGCAGGAAGGCGGGACACCTTCCAGGGCCTGAGAGTGGGCTCTTGTCTAACACTCGGAAATGAATTGTCAAAGGAGATACATGAGCTGACAAAGCAAGAGACTTTATTGGAAAGGGGAGCCCAAGGTGGAGTGCAGTAGGGTTAGGCAACGCAGGAGGACTACTCTGTCGTGTGGCTCACAGTCTTGGGTTCTATAGTGATGGGGTTACTTTCTGGGCTTTCTTTGGCCAATCATTCTAACTCAGGGTCCTTCCTGGTGGCATGCATATTGATCAGCCAAGATGGATGCCAGTGAGAAAGAATCTGGGAGGTGGTAGGACATGTGGTATTTCCTTTTGACCTTTCCCAATTCTTCTGGTTGGTGGTGGCTTGTTAGTTCCGTGTTCCTTACTAGGACCTCCTGTTGTAAAATAACTCATGCAAATGGTTACTATGATGCCTTACATGCTTCCTGAGAAACCTGTACGCAGGTCAAGAAGCAAGTTGGAACTGGACATGGAACAACAGACTGGTTCCAAATTGGGAAAGGCTGTACATTGCCACCCTGCTTATTTAACTTCTATGCAGAGTACATCATGTGAAATGCCTGGCTAGATGAATTACAAACTAGAATCAAGATTACTAGGAGAAATACGAATAACCTCAGATATGCAGATGATACCACTCTAATGGCAGAAAGTGAAGAGGAACTAAAGAGCCTCTTGATGAAGGTGAAAGAGGAGAGTGAAAAAGCTGGCTTAAAACTCAACATTCAAAAAATGAAGATTATGGCATCCGATCCCATCACATCATGGCAAATAGATAGGGAAACAATGGAAACAGTGACAGACTGTATTTTCTTGGGCTCCAAAATCACTGCAGATGGTGACTGCAGCCATGAAATTAAGACACATACTTCTTGGAAGGAAAGTTATGACAAACCTAGACAGCATATTAAAAAGCAAAGACATCACTTTGCCAACAAAGGTCCGTCTAGTCAAAGTTATGGTTTTTCCAGTGGTCATGTATGGATGTGAGAGTTGGACCATAAACAAGGCTGAGGACAAAGAATTGATGCTTTTGAACTGTGGTGTTGGAGAAGACTCCTGAGAGTCCCTTGGACAGCAAGGAGATCAAACCAGTCCATCCTAAAGGAAATCAACAGCGAATATTCATTGGAAGGACTGACGGTGAAGCTGAAGCTCCAATACTTTGGCCACCTGATGCACAGAGATGACTCATTGGAAAAGAGCCTTATGCTGGGAAAGATTGAGGACAGAAGGAGAAGGGGACAACAGGATGAGATGGTTGGATGGCATCATTGACCCAATGGACATGAGTTTGAGTAAACTCCAGGTTCTAGTGAAGGACAGGGAAGCCTGGCATGCTGTAGTCCATGGGGTCGCAAAGAGTCAGACATGACTGTGACTTATCAACAACAAGCCAAGAAACAATATTGCAGCCTTGGGGCAGGGTCCTTCAAGGGATATACATAACAATACCTTTGAGCTATTTTGCAGATACTGAAATCCCTTCCGGTGGGAGAAGTTAACTCTATGCTGCCCACAAGCACAGTAAACCCCAGACAGGTTGGAACCAGAAGGTTGATGATGCTGACTCCCACTTACCTCAGCACCAACCAATCAGAAGAACGTCCATATGCTGAAAGTGAAACTGAGTACGGCCCTGTGGAGCTCCCACGCAAGACTTCAGCCATTTTGACCTTCCTTGAGTTCCAAAGGGCAGATTACAAAAGCTGCTAATCAAGAGAGAAGCTGCCAAGAAACCACCTGAGGCAAGATTAAAGGAACAGGTCATCTAATCTTTAGGAGAATAACCATCCGAGATGAGGTTAAGGGAGTGGAAGCCCTGCTCACACAGTAATCTTGTCAGAGACCCCACAGTCTCACCCATTATAAAAACCCTCGAGTTCTCTGGGGTGGAGACACATAGTTTTTTGAGGCAGAAGCCTGGTGTGTCTCTGTTTGCCTGTCAAAGCAATAAAAACTATCCTTTTCTACCTCATCCAAAACTCTGTCTCTGATCTTTTATTTGGCACCCATGTACAGAGAAGTTGAGATTTCAATGACAATCACACCCTTTTTGAACCATTACTATGAAACTTCTCACTACCCTCTCCAGGGAGGGACATGTGGTTTTGAGGGCATGAGTCTGCTGTGGCCCTTCCTTGCCTGGCAAAGTAGTAAAGCTGTTCTTTTCTACTTCACCCAAAATTCTGTCTCTGAGATTCAGTCTGATACAGAGGTCAAATTTTGGCTACACCAGCAGGAAACAAAACGCATCCTCTAATTAATAGAATCTGAGGAGTGTTCAGTAAGCCAATTTTTGACAAACGTATGGGACAGGGAGTAGGACCATCACAAGGTAGAGTAGTTCTCTGAGGCTATTAATAGTGGTGAGTGTATACCTCCTCTGGGCCCAAAGGGACAAGGAAAGAGAGAGACAGTTGAAGGGAACACAATCTTATTTATTCAGCTGTACCACTTGACTTGTGGAATCTTTGTTCCCTGACTAGGGATTGAACCTGAGCCCTCAGCAGTGAGAGTGCAGAGTCTCACTACTGGACCATCAGGGAAGTCCCAAGTGGAACACAATCTTGGGTCAAGGGACCCAGTTAACCCAAGGCAACCCTGTGAGAAGAGTGCCAGGGTACCATCAGGGCTTTCGCCCTCTGATTTTCTGGCGCTGCTTATGTGCTTCCCATTGGAAGCCAGACAACAATGGTGCCACTGATGTGCTCCATTCAGGTCAGCCTCCTGGGTGGAGAGCAGGGGGAAAGGGTGGAGAGAGATATCCTCATATCACAATAACATTTCTTAGGGGATTTCCATCTATCAACTTGGAGATTTTTTAAATGTTCATCTATAAACTTTACACATTTATGGTTTTTCTTGGTGAGAAGTCAACTATCTAATATCTGTGTAGGTATTCCATGACCTCCAATTTGTATCATTGGTTAACCAGCTGGTATAGAATTTGAGGGGAGAAAAAGAAAATTATTATAATATCTGCTTTGGAAAGATGTCATGAGGATACATCTGCTGCAGAAACGTTGGACTAGTCACTGCCTTTTTCCTTTAATTTTTTAAACTGTTACCAAGACATGTTTCATTATTATGTGTTTATGCTGGCAGAGCTTCAAATGTGAAAATTCATTTCTAAGCAGTTCTTTGAAATATTTGGATATTTGCTTCAAACTTTTTGTCATGCCTTCAATTGATTAAAATTTAATTTTAAAGAGTCTGTGCATGGTGTGCTGAATTTGCAATCCTTCATCAGACTTTTAAAGATCATGTCTACACAATAAGAAAAATGGCCTGTCTGTTCAGTGAAATCAAATCAACTTACAGGGGAAAAAAAAAATCACCACGGTATAGCTATTGTGCAGCATCCTGTGTGTGAAAAACAGCTCTTGGGTTGACCATAATTTTTATTTTCCTCGCAGTGGGTTTTGGCACTACTGGGCATAGCTTAGCCAAATCTCTTTCCTGCCCACCATTAAGGGCTTCTGTCTTCCACTTCTCTTCTATTACTTTCCTTATACACTGTGAGTTTAGACCTTCGCTCTGAACTGTATATTCTGGAAATATAGAATCTTGGAGTTGAAAGTGCCATTAATAGCCACCCCATTCCTTCTCCTTCCTGGTGTGCACTCTCTGTGTAAAGTCTCTGACAGATGGCCACCAGCCTGTGTTTGAACATCATCTGAGACAAGGAACCCTCTCCTTTGCAAGGCAGCTTGTCGCAGTGTGGGTGAACTCCTACTGTCATCTTTCCATTGAGCTGAAACTTGCTTTCCTCTAATTTTCAGACATTAGAGAGAGGCAGTAGAAGGCAGTGGTTAAGTTCCCAGGTTCTGGGCCAGTTCATAGTTCACATTCTGGCTCCCTCCCTTACTATCTGTGTGCCCTTGCATAAATTATTTAACTTCCTCATCCAGTTTATTTCTCTAGGGCTCACAGGACAGTGGTGGCTTAGCATTACATCAAATTTGCTAGGTTGGAACTGAGATTCCTTGAATTCTCTTCCTTGGCTGGAAGAGTTCTGGGCTAGAGCTGCTTAATCTACAAGAGAAATTGGAGGGCAGAGTGAGGTAAGAAGAGTGTAGGGCCAGTTTCCCGGTATTGTTACAGACCTTCTGGTTTGAGTCATTCATGCGCGTCAGGACTAGACCTGCAGCTCATCCAGGTCTTGCCAGATCTTCTCCTTCAGCATCTCAGAATTCTGGACCAACTCTGTGTGCAATTCCATGGCAAAGTGTGCCAGCTCTTTGGCAAGTCCCCTGCATCGTCAAAGATGGAGGGTTAGAGATCACCAAAGGTTTCAATGTGAGATCACTATTGCCAATTTGACTTTTCTTTTTTTAAATATATTTATTTGTCTGGCTGTGCTGGGTCTTAGTTGTGGCATGCAGGATCTAGTTCCCTGACCAGGAATTGAACTCAGGCCCCCTGCAATGGAAGGGTGTAGTCTTAACCACTTGACCACCAGGAAAGTCCCAATTTGACTTTTTAAAAAAACCTATTTTTTGTTTGTAATTTGACTGCACCAGGTCTTAGTTGCAGCATGCAGGATCTTCGATCTTCATTGTGGCATGCAAATTCTTAGTTGTGGCATGTGGGATCTAGTTCCCTGACCAGGGATCAAACCCAGGCCCCCTGCATTGGGAGCTCAGAGTCTTAGCCACTGGACCACCAGGGAAGGCCCCACCAATATGTTCTGATGAGAGACAGGTGTGGATTTCAGCTCCTTCTTGCTCTTCCCGCTCCTTCAAGCCACCTTCCCTTCTCCACTGCTGGCCAGGCTGACTTCAGGCCCACCATCAGATACAGAAGTAAGAGCTATACATAGGCGATACAGCTCCCATGACAATAAGGTCTTATCCCAAGAATAAATCTCTTATATTACTTACAGGGACTCTGCTTCTCTGATCAAACTCTAAAATACCAGTACACGGTAAGGAATCAACAAAATGACATATGTAAATCACTTAGCAGATTGCTTGGAACATAAATAAGTACCCAGAATCTGAAAACCTATATTATTCATCTTCATGGAATTACCAACTCCATTCTCCAGGACATTACAGAATGCATTTGGTTCCTCTTCCACCTGACAATGAATCTACATATTTAAATCCATATTTTTGAGGACTTTTATACACAGAATGCTCTGTCAAGTGAAACTTTATAAGAGATACTGACTAAATATCTGGATTTAGATACATCATCTCATTTAATCTTCAAAAAAACTTTAGGAATTTTATAGATGAGACTGCTATCCAGGTGACAAGGTGACATATAGAGGGGAATGTCAATCTATGTTAATGACCTAGGCTAGGGAAACTCTTGGACTATCTACAGTTTGTTGGGATTTATATTAATATTTGATTTTTTAAACTTACATTTTCTGTTTTCCTCAAAGTGCTAAATTTAGATCGAGAATATTGTTAGTTATGCTATTTATAAATCTTGTAATTGCTATAAAAAATAAGGGCAATTACATTCATTTGTTCTCTGATTAATAGTCAACACAAGTCGGAAAGGTTATGTTCACTTTAAACAATCTCATTTATAAACTTACTTAATTCCCCTTTTAAAACTATTCTCATATATTTAACATATTTGAACTTGTAAAACCCTTCAAATGCCTGACAAGGCATAAGTATAATCCTAACAAATAAAATCCTACTAACTAGGTGATTAAATGACTCAGTGAAGATAATAAGCCTGGAAGTCTGTTGAATCTTGAGTTCTCTTAAACATTTCAATACTGTGTATGCACTCATTGAAATTCTCTTATACTTTTTTTAATCTGACAGATTTCCTAAAATGGCAGATTCTCTTAAACATTATAAAAAGGTGAGTTTTAATTCACACAAAAGCATTTCTATGATGGTTATTTACTTCATTGTGTATGTGTGTGTGTGTGTGTGTGAGTGCGTGTGTGTGTTATTAGTTGCTTAGTCATGTCCAACTCTTTGTGACCCCATGGACTGTAGTTTGCCAGGCTTCTCTGTCCATGGCATTCTCCAGGCAAGAATACTAGAGTGAGTTGCCATTCCTTTCTCCAAGGGATCTTCCCAACTCAGGAATTGAACCCAGGTCTCCCACTTTGCAGGAAAATTCTTTACTGTCTGAGCCACTTCATTATATCATTCTAAGTTCTCCCCAGTGTTGAAAAGTCACTCAAATAAGAGTAGCAGGTTCACCATATCAGGTGAATTGAGCTGAAGTTAGAAGATGGCTTTGGCCATCAGGGTATGTTTCCTCATTAGTCAGATATTCAAGACCAAGATACAGTATTTTAGAGCTTCATGCTTCCCAGATGATTCTACCTTAGCCACCAAGTACAAAAGGAACTCTGTTCTTTATAGTCACTTGGTTCATGGGGGATTTCAATGCCACACATTTTGCTACAAAGTTTTAGCCACCTGAATTTGGCTAGCTGGAAAGCTGCAACCCCACTCAGGTGGCAGCTAACTCTTTTTGCCCCTAGTTGGGTTCTGGATTCCTTACATTTCTATTTAATCCTGTCTCTTCTCATAACTCATAGTATGAGCTGGTAGAGCTGGATTTGAACCCAAGTCTCCTTAAGCCCAGAGCTTAGGCTGTGATCCACCATGATACACTGTTTTATGGATCCCCTCATCTTTTTTTTTTTTTTTTTAAAGATAAACATTTCCTGAGACTTTTCTGGCTGTCGACTGGTTAATACACCCTGCTTTCAATGCAGGGGGTGGAGGTTTAATCCCTGGTTGGGGAACTAAGATCTGACATAACACAAGGCCCCTCTAAATAATTAAAGATAAACATTTCCTTCTAGTTATCATTTTATGAATTGTCAAGTGCCCACTCTCCCAATTTCTCTCCTCAGAACTTATCTTGGTTGTCCATATTCTTCCTAAAATGTATTATGGAAATATTACCCACCTGAGTCTATATCAGAGTGAGGAAGGTGAGTTCAAGAATCAGTCATCCAATAAGTTCTTTAAAACCCCATTGGCCCATTAACTTGTCTCCTTTTCCTTCTTCCCCTTATGATACACTTGCTTTTTTAACTGAAGTGTAGTTGATTTACAATGTTGTGTTACTTTCTGCCGTACAGCAAAGTAATTCAATATTTGATTCAGTTATATATACACGTAAGAGCTTCCCTGGTGGCTCAGACTGTTAAGAATCCACCTGTGATGCAGGACACCCAGGTTCAATCCCTGGGTCTGAAAGATCCCCTGGAGAAGGAAATGGCTACCTACCCCAGGATTCTTGCCTGGAGAATCCCATGGACAGAGGAGCCTGGCGGACTACAGTCGATGAGGTCCAAAAGAATTGGACACAATTCAGTGACTAACACTTATACATATGTATACATTCTTTTTAAAAATTATTTTCCATTATGGTTTATCATAGGATATAGAATATAGTTCCCTGTGCTATACAGTAAGACCTTGTTGTTTATCCATTCTATGTATAAATGCTAACATCTGCTAACCTCCTACTTCATCCCTCCCCCAACCCCCTTCCCCAGGCAACCTACCAGTCTGTTCTCTATGTCCGTGAGACTGTTTCAAAGACAGGTTCAACTGTGTCATATTATAGATTCCACATATAAGTGATATATGATACACTTTTAAGATAAAGATATGGCCCTGGTTTTCCGATTGTCTTAGCCCTTGGTATGCTGGGATAGAAAGGATTGCAAATTAATGATTTTGATACTTTGCTTCTTTTAACAGGGCTCTGTTTTCAGTTAAGTTTTAGGGTCCACATCAAAGCATTGGTTTAAGTTGATATTATATGGAAATAAATAAAATTCCTAATTTTCTAAAATACCCAAACTGCCTTGTCTTCTCCATTCTGAACTTGTATAAATGGAATTATTTAAACTAAACATGGAGGGTTCAGGATGGGGAACACATGTATACCTGTGGTGGATTCATTTTGATATTTGGCAAAACTAATACAATTATGTAAAGTTTAAAAATAAAATAAAATTAAAAAAAAAAAAACTAAACATGGAAATGTACATTGAATTTATTACTCTTAAATTTCATCTTTCTTACGGGGCACATCATTTCAGCCTGTGAAGTTCTCTCTGTAATCTCACACTGATGATGCTGTCCTTCTGAGCCTTATTCTTGCTAGTCTTATCATTTTTAAAAGTCTTTTTATCTTCATTTACATTGCTAGTAAAAGTGCTGAAGATAACTGACCAAGGATAGATATGATCTGAAAGATTTCCACTCTGGTTGGTGTTGATTCATTAATTAAAACCTTGTTGGTATCACTATTTAATCAATTACAAATTTGCCAAATTCTCGAATGCCAAAGATATTTCTATATTTTGTCCCTGATATTGTGTGTGTGTGTGTATGTGTGCATGTGTGTGCTCAGTTGCTCAGTCATTTCCGACTCTCTGTAGACACTTCATTTCCAGTGCTTACCGATATGCCAGACAGTCTGGCAACAAGCAGGTACTCAGCTGAGAGTTGAATGAATGAATATACCATAGCATTTCAGAACTACTAAGTATATTCTGGAGCACTTTATGCATTCTGTTTCCATGTTCTTATCTCTAAAATAAATTAAGGCATATTTGCTGAACACTGGTTGGTAAGATAAATGCAAAATGTGACAGCTATATTATTCATAACATTGTTGTTGTTTAGTCACTGAGTCATATCCAAATATTTGTGACCCCTATGGACTGTAGCCTGCCAGTTTTCTCTGTCCATGGCATTTCCCAGTCAAGAATACTCGAGTGGGATGCCATTTCTTTCTCCAGGGGATATACCCGACCCAGAGATTGAACTTGCGTCTCCCGCATTGCAGATAATTCTTTACCACTGCACCGCCTGGGAAGCCCATTCGTAAGAAGTGCATTCATATTATAAGCCCAGAGGTCTATGATATACAGAACAGTTATGGTTCCAGTTAACCACAGCCCTTTGACACATGTCATTGTTCATTTATATGGTCTTAAACAGAATGAAATACTGGTTTGTTCTGAACATATTGTGATTTCTTTTTCCCCTTTGGTTTGCTGAGTTTGGAAAACAAAAGTGGTTTCAATTTCAAGGCAAATGAGTTCTCTAGGTTGGTTTATTTTCTTTTATTTGTCTTTATTTGTTTTATTGTGGGGGGAGGGGTTGCTCCTTAGTAAATTAGTTATGTTCATTCTAGTTTTGGTTCACAACTTATATCAACATAAGTTTTTTATGAAATAGTTTTAATCTCAAGATTGCCCCAGCATGCTTTCAGTTCAATTCAGTTCAGTTGCTCAGTCATGTCCGACTCTTTGCGACCCCATGAATCGCAGCACGCCAGGCCTCCCTGTCCATCACCAACTCCCGGAGTTCACTCAAACTCACATCCATCGAGTCGGTGAAGCCATTCAGCCATCTCATCCTCTGTCATCCCCTTCTCTTCCTGTCCCCAATCCCTCCTAGCATCAGAGTCTTTTCCAATGAGTCAACTCCTCGCATGAGGTGGCTAAGGTACTGGAGTTTCAGCTTCAGCATCATTCCTTCCAAAGAACACCCAGGACTGGTCTCCTTTAGAACAGACTGGTTGGATCTCCTTGCAGGCCATCATGCTTTAGGGCTTCACAATTCTTCCATTTGATATTTGACTAGAAAATCCAGGTAACATTTAGTAAAAACATGAAACAAGTTTCAGTACGAATAGAATTTGATTCTTAAAATATTAATGGCTAAAAGTAAATTATCTTTTTCTTGCCTGTTTTGAATTTTCTTGGGATTACATTGTGCATTTAATCAGCCAAATTGGCATTAAGTTGCACTTGAGTAGTAGTTTCTCAGTGTGTGTGCGTATGTGGGGGGAGGGGAGTGCACTAGTGGCATCCGAGGTAGGATAGTCCTTTATTGCCTTACATTCCCTCTGGAAATGTAGCATTTTTACATCCATAACCTTTAGCTACTAAATGCCATTAGCAACCCCAAGTCATTGTGACAACCCACGCCCTCCCATCTGTAACACCTTTCCAAGTGTCCCCTAGGTGGGCCTTCCTGTTGAGAACCATTGGGTAATATAAGAAATAATATAGATAATACACTGAAAGTCAGTATACCTAGTTTCTGGCATTGCTGACTCTATGAAATTCATGGTTCACATACTGTTGAAGCCTGGCTTGGAGAATTTTGAGCATTACTAGCATGTGAGATGAGTGCAATTGTGTGGTAGTTTGAACATTCTTTGTCATTGCCTTTCTGTGGGATTGGAATGAAAACTGACTTTTTCCAGTCCTGTGGCCACTGCTGAGTTTTCCAAATTTGCTGGCATATTGAGTGTAGCACTTTCAAAACATCATCTTTTAGGATTTGAAATAGCTCAACTGGAATTCCATCATCTCCACTAGCTTTGTTCATAGTGATGCTTCCTAAGGCCCACTTGACTTTGCATTCCAGGATGTCTGGCTCTAGGTGAGTGATCACACTGTTGAGGTCCTTTAATGGACCGGAACCTGGTGCTCTGGAGTTGATGATAAGAAAGTAAAGGAGAGAAAGAGGCTGATATTCCTTGGTTTATGCAGAAAGCCAGTAAAGCCCCTGGCACAGGGCTTGCTCTGTTCACGGAGGCCTCAGGCGCCCTCTTGATGGGGTGAAGGCGCAAAGCACCTTCTCGAGAGGGTCTTAGAAGCCCAGGCAGGAAAGTGAACCCAGAGGGCCTCTGAGCTCCAGGGGATCAGCCTGAAAGAGAGGGGGAGAGAGAGAGAGAGAGGAGAGAGAGAAAGAAAGAGAAAGACACAGGGACCAGAGCTCTGATGGAGCAAAGGTGTTTTATTCAACATTGTGTAGGTATTTATACTGTCTTACAAGATAGCTATTTTCAGCAGCCTCCATATGAAAGACAGAGTTGTAAATAACCACTTTTACCATATGGTTCATAAAAAGGAAGAGGGTACTTATCACCGTATAGAAAAACTAATGAAGGAAATGCCTGGATTCCTCAGTCCTGGGAGAGGCTTGCCTCTCCTCTTAATTCCTGAATATTCAGGAATTAATAAGGAGCAGAGAATTCCTGACAGATCCAAAACAGCACACAGGAAGCCTCCTGTTAAATGCTTCCTGACATCACACCGTCGTGATTATCTGGGTCATGAAGATATTTTTTGCATAGTTCTTCTGTGTATTCTTGCCACCTCTTCTTAATATCTTCTGCTTCTGTTAGGTTCATACAATTTCTGTCCTTTATTGTGCCCATCTTTGTATGAAATGTACCCTTGGTATCTCTAGTTTTCTTGAGGAGATCTCTAGTCTTCCCCATTCTATTGTTTTCCTCTATTTCTTTTCATTGATAGCTGAGGAAGGCTTTCTTATCTCTCCTTGCTACTCTTTGGAACTCTGCATTCAAATGGGTGTATCTTTCCTTTTCTCCATTTCTTTTCAGTTCTCTTTTTTTCTCAGCTATTTGTAAGGCCTCCTCAGGCAACCATTTTGCCTTTTTGCATTTCTTTTTCTTGGGGATGGTCTTGATAACTCCCTCTTGTACAATGTCATGAACCTCTGTTCACTCTGTCCATAGTTCTTCAGGTACTCTATCAGATCTAATCCCTTGAATCTATTTGTCACTTCCACTGTATAATTGTAAGGGATTTGATTTAGGCCATACGTGAATGGTCCAGTGGTTTTCCCTACTTTCTTTAATTAAGTCTGAATTTGCCAATAAGGAGTTCCTGATCTGAGGCACAGTCAGCTCCAAGTCTTGTTTTGCTGACTGTATATAGCTTCGCCACATTTGGCTGCAAAGAATATAGTCAGTCTGATTTTGGTATTGACCACCTGGTGATGTCCATATATAGAGTCTTCTCTTGTGTTGTTTAAAGAGGGTGTTTGCTATGACCAGTGTGTTTTCTTGGCAAAATTTAACAGGACAGTTCAGTTCAGTCACTCAGTCGTGTCCAACTCTTTGTGACCCCATGAATCGCAGCACACCAGGCCTCCCTGTCCATCACCAACTCCCGGAGTTCACTCAGACTCACGTCCATCGAGTCAGTGATGCCATCCGGCCATCTCATCCTCTGTGGTCCCCTTCTCCTCCTGCCCCCAATCCCTCCCAGCATCAGAGTCTTTTCCAATGAGTCAACTCTTCGCATGAGGTGGCCAAAGTACTGGAGTTTCAGCTTTAGCATCATTCCTTCCAAAGAAATTCCAGGGATGATCTCCTTCAGAATGGATTGGTTGATCTCCTTGCAGTCCAAGGGACTCTCAAGAGTCTTCTCCAACACCACAGTTCAAAAGCATCAATTCTTCAGCACTCAGCCTTCTTCACAGTCCAACTCTCACATCCATACATGACCACTGGAAAAACCATAGCCTTGACTAGATGCACTTTTGTTAGCAAAGTAATGTCTCTGCTTTTGAATATGCTATCTAGGTTGGAAATAACTCTCCTTCCAAGGAGTAAGCGTCTTTTAATTTCATGCCTGCAGTCACCATCTGCAGTGATTTTGGAGCCCCAAAAAATAAAGTCTGACACTGTTTCCACTGTTTCCCCATCTATTTCCCATGAAGTGATGGGACCAGATGCCATGATCTTCGTTTTCTGAATGTTGAGCTTTAAGCCAACTTTTTCACTCTCCACTTTCACTTTCATCAAGAGGCTTTTTAGTTCCTCTTCACTTTCTGCCATAAGGGTGATGTCATCTGCATATCTGAGGTTATTGATATTTCTCCTGGCAATCTTGATTCCAGCTTGTATTTCTTCCAGTACAGCATTTCTCATGATGTACTCTGCATATAAGTTAAATAAGCAAGGTGACAATACACAGCATTGACGTACTCCTTTTCCTATTTGGAACCAGTCAGTTGTTCCATGTCCAGTTCTAACTGTTGCTTCCTGACCTGCATACAGATTTCTCAGGAGGCAAGTCATGTGGTCTGGTATTCCCATCTCTTTCAGAATTTTCCACAGTTTACTGTGATCCACAGTCAAAGGCTTTGGCATAGTCAATAAAGCAGAAGGCTTTGGCATAGTCAATAAAGCAGAAATAGATATTTTTCTGGAACTCTCTTGCTTTTTCCATGATCCAGTGGATGTTGGCAATTTGATCTCTGGTTCCTCTGCCTTTTCTAAAACCAGCTTGAACATCAGGAAGTTCATGGTTCAGGTATTGCTGAAGCCTGGCTTGGAGAATTTTGAGCATTACTTTACTAGCGTGTGAGATGAGTGCAATTGTGTGGTAGTTTGAGCATTCTTTGGCATTGCCTTTCTTTGGGATTGGAATGAAAACTGACCTTTTCCAGTCCTGTGGCCACTGCTGAGTTTTCCAAATTTGCTGGCATATTGAGTGGAGCACTTTCACAGCATCATCTTTCAGGATTTGAAATAGCTCAACTGGAATTCCATCACCTCCACTAGCTTTGTTCGTAGTGATGCTTTCTAAGGCCCACCTGACTTCACATTCCAGGATGTCTGGCTCTAGGTCAGTGATCACACCATCGTGATTATCTGGGTTGTGAAGATCTTTTTTTGTACAGTTCTTCTGTGTATTCTTGCCACCTCTTCTTAATATCTTCCACTTCTGTTAGGTCCATACCATTTCTGTGCTTTATCGAGCCCATTCTTTGCATGAAATGTTCCCCTGGTATCTCTAATTTTCTTGAAGAGATCTCTAGTCTTTCCCATTCTGTTGTTTTCCTCTATTTCTTTGCATTGATCGCTGAGGAAGGCTTTCTTATCTCTCCTTGCTGTTCTTTGGAACTCTGCATTCAGATGCTTATATCTTTCCTTTTCTCCTTTGCTTTTCACTTCTCTTCTTTTCACAGCTATTTGTAAGGCCTCCCCAGACAGCCATTTGGCTTTTTTTGCATTTCTTTTCCATGGGGATAGTCTTGATCCCTGTCTCCTGTACAATGTCACGAACCTCATTCCATAGTTCATCAGGCACTCTATCAGTTCTAGGCCCTTAAATCTATTTCTCACTTCCACTATTTCTCACTTCTGACAGAATGTGGTCCACTGGAGAAGGGAGTGGCAAACCACTTCAGTATTCTTGCCTTGAGAACCCCATGAACAGTATGAAAAGGCAAAATGATAGGATACTGAAAGAGGAACTCCCCAGATCAGTAGGTGCCCAATATGCTATTGGAGATCAGTGGAGAAATAACTCCAGAAAGAATGAAGGGATGGAGCCAAAGCAAAAACAATACCCAGCTATGGATATGACTGGTGATAGAAGCAAGGTCCGATGCTGTAAAGAGCAATATTGCATAGGAACTTGGAATGTCAGGTCCATGAATCAAGGCAAACTGGAAGTGGTCAAACAGGAGATGGCAAGAGTGAATGTCGACGTTCTAGGAATCAGCGAACTGAAATGGACTGGAATGGGTGAATTTAACTCAGATGACCATTATATCTACTACTGTGGGCAGGAATCCCTTAGAAGAAATGGAGTAGCCATCATGGTCAACAAAAGAGTCCGAAATGCAGTACTTGGATGCAATCTCAAAAACGACAGAATGATCTCTGTTCATTTCCAAGGCAAACCATTCAATATCACAGTAATCCAAGTCTATGCCCCAACAAGTAACACTGAAGAGGTTGAAGTTGAACGGTTTTATGAAAACCTACAAGACCTTTTAGAACTAACACCCAAAAAAGATGTATTTTTCATTATAGGGGACTGGAATGCAAAAGTAGAAAGTCAAGAAACACCTGGAGTAACAGGCAAATTTGGCCTTGGAATACAGAATGAAGCAGGGCAAAGACTAATAGAGTTTTGCCAAGAAAATGCACTCGTCATAGCAGACACGCTCTTTAACAGTACACGTGATTAATAGACCACCCATCATTACTACTCCTGTTGCCAGGTTCCTGCTAAAGGGTATTAGCACTTAAAAATTACTAATGAAATGGAACACAGACAATTATATCATTATAAATTGATCACCATTAATTTTATTAACATCCCATCATAAAATTGGAAAACAAACATGACTGAGGCTATCTTTCCAACTCTTGAATGTTTTCAACCATGTTGCCTCCACACAAAGGGATTTCTTTTATTCTCACTTTTATTATGATATACTTCAAACATACAATGAAGGAGAGCAGAATCTGCCACCCCAGAAACATCCTCCTTTAGTATAAGGATTATCTTGAGCTGGTTATTTTTGAAGAAGAGCAGACACAAGAGAAGCTCTGAAAATCCAGCAGAAGTTGCCTTTTGTAGAGACTTTTATATTTATAAAGGAAATTCCCATTTGTAAGGGTGTTTCCCCCTGTTTACTTAGAAGAGGATGACTAAATCTTTAGAAACTCTTGTCAACGGGGAAATCAGAGATTTAAATCTGCCTAACAGTCATTCCCTTGTTTACTGTGCTTTGCCTGGTAACTGCCCTACCCTTCCTCCACAACATCTTCCTTTCTCTTTAGCTGGAGAGCTTGGGCTACTTCAAGGAGGAACTCAATTTTCCTGGGTATCTCCCATCTGTGCAGGAGGTATACATATTATCAAACTTCTCTTTGTTTTTCTCCTGCTAATCTGTGTTAATAGCAGGGGATATCTCAGTCAAGAACCTAGATAGGAGGAAAGAAATTTGTTTTTCTTCCTCTACAGCAGCAAAATAGAAAGAAGAGGAAATTGAAGTTGCAATTAAACGTTTTGCCTTATTTGCTTCATTTCTAAACTTTTGTAGAGTATGGTTACCATGATATTTCACTTATAAAAACTTTAGCATCCTTCTCCAAATAGATACCTTTCTTTCACATAAGCATCATCATAATACTAAGAAAAGAAGTAATTCTTATGATCACAAAATACTCATTTCCTTTACTAGTACCCCCAATTGATCACTTTTTTTAGAGTTAGAATCCAGTAAAGGATCATTGTAATCATGTCTTTTCAGTCTTTTTCACCCACATATATACACTTGTTGTTTAATTGCCCAGACTCTCTTCCAACCCCATGGATTTTTTTGCCAGGCAAGAATACTGGAAGGAGTTGTCATTTCCTACTCCAGGGAATCTTCTCGACCCAGGAATTGAACCCGCATCTTCTGCCTGCATCTCCTGCATTGCAGGCAAATTATTTACCACTGAGCCACCAGAAAAGCCACTCTTCAGTCTTTTTAAATTTAGACCTTTTGCCCCAAATTTCATGGCACTGACTTTTGGAAGAGAATGATCAAATGTTTCGTATAATGTCTCACTTTCTGACTTTGTTTCATTATTTCTCTGTTAGAGCCTTTAAAATGTTTCTTTTCCCACGGTTGATTTATAAACGAAAGTTAGAATTAAAGGCTTGATTAGATTTAGGTTAAACATTCTTTTAAAGCACACTATAGAGGTGATGTTATATGCTTCATATATGTCACTTCAAAAAGCCTGTTTTTTAATGTGTCCATTATTAATGATGCTAACTTTATTTGCTGAGTTAGAATGATTCTTGCTTATTAAAGGACAATTTTTTTATATTTATTTTTTTAAACACCAGAAATATTTTGATTTTTGACAAGGGTAAACTCAGGACTCTCAGACAAATATTAAATGAACATGTTCAAAGATTTTATTTAACTTATTCTTTAATGAGGGAACCAGTAAGATGCTACAGCTGGTTCAAAGGAAAATCCGAAGAGCAGACACATATACAGGCTGTAAATTGGTCAGTATCCATAGGGAAACAGCCAACTGTATTTCTAAAAGACAAGTTCCACTTTTGTAGACAAGAATCATCTGTAGTATTCTCAGTATTCTACAATTTAAAGAGTCATAAAATAGCTCAAAGACAATGAAAGTAAGACCTAGAGACCCAGTAGAATCAGATGACCTGTATGACATTTACTTTTCCTTTGAAGAATGGAATCTTTGGTCCATTCCAAAGCCTTTCACAGTTTTTCCTATATTCTACATCTCTCCATTATTAAGTTAACATTAAAAGAAAATCTTATCTAGCAAGTTATCTGTGATACCATGGGACTATCCAGTTCTCCATGAGGTAACAGAGATGTAATGATTTCAATGATTTTTGTCTGAATCTATTATTTCACTGAAGGTAGAAAAATAGTGATTGTTCTAATGTTATCAATTCTTCTCCATTTATTAACAGATGTTTTGCATAAATGAAGAGCTTTCCCTTATGTCTGGGACTATTTTTCTACTCCTGAAATATAAAATGGAATATTATTTAGTCATAAGAAGGAAATCCTGCTAATTGCAGTAACATGGAAAGACTTTGAAGATATTATGCTAAGTGAAATATATCAGATAGAGAAAGACAAATACTGTATGATCTCACTTATATGTGGAATCTAAAAAAGCCAGTCCCAGAGAAGCAAGGAGTGGATTGGTGGCTGCCAGAGGGTAGAGGGATTAGAGAAATGGGAGATGTTGGTCAAAAGGTACAAACTTCCAGTTATAGGATGAAAAAATTCTGGGGATCTACTGTACAGCATGGTGACTATCGTTAACAATACTGTATTATATACATAAAAGTTGTTAAGAGAATATATCTTAAATTTAAGTGCTCACCACATACACACACACACACAGACTCAAAAGGTAATTATGTGAGGTGATGGATGTGTTAACTACCTTTATTGTGGTAATTATTTTGCAATAGACATATATCAAATTATCATGTAGTACACCTTAAACTTACACAATGTTATGTGTCAATTATATCTCAATAGAGCTGGAAAAAAGTTAAAAGAAGTTTTACTTGTATCTCTTTTCTCTTACATTGAACATATTGGTTTCTAATAATAGTAACATAATTATTTATTTGCTGTCTCTTACAATATACATGGGCTTCCCTGGTGGCTCAGATGGTAAAGCGTCTGTCTGCAATGCAGGAGACCTGGGCTCGATCCCTGGGTTGGGAAGATCCCCTGGAGAATGAAATGGCAGCCCACTCCAGTATTCTTGCCTGGAAAATCCTATGGACGGCGGAGCCTGGTAGGCTACTGTCCACGGGGTCGCAAAGAGTCGGACACGACTGAGCGACTTCACTTCACTTCACTTCACAATATATACATGAAATGGATTTTAAACATTGACACTAATGTTACTACTAAGAAAATATGGAATTAAGTTAAGTATTTGTTATAGTTTTTTTAATCTCAGAATATGTCCCAATGAAGGGATACAGATTTCAGTATTATAATGTCACATCAAATAATGATTTTCTCTGTGTAGTAATATTACCTGATAAAAAGTTAGGTTCATTTGCTCAAATTTGTTTTCTGCTTTAGGGTTTTAAAAATATTAAATTTTATTTTTGTATAGGTAGAACATTTATGTTTCAAAAACCAAAACAATACTTATATACTCAAAGGTGTATTCGTAAGTCTCCCTTCTATTCCTGTCTTGTCACCTCCTTCCCCACCCACAAAGTTAACCATTGTGATTAGTTTCTGGCTTGTTATCCCAGTGTCACTGTTTGAAAATATATACATGTGTATATACATATGTGCGTGTGTATTCTTATATCTCCTCCTTTCTCACATTAAAATATAGCATACTATGAACATTGCTCGCCCCTTTGCTTCTTTAGCTAGACATGTTCTAGAAATTCATATCATTACATGGAGATTGTAGTGGGCTGAATTGTGTCTCCCAAAAACTATGTCCACCTGAAGCCTTAGAATGTGTTTTTATTTGGAATACTGGTCTTTGGAGATAGAATTAAGGCCAAGATCTTAAGATGAGAGCCCTAAATTCAGTCATGAGTGTAGATAAAAGAGAAAGGAGAGGGAAATTTGAAACACAGAGAAGAAGCTCATGTGAATGCTGAGGCAGAGATTAGAGTGAGATGGCTACAAGTCAAGGAACACCCAAGATTGTGGTCAGTGACCAGAAACTAGGAAAGAAGCATGGGATGAATTCTCCCGCAGAACCTCCAGAAGGAACCAACCCTATTGACACCTTAATTTTGGACTTCTAGCTTCCAGAATTATGAGACAATACATTTCTATTACTTTAAGCCACCAAGCTTGTGATCATTTATTAAGGCAATCACAATAAACTAATACAGAGATCTTTCTTATTCTTTTTTTGCTTTAATAACTGCATAGTATCCCTTGTGTGGCTATACAATGGTTTACTCAGTCAGTTGCCTATTGATGGACATTTGGTTGCTCCCAAACTTTTGTTTGTACAAATAATGCTCAGCAAATAACATTGTGCGTGTTCTTTCAAGTCTGTTCATGTGTAATTTACATTTAATTCTCAGAAGTGAGATTGCTGGGTCAAACTGTAAATGCATTTACATTTTTGCTAGATATTGCCAAATTCCCCTTCATAGGGGCTGTAACATTTTGCACTCCCACCAGCAATGAATAAGAGTGCCTATTTCCCCACAAGCTCGCCAACAGAGTGCATTTTCAATTTTGAATGTTTGCCAATCTGATAAACAAGACATGGTGTTTCAGTGTAGTTGTAACTTGCATTTCTTTTATTATGGTGAAGTTGAGCACTTTTTCATATGTTTAAGATTCTTTGCTTTTCTTTTCATAGGAACCTTCTGATCTTTTACCTATTTTCCTACTGTTGTTTTTTTTTTTCCTCAATTGTAAAGAGCTTTTCCAATATAATTTGCAAATACTTTTTCTGTTTCTTTTATTTCTTGAACAATATCCATAACTTTTTGCCATGTAAAATGTTTTCTTTCAACTTCAGTTTTTAACACACAAGAATTCGTGATGCTCCCAGCCCAATGAACCTTCCCAAGCTATATCCTTCTCTGAGTCATTGCTCACCAAAGTCTGATTCCCTTCTTCTTATGAGCCCTTCTCAATTAGAATCAGAGATTTTAGCTACACTATAACTCCTGTTACTCCTTTTTTCCTTTTGTCTTAAATTGATTTCCCTGGAAAGCAAAGCCTGAGGCAGAAGTTGTATATGCTGTTACCTCTTTGGGGAAGTGAAGCAGAGAAGAACAGAGTCAATACAAGGGTGTGTTATCAAGCTGGCCACCTCTGAGTGCAATATTTGCTTGATCAGTATGTGCATGACACCCAAATCTCTATCATCTGTATGTTAGGATTTTCTTGGCTGGTGGAAGCAAGAGGAAGAGGGAGAAAGCAAAGAAAAAGGAATGAATTTATCTCCTTGCTGATTCATCAGTTATCAAATCTAAGCTCTTAATAAGGTCAACTCCCTAAAACATAGTTTTGTGGTAGGATTGTGGCTAGTTTATTAAAAAACGAGCATGGAAACTACTCTTTCACCAGGCACCAGGCCATATTTCTATGATCAGACTTAATAATCCAGGAATGTATTCAGCAGAAACAAGCAATGCATCCTTTGCGTTGTCACGTGGTTGAAGGGGACTGGGAGGAAAGCACTCAGCACCTCGTCGTCAAGTGGAGATGTGGAGCAGGAGCAAAGGCTCCCTATAGAGCGGTGACCATCACTAGGCCCACCAGTAGGGTTGGTCCTTTGAGTAAAGCAGTAATACATGATGTTGTGAATTATTTCTAAATCTTCACACAAGGTGTCAGTTGGGAAAGTAAGAGATGCTTTCTGACGAAGTCAGAGGGTCATTCTGAGTTACCAGAGAGAGGGCAGGGATGGATGAAACATTGCCAGGGTGCCCTGGGTGGGACCAGGGGAGGGGAGCATTGGTGTCTCACAAAGGCCTTGAAGAGAATGACACTGTCCTAGTCTGCTGAGGCTGCTATAACAAAGTATTGGGTTGGCCAAAAGGTTTGTTTGGGTTTTTCTGTAAATAGACTTTTGGCCAAACCAGTATCATAGGCTGAGTGGCTTACAAACAGCAAACATTGCGGGGAGCGAGCTCCGCCTCTGGCAAAGGTCATGAGGAAGGAGGCTTGGCATACGCAAAGGCGGGATCAAGCCTCAGGAGTCTCCCTGGAAATTCTCGAGCAATCTACCCCCAAAACCAGAGTCTGCCTACTTTCTGCTTTGTGCTTTCACCTACACCTCTGACTTTACGGGGGGCTGTCCCCCACTACCTCTCTGAAAAAAGAGTTAGCTTATAGCTCCAGTTAATAATTCCTGGGTGTGACAGTGTTTCAACCTACAAACTCCCTTGGAAGTCCTCTAGCCTGCCTGAATAGGTTTTTCCGGCCACATGTGATTGCTCAGAGCCTCCAAACTGTGAGAGGCATGAGATGTTCTAAACTGTCTAAATACAGATTCCTTTGAGCAGTCAAAAGATTGATTAGAAATTGTATTGGTGAAGGGATTTTCACTTGTTGGGCCAATGTTTGCTGCTAAGTCTCCATATCCCTTACCTGCTGTGTCCCTGGCAGTGTATTGATTAATATAATTGGTTTAAATAGTAGCTTTAATGTTTGTAACCTGGGACCCTTGAATTAATTCTTTTTCTTGTTATAGCCCACCACACCTTTGCTCTGTAGGAATGCAACTTTATCTAATGCTTTTTGGAGGCTGGCGCCTGACTTTAGAATAATCACCTTTAGAGAAAAAGGCCTCCGGGCCAGAAGATGATGCAAATCACCTAAACTTTTGCATATGATAAGTTTGCAGGAAGAAAGCCTGGCTTACTGCATGACTCTACCCCTTCCCCCATTATCCTCTATGCATAACTTAAGGTATAAAAACTACTTTGGAAAATAAAGTGTGGGCCTTGTTCACCGAAACTTGGTCTCACCATGTCGTTCTTTCTCTTACCTTCTGGCTGAATTATTCAGCCTCTTTTCTCCACTGAATTTCCTCACTGAGCTATCCTTATTTCAGCCTCTTTTCTCCACTGAATTTCTTCACTGAGCTATCCTCATTCTATTACTCTTTATATCCTTAATTAACGTTTAATTAAGCAGTTGTTTCCTGATCCTCGCCGACGCCGTCCCCGCTTCGAATACCCTGGATCAGCCGGGGCTGGTCCCCGGCAAAACATTGTTTTCTTCAGAGTTCTAGGGGCTATAAATCCAAGATCAGGGCACCAACAAGGTCAAGTTTGCCCTTCTCCAGGTTGCCAATGGCCATTTTTTCATTTTATCTTCACATAGTAGGGGTGGGAGTGGGGAGCTCTCTGGGGTCTCTCTCTATCCTTTTTTTAAAAAAAACGTATTTTGTATTGGAACATAGCCAATTAACAATGTTGTCATAGTTTCAGGTGAACAGCTGAAAGGGACTCAGCCATACATATACATGTATCCATTCTCCCACAAACCCCCCTCCCATCCAGGCTGCCACATAACATTGAGCAGAATTCCATGTGCTATACAGTAGGTCCTTGTTGGTTATCCATTTTAAATATAGCAGTGTGTATAGGCAACCATAAGTTCATTTTCTAAGTCTGTAAGTCCCTTTCTGTTTTGTAAGTAAGTTCATTTGTATCATTTCTTTTTAGATTCCACATATAAGGTATGTCATACAATATTTCTCCTTCTCTGACTTACTTCACTTAGTATGACAATCTCTAGGTCCATCCATGTAGCTGCAAATGGCATTATCTCATTCTTTTTAATGGCTGAGTAACATTTCATTACATAAATGTATGGGGTCTCTTTTGTAAGGGCATTGGTCTCATGCACGAAAGCTCTAACCTTAGGACCTGATCACCTCCCAAAGACCCACAGCCTAATACCACCACATGGGGGCTTGGTTTCAACATTTGAATTTTAGGGGGACGCAAGTATTCAGTCCATAACAGATGTTGACAGAGGCAGAGAGCAACAGAAAAGAAGTGAGGACAAGTGTTGTCTACATCACACTGGGGGGTCATGCTTGCCTGTCCTTCCTGGCTACAGTGCTCCAGGATCACTATGGAGCAGGGAAGAACACTACACAGAAACCACACACAAGAGTTGTATGTGGGTCTTAAGTCATTTAAAAAATGTATATGTGCTAGTGGGAGATGGGGGGATGGAGAGTGGGTGGGTGACATATATGCACTATTGATACTGTATATAAAATAGATAACTAATGAGAACCTACTGTATAGCACAGGGAACTCTACTCAATGCTTTGTGGTGACCTAAATGGGAAGGAAATCTAAAAAAGAGTGGATAAACGTACACATATAGCTGATTCACTTTGCTGTTCAGCAGAGACTAACACAACATTGTAAAGCAACAATACTCCAGTAAAAACTTGAAAAAAAAGTATATGTGTTGGTGGGGGGTGAGGGGATGAGGGATGGGCAGGGGTGAGTAATATATAACAAAAATGCCAATGCATTTATAGATTGACCCAGTAATCCCACTTCTAAGAATCAAATGTGAGTCACATCTGTATAGATTTTAAAAAACATTTACACAAAATTATTTATTGAGTTTAGTGGAACAAACACAAGTTTGGGAGCAACCCATATGGCTGTCAATAGGAATTTGATTGAATAAACCATTGTAGAGCCACACAAGGGATACTAATCAACAGCAGATATCCCACAGACATAGGTTTGCATATTCTTGAGCAAACTCCTTTGGAAACATTTAATCTCACTAAATTAGATCAATAAACAACAATCATGTTTGGAGCTTTAGAAGTTTTAACATTTTACAGGACCTGAATGACAGTAAAGTGCACTAACGGAAGATACCTCTTGTACCAACGTCTGCCTCCACCCCACAGCCTTCTGGGCTTTTAATGAGGCCAAAGGAACCTTAGCCTCATCACATGAAAAGCTTAAGCCAGGACTTAATATAGAAGGGATTTCTTAGACATGACTCTAACTTGATGACATAACCATCTGATATACTGAGCAAGGAAAGTGATGGTTTAAGACTATAATGCTCAGGACTTCCCTGGTGGCGCAGTGAATAAGAATCTGCCTGCCAGTGTGGGGGACATGGGGTCGATCCCTAGTCCAGGAAGATTCCACATGCCAGGGAGCAACTAAGCTCGTGCACCACAACTGCTGAAGCCTGCACGCCTAGATCCTGTGCTCTGAAACAAGAGATGGCACCACAGTGCACATCGCCTGTGCACTGCAGTGAGGAGTAGCCCTGGCTCACCACAACTAGAGAAAAGCCTGGGCAGCAACAAAGACCCAGCACAGCCCAAACCAAACAAACTAATTACATTTAAAAAGGACTATAATGCTCAGAAACCCAGGAACAAAAGAACTGAAAACATGCAAAAATTGAAGAAAGTAAAGACTTTATGAGCTTCAGAAGTAAGCAAATCTGGTAAATATTCCAGAATTCTAGCTATTTCAAGATTTGAGAGCATAATATGTGAATTCCCAAGAAGACCTTGAAATATTTTCAAAACAGCAGATGCATAAATTCTTTTTAAAGGGTAAAGAATAAATGTTTTGAAAGGGGAAAATGACAAAAAGAATAAGAAAAATCTCCTTTGAAGAATCCTCAAGGGAATGGGCCTCTAGTTTTTAAAAACAACTTCTTGTGTGTTATAGGAAAAACACTTTTTATCATTTTGTATTCAAATGGACCTTTACTTTGGGAAAATCACATATGTTTATAAGTAGCATCGAAGATAAAATCAATTATTAAATCAAAGAACAGTAAACACTTCTCAACATTAACACTTAGTTCCTCTTTTCTTGATTGCATAGAAGGGAAATAATTTTATTTTGAGGTCTGCTATATCAGTACAGAGTATAAAAAAAGATAGTCCCTAACTTGCAACGGTTCAACTTAACAAGTTTTCAACTTTACAATGGTGTGAAAGTGATAGGCATTCAGTAGAAACTGTACTTTGAATTTTGATCTCTTCCAAGGCAAAGGAACCAGAGATTAAATTGCCAACATTCATTGGATCATAGAGAAAACAAGGGAATTCCAGAAAAACATCTATTTCCACTTCGTTGACAATAACCTATTTGAAAAGGCTTTGACTGTGTGGATCATGTGGATCTTAACAAACTGAAAATTCTTAGATGGGAGTACCAGACCATCTTACCTGTCTCCTGAGAAACTTGTATGTGGGTCAAGAAGCTACAGTTAAAACCAAAATTAGGAAAGGAGTACAACAAGGCTGTATATTGTCACCCTGCTTATTTGCATATTAACTCATATAACTCATATTAACTTATATGATCCTCTGGTAGCTCAGTTGGTAAAGAATCTGCCTGCAATGCAGGAGACCCTGGTTCGATTCCCGGGTTGGGAAGATCCCCTGGAGAAGGGAAAGGCTACCCACTCCAATATTCTGGCCTGGAGAATTCCATGAGGTCACAAATAGTTGGACATGATTGAGCGACTTTCACTTTCTTTTCACTTTTTCATATGCAGAGTACACCATGTGAAATGCCAGGCTGGATGAAGCACAAGCTGGATTCAAGATTGCCAGGAGAAATATCAATAACCTCAGATATGCAGATTATACCACTCTAATGGCAAAAAATGAAGAGGAACTAAAGAACCTCTTGATGAGGTGAAAGAAGAAAGTGAAGAAGCTGGCATAAAATGCAACATTCACAAAACTAAGATCATGGCATCCAGTCCCATCACTTCATGGCAAATAGATGGGGAAACAAAGGAAACAGTGACAGACTTGATTTTCTTGGGCTCCAAAATCAGTCCGGAAGGTGACTGCAGCCATGAAATAAAAAGACGCTCCTTGGAAGGAAAGCTATGACAAACCTAGACAGCATATTAAAAAACAGAGACCTCACTTTGCCAACAAAAGTCCATCTAGTCAAAGCTATGGTTTTTACAGTAGTCATGTACAGATGTAAGGGTTGGATCATACAGAAGGCTGAGCACAGAATTGATGCTTTCAAGCCATGGTGCTGGAGAAGACTCTTGAGAGTCCCTTGGACAGCAAGGAGATCAAACCAGTCAATCCTAAAGGAAATCAACCCTGATTATTCACTGGGAGAAATGATGCTTAAGCTGAAACTCCTAAAGCTTTAGCTACCTGATGCAGGGAGGTGACTCACTGAAAAAGAGCCTTATGCTGGGAAAGACTGAAAGCAAAAGGTGAAGTGGCAAAAAAAAAAAGTGATAAAAGGTGGGTGGCAGAGGATGAGATGGTTAAATAGCATCTCCAAGTCAATGGGCATGAATTTGAGCAAACTCCAGAAGATAGATAGGTAAACCTGGCCACCTGCAGTCCACGGGGTCACAAAGAGTTGGACACAACTTAGCAACTGAACAACAAAATCTCCCATGATGTTGGGCAGCAGAGGCAAGCCACAGCTCCTAGTCAATTACATGATCACGAAGGTAAAGAACCAACAGAGGGACTTCCCTGGTGGTCCAGTGGCTAAGACTCTGTGCTCCCAATACAGGGGCCTGGATGCAATCCCTGGTCAGTGAACTAGATCCCACATGCTACAACTAAGACCTCTCATGACACAACTAGAAGATCCTACATGCTACAACTAAGACCTGGGGCAGCTAGTCAGATAGATAGAGATAAAACTTATGTTTAAAAAAAGGAAAGAACCAATACACTTATAACCATTCTGCACCCATACAACCATTCTATTTTTCACTTTCAGTACAGTATTCAGTAAATTACATGAGATATTCAGCACTTGAATGTAAAATAGGTTTTGTGTGAGATGATTTTGCCCTACTGAAGGCTAATGTAACTGTCCTGAGCATGTTTAAGGTAGGTTAGGCTAAACTATGATGTTTCAGTTCAGTCGTTCCGTTGTGTCCAACTCTTTGCGACCCCATGGACTGTAGCACACCATCTCGTGTCCATCACCATCTCCCAGAGCTTGCTCAAACTCATGTCCATTGAGTTGGTGATACCATCCAACCGTCTCATCCTCTGTCATCCCCTTCTCCTCCTGCCTCAGTCCTTCCAATGAATATTCAGGACTGATTTCCTTTAGGATTTATTGGTTTGATCTTCTTGCAGATGTTTAGGTTAGGTGTATTAAGTGCTTTTCTGACTTGGTATATTTTCTGCTTACAGTGGGTTTGCCAGGACATAAGTCCTTTGTAAGTCAAGGAAGATCTGTGGTTTGATTAGACTTAAGTGGCTATTAGGTTCAGACTGTGCAGTTATAGTCTTCTCAAGCACCAAATTGTATAGAGTGCCTAGCTGTATAATAAAATCAGTTTCTTCTTTGTTTTCTTTTCTTTAGACCATACATTTAACATTGGAAATAAGTGAAATAAAATAGATATTTGGCATGGCTAGGACTGCAGTTATTGGTTTGCTTTTTTATTGTACTTGGACATGCAAATAAGGCTTTTGGGGAGATGCCCTTTTTTGAACTCATAAAAGAATAAAAATACTCCTACACATGGCTATGGGAACATATAGTCTCCCTAATGACAGCACAAGCAAGATGCTTACTCATCTCAAATAAATTTAAGTATAAGACATGAACAAATGATACATTACAGATGAATGTTCCTGGGTATACCCTGATGGAAAATAAAGACTCATGTGTATCAGGCTGGATGGACAGCCAAAAAATGTAGGCGCTGAAGTGAGAAAATATAATCTGACAATGATGTATGCTACTTAGGAGTTGATTAGATGTTACCATAAATTATAAGCATGGAACTTGGGACTGATATTCAGAGAGATTTATTACTTTTTTTTTCTTTAAAGGAGAATGAATGTAACCACATTTAGTTTAACATTGAAAAGTTATTAGCCTCCTCTCTAAAATGCTCTGCTGTCTTGGTCAAGGAAACTCCATTACACAATTCTCCACTCTCAGTAAATAGTTATAGCTCACTAGCTGTTGAGTTGTGCATGCATGCTCAGTTGTGTCTGACTCTTTTGCGACCCCGTGGACTGTAGCCCACCAGGCTCCTCTGTCCATGGAGTTTTCTGGGCAAGAATACTGGAGTGGGTTGCCTTTTCCTTCTCCAGGGGATCTTCCCAACCCAGGGATAGAACCCACATCTCCTGTGTCTCTTGCATTGGTAGGTGGATTCTTTACCACTGAGCCACCTGTGAAGCCCATAGTTCACTAACTCATCTTCAATTAAATATGGTTTTTGTGATCTCAGGAATTTAGGTAGCAATGAATAGTTTTCTGATCTCACTGGATCAGGAGCACTTGCTCTTGTGCACACTCAAATAGTAGACTTTAAGTCTTGTGCTAGCTCACCCTTAGCATTATTTCAAAAGTTCAGGGACTCAGACGAGGGCCTCTACGTTCCCTATTTAAAGATTGTAGATCTAGGCAGCCTTCTCCCCCATCCCTGCGCACTTCCGAGTCCCCACACATGTAGCTCACACACAAGTCCTTGTCTCCAAGCCAAAATTGCTATATGAGGTGGGGACTTAGGTGTAAGATCCCTCCTGAGTTCTGTTCCACATATAAGGAAATATGTGGTGGCATTTAGGGCCCACCCTGATAATCAGGGTTGTTGCTTCATTTGAAAACCCTTGATTTAATCACATCTGCAAAGGTACTTTTTCCAAATTATGTGATATTTACAAATTCCAAGGATGAGGATGAGGTATGTTTTGGTGAACATCAGTCAACCTACTACAATACCAATTGAGTTCTTCCCTTTCTCTCTCACACTAGAGTTAAGACTGTTTAGAAAAGCATAGTTACTGAGATCCTGAGGGTGGAAGGAGGATAATGATTTAGAAAAGTTCACTGAGGCAAGAAGAAAGCAGCAATTCTTTACAGTCAGTGGGGAGAGGTTAAAAGAAACTCGATGAAATGGAAATCCTGGTAGAGGAACACATTTTGATTTCCTTGGCACATCTCACACATTCTATGTAAATCAGTTTATTAAATTTTCTTTTTCAAAATATCACCCTGGTTATTAGACTAATCCTGCTGGCCATTTTGCACAGTCTACAAATATCAAATCATTATGTTTTACAGTTCAAAACAGTATAATGTTATATGTCAATTACATCTCAATTTGAAAAAAAAAAAAATCCCCATACAAGATACTTGAAGATTTTAAATGGTCTCATCCACTTATTTTTATCTTATCACGTGTGTGTGCTAAGTTGCTTCAGTTGTGTCTGACTCTGTGACGCTGTGGACTGTAGCCCGCCAGGCTCTTCTTTCCATGGGAGTCTCCAGGCAAGAATATTGAAGTGGATATTTCCTCCTCCAGGGAATCTTCCCAACCCAGGGATCTAACGCACTACCTGGGAAACCCCTTTATCACTTTATTTGAAAGTGAATGTTGACTCTGGAAGCATTCATATTTTGCTTTGTCCAGAAGTGAACCTTTTCAGGAAGACAAATCATAAGGTCATGTTGACTAAAAATAAGCATGAAAAGGTTTACTTTCCCCTTTAAAAGATCTACAAGAGGATATTTTTAGTATGTATTGAATTCTGTTAGATTCTAAGGAAAATAAAAACAAAATTTAAAGTAAGTGAAAGGATTCTGTGGCTTGAACACTCTTGCTCTGTGCTTTGAAGTTGGTTCTTTGACCTTGGATGAACCACAAAACCTTCTGAATCTTAGTTTCTTCATCCTTAAAGTAAGAAAGCCTGATCTAAAACATTTAAAAAAATTTAATTGTGGTATAAAAGAGAACATTACATAAAACTGACCATTATAACCATTTTTAAAAACAGTTTTCTCATGTAAGCTATATGCAACAGGTCTCCAGAACTTGTGCATCTTGGAAATCTGAAATTCTGTGTCCATTGAACAATAATACCCCTCTTACTCCTCCCCTCAGTCCCTGGCACCCACCATTCTGCTTTCTGTTTTTAAGAATTTGACTACTTTAGATATGTTAGTGAAATCATATAGTACTTGTCCTTTCATGACCAGTTTATTTCCCTTAGTATAATGTCTTCAAGGTTTATCCATGTTGCAGCATGTAACAGGATTTTTTTAAGTGGCTGCATAATATTCCGCTGTATGTACATACCATATTTTGTTTATCCATTCATCTGTCTGTGGACACTTGGGTTGCTCCCACCTCTTGGCTATTATGAGTAACATTGCAATGAGAACAAGTGTGCAAATATCTTTTCAAGACACTGCTTATGTCAGATATATACCCAAAAGTGGGATTACTAGATCATATGGTAGTTTTATTTTTATTATTTATTTATTTATTTTTTGGTAGTTTTATTTTTAATTTTTTTGAGGAACCTCCCTGCTGTTTTCCCTAGTAGTTGCAGCATTTTACATTCCTACCAACAATGCACAAGGGTTTCAATTTCACCACATCTTCACGAATACTTGTTATTTTCTGCCTTTTTTTTTATGGTGACGATCGTAATGGGTATGAGGTGATATCTCATTGTGGTTTTGATTTAAGAAGGCCTGACTTTTACAAAGTAATTCTTACCTCAACAAATTTTGATAAGGCATACAAAACATTTGGCACAATGTTTCCTGGAATACAGCACTTGCTCAGTGAGTGGTGGTTATTGATAATGTCATCTTCTGTCATGGTCCAGGCATTGTGCTGGAGGTTTGAGATTCATAAACAGGGAGACCTGAGGCCATTGCTCTCAGGAAGCTGTGTACATGGAGGGTATACTGGGGCTCCAAAACCAAAAAAAAGAGAAATCCAAATATTTTGAAAAATGTAGTGACATTATAGACAAAATTGATTAAAATCAAAACCAATATATTTAAGGGCAAAATGTGAGCTGTTATTAAGCCAAGCCAAGAAAAAGGAAGTTTCTTAATACACATACCCGCAAGTTAAAACGACAGAATTAAATATTTACATGCAGTGCAAGTGCAAGATTCATCCTGAATATAATGTACATGGCAAATTGCAGGCTAATGTCTGTAGCCAAAAATAGCACTTAGCAAATTCATTAATTTTGTTTAGGTTTAAATTGATATCATTAAGGTTAATACTTTCCTCGCTCTAAGTAAGATATCTTTACTTGGAAAAAATGCATATTCATACCAGATAATAGCAAGTGGTAAAACATTCTGTACTGTAAGATCATATTTTTAAAAGGAATAATAAATAAGCAAATAGATCATTTGCTACATTCAACACATCAGTTACTTATGAAATTTTAAATTATTGACCAAGCATTAATTTTTAAATTAGAAGGCAGCAATAAAGATACTGAAAACTTACAGAAGTAATTCCCAGGGGAAAGAAAACAGACAATATGTTTATGCAAAACACTTATGAAACTGTTTTTACAAATTAAAGACAAATCTCTAAGAAGACTGATCAAGAAAAAAAATGAGTGAAATGAAATTAGGAATAAAAAGTATTTCTTATTAAGTTAATGTAGAAATGCAAAAATAGTCAGAGAATACTGTTAACAAATTTATGCCATTAAATTAAAGAACATATAAAATGTGCAATTAAGGGGTCTAGTAGTTAAGACTCCGTGCTCCCAATGCAGGGGGTAGAGGTTTGATCCCTGGTCAGGGAACTAAGATCCCAAATGCTGCACAGTGCAGCTAAAAAAAAAAAAAAAAGGGTGGGGTAATTATAATATATATTTATATATACTATATATATATATATATACACACACACACACACACACACACACACAAAGTTGATCCAAGAAGAGATAGAAAACTTGAGCAGACTATTAACCAATTTAATTGGTAATAAAATATACCTCCACCAAAGTCCCAGGTTAAGACAGTTCTGTAGGTGGTGGTGGTGGTTTAGTCGCTAAGTCGTGTCCAACTCTTGGAACCCCATTGACTGTAGGCTGCCAGGCTCCTCTGTCCATGGGATTCTCCAGGCAAGAATACTGGAGTGGGTTGCCATTTCCTTCTCCAAGTTTTACAGGTTAAGTTTTATGAAATCCCCCAAGCTCATTTTATACAAGCTGTATCAGAGACTAGAAAAAAGAGAGACAGCTACATACTTTATTTTATGAGGTATAAGACTAATCTTACATTGAATTGTGGATTCAAAGATTCTAAATAAAATAATAGCAACTTAAATGACATCCTACATAAAGAAGTAATACATTACAACCATGTAGGTTTTATGCCAGGATTGCAAGGATTGTCCGAAATCAGAAAATTTTATCAACAGGATTCACATTAACAGAGTGAATTAGAAGAACTATTAATATATGTCCCTGTTAGTAGAAAAGGCCTATGATAAAATTTAACACTGATTCAAGATTAAAATTCATAGCAAGCCAGTAATATAAGGGAATGGCCTTAACTTGAAAAACCTAGAGCAAACTTCTTGTTTAGTGGTGAAATTTAAGAAGCCTTAACTTTTAAACAAGACAAATATGCTCATTATAACCACATCTATTCCAAATTGTATTAGTGTCCTAACCAATGAAAACAGAAAGGGAAAGTAATTAGGAAGTATAGACTGCCAAAGGAGAGAAATGCTGCTGTTTTTTGTAGACAACATTGTCTGGGTAGAAAAATCTAAGGAAATCTATAGAGTCAGTAAGAAAGTTTAGCAGGATTACTGAATATAAAATCAATATATAAAACAAAAGTAATATTCCTAAACCCAATAATCAACTATAAAATGTAATTGACTACAATATAGCATTTATAATAGCAAAAACATTATCAGAAAATACTAAACATTATTAAAATACACAAAGAAGATCTATATTAAATCTCCACTTATGATATTTAAGAATTCTGTAATTCTATTTATTTTAAGGTGACAATTCTACTATAATAAATACCATAGTTCATCAATCATAAACATACTTTTTAAAGCATCTCTAAGATTGGGATGTAGCTTACAATGAGTGATTTCTTATACCTTGTACCCAGGATAGACTACGATGTAGCTGTCATTGTCTGAATATGAATAAACTTTTCATCATAGCTGTTCATATTCTTGTCACTTCAGTTGAGTTATGTGCATTTTGGGACTGCATGTGTTGAGTTGAATGGCTGTTTAAAAAGTCCTAAAATGGTAATATTATTATTTAGCATTAAAATGAAAATTTATTGTAAATGCAGGAAGATAGAGAAACAAAGCAGGAGGCATATATTTGATATCAAGGAAGCAAGTCTCTTTTATTATAAGAATGACTGAGATTGCATATTTTCCTGCCAAGAACAGTCAACGACCCAAGAAAGGGGACATATTTCACAAGTACGTGAAGCTGAATTATGTTTGGGTACTGTGGTTGGCAAGAATATTTCAGAGACAGAAGTGGATGGACTTTCCTTATAATAAATGCTGCATTACTAATGTCCTTGATGGCACAGAGGCTATTATTGTGTGAAAAAAAAGAGATATTGAAGTTTTATATTGATTCAGAAAAGCCAGATTCTGAATGTCAATAAGTTTTAAGGATATCTTAACCAATTTATTTCACTTACATTTTCATTTTTGTGGGCCCACAAGAAAAAAAATGTGATAAAAGTGTGTATCTAAATAAGTCTAAGGGAGCTTTTTCAGTAAGTATAAAACAAAAAGTCTAAGTGATAAGAAAGCATTATGTCATAGTTTAATGGGAAGCAATTTTTCTTTCTTAGTGACACATAAAATAATGATGTGTCTTACAATCTATGGCATTGCAGAATAGATGAAATCTACAAATGTGATGCAATTTTAAACACAGCTAAACATGAATTTACTTGGAACTTGACAACCCAATTCTAAAATTCATATGAAAGATTAAAGGCAAATGATGGAATGTATAGGGGACAGACCACAGAGGGTTTTGTGAATTAGGGTTAAGGGATTTAGACATTTTTCTAGGTGTGGTGAAAACTGACATATGCTTTTTAATCAAATTAGTGCTCATTTACAATCAAAGAAAATTACAATAAAGATAATAAATTCTATCTGCAATGAATAAATTTTATAGAATATCTCCAAATCTCCTGAAGAACAGGAGGTGAGATTTGCGGTACTGAATATTAAGACTTATTACAAAGCTATAGTAAAATAAACCAGTGTGCTAATCATCAGAGACAGATAAACAGATTGAATATGGTAAACATTTAGAAACTCAAGAAATTATGGAAATTTGACATATAGCAGGGGCAGAATTATAAAGCAAAAGCAAGAAACTGGACTGATACTGGGGCAACTGGGACAAATCGAAACAAAATACCAGTTTGATCTTTAAACAAAAATGAATTTCAGGTAAATTAAAGGCTTAAATGTGAGAAGAAGACTTGTGAAACTTTCAAAAGAAAATGTAAGTTTCTTCAGCAACACATAAAAATAAATTCAATCCTTCAAAGAAAATATCAATAAATTTGACTGCACTGATATAAAAATCTATACAAAAAAGACCCCTTAAACAAAATGGAAAAACAAGTCATAGACTAAGCAAAGGGTTTTACAATCTATGTAACTGACTGAGAGTTGATATACAGATATATAAAGAATGGCTATAAATCTAACAAATAATAGAATGGAGCAATAGGGCTTTCATAGATGAAGAAACCTAAGCAATAAATAAAAATGTGGAAGGTATGAAAAGATGCTTAATATGTAAAATGAAATGAGATATCATATTCTTACTTATGAAGTTGATGAAAGTTAAACAATCTGAGAACATCAAGTAAGGTCATGATAAAATAGGAATTCTCATTCATTGCTGACAAATCTGTAAATGAATACAATGACTTTGTATTTCTAGTGAAGCTGAATATGTACATGCTCTCTGACCTTAAAAATTTCCTTCACTGATAACCTAAGCCCTCATTTACAATACAAGGAAAAATACACAAGGATGTACATTTCTCATATTAGGTAAAATTGGAAACCTCATTTAATTTGTTTCAATCTCTCTTCAATACTTTCAGTTTATGGCTTCATATATAGTATTAGAGGACTTTCCTTGTGGCTCAGCTGATAAAAAATGTGCCTGCAGTGTGGGAGACCTGGGTTCAATCCCTGGGTTGGGAAGATCCCCTGGAGAAGGGAAAGGCTACCCACTTCAGTATTCTGGCCTGGAGAATCCCATGAACTGCAAAGAGTCGGACACAACTGACTAACTTTCACTTCACTTCATAGTATTAGAACCTTATATTACACTCCTTTTTCTCCCCTACAGGATTATGTGCTATTGTTGTCATATATCTGACTTTTACATGTTATAAACCCCAAACATATTGTTTTCATTTTAGCTTTAAACAGTCAAATATCTTTGAAAGTTATTTAAATAAAAAGAAAACAGTCTTCCAAATTTACCACTATGATTAATCCCCCCAAAGACGTCCATGTCCCAGTTTCAAGAATCTTTAAGAATGTTACCCTATAGCACAAAAGAGACTTTATAGATGAGATTAAGGATAAGGACCTTGAGATGGAGGAATTATCCTGGATTATTAGGTGGGCTCATTCTATTCACAAGAGTCTTAGAAGTGAAGGAGGGAAATGAAAGAATGAGTCACAGAAATGGCTGTGTGAGGATACTGAGATGCAGAGGGTTATGTGCAAGGACCAAGAACTCTAAGAGCTAAGGGTAGTCCCTTGCTACAGTCAGTGAAGAAATGGATTCTTCCCTAGATGCCTCCAAAA
The DNA here is from genome assembly GCF_002263795.3 of Bos taurus. Classification (NCBI taxonomy): domain Eukaryota; kingdom Metazoa; phylum Chordata; class Mammalia; order Artiodactyla; family Bovidae; genus Bos; species Bos taurus. The sequence goes on from NC_037357.1 coordinate 99,050,940, forward strand.
GTGAACCCAAATCCAGCCTCTGCAGTCCAACACCAAATTACATCTCAGAGACAGAGTTTTGGAAGAAGTAGAAAAGAATAGCTTTATTGTTTTGCTAAGCAAAGGGTGCCACAGTGGGCTAATGCTCCCAAAATTGTATGTACCAACCTGGAGTGGGTAGTGAGGACTTGTATAATGATGGTTCAAAGAGGGTGTGATCAGCTCATGGACATTCTTCTGATTGGTTGGTGGTGAGGTAAGCGGGAGTCAGCATCATCAGCCTTCTGGTTCCAACCTGTCTGGGGTCGGCATGCTCATGGGTAGCAAAGAGTTCACTTCTCCCATCTGGTGGGGGTTTCAGTACCTGCAAAACAGCTCAAAAATATTGTTATGAATGTCCCTTGAGGGGGAACCAGGACCCTCTCCCAAGGCTGCACTATTGTTTCTTGACTGTTTCTCCCCTGTCTCTGCATCCCCTCCCTTCCCTGATTAGCACCTATTTGAACCTGCCCAACTGTTGCAACTGTTGGAACTCAGGGAAGGTCATAGAAGCTGAATGAAGCTCATTTCCTGCAATCAAGAAATGTGGGACACAGAAAGGTTTTTGTGCCCAGGAGCGCCACAGGGCTCTGCTCAGATTCAAAAGGACCACAGTCCTGCCAACGCCTTGATTTTAGCTGAGACATGTGTCAGACCTCTGATATATAACTGTAAAGGAATACATTTCTATTAAGTCACCAAGTTTGTGGTAATTTGCTACAGCAACAGTGGAAAACTAGTACACCCCTATATATACATACACACACACACACACACATATATATATACACACCCCTCTATATATATACATATATATACCCCTATATATATATGTGATTCACAGTGTTCATCACTCCTTTGTGTAGATTCAAATTTCCACCTAGTATTATAATCCCTTTTGCCTGAAGGGCTTTCTTTAACATTTCCTGCAGTGCAGATCTTCTGGTAAAGAATTCTTTCAGGTTTTGTATGTTCAAAAAAGTCTTTATTTCGCCTTAACTTTTGACAGATATCCTCAATTGATAAAATATTCAGTACTTTAAAAATGTTCCTCCACAGTTTTCTACCTAATATATCTTTTTTCTCCCCTCTGGCAGATAAATAGGAGGAAATATTTGTGATCTTGGATGAAGGAAAGCTGTCATAAATACAGCATCAAAAGCGCAATTGAAAAAAAGGGAAAAGAAGATATATTGTACTTCATCAAAATTAAGAACCTCTGTTCTTCAAAAGATATGGTTAAGAGGATGAAAATATAAGACATAGACTGGGAGAAAATAATTAAAAGTCACATAGCTGATAAGGATTTGTATTCTGAATACCTAAAGAACTCTCAAACCCACTAATAAGCAGACAAGCAACCCAACAAAAGAATAGGCAGAAGTTTTGAGTAAGCACATCACCAATAAAGACATGTGTGCTGTGTGCTCCGTCATGTCTGACTCTTTGCGACCCTCTGGACTATAGAACCCAGGCTCCTTTGTCCATGGGATTTTCCAGGCAAGGATACTGGAGTGGGTTGCCATTTCCTCCTCCAGGGGATCTTCCCGACCCAGAGATTGAACCCAGATCTTTTGCATTGGTAGGCAGAGTCTTTACCACTGAGCCACCTGGGAAGTCCAAAAAAGACATAGAGCTGGCAAATAAGCACATGAAGAGATGCTCAAAATTATTAGTCATTAGAGAAATGCAGATTACAATGAGATATTACTATTACATATTAGATGACCTAAAATGCAAAACAAACAAACAAACCAAAACTGTCTAAATCAAGTTTGACAAGGATTCGGAGCAACTAGAACTCCCATACACTGCTGATGGGAATGTTGAATTACCCAACTGCTTGGAAAACAGTTTGGCAATTTTTTATAAAATTAAACCTATGTTTACCATATGATATGACCCAGGAACATCATCCTTAGGTATTAATATTTACCTAAGAGAAATGAAAACATATTTCTATGCAAAGACTTGCACATAGATGCTTCATTTGTAAAAGCCAAAAGCTAGAAATATCCCAATTATCAGTGAATATATGAATGGATAAAGAAATTGTAGCTTAACCATACAGTGAAGTACTAATTAGTAATAAAAAGAAATGAATTACAAACAACATAAATGAATCTCAAAATAAATATACTGAGAAAAATGAGACCAAAAAGAATATGCACTGTATAATTCCATTTATATAAATTTTACATAATGCAAAATAATCAATAGGTATATCAAGTAGATCAGTGATTGGCTTGGGCTGGGGGTGTAAGAGAAATGGGAGGATAACAAAGGAGCACAAGGAAACATTCTGTGATGACAGGTATGTTCATTACTGCTTGTCACAATACAGCAATGGTTTTATGAGTGCCATTGCTTATCAATGAAAACCTAAAAATCAAGTCATACACTTTACATATTGCAATTATTGTAAGTCAATTATATCTCAATAAGGCAGTTACTAACAAACAAAAGCCAGTGATACTATTTCGGACCCATTAGTTTGACAAAAATAAATACCAAGTGTTGGTGAGAATTTGAAAAAAATAAACTTTTACACTGGTGGTGGGAAGATGAAATGGTACAAATACTTTCCAGGACAATTAGATGACATATAATAAAATTTAAATTCAGCTTCTAGGGCTATAATCTAGAAAGGCTCCTCTCATGAACACCAGGATATGCAGTAGTGTGTTGGTCCATATGTGACTGCTGGCTCTCGGGGGAATAAAAAGCCCTGTTTTCTGACATTGTATATTACTCAGATGTGAATACATTGTGGTTGATTTCTAGCTCCTGACAGTAGTAACTACAGAGTTGAGAAGAGATGCATAAACCAATTAAATATTCATCAATAATAGAATGGATAAACAAATGTAGTGCACTTGTACAATGGAGCCATAGATGTATTTCAGACATACAGTATTAAGAGAAAACTGCCAGTTGCACAATATGTACAGTGTGATACCATTTATGTTAATCTAAAACAATAGAAGATTCTTAGTTTAATTTTTGACATAGCTTATTAATAATACCTGAGACATCTCTGCTTACATTTTTTAGATTTAAATCCCCTCAAGACAGGAACCATCTTTGTTTTTAACTGCTGTGTAGTTAAATTAAACCATCTTTCAGGAGGTGACCCTGTAAGGCAACCTTTATTTTGGATAGGTTTCTGTAATTCCTTCCAGTCTCTTGACTCCCAAGTCTTGCAGCTGCTGCCTGGGTTGCAGTTACAGTTACATGTACATTTCTGCATGTATTGGCATAAAGTGTAGAATTAAGTTAATATGTGTTTTATCATTGTATTTGAGTTTTAAATTCATTTTTCCTTTGGATAGGAATAAAATTCTTTATCCTAACAAGCGAAGTATTACTATTGACTTCTCAGGAGCTAAATATAGCATCCTTTTAATTTGTTTACAATCTGAAACTCACGATGACAAAATGGATCTCTGTATTTTCTGTTTATTACATCTGTTGTCACTGTGCAGTCTGCATTTATTGAAAACAGTTGCATTAGAAGCAAAACAGCATGACATAAAATGTCCGTTCTGAATTAAAATTCTATCATTTCTCAATTTTTCTTCATTAATATCTAGTATAATCTTTTTTTTTAATAAAAGGAGGAATACATTTGTACCTATTCATATTTGAAGTATTTCTTACTGAAATTGGATTAGACACAGAAATATAGAAAGCATCAAACCACATTATAGTTAGACAATAGCTCCACTACCAAAAAGGGAAAATTAATAAATTTATACTTCTCTGATGAAGGAAGACAACTGATCAGCTAGTGGTTTCAGTGAACATCTACTTAGTTAACTACAGCATTTTATATTGTGTTAGAGGAAGGCCAGAACCTATTGTAGTCTCTTGTAGGGAGGACTGCTATTAAAAGATAGCATTTGCTCACAGTATAGTAGTCTTTGGCCACAGAAAATGTAATGTTATCATCAGTGGTCTATTTTACAAGCATGTAGTCATTAACTACTTAGCGACTAAAACAACAACAACAAAGTTATTTAGCACATCAATATGGAGGGGCAATACAATTGGTGAGCCTCTTAATGAAAGTATAAGACGAAAGTGAAAAAGTTGGCTTAAAACTCAATATTCAGAAAAGTAAGATCATGGTATCTGGTCCCATCACTCCATGACAAATAGATGGAGAAACAGTGGAAACAGTGACAGACTTTATTTTTGGGGGCTCCAAAATCACTGCAGGTGGTGACTGCAGCCATGAAATTAAAAGACGCTTGTTCCTTGGAAGAAAAGCTATGACAAACCTAGATAACATATTAAAAAGCAGAGACATTACTTGGCCAACAAAGGTCCATCTAGTCAAAGCTGTGGTTTTTCCAGTGGTCATGTATGGATGTGAGAATTGGACTGTGAAGAAAGCTGAGCACCGAAGAATTTATGCTTTTGAACTATGGAGTTGGAGAAGACTCTTGAGAGTCCCTTGGACTGCAAGGAGATCCAACCAGTCAATCCTAAAGGAAATCAGTCCTGAATATTCATTGGAAAGACTGATGCTGAAACTCCAATACTTTGGCCACCTGATGCAAAGAATGGACTCATTGGAAAAGACCCTGATGCTGGGAAAGATTGAAGGCAGGAGGAGTAGGGGACGACAGAGAATGAGATGGTTGGATGGCATCACCAACTGGACGGACATGAGTATAAGCAAGCTCTGGGAGTTGGTGATGGACAGGGAGGCTTGGCATGCTGCAGTCCACAGGGTTGCAAAGAGTCAAGACACGACTAAGCGACCCAACTGAACTGAACTGAATACAATTGGGAGATAGTGGAAGACAGAGGAGCCTGTGTGCTGCAGTTCATGGGGTCGCAAAGAGTCAAACACAACTGAGCCACTGAACAATAACAAATACAACTGGAAACATAAATGTGAGTGAGACACAGCCTGCCCTAAAGAAGTTTATAATTCAGCAAGGAAGGATGTATTTAACTAATAGTAACATAATGATACTTTTGCAGGAGAGATAGAAACAAGAAGAGTACCATGGAAGTTCAGAAGAAAAGTAACAATAGCCAGCATATACTTATTTATGTACCATGTACCTTACAATGATGATTACTAATATTAATACTCTAATACTAATACTCACACATGTGAATTGGATACTTACTATATGCCAGGCACTGTTCTAAGCATAATACACATGTAAGGGATCATAATATGCCACTCCATAATATGCCATTTTTGACATAGGGATAATTTTGAGCTGAAGACAGATGAGAAACAGCAGTCTCCCCAAATATCTCTTATGATCTGTATTGTCTATCCTCAAAATGCTTTTGAACTGTGGTGTTGGAGAAGAGTCTTGAGAGTCCCTTGGACTGCAAGGAGATCCAACCAGTCCATTCTGAAGGAGATCAGCCCTGGGATTTCTTTGGAAGGAATGATGCTAAAGCTGAAACTCCAGTACTTTGGCCACCTCATGCAAAGAGTTGACTCATTGGAAAAGACTCTGATGCTGGGAGGGATTGGGGGCAGGAGGAGAAGGGGACGACAGAGGATGAGATGGCTGGATGGCATCACTGACTCGATGAACATGAGTCTGAGTGAACTCCGGGAGTTGGTGATTGACAGGGAGGCCTGGCGTGCTGCGATTCATGGGGTCGCAAAGAGTCAGACACGACTGAGCGACTGAAATGAACTGAACTGACCTGAACTGAACTTAAGGGAGAAAAAGAAGGAAGGGAAAATGAGAAAAGTAAAAACTCAACCACTATAGTGCAGTGCTTCAAATGCTATCCATTGTAGACCAATGAAGATCCTTGTGCAAAAAAGGGATGAGGACTGAGGGGGAGTGGGTCTGTGGATGGTGAGGTAGCTTCAGAGGAAAAAGTACTGAAACAGTTCTGTTCATCCACTTTCATCAAAGTTGAAATAAAAGGTTAATTGTTATTTTCACAGTGATCCTATTACAGTTGACCCTTGAACAATGATAGGATTAACCCTCCTACAATTTATAGTCAGCCTTCCCTATCCAAGGTTCCTCTGCATCCAGGGATTCAACCACAGTGTAGTACTGTAGTATTTACCACTCATCCACCATATAAGTGGATCCATACAGTTCAAACCAGTGTTGTTAAAGGTTCAGCTGCATTTCATTTTTTTAAATTTATTTTTTATTGAAGTATAGTTGATTTACAATGTCATGTTAGTTTCAGGTATACAGCAAAGTGATTCAATTATACATATATATATATATTTATGTATATATATATATTTTTTTCAGATTCTTTTTCTATATATGTTATAAAATATTGAGGCTGTGCTATACAGTAGGTCCTTGTTTATCTATTTTATATATAGTAGTGTGCATAAGTGTTAATTGCTCAGTTGTATCTGATTCTCTGTAACCTCATGGACTGTAGCCCACCAGGCTCCTCTGTCCATGGGATTCTCCAGGCAAGAATACTGTAGTGGGTTGCCATTTCCTTCTCCAGGGGATCTTCCTGACCCAGGGCTTGAACACAGGTCTCCTGCATTGCAGGCGAATTCCTTACCATTTAAGCCACCAGGGAAGCCCCCTGTTTATGTTATTCTCAGATTCCTAAGTTATCCCTCCCTCCACCTTTTCCCATTGGTAACCATTTGTTACCAAAGTTTGTTTTCAATATTTGTGAGTGTCTTTCTGTTTTGTGAATAAGTTCTTTTGTATTATATTTTTAAACTTCACAAATAAGTGCTATCATATGAAATTTGTCTTTGTGTGACTTACTACACTTAGTATGATACTCTCTAGTCAACTGCATATTCTTAATGAGCATTACCTTTTTAGTGTAGCTGGGAGATGCAGGAGTGGTAAGTAGAGAAAATCTCTGAGCAGATCCTTCAAAAAGTTTAACTTTTCAGCAATGTTTAAGACATCATGTTGGCTTGACAGTTGTTAACATTGTGATGAAAAGCCGTTAGACAAAACAGTGGGGGAAAGCTAGACCTTAATACAAGGAGCTTGCAAGATGGCAGAGTAGAAGGACGTGTGCTCACCTTCTCCTGCGAGAACTCCAAAATTACAACTCACTGCTGAACAACCGTTGACAGGAGAATGTTGGATCCTATCAAAAAAAAGATACCCCATGTTCAAGGGCAAAGGAGAAGCCCGAGCAAGATGGTAGGAGGGGCAAAATCACATTTAGAATCAAACTCCATACCTGCCAGAGATGCTCGGAGGGCTCAAACAAAGCCTTATGCACACCAGGAGATCGCACAGAGACTGAGCCAGACCTTCCTTTCAGTGTTTGAGTGTCTTCTGTGGAGGTACAGGTCAGAAGTGGCCTGCCACAGGGGCAGCAGACCTGGGTATGGCATAAGCTCTCTTGGAGGAGGTTACTATTAACCCCACCATAGAGCTGCCAGAACAGACGCTTGGAGGGCAAAAACAAAACCTTGTATGAACCAGGACCCAGGAGAAACGAACAGTGACCCCACAAGAGACTGACCCAGACTTGCCCGTGAGTGTCCACGAGTCTCCAGTGGAGGCATGGGTCAGCAGTGGCCTGCTGCAACGTCGGGGGCACTGAGTACAGCAGTGTGTGCACGGGATCTTTTGAAGGAGGTCGCCATCATCTTCATCACCTCCACCATGCTTCCAGTCAAACAGTAGGGAGGGGACACAGCCCTGCCCATCAACAGAAAATTGGATTAAAGCATGGCCCTGCCCATCAGAACAAGACCCAGTTTCCCCCTTAGTCAGGCTTTCCCACCAGGAAGCTTCCATAAGCCTCTTATCCTTATGCATCTGATCACAGACAGAATGAAAACTACAATCACAGAAAACTAACCAAACTGATCACATGGACCACAGTCTTGTCTAACTCAATGAAACTATGAGCCATGCTATGTAGGGCCACCCAAGACGGATGGGTCATGGTGGAGAGTTCTGACAAAATGTGGTCCCCTGGAGAAGGGAATGGCAAACCACTCCAGTATTCGTGCCTTGAGAACCCCATGAACAGTATGAAAAGGCAAAAAGATAGGACACTGAAAGATGAACTTCCCAGGTCAGTAGGTGTCCAATTTGCTACTGGAGAACGGTGGAGAAATAATTCCAGAAAGAATGAAGAGACAGAGCTAAAGAAAAAACAACACCCAGTTGTGGATGTGACTGGTGATGGAAGTCTGATGCTGTAAAGAGCAATATTGCATAGGAACGTGGACTGTGAGGTCCATGAATCAAGGCAAATTGGAAGTGGTAAACAGGAGATGGCAAGAGTGAACATTGACATTTTAGGAATCAGTGAAGTAAAATGGACTGGAATGGGTGAATTTAACTCAGATGACCATTATATATACTACTGTGGGCAAGAATCCCTTAGAAGAAATGGAGTAGCCCTCAGAAGCAACAAAAGAGTTCAAAATGCAGTACTTGGATGCAATCTCAAAAACAACAGAATGATCTCTGTTTGTTTCCAAGGCAAACCATTTACTATCACAGTAATCCAAGTCTATGCCCCAACCGTAATGCTGAAGAAGCTGAAGTTGAATGGTTCTATGAAGACCTACAAGGCCTTCTAGAACTAACACCCCACCAAAATGTCCTTTTCATCTTAGGGGACTGGAATGCAAAAGTAGGAAGTCAAGAGATACCTGGAGTAACAGGCAAATTTGGCCTTGGAGTACAGAATGAAGCAGGGCAAAGGCTAACAGAGTTTTGCCAAGAGAATGCACTGGTCATAGCAAACACCCTCTTCCAATAACAGAAGAGAAGACTCTAAACATGGACATCACCAGATGGTCAGTACCAAAACCAGATTGATTATATTCTTTGTAGCCGAAGATGGAAAAGCTCTATACAGTCAGCAAAAACAAGACTGGGAGCTGACTGTGTCTCAGATCATGAACTCCTTATTGCCAAATTCAGACTTAAATTGAAGAAAGTAGGGAAAACCACTGGACGATTCAGGTCTGATTTAAATAAAGTCCATTACAATTATACAGTGGAAGTGACAAATAGATTCAAGGGATTAGATCTGATAGACAGAGTGCCTGAAGAACTATGGACAGAGGTTCATGACATTGTACAGGAGGCAGTGATCAACACCATCCCCAAGAAAAAGAAATGCAAAAAAGCAAAATGATTGTCTGAGGAGGCCTTACAAATAGCTGAGAAAAGAAGAGAAGTGAAAGGCAAAGGAGAAAGGGAAAGATATATCCATTTGAATGCAGAGTTCCAAAGAACAGCAAGAAGAGATAAGAAAGCCTTCCTCAGTGATCAATTCAAAGAAATAGAGGAAAATAATAGAATGGAAAAGACTAGAGATCCCTTCAAGAAAATTAGAGATACCAAGGTAATATTTCATGTGAAGATGGGCTCAATAAAGGGCAGAAATGGTATGGACCTAACAGAAGCAGATGATATTAAGAAGAGGTGGCAAGAATACACAGAAGAACTATACAAAAAAGATCTTCACAACCCAGATAATCATGGTGGTGTGATCACTCACCTAGAGCCAGACATCCAGGAATGCAAAGTCAAGTGGGCCTTAGGAAGCATCACTATGAACAAAGCTAGTAGAGACAGTGGAATTCCAGCTGAACTATTTCAAATCCTAAAAGATGATGCTGTTAAAGTGCTTGCATTCAATATGTCAGCAAGTTTGGAAGTCTCAGCAGTGGCTACAGGATTGGAAAAGGCCAGTTTTCATTCCAATCCCAAAGAAAGGCAATGCCAAAGAATGTTCAAACTACTGTACAATTGCACTCATTTCACATGCTAGCAAGGTAATGCTCAAAATCCTTCAAGCTGGGCTTCAACAGTACATGAACCAAGAAATTCCAGATGTACAAGCTGGATTTAGAAAAGGCAGAAGAACCAGAGATCAAATTGCCAACATCCGTTGGATCATCGAAAAAGCAAGAGAGTTCCCCCCAAAACATCTACTTCTGCTTTATTGACTATGCCAAAGCCTTTGACTGTGTGGATCACAACAAACTCTGGAAAATTCTTCAAGAGATGGGCATACCAGACCACCTGACCTGCCTCCTGAGAAATCTGTATCCAGGTCAAGAAGCAACATTTAGAAGTGGATATGGAACAATAGACTTTTTCCAAATCAGCAAGAAGTACGTCAAGGCTGTATGTTGTCACCCTGCTTATTTAACTCATATGCAGAGTACATCATGCAAAATGCTGGGCTGGATGAAGCACAAGCTGGATTCAAGATTGCCAGAAGTAATATCTATAACCTCAGATACACAGATAACACCACCCTTATGACATAAAGCAAAGAAGAACTAAAGAGCCTCTCGAAGAAAGTGAAAGAGGAGAGTGAAAAGTTGGCTTAAAACTCAACATGCAGAAAACTAAGATCTTGGCATCCAGTCCCATCACTTCATGGCAAATAGATGGGGAAACAGTGGAAACAGTGACAGACTTTATTTTCTTGGGCTCCAAAATCAGTGCAGATGGTGACTTCAGCTATGAAATTAAAAGACCACTTGCTCCTTGGAAGAAAAGCTATGACGAACCTAGACAGCATATTAAAAAGCAGGGACATTACTTTACCAACAAAGGTCCATCTAGTCAAGGCTATGGTTTTTCCAGTGGTCATGTATGGATGTGAGAGTTGGACCATAAAGAAAGCTGAGCACTGAAGAATTGATGCTTTTGAACTGTGGTGTTGGAGAAGACTCTTGAGAGTCTCTTGGACTGCAAGGAGATCCAACCAGTCAATCCTAAATAAAATCAGTCCTGAATGTTCATTGGAAGGACTGATGCTACAGCTGAAGCTCCAATACTTTGGCCACCTGATACAAAGAATGGACTCACTAGAAAAGACCCTGATGCTGGGAAAGATTGAAGGCAGGAGGAGAAGGGGATGACACGGGATAAGATGTTTGGATGGCATCACTAACTAGGTGGACATGTGTTTGAGTAAGCTCTGGGAGTTGGTGATAGGCAGTGAAGCCTGGCATGCTGCAGTCCATGGCGTCGCAAATAGTCAGACACGACTGAGCGACTGAACTGAACTGAACTGACCTGAACACAAGGATTAGGTAGCCTAAGGGTCTAGGTCCTTTTAATGTGCTCTAAAGGTACTCGCTCTCCCATCAACCAGAGGTATGGACGCAGTCCCTAAATCTTACTTCAGCCATGCTTCCTTTCAGTTCCTGAACTTGTATATCTTCAGATAAACATATTCTGCAAGCACCATTATAGCTCGTTCATTACTGCTGACATTAACAGCATTGTTTGGCTTGGCTAATATTATCTCTCATTGTTTCCAAGCTATTGAGTACATTTGCTAAATTTGTGTTTTTTCTTATTTACCATTACATTGTTATGTTGAATCCACAATTCATCTAAATGGGTCAATGATTCACAAGTGTTTCATTGAAAAGCAGTGATGAAAATAATGATATGAATGCTCCAATTTAAAATAATATCATAAATATAATCAACAGGCTCCCAATTAATTTTTACTGTTGAGTCTGTAAATGCCACTACAAGTGAATCTGCTAGTGATGGCTTCTGACAAGTAGTTGAGAAAGCAAAGTTTGAATTGGAACTGTAATGAGCAATATCTGAAAACTGGATTTTATTGGACCTGTGATCTGCTTAAAACCCCTATTATGTAACTTTGTTAAATAGTGGGATGAAGACATTGAAACTCTTGTCATTTTTCAAATCAGAGTGATCTCCCTGGTAAATTTATTGTGTTTATTCAAAGCAAGTATAAAACAATGCTTTCCATTATGTAAATTATGAATTTTATATCTCAAGATAGAGAAAAGACCAACCTCAATACTCATGATCCAAAGTTGCCCTTCCTGTGGCCATGCACGAATACTAAGTCATTTCAGTTGTGTCCAACTCTTTGTGACCCTATGGACTGTAGCCTGCCAGGCTCCTCTGTCCATGACATTTTCCAGGCAAGAATACTGGTGTGGGTGGACATTTCCTTCCTTTCTCCATCCCCCCCCAACTCCCCACCCCAATCCCAGGGATCTTTCTGATCCAGGGATCAAAACTGCATCTCTTATATCTCCTGCCTTGATAGGCGGGTTCTTTACCACTAGCACCACCTGGGAAGCCCCTCTTCTGGCCAACACACACGTGAATCACATTACTTCTGGACGCTTGTAATAGCAAATTCAAAATTGATTATATATATAATGCTCAAAGAAAAAGCAGATTCGCGACTGGCAAGAACAATATCATGTACTAGGTTCTTATTTTGCTTTACAGTGAGGTGAAACCACTGAAGTGTCAAGTATGACTCAGTGCTTAGCAAATATGTAGCACATACAGGAAGAGAAGGGCTGACTGACAGCTTGCTCTGTTCTGAGACGTGATACTCTGGGAGGAGAGAGGTTTTTGTTCACTAGCGTTTATTTGATGAGCCATGATGTAGCCTGGCAAAGTGAGGGGTGTACCTGGAACAGGTTCAACCTGATGCTGATCCACAGTTGGCTGCATTTATAGAAAATAATCCATGGGAAACCACCAAACCACCAGACTGGTTGTGCGTTGCAAGAAAAACAAGAGCTCTGAATGTGATTAAATCGTGTGGTTTTTCAGCATCATGTGGGAAGAAATGAGCAGTATGTAAAAAACTAGAAGCCTGCTTTTCCATACTGAAATTTGTTCCCTGGTCAGGGGAAGGTTGCCCACATAAATTTGGGGAAAAAGGAATGTGATTATAAAAAAAAAAAGTCTGACAGTGATATTGTCAGGAAAGACTACTGTGATGACTTCAAATGTCTTGTTCACATAGTGTACCTTGGTCAAATAATCAGAGTCTTGAACAGATAAAACATGTCACTGGAAGGCCTGTGTTTAATCATTCATTCTATAACTATGTATTGAGTGCCAGCAATGTGCCAAATGGATGGTCAGCCAAAAAGCTCTCTTAAATTTCTGGTCTTTGAGTGACACAGTATACAGATAAATTACCAACATTTCCGAAGTGGCCAGTGTAAATTTTTTTTTTTCCCCTTCAAATTGTAAAACAAAGAGTATCATTTTCTGTGTACAAAATAACATGTTCAGTGGCCAATAGGATTTATATAGTCACAGGAATGTAAGTACCTGAAGGATCTAGCCAAAATGATACTGTGACTATATTGAGAGAATGGCTATAAGAGGGGCTGAAACTGTGCAACTCGAACTAGGACTTGAACCCACATGCCAGGACTTGAATCCAGCCAAAACCCAGATTGGGACTTGAACTCACGCTATTTTAACTGAGATCACACACCTGATTTCAGGACTTAATGAAGCTTAGATTATTGATACCTCATCCCAGAAAGAATTCAGTAAGAGACAAAGAGATAGGTAAAAAGTGGATTTATTTAGAGAGAAACACACTCCAGAAGGTATAGGCCATCTCAGAAGGTGAGAGCGGCACCAGGGTATGGGGTTGTCAGTTTTTATATAGGTAGGTAATTTCATAGGCTAATGAGTGGGAGGAGTGTTCCAGCTATTTTGAGGAAACAGTGGGGATTTCTAGGAATTGAGCCCACTTTTGACCTTCATAGTCAGCCTTGGAAATGTCATGGTGCCTGTGGGTGTGTCATTTAGCTTGCTGATATGTTACAATCAGCATATAATGAGGCTCAAGGTCTAGTGGAAGTGGACTCATCTGCCATCTTGGATCTATTTGGTTCTAATCAGTTTATATTGTGTCCTTAGGCTATGTCATGCTTTTAAAGGCTGTGCCTTGCCTCCTTCCCTCCTGTTTTAGGATGGCAGTCATGCCTGTATGAAAGAAGTAAAAACTCTTCTACTATAGAGGGAAGTCAATAGGTAGGGCCTGAAACTACAAAATCAAGAATATTTGGAGATATCAAGGTAAATACAATCAGTCAAAAGAGTTGAAAATTGTCGCCTCTGGAGATACGGGCTTTGTGGGACTGGGGGACTGCTATTCTTTGCAACAATCCTTGTATACCAGTTACATTATAGGAGTGTAAACTTTGCTTTCAAATTGCTTTTAAAAGTAATGTCATAGAAAATTTGGAAAATACAGAAAATCATAAAAAAGATAAAAATCCTACTTCACCCAGTCACTTAAATCCCATACAATAGCTTCAAAATGGTTTTAAAACAACTCTAAAATTGCTTTCAAAAAGCTTTTTAAAATCAGCAGATGGGTATGTTTATCCTTTTCATTTTTTCAGTGATAACAGAAATGATACCTTGCATGTCAATATTTGAAATCCTTTTTATGTACTGCTAAGTCACTTCAGTTGTGTCAGACTCTGTGCGACCCCGTAGACGGCAGCCCACCTGGCTCCGCCGTCCCCGGGACTCTCCAGGCAAGAACACTGGAGTGGGTTGCCATTTCCTTCTCCAATGCATGAAAGTGAAAAGTGAAAGTGAATTCGCTCAGTCGTGTCCGACTCTTAGCGACCCCATGGACCGCAGCCCACCAGGCTCCTCCGTCCATGGGATTATCCAGGCAAGATTACTGGAGTGGGGTGCCATTAAACATAAACTGCCCCACCACCAAAGTAGAGTATCTGTTAAAAACAAGCTGATAACGACCTGCTTATATGAAAGTAAAACATCATGACACTAAGTTAGATTTTTTTAATGCTGACAGCATTTCTCAAAATTCATCCAATTGTTGAATAATTATGAGTACGATAGGACAGAAATGAGCTCCCTTGTAGAATTGAGGGATCACTATTTCCTCCAATATGACTTTTCAACTGAGAGAATACCTGCACAACTCAGCTTCCTCCTTCCACCCTCCCACCTTGCCCCATCTCCATTTGTGGACTATTTGGATCCAACAGTATTATTGGATCAGTCAAATAGAGGCTCTGAGTTTATAGGCAGTTTACTATTTAGTTTTTCATGTGCAGATAACAATGGTTTAACACACACACATACACACACACTCATTTCAAATCTAGAGGAAATGAATTGGCTGCCTGCCCTGGGTGGGGCATGGTCCCTTTTAAGCTCCTAGCCCTGGAGACAGGGCCAGGTGATTATGGCACAGCGGGTTGCTGAAAAAAATGGTTATTTTTTGTTTTGTCTTGTATGTTTGTTTTCAATGGTCTGATGTTTTGGATATTTCTCCACTGAATGAATGTAGGGTCTTAAAACTCAATGTGAGGTGTACTCTTAAAGCACCCTCAAAGAACAGACCCACTTCCATTGCTCTACGAACTGTTAGAATGCACTAGATATTCTGGTTATTTTGAAATCTGCTTATGGGCAGGAAGACTGATATCAGGGAATGGGGCTGTTGGCAGCCTTCCTGTCTCCTGATATACTCAAGGCTGACTGCCTTGGTCACATGTTTGCTCTTAGTCCCCTGAGGAAGTGTGTTGAGTTATAGAGAAACTGGCCAGAAAAGATAAAGCCACAGATTGAGTTGTCCTGGGACTCACAAACAAGCTTTGAATGGCCAGGTGCTGAAGCAAATTATTTTGTCTATGACTTTAAGGATTCGTATCTGATTGAGAGTTATTTCCTTACTCTACCATCTCTGGCTCATCTGAAAAATATTCTCTTCTGTATACTCTTTAACAATAGCATGTTTACTGATCTGAGAAGAGTGCTGCTTTCATTTTCCTTTTGTTAAATGATTGGTGACATTATTATGGACCTTGCCTGCTTCCTTCTGTGCCTTTCTTTGAAAAATGAATGCTTTCTCTCTTGCTCTGGGCCTTTCTGTTTACAATAAAAGAGGGCAGCTTCCCAGTCTCCTTTTCCTGGTCCTAGACCATTAAAATCCAACATTTTTGGAAGGAGGTATGAGGCAGTGTGAGTTTAATTTCTCCAGTGAGGCTATCCACTCCAGACAGAACCAGGGAAATTTGGCTTTATTTTTTATTTCGTTTATTTACTTGTGCAATGGACTTTCTTCAACCACTGTTCCCCTCCTATGAAGACTACTTATCTTACATCCCAGGATACTGTAATTTGAAAAAGAGCTAGATAGCATTGTTAAAGAGGAAAACCATAGGTCCAAAATGGCATCACTTAAGATGGTAATGATAACCCTGTATGCGAGACAGCAAAAGAGACACAGATGTCTAGAACAGTCTTTTGGACTCTGTGGGAGAGGGTAAGGGTGGGATGATTTGGGAGAATGGCATTGAAACATGTATAATATCATATGTGAAATGAATCACCAGTCCAGGTTCTATGCATGATACAGGATGCTCGGGGCTGGTGCACTGGGATGACCCAGAGGGGAGGGAGGTGGGAGGCGGGTTCAGGAAGGGGAACATGTGTGCACCCGTGGCAGATTCATGTTGATGTATGGCAAAACCAATACAAGATTGTAAAGTAATTGGCCTCCAATTAAAATAAATAAATTTATATTAAAAAAAAACAAGAACAAAAACAAAATGGCATCACTTAAGCTAAAGCCCATGAAACCAAACCTAGATCTAATATCTAAACTAATTGCCATTTCCACCTTCACTGCAAATGTAATCTTAATCAACTAATATGTAATTTTCTGGTCCGCACCAATGAGGTAATCTGCCAGCTGGGTCCTCTCCATTCCCTAGAGGAAGAAGAGGCAATCTGCATGATAAAACCCTTGCCATTCCCTTTCCCCCAAAAGGGGAGATCCTGGTCTAAGAATAATCCTTTCTTTTCTTTTGCTAATAGTTCCCTTGCCCCACATTTCTTCTTATAAAAACCTCCCATTTTGTACAACCTCTCTGAGCATGTTTCTAGTTGCTAAATGGGATAAATTGTCAAGTAAGGTAAATTAGACCTTCAAATTTAATAGGGTGAATTTTTTTCTAACAATATTACTAGCAATGCCGTGTGCTATTTACAAGTGTCATTATTTTAACATAAACATTAGCAGTATCAGCATAATTTGACATTCTTGTCCTTTGCATAAAGGAAAACATAAACGTGGTTTGAAAGAATGAATTAAGTGACTAAATTATTCCTTACTAAATTTGGACTTGAAGAAATAGTTCACTAACTGGAGAGTGGATAACTTGCTACTCATGTCTACCCTGCCCCTTCACACTTTGTCATACATGGGTTTCTGCCTTATTAATGGGTCTCTTGCTGTTAGTAATTCTAGAACATCATAAGGTTTGAATGTTTTGCTTTGGGACTATAAGATGGTCAAAAATTAAAGACAATATAAAAAGGTGTACCTAATGAGAAGTCTTACTCCCCATATCTACCTACCCTTTTCCTCACCCTCAGCCACTTTTTTTAGTGTTGAAGAATAGCAGAATATGCCACTTCAAAATATGCCTCTTGGGCCTAAAGATTATTTTCATATAATTATTTCGAGAGGCTGCAGACACAGGAGAAACTCTGAAAGCAGAGTAGAATTTGCCCTTTTGTAAGGGACATTTACATTTATAAGGGAAATCCCTCCCTCTCTGTACCTAAAAGAGAAGGATGACTCTACATCACAAGAAACTCACTGGAGGAGGCACCTGACTTAAATGTGCATGACAATCTTCTCCTTGTTCATTGTGTTTTTCCTCATAACTTCCCATAACTAACCTCCCCAGTTCATGGCATCCTTCTTTTGTCTTTAGCTGGAGTTGGCACATAAGGTGATGGCTTGTGCCATTTTGGGAGAGGTTT
Source organism: Bos taurus (assembly GCF_002263795.3). Taxonomy (NCBI): domain Eukaryota; kingdom Metazoa; phylum Chordata; class Mammalia; order Artiodactyla; family Bovidae; genus Bos; species Bos taurus. The sequence continues at coordinate 99,068,522 of NC_037357.1, forward strand.
TACACAGATTTCCTAGGTATCTCCCCTGTGTACATGAGGTATATAGATCTTATTAAACTTCTCTTTTTCTCCTGTTAATCTTTTTATTACTGGGGAGGGGGAGGGGGCTCCCACAAGAAACTATCAATAGAATGCTAGAGAAAAATTATTCACTCCTCCTCCACAGAGGTTTTGGCAACCCAGATGGGACCCACTGAGATGCTCTACTTGCTTTAGAGCCTGCAGATGGAATCCTGGAAAACTGAAAGAAGGCAGTGAAGGGTCAAAATTTTTATGCAAGTCAGCTCTCTGTCTACTTCTCAGTCAAGAGAGAAAGGTAAAAATTTCACATTGTCCCTTCCTAATAATATTCATATTATCAGGAGAAAAACATTTGTAAGAATTAGTTCTTTGTATTGTGATTCTGATTAAAATTTGGTTTGGGGGTACCTATTAGTCACTGAACTTTTCCTTCCCAGGGACAGCTGTTTTTCTCCTGTTTGTTTCACTGTATGTTCTGAGAACTTGGCTTGGCTTTCTTTGTGTCCAGGGCATGGAGATTTTTGGTTCTGGATATTCAAGTGGCTCAATTGTCAGGTTAGGGGCACTGAAAATATGGCCAGACAAAATGTGGATTGTACTCCATTTGCAGCTAGCATGTTACTGACTTGCCAGCTCTCTTTCTTTTGGTTATCTTTGGGCATGGCCCTAGATCTTGGGAGGGTAGTATCTTTTTCACTCTCTATGGGGATACATTTTGCATCCATGGATAAGCTATACAGGGCTAATTGGTTTTGGTTTTGTCATTTGATAGATATGCCTTTGGTGGATTAGTTACTAAGTCATGTCCAGCTCTTGCCACCCCATGGACTGTAGCCTGCCAGGCTCCTCTGTTCATGGGATTTTCTAGGCAAGAATACTCGAATGGATTGCAATACTGGAAGGATTGCCATTTCCTTCGCCAGGGGATCTTCCCAACCTAGAGATTGAACCCACATGTCCTGCACTGCAGGCAGATTCTTTAACAACTGAGCCACCAGGAAAGCCCAGATATGCCTTTAGTTTAAAAGAAAAAGGAAAGAAAAAAGGTTGTGTGATACTTCTAGGGATATTTACTATTTGTCTTGACTGAAAGGGATAAGATGTTTGCTAGAATTTTTTTTAAGTCGCTCTATGGTCAAAATTTGGCTACATTGGAAGCTGATATTCAGTTTGATAGGAACTGTTTTTTTTAGATATCCTGTCCTCAGATAGGAATCTTTTGATTTCCATCTTAGTTGGAAATCTCCCTAATGTAAAGAAGCAAATTGAAAAGAATGTAGTGGGATCAGCCCCTTATATCACTCAGATTGCAACCCAATTATTTGAAGAATTAAAAACAACTCTTCTTGTCTTACTAATTGAGTCTTTCTTTATAAGAACAGAAATGCAGCTCTAAAAACAATTTAAAGCCCATCTATCCTTTTTACCAAACCCAAACCCTCCCTTATTCACCTCAAAAGGCTTGTGGATATTGTAAAAGATCTGGACTTAGGAAACAAAATCCTTCTTGGAGAAACTTACATCCTTCTTCTGTGCCTTTGAGATGTAAATATTCTACCTCATCTTCTTTAGGAACCCAGAGCCATTTTTTGGAAATGCAAACTACAGGGAGGTAATTCTTAAAAGAAGGACAAAAAAAAAAAAAAAGGGCGGGGGGAGTTGTTTGGATACCAAGGAATGAAAATCTTAAAAATCTTCTCTATTAATGTAATTGTTGTTCAGTTACTCAGTCATGTCAGATTCTTTGTGACACCAAGGACTGCAGCATGCCAGGCTTCCCTGTCCTTCACAATCTTTTGGAGTTTGCTCAAACTAATGTCCATTGAGTTGATGTCAGTAAAAACTTCAGCCATCTGGGCAGCAACTTATGCTATCCATCAGAAGCACAGTCTGGACCCAATTGTTCTTTTTTTTAATTGGGGATAACTACTTTACAATATTGTGCTGATTTCTTTCATATAGCAACATGAAGCAGCCATAGGTAAACATATGTCCCTTCTCTCTTGAACGTCTCTTCCACCTCCCACCCTTTACACCCCTCTATGTTGTCACAGAGCACCTGATTTGAGCTCCCTGAGTCACACCCAACTCTTCTTTTGTAAACTAGTGAGTTTTGCATTGTTTTCTACTGGCTAAAATTTTGGAACAAATGCTATAAGATCTCTGCATCTGTCTTTATGTTTCTATATATCATATATGTATATATGCATGTTATAGATGTGTGATTTTTCCACCTCTGTATGGTATTGCCAAAATTAATTTGTAAGAGCTTTATTTGTTTTAAAGAAAAAGAAATGTATAAATTAAGTATTCTTAAAACTCTTAAAAATACAGAAACTAATCCAGTGTTTTTTAAGTTCATGGGCTCTGGGACAATCTTAGATAAATAAAAACTGGTTTAAGTGTTGACTTTACTTAAATAGGCATGTCTTCAGAGTTATCAGCATTTAATATAATGCAGACATGGAACTTTTATTTTACCCAAGTTCTCTAGTAAAATGAGTTTATGTTATCCTTATTACAGAATTTATTAGCCAGAAACAGAAAAAACTTAAGATGATGGTTATCTGTTCAATGTCTCATGAAATTTTCATGAGCAATCTAAATATAAGTATTAAGAACAAGTAAATTAAATAGATATAATTAAGATGAAAGATTATAAATAAACTTTTTAACAATAATTATGTTCTATGGTATGTCTTCTTAAAAATCTTTTTTCTAAAATCTTTTTGGTAACTTGAAACTTTAGAGTGAGACACGTTAAGTTAAATAATGGATGCTCATTGAGTAAATAGATTATTTCCAAATAAGATTAAATATTGAAATACTAATTATTGAACCCAGGTTTATCTACTTTGATTTTTTACAAAGGAATGAAAGATACTTCGGCTTTTCAGTAAATGTGTTTTGTAACTCATTGAAGAATTTACTATGAGGAAGAACATGCTTCTAGAAACTATGAAATGTATTTGCAATTTTTCCATCTACAGAATGCTGGTGTTAACAGTTCACAGTTCAGTTCAGTTCAGTCGCTCAGTCGTGTCCAACGCTTTGCGACCCCATGAATCACAGCACGCCAGGCCTCCCTGTCCATCACCAACTCCCGGAGTTCACTCAAACTCACGTCCATCGAGTCGGTGATGCCACCCAGCTATCTCATCCTCTGTCATCCCCTTTTCCTCCTGCCCCCAATCCCTCCCAGCATCAGAGTCTTTTCCAATGAGTCAACTCTTTGCATGAGGTGGCCAAAGTACTGGAGTTTCAGCTTTAGCATCACTCCTTCCAAAGGACACCGAGGACTGATCTCCTTTAGAATGGACTGGTTGGATCTCCTTGCAGTCCATGGGACTCTCAAGAGTCTTCTCCAACACCACAGTTCAAAAGCATCAATTCTTTGGTGCTCAGCTTTCTTCACAGTCCAACTCTCACATCCATACACGACTACTGGAAAAACCACAGCCTTGATTAGACGGACCTTTGTTGGCAAAGTAATGTCTCTGCTTTTGAATATGCTATCTAGGTTGGTCACAACTTTCCTTCCAAGGAGTAAGCGTCTTTTAATTTTATGGCTGCAATCACCATCTGCAGTGATTCTGGAGCCCAGAAAAATAAAGTCAGCCACTGTTTCCACTGTTTCCCCATCTATTTCCCATGAAGTGATGGGACCAGATGCCATGATCTTTGTTTTCTGAATGTTGAGCTTTAAGCCAACTTTTTCACTCTCCACTTTCACTTTCATCAAGAGGCTTTTTAGTTCCTCTTCACTTTCTGCCATAAGGGTGGTGTCATCTGCATATCTGAGGTTATTGGTATTTCTCCTGGCAATCTTGATTCCAGCTTGTGTTTCTTCCAGCCCAGCGTTTCTCATGATGTACTCTGCATATAAGTTCAATAAGCAGGGTGACAGTATACAGCCTTGATGTACTCCTTTTCCTATTTGGAACCAGTCCGTTGTTCCATGTCCAGTTTTAACTGTTGCTTCCTGACCTGCATATAGGTTTCTGAAGAGGCAGGTCAGCTGGTCTGGTATTCCCATCTCTTTCAGAATTTTCCACAGTTTATTGTGATCCACACAGTCAAAGGCTTTGGCATAGTCAATAAAGCAGAAATAGATGTTTTTCTGGAACTCTGTTGGTTTTTCGGTGATCCAGCGGATGTTGACAATTTGATCTCTGGTTCCTCTGCCTTTTCTAAAACCAGCTTGAACATCTGGAAGTTCATGGTTCACGTATTGCTGAAGCGTGGCTTGGAGAATTTGGGGCATTACTTTACTAGCGTGTGCTGCTGCTGCTGCTAAGTCGCTTCAGTCGTGTCTGACTCTGTTGGACCCCATAGACGGCAGCCCACCAGGCTCCCCCATCCCTGGGATTCTCCAGGCAAGAACACTGGAGTGGGTTGCCATTTCCTTCTCCAATGCATGGAAGTGAAAAGTGAAAGTGAAGTCACTCAGTCGTGTCCGACTCTTAGCGACACCGTGGACTGCAGCCCACCAGACTCCTCCATCCATGGGATTTTCCAGGCAAGAGTACTGGAGTGGGGTGCCATTGCCTTCTCCGTACTAGCATGTGAGATGAGTGCAATTGTGTGGTAGTTTGAGCATTCTTTGGCATTGCCTTTCTTTGGGATTGGAAAGAAAATTGACCTTTTCCAGTCCTGTGGCCACTGCTGAGTTTTCCAAATTTGCTGGCATATTGAGTGCAGCACTTTTGAAATAGCTCCACTGGAATTCCATCACCTCCAGTAGCTTTGTTCATAGTGATGCCTTCTAAGGCCCACTTGACTTCACATTCCAGGATATCTGGCTCTAGGTGAATGATCACACCATCATGATTATCTGGGTCATGAAGATCTTTTTTGTATAGTTCTTCTGTGTATTCTTGCCACCTCTTCTTAATATCATCTGCTTTTTTTAGGTCCATACCATTTCTGTCCTTTATTGAGGCCATCTTTGCATGAAGTGTTCCCATGGTATCTCTAATTTTCTTGAAGAGATCTCTAGTCTCTCCCATTGTGTTGTTTTCCTCTATTTCTTTGCACTGATTGCTGAGGAAGGTTTTCTTATCTCTTCTTGCTAGTCTTTGGAACTCTGCATTCAGATGCTTATATCTTTCCTTTTCTCCTTTGCTTTTTGCCTGTCTTCTTTTCACAGCTATTTGTAAGGCCTCCCCAGACAACCATTTTGCTTTTTTGCATTTCTTTTCCATGGGGATGGTCTTGATCCCTGTCTCCTGTACAATGTCATGAACCTCAGTCCATAGTTCATCAGGCACTCTATCTATCAGATCTAGTCCCTTAAATCTATTTCTCACTTCCACTGTATAATCATAAGGGATTTGATATAATCATAAGGGATTTGATTTAGGTCATACCTGAATGGTCTAGTGATTTTCCCTACTTTCTTTAATTTAAATCTATTTCTGACACTCTATCTATCCGATCTAGTCCCTTAAATCTATTTCTCACTTCCACTGTATAATCATAAGGGATTTGATATAATCATAAAGGATTTGATTTAGGTCATACCTGAATGGTCTAGTGGTTTTCCCTACTTTCTTTAATTTAAGTCTGAATTTGGCAATAAGCTTACTTAATTTTCACCAACAATTAAGTTTCTAAGGCTTAAGAATGATAATTGTATATGTAATTAAATCTACTAGAAATACAGGCATAGCTTGTTTTATTGTGCTTTTCTTAATTGTGCTTCTCAGTTAGCAGTTTTTTTTCCTTCAAACTGAAGGTTTATGGCAACCCTGCATTGATCAAGTCTATTGGTGCCATTTTTCTAACAGCTTTTTCTCACTTCATGTCTCCATATCACATTTTAATAGTTTTCACAGTATTTCAAACTTTTTCATTATTATTATTTTTGTTATAGTGATCAGTGAACAGTGATCTTTGGTGTTACTATTGTGTCTACTTTGGGGAACAACATATCAACAATGAACTTAATCTATAATCGTTGTGTGTGTCCTGACTGTTCCATCAACCAGCCATTCCCCCATCTCTCTCCTTCTCCTTGGTCCTCCCCATAACCTGAGACACAACAATATTGAAATAGGGACAATTAATAACCCTACAATGGCCTCTAAGTGTTCAACTGAAATAAAGAGTCACACAGCTCTCACTTTAAATCAAAAGCTAGAAATAATTAAGCATAGTGAGGAAGTCATGTTGAAAGCTGAGATAGGCCAAAAGCTAGGCTTCTTGTACCAAACAGTTAGCCAAGTTTTGAATAAAATGGAAAAGTTCTTGAAGGAAATTAAAAGTACTATTCCAGTGAACACATAAATGGTAAGAAAGCTAAATAGACTCATTGCTAATATAGAGAAAGTTCTAGAGGTCTGGAGAGAAGATCAGACCAGCCACAATATTCCCTTAAGCTAAAGCATAACCCAAAGCAAGGCCCTAACTCTCTTTGATTCTACAAAGCTGACAGCAGGTAAGGAAGCTGCAGAAGAAAAGTTTGAAGCTAGCAGAGGTTGGTTCCTGAAGTTTAAGAAATGAAGCCATCTCTGTTACAAAGAATGCAAGGCGAAAAACCAAGTGTTGATGTAGAAGCTGCAGCAAGTTTATCCAGAAAATCCATCTAAAATAATGAGTTAATACAGGTGGCTACACTAAACAACAACAACCAGATTTCCCTGGTGGCTCAGACGGTAAAGAAGTTGCCTGAAATGTAGGAGACCTGGGTTCGATGCTTGAGTCAGGAAGATCCCCTGGCGAAGGAAATGGCAACCCACTCCAGTATTCTTGCCTAGAAAATTCCATGGACAGAGGAGCCTGGTGGGCTACAGTCCATGTGGTCACAAAGAGTCAGACACAACTGAGCAACTAACACACACTAAACAACAGATTTTCAATGTATAAGAAACAGCCTTTTCTCAGAGGGTGCCATCTAGAACTTTCATAGCTTAAAAGGAGAAATCAAATGTATCTATACAATGGAATATTACTCAGCTATGCAAAAAAAAAAATGAATTTCTTATATATGCTACAACATGGATAAACCTAGAAAACATTATGCTAAGTGAAATAAATCAGATGCAAAAGGTCAAATATTACATGATTCCACTTACGAGGTACCTATAACAGAAAATTCATAGAGACAGAAAGTAGAATAGAAGTAACCAGGGGCTGAGGGGAAGAGGAATGAGAAATTATTGTTTGATGATTACAGAGTTCCTGTTTGAGGTGATGAAAAAGTTTTAGAAATACGTAGTGGTGATGGTTGTACAACCTTGTGAATGTAATTAATGTCAGTGAATTATGCTCTTAAGATCACCAAAATGGAAATTTTAATTATATATATATATATGTGTGTATATGTGTATTTACCATACCACAGTTTTAAATATTAATAATGTAATATACTAAAAAACAGTGAATTGTACACTTTAAATGGTATGATATTTTATACCATTTAACACTTTAAATGGCACACATAAATTGTATGAGTTATATCTCAATAAAGCTGCTTTTTAAAAAAGAAAAAGTGAGCACATTGTTCTGCATCTTGCTGTTTTACTTTTAGCAATATATCCTAGCAAACTTTCCAAATCAGAACATAGATAAATTCTTTGTTCTTATCTTTTTATTTACTTATTTATTATAGCTGTGGTTGTGCAGATACACTATGGTTTCTTAAGTAGTCCTCTAAGACTGGACACATGGGTTGCTTCCAATCTTTTGCTATTCCAGACAGTGCTACAGTGAATGCTTGTACACACATGTGACTGTATCCCATGAACAGATCAAGTCTAACCATATTACTTATGAATTTTAACTAATCTCTTAAGTGAGAATTAAAATGTCCAATTATTATAATTAAGGTTGAGAGTTTTTTGTGTGCTTTAGGGCCATTCATATTTCTTTTTTCTGTGAATTGAGTATGGGCCTGTTGCTATTCTACTGGGGTGGTTGGTCTTTTTTAAATTCCCTTTTTAAGGAACTTTTATACATTAGGAAAGTTAGTCCTTTGCCTTCAATAAAAATTACAAAGATTATTCTGTTTGCAATTTGTCTTTTGATTTTACTTATTTTTTATGCTTAAGTTTGAATTTTTATATAGTCAAATTTATCAAATTTTGAGTCATTCATAAAAAGTCATCCCTGCTGCAAAGTTATAAAAGAATTTGCCCAGTTTTCTTCAATTAGTTTTAATTTTTTTAATTTTTATATCTAAAAAATTAAATGGAGTTCATCCAGGTACATATTGTACAGTATGGATTCAGCTGTATCTATTTCCAGATGTCAGATGTCAGCTTTAGTTGTTTCAACAACAGATTTTAAAATGAAGTTCATATTTACCTGAATGCTTGAAATTCCATCTTTATTGTATACTCATTTCTGATATATATTGTTTTTGTTTTGGAGTGTTTTTTTTTCTTTTTTGCCATTCCCTGTGGCTTGCGAGATCTTAGTTCTCCAACCAGGGACTGTATCCGGGCCATGGAGTGAAAATGCCACATCCTAACCACTGGAAAGGAAAGTTAAAAGTGAAAGTCGTTCAGTTGTGTCCAACTTTTTGGTGGCTCAGACGGTAAAGCATCTGTCTACAATGTGAGAGACCTGGGTTCGATCCTTGGGTTGGGAAGATTCCCTGGAGAAGGAAATGGCAACCCACTCCAGTATTCTTGCCTTGAAAATCCCGTGGATGGAGGAGCTTGGTGCAGGCTACTATCCATGGGGTCGCAAAGAGTTGGGTATGACTGAGCGACTTCACTTTCGCGTTTGTGACCCCAAGGACTGTAGGCTGCCAGGCTCCTCTGTCCATGGAATTCTCCAGGCCAGAATAGTGGAGTGGATAGCTGCTCCTTTCTCCAGGGGATCTTCCCAACCCTGGGATTGAGCCCAGGTCTGCTGCATTTCAGGCAGATTCTTTACTGTCTGAGCCACCAGGGAAGCCCCCTAACCACTGGAATGCCAGGGAATTCCCTGGTAAATATTGTTTTTATTTCTGGACTTTCTATTCTAGTCCCTTAGTTTGTCTGTTCATACACTAGTATCACACTGTTTTAATTAGTAACTTAAAAAAATTACATCTTAATATGCACCCAGGCTAGTCCTCTCTCATTCCTCTTCCTTTTTAGAGTTCTCCTGGCTGTCTTTGCTTATTTTTCTACCCAGTACTCTTTTATCTCTACTTTAACCAAGCAGGACCCTCTGGGGCTATCCTGGGACAGAACGCTCCCCCATATCCTCTGTTGTAGCTCCTCTTTGAAGTATCTAGATAATAGTATCTGCTGTACATTTCTGGAGTTGTTTTGCAGATGCAAGAAACTCCACCAAATGGAAGAAATTAATTACATGATGACCATGAGCATGTAGGCCCCGGATCTATTGGTGCCTAAAGGACTGATATTAAGAAGCAGAAGATATTAAGAAGAGGTGGCAAGAATACATAGAAGAACTATACAAAAAAGATCTTCATGACCCAGATAACCATGATGGTGTGATCATTCATATAGAGCCAGACATCCTGGAATATGAAGTCAAGTGGGCCTTAGGAAGCATCACAATGAACAAAGCTAGTGGAGGTTAGAATTCCAGTGGAGCTATTTCAAATCCTAAAAGATGATGCTGTGAAAGTGCTACACTCAATATGCCAGCAAATTTGGGAAACTCAGCAGTGGCCACAGGACTGGAAAAGGTCAGTTTTCATTCCAATCCCAAAGAAAGGCAATGCCAAAGAATGCTCAAACTACCGCACAACTGCACTCATCTCACAAGCTAGCAAAGTAATGCTCAAAATTCTCCAAGCCAGCCTTCAGTAGTATGTGAATGTCCAGATGTTCAAGCTGGTTTCAGGAAAGGCAGAGGAACCAGAGATCAAATTGCCATCATCCATTGGATCATCGAAAAAGCAAGAGAGTTCCCCCAAAACATCTACTTCTGCTTTATTGACTATGCCAAAGCCTTTGACTGTGTGGATCACAACAAACTCTAGAAAATTCTTCAAGAGATGGGCATACCAGACCACCTGACCTGCCTCCTGAGAAATCTGTATCCAGGTCAAGAAACAACAGTTAGAAGTGGACATGGAACAACAGACTGGTTCCAAATCGGCAAAGGAGTACGAAAAGGCTGTATATTGTCACCCTGCTTACTTAACTTATATGCAGAGTACATCATGTGAAATGCTGGCCTGGAAGAAGCACAAGCTGGAATCAAGATTGCTGGAAATAATATCAATAACCTCAGATACACAGATGACAGCACACTTATGACAGAAAGCGAAGAAGAACTAAAGAGCCTCTTGATGAAAGTGAAAGAGGAGAGTGAAAAAGTTGGCTTAAAGTTCAACATTCAGAAAACTAAGATCATGGCATCTGGTCCCCTCACTTCATGGCAAATAGATGGGGAAACAATGGAAACACTGAGAGACTTTATTTTCTTGGGCTCCAAAATCAATGCAGATGGTGACTGCAGCTATGAAATTAAAAGATGCTTGCTCTTTGGAAGAAAAGCTATGACCAACTTAGATAGCATATTAAAAAGCAGAGACCTTTACCAACAAAGGTCCATCTAGTCAAAGCTATGGTTTTTCCAGTAGTCATGTATGGATGTGAGAGTTGGACTATAAAGAAAGCTGAGCACTGAAGAATTGATGCTTTTGAACTGTGGTGTTGGAGAAGACTCTTGAGAGTCGCTTGGACAGCAAGGAAATCCAACCAGTCCATCCTAAAGGAAATCTGTCCTGAATATTCATTGGAAGGACTGATGCTGCAGCTGAAACTCTAATACTTTGGCCACCTGATGTGAAGAAGTGACTCATTTGAAAAGACCCTGATGCTGGGAAAGATTGAAGGCGGGTGGAGAAGGGGATGACAGAGGATGAGATGGTTGGATGGCATCACTGCCTCAATGGACATGAGTTCGAATAAACTCCAGGAGTTGGTGATGGACAGGGAGGCCTGGTTTGCTGCAGTCCATGGAGCTGCAAAGAGTCTGACATGACTGGGTGACTGGACTGAACTGAAAGGACTGATAATGTTAACCCCTGTTACCTCACCATCAACCAATCAGAGAACTGTGCAGGAACTGATCACTTGCCCTGGGACTCCTCCTCCCTCTCCTTGTTGCTGTTGTTTAGTGGCTCAGTTGTGTCCAACTCTTTGTGACCCCATGAACTGCAGCATGCCAGGCTCCCCCCTCCATCACCATCTCCTGGAGCCTGCTCAAACTCATGTCCATTGAGTCTATGGTGCCATCCAACAGTCTCGTCCTCTGTTGTCCCCTTTTCCTCCTGCCTTCAATCTTTCCCAGCATCAGGGTCTTTTCTAATGAGTCAGTTCTTCACATCAGGTGGCCAAAGTATTGGAGCTTCAGCTTCAGCATGAGTCCTTCCAATGAATAGTCAAGGTTGATTTCCTTTAAGATTGACTGGTTTGATCTCTTTGCAGTCCAAGGGACTCTCAAGAATCTTCTCCAGCACCACAGTTCAAAAGCATAAATTCTGCAGTGCTCAGCTTTCTTTATGGTCCAACCCTCCCCTTGCCTTTAAAAATGCTTTGCTGAGCCCCACTGGGGTGTTCAGGCTTTCTGAGCCTTAGTTGTCCTGAACTACTTGTGTGGCAACTTAAATGCTGCACTTTCTCTTACCACAACCTGGTGAAACTGCATCTCAGACTGAGACTTGAACTCACAGGCCAGGACTTGAACACAGCCAAACCCAGATTGGGACTTGAACCCACGGTCTTTTGCCTGAGATCACACCTGATCTCAGGACTTAGTGAAGCTCAGATTCTTGATGTCTCTTTTCAGAAAGAATTCAGGGAGAAACAAAGTGATAGGTAAGAAGTGGATTTACTTAGAGAAAAACACACTCCACAGACAGAGTGTGGGCTAGCTCAGAAGGCGAAAGCGGCACCAGGATATGGGATTGTCAGTTTTTATGGGGTTGAGTAATCTCCTAGGCTAATTAGTGGGAACAGTATCCCAGCTATTTGGGGGAACGGGTGGGGATTTCCAGGAATTGAGCCACTGCCCACTTTTTCACCTTTATGGTTGGCCTTGGAACTGTCATGGTGCCCGTGGGTGTGTCATTTAGCTTGTTGATGTGTATATAATGAGGCTCAAGGTCTAGTGGAAGTTGACTGTCTCTCAACTTGGATCTATTTGGTTCTAATCAGTTTATGTCATGTCCTTGAACTATGTCATTCTTTTAAAATTTGTGACCTGCCCCATTCCCTCCTGTTTCACCCATGTCAGTAGTTTGGTTTTACTGGGCATAGGTAAGCAGACCCAAGTTTGGTTTGGTAACACTATCTTATAACCATTTAGCTCTCAAACAAGCAGGATTCTATGGGGCCCTCCCTGGTACAAATCCTTATCATGTCCCTCATTTCTTGTTTATAGGAAATAGGCTTCATTCAGCTCCCTTGACCTTCCCTGAGTTCCAAAGGGCAGATTCAAACATTTGCTAATCAGGGAAGGAAACCGATGCAGAAACAAGGGAGGAGACATCAAGAGACAATACTGCAGGACTTCCTTGGCAGTCCAGTGGCAAAGAATTCATTTGCCAGTGCAGGAGACAGGAGTTTGATCCCTGCTCTGGGAAGATTTCACATGCCAACGGGGCGGTGCCGGGGTGGGGGTGGGGGGCGGGGCGGGGCGGGCGTGGCGGGCAACTAAGCCTGTGTGCCACAACTACTGAACCCATGCTCTGCAGCCTGAGGGCCACAACTACTGAGCTCATGTGCTACAACCACTGAAGCCCCTGGGCTCTAGAGCCCATACTCCATGACAAGAGAAACCACCGCAATGAGAAGCCCTTGCATTGCAACTAAAGAGTAGTCCCTGCTTGCTGCAACTAGAAAAAGCCTGCAGGTAGCAATGAAGACCCAGCACAGGCAAAAATAAAAATATGTTTAAAAAAAACAACTTAAAAAAAAACAGTGCAGCCTTGGGGCAGGGTCCTGATTCCTCCTCAAGGACTACACATAACAATACTTTGAGTTCTGCAGGAATTAATGCTCCCACCCAGGCAGAGTATAGTAACTTCAGGTAACTTTTGCCTATAAAAACTTTTCCCCTAAAACTGAAACCATGCACCTCTGATTGGGACTCGAAACCAGTCTAAATCCAGATTGGGACTTGAACCTATAGTCTTTTAATTAGAATCACTCACCTGGTGTCTGGACTTACTGAGGCTCAGGCTCTTTTCTGTCTTGGCACAGAAAGAATTCAGTGAGAGGCAAAGTGATAGGTAAGAAGTAGATTTATTAATATAGGCCACTTCTGAGAGATGCAAGTGGGCAGGGAGCAGGCTCTACCCTAAGGATTAAGTGGGTTGTATTTTTATAATCAAAGGAAAGTGGGTTTGGGGGAAAAGACTGCTTCTTCCTTATTCTTCGAGTAGACGTCAGGCTTACATCACTAGCTCCTTCTTCACATTGGGCAGGAGAGTGTCTGATCCTTTGAGGTTACACTAGGACCATCATAGTGCTTATTCAAATCAGCAGAAGGGTGGTAACATTTTTTCTTTCATTTAATGACCTGGGGCGTATCTCATGCTTTTATTTATGACTCTATAGTTAAGCAAGCCAGTTTCATTCCACAACATTCCAATAGCTTTCTTGAGCGATCATTAACTTACAGTGGTCTTCCAAAGTTCTCTATGTTCCCCTCTCTATCTATAATCCCATTGAGACTTCTACAACTACCTGTATAACTATCTTCTTCTATCTCTATCAAAACCATCAGGAAGTTTGGGGGTTTTGAGCACAAGCCACCTTCTCTCCTTGCATAGCCCTGCAATAAAACTTTCTTTGCTCTGAACCCTGATGTTTCAGTTTGTTTGGCCTCACCGTGTGTGGGGCACAGAAATTTGTGTCCAGTAATAGCCAACAGGCTAGAATCAAGTTTGCAACATTATCTACTCCATTTTATCAAGTCTGCATTTTTTAGCAGAAATTGAATAAATCACTTGCAATTGGGCTTCCCTTGTGGCTCAGCTGGCAAAGAATCTGCCTGCAATGCAGGAGACCTGGGTTCAGTCCCTGGGTTGGGAAGATGCCCCGGAGAAGGGAAAGGCTCCCCACTCCAGTATTCTGGCCTGAAGAATTCCATGGACTGTATAGTCCATGGAGTCATAAAGAGTTGGACACGACTGAGAGACTTTCACTTTCACTTGCAATAAAATTGTCAGTGCAATTTGGTAAACAAGCTTTTTCACTTAAGCACTTTCTTGTTATTACAGTCTTTATAAACATAACATTCCCTAATTTCTTTAACTGTTCATCTACTATTGGACACTTTCTATCGTCCCCTACTGTTTCTACTCCTTTTCATCATGAAAAACAAAACAGAAACCCTACAATGAATATCTTTATGCATAAGGACTCTTTTATTGTCTTTGGCACTGATTTTTAGTGGGATTAATGAAGTGGCATCTATAAGATTGTACATACATATTATGAAACTTTTTACTTGCTTATATTCTTACAAGCTAGTGCATGAAGCATCAACTCTGCTACACTTTTCTTATCAGCAATTAATTACCTCAGTGCTCTGAAAGGTCACTTAGAGTCTAAGTCTTGGAGTATTTTAAGGGTGCAAATGTGAGATGAGTGGGCTCCACTGGGTTGGGATTGTTGTAGCCAATGGGGGAGGTTAGATTGCCCAGGGACTGTGAATTGTTCTTTTGTTTGTTTTTTTGTCTGCTTTTCACTTTTCTTAATTCTGACTAAATTATGTTTTAACAAATAAGGTTTCCAAAGACAGTGAGGAAAGGTAGAGATCAGGAAGGAATAGTTTCATTACAGTTTCATTATGGATTAAATAGAAACTGTTCTCTATTTTGAATAAGTTACTCATAAACTTTTGGAACCCATTGAAAAACTGGAGGCTACATGACTTATGTTTTAGTACAGTGGGTAGGGGCTTCCCTGATAGCTCAGTTGGTAAAGAATCTGCCTGCAATGCAGGAGACCCTGGTTCAATTCCTGGGTTGGGAAGATACCCTGGAGAAGGGACAGGCTACCCACTCCAGTATTCTTGGGCTTCCCTTGTGGCTCAGCTGGTGAAGAATCCTGCTGCAATGTGGGAGACCTGGGTTCGATCCCTGGGTTGGGAATTTCCCCTGGAGAAGGGAAAGCCTACCCACTCCAGTATTCTGGCCTGGAGAATTCCATGGACTGTATAGTCCATGGGGTTGGACACGACTGATTGACTTTCACTTTCACTTCACCAGTATTCCCAGTGAAAATGCTTATCAGTGCTGACTGGAACAACAACAACAAAAAAAACCCATTCAAAATGGGAATTAATTTAAAAAATCAGGAGGATCATAGCACCTTCTAAAGTCTGTGTACACAATTTACACGTTAAACCACTCATCACTGAGCCAACAAAATAACAGCTTTTTTAAAACTGGGAAATAGTAAAATAAATTTTACAACTAACTTGGTTGAGGTAATGGCAAGGGCATATCACTGTAGGAAAACAAAAGGAAGAGTGTTTAAAAAGTTCCTCCTCAACCCTTAAGTGCGCTACAGAAATAATTGCCTTTAATTCATTTTTGGACATGTTTTGGATGCATTTTGGATTCAAAAGTTCATTTTTTGGCATCTTAAGAGCAGTGTTTTGTTTCCATTTTCTCCCTCTTTTCTCCATAATCATTTGATGCTAAATATCATTGCCTTGACAGGAAAGTGACTTCTTTCTGTAGTTGGCAGATAGTGCTAGAAGTAGATGAAAATGTTTGGATGTCATTGGCCCAGTCAATCCTCTTCCAATTTGTAATTTTGCTCTTCCGATTTGTAATTTTTCTCTCTTCTTTCAGTGGCCCATCATTTGCTATTTCTCTTACTTGTTAGCACCTCATTGGGAGTGGGGAGGCAATGGGGAGGAAGTAGTTTATGAACTCAAAAGTGTTAACTCTTGGAAAAAATTTCAGTGAGGACCTCAGAAGTTATGTCCCTTAAAGTTATTTTGTTTCCAAAACATGTAATTGTGGAGCCCTATACCTTCCCTTGTGGCTCAGCTGGTAAAGAATCTGCCTGCAATGCAGGAGATCTGGGTTCGATCCCTGGGTTGGGAAGATGCCCTGGAGAAGGGAAAGGCTTCCCACTCCAGTATTCTGGCCTGGAGAATTCCATGAACTGTGTAGTCCATGGAGTCGCAAAGAGTCGGATATGACAGAGCAACTTTCACTTTCACTTTCATACCAAGGTCACAAGTGTGGAGCCCTCCACCAAGGTTACAGAATAAAAATCTCTGGAACTGACCAAAGCCCATAGCAACTGTTGCCATAAGCCTCCAGATCTAAACCAGCCAGTTCCCTGACCCCGAAGTAGGTGAAATACTACTGGATTGCCCACTCTATAGCATCCTAAAGTGAAAGTGAAAGTTGCTCAGTCGTGTTGGACTCTTTGCGACCCCATGAACTATACAGTCCATGGAATTCTCCAGGCAAGAATACTGGAGTGGGTAGCCTTTCCCTTCTCCAGGGCATCTTCCCAACCCAGGGATTGAACCCAGGCCTCCCACACTGCAGGCAGATTCTTTACCAGCTCAGCTACAGGGGAAGCCCCTATGGCATCCTGCTGCTCTGCTAAGTCGCTTCAGTCGTGTCTGACTCTGTGCGACCCCAGAGACAGCAGCCCACCAGGCTCCCCCGTCCCTGGGATCCTCCAGGCAAGAATACTGGAGTGGGTTGCCATTTCCTTCTCCAATTCATGAAAGTGAAAAGTGAAAGTGAAGTCGCTCAGTCATGTCTGATTCCTAGCGACCCCATGGACCAGGCTCCTCTGTCCATGAGATTTGCCAGGCAAGAGTACTGGAGTGGGTTGCCATTGCCTTCTCCCTATGGCATCCTAACCAATAACCTAATACCATCCTTCTAGTAGAAATTTTCTATCTTGAGACCATAAAAATTGGCTGCCAGTCTGCGAAAGGGTTGGGCTCTCCCTTGAACCAGCATGTGTTGTAATAGTGTGTCCCTCTCTAGTAAACTTTATTCATCTCTCACTCAGCCTCTTGGCTGGAAATTCTTTTCCAATCCGCGCATGGCCCACGACAGTAATCTCACACAAAGTGAAGATTAATATCTCCAGCAGTTTTAGAATTGTATTTTGAGGCGCACAGGCTGAGGAACTTGAGAGACATCAACCCTTGCATTTAAAGCACCAGGACTTGAAAAGCCAAGTACAATTATGTAAGTTAATATTTTAAGTTATGCAGCCTCTACCAGGATTTCTTATTTTTCTTCATTTCCATATTCTCAGAATAAGAATACTGATAGGGTTGTTTTAAATGTTCAGCGAATGCGGGTGCAACGTAAATTCAAAACAAGTTTCGGGCCACTTTATGTGAACCTGAGTTAGCTGCTTGGTTTTCAACACGGTTTCTCATTCAGCAGAATCCCGTGAGACTTCTTGGGTGAAGAACTTATCCTCGTTCCTCTGTCAGATTTAAATAATAAAAATGATGCTTAAAAATTATGTCCTCTTGAATAACTCGTGTCAGGTCAGTTTCTGGGCTTCCCTCTTCCTCCCTCAGGTTCCTGGCAGGAAAAGCGTGGAGAAGATGAAAAGGTTCCAATTCCCAGCAGCAGCGCGTTAGAAAAATTTTCCATCTGTTAGTGAGCCTTTGACTGCTTGAAAAGTGTGGTTTGAAAGAGGGTTTCTCTTATCTGTTTCTGGTACCGTGTTACAAATAGTAAGCTGGTTTTCGTTTAACCACCATGTGACGCCCCCTCCCCTCCAGCCCTGAGGCCCTTTGAAACAAAATATCAAAAGTTAGCTTCTGGAAATTCTCGAGGGGGAGGGGTGGGAAACCAGCGTTGCGGAGGGCAACTGACTACAACTCCCACAAATCCTTGCGGGCTGGTATCCAACCTGTCTCCCCCCTCCCCCCTTCCTCGCGCCCCTCTGCCCTGCGCTTGCGCGGAAGGCCCTGCGCTTAGAGGAGGGAGCGGGGACAGGACTATGCGCCTGGAGGAAAAGGAGGAGGAGATTAAAAAAGAGACCATAGACTTCCACCTGGGCCTAGAGCGGTTTTTAAAGTAGGGGCGAGAGGCGGGCGGGTTGGGACCGCCTCAGTACAGGCCGCCGGCGGTATCATGGCGACCCGGAACCCCCCTCCCCAAGGTGAGCGGCCGGGGCCCTAAGTAGTATCTTAGAGGCGGCTCACAGCTCTCGACCTTGCTTCGGGCTCGCCTCTTCCTTCTCCTGTCCCAGGGATCCTGGGGGCTCCGTTTTCTTGAGGCAACCTCTTTGAGCACCTCTTTTAGACTAGACCTCCCCTCCCCTTCTTGGACCCTCGCCCTCAACACGGCCCCACCTGTCTTACCTTCACCTCCCTTCCTATCCGTCTTCTAACGTTTAAGTCTTGCTGTTGAAGTCATTTCTTCTTGCTGGGCCTCTCGGTTCGGCCAGTGGAAGACCCCCTTTTGCTCTCACTGATGAAAATGGACCCTGCACTGACCCTGAACCTGAGATTTGAGGGTGACCCTTCATGCTGTGAAACTGACCTACCCGCTGAGATTGCGGGAGACCCTGCTGTGAAACTGAGCCACCCCTACAGAGATTTGGGGTAGGGGTGTAACTGTGCTCGGCTGTGTAACTGACGTTGCCCCGGCCCCCCAGGCCTGTGTCGAGCTCATTGGGAAGGGGATGCTAGGCCCTTTACGCTCGAGGCCCTAAGTCTCAGAGATTGGGTTTAAGAAACTGTCTACATCTGGGCGTTTTTAGGTGTATGCCAATGTAACAATGAATTTTAAGAGATGAAAATGTACACGACATTTTTAACTTTCAGTTGACTGAAAATGTGTTGCTTTCGTTTTCTGCTTTCAAGAATATGAAAGTGATGATGATTCTTACGAAGTGTTGGATTTAACTGAGTATGCCAGAAGACATCACTGGTGGAATCGAGTGTTTGGCCACAGTTCCGGACCTATGGTAGAAAAATACTCGGTAGCCACCCAGATTGTAATGGGTGGAGTGAGTGGCTGGTGAGAACATCCTTTTTTTGTTAAATTTCACTGGGAGCCTGACTGCTGCCCTTTTGTATCTGGGCCAGCTACGTACTCAGTCAGTGGTTTTACAATGTTAATCCCAGAAGAGCTGTACCTTGAGACTTTTCTCGGTGATATGATTAGTGTAATCTACACTCAGACTCTTTGCTGGGTTTTGGTGATCATCCTCCTCCTCATCCTTCCTTTGATTTTGTTTTTTGCATATTCCCCCCCTTCTCAGATTTAGCAGATGTAGTGGATCTGATTCGGTGCCAGTGGGTAAAGAGGGAAAAATATAGAAGAGAAGAGTTAATTATATGTAAATAATTTTTACTTGTTCGGTTGAAAACCCTGTGAGAACTCCCACAGTAAAACTAATCTACAGGATTATCAGCCCTGTGCAAAGCAGTGTAAAATTCTCAGTAAAAATTACTGATTATGATACAGATGGTTCTGTTAATTTTTGTACTTTGAAGAAGGAGAGTTGTAGAACATTGGGTCTTTGTTGGAATTCAGTGCAGTTCAGTCGCTCAGTTGTGTCCGACTCTTTGCGACCCAGAGATAATACTGTGAAGTACATTAAGGGGGAGAGGTTAATAAGTATTAACCTCACCAGTTAACATTTCAGATCACATGATTATATAATTGCTACTGTAGATCTAATTCTGTTATTCTTAGACTAAAAAGATTAGCCAAATAACAAGGGTCAGAAAGAAGTTTGACCCTTTATTTTGAAAATGTTCATGACCCTAGAGAATTTCTGAAGCTAGTGGGTGTGCTTAACCTGTGAGTAATCATTTTTTTTCCTTAGATTCTAGGTTAAATTCATCTTACATTAATTTAAATATTTACATATTTAAACTTGATAAGTATAAAGTGTTTGTTTTAATTTGTGTTTTACTTGCACCTTGGAACAATGGTGTGCTCTTTTATGCCTTTTTTTAACGCCTTTTTTAAATAAATGCCATTTTATGGTAGAGACATTCACTGTGAAGATTCTGTGATGAAGAGGTACAGTATTTATTCATGATGTGTACTTACAGTGCTGCTTATGAAAAAAGCCTGCAGTTAAGAGAGTTGCCTGGTCAGAGCCCTGGTTATTCAGATGATTCTTCTCAAGCTGGTTATACTTTGATGCCCACAATTCAGGGCCTGGCCTTCTACTTAAATAAGCTCACAGTCTGGTGCCTTGGGTGATTGGTTAATGTGAGTCCAGGCCTAGAGCCCCATCTTGAAAGAGACTAAAAAATAATTGAGCAGTAGAATTAAATCATTGTGTGTTTTCTTCTTGTAGGCCAAACTTGGTGAGAAGCCCCATAATTGGGAGAAGTTTGCTTGGAAAGCCTAGAGACAGAACAGAGGACATTAGTATACCGATTGTAATTTCTCATACCATCAAGCAAAGGATAGACATGCTTGTGGAGCACAGTCCCCAGGATACTATTAAGACCTGGATGCTGCTTGGCTCCTTTGCTCCCTTTTCTGAATCTTCGTTGCTGTCTCCCCTACTGAGGGACACGTATGTTTGGATTATAGACAGGTGTTGGTCCAGGAGCTGTGTAATAGGACTCTAATATTATACAGGTGATTTGTTGCAATGACTTTACAGGGTAAAAATGTTTGCAATTTTTTTAGGGTATAAAACTGATGTCCTATTGTGGCATATGTTAGGGAGGAATGGTTAATATGTTAGCTAGTTAACAATTCAGACCAATTCAGGACTTGATTGGGAAGCTGAGGAAATTATATTTAGCTGTAGGTAGCTATGGGTTCTTGATCATAATAAAAAACTAAAACTGACAGCAGGATAGGTGGCTGCTCGGTGAGATGGGAGGTGTGAAGATCAACCAGGGGGTCGTTAGTGTGATCTGGAAGCAAGGTAGTGATGCTTTTGAGGATGGAAAGAAGACAATCAAATAATGTTTTGGAGAAACTTGGGTGTATAGAATTGGCCATCAGTTGGACCGCAGAGGCAATGAAGAAGGCAGTCTGAGATGAGCATGAGGTGAGAAGCCTCGAGAATACTGCCATCACTTAGAAATTGGGACTTTAGCAACAGGTGGTTTGGTTGGAAAGATGGTGTTTGCTTTGGGACATTTTGAATATGTGGTTCTGGGTGGCAAGAAAAGCTCGTCATGTAATTGGAAATGTACATTTTCCATTTATGAAGGTGTTTCCTCAGGCTTAGTTTCCTCAGGCTGTTAGAACAAAGCACCACAGCTAGGTAACTTAAAATGAGAGGAACTTATTCTCTCACAGGTCTGGAGACCAGAAGTTTGAAAAGTGTCAGCAGGGTTGGTTCCTTCTTGGAGGCTCAGGGAGAATTTGTTCCGTGTTTCTCTCCCATCTTCTGGTGGTTGCCAACAATCCCTGACATTCCTTGACTTGTAGACGTGTGTGCTCAGTTGCTAAGTCATGTCCAACTCTTCATGACCCCATGGATTGTAGCCTACCAGTCTCCTCTTGTCCATGGGGTTTTCCAGGCAAGAATACCGGAGTGGGTTGCCATTTCCTCCTCTAGGAAATCTCAATTTTGCCTCTGCCATTACATGGCTGTCTTCCTTCTGTGTGTCTCTATGACATATTGGATTTGGGGCCAACCCTACTCCAGTATAACCTCATCTGAATTAACTGCTTTTGCAATGAATTTACTCCAAATAAGGTCACATTCTGAGGTTCTAGGAAGGTCATAGATTTCAGGGGTGACACAGTTCAACCCAGTACAGAAGGCTGGATTGGAAATCTAAGATTCCTTTGCACGTTGGATCTGGAATGCTGAAGGGAATAATGAACTCACTGAAGGAGAGAATCAGAAAAGAAGTATGGGTTAACATCCTTACAGGATAGATGAGACAAAACAGGTTTAATATAGAGATAGAAATAGATAAGGGAGCCATGAGAAGTGTGGGCCAAAGTATAGTCATGAAGGTGGACCTCTTGCTGGACCTTCACGGGTAGAAAAGTTTTAGATATGTGGAGCTAGGTAGAAACCCCGAGAAATGGGGATTAATAGCTTGAGTAAGAGTGGTGACCTGTTTGGAAACTGATTGGATTGGAGTAGAAGGTTTTGGTAGAGTGAGAGTTGGCTAGATGTGTGGAACATCTTGACTACATTAAAAAAAAGCCCCACAAAACTAAGCATTTTGTTATGAGGAATTTCAACTTAATACAACTGTAGAAGGAAGAGTATAGTGGACCCTTGAGTACTCAACATTCAGTTTCAGTAGCCAGTCTTTCCCCTGTCAATTCCCTTCTTCTCTTCATCCCTTAAGCACATCTCTGACAATTTAGACTGTGCAGTTTTGACTAGTCTGTATAACTGAAAGGAAACTGAGGATTTCTGAGCAGCTGAGGAACATGGTCAAAAGAACTGGGAAGACATTAAGATTTTATTAGGAAAGCAATGAAAACTAGAACAGAGAGAGTTTAGTACATCATTGATTGTTTTCATCCTTTGCCATTTCTTCCACTAAAGGTGTGCGGGATTTTTGTTCCAGAAAGTTGGAAAACTTGCAGCAACTGCAGTAGGTGGTGGCTTTCTTCTCCTTCAGGTATGTCAGAGCTTTCAGTCCTTGCCTCTGCTTAACAAGTAAACATTTCATCAATAGCATAACCTGTTCATACTGACAATTTAAAGCATATATTTAAAGTTCACACACATTCATACACAGTATATGAAAATCAAAAAGTCTTTTTCCTTCCCTGTTTCCTAGTCATTTTTCCTTCTCGGAGGAAATTGCTGTTAGCGATTTCTAACATGTTTTTTAAAACTAGGAGACCATAATAATACAGAAAGTGGAAAAAAATAATGGTCTTAAAAATAATTTTAATAATTAAAAAAAATAACATGTTTTTTGAAACTAGGAAACCATAATAATACAGAAACTGGAAAAAAATAATGGTCTTAAAAAATAATTCGTAATCCTATTTCTGAGGCAAGTTGATTTGAAATTTTAGTCCTGTTTATGTTCCTCTAAGTATAACGTTCTGAGGTTGTTTATCAGGATGTTATCTGGCATTCATGTCTGTTTGGCATATATTTTGCCCAAAATATCATTCCCTGAAGATCAAATGTAATCCTAAAATTGAAAAATCTCTGGGAATGCGTGTTAGCAACAATTTTGAAGATAACAGAAATCTGTCAGGTTTTGAAAATGATTGATGGTCATAGCAACCAAAATCTGACTTCAGCACCTAGCCATTGATCATGTAATAACAAGTGTCACTGCCTGATGTACAGAAGGACTGAATTCATATGTATTTAGGACGGATTTTCAGTTTTTAACTAAACAGTTTAAAAAATTTATATATTTTTTCTATTGATGGTATTATTAAGAGTAATTGCTTATCTCTTGTAAAAGGTAAAAATAAATAATTATTCATATTCTAAATTTAGTCCTTTGGATGTGTATGCCAGTATTTGTACAAATAATTTTATTTAAGCTGATTTTTTACTTCAGTTTATATAGAACCAAGAATTAAGTTATTTAGTTATCAAGAATCAAGATAGTTAATTTTATAGCTGTTTTGAAAACTCAGTTTCAAAAGATGGAAAAGGATACTCTACCAAAGCAGAGTTCCCTAGAATATTCACAGATAGAATTATATATTTCAGTCTACTCTGCATGTCGTTTATCAGAAGTCCATT
Source organism: Bos taurus (assembly GCF_002263795.3). Taxonomy (NCBI): domain Eukaryota; kingdom Metazoa; phylum Chordata; class Mammalia; order Artiodactyla; family Bovidae; genus Bos; species Bos taurus. Next base: position 99,092,149 of record NC_037357.1, read on the forward strand.
TCAGCCCCTCCAAACCCATGTTTTACGGTTGCCACCTTCTACTTCATGTTTAGTCCAAGTAATGTTTGAAGTCCCTGAGTAGAAGATGGAACCTCTCCGCATCAAATCAGTTTTTCCCACAAATATGACTTACCTTGAAAGCTCAATAGAAGGAAACAAAGACAAAAAAAGAAACAAATGGCTTTTAGGCTAATTACCTTTTATTTAGTCTTGCTTCCACATTTTTTATTACCTTTACTTATATTTAAAGCTCAGGTGTTTCCAGTATATATTTATCACACTGCAATCTTAAAAAATAGACAGTTGGTATATAAATCTTTTAAATTCAGTTTTTTTTTTAAGTTGTACATGCCCATAATTCAAAGGGTCAAGTACATGTGTAATGCTCAATACAGATTAGAATAATCCTCTGCCTCCCTCACTACCTCCCCATTTTTCCTCTCTTGAGGCAACCAGTTTGAACTATTAGCTGATTCTTAAGGTATTTATTTCCTTTTTCCTAACTAAATTAATTGGATATTTCTTTATCTTTCAGTTTGAGGTATTCACTGTTGGCTTCCCATTAGGGAATGTGGGAATTTAGCTATCATTTATTGAACTTCTGTGTGCCCCAACCCCCACATCATCTGAGCATTGTTATTTCGTAATCGTGTTAGATCATTACCTGGAGGTCACTGAGCTTCTGGATTCTGTAAGTTAATGTCTTTAACTATGTTCAGGAAGGTTTTGGCCATTATTTCTTTGAATATTTTCTCCTATTCTTTTTTTTCCTTCTGAACATGACTCTGACTGATGCATGTTAGGCTCTTTGATAAGGTTCTGAGGTTTTGTTCATCTGTTCTTTTCGGTCTTTTTTTGAAAATTGTATAATTTCTAGTGATCTAGCTTGAAGTGCACTGATTCTGTGTCATCTACCTTCTGCCATTTATCCAGTGAATTTATTTCAGATATTCTGTTTTTCAATTCTAGAATTTTCATTTCTTTTTATATTTTTTCTATGTTTCTGATGATAATTTTTATCTTTTCATTGATTACAAGTGCAGTTTCCTTTACCTCATTGAGCACAGTTAAAGTACTGCTTTAAAGTCCTGATAATTTCAGTATATGGGTCATCTCAGAGTTGGCATCTGTTGATTTTCTTTTGAGACTAGGCCGCATTTTCTTGCTCTATTGTATCAGATAACTTTGAATTTTATTCCTGAGCATTGGGAATGTTTTGTCATGGAGAGTCTGGATTCTGTTTTATTCCTCTGAAATTTGTTAATGTTTTGATTTTAGTAGGCAGTTAACTTGGTTAGACTCAAATTGCAAACTCCATTTCATCTGTGGTAGAGAGTGGCTCAAATCTCAGTTGTTTTTCTTTTTTAGCCTTAGCCGGAGTACTTCGTTATGCCCCATGGATGTGTGGTTCAGGACTTGGGTAGAATTTACACATAGAATTTGGGGCTTCCCTTCTCTAGCTGTGTCCTTTCTGGCAGCTGTTCTTCTCCTGGGCTCTGTCCTCTGGTTCTTCAGGCCAGAAAAATGGCATGTTCTCTATTCAGCTTTTAGCTACCCTGCAACTGCATCTTGTCCTTAAGATAAAGCCAAAAAAATGGTCAACTCACCTTATATTGGTTTCTTCTTACAAGTTTCAACTCCTCTTTAAAATCTGCTTCCTTTTATTATTCTGGAGCCCTTGTATTTTAACCAGGGTTTATAGTTGCTGTCTATGGGAGGGACCTTAAGGTTCTTCATCACTTCTGTGTCTGTAACCCAGATTACCATGTAAGATATTGCCAGGAAAACCTTTCACTTGCCATTTGTTTTGATTATCACTCTGTTTTGCTGAGGCTAGAGTTAGAACTGATATAAGGTGAATAAATATAGGAAGAAATGGAGATAAATAGATTCTTCTCTGGAGTCATTCACAGTGAAAATGGAACCTAAGATTCCTAGCCTATTTATATAAAGTCAGATATTTTTATAATTTGAAGTATTTTATGTGTGAAAGTCCAAGTTGCTCAGTTGTGTCTGACTCTTTGCGACCCCTTGGACTATATAGTCCATGGAATTCTCTAGGCCAGAGTACTGGAGTGGGTAGCCTTTTCCTTCTCCAGGGGATTTTTCCAACCCAGGGATCGAACCAGGGTCTCCTGCATTGCAGGCAGATTCTTTACCAATTGAGTTATTTCATACTTAAAGTGATGCATTAAGGGATTACAAAGAAAGCATAAACTTGGTAGAAGTGATTTATAATGGTATACAATTGTTTACTACTCTTGTGATTCTTTACATGTTGATTGTACTGTTTGAAGGGATGACTTATTGTACTGGCTTACACACATGCTATTGTTCCTGTTCAGATTTTGCTGTGTCTCAGTAGCACCATATGAGACATCAGGGTTAGTAGGCATTTAGCTGTAGTTTTATTAAAAGTATTTATGACATAAAATTTGTGTAGAGCATATCTTCTTTTATATTCCACTTTCAAAAGCAGTTACCAGAAAAAGTATTCTTTTTTTTTTTTTTCAGAAAAAGTATTCTTAATTTGACTGAAGAGTCTGAGTTAGTGAAGAGAGTTTATCAAGCTACTTTAATGACCTAAAAACTGATTGGCTACTGATCTCTTATATTAATCATCTGTTTAATTAAGGGTACTTTTTTTTAATTAGCTGTACAAATTCAGTAGTCTCTGCCTTTTTAGCTAATTCTTAAATTCTAAAAATTCTGATCAAATTATAGAATAGTTGTAATATAATTTTTGGAATCTTTTGCCATTAAGTACTGTACTTTTCTTAACATAGTGTTCATCACATCTAAAGAATTAGGTATGCTTAAGTCTGTTTTCCCTAATGGACTGTAAGCTCTCTGAGGGTGGGGACTTTTGTCTCCCTTGTTCTTGGCTATAACTTGGAGGCCTAGAACAGTGCCTGGCACAGAATAGGCGCTCAGTGTGTGTTAATGAATAAATTAGTGAATAAATTATGCTCTGTTACACATAAGCTTCATACATTTCTTGAAATCTAAATATTCATATAGGGGCTTCGCTAGTGGCTCAGATGGTAAAGAATCTGCTTGTAGTGCAGGAGACCTGGGTTCAGTCCCTGGATCAGGAAAATCCTCTGGAGAAGGTTACCCACTCCAGTATTCTTGTCTGGAGAATTCCATGGACAGAGGAGCCTGGAGAGCTATAGTCCATGGGGTTGTAAAGAGTTGGACATGTTCATATATTGTATTATCAACCTAGTTGATTTAAAATTAACCGTTTTTATTACATTTTTGCAGATTGCCAGTCACAGTGGCTATGTGCAGATCGACTGGAAGAGAGTGGAAAAAGATGTAAACAAAGCAAAAAGACAGATTAAGAAACGAGCAAATAAGGCAGCACCTGAAATCAATAACATAATAGAAGAAGTAAGACAATGTATATTTTTGGCTCCTTTTTTTTTTAAATGGATCTCAGCAGAAAATGTGACTAGGGAATGTGGTCTTTAAAAAAAAGACTGGTGTTTCTGGTCATGTCTAGAGTGTTAAGTAAAATTTGGGATCAAGTCACCATTTAAAACACTCATTTTTTTTTTAGTTGTTAACTAAAGCTACCTATTTTTTTTTTTGAGGTGGAATAGTTTGAAAATGTATATATTTTATTTTATTAATATATTAGTTTTATTAATATTTTATGTATATTTTGTGTTTTATTCTTACATTGTTTAGAACTGAATTGAATGATCCTTTGCTTTTATTTTAATTCTGTCCTTTTACTTTCTCCAACTTCTATTTTGAAAAATTTTATATCAGTTGAAAAGTTGACAGACAAAAACAGTAAATACCCAAGTACTCTTCACCTATTCACCAGATTGTTCACATTTCACATTTGCTTTGTGTGTGTGTGATTTACCCTTTTTATTCCTGAATTATTTAAGACATTGTGTCTTTTTATTCTTTAATACTTCTGTACATATGTTCAAAGAGTATGGATATTCTCCTATACAATTACCCTTATGAATCCCCACAAACTTAATGTGATACAATAGTATTTCTTAATATACAGTTCATGTTAAAATTTTTATATATTTCCCCCCCCCCAATTAAGAATTGCATATTGCATTTGGTGGTCATGTCTCTGAAGTCTCCTTTAATTTTAAATGGTCCCCTCATCTGTTTTTTGTTTTTCTGAATTTCATGACATATTTTTGAAGTATCTAGGCAGAGTATCTCACAGTCTTGCTTTGTCTAATTCCTTCTTCATGATTTTATTTGGGTTAAACATTTTATCAAGGTGTTATTTTTCTGATCCTGTATATTTTTTCCTACTGGCTAGGTGGACTGATGGTTAATAAATATCATTGTGCATGCTGTGGGACTTTATTAATCATCTGTGTCAATAATTTGCTGAATGGACTGTTTATGCCCACACTGTAGGGAGATTTCTTTTTATCTGTGAGAATTTTGCTGCCCATATGCCTGTTATCTCAGAAGCAAGAAGCTTCTGGGCCTGGCTGGGGGCTCTAGGCTCCTTTAGTTTGTAACAGACAACCCTGGCATCTTGCCTGATGGTTAGTATCTGCAATAGTAGGAACACAAGAATTTTTGCTGAATATTTACTTAATTAAGGAAAACATCTGAAAAATATTACTCAGCTCTGGATTTAATAATGAAGAGTATTTTTAAAAATTTGTTATCTTTTTCTTATTATGGTAAAATATATAAAACGTAAAATTTACCATTTTAACTATTTTTAAGTGCACAATTCACTGGCATTAAATATATTCACACTTTCATGTAATCATTACTACCAGAACTTTTTCATTATTCCAAATAGAAACTCTAACCATTAAGCAGTAACTCCTATAATTAACCTGTCTCCCTAGCCCTTGGTAACCTCTGTTCTACTTTCTGTCTTGATGAATTTGACTATTTATATAAGTGCAAATTATAATAGCATTGTCTATTTTTGTCTGTTTTATTTCACTTAGTGTTTTCAAGATTTATCCATGTTGTAGCATGATTCAGAGTATTTTTCTTCAAACTTTATTTCAGGCAACAGAATTTGTCAAACAGAACATTGTGATATCCAGTGGATTTGTGGGAGGCTTTTTGCTAGGCCTTGCATCTTAAGAATATGTTCTATCACAGTGAAGTCACCTCTGAGAAGAGAAGTGGTGGTGACAAGATGGTCTCATCATTACACATTGACAGATTCTCCAGGAGGACAAGAAACAACTAGCTGGACAATACCCAACTCACTGCTTAGCATTTTGCCATCTGAAATTTAGCAGACTAGTATCTGCTATAAAATAACCTGTATGGTATATGGATAATAGTATCCCTGAGCAAAACATGGCTTTCATTATTTTTCAAGAATTTGTGTTTGTTTAAAATTTGAATATAAAACACTACTGTTGGATGTAGATATGGAGAGAAAATGAATTGTTGGATGTATTCCCCAGTAAAATATTATCCTCATTTTATTTAAATAAAATGTTTTCCATTGTGCTTTTTTAGTATAGTGCCAGTAATTAAAACTTTGTATTATAGCTTCAACTGTAGGGCTGACATTTTTTTTAAGATATGTTTGCAGTAAACTGAAGAACTGTAACACATTTTGTGGAAGGATTTGCAGATAATAGAATTATTAAAGATAGTAAGCAAATTTAATATCAATTTTTAGGTTGCTTTTTCCTACAGTTCTTATTTAATAACTGTAGTAAACAGTTTCAAGAAATGCTCTAGAAAATAACACATTATCTAAAGCTCTTTTTTGTTTTTTTGATGTCTGTAGTTGTAAAAATACCTTCTTGTATGTAAACTTCTAAATTTTTTTATTCATTTGTTTATCCTGGCAGCCTGGATAGAATTAATTATTTTGAGACTACATAGAGTTGGGTCACTGATTCATTTTATTAACTTCGAGTGAATCTTGTTTTTCATTTTTAAAAATCCTATAATACAAAGAGGTAAAAATCACTTGGCAAAACCAATACAATATTGTAAAGTAATTAGCCTCCAATTAAATAAATTTATATTAAAAAAAGTTTTTAAAAATTAATTAAAGTATTTAGTAGTATAGTATGGATTTAAGGCTTCAGGTTTGTCGGTAGCATTGTGTTGATTGAACACTAGGCCAGTTGACTTGTTTCTCAGGACCAATATCACAGGTGGCGCAGTGGTAAAGAATCTGCCTGCAACTCAGGAAACACAAAGAGACTTGGATTTGATCCCTGGGTCGGGAAGATCCTCTGGAGAAGGAAATGGCAACCCAGTCCAGTATTCTTGCCTGGAAAAATCCATGGACAGGAGCCTGGTGGGCTACAGTTCTAGGTTAGAATTGGGAAAAAGCACAGAACAATGGGTGTAGGAGTCTTCAGGTTGAAAAGACTTGTGATGTTCAGACTAATCTCCTTTTGATAGGAAATCCTTACAGTATTTTGTGTGTATTATAAGCATAAGGCATTTCATACTTTCAAGGTTGTTCCAGTCTTTGTCCTTTCACCCTCACGAGACTCCTTAAAATTGAATGTGGGATTGATCTTTATTTTCTTCTTTTACTCTCATTAGCGCCTCAGATAAAATGCTAAATAAAACTCGGACTCTCTTACTATGAAGTGATTTTGCTTATAAATACTTAATTTTTCTTCTTTGAGCTTTGCTCTGTTTCTTCCTTGCCTAGCTTTTCATTACTGTGAAATTAAAAGGGAAAAGTACTCTCCTTCGGTGGAGCCTTGGCTGCGCTTCTGTGCTCTGTCTGCCTGATACCTTTCATTTGATGCAGTGAGGCAGGCTACTATAGGGAGCTCTAGTAGCTGGCTCAGTTTGTTCATCTTGGAAATATAAAGTGTCTCTTCTCTATGTGATTGGGGAAGTGGGGGGCACAAGAATGACTGCCCTCAAATGGAGACTAAATATTCTTATATGAAAAGTTACATAATAAAAAAGGAGAGCCTGGCATATGATTTAATGGCAAATGAGTTGTAACAGTAACTACTTTCAGAGTCCAAACATGAATGAAAAGTGAAAAACAAACACCTCATTTTTACCTATATATTTCCAAGTATTTTTTGATTGCTGATTTATATACCAAAGGCAAAATATTATCAGTGCTTTCCATACTGTCTCCTCTCTGTTGGTGCCCCTGATTCTGCCTCTTGTCTGCACTGTTACCCCATGAGGTTGTATGCTACTTGATGCAGTCATATGTGGTGTTAATTAATCTATAACTTATGACACACCCCTGTGTAATGCTTTGCTCGTATTAGGTATCCAGCCAGTGTTGTGAATGAGTATGTGAAAAGCACATTACTGTGCTAGAGTTAGTGTTAACCTATAGGAAACCTCTGAAGGTTCTGAATCAAGCTCCATCAGAAATGACTTGGTGGGGCTTAGCCTGAATGAAAAGCCTATGGCCTGCTGTTGTCTAAAATGAGGGTTTTTATGTTTGAGGGCACAAAGGTTTGCAAGACTTATTAAAACTTGAGTATGTGGAATATAGATATTTTGTGGCTTAGACTTTGGAAGATATATAAGGACATTTTGACTGATAGTTGTTTTTTTTTCTTTTTGGTCTCACCACACAGCTTGCAGGATCTCAGTTGCCTGCCCGATGATCGCACCCATGCCCTAAGCAGTGAAAATGTGGAGTCCCAACTGCTGGGCTATCAGAGAATTCCCCATTTTGACTAATTTTTATTTTTTTATTCTTAGAGCTCTCCCCAATTTCCTGCACAAAAAATGATTATTTTTAATGTTTTCTTAAATATGCTTATTATAGAAAAATACATAGCATAAAAATATATAAGATGTTGATAATGTATATCTAGATTATCTGTATTTTGGTGCATAGCCTGTGGAATTTTTTTCTACATACATATGAACACGTGTATTTTGTATAAAAATTGAGTCATAGTTTATACACTTTTATAAATAGCTATTTTCACTTATAAGTATCTTTTTATAATAGGTATATTTAATGGGGTCACAAAGAGTCAGACACAACTGAGCAACTAAGCACACACAATAGGTGCATTTATGATGACAGAAACATTTAAGTGTCCACACTCATCCCCTTTTATGAGACAACCATTATGAGAATTTCTTTCTGCATATATTAGTTTTTTTGGTCCAAGTTTGGATAGTACATATTGGATGGTCACTCTGAAAGGTAAGGAATTTGGTGCACATTCCCTGTCCCCTTCCCCTTTTTTTTGATTGCTAATATGTTTTTAGTTTTTCTAGTAGATGCCTTTATTACTGTAAATACTATGCTTTTTCTATCCTAAGTTACCAGCTTTACAAAATACCTGTTAACTTCCTGTTAGTAAAGAAGAGGAAAATTTAAGTGCACCTCCTCCCTGTTTCCTCTGGCTTCCTGATTTTTGTTAAATTATTACTTTTAATGGTACATTCAAATGATAGGATTCTATACAATTATTAAGAGGAGTGTAGAGCTATATAAATTGATCTAGAAAGATTCACTTGTTAGTGATAAAATCAGGTTACAAAAAGTATGACCCCACTTTTTAAAAATACTGCAGGTGAGCATAAGTGTGCACACAGATCATAGAGGCTATCCTTGAGGTTAGTATATAGGATTTTCATGTTGTATTTTCAACATGTTTGTGTCATCTGAAGTGTTTACAATGAGTACATGTTACTTTATAGGTAGCAAAAGTTGTTTTTTTAGAACCAGGAATCAATAGGTTATTGCTATTTTAGGGGGCTATTTCTGCTTTATTCAGTGAATGTATTTTTTAAGTGATTTTTGTGAAAATAATGCAATAGTTCACGAAGTCAAGTGGTATTTGACTAATTCCAGTACCTTTCTTCCATTTAGTGGCTCTTTTCCTACAGAAGTTTCAATTACATTAGTTGTTTTTCTTGGTATTTACTGAAACCATATTTCTTGGACTTTTTTTATGATAAATAACTAGACTTGGACTTCCTATTATGGTAGATGTTGATTTAGCTCTATAATACTTTTTTTTCCCTATCTTTGTAGTAGCTATTTATTAAATTTCTACAAAGTTTTATATATTGTGACAAATATTGTTTACTGTTGGATAAGGACACAATTTTCTATAGGTTCATTTATGTGACTGCAGCCAGAATCCAGCATTAGCCTGATCCTGCAAATAGCTCTGCAGCATGAAGGGCCCTGTGGCTGGCAGCATAACATCCCCTCCTTGCCCCCAGGCAAAGATGTTCATGTCCTAATCCCCTGAACCTGTGACTACTTTAGGTTACATGACAAAAGAAGGAAGGTTACATGACAAAAGAAGGAAGGTTGCAGATGGAGTTAAAGTTGCTAGTCAACTGATCTCGAAGAGGTTATTCTGGTGGATCTTGGTGAGCCCAGTGTGATCACAAGAATCCTTAAAAGAGGAAGAAAGCAGAAGAGCATCAGAGAAAGTGATGTGACTATGGAAAAAGAATGATCAGGCAGATGCTGTTGTGGCTTTGAAGACTGAGGAAGGGGGCCAGGAGCCAAGGAAAGCTGGTGGCCTCCTGAAGCTGGAAAAGGCAAGAAAACAGACCACCTCATTGCTTCCAAAAAGAGGCACAGTCCTGCTAACACCTTGATTTTAGCTCAGAGAGACCCACGTTGGATTTCTTACCTCTACATCTATAAGATAATAAATTTGTGTTTTAAGCCACTGTGTTAGTGATCATTTGTTATAGCAGCAATAAAAACTAATACTGGCATCACTTGAGTTGTGTCCTCTTGTGGCAAGAGAGCTAGTTTTTTGTATTCCCCAATCAATCAGGCACTGGCTGCAGTCTGCCCTTAGGGATTAGGCTGTATAACCTCCAGGCTAAAGAGGCAGTGACCTGCGGAGAGCAACTTTCATTGAGAATTGTGTGATTGTCAGCCATCAGTGGTTAATATACAGCTGGATAATGAGTGTATTGGAGGACAGAGGAGCCTGGCATGCTGCAGTCCATGGGATCACAAAGAGTTGGACACAGCTTAGTGACTGAACAACATGTGGGTGGGACACCAACAGTCCACTGTAGTGGGTAAACCTAAACCACCATTGCTTGTGTAAAGCAATAGTTAAATATTTTCTGGAGTTGAAGGAGGGAGGGTAGACAGGGAGGTTGAAGGGCAATAAATGAACTGAATTGAATTGGGAAAGGAGTATGTCAAGGCTGTATATTTGTCACCTTGCTAATTTAACTTATATGTAGAGTACATCATGTGAAATGCCTGGCTGGAAGGCTCACAAGCTGGAATCAAGATTGCCAGGAGAAATATCAACAACCTCAAGTATGCAGATGATACCACCCTAATGGCAGAAAGTGAAGAGAAACTAAAGAGCCTCTTGAAAGTAAAAAAGGAGAGTGAAAAAGCAGGCTTAAAACTCAACATGCAAAAAACTAAGGTCATGGCATCTGGTCCCATCACTTCATGGCAAATAGATGGGGAAAAAAATGGAAACAGTGACAGATTTTATTTTCTTGGGCTCCAAAGTCACTGCAGACAGTGACTGCAGCCATGAAATTAAAAGACACTTGCTCCTTGGAAGAAAAGCAATAATAAACCTAGACAGCATATTAAAAAGTAGAGACATCACTTTGCTGATAAAGGTCCATCTAGTCAAAGCTATGGTTTTTCCAGTAGTCATGTATGGATGTGAGAGTTGGACCAGAAAGAAGGCTGAGTGCGGAAGAACTGATGCTTTCAAACTGTGGTGCTGGAGAAGACTCTTGAGAGTCCCTTGGACAGCAAGGAGATCAATCCTAAAGGAAATCAACCGTAAATATTCATTGAAAGGACTGATGGTGAAGTTGAAGCTCCAACACTTTGACTACCTGATGTAAAGAGCTGACTCATTGGAAAAGACCCTGATGCTGGCAAAGATTGAAGGCAGGAGGAGAGGGGCAAAGAGGATGAAATGGTTAGATGGCATCACTGACTCAATAGACATGAATTTGAGCAAACTCCAGGAGATGGCAAAGGACAGGGCAGCCTGGCATGCAGTCCATGGGGTCACAAAGAGTCGGATATGACTTTGCAACTCAACAACAACAGAACTGAAATATTTGTGTTCTTAATGCAAAGTCCTCGTATTATTCCAAAATGTATTGATTAACCTCACACTTTGAGTATTCATGCTTGTTAAAATTTTAAGAGCAATCCTTAAGTGAATTACTATTAGTTGTAGATAAATATATTTCAATCGTACAAATAAGCAATCTAAATGAAGGCAGGAAAGGAAGAATAAAGAAGCATAGAGAAAGCAGAGTAAATAGGAACCATAAAAGATGGTAAAAATAATATATATTAGTAATCACACTTCAAAAGGAAAAATGAACAGAATTCACAATGTGATTCTATAAACATCATTCTATATAGACTTAAGTAGTGGGATTAGGGGCACAGAAAAGGAAATGTTTATAAAATTTCACCATTTGGTGGAGAATTCTCCAAGCTTCAGGATGTAACAAAGCCTCTTTTAACTTTCCTTCTAATCCCCCCATCCTCACCCCTAATCTGGAACAAACTCAGTACCTACTGTTTGTACTGTTTCAAACAGTTCCTACTGTTTCTTTTACATCATGTGCTCTTTCTTGGATTACTTATATTTTGGTTGAACTATTTTCTTGAGTAATTCTTATAGGTGTGGGAGGTAAACTTTTCGAGTTCTTATATGCTTAAAATATCTTCTGTTCTCATACAATTCAAGATTGACAATTCTTTTCCTTTAGAATTTTGAAGACATTGCTCCATTGTATTCTACTATATGATGTTGCATGATGTCAGTCTGATTTTGAACTTTCCTGGGTAACCTTTTCTTTTGTATTTCTTTTCTTTTGAAAGCTTTGTAGATTTTCTTTTATCTTGGGGGTTTGAAATTTTATAAGTTTTTAAAAACTAAATTAGAGAACTTTAAAAATGCATGTTAGTGTCCTTTTGCTGTGTGTTCTTGTCATTACAGAGAATATACATAATAGCTAGCATTTAAAAACCAAAGTCAGTGGGGAGGATCTAAACTCACACCATAGACTGTGAGATTGAGAGCCCCCAAATAAGTGCTCAGTAAATATGAGAGGGAGGGATTCAGAATCATGGAAATGAAACAGTTTTTCTTTCATTATATGCAGCATTCTCTAGATCCTTTCAATTCTGAAGATTCAATTTGCTTCAAGCAAATTGTACTTTTTAAATAGACTTTATTTTTTAGAACAGCTTTAGATTTATAGAAAAATTGAGCAGACAGTACAGAATATTCCCATATATTTCCCTCAGACCCTCCATTTCCCTTATTATTATTAACTTACATTGTTGTTACTAAGTTGTGTCTGACTCTTTGTGACCCCATGAACTGCAGCATGTCAGGCTTTCCTGTCCTTCACTATCTTCTATAGGGCTTCCCCGGTGGCTCAGCCTGTAAAGAATGTACCTGCAATGCAGGAGGCTTGGTTTCGATCCCTGGGTCGGGAAGATCGCCTGGAGAAGGGAATGGCTACCCATGCCAGTGTTCTTACCTGGAAAATTCCATGGACAGAGAAGCCTGAGGGTTACAGTCCATGGGGTCATAAAGAATCAGACACGACTGAGCGAGTAACACACATAGACACCCCCCGCCCCCAACATCTTACATTTGTGTTGTACATTTGTTCCAATTAATGAGCCAGTCCTGGTAAGTTGTTATTAGCTGATGTCTATATTTCATTCAGATTTAGTTTTTAACCTAATATTCCTTTTTAAAATCCAGGATCCCATCCAGGATATCACATAACATTTAGTTGTCATGTCTCCTTAGGCTCCTCTTGAAGTGACAGCTTCTCAACTTGTGTTATTTTGATGACTTGGACAGTTTTGAGGAGTAATGGCCAAGTATATTGTAGAATGCCCCTCTATTGAACCTTTTCCGATGTGTTTTCATGATTAGACTGGAGTTACAGGTTTTGAGGAAGAAGATCACTGAGGTGAAGTGCCATTTTCATCATATCCCATCAGGGTACACCTCAATATGACTTCTCACTGCTGACGCTGACCTTGATCACCTGACTGAGCTAACGTTAGCTTTCTCTCTTTTGAGCGTTACTCTTTCCACTTTCCACTACTGTATTCTTTGGAAGGAAGTCACTATGTATAGTCTACACTTAAGGGGGGAGGAATTATGCTAACTTTTAGTATGGAGTATCTACATAAAGTATTTGAAATTCTGCATGGGAGATATGTGTTTCCTCCCTCATTTATTAATTAGTTCAGTCATTTATATCAGTAAAGATTCATGGAGACTTATTTTGTACTTTGGGCTCTAATCCAATATAACTTTATTTTCTTGTTCTTATTGTTCCAACTTTAACCATTGGAAGCCCTTTCTGTTGGCTCCTGTGTCCCTCTGACATACCCCCATCAATGTGTTTAGCAAATTATATTTTAATAGTAATTTTTATTATTTCTTCCCCAACATAGTATCTATCCTCTTATTTCTGGAAGATTGATCAGTTAGATGGAGTGCCTAGATTTTCCCTTCATAACTTTTTAATATTTTTCATCTGGTTTTTTTTCCTGTATATTCTGGGATAGTTCCTTCGTTTTATTTCCAGCCCATGAATTTTTCAGCTGGTTTTATCATTCAGCCTATTAGTTAAAAGCCTTAGGTCAGTAATTATATTCATTCATTCATTCATTCATTCATTTGCTAAGAACCCTTTTTGTATCTCTGGTTGTTTCTTTTTCATTGCAATCTGTTTTACTTTTTGTATTTTACTTTTCTTTTGTGGGACTAGTTTTTCCTTCAAGACCTGGCAACTCTTGACTTTCAGTTTATATTTATGAATAAAAAGATTGTTTTGGTTAATATAGATAGCTGGAGTGGATTTTCTTGGCAGCCCTGCAGGTCTGCTTTCCTGCACTGCTCCTTTGAAGAGGAGTGGGGGCAGGTTCAGTGTGAGGCCAAGTTGTAGCAGCAGGAGGCCTTATTTATAGATTGGTGGGGGCAGGCAGTAGTAGGCAGGTTCAGTTCCATGGAGTACTTACTGGAAAGCTACAGGGATAGAACCTGTTTTCTGTTTTCTATTCCCTGACCCTGGGATAGTGCCACTGCTACATTCTCAAGGTTTTATGCCCTCATTAGGGCTACTTAGAGAACAATCTTGGACTTTCCCAAGCAATTCTGTTTCAGATGAGGGAAAAAAGAGGCAGAGGGATAGAAAGGACCCTAATTGTCTCCATTCGTGCCACTAAAATTTGAAAACACATAATGCTGGGAAGGCATGCTTCCTCAACCCTTTTCTCAAGGCTGCTTTGGCAAGAGCCATTGTGATGACTTGATCTGTGGTTTCCTGTTCTCTGACCTCTTCCGATTCCATCTGCTTTCAAATGTCTCAAATTTCACAAAAAATTTGGTCTTTGGCACTATTATGGTTTTTAAAAACTTTTTATTATGGAAATTTCTAAACATATAAAAAAAATAGAAGGAATAATACAACAACCCCCCCATGTACCTATCTCTCAGTTTCTACATTAATCAACACACTTACAATTTTATTTCAGGTACACAGCCCCACTGTCTTTAGCCACACCCCCAATTATTTGGAAATATATGTCAGATGGCAGAAGGTAGTGAAACAAAATGGTGAACACATTGTTCAATAAAGTTCTTGGTGAAGATGAAAAAAGTGTCTCTTTTTACTTAAAAACCAAAGGAACTTTTTGGCCAACCCAATATAATTTCACCAGTAAATACTTCTGTATGTATCTGTAAAAGATAAAGACTCTTTAAAGAAAGCTATATTACTATTATCACACCAAAGAAATTAACAATAATCCCTTAATAGTATGAAATATGGGGCTTTCCCCGATTACGTCATTTTCTTCTTTTTATTATAGTTAATTTTTTAAAAATCAGTATCTAAACAGGGTCTACACATTGTATATGGTTGCCATTAAGTTTGTTAATTTTCTTTTATCGAATCCACTTCCTCTTTTTTTAATATACATTTATTTATTTTAATTGGAGGTTAATTACTTTACAATATTGTATTGGTTTTGCCATACATCAACATATATCCGCCACGGGTGTACACGTGTTCCCCATCCTGAACCCCGCTTCCACTTCCCTCCCCGTACCATCCCTCTGGGTCATCCCAGTGGACCAGCCCCAAGCATCCTATTTATTCATTGAAGAAACCAGGTCGTTTTCCTATAGAACTTACTTCATTTTAAATAGTGCTGATTGTCTCCTTGTTGTGTCATTTAACATGTTCTTTTGGCCTCTATGTTACTGTGGTGACCCAAGGAAGAAAGAGCAGATAAAAACCAAGGAGGGTCTTGGAATGGAGGAATGGAAAAACCAGACCCTTATTGTCCTTCCCTCTCCCATGTTGTAACTATTAATGGATTTCAGGTCCTCCTGAACAGTAGAACCCGCCTCCCCTCCTACCCCATAGGGAGAAGGTATTTGCCTTACTCTTCCCCCTACCCCTTCATCCAATCAGCAAATGACCTGCAAGACCCCTATCCCACTCCTTGTACCCTGGCTATAAAAGTGGACTAAGGACCCCTGTTCAACATCGGTTCTCCCTTGAGCTGGCCCGCTGTTCTAACAGCGTCTCCCATTGTAATAAACTTTATTTCTCTCTCACTCTGTCTCATGTCTAGAAATTCTTTTCCAACCCACGCCCAGACCACAACAGTCACCTGTAAACCGACAGTTAAATCAACAGACATAATTAGATTCAAATTTGATTTTTTTTTTTTTGGCAAGACTAGTTCATAGGTAGTGGTATATTTGGGCTTCCCTGGTGACTCAGATGGTAAAGAATACATCTGCAATGCAGGATATGAGGGTTTGATCCCTGGTTTGGGAAGATCCCCTGGAGAAGGACATGGCTACTCACTGCAGTATTCTTATCTGGAGAATTCTATGGACAGAGAAGCCTGGTGGGTTACAGTCCATGGGGTTGCAAAGAGTCAGACACAGCTGAAGCGACTAAGCACACACACAACACACAGTGGTGTATACTTTGCGTTGTTTGGCAAGAGGTGACACATAATGTCTGCTTAGTTCTCTTTAGGAAGCATTAAAATTGGTCAGTAGATTCAAGTGCCGCCAGCCTAAACCAACCATTATAAAACTTCCCATCAGCTTATTACATAATGTTTGAGCAGCTATTAATAATGACTGCCTATATCTATGATTTTGGGATAACAAAATAGTGATGTTATAAGTTCATTATTTGTTCTTGAACAAGTAATTTATGAGCTTGAATTCTTTTAGGAAAGAAGAACATTTCCCCTTCAACTATTCAGTTGTTTTTAGATTTACTTAATTATATGAAAGGCAGGATATGAAAATTTACATAAAATGGATTAAGTTTTCAAAAAACACAATTTATGAAAATTTACTCACAAAGATACAGAGAATTTGAATAAAACCTGAAGATTCTTATATTTTTTAAAGAAATCGAATCCACAATTTAAAGCCTCCCATAATGAAAACTCCAGGCCCAGGTCACTTCAATGGTGAAATCTTTCAAAATTTAAAGAAGAAATAACGCCAGTCTTATTCAAACTTTCCAAAGAACAGAAACAACAGAAACACTCACAAACTTATTTTATGAGGCCATCATAGCCTTAAAATCTTAATCTAACAAGGAAATTACAAGATGAAAATTAAAGTTTAATATCTCCCATGAACATTAACTCCAAAGTGCTAGAAAAAAATTACAAATCGAATCCAGCAATTTGTTAAAAAGGACAATATGTAATGACCAAGTGGAGTTCATTTCAGGAATGCAAGTTCAGTTTAACATTTCCAAATAAATGTATTTCACCTGCAGGGAAAAAACTACATTATCACTTCATCAGATGTAAAAGAAACATTTAATGAAATTAAACAATTATAAAATACAGACTCTCAAGAAATACAGACTCTCAAGAAACTAAGAAGGGAACTTCCTCAGTTTGGTAAAGTGTATCTACAAAAAGTCTACATCATACTTAATGCTTAAATATTGAGATCATGAGACCAGGAAGTCAATTTTAAGTGCTTCTTATTCAACTTTGTACTGGGGCTCCAGCCAGTTCATCATCAAACTTTTGGATTTTGCCAATCTGATACGTGAGAAAAGGTATCTTTGTGTAACTTAATTTGCGTCTCTTTTATTACCATTGAGGCTGAGCATCTTTTCAAATTTAAAGCCTATTTGTATTTCTTTTTCTTGAAATGTGAGTTCTTTTCTCTTATCCTGTGGAGCAGGATGGCCTTTTAGTCATCTATTTTTAAACAGATACTTAAAGGAAATTAAACCTTTATCTGTGATGCAAGTTGCAAATATTCCTTACTTGCCATTTGTCTTTTTCCTTGGTTTGTGATAATTTTTTTGGCATGCAATTTTCATTTTATAATTTTATGTGGTCAAATAAAACAATATAGTTTTTTTTCTTGCTTCTGGGTTTTGAATCCTAGTTAGGAAAGTTTTTCTACATTCCTGATTTATAGAAGAATTCACCTATAATTTCTTCTGGACATTTGTGGGTTAATTTTTTACTTTTAAATTTCTGCTGTATTTGGAATTTGTCACATCACATTTTATCATTTTCTACATAGCTAACAAGCTACTCTACTACTATTTATTAAAGGTCCATCTTTTCTCCACTGCACTGAGATGCCACCTTTATATGCCAAGTTTCCATATGCAGGTGGGTGCATTTATGGATACTCTGCTTATGTGCCAATGTGTGTGTGCATGCTCAGTAGTGTCCGACTCTTTGTGACCCTATGGACTGTAGCCTGCCAGGCTCCTCTGTCCATGGGATTCTCCAGGCAAGAATACTGGAGTGGATTGCCATGCCCTCCTCCAGGGCATCTTCCTCACCCAGGGATCCAACCTGCATCTCTTATGTCTCCCGCATTGGCAGGTGGGTTCTTTACCACGAACGCCACCTGGGAAGTCCTATGTGCCGATACTCCACCTTAAATTATTGAGGCTTTATAATATGCTTTTTTATACACTTTATTTTTTTTCAGATGGAAATACAGAAGAATGCTTTATTATTTGAATTGGAGAGATTATTCAAAGGAACACAGAATGTGTATATATATACGTATATATATCATAAAGAAAAAAATGGTAACTACATCAACATTCAAAAAGTTTGCTATCATAAAAGACATCGTTAAAAAGATTTAAAAACATTTGACACATTTATAGTATACAAATGTTCTAAACTACATAAAGAGCCAGAAATCACAATGTAAAAGACAACAGGCAGCTCATTAAATAGTAACCTTGTTAAACTTACCTTGAATATTCATTGAAAGAACTGTTGCTGGAGCTGAAGCTCCAATACTTTGGCCACCTGATGCGACGAGCTGACTCATTAGAAAAGACCTCAATGCTGGGAAAGATTGAAGGCAGGAGGAGAAGGGGACAAGAGAGATGGTTGGATGGTTGGATGGCATCACTGACTCAATGGACATGAGTTTGAGCAGGAGATAGTGGAGGACAGAGGAGCCTGGCGTGCTGCAGTCCATGGGGTCGCAAAGAATCAGACACGACTTAGTGATTGAACAACAACAAACTTACCAAGCATAAATACACAGAAGAGAAAAGCTTAATGGTCAAGAAATAGGAAAAGATAACCCACCTCACCAGCAATCACAAAAATGCAAGTTAATATACTATCTCTGTCATATTTCCGCCCAGTCAATTTTCAAAAAATTAAGTCTGAAAATACAAAAATTAAAGCTGACACAAGTGTTACCGGGGAAGAAGGGGTAGAATTAGATTTCTTATACACTGATGGTAGGGATGAAAATTGGTGTAATCATTTTAAGATCAATTTGACAATATCTAGCAAAGCAGAATTGTATGATCCAGCAATTTCATATCTAGATGTATTTTCCCGTTAACCTATGGCAAAAGCCACAAGGTGACATCTACAAAACTGTTTTGTGCATTTTTCGTTTAATAGATTCCTTTTATAAAGACAGTTTTAGATTTACCAAAAAAAGTGAGAAGATTATATATAGAGTTCCAGAGTTCCCTTATACCCTACACTCAGTTTGCCCTCTTATTAACATCTTACATTAGTATGGTACCTTTACTACAAGTAATCGACCATTACTGATACGTTATTATTTAACTAAACTGTGTACTTCATTCAAATCTCTTTAGTTTTTTTTTTTGTTGTTTATTTTTATTTTTTTATTTTATTTTTTAACTTTACAATACTGTATTGGTTTTGCCATATATCAACATGAATCCACCACAGGTATACACGTGTTCCCCATCCTGAACCCTCTTCCCTCCTCCCTCCCCATACCATCCCTCTGTGTCATCCCAGTTCACCAGCTCCAAGCATCCAGTATCATGCATCGATCCTGGACTGGCGACTCGTTTCATATATGATATTATACATGTTTCAATGCCATTCTCCCAAATCATGCCACCCTCTCCCTCTCCCACAGAGTCCAAAAGACTGATCTATACATCAGTGTCTCTTTTGCTGTCTCGTATACAGGGTTATTGTTACCATCTTTCTAAATTCCATATATATGGGTTAGTATACTGTATTGGTGTTTTTCTTAGTTTTTACCTAATGTCCTTTTTCCATTCCAGGATCCCATCAAGGACATGACATTGGGTTTAGTTTTCATGTTTCCTTAGGCTCCTCTTAGTGTGACAGTTTCTCAGACTTTCCTGGTTTATGAGCTTGATAGTTTCGAGGAGCACTGGTCAGGCATATTGTATAATAGAATGCCCCTCTATTGGGGCATTTGTCTGATGTTTTTCACATGATTAGACTGAGGTTATGTGCTTTGGGGTAGAAGAGTACAGAGGTGAAGTGCCATTCTCATCACATTATATAAAGGGCCCATATCAACATGATTTGTCACAGTTGATGTTGACCTTGATCACTTGGCTGAGGTAGTGTTTGTCAGATTTCTTCACTGTAAAGTTACTCTTTTCCCCCTTCATTTCTTATTTTGTCCTCTTTCAAAAGAAGTTACTAGGTACAACTCTCACTAAACAAGTGGGGAGTTAGGCTCTATTTCCTTGAGGTCAGAGTAGCTACACAAATTACATGGAATAATGTATGAGAGATTTGTCTCTTCCGCATTTATTTATTCATTCATTTGATCACTTATTTTTTTATCAGCATGAACTCTTGGATATTTATTTTCTGCTTTGGGTTATACAATGTTTTGATATATGAGAGGGCAAGCCCTTATCACTGTCTATCTTTTTCAGGTGTTTCTTGACTGCTCTTGCTTGCTTTTCCTTCCTAAAGTGCTTTATAATCAATTCCAGGAAACAAATATCTGATGTTTTTTTTCTGGGGTGGGAGGGCCGCACCCTGTGGCATTTGGGATCTTAGTCTCCTGACCAGGGATGGAACCCATGCCTCCTGCATTGGAAATGCAGAGTCTTAACCACTGGACTGCCAGGGAAGTCCCTCCTATGATATTTTTTATGGTGATCATATTAAATATATATACAGTTGACCCTTGAATAATGCAAGGGTTGGGATTGCTGAACCTCTGCACAGTTGAAAATTAGTGTATAAATTTTGACTCCCCCCAGACTTAACTACTATAGCCTACTGTTGACTGGGAATCTTATCAGTAACATTAAACAGTCAACATATGTTTTGTATATTATATTCTATATTCTTATAGTAAAGTAAGCTATAGAGAACAAAAATGTTATTAAGAAAACCATAAGCAAGAGAAAATACAATGGCAGCACTGTACTGCATTTATTGGTACTGTAAGTTTACATCAAGTGTTTATAAGATGAATTGTCTATCAGTACCTACATCAATATTATGTTATATGATACAAAGCACCAAGATGTTATATGTATTACTAACACTAGATATAAAAAAAAAAGATAATGTGAAAAAGAAATTCATGTTTATTTACAGGTGTGACAATTCATGCATTGATAGTGAAGAAGTAGTAATATGATTGTTTTATGGTAGCCTAGTATGATCGATAGATATAATTGCTTCACAGTAGCCTAGCCTATACACTAATGAATGAGTCATTGTAAAATTTTGTGCACAGAGTGTTACAGTCATATTCATAATACACTATTGGGAAAATTGTTACACCTTTTAAAAAACCACTTACCTGTGACCATAGGCTGATATGAAGCTTCTCCCATAATGAGAAAGAGAAGCATACTGCATAACAATGTAATTCTTTGAGATCAAAGTTATAAAACAGTAAGAAAATGAACATATTATCAACTTCATATCAAATATCACTCACTTTTATGGCTATCTAAAGAAAAGGCTGTCCACTGCTATGGAAGGTTTGCATATAATTCTCTACTTGTGTATTTTTGTGTATTTATTGAAAAAAAATCCACCTATAAAGTGGACCTGTGCATTTAAAACTGTGTTGTTTAAGGGCCAACTAAGACTTTTGGTCGGAGAAGGCAATGGCACCCCACTCCAGTACTCTTGCCTGGAAAATCCCATGGATGGAGGAGCCTGGAAGGCTGCAGTCCATGGGGTCGCTGAGGGTCGGACAGGACTGAGCGACTTCACTTTCACTTTTCACTTTCATGCATTGGAGAAGGAAATGGCAACCCACTCCAGTGTTCTTGCCTGGAGAGTCCCAGGGCCGGGGGAGCCTGGTGGGCTTCTGTCTATGGGGTCACACAGAGTCGGACACGACTGAAGTGACTTAGCAGCAGCAGCAGCAAGACTTTTGGTAAAGAATCCTCCTGCAATGCAGGAGACCCTGGTTTGATTCCTGGGTCAGGAAGTTCCCCTGGAGAAGAGATAGGCTACCCACTCCATTATTCCTGGGCTTCCCTAGTGGCTCAGACAGTAAAGAATCTGCCTGCAATGCGGGAGACCTGGGTTCGATTCTTGGATTGGGAAGATTCCCTGGAAGAAGGCATGGGAAAACGCTCTAGTATTCTTGCCTTGGAAATCCCATGGACAGAGGAGCCTGGCAGGCTACAATCCATGGGGTCGCAAAGAGTCAGACATGACTGAGCAACTTCACTTTTTTTTTTCACTTTTATCATGTTAGGTCTGCTTAGTCATGTATTGCTCTTTGTGGCCCTATGCACTGCCTATCTCCAAATATGCTGTTTTCCATTGTTCTAAGGTTACTTTTGGTCCTTTACGAGTTTTTCCTCATACAAGTTTTGAACCTTTCTTGTTAAGTTTATACCTAGCATTGTTATTTATTCTTTTAAAAGTTATAATTTCTGTTATATCAATGAAATTTGAGTGTTATTGGATGAAATGTTACATATGTGTTCAGTCTTTCCCATTGGCCCAGAAGTCCCAATGTATTTTTTCCTTGCCCTGTCTTAAAATTGATTTTTTTATTGTGCAAAATATTTTGTTATGTAAAATATACATAATATAATAGTTTTTTTATTTTAACCATCTGTAAATGTACAATTCAGAGGCATTAAATATATTCACAGTGTTGTATACTCATCACCACTGTCTATACTGAAAACTTTTTCATCATCTCCAACATAAACTCTGTACCTACTAAACAATACCCTTATCCCCCTTTCCCAGCTGCTGGTACTTTCTATTCTGCCCTTTGTCTCTATACATTTCCTTATTCTGCTGCTAAGCACTTCAGTCGTGTCTGACTCCGTGCGACCCCATAGACAGCAGCCCACCAGGCTCCCCTGTCCCTGGGATTCTCCAGGCAAGAACACTGGAGTGGGTTGCCATTTCCTTCTCCAATGCATGAAAGTGAAAAGGGAAAGTGAAAAAGTGAAAGTTCTTCAGTCGTATCCGACTCGAAGTGACCCCATGGACTGCAGCCTACCAGGCTCCTTCGTCCTTGGGATTTTCCAGGCAGGAGTACTGGAGTGGGGTGCCATTGCCTTCTCCGTTTCCTTATTCTAGGTACCTCATATAAACTGAATCATATATTATCTGTCCTTCTGTTTCTGGATTATTAAGCAAAATGTTTTCACGATCCGTGTATGTTGTCGCATATATCAAAATTTCATTCCTTGGCTGAATAATGTCCTCTGATCCATTTTTATCATAAAATATGTTTATCATTCTTTTACCTGGTGAAGAATAGTTCTGGTTTCACTCCAATCCTTACCTGAACTTTTCTTTTCTAAGAATGCCATCCAACATTGTTGATTCCTAGTAAACAGTGAGTGAGTCAGTGTCAGTGTTAAATAAAGAAGTATTGCAACATAAAACAAATAGTTAAGGATGAGGAAGCATCCAAGAAAAAGAGCCTCCTCAAATTAGGAATTTTCCAGTATTTAAAATGCATCAAATAATTCAAAAATAAAACAGAATGTCCTTTCTGTTTCTTTTGATTGTTAAGCCCAAGAAAGTTTAATGGGTTTCTTGTAAATGAAACTTCAGTGTAGGAACATGAAGTCTACTATTGGTCACAATCCATAAAAATTCTTCACCTTATAAAACAAAGAGTAGTTATTAATATAAATACAAAGTAATGGTTAAAAACAGAACAAGAAGAAATGATTAGCAATGTCAAGGTCTGTTATGGAGTGACATGCATGCCTTGGTTTGATTTGTCTCCAGAACTGCTTTTGGTTTGACTAGTAAACATCTAAAAACTATTTAAAAGAAAAGAAAGGGACTTTCCTGGTGGCCCAGTGGTTAAGACCCGATTCTCCCACTGCAAGGAACACGGCCTCCATCCCTGGTCAGGAAACAAAGATCCCATATGCCTTGTGGCGTGACCAAAAAAAAAAAAAAAAAAAAAGAGAGAGAGAGATGAGCTATCTCTTCTTAAATGTACTGTTTTTATTTTTGTTTGAGGTGGGCAGTGGTTGTTAATTTAAGGATGTTTTGTATCATAGGCAAGCAACAGGAACACTAAAGTTAGGGGAATTAGTAAGTACCACAAAATGTCATGAGGAGATAAATGCAAACCATTTTGGAGTTTTGTGGGGTTTTTTGTCCTTCACTGTAGACAGTGGTCTCTCATTGTGCTTAGTGATGATATTTAATTAGTTTTGAGGGGGAAGTTATGGGGGTTGGAGTGTGTTGAGCTGCTTTCAGATGAGTGGATCTAGTGTTTTATATTTGCTCTACACAGCAAGTTATGGAATAGGCTGCCAGCTTTCAACATTTCCAAGTATTCTAACTAAAAGCTATTGTTTGCAAAAAGAGTTAAGATACTTCAGAAGTATGTTCTTTAAAAATGATAACAGTGATTGCTTTTCCTTATAAAAGTAATACATGTTCATTGTAAGGAACTGGAGAAATGGAGAAAAGGATAATGAAAACACATCCATAATATTATTTCCCAGAGATAAGATAATCATGATTACGTTTTCTTGGCATTGCATAAGGTTATTTTAGGCTTCCCAGGTGGCGCTAGTGGTAGAGAACCTGACTGCCAGTGCAGGAGACATGAGAGACGTGGGTTCTATCCCTGGGTCAGGAAGATCACTTGGAGTAGGAAACGGCAACCCACTCCAGTATTCTTGCCTGGAGAAACCCATGGACAGAAGGAGGCAGGTGGGCTACAGTCCATGGGATCCTAAGAATCAGACACAACTGAAGCGATTTAGCACATATAATGGCAACCCACTCCAGTATTCTTGCCTGGAGAATCCCAGGGACAGGGGAGCCTGGTGGGCTGCCGTCTCTGGGGTCGCACAGAGTCGGACACGACTGAAGTGACTTAGCAGCAGCAGCATATATAAGGTTATTTATTGCAGCATTCTTTATAATAGCAGAAGTTTGGAAACAACCCAAGTGAAGTGAAATAAAGTGTTAGTCACTCAGTCTAACTGACTGTAACCAATGGACTGTAGCCTGGCTGGGTCCATGGGATTTCCCAGGCAAGAATACTGGAGTGGGCAGCCATTCCCTTCTCTAGGGAACCTTCCCAACCCAGGGATCAAACTTGGGGGTCCTGCATTGCAGGTAGATTAAGTAAATCATGATGTATTCACACACCAGAATACTATTTAGCTCTAAAAATGCTTCATGTACTGAAATAAAAAACCAACAGAGGTTATTATTAAATGAGAAAAGCAAGGTAAAGAGTAGTGGGTGCTTCCTTTTCTGAAAGAGTTAGGAATATATCAAATATATTCATATTGGGTTGGGTACATTAAGAAAAGGAAAATACAGATAAGAAATAAATAGAAGCGATTATCTATATGGGATGGGGGAGGAAATAGGGTTAAAGGAATCACACTGTGAGTGAGACTTAATAGCCACACTTTTATTTTAATTTTTGAATCATGTGAATGTACATTGTATTTATTTAAGTTAAACTAGTATAAGCTGTAAAGCTGAAACAGAGCCTCACATTTGCTGTTCAAATTGAGGAAGTCCAATAATTTATTACAGAAAACATTGGAGAAACTTAATCTTTTTGAATGAATACCTTTATTTTTTTAATTAATTTTTATTGGAGGATAATTGGTTTATAATATGTTGTGTTAGTTTCTGCCATACAACAACATGAGTCAGCCATAAATATAAATAAGACCCCTCCCTCTTGAACTGAATACATTTATTTTTAACAAAGACTGCTATTGAGGTTCAGAACATGCTGCCCCCAAATATGGCACCTTGGTGTATTGAATACTTTAGGCTGAGGGAGTTTGAGAAAGAGCAGAAGCAGGAAGGTCACTCTGACCCACTGCTCCACACCCCCTTTTATGAGCAGATCATAAAACCCTTGTGAGAGGTACCCTCCCTATTCCCAGAGGAAAGGCGCATCCTTATCTCTGAGACAAGGCGTCCCTGAAAAGAATGCAAACAGGTCTTGCTACACTTTTCCCAGTTTGCTACATTTACCTCACACTCCTTGCCTATCGTATTTTTCCACAACTGTCTACTCTTCATCAAACCCAGCATAAAAATTTCCAGGTCTCACTGTTTCTTCCATCTTCATTTTGCTATGAAGGCTCCTTGTCATGTAAAACTTACTTTAAATAAACATGTACGCTTTTCTCTTGTTAATCTGTCTTTGTCATTTTAACTTTCAGACCCAGCCTAGGACCTTAAGAAGGCTGAGGAAAATGTCTTCCTCCACTACACTAGGGGGTTTCTGGTAATCTGAGAAATGGATTACCTGTTCATTTTTAGATGGAAAGGAAGTAGAGGTGATTTTGTTTTCTGTAAAGCAGGAGTTAATTGGCTCAGCTTGGTGCTCTGCGATGACCTAGAGGGGTGGGATGGGGAGTGGGAGGGAGGCTCAAGAGGGAGGGGATGTATTTATACGTATAGCTGATTCTCGTTATGTACAGCAGAAACTAACACAACATTGTAAAAATTTATATTCCAATTTAAAAAAAAAGTAAAAATACTACCAAAAAAAAATGGGAGTGCAGATGAAGCTGAGATAGACTTTTTGGCCAAATATGAATGAATGGGATCAGATGGCTAGTATAGTCAGTGCTTAGCTGCCTAAGGGTAGTAATTTAATTTGTAATCTTTCACCCCAACCAGGGTTGCTTGAGAACATATTTTATGTTGAGAGTATTATATAAATATTGAGTAAAATGTCAGGAAAATGGCATGTGAGTAGCAAGTTTTCTGGAGAGTCTGCAAAGATTTGAAAGAATCAAGGTATGGAAAATTGTAGAGAGAGAATTTTTACAGCTAGAGACCCATATCAAAGCAAGACAACATAATGGCAACCAACCAAATAAAAACCCTGTCAGTATTTGGTCATTTATTGACTGAGAAGTGGCAAAAAAAAAACCAAAAAAAACAAAACAAAACAACACTTATAAAGAAGTGTTCTTAATTTGAGAATAAACTGACCCAGCGGGGGAGGAAAGGAGTGGGGAAAGAAAGAAACCAAGTCCTAAAGAACTGCCTAGAGATGGGAAGCTGCAGGAAAAGAAATCAAAGGAAACCACAAAGAATCAGACAAATCTGTATCTCTTCTGCTGTCTACATGGATCATGTTGTAAAATAAAAGCTGGTATTTTGGATGAAGAGCTGGAAGAACTGCAGGGTCCTAAACGGATGAAAATCCTGTTTTTCAGTATTGTGGGTTTTACTAGGGGAAAAGCAGAATGGGTACATCTGAAGGAGATTTTTGAAATCGGTTGGGAAGTTGTGGTGGCTGACCTCACAATTTCCTTGTAGTTATAAAACAGATTCTACAGCTGCAGTGCTTGTAAGTTATTTCTTAGGCCATATGCTTGTAGTTAACAGGGAATGTCATGTCTGTTGCATCACTGAGAAAAGATATGAAAATGAGTAGCTGTATGGAATTGAACAATCTGTAAGTACTGGAGTAAAGCAGTGGTTCTTAAAATGTGGACATCTTCTCTCAGCGTAATGTTTTGGAAATGAATCATTGTTGTGTGGATTCGTAGTTTGCTTCTCGTTGTTGCTTCCTAGTGCTCCCACAGTTTATCTATTTGTCTGTTGATCAGTACGGAATATTTCTGGCTTTTGGCTGCCATGTTAAGGCTGCCATGAGCATTTGCATATAGTTCTTTGTTTAGACATATTTTCATTTTTCTTGGGCAAATATCTAGGAGTGGAATCTCTGGGTTGTATGATAGGTTAGATTTAACTTTGTAACAAATTGCCACACTGTTTTCCAAAGTGGCTGTACCATTGTGCACACCTATCACTTATGTATGAGTGTTCCAGTTGTATGCATCCTTGCCAACACCTCGAATTATCAGGTGTTTGAATTTTAGACTTTCTGGGGGTGGGGTTATGTACAGCTATTTCTTACCATGGTTTCAATCTACATTTTTTCTGATGACTTACGATTTTTGAGCATCTTTCATTCCATGCCAACTTTTTAAAAATTTGCAAAATCCTAAGCTCAAAGACCCTAGCTTGTACTTGTGGAGTCATCTGATGCCCAAAGTCTTAGGACAACAGGACAACAGCACAGCCATTTCACGTCGGCTATAAATCTCTACAATTCACAGTGCTCTCATGTTCAGGACTGTACACACGGTTCCTGACATGTGATAGTTTGAATAAACACTGGTTGAGTTATGGTCTAATGAAATGCTTAAAGGCAACAGTCACCATAATTAAGAATAGGAGGGGTTTTTCAGATACTGAATATTTCAGTATCCCTTATTTTCTTAGGCCATGAGGCTCCCAGGGGGAAATAGTTTTTAAGATTATTTTAAAATAAATGTTGACTGACATGAATCCTTAAAGCTAGAAGATGAGAAAAAGACTCCTGTGTAAAGAAGTTCTTTAAAAATACAGGGCATGCTCTCTCGTGAACTTGGTTTCAGTTAATGAATCTGAGTCCTCTTTCAGCTATAGTCAATACTCACTATTTTGAAATTACCCATCACTATTTGGTAGTTTTTTCATGTGATTAGATTAATTAGATTTCACAACATGGTTTGGAAGAAAAATTTCTCTTTCTTTCTCTAAGATAATTAAGTAAAATGAACCTCTTGATTTTCTGGCTGTGATAGTCAAGTATTCATAAAATATTTTCTTCTAATTTTTATGGTGAAAAAATTTCAAACATACAGAAAAATTGAAAGAATGTGGCAGTGACCACTCATATACTTACCGCCTGTATTCTACAATTACCACTTTACTGTACTTATCTATTAATCTACCACTCAGTTCATCATGTTTTTAAAAAATATTTCAAAATAAATGACAGACACCAGTACACGCATGTGTGCTAAGTCGCTTCAGTCGTGTCTGACTCTTTGTGACCCCATGGACTGTAGCCTGCCAGGCTTCTCTGTCCATGGGCTTCTCCTGGCAAGAATACTGGAGTGGGTTGCTATGCCCTCCTCCAGGGGATCTTCCTGACCTAGGGGTCGAATCTGCCTCTCCTGCATTGGCAGGTGGGTTCTTTACCACTAGCGTCATCTGGGAAGCCCAGACACCAGTACACCTCCTCTTAAAAGCTTATAAATTCTTCTTAAAGGATGGAGTCTGTGGGTATATACGCACTGCTGCACACATGTGTCTGTTTTCTGGAAATTAGAGATGCTGATGTGTTTTATAGAATAAAGGTCGCTAGATATTAGCCTGTAGGACAGTAGCTCTCAGACAGCAACAATTTTGCCCCTGGGGGGCAATTTAGCAATATCTGGAGACATTTTTGGTTGTTATGACTTGGGTGTATTACTGGCATTTAATAGGGTAGAGGCCGGGCATGCTGTTAAACATCCTAAGATACACAGGATGGCCCCTTGTAACAAAGAATGTTTGTTGTTTGTAAGTTGTTACAACCTAAAATGTCAGTAATGCTGAGGCTGAGAAACCTGTTGTAGGAAATGGTAAACTTATCTTTAGAGATACCCAGAAATAAATTGGAGTATAAAGTTCAGCACATCGGTAGGAGAGCTCAGTAAAACTAAGGGGAAACAGAGGTTTCAGGGAAAGTTTTTTACTTTTTGAACAATCCTTGTTCTGCTTGTGAAATTATTTTACTTAAGTATCTTGTGCTCATCCTTTATTTCTTCTGTTTCTCTCTCTCTCTCTCTCTCTTTTTTTTTTATTTAGATCTAAAATAAGAATGTGTTTCTTTGCAAAGGGGTCTGAAATCTGCAGATAACAAGCGATAAGTAACTCAACATCTTCAGGATGACCACTGTCATACACATACACCTCCTAACGAATGAACAAGCCATTTCAGGGGTCAGGGAGGAAAGGGACAAGTCATATCGGGATAGGGGTCTAAACGAGACACATGGATTGATCTGTTTTTCTAGTTTTTGTGTATATAATTATTTCCTTAACCCCAATAACATCTCAGTTGATTTCATCTGAACAGAGTTTGCTCTGAATTTCTCATCTTTACTTTCTATGACATGCACATACTTGAGAAAAAAAAATAGAAGGAAAGTGAAGAGTTGAAAGAGAAAGAAAAAATGTAAAATCACACCCAGCAACAATTATCATTGATGGTAATTACCAACATAGAGTTTGCCTCTGAATAATTTAGATGTTCCTTTTCCACATACCCACCAACTTCACCCTCATCTCCCATCGTTAGCTGAATGTCACAACAACTTCCGTGGAGAGAGGGAGTGCAAATCCTCATAATTTCTTCTGCTACTGTGAAAATAGAATACTGTATTTGAAAATCTCTATGATTGCAGTCCCTCAAGCGTCACAAATGCAGACCAACTTTCTAGACGGATTTTGGTATCTCCAGGGGCATTTTGTGGTTTTTATATGTTTGTTTTTCCTTGAAATTATTTATTTGCTCATTTTAAATATAGACCAACCATTCAGATAGTAAAAATTCATCAAATGCAGGAGGATATACAGTGCAAATGAGTCTCCATCCTCCCTATGTCATCACTCAGTGCCCCAAACAACCATTGTTGCCAGCTCTCTCTGCAGCAATCCAGACACATCATATGCTTATCCAATGCCTGGAGAAGGAAATGGCAACCCACTCCAGTATTCTTGCCTGGGAAATCCTATGGACAGAGGAGCCTGGAAGGCTACAGTCATGGTGTCGCAAAAGGGTCAGACGTGACTGAGTGACTGAGCACACACACACACACACACACACACACACAAAATCATGTACTTAGAGTCTCCCCATTCCTTCTTATGTAAATGCAAGTTTTCTGTACACACTATCTTCTACCATGCTCTTTATTAAATAAATGAGATATAATATACATTCAGTAAAGGGCACAATTCATCAATTTTCATATAAGTATACAGCTGTGAAACTAATCAAGGTAGAGAATGTTATCAGTACCCCAGAGGTTCCATGGTATCTAGTGAAGCCTCTGAATAATTTAGATATTCCTTTTCCACATACCCACCAACTTCACCCTCATCTCCCATCGTTAGCTGAATGTCACAACAACTTCCATTTAAAAGAGATTTCCTCTTCTGAAACTTTGAAGTGGCAGTAAAAAATTTTAATTATATCTAAAAATTTTATATTTATTTTACTTTTAATTAAAATCTTTTTATTGGAGTATAACTGATTTACAATGTTGTGCTAGTTTCAGGTATCCAGCAAGGTGAATCAATTATACATATATATAGATCCACTCTTTTTTAGATTCTTTTCCCATATAAGCCACTGGGCATGATTGCTCAGTTGCTTCAGTTGTATACAACTCTTTGCAACCCTATGGACTGTAGCCTACCAGGCTCCTCCAGGCAAGAATACTAGAATATATTGCCAGGCATTCTCCATGCAAGAATACTGGAATGTATTGACATGGTCTCCTCATATAAGCCAGTGAAAGTGAAAGTATTAGTCACTCAGTCGTGTCCGACTCTTTGTGACCTCACAAACTGTCGCCCAAGAGGTTCCTCTGTCCATGGGATTTCCTAGGCAAGAATGCTGGAGTGGCCATTTCCTTCTGCAGGGGATCTTCCCGACCCAGGAATCGAACCCAGGTCTCCTGCATTGCAGGCAGATTCTTTACCACTGAGCTACCAGGGAAGCCATTACAGAGTATCAGAGTTACTTGTGTTGTACAGTAGGTTCTTATTAGTTATCTATTTTTATAGATAGTGGTGTGTATATGTCAATCCCAATCTCCCAACTTATCCCTCCTCCCTGTCCCTTTCCTTGCTGGTAACCAAAGGTTTGTTTTCTACATCTGTGACTCTATTTCTGTTTTATAAATAATTTCATTTGTACCATTTTTAAAGATTCCACATATAAGCAATAATATATGGTATCTTTCTCTGTCTGACTTACTTTATTCAGTATGACTATCTCTAACTATCCATGTTGCTGCAAATAGTGTTATTTTCTTCTTTTTTATAGCCGTGTAATACTTTATTGTATATATGTTTCACAACTTCTTTATCCATTCTGCTGTTGATGGACATTTAGGTTGCTTTCATGTCCTGGCTTTTGTAAACAGTGCTGCCATGAACACTGGAGTGTCCAGGTATCTTTTTGAATTATAGTTTTCTCTGGAGGTAGGCCCAGGAGTTGAATTGCTGGATGATATGGTAGCTCTATATTTAGGTTTTTAAAGAACCTCCATTCTCTTCTATATAGTGGCTGTACCAATTTACATTCCAACCAACCACGTAGGAGGGTTCCATTTTATCCATACCCTCTCCAGCAATGCAGGAGACCTGAGTTTGATCCCTGGGTTGGGAAGATCCCCTGGAGAAGGGAAAGGCTACCCACTCCAGTATTCTGGCCTGGAAAACTCCATGGACTGTCTAGTCCATGGGGTCGCAAAGAGTCGGACATGAGTGAGCGACTTTCATTTTTCACTTTACTCAGTTACTTAGTTTCATTGTCTGTGTAAGCAATAATGTTTACTTGGCAAAGGCAGTTGGGAGAATGGAAAATATATCTGGTGCCTGGCACACAGTAGCTATGATCAGAAGAGAGGGTTGTAGGCTTAAGAGGTGGAGAATTGAAAAGAGTCAGTCTTTCGAACCATAGCAGAGGATTTTTCTTCAGTGATAACCAGTAGAAAATTTATTTCCCTATACTCTAGTATTCTTCCCTAGTGAATCCTGTGGACAGAGGAGCCTGGTGGGCTGCTGTCCATAGGGTCACATAGAGTTGGACACGACTGAAGTGACTTAGCATGCATGCATGCATTGGAGAAGGAAATGGCAACCCACTCCAGTGTTCTTGCCTGGAGAATCCCAGAGCCAGAGGAGCCTGGTGGGCTGCCGTCTATAGGGTTGCACAGCGTCGGACACGACTGAAGCGACTTAGCAGCAGCAGCAGCACACAAAGTTTGAGATTCTCTTATATCACCAAAGAATTATGAATATGTTTTGGGAACTTATTAATCTCTTTTTCTTTGGGACTACCTGCCTGGAGGTGGCATGATTGTGGTGGTCTAATTAAAAACAGTTTTAGGGTCCATCTGGTTTCCCGGATATCACCTTTTCTCTAAAGTGCCATGGTTTGGAGGTGGCGACATCAAGATAAAGGACTGTTCCTTGGGCTTGGCTAGCTGCCCAGACCAGGCTGACCAGGTTGGCTTCAGTCTTGTGGATCTAGAGCCTGAATTATGGTTTCCATGGTCACAGCATTGTTTATACTCTGAAGGGGCTTAGCCATGTTTGAAAGAGGCAGAATGCCGATTTATCCATTTTTTGGCATGAGGGATATTCTGTTTCAGTTGCCAGAAGAGTCATGGCTCTTAACCATAGTAACTTCTTGTTGAGGGAATTTAGAGAGATGAGTGAGTTGTTATGTAAGAAAGCACTAAGGATAGACCCAGGGGGAGGTGTGGTGAGTAAGTTCAAAGACTTGTTCTTCCTGGCTGTGTGTGTTTCTTCTCAGCTAGTGTCGGATAAACATGGCCCACTTTGGGTTTCTGGGCTTCCTTTTCTAGTCTGGAGCCTGACTATGCCCTTTTGGGGGCCACATTTTCTCCAAACAGGTGCAATATAGATGATTTCGTTTCCGTCCAATGTGTTAAAACCACATTCGGTTTTTTTCTTTTCTGAGGTTATATCAGGATACAGAGACAGGTGTGTGTGTGTGTGTGTGTGTGTGTGTGTATTTGGGGGTGAGTGAGAACTCACTTTAAGGAAAAAAATATCTAAAATTAGATTTGAGTGTGAACATTTATTCAGAAGTAAATCCATTTTGAAGTGAATATTTCTTAAGAATGTCCACTGCCACTCCATCACTACATTACAGGAGGAAAAGTGTCATGAAGAGTACATTGGAGAATGATAAATAACAAGGACCACAGGAAACTATATTCAATATCTTGTAATAATCTATAATAGAAAGGAATCTGAAAAAATTATATATATATAAAACTCAGGGACTTCCCTGGCAGTCCAGTGGTAAAGAATCCACCTTGCAATGCAGAGGATACAGGTTTGATCCCTGGGCAATGGCACCCCACTCCAGTACTCTTGCCTGGGAAATCCCATGGATGGAGGAGCCTGGTAGGCTGCAGTCCATGGGGTCGCAAAGAGTTAGACATGACTGAGTGACTTTACTTTCACTTTTCACTCTCATACATTGGAGAAGGAAATGGCAACCCACTCCAGTGTTCTTGCCTGGGGAATCCCAGGGACGGGGGAGCCTGGTGGGCTGCCGTCTCTGGGGTCGCACAGAGTCGGACACGACTGAAGCGACTTAGCAGCAGCTGCAGCAGCAGGGAACTAAGATCCCACATGCTGTGGGGCAACTAAGCCCACGTGCTGCAGCTACTGAGCCCGCATGCCATAGCTCCAGAGTCCATGTGCCACATCAAATAGATCCTGCATGACGCAGCAGAGATCCCACATGCCGAAACTAAGACCCGATGCAGCCAAATACATGAATAAACGTAAAAAACAAAAAAACTCCATGTATGTGTATAACTAGTCATTTTGTTGTACACCTGAAACTAACACAACATTGTAAATAAACAATACTTGAAAAAAAAAAAAAAGAGTACATTGGATTGGAGTACAACAGTGGTGTCAGTTCAGTTCAGTCGCTCAGTCGTGTCCAACTTGCAACCCCGTGAACCGCAGCACACCAGGCCTCCCCGTCCATCACTAACTCCTGGAATTTACCCAAACTTATGTCCATCGAGTTGGTGATACCATCCAGCCATCTCATCCTCTGTCATCCCCTTCTCCTCCTGCCCCCAATCCCTCCCAGCATCAGAGTCTTTACCAATGAGTCAACTCTTTGCATGAGGTGGCCAAAGTGTTGGAGTTTCAGCTTCAGCATCAGTCCTTCCAATGAACACCCAGGACTTATCTCCTTTAGGATGGACTTTTTGGATCTCCTTGCAGTCCAAGGGACTCTCAAGAGTCTTCTCCAGCACCACAGTTCAAAAGCATCATATATATGCGTTAGTATACTGTATTGGTGTTTTTCTTTCTGGCTTACTTCACTCTGTATAATAGGCTCCAGTTTCATCCACCTCATTAGAACTGATTCAAATGTATTCTTTTTAATGGCTGAGTAATACTCCATTGTGTATATGTACCACTGCTTTCTTATCCATTCATCTGCTGATGGACATCTAGGTTGCTTCCATGTCCTGGCTATTATAAACAGTGCTGCGATGAACATTGGGGTACACGTGTCTCTTTCAATTCTGGTTTCCTTGGTGTGTATGCCCAGCAATGGGATTGCTGGGTCATAAAGCAGTTCTAGTTCCAGTTTTTTAAGGAATCTCCACACTATTCTCCATAGTGGCTGTACTAGTTTGCATTCCCACCAACAGTGTAAGAGGGTTCCCTTTTCTCCACACCCTCTCCAGCAGTCCAGGTTCGATGCATGATACTGGATGCTTGGGGCTGGTGCACTGGGACGACCCAGAGGGATGGTACGGGGAGGGAGGAGGGAGGAGGGTTCCGGATGGGGAACACGTGTATACCTGTGGCAGATTCATGTTGATATATGGCAAAACCAATACAATATTGTAAATTTAAAAAATAAAATAAAATAAAAAATTAAAAAAACTGTAAAATCTAAGAACCTTAGGCAGTTTAGATGTATCATACATTTCAAAAGGCTTATATAGTTAGTGTTACCCTTGGGTACAATAAGGTACACCTGAAAAATTTGAGTAAAAAAAAAAAAAGGCACCAATTCTTCAGTGCTCAGCTTTCTTCACAGTCCAACTCTCACATCCATACATGACTACTGCAAAAACCATAGTCTTGACTAGACGGACCTTTGTTGGCAAAGTAATGTCTCTGCTTTTTAGTATGCTGTCTAGGTTGGTCATAACTTTCCTTCCAAGGGGTAAGCGTCTTTTAATTTCATGGCCGCAATCACCATCTGCAGTGATTTTGGAGCCCCCCAAAATAAAGTCTGACACTGTTTCCACTGTTTCCCCATCTATTTCCCATGAAGTGATGGGACCAGATGCCATGATCTTCGTTTTCTGAATGTTGAGCTTTAAGCCAACTTTTTCACTCTCCTCTTTCACTTTCATCAAGAGGCTTTGTAGTTCCTCTTCACTTTCTGCCATAAGGGTGGTGTCATCTGTATACTGAGGTTATTGATATTTCTCCTGGCAATCTTGATTCCAGCTTGTGCTTCTTCCAGCCCAGTATTTCTCATGATGTACTCTGCATATAAGTTAAATAAGCAGGGTGACAATATACAGCCTTGACGAACTCCCTTTCCTATTTGGAATCAGTCTGTTGTTCCATGTCCAGTTCTAACTGTTGCTTCCTGACCTGCATATAGGTTTCTCAAGAGGCAAGTCAGGTGGTCTGGTATTCCCATCTCTTTCAGAATTTTCCACAGTTTATTGTGGTGTAGTTGCTTGTAATTTTAGTATCTGACTACCATGGACCAAAAGTTTGTGTCCCCCTCCCCCCATTAATATACTGAAATCCTAACTTGCAGTGTGCTTAGGAGGTGAGGCTTTGGGGAGGTAATTAAGTCAGAACACTCACAAATGGGGTTAGTACCCGTATAAAAAAAAAATCACAAGAGCAATATTCCACTGTATATATGTACCACATCTTTATCCATTCATCTGTTGATGGACAACATCTAGGTTGCTTCCATGTCCTGGCTATTGTAAATAGTGCTGCTATGAACATTGGGGTACATGAGTCTTTTTGAATTATGGTTTTCTCAGGGTATATGCCCAGTAGTGGGATTGCGGGATAGTTTTATTTTTAGATTTTTAAGGCCCCCCATACTGTTCTCCATAGTGGCTGTACCAATTTACATTCCCACAAACGGTGTAGCAGGCTTGTTCCTTTTCCCCTATACCCTCTCCAGCATTGATTTAACACATATATATGGAATCTAGAAAAATGGTACAGATGAAACTATTTCCAGGGCAGAAATAGAGGCACAGACATAGAGAATGGACTTGTGGATACAGGAGTGAAGGGGAGGCTGGGATGAATTGGGAGGGGGGATTGATATGTATATGCCACCACATGTAAAACAGCTAGTGGGAACATGCTGTGTAGCACAGGGAGCTTAGCTTGGTGCTCTGTGATGGCCTAGAGGGGTGGAGCGAGGGCGAGGGGTGGGAGGGAGACTCAGGAGGGAGGGGATGTATGTATACATATGGCTGATTTACTTCACTGTAAAGCGGAAACTGGAGAAGGCAATGGCACCCCACTCCAGTACTCTTGCCTGGAAAATCCCATGGACGGAGGAGCCTTGTGGGCTGCAGTCCATGGGGTCGCTGAGAGTCGGACATGACTGAGGGACTTCACTTTCACTTTTCACTTTCATGCATTGGAGAAAGAAATGGCAACCCACTCCAGTGTTCTTGCCTGGAGAATCCCAGGGACGGGGGAGCCTGGTGGGTTGCCATCTCTGGGGTCGCACAGAGTCGGACACGACTAACGCAACTTAGCGGCAGCAGCAGCAGCAAAGCAGAAACTAACACAACATTGTAAAGCCATTATACTCCAACTTAAAAAAGAAAGAAAGAAACCAAAAATGCAGGAGAGCTTGCTTTCCCTCCCTCTGCTCTGTGCCAGATGAGGATACAAGAAAACAGCCAACCAGGAAGTGGGCTCTAACCACACACCGGATCTGCCTGCACCTTGATCTTGCCTCCGGAACCGTGAGAAAGAAATGTTTGTTGTCTAAGCCCAGTCCATGATACCTTAAAAAAAAAAAAAATATATATATATATATATATATATATAGCAGCCTGAACTAAGACACTGACTTTTGCAGATTTTACAGAAATGTCTGAATGTGTGAATACATAGCTTGGACTCCTCCCTGGGGCCTTG
Source organism: Bos taurus (assembly GCF_002263795.3). Lineage (NCBI taxonomy): Eukaryota > Metazoa > Chordata > Mammalia > Artiodactyla > Bovidae > Bos > Bos taurus. The sequence goes on from NC_037357.1 coordinate 99,129,704, forward strand.
CAAGGAAGGGGTGAGGGGCCTAGAAGCTTCACAGAGAAACCACATGTACCAGGTTAGTGGAGTGCCAACTGTGCCAAGCCTATTAGATTCCTCCTGCAGGTGATTGTCTCCTTACATTTCCCTGTGGACTTTTTTCCTTTCTTTAAAAAAAAATCTTTAAAAAGTTTTTTTTATTGCAAGATAATTGCTTTACAATATTGTGCTGATTTCTGCCGTATATCAATGTGAATCAGCCACAGGTATACATATGTCCCTTCCCTCTTGAGTCTCCCTCCCACCTCCCACCCCAACCTCCCTGTGGATTTTGCTACTTCTCTCTCACAAGTTCCCGCATGAGCTTTGCAGAGGAAGCCAAATGTGTTAAAGGACTAAATAATGGGTATTTTAAAACCATATTTTAACCAGTCCAATAACAATTTAATTTCTTTAATACTGTACCTACTTGGAATGTTGCAGGGAGGAGAGTTGGATGAAGATAGAGGCTCACTAAAAGAGGCGTAAAAGATTACAGATGCTGTGCTAAGACATCACTGTCTCTATGCAAGGGCTTGTGGCTTTAAGAGCTGCCCAATGGGTTTAACTAGCAGCAAGAGTTTGGGATTAGCTATTAGGAAAAATAATTTTATTTTGAGTAGGGCATAGACTGTTAAAGCAATTATGGGTCTCTCTTTCTTGCAGCCCTTAGTGGATCATCAAATTCTCAGCTCTTAAAGCCACAAGCCCTTTCTTAGAGGCAGTGCTGTCTTAGCACAGCATTTTTAATCTTTTATGCCGCTTTTAGCGAGCCTTTATCCTCATCCGCCTCATCTTTCTGAGATAATTTAGGCATAGGTATATTTGAAGTGAAGAGACTAAGCAAAATCACTGCTCAGGATTCCTTCCAGTGGAAATCACATTCAGTATGTGTTTGCCTTGTTTAAAGCAAATCCAATATTCTAAATTCAGTTTTTAAAAAAAGTGGCGGGGGGGGGGGGTGGTAGGGGAGTAGGGGAAGAAAGGACTTTTTCATGTCATAAAGAACTCCTTACAAGTTTAGTTTACAGGACAAGCTGTCTTTTAGTATATTTAATCTGGGGGTCAGTAAACTAGGACCCTGTACCAAATCTAGCCTCATGCCTATGTTTTTTTTTTAACAGCAGAAATATATTTTCTCACAGTTCTGGAGGCTAGAAATCCCAAATCAAGGCATCAGCAGGGTTGGTTCCTTCTGAGACCTCTCTCCCTGGCTCGTAGATGGCTGTCTTCTACCTGTGTCTTCACATGGTCTGCCCTCTGTCTGATTGTCTGTTTTTCTAAATAAAGTTTTATTGGAACACAGCCACACCACCCATTTATTTACGTATTGTCTGTGGCTGCTTTTGCACAACAACAGCAGAGTTGGAGAGTTGCCACAGAGACCATACGGCTCACAAAGCCTTAAACATTTGCTATCTGGCTCTTTTACAAATAAAGCTTGCTGACGCTTGGTTTACATTATGATGAGGCTGACCAAAATTCAATCACACACATAGTGCAGTTTGCCCTTACTCACTTGCCCTGTCCATGAAGAATTTAATTGGGGTACATTTTATAGGTTGAGGATTAGAATTTCACAGTAGTGAAAAACCTAAATAAATAGACCTCCTCTCACAACATCTGTTCTTTTTCTAGTTATGGCAGCTAAATGTAGCACTGACTACATAATCTAAACAAATTATTTCATGTTAAATCAGATTATGTGGACATATAACCATGTTAGGATTCTGTGATTGACTTTAGAAAGGAAGTACTCAGATGCCACCATAAATGAAGTAAATGGTTTAGATTATGGCATTGCAGACATGGTAAACTGCTTGAAACCAGAAGTCGATTTGACACTAGACTATATTACCTATTGTTTCATTTTCTGTTTGATTATAATATACTACCTTTAATTTTTGATGTCTCTTTGTTTTTAGTCTTGCATTCTGATATGCTCCATGCTATCAACCTGAATGGAATATTCAAGTAGCCCTTGGATTCTTTCTATAAAACTTTAAGTTTTCAAAATTCTGCATCTTACAACAGTTTTATTTTTTTTTTTTTTTGAGTTTAGATTTTTTCCTTCTAAGTAGGAAAATGTATTTTGGATCCTGTGTGTGACTTCTCAAATGAGTTGATGTCCTTTGATAATGTTATGGACTGAATTGTATCCTCCTACCTCTCTCGCCTCGCAGCCAAGAAAAAAGATGTCTTGGAGGCCCGAACCTCCAATACCTTAGGATGTGACCTGATTTGGAAATCAGGTTGTTGTAGATGTATTAGTTAATATGAGGAAGGCATAGTCATCCTTGAGTTGTGTGGACCCCTAACCCAACATGAGTGGTGTCCTTATAGGAAGATGGCCATGTGAAGAGAGGGAGACACAGGGAGAGTGCCATGTGATGACAAAGGCAGAGACTGGAGCGATGCAGCTGCAAGCCAAGGAAGACCAGAGACTGCTGGCAAACCAGCAGAAGCTAGAAGAAGCAAGGAAGGAGTCCCCCATAGGTTCTAGAGAGAGCATGGCCCCACCAACACCTCAATTTCAGACTTATAATCTCCAGAACTGTGAGGCAATAAATTTTTGTTGTTTTAAGCCATGCAGTACTTTGTTCTGGCAGCCCTAGAAAATTCTTAACAATAAATAAATATAGAATTTTGTGAGACTGACTCCCTAATACCCATGCAGTAGGGCTATGAGAAAACAACAGTGAAACTCCTGTATCACACAACTTTTTAATATTTTCCATTGGTTAGTAACCTGATGGCTTTACCTGATGGCTCAGCAGGTAAAGAATCTGCCTGCAATGCAGGAGACACAAGAGACACTGGTTTGATCCTTGGGTCAAGAAGACCCCCTGCAGAAGGAAATGGCAATGCACTCCAGTGTTCTTGCCTGGAAAACCCCATGGACAGAGAAGCCTGGCAGCCTACAATCCAAAGGTCACAAAGAGTTGGACACAACTGAGCAACTAAATGCACAATTGATTACTACATCATGCAAGTTTTTAATATTTTCCATTGGTTACAAATTCACTTTCACTGAGAGAGTCTAACAAGTTCCTTGTTGAGTTGAATTTTCTTGCCTTTTTTTTCCCCTCCTCCTGCCTTTCCCTCTGTGAGAGAGGAGTCTTACCCAGAATTGAGGAGAATGACAAAAGCCATGACTCAGATTACCCACCCTCCTCAGTTCCTGATATGTGGGGAATTTCCATAACTCTCTAGGGTGGACAGGTGCAGTCTTGAAAGCCCACCTAGAGGCCTGGATGTCATCTCGGAGAAGTATTGGGGGAAAGAAGGGGCTCTATACTTGTGTCCCTGATAGGAAGCTGCAGCCCTGACAGGGCCTGAGGGCTGCCCTCTGCCTCAGAATGTGAGTGCACTTCCAAAGCTGGATGTCAGAACAGTAACAACTGGAGCCAAGCCACCAATAATTTTTTTTCCACTCTGGTTCAATCAAGATTTAAACAGAGTTCGCATAATTCACTGTAGGAAAATTTCTCCTTCTGCTCCCCTCTCTTCCACCTAGCTAAGGTAAAGAAAGAAAATCTTATCTGCTTGATAAGAAAGCTAACTCTTTGCTCTGTTATTATATACATGGTTAGCCTGACAAGTTAAGTAAAGAAACTGGTGTTTAAGGTCCTTGGCAACAGTATAAGGCATTGTTTTTAAAAATCTTTTTATTTTGTATTGGGGTATAGCTGATTAACAAAGTTGTGATACAGAAACCAACACAATACTATAAAGCAATTATCCTTCAAGTAACAATAAATTTTTAAAAAGAAAAAAAGTTGTGATAGTTTCAGGTGATCAGCAAAGGGACTCAGCCATACATATACATGTATCCATTCTCCCCCAAACTCCCTGTAAGGCATCATTTGAGTGACCCTCTTTATAATAGAGAAGGGTGGTAATTGCAGAGATTTATGGATCCAATGATTTACAGTTGACTCAGCAAAACCAAATCACAACATTAGTAATATTTAATGATGAACTGTCTATTTTATTCACTGAAGAATCTGTAATGTTTCCACAAGTGTTTATGTGTGAAAAAGCCCACATTGTACATTTGTATAGTGTGAGGTAGGGGAGCAAGGTTAATTTTTTTTTCCATGTAGATATCCAGTTACTCCACCACCATTTATTGAGAGGGCTTGTTTTCGCCATTGGATTGCTTTTGTGCCTTTGTTGAAAATCATTTGACTGTGTATGTCTTACACCTTTCAGTCACGTAACACTTTATAGTTTTCAAAGCTCTTTCACGTTCATTTCGTTCATCCAACAAGTTTGTGGGGTAGGCCGGGCAGGTATTGTTAACCACATTTCACATATATGCAGAGAGGTTAAGTGGCTTGTTTAAACTCACATAGCCATAAGTGGTAGACTGGATAAGAAATGGCCTCTGAGTTACAAATGAATTTGTTTAGAAAACAGAATTAGACTCACTGATATAGAAAAAAAATGTATGGTTATTAAAGGGGAAAGGGGTGAGGGATAAATTAGGAGTTTGAGATTAACAGACACACTGCTGCTGCTGCTGGTGCTAAGTCGCGTCAGTCATGTCCGACTCTGTGCGACCCCATAGACGGCAGCCCACCAGGCTCCCCGTCCCTGGGAGTCTCCAGGCAAGAACACTGGAGTCGGTTGCCATTTCCTTCTCCAATGCATGAAAGTGAAAGTGAAAGTGAAGTCACTCAGTCATGTCTAACTCTTTGCGACCCCATGGACTGCAGCCTACCAGGCTCCTTCGTCCATGGGATTTTCCAGGCCAGAGTATTGGAGTGGGGTGCCATTGCCTTCTCCGACAGACGCGTTACTATATATAAAATAGAGAAACAACCAAGACCTACTGTATAGCACAGGTAACTATAGCCAATATCTTCTAATAACTTATAATGGAAAAGAAGATGAAAAAGTATATGTATATAATATATTATATATATTAATATTTGATTTACTCATTGTTTATTCCATTTCCTTCTAGTAGATAAGCAATAGAAAGAAAGCACCAAAGAGAGAACAACTTATAACACATATGGGTTAGCAAGCTGTCCTTGCACGTGTGTGCGGGTATGTGTGTGCATGAGAGAGACAGAAAGGGAGAGAGAAGTGGGAAAGACCATCCGTGCTGGAGGTGGTTAGAGGTGACTCTGGATGCCCACCCACGTCTACCCACGCTGCTGAGGAGTGTGGCGGGCGCATTCTGTCTCCTAGTTGGAAGTCCTTCAGAGGCAGGGCTGTGCCCATCAGGTTTTGGTGTCTTCCATGCCTGACACAGTGGGTGCCTGACTATTATCTGCTCTACATAGTCAAGGATGTGGCCCCGGCTTTGGGCTCACACAGACCTTGCCACCTACATTGTGCAGTTCTGAACAATTTAGCTTCTTGCCTCATTTTCCTCATCTGAAAAATGGGGAAACAATGCTTATGTCGGCTTAAATGGGATAACATTGTTGGGAGACAAATTTCCATAGGTCTCGTGCATATCTTCTGGGTTTGTGAGCAGAGGCATGGATCATGAAGAGAGAGCTTTGGTTCCGGACCATGCAACCTTAGAAACTGGAGATACTGTCTCTGGAGTATACTGCTTGCTGTCAAGTATAAATAAGGACAATGTCTCTGTCCAGGCCAAAGGTCTGGCAGACTTAATGCCCATTATAAAAGATTTGCGTCCCTTAAGCTTGGGGTTCCTCTCCTGGAACGCAATCCACTATATCTGTGCAGGCTCCACCTGGCCTTCGCCACCTCACCTTTGGGCAACTGGACCTTGGGAAACCAGGAAAATGATGATAGGGTCTACTGCTTCTGTTGGGAGTAGTAAGCTATGCTTTGTCTCCGATCCTGTCTTCTGCAGCATCCATCAAAGTGTGGCAGCCTAACTTATTAGCTTGCAAGGAGGGTATAACCTCAAGCCCTTCATAGTTCTTGAGAAATATATGTAAATCACATAATGCAGTTATTGACATGTACACAGTAGGTTCTCACTGATAACTAAATGTACAGTAATGGCTGATGGTGAACTATCAGAAAAAAAGCCATCAACTGGTAACTTTTTTGCTACACTCTTCCAGAAATAAAATATGGAGAATGCCTAGTAGAGGAAAAATACATAGGGACGGCCATGTCAAGGAGCTCTGGCTCACTGGGAAGAGGGAGCAAGTTAACTAAAAGCCAGAAACTCAGCTTCTCAGGCCCTGGTAACATTTTGTCCCTCTGACTGTGTTTTCTGACTTCCAGGGCTTTGGAAGGAAATGAGGGAATGTGTGGGAGACAAGTGCTTTAGTGTAAGACAAGGGCCCTAATGTAGGAAAGACTTTTAGAAGCTGAACCTGCCTGATAGAAGGATGCCTGGGAAGGATGGGCTGAAACCCAGGCTCCAACGTCAATGTCTAGACTGAAGCTACACTGGATCAGCCAGCATGGCTCCTGCCCTGAAGAAGAAACACTCCCAGGTTCCATCAGGAGAGTGCACAGGGGTCACTCCCATCTCTCTGATGAGTCCTACCCACGGGTGGTGCTAGTGGTAAAGAACCCGCCTGCCAGTGCAGGAGACATAAGAGATGTGGGTTCGATCCCTGGGTTGGAAGATCCCCTGGAGGAGGGCATGACAACCCACTCCAGTATTCTTGCCTGGATAATCCCATGGACAGAGGAGCCAAGCAGGTCCATAGTGTCGCAAAGAGTCAGACATAACTGAGTGACTAAGCATAGCACAGCACAGCATGGACCATAGAACTTCTCTCCTGAGGAGGGCTGCCTCCATATTCCCTTTCAGAACCTTTGTGTCTTGTACAGTTGATAAATAGACTAGAATGTGAAGTCCATAAGGGCATGGTTTCTCTTTTTTTGCATAAATTGAAAATTTTAATTTCTTTCTCAATTTTTATTGGGATATAATTGACATATAACATTATGTTAGTTTAAGATGTATAACATAATAATTTAGTATTTGTATATATTGTGAAACAATCATCACAGTAAGTTAACATCCATTAATTTCTGTAGTTATTAAGTTTTTTTTTCTTATGATGATAAATTTTAAGATTAATCTCTTAGCTTTTGAGCATACAATATAGTATTGTTAACTATAGTTAGCATGCTGTACATTATGCCCCCAGATCTTATTTATCTTATAACTGGAAGTTTGTACCTTTTGCCCACCTTTACCCATTTCTGCCTACTCTCAATTTCCAGGCCTCTGGCAACCACCCATCTGATCTGTTTCTATGACTTTAGTTTTTTTAGATTGCACACAGGAGATCATGCAGTGATGCATTTGTCTTTCTTCATCTAACTTCATCTAACATCTAATCCAGCATAATGTCCTCAAGGTCCATACATGTCACAAATGGCAGGCTGTCCTTTTTCCTGGCTGAATAATATTCCATTGTTTATATTTCCATCACTCTAGGAGGTGGGTCAAAGAGGATATTCCTGTGATTTATGTCCAAGAGCATACTGCCTATGTTTTCCATTGTGTATCTATATCACATTTTCTTTATCTGTTGATGGACACCTATGTTTTTTCCATATCTTGTCTATTGTAAATAATGCTGTAGTGAATATAAGGATGCATGTATTTCTTCAATTTCATTTCCTTCTCATGTATACTCAGAAGTGGAATTTCTGGATAATATGGTAGTTTTTTAATTTTTTGAAGAAACTCCATACTGTTTCTCATAATGGCTCTACCAATTTACATTCCTACCAACAGTAGACCAGGGTTTTCTTTTTATCACATTCTTGCCAATAATTATTTCTTGTCTTTTTGATGACTGCCATTCTAACAGGTGTTAGGTTATAATCTCCTTGTGGTTTTGATTTGCATTTCCCCGGTGGTTAGTGACGGTGGCCACTTTTTCAGGTACCTGTTTTCCATTTGCATACCTTCTGTGGAAAATATCTGTTCATGTCCTCTTCCCATTTTCTTTTTTTTTTTCCTTTGGCTGTGCCATGCAGCATGTGGGATCTTAGTTCCCTGTCCAGGAATTGAAACTGTGTCCCCTGTATTGGGAGCTTGGTGTCCCAACCACTGAATTGCCAGGGAAATCTTACCTCTGTCCATTTTTTAAACAAAATTTTTGTTGTTATTGAGTTATTTATGTTCTTCATATATTTTGGGTATTAATCTCTCATCAGATATATGATTTGCATGTATTTTCTCCCATTCCATAGGGTGCCTCTCATTTTGCTGATGGTTTCTTTGCTGAGCAGAAACTTCTTAGTGTGGTGAGCCTCACTTATCTATTTTAGATTTTCTGTCTATTTAGAAAAAAATTTTTTGGAGTATAGTTGTTTTCAATGTTAATTTCTGCTGTACAGCAAAGTGAATCTGCTATACACATACATATATCCTCTCTTTCATAGATTTCTTTCCCACTTCAGTCACCACAGAGTACTGAATAGAGTTCCCTGTGCTATACAGTATGTTCTCATTAGTTGTCTATTTTTTTAACTAATTTTATTTATTTATTTAGAGCTGTACTGGATCTTTGTTGCTGCGCGGGCTTTTCTCTAGTTGCAGCGAGTGGGAACTACTCTTCATTGCAGTTCATGGGCTTCTCATTGTGGTGGCTTCTCTTGTGGATCACAGGCTTTAGGTGCCAGGCTCAGTAGTTGCTACTCACAGGCTCTAGAGTGAGGGTTCAGTAGTTGTGGAACACGGGCTTAGTTTCTACACAGCATGTGGAATCTTCTTGGACCAGGGATTGAACCCATGTCCTCTGCGCAGGTAGATGGGTTCTTATCCACTGTACTACCAAGGAAGTCCCTCTATTTTATACATAATGGCGTGTGTATGTCAATACCAATCTCCCAATTCATCCCACCCTCCCTTTGCCCCTTGATGTCTGTAAGTTTATTATTGAAACAGCAATGGCAAGGAAGTATTGGGTAAGGAGTCTCTACTTGTGTTCTAGCTCCACTTCTACCCTTTACCTGTGCAATAACCCCCGTTTCCTAACTTCCTCAACGCTTGCTTTGCCAGCTGCCTCTCCTAACCTCCTTCCTCATATTTTAACCTCTTGTTCTGCAAAGAGACTTCAGGCAACCCACAGGGGTCTTGGTAAACACTTCCCCATATTCTAAAAAATTCTTTAATTAAGCTTTTTTTCTTGCCAAGAATGATAGTTTTAAAGAGCAGATATCCCAGTGAAAGGAGAAGTGATGCTTGAATTCCTACTTGGACCTGGATGACTTGACACCCTCATCCTGAGACTTAGAGTGGGTAGTGTTAGAGGGAGAAGACAGCAGGAATGATGTGGAAAAGGAAGTCGTGTCTCAGCTCACATCTCTCCACTGGCTGCCCTGCCATTGAGATTAAAAGCCAAAGTCCTTATTATGACCCACAAGTGCCTCTGCACAGATACCCCTGTCACCCCTCTGCTCTAAGCTGATTTTTCTTTTGTTCATTTTGTTCTCACAACACTGACTCCAAACTGCTCCTTGAAAGTGCCTGATTCTTGTGCAGGGCCTTTGCACTGGCTTTTTCTTCTGTTAGGAATACCCTTTTCCCAATAGCAACATGGTTTGACACTTCATCTCTTTCTGCTCTTTGGTAAAATGTCACCCCCTCAGGGAACACTTTTGTGACTACCTTATTTAAATTCCAACCTCCTCCCTCTCCCCTGTGGCACTCCCTATCCCCCTTCCCTGGTTTATCTTCTTTATAGCATTTTTCATGATGTTAAATATTTTATGTAATTGCTTATTGTATCTTTTTCCCATTAGAATATGAAGTCCATGAGGGCATGGGTTTTCTGACTCTTCTGTTTATTGCTATATCCTCAGAGTTTAGAACAGTACCTGGCACGTAGTAGGTGCTTATCTGTGGAACAAATGAATTAGTAAAACAATGAATAGCCTTCACATCCATTTCCTTAACTGTGTGAATGATCACATGTATGTTCATGAGTGTGGTGGAGACCCCAAGAAACAGGTCATGTTCAACCCCAATTAATGGAGTGTGGGAAAGTTGAGAGACTCGTAAATTATCCAAGGCATTGCAGATTTATGGGAGGAGTAATAGGGCAGAAAGCTGAGCACCGAAGAGTTGATTCTTTTGAACTGTGGTGTTGGAGAAGACTCTTGAGAGTCCCTTGGACTGCAAGGAGATCCAACCAGTCCATTCTGAAGGAGATCAGCCCTGGGATTTTTTTGGAAGGAATGATGCTAAAGCTGAAACTCCAGTACTTTGGCCACCTCAGGTGAAGTGTTGACTCATTGGAAAAGACTCTGATGCTGGGAGGGATTGGGGGCAGGAGGAGAAGGGGACGACAGAGGATGAGATGGCTGGATGGCATCACTGACTCGATGGACGTGAGTCTGAGTGAACTCCGGGAGTTGGTGATGGACAGGGAGGCCTGGCGTGCTGCAATTCATGGGGTCGCAAAGAGTCGGACACGGCTGAGCGACTGAACTGAACTGAATAGGGCAGAAGACTAGAAAGCAGGTTTAAAATCAATCTTTAAACTGTTTGGGCGAGTTATTTAACTCCCTGGGCTCCAGTTGTATCATCTTTAAAATGTGAAGTTCAGAATAAAGAATCAGAGAAAAAGTATATAGCATGTTATGGTTAAAAACATTTTTTTTTCACATGTATTATCTCTGAATCCTGTGAGGCAGCCAGGGCAGGTAGGTAGATGTGAGAGAACACAAAACATTTTTATAGTTTTAATTGAAATTCCTCTCTGGACCCTAAGTAGGGGGGATCCCATAAACGGAGGATCCTTTGCTGAATAGATGATGGGGGACACGTTTGGACTTTTGAGAGGGTTAAACTTCTTTAGTAAGAATCAGCTGAACACAACTTTCTATTTCTTTTCGTGTGTGTATGGGATGATGTATATTCACTAAATTTGTTATGATATTCATTTCATGATGTATGTAAGTCAAATAATTATGCTGTACACCTTAAACTTATACAGTGCTGTATGTCAATTATATCTCAATAAAACTGGAAGAAGAGAAAAAAGAAAAAGAATCAGCTGAGATATTAAGGACAGGGCAAGAACCTGGAGCAGGAGGCTGGAGAAACAGAAGAAAGGAGATGATAGAACCCTGCTGGGGGAGGTCAGGATGGGGTGATCTTGTGGTGAGGTGAACCAGTGGGGCATGGAAGCGAGGTGTAGCAAGATGGATTGAATTTGCTCTGCTGGACATAATGTAATCCCTTCCTACATCTACCTCAGAAAATCCAAGTCGCTTCCAAATGCTTTAGCCCAACTGAATTATCTCAGGAGAACAGAAATTGGTGTGGAACTCATGTGGAGGTTGCCAGAAAGGAGGTGACAACCAGCATTTTGGCCACAAGATGGCAAAAGGAGAGCTCAGGCTCACTGGAGCAGGGCTGTGGTTCAAAAAGGATGACTACCATGGGTAGACCCTCCTGTTTTTGTACTGACTTCTGAAGATATGATATTACCAATTTCCCCCTGAATGTCATATAAAGTAAACATACAAACTAAAGATCATGGCATCTGGTCCCATCACTTCATGGCAAATAGATTGGGAAACAGTGGAAACAGTGACAGACTTTATTTTGGGGGGCTCCAAAATCACCGCAGATGGTGAGTACAGCCGTGAAATTAAAAGATGCTTGCTCCTTGGAAGAAAAGTTATGACCAACCTAGACAGCATATTAAAAAGCAGAGACATTAATTTACCAACAAAGATCCATCTAGTCAAAGCTATGGTTTTTCCAGTAGTCATGTATGGATATGAGAGTTGGACTATAAAGAAAGCTGAGCACCAAATAATTGATGCTTTTGAACTGTGGTGTTGGATAAGACTCTTGAGAGTCCCTTGGAATGCAAGGAGATCCAACCAGGCCATCCTAAAGGAAATCAGTCCTGAATATTCATTGGAAGGACTGATCCTGAAGCTGTTTCTCCAATGTGAAGACCCGACCATTTGAAAAGACCCTGATGCTGGGAAAGATTGAAGGTGGGAGGAGAAGGGGACAACACAGAGGATGAGATGGTTGGATGGCATCACCAACTCAATGGACATGAGTTTGAATAAGCTCCAGGAGTTAGTGATGGACAGGGAGGCCTCGCATACTGCAGTCCATGGGGTCGCAAAGAGTAGGACACGACTGAGTGACTGAACTGACTGACAAACTGAATGTTTGTGTCCTCTCCAAGTTCATATGTTGCAACTTAACCCCTAAGGTGATGATATTAGGAGGTGGGGCTTTTGGGAAATGATTAGGTCACGAGGGTGAAGCCCTCATGAATGGGATTAGTGCCCTTATAAAGAGACCCCAGAGAGTTTTCTGGACTCATCCGCCATGTGAGGACACAGCAAGAAGATGGCTGCATATAAATCAGGAAGTGGGTTCTCACCAGACACTGAATCTGCTGGCACTTTGATCTTGGACTTCCCAGCCTCCGAAACTGTGAGAAATAAATATCTGTTATTTATAAGCCACACAGTCTATGGTATTCTGTGATAGCAGCCTAAACAGACTAAGGCAGGGTCTTACTTGTTATTTTAATCTCTCATCAGTTTATTATGATGAGGCACTCTACTGCCTTGAGCTCAGTAATTGCTTTAAGCAGTAGAGCCTTCCTTGCCCTGATAAAATAGTCATCATGTTAAGAGTCATTAGAGTTCGAATCAAAGAAATCTAGAGCCTTTGCTTAACACTTTGACTTTGCAATTAAGTTTTTGATTTTGCATACTTAGGTAAATGGAAAAGCACTTTGAACTCACTTTTGGATAATTAGCACAAAGAGAAAATGATTTTGCAAGTCACAATGTGGCATGGTTCAAACTGAGAAAATGAGAACAAAAATCAACACTTTGATATTCATACAAACCTTCTGCCACAAAGAATTTTCATTTAATTTTGTGATAAATCTGGGGAATTATGTGATATGATTATTCATAAAACTGTTAATCAAACATATATACTTTGTAGCATCTTATACATAGCATTGCAATTGGAATATTTTAGGAAAATGTATTACCTGAATTTTAAAACACTACTCTGTTGCAACTACTTATCAGCAAAAATGGAAAAATGTATCTTGGCCAGTTCAGTTTAGTCCATTATTGCAATAAAAAGTGTTAGACGTATCCAAGAAATACAGTAATAAATAATACTGCATGTATCTGCTTCCAATGTGTACTACTTGATAAACATCCAGTATAAATAAAGAAATATAAATTGGGTCTAGAATGGATTGTGTGTGTGTGTGTGTGTGTGCAACTCAATTATGTCTGATTCTTTGCGACCCCAGGCTGTAGTCCACCAAGCTCCTCTGTCCATGGGACTTTCCAGGCAGGAATACTGGAGTGGGTAGCCATTCTCTTCTCCAGGGAGAATGGAAAGTAAAAATGCTTTAAAAGTAAAAATTTGTCATGGACAGATAAACAAAAACTTCTTTCTCCACTTTTGTTATTTTGTTAAATCCATATGAAACTACTTCTTGAGTACATTTACTAGCCAGTGTCTTACTCAGACTTTTCCCGTCTGAGATAAGAAAGTATAAATAAAACCAAGATAAAAATGGAGACTTTGAAGGTGATATAAAAATCTGGATGTGTTCTAAATTGCATGACATGATATCCTGTGCTGGTATGTTTGGAAGAATATACAGATTGACTTTTAGACACCAAGCTTTACTTATACTCAACTTCATTAAATGAGATGAATTCTCATGTGACTTGGGGGCATGTTTCAAAAGAATCTTCTTTATTCAGTAGCATAGGAGCATTCATTTGCCTCACTTGGATTAGCCATATTCTTTCTCAGCTCAGCAGTTTCCAGCTCACTTTAGAAAGTCATTTCATCCTTGGGTGGAAGTGCATTTCCAGTTATATTGGCCACTTTTGATCCCTCTTGATTCAGAGGCTCTCTTTGAAGATCACAGTCAGTGAAAACATTTTTTCCTGTGAATGACACCAATTGAGAGAATTATGGGTAACTCTTAGAACCAGTGAAATAAACAGTTCATTTTCAACTGCCATGGTTCTCTTGCAGATTAGCAGGTGGGTTGCCAGTCAAGATTAAAGGAGAATATTGAGGATGGAAAGAAACAGAAACTTAATAACCTTCTTTCTCCTTTCAATAGACACTTAGATTGTCTGTAAGTTTTCAACATTACAAATAATGTTGCAATATTTATATATATTAATATTTATAAACATTATTACAGATAATATTATTAATGTCTATAATATTTATAGATACTTGAGCCTATGTAGAAGATTTTCTCTAGAATATATTCCCATGAGTAGAATTGCTGGGTCAAAAGGTATATATATCTTCAATTTACTAGATATTATTACATTGCTCTATAAAATGCCTGAACCAATTTACACCCCCATCAGCAAGACATGAGAGTTTCTTTTTTTTTTAATTTAATTAATTAATTTAGTTTTCACCATGCCAGGTCTTTGGTGCCGTGTGAGGGCTTTCTCTAGTTGCAGCGCATGAGCCTCTCATTGCGATGGCTTCTCTTGTTGTGGAACACAGGCTCTAGAGTACGGGCTCAGCAGTTGCGGCACACAGGATTAGTTGCCCAGTGGCATGTGGGATCTTCCCAGACCAGGGATCAAACCCATGTCCCCTGAATTGGCAGGGGGACTCTTAACCACTGGACCATCAGGGAAGTCCAACATGAGAGCTTCTGTTAACTCTACATCCTCACCAAAACTCAGGAGTATCTGGATATTTAATTTTGTTGGTTCATTGGAGGTAAAATTGCCTTTCATTACTGTTTGTATTTCTCTGATGAATAGCCATGATTGACATCTTTTCACATATTTGTTAGGTTTTAAGCTTTCTCTTATGTGAGTTATCAATTCATATTCTGTTGGCTTGCTTCTTGTTTTTCTCTGTTGATTTGTTTTTCCCTGAGTTTCTTTTAAAAATATGATTTGTAATTTTATGTCTTACAAATGGCATCTCCTAGTCCATGAATTTTCTTTACACTGCATCTTTTGGTGCATTTTATAGTTCAGAAGTTTGTCATTTTGATATAGTTGAATTTATTAATCTTGCCTTTGGTATGTTAAGACATCCTTCCCTGTACTGTGGTCACAAATGTATTTTTCTGAATTTGGTTAAAAATGTGTAGAGTTTTATTTTTCACGACTGGAATTTATTTATTTTTTCATTGTGCACTTTCATTCTCTACTGCCATGTGACAAATTACGTAGCAGTTTACAACAGCATAGATTTATCAGTTCACAGTTCTATAAGTCAAAAGCCTTGTACAAAATAGCTGACTTCTTTACTGAGAATCTTACAAGGTTGAAATCTAGGTGTGGACTGTCCATGTGGTAATCTGGAACTTGGACTCCTCTCGAAAGAGAACATGGTTGTGGCAGAATTTTGTCCTTTGCAGCTGTAAGACTGAGGTCTCTGTTTCTTTGCTGGCTGTCAGCCAGAGGCTGCTCTCAAAGCCATCTTCAAAGAATCTACCTTGTTTGGAATCTCTCTCATGAGTCAAATCTCTTACTGAGAATTTCTTCTTCAGGAAGAGGCTTTTCAATCCCTCACCTGACTAGGCCAGGCCCACCCAGGATAATCTCCTCCCTCCACCACTCCCCCTTATCCCTGGTCCACACTATGCAGCTTGCAGGATCCTAGTTCCCCAACCAGGGATTGAACTCCAGGCCCTGGCACTGAGAGCACTGAGTCTTAACCACTGGATCACCAGGAAATTCCCAATCTCCCTTTCTTAAGGTCAACTGATTTGGGATCTTAGATACATCTGCAAACCCTCTAAACAAGTACTACCTCCATTTGTGTTTGAATAAATAACTAGGAAAAGGTGTGTGTGTACCATGGGCATATAATCTTGGGAGACATCTTAGAATTCCACCTACCATATCATATAAAATAAGGATCCATAAAGTAAGGATTCATATCCATGAATTAAAACATATACAAAAGAAGAGAAAATAATTTCATGAACCCCAGTACCCAGCCTCTGATTCCACATGGCTAATCTTGTTCCACCTATCTCTTGATTTCCTTCTCCCCATTCTCCCAGACTATTTTCCAGTAAATCCATGACATACTAATTCATCTTTGTATCTTTCCTTATGTATCTTTAAAGACAAGAACTTCTTTCTAACTAGCCTTCTGACACCAACTACGAGTTCAGTGTTTTCTCAAAACCATCCTCAGATATGATAATTTGCTAGAAGGACACACAGAACTCACAGAAACCTATTATATTCACAATCACTTTTATTACAGGAAAAAGATACAAATTAGAAGAAATAGACAGGGCGGACTCTTGGATGGGGAGGGTTCCAAATGTAAAGTTCTCATGTCCACAGGGATGAGTTACCTTCTTGGCATTGTTATGTGGTACTATGTGCAAGGAGTATTGCCAGGATGCTCACCCAGGCTTTGATATTCAGACTTTTATTGGGATTTCATTATGTAGGCATGATTGATTGAATCATCACCCATGTGATTGAACTTGATCTCCAGCCCCTTTCTGCTCCCAGAGCTCAGGCTGAAACCATGAGACTCACAGTTGGTCTTTCTGGTGTGGCCAGTTCCTACCCTGAATCATCTCTTTGACACAAACTATCAGGCGGGGTCTAAATGACCCACCGTGAATAATGAAGACATTCTTGTTACTTAGGAAACATCAAGGATTTAGAGGTTACCTCCCAGGAACTGGCAACAAAAGCCAGCCACATTCTTCCTTCCTTCCTTCCTTCCTTCTCTCCCTCCGTCCTTTCCTTCCTAACCACAATATCATTATCACACCTAAAAAATTAAAACAATTCCTCTTTTCATCAAATATTCAATAAATGGTCTAATTTTTCCCATCGTCTCATTAAAAAAAGGTTGATTTCTACAAATTAGTATCCTAACAAGCTTCACACATTGCACTCAGTTGATATGTATCTTAAGTTTCTTTTAGCTTAGAGGTTTCCCTTCCCTCTTTTTTCCTCCCTGTAATGTGTCTGGTGGTGAAAATAAAGTCCAATGCTGTAAAAAACAATATTGCACAGGAACCTGGAATGTTAGGTCCACGAATCAAGGTAAATTGGATGTTGTCAAGCAGGAGCTGACAAGAGTGAACAACAACATCTTCGGAATCAGTGAACTAAAAGGGACAGGAATGGGCAAATTTAATTCAGATGACCATTAATATCTGCTATTGTGGGCAAGAATCCCTTAGAAGAAATGGAGTAGCCCTCAGAGTCAACAAAAAGTCTGAAATGCAGTACTTGGATGCAGTCTCAAAAATGACAAAATTATCTTGGTTTGCTTCCAAGGCAAACCATTCAACACAGTAATCCAAGTCAATGCCCCAACCACTGATGCCGAAGAAGCTGAAGTTGAACTGTTCTATGAAGACCTACAAGTCCTTCTAGAACTAACACCCAAAAAGATGTCCTTTTCATCATAAGGGATTGGAATGCAAAAGTAGGAAGTCAAGAGATACCTGGAATAACAGGCAAATTTGGCCTTGAAGTGCAAAATGAAGCAGGGCAAAGGCTTACAGAATTTTGCTAAGAGAATGCGCTGGTCATAGTAAACACTCTCTTCCAACAACACAAGAGATGACTCTACACATGAACATCACCAGATGGTCAACACTGAAATCAGATTGATTATATTCTTTGTAGCCAAGGATGGAGAAGCTCTATACAGTCAGCAAAAACAAGACCAGGAGCTGACTGTGGCTCAGATCATCAGCTCCTTATAACAAAATTCAGACTTAAATTGAAGAAAGTAGGGAAAACCACTAAGCCATTCAAGTATGACCTAAATCAAATACCTTATGATTATACAGTGGAAGTGACAAATAGATTCAAGGGATTAGATCTGGTAGACAGAGTACCTGAAGAACTATGGACAGAGGTTCATAACATTGTACAGGAGGTGGAGATCAAAACCATCCCCAAGAAAAAGAAATGCAAGAAGGCAAAGTGGTTGTCTGAGGAGGCCTTCCAAATGGCTGATAAAACAAGAGAAGCAAAAGGCAAAGGAGAAAGGGAAAGATATATCCAACTGAATGCAGAGTTCCAGAGAAGATAAGAAAGCCTTCTTAAGTGAACAATGCAAAGAAATAGAGGAAAAAAATAAGATAGGAAAGACTAGAGATCTCTTCAAGAAACTTGGAGATACCAAGGGAACATTTCATGCAAAGATGAGCCCAATAAAGAATAGAAATGGCAAGAACCTAACAGAAGCAGAAGAGATTAAGAAGAGGTGGCAAGAATACACAGAAGAACTATACAAAAAAGTTCTTAGTGACCCAGATAACCACGATGGTGTGGTCACTTACCTAGAGCCAGACATCCTGGAGTGTGAAGTCAAGTGGGCCTTAGGAAGCATCACTATGAACAAAGCTAGTAGAGGTAATGGAATTCCAGCTGAACTATTTCAAATCCTAAAAGATGATGCTGTTAAAGTGCTTGCATTCAATATGTCAGCAAGTTTGGAAAACTCAGCAGTGGCTACAGGATTGGAAAAGGTCAGTTTTCATTCCAATCCCAAAGAAAGGCAATGCCAAAGAATATTCAAACTACTGTACAATTGCACTCATTTCACATGCTAGCAAGGTGATGCTCAAAATCCTTCAAGGTGGGTTTCAACAGTACGTGAACCAAGAAATTCCAGATGCACAAGCTGGATTTAGAAAAGGCAGAAGAACCAGAGATCAAATTGCCAACATCCATTGGATCATAGAAAAAGCAAGAGAATTCCAGAAAAACTTCTACTTCTGCTTCATTGACTATGCCAAAGCCTTTGACTGTGTGGATCACAATAAACGATGGAAAATTCTTAAAGAAATGGGAATACCAGACCCCCTTATCTGTCTCCTGAGAAACAAGAAGGAACAGTTAGAACTGGACATGAAAGAAGTGACTGGTTCCAAATAGGGACAGGAGTATGTCAAGGCTGTATATTGTCATCCTGCTTATTTAACTTATATACAGAGTACATCATGCGAAATGCCAGGCTGGATGAAGCACAAGCTGGAATCAAGATTTCTGGGAGAAATATCAATAACCTCAGATGTGCAGATGATACCTCCCTTATGACAGAAAGTGAAGAGGAACTAAAGAGACTCTTGATGAAGGTGAAAGAGGAGAGTGAAAATGTTAGCTTAAAACTCAACATTCAAAAAACTAAGATCATGGCATCTGGTCCCATCAGTTCAGTTCAGTTCAGTTGCTCAGTCGTGTCCGACTCTTTGAGATCCCATGGACTGCAGCACTCCAGGCTTCCCTGTCCATCACCAACTCCTGGAGTTTACTCAAACTCATGTCCATTGAGTTGGTGATGCCATCCAACCATCTCATCCTCTGTCATCCCCTTCTCCCACCTTCAGTCTTTCCCAGCATCAGGGTCTTTTCAAATGAGTCAGTTCTTCAAATCAGGTGGCCAAAGTATTGGAGTTTCAGCTTCAACCATCAGTCCTTCCAATGAATATTCAGGACTGATTTCTTTTAGGATGGACTAGTTGGATCTCCTTGCAATCCAAGGGACTCTCAAGAGTCTTATCCAACACCACAGTTCAAAAGCATCAATTCTTCAGTGCTCAGCTTTCTTTATAGTCCAACTCTCACATCCATACATGACTACTGGAAAAACCATAGCTTTGACCAGACGGACCTTTTTTGGCAAAGTAATGTCTCTACTTTTTAATATGCTGTCTAGGTTGATCATAACTTTTCTTCCAAGGAGTAAGCATCTTTTAATTTCATGGCTGAACTCACCATCTGCAGTGATTTTGGAGCCCCAAAATCTGTGTGTCACTGTTTCCACTGTTTTCCCATCTATTTGCCATGAAGTGATGGGACCAGATGCCATGATCTTATTTTCTGAATGTTGAGCTTTAAGCCAACTTTTTCACTCTCCTCTTTCACTTTCATCAAGAGCCTCTTTAGTTCTTCGCTTTATGCCATAAGGGTGGTGTCATCTACATATCTGAGAGTATTGATATTTCTCCTGGCAATCTTGATTCCAGGTTGTGCTTCATGCAGCCCAGCGTTTCTCTTGATGTACTGTGTATATAAGTTAAATAAGTAGGGTGACAATATACAGCCTTGACGTACTCCTTTCCCTATTTGGAACCAGTCTGTTGTTCCATGTCCAGTTCTAACTGTTGCTTCCTGACCTGCATACAGATTTCTCAAGAGGCAGGCTCTAAAGTGGTCTGATATTCTTATCTCTATAAGAATTTTCCACAGTTTGTGGTAATCCACACAAAGACTTTGGCATAGTCAATAAAGCAGAAATAGATGTCCCATCACTTCATGGCAAATAGATGGGAAAACAGTGGAAACAGTGACGACTTTATTTTCTTGGGCTCCAAAATCCCTGCTGATGGTGACCGCAGCCATGAAATTAAAAGATACTTGCTCCTTGGAAGAAAAGTTATGACCAACCTAGACAGCATATTAAAAAGCAGAGACATTACTTTGATGACAAAGGTGCACTAGTCAAAGCTATGTTTTTTCCAAAAGTCATGTACAGATGTGAGCCGCTGCTGCTAAGTCACGTCAGTCATGTCCAACTCTGTGCGACCCCATAGACGGCAGCCCACCAGGCTTCGGTCCCTGGGATTCTCCAGGCAAGAGTACTGGAGTGGGTTGCCATTGCCTTCTCCAACAGATGTGAGAGGTGGAGATAAAGAAGGCTGAGAGACAAAGAATTGATGCTTTTGAACTGTGGTGCTGGATAAGACTCTTGAGAGTTCCTTGGACAGCAAGGAGATCAAATCAGTCAATCCTAGAGGAAATCAACTCTGAATTGGAAGGACTGCCGAGGTCCAGCCCCGGCTGATCCAGGGAGTTCGAAGCGGGGACAGCTCGGTGAGGATCAAGATACAATAGCTTCAATTAGATATTAATTAGAGATGTAAAGAGTAATAGAATGAGGATAGCTCAGTAGGAAAATTCAGTGGAGAAAAGAGGCTGAGTAGCTTGGTTTACGCGGGAGACCAATAAAACTTCAAGACAAGAAGTTTGCACCACTTACGTAGGCCGCAGGCATCCTTCCATTCTCCCGAAGGAGAGGAGACACTGAGGCCTCCCCGGTCGGATCTTAGAAACCCAGGCATAATTAGTAAGCTTGGTGGGTTCCGTGCTCCAGATGGAGACTCAGCCAGAGTTTGAGAGAGAGAGCGACATGGGGAGACCAGTATTTCGAGAAACTGATCCCAATTCTTTATTTTCCATGGTCTACTTTTATACACTGAAATGTTATGCAAAAGTCACGCAGGGTCAGCAGTCCTGACTTTTATCAAAGTCAGGTGCTTCATACAAATGTATACAGAGGTCTTAGGGGTGTTACATCATCTTCTGGCCAGGGGGCCTGCTGACAATTTATGACCCTCTCCTTGTGACAGCGGTCAGTCAACCAGGACACTTATTTCTCCAGGGGTGATTATTCTTAAAAAAGACTCCACCTTCCGAAGGTACCAGCTAAAGTTACATTCCTATAGGGTGAGGGTGTAGTGGGTTTTAATTAAGGAAAGAATTTACTTAGCCTAAGGTCTAACGTGATTAATATCAAAGGTTAATACTTATTTTTTCTATATATTCATTAATGTGTGTAAGGGCAGGGGATGTGGAGACTTAGCAACAAACATTGGCTCAACAAATGAAAAACCCTTCACCAATACAATTTCTAATCAGCCCACTATACTTATACTAATGGTTTTCTAACTTTTCTAAGGAACCTGTTTTTAGAAGGTTTAAAGCATCTCGTGCCTCTCACGGTTGGGAGGCTGTGAGCAATCACATGTGGCCGGACAAGCCAGTCAGGCAGGCTAGAGAATCTTCAGAGGAGTTTGTAGGTTGAAACACTCTTTTCACGCCCAGAAGTTTTTATTAACTGGAGCTCTAAGTTAACTCCTTCTCCGAAAGAGGTGGTGGGGGACAGCCCCCTGTCAAGTCAGAGGTGTAGGTGAGAGCACAAAGTAATAAAGTAGGCAGGCTCTGGTTATGGGGATAGATGCTCGAGGATTTCCAGGGGGACTCCTGAGGCTCGATCCCACCTTTGCGTATGTTGAGCCTCCTTTCTCATGACCTTTGCCACAGGCGGAGTGCCTCACGCTGGCCCCCAACAAAGGACTGATGCTTTGGCTGAAGTTCCAATACTTTGGCCACCTGATGTGAAGAGCCAGCTAATTGGAAAATATCCTGATGCTGGGAAAGATTGAAGGCAGGAGAAGGGGACAACAGAGGATGAGATGATTGGATGGCATCATTGACTCAATGGGCTTGAATTTGAGCAAATTCCAGAAGATAGCAAAGGACAGGGAAACCTGGCATGCTGCAGTCCATGGCTTTTCAAAGAGCTGGATACGACTTAGCAACTGAACAAAATAACTTATTTGTGGAAGAAAATGAGTCAGTTGTTCTATAGAGGCTACCATATTATGGATTTTGCATAAATTACATAACCATGAAATTCACCCAGATACAGTTTACACCTGACATACTTGAATTCACTTAGCTAGAGTAGACTGTTCAAACTCATCTTGTGATACACATTTCACAGGTGCAAATAAACACTCTAAAGGCCTTTGTGAAACAGTCACTAGTTTAGTGAACAGCTTTGTGGCTTGGGAAGTCTGGAATATTTACCTGTCCTTGATCCGTCCTTCAAGCTTAATGCATGTAAACCTTATGTTTACATATCCTCCAGTGCTCGGAGAACTCCAGGACTTCAAGGCTTATTTCTATCTGGCAGATACTTCATAAAGGTCTGTTACTATAGCCCCACCCAAGAGGATTCCTATGAATAAAACAAATTAGGATATCTATCTGAGACCTGAATGAACTCTTCATGCATTTGCTTGTGCTCAGTTGCTCAGTCACGTCCAATTCTTTGGGACCTATGGACTGCAGCCCTCCAGACTCCTCTGTCCATGGGATTCTCCAGGCAAGAATACTGGAGTGGGTTGCCACACCCTCCTCCAGAGGATATTCCTGACCCAGGGATTGAACCCACATCTCCATCTCCTGCATTTGCAGGTGGATTCTTCACTACTGAGCCACTTGACCTCTTCCCATAAAGAAATGAAGATTTGACCAACAAGGGCTTTGTAGGCCTGGGGTTCACTTGTATAAACTCCGGGGGAAAAATAACTGGCACTCTGGCCAGGTTGGGAATAAAGTTTTCTGGAATTAGATAATCTTTTAAGTCAAGATTGCACAAATTTACAGAATACCTAAAAAGCTCAACTCAGTAAAACTGGCTTGTCTCAAAAACAGACATGTCTTTTTAAAAGGTGTTTGAGAAATGCTCAGAGGACTGAAATGGAGGATGTGAGTTGGGTAATTCTTCTCCACTCTAAAGGCACTGGAATTATGTCTTCCCATAATGTGACATGCCATGAACAGTCCTATTCTGTCCAATGCATTTAATGATAATGGTAAAAGCTGAACCCAACATAAGTGTCTTTAAAAGGCCTATCACAATTGTCTTGCAATTGATGGATCTACTGGTCTCTGAAAGAGCTTCATTGTCATGTTCAGAGGAGAAACTGGCCTCCCACAATGAGTATGTATTAAATGCCCTGAATATATTTTCAGAGACAAAGCTACTTCTCTCAGTTGTGGCTTTAGGCCAGGTTTTTGTCCTGTTGAACACAGCATCTGAGGATGAGATGGATATCATGACCATCTCATGAATCCTCTTGTGGCTAGAAGGAGCCCTTGGCCTATGGGACTCCATGAGCTACTCTGACCAAATGCCAAGATGTTTAGCAGATTTAAAATGCAGTTGTACCAACTGATCTATCATAGTGAAGGAACTCAGAACCACATATGCCACTCCAAACTCAGAATTCTCTCCATCCCAGGATTTGTCTTTCCATGAACTGTCTAGCAACATGCATAACATATGAAGTTCAGAGCACGAGGAAACTTCCTTTTGAGGAGTATGGTTTTCAGGGACAAGGTCAGTAGCTTTGTTCCTCCCTAGCTCCCATCACTAGAATCTCCATTTGGAACCCCAAGGCCAGCTTCCACAGGCTTTCCCTGGTGGCTCAGATGGTAAGGAATCTGCCTGCAATGCAAGAGACCTGGTTTGATCCTTGAGTCAGGAAGATCCCCTGGAGAAGGAAATAGCAACCCACTATGGCACGCCACTCCAGTACTCTTGCCTGGAAAATCCCATGGATGGAGGAGCCTGGTAGGCTGCAGTCTATGGGGTCGCTCAGAGTGAGACACAACTGAGCGACCTCACTTTCACTTTTCACTTTCATGCATTGGAGAAGGAAATGGCAACCCACTCCAGTATTCTTGCCTGGAGAATCCCAGGGACGGGGGAGCCTGGTGGGGTGCTGTCTCAGGGGTCGCACAGAGTTGGACACGACTGAAGCGACTTAGCAGCAGCAGCAGGAGCCAGTATTCTTGCCTGGAGAATTCCATGGACAGAGGAGCCTGGCGGGCTACAGTCCATGGGATCATAAACAGCTGGACATGGCTGAGCAGCTAACACACTTGGCAAGCTTCTACAGAACTGAGGATTGTTCGCTGTGGACTTGGGACATGTCCATTGACAGACTATGCCATGTAGGGAGGATATACTCATGGGAACAAGTTGTTGGGAAGACGGGGAGCTCTGGATTGTTGTTCTTTCATAGGACAGCTGCTAGAAGAAATCTTGTGTTGGGAGCTAGAGCCAGTGAGGGGAGATGTGTAAGGTAGCCCTGAAGAGCTGGTGGATCAACATTTTGCCATGTGGCTCAGGGAAGTGTAGGATAAAGCTGGGTTCTTAGGAGAACTGCTGCTGAGGAACGAAGTGCCTCCTGAAGAGGCTGCTGTGGAGGAATGGATGCTGAAGGAGGAAGAAGATTTGGGGAGGTTGTTGACAAATGGAGCTAGGCTAGGTATGCGTGAAGCTTTGCAATGTGTGGGGACTGCATGCAAGATTGACTTGGGCCTGGTTTCTAAGGTGCTGCCATTTATACCACTGTTCTAGAAACCTTTGCTGAGGGGAGCCTGGCAAGAAAGCGCTTTGTATCTAGAACTCTTGGGGTTTTCCTCCTCAAATTGATCCAGTACCATGGTCCGTTCAGCTGGAGAATTGAGAGGGCGATTACAGAGCGCTAGAGAGTGATGGTCTGGGAAACTGGGTTTTGGAAAATTTCTTTGTTACTTTTGTACGTGAAGACCTGTGACGTTTACACAAAGCGACGGGGCTGCCCATTCTGTCTGATAAAATGAGAACCTTTCCACTGCTTTTTAAAAAACTTGTTCTGGTTCGTTCTTTCTTTCTTTTGCTGCCCCAGGGTCCTAGTTGTGGCATGTGGGATCTAGTTCCCTGACCAGGGATCGGACCCAGGACCCCCACACTGGGAGCCTGGAGTCTCAGCCACTGGACCACCAGGGAAGCCCTGAATGAGAACTTTTTAGGAGGCTTAGTCTATGTTTCCTTCACCCTGACTTTGTTCTATTTATTTATTTGGCTGCACCGGGTCTTCATTGCAGCATGTCAGATCTTTAGTTGCAGTGCGTGAGATGCGGTTCCCTAACCAGGGTTTGAACCTGGACCCACTGCATTGGGAGTGCAGAGTCTCGGCCACTGGACCACCAGGGAAACTCCACCTTTGCCTTAACTGTGAAGGAGCCTTTACTTTCTTCTCGGTCAGTATGGATGTCAGGGACCTGTGGTGTGGTCCTTTCTCCTTACACAGAGACCTAGTGTGCACTCAGCCTTGGGCCCAGAGTTTGAACTTCAGCACCCAAACCGTTCATGCAGTCCTCCCTAGACTGGCTCTCCTCTCATTACAGATCATAATCCTCTGGTCCCATCTTTCCCACCTGAAAGAGTACCTTCCTGATAACAGCATTCCACTGACCTTTCTTCTGGGCTCTGCTCCCCTTTTCTTCTTCGTTTCCAGAGCAAATCTGTTCTCTCTGCTCCTTGTCTTTTTCCTCTTGCAGCATCTCTGCAGTCTTTGCTTGCGTGTGCACCTGGCATTCATCCTGGTACTGGGCCATCTGCTATGCCATTGCCCTGCCAATAGCTTCTTTAAATTTCTGTAGAGGCTCCTCCAGATGCACCCCCACCAACAGGTTCCCAGAAATGAAGTCTTGGGGCAAGTATGACCAGGATGTCCTTTTGCTTCAGCACAGGGATGAAGTCACATGGCCATGTGCCTCAGAACAGATCTGCTTGCTCAGCTACCAGGTTTGTACCTCTGCGCCCAGTTGGATCCCATTGATATCCTGGGTGAAGCACTGCCTTTTGCACTGTCCCTCAGCTTCTGGCAGCGTGAACTGGCTCCTCAAGGCACTTCTCCAGGGGCACTGGCAGGCTTTTGAAGAGAAAAGAAAACTGTGAATTCTCCATCCAATCCCACCCCATGGGAATCTCTTTCATCATCCATATTACAGAAGGGGCTTCCTTCTGGAGACTCACTGAGCAGCTGCTTCAGGTCCAAATCAGTTAGAGAGACCATAGCAGTGACCTCCTGGAACAACCCACTGTCAGAGGCTGAGCAGAAGATTGAGAGTGAGGGGTGCTACCCTGCTCCCACAGCCTTATGATCCTCGTGCATGTTTTTCCTAGGCCAATTTCTCATTTATAAATGTCTTTACATTTCTTTATCACTTCGAGCCTCAAGAACACATCTTCTTTTCCTTACCATCATGAAGAGCTGTGAAGCCCATTTGGGGAAAGCTGGCCTTTGTTCATTTCTTCTGCCACACCCAAGCAGAGCCCCCAGGAGCAAAGGACCAGCCCCAGGCACATTACATGGGCTTCATGACCTTAAGGGAGAGGGAAGTGGGGTCTCAGGAGGTGGGGGCAGTGCTGACTGGTCAGAAGCCCAGGGAGGAGGAAAGGAGGCCTGCTTTCTTTGAATAAATGTTATGCCTTCACTGGGCTCCTGGAACATCCCTAACATAATTATTTTCAAGTATTTTTTTTCTATTCCGTAACACTGACTTCACCTGTATTGAATTCATATCCGATTATTTTGTTAGATGTTTTTTTCTGTAGCATGAGATTTCTTCATGCACTCTAGGATTTTTTGTTTGCACATTCATTTGGAGTGCCTTTTCCTTTGTTTTATTTTCACTTACATCCTGACTTCATTCAGTTGTTTAGCAATTGCCTCCACTCGGTATCCATTTTGCAGTAGGAAATTGAATACAAGTGGCACCGTCGCCCTCTGTTTCCTAAGCTTGTAACTCCCTATACTATTGAAGAGACTTCCCAGATAGTGCTAGTGGTGAAGAACCCGCCTGTCGATGCAGGAGACATAAGAGATGTGAGTTCGATGCAACCCTCATCTCTTTGCTTAAGCTAGCTCCAATGGGTTTCTGATACTAGAAATTAAAAGGTTCAGTGAGGGATTTCCCTGGTAGTCTAGTGGCTAAAACTCTGTGCTCCCAGTGCAGGGGGCCCGGGTTCCATCAGATCAGAGAACTAGATCCCACATGCCACAACTGAGTTTGTATTCCACAACTAAAAAATCCAAGGAAGATGCAAGATACCATGTGTGGCAACTAAGACTCAGTGTAGCCAAATAAATAAATATTTTTTAAAATATAGGTGCAGTGAATACGTGTCTTTTGGGCATGCCTTGATCCAGTGTGTTTGTGATTCCTGTGCCAAGAACCACTGCACCCTTGCTCTGGGATTTCCTCCTTCCAGAACTCCCTCTTTGAAGTATCTATCTTGGCTCTCACTATGCAGGGGGAGAGTTTGGACATCTCTCCATACAAACTTTGTCAGGAAGATGGGATTTGGTCAGGAAAACAGAACCACTCTATGGACCGCAGGAAACCAAGAGGCCGAAGGCTTGCATGATGTGGGGAAGCTGAGGGAGTGAGGGTCTGTGGGCTGAGGCTGGAAGCTTGGAGGAACAGTCACTGAAGCCTCCAGTACAAAGCACTGGTGATTCTCAGAAGTCCTCCAGGAAATTAGCACAGTTGCTACACTTCTCAAGCGAAAATGGCTGAACCAAATGATCTCTAGGGTCTTTTCCAGTTTTGAGGTATGCTGAGTCTTTAACAAGGTCCAGAGAGCATCCTGGGTAGAATCATCAGTAGCAAGGAAAACATGAAAGGCTGGGGAGCTCAACGACTCTTAGTTGAGTGACAAGAGCCCCTGGCACACTGGCCTGTGAATGAGAAGGCAAAGCCCGGTGTTTCTACAGTTTTTCTCATAACTCTGGCTTTCCTGATCAAACCATCCCTCCATCCAATCCTGAGCTCTCTCTCATTGGTTCAGCCTCCTGATATTTGTACTATGACCTGCCAATGAGGATGTGTTCTCTTGCCCCAGCTGACTGCTCAGTGCTGATTCGTGAATGGTGTCATTATTCCCTGTGAGCCTGGAGGGGACAGAAACACTTTTGCTCCCTGGGTCTCCTTGACCAATTGACTTAACCAAATGCACAAGGATCTGGGACAAAGACCCATACCTTCCTTCCCACTTAGAAAATTAGCCCATCTTTTTGAAACCTCTCCTTCAGTCAGCCTGTTTTACTCACCTCACTGAATCTGTAAAATCTCCCTTGTACATCAAGACATTGTGAAAGGTTTACTTGCCTTCAGTCACGTGCTTTTCAAAATGTGTTAATTATGCATTACTCATTGAGTATGCTCTGAGCTGTTGCTGCTAATGTCATCTTATTGGACTGGGGAGAAGTTACTTGTAGCGGTTACGTAATCTTCAGACTTGCTGACAAGGAGTTTCACTACCATAATATGCTTAATTGGGGGTCCTCAATTTTGATTTATTGTCCTGATAAAATCAAATCCTTCTGGTATATTCTTCCTTTAGTAAGATAGTAAAGGGAGTCAGCATTTTCTTTTATCTAGATGTTCAACTTCTCTTCCGCAGACAAATACCATTGAAATATTGAAGTAATAATGATGGTCTAAACAGAGAACTCAATGTTCTTATACTAAAGATTAATGGGTTTTAATATTTTATTTGTCAAAGTAAACCATAGAGCATTATTTCATCTTCTCAAATTTTAGTCTCAGAAAGGATGCAGTTTCAGTACTCATATACATGGTGAAATTTATTGATCAGAAATGCTATCATTTCTTTGTAGTCTCCATAAATGGTTTGATTATCAAATAGACTGACATAGAACACTTGACAGTTCTTTCTTTATTATACATTGTAATTAATCTTGCAACCAGTTTTATTTGTCAATTTAAAAAAATGAGTCAGTGAAACATACAGTTAAAACATGGTGTGGTTCTATGACACATAGTCATGATTCACAGTCCAGAACAGGTCCATGCATAAACCAACTTTGCTTTTGATTAAACGGCAATGCATGTTTATACAGCATCCTCTAAGTACCCAAGGAAACCCTGTATTTGCAGCTGAAATGGGTATACTGCCACTTTGTCTTTTCAGAAGCATGGGTCAATTGCTTTTGGTCAAATACATTTTTGGTCCCATCTGTATAATCAAAGCAATAATGAATTGTGGCAGTTTTAAAATATGTCCACAAAGCCTTTGACACCTTTCCCAGGTGGGTTCTATGACCTCTCCATCCTAACCTGTACTGATGTTAGAGACTCATTTATAGTCTGGAGAATCAGAAAAGTGATTCACACAACTTTTGAGGCAACGCAATGTCTACTTGGTTCTCTTGGGGCACTTGCTGTGGCGCAAGCCAGGTGCCATGTAAGCAATCCAACCCCTCATGCTGTTGAGGCCACTTGGAGGTGCTTCACTTAACAACCCAACTGAACTCCCAACCAACACCAAACAGCCAGATGCATGAGTAAGTCATTTTGCACATCTAGCTCACTTGAGCCTTTAGATGACTCCAGTTATCGAGAGAGTCCAACTGAGCCCTTCTCCAATTCTGTGGTCAAATAGTTTTGAAGAGAATTCTGCATCTTAGGAGATTGAAAATGCACATTGTAACATTAAAGGCTCTGATAAGTCCTGCAATACATAAATCTAATAAATTTAGTTCAAATTTATTTAGCCATGGAACCATTTTGTCTTGAGACATCTATTAGGATCTGATTGATAAAATTAACACTCTGATTAATAAAGTTTTCAATTATAAAATTTTTCAGCTATGTGTTTAGTTATTCAGTTGTGTTCAACTCTTTGCGACCCCATGGACTGCAACCCACCAGGCTTCTCTGTCCATGGGGATTCCCCAGGCAAGAATACTGGAGTGAGGTGCCATGCCCTCCTCCAGGGGATCTTCCCAACCCAGGGATCAAACCCAAATCTCCTGGATTGCAGGCGGATTCTTTACTGTCTGAGCCACCTATAGCTTGGGACTATAGCTTGGCTCAGAATTTAGCAATAGAGCCTGTTACAGTTGCAATAGTTAACTAATTTCATCTTGATGAAGAAATCAAACTTCCACGGGGAGGAACAAATAATAGGGATGAGTTAAGGATCTGAAATATTATATCAGAAAATAAGAGGCTACTGGTTCAACCAGAAATTACACACAAGTGCAGGGAATACATCAGTAATCATCAGAAAGGAAGTTCCTTC
Organism: Bos taurus; assembly: GCF_002263795.3. Classification (NCBI taxonomy): domain Eukaryota; kingdom Metazoa; phylum Chordata; class Mammalia; order Artiodactyla; family Bovidae; genus Bos; species Bos taurus. The sequence goes on from NC_037357.1 coordinate 99,160,155, forward strand.
TGGATAGGAAAACAATTGGGTTTTAAAATGTCCCTTGGTTCTGCTTCTTTTGGTAGTCCGAGGAGTGGCAGAAACTCCTGGCTGGGTCTTAGAGCAAATCAATTTATCTATCTACTTACCTACCTTCCTATCCATCCATTTTCATTCCTTTCACTTGAAGAGGTAATATATTCATATAGCATAAAATTCACAAAGAACAGAGTGATATACACTGAAAACTCTCCCTCCCACTCTGTCTTTCAATTACACTGTTTCCAGTTTCTTATCTCTCTTTCTCAGGGTTAACTTAAGCACATAGAAGCAAATACATATATATGTCCTTAAAACATATAGTACATATTATACATATTGTGTTCTGCACTTTGCTATTTTTAAATATGTATTTTAAAATATGTATTTTTAAAATACATATTTAAAGTAAACTAAAGAGCCTCTTGATGAAAGTGAAAGAGGAGAGTGAAAAAGTTGGCTTAAAACTCAACATTCAGAAAACTAAGATCATGGCATCTGGTCCCATCACTTCATGGGAAATAGATGGGGAAACAGTGGAAACAGTGCCTGACTTTATTTTTCTGGGCTCCAAAATCACTGCAGATGGTGATTGCAGCCACGAAATTAAAAGACACTTACTCCTTGGAAGGAAAGTTATGACCGACCTAGATAGCATATTAAAAAGCAGAGACATTACTTTGTCAACAAAGACATGGCTTTGTCAACAAAGACATGAATTTGTCAAAACAAAAGTCAAGGCTATGGTTTTTCCAGTGGTGTATGGATGTGAAAGTTGGACTATAAAGAAAGCTGAGCACAGTAGAATTGATGCTTTTGAACTGTGGTATTGGAGAAGACTCTTGAGAGTCCCTTGGACCGAAAGGAGATCCAACCAGTCCATCCTAAAGGAAATCAGTCCTGGGTGTTCATTGGAAAGACTGATGTTGAAGCTGAAACTCCAATATTTTGGCCACCTGATGCGAAGAGCTGACTTATTTGAAAAGACCCTGATGTTGGGAAAGATTGAAGGCAGGAGAAGGGGACGACAGAGGATGAGATGGTTGGATGGCATCATCAACTCAATGGACATGAATTTGGGTAAACTCCGGGAGTTGGTGATGGACAGGGAGGCCTGGTGTGCTGTGGTTCATGGGGTTGCAAAGAGTTGGACATGACTGAGCAACTGAACTGAACTGAAAGTAACTCCATATCCATACATGGTGAGTTTCCTTATTCTTATTTTTCTCATATTTTTCTCCACTGAATATTTCATTGTATGGATGTATCATAATATAATTAACCAGTCATTTATTGGTGTCTTTTCCTGTTATAAACAATGTTGCAATGAATAAATTTGGACATGCATCGCTTTGCCTGTGTGCAAATGTATCTGAGGATAAGTGACTAGACACGGACTCACTGGGTCAAATGTTGGCAGGTGTTGTTGGCGCCTGGCCCTGATCTCTTTTATGGGACTGGTGTATCCATTTCTTAGCTGCTTCAGGTGTTGGCTTCTAAAAATCTCACCTGTGCTTCCTTTTTCTTTCTTAATGTTAACTGAATTTTATTTTTCTTGGCCACATGCAGGATGATCTTAGTTCCCTGACCACGGGATAGAACTCATATTCCCTGCAGTGGAAGTGCAGAATGTTAACCTCTGGACCACTGGGGAAGTCCCTCACATGTGCTTTCTTTTCTGGGGAACTGCTGTTGACTGACAGTTGCTACCAGGCCCACAGATGTCTTGGAAATTACAGGCTCTTCTGGGGCCAGCCCCTGGACAATGACTTACAGATGTGTGGTTATCACAAGCCAGTCTCCTTGTCTCTGGGTGGAATAGATTCTGTGGTACATTCACTCAAGAGCCTCTTGTGGGATGCAGCTGAGGCTAGACAGATCTTAAGCCATGTCTTGCCCTATCCCCTTCCCCCGCCATCCTGCTTCCCTTACTCCTCTGAAGGTTTCTTCTGAGAACATTCCCTTAACAACTCATTTGTACAAGAATCCCTGTTTCAGCCTCTGTTTCTAGGGAGCCTAGACTAAGACAAATGTTATGTGCTCATCTAATTTTTTTGTTGTTAAATCACATTTTTTTAAATTAAGGTGAAATTCATGTAACATAAAATTTGTCATTTCAAAATATACAATTCATTTAGTGTATTCACAACATCTTTATTTCATTGGCTATAGTCCCAAACGACACTATACCCAGTAAGCCATCATATCCCTCAGCCCTTGACAACCAACCACTGTTTCTGTTTCTATGGATTCGACATTCTGAACATTTCATATAAATAAAATCATATAATCTGTGATCTCTTGGCGCACATGTAATTTTTAAAATAAATTTCATAGATATTGTTCAGTTGTCTCATAGAGGTTGCACCAATTTAGATTCATCCTAGCAATGTAAGAAAGTGTTAGGGAAAATTTTATCATCTTAATTGCTCACCAAGTATTAGTGAAAGAGTGAATATATGCTGTGTCTTATTTTGGTGTTAGTGTATTTGGAGTAGTGTGTGCATGCTAAGTCGCTTCGGCCATGTCTGACTTTTTATGATGCTGTGGACTGTAGCCCACCAGTCTCCTCTATCTATGGAATTCTCCAGCCAAGAATACTGGAGTGGGTTGCCATGCCCTTCTCCAGGGGATCTTCCCCACCTATGGACTGAACCCGTGACTCTTAAGTCTCCTGCACTGGCAGGTGTGTTCTTTACCACTAGCGCCATCTTGGGCTTCTCTGATGGCTTGGTGGATAAAGAATCTCCCTGCAGTGCAGGAGACACAGAAGAGGTGTGTTCAACCCCTGGGTCAGGAAGATCCCCTGGAGTAGGAAATGGCAAGCCACTCTGGTATTCTTGCCTGAAAAATCCCATGGACAGAAGACCCTGGAGGGATACAGTCCAAAGGGTTGCAAAGAGTTGGAGGTGACTGAGCCCGAGCACATCCTATTAGCATATTTGGAGCTGTGTATCCCTACTTTTAAAAATATGTTTGTTTCCAGAGGAACTGGGACACCTGTCTGTGTAAAAGTTTGTTTCCATCTTGATGGCCATATGACCACTGATCTCATGGCCCTTCCATTTGCTATGGGTACCAGGGAGTGCTGAAAAGTAGATGATGGGGAGGGCCATGGCCAAAGGGAAAGGATAGGAAGGGTTAGTATTTTCTAGGATATAGGAAAATAAAAGGTCTCAATTTTTTTTAAATCAAAAAGCACAGAATACCTAGATGGGAGGGGAATATTTGGGATTCATAGGGAGATTCTGAGTCCAACTTTGACCAACGCTTTTAGAGGATATGTGGTCTAACCTACAATGTGGTTTGCATAAGCCAGAGGAAGCCTGCTGTGGGCTTTCAGGTCAGCACACTTGAGATCCAATCCAGCTCCACTGCCTTCTAACTCTATGCCCTTATCTTTCTGAGTCTTGGTTTCATTTTCAGTAAAATAACAACAACAATAATACCTATCTTGCAAAGTTATTATGAAAATTCAGTGTGTTTGGTCCTGGGTGAGGTTATATAAAGAGTATTGAACAGATAGTAGAAATTGTGGTTATTATTATCGTTGAAGAGCTCTCCTCAATTATAATGAAAGGTTTCAGAACTACAAAATGTATTTAGTATAGAAGAAGCCCCAGGAGAAGGACTCTTGGGTCTACACTTTTCACATCATCCTATTCCAATTCTTTTAAAAATTTTTTATTTATTATTTATTTTTTTGGCTACACAGCAAGTGGGATCTTAGTTCCTCGACCAGAAATTGAACTTGCATCCCCCGCAGTGGAAGTGCAGAGTCTTAACTACTGGACTACCAGGGAAGCCCCCCAATTCTTTTTCACTAATGAAGGTCCATACTCCCCTCTCACTGCCTTCATCTCCCACTTCATCCAGGGGCTGGCATAAACAGCCAATAAAAGAAAGCCAGAGTGCATGGGTGGCAGGGTTTTCTCTGCTGGTAAATGTTTGGGAACCCAATGACCTGTACTTAAGAGGAAAGGCTGACCACCTATATAGCAAGGGGTTTCAATGGTGGAGAGTTTTCCCATTTCCACTGAGGACAACATAAAAGAAAATGGAGATGCTGGAACAGAGAGGGTTAAGATGGACTTAAGCTAGCTCTTCAAAGACCCTCAGTGCTAGAAGTTTCCATTCTGTGAACACATTGCCTCTGGGTTTATTTGAGTGTACTCCAGCTTTATGCTTCAGTATTGGCTTTGTATTATCTAAGCCACCCAAAGGAATCCCCACACAGAATACAAAATGCACACATTATAGAATAAAGCCAAGGATTTTTTTTTTTTTTTTCCACTGCACCTTGCAGTTTGCAGGATCTTAATTCCCTCACCAAGGATTGCACCTAGGCCACAGCAGGGAAAGCACTGAGTCCTAACCACTGAACCATCAGGGAAGTCCCAAGGATTACTTTTCATTTATTTTATTTTATTTTTTTTATGCTGCAAAAAGCTTTATTGTTTCCATTTGGTCCAAGGTTTGAGAGAGGGCTCCAGGGTGTTAAAAAGCTGCCTAGTGGCCGCAGAGAGGGGCTTCAGGCAGCCCTGATGTTAGGTGGGTTCTTCAATGGCCACTGGTCTCCAGAAGCTCCTAGTCGTGCTTGAGGGCGGGCCTTTCGAAGAGATACTCACTCAACCCAGCCTGGGGACCAGCCAGCCTGCGGAGGTTGGTCAGGTGGTCACCCATCTTCTTGATGAGTTTCACTTCCTCATCTAGGAAGTGGTTCTCCAGGAAGTCACAGATGTGGGGTCTCCGCGGGCAGAAGCCAGGCCATGCAGATCCAACAGGGCTTGATTTAGGTTCTTCTCTATGAGAAGGGTGGCTTCCATAGCGTCCTGGGTTTTACCCCACTCATCTTGAGATGGCTTCTGCCATCTCCAGGAAGAGGGGGCAGCCACCACACTGGTTTTGCAGTTTCAAGAGACGCTCCACGCCCTCGCGCTTCTCCTTGGTCAATTCACGAAAAAAGTGACCCACACCCTCCAGGACCACATCGTCGAGGTCGAAATAGAAGCCCAGAGAGAGGTAGGTGTAGGAGGCCCGCAGTTGCATGTTAACCAGGCGGTTGACGGCGGCCTCCACCTCGGTAGAATAATTCTGACGAATCTGGGAGCTCATGATTGGTTGGTAATAATAGGGAGTTAAAAAATGGTGGCTGGTCCCGGTGATCGTGGACAGCTGAGTGACAGACTCCGGAGGTTGCGACTGGAAAAAAGGTTGGAGGGTGGTCAGAGGCTGAAGCAAGGGGCGTCCCTGGGTCTGTTCCGTCCAAGCACTGTTGAAGCAAGACACAGATCCGCAGGGCTGCTGAGCGCACTTTGGATTACTTTTTAAAAAACCCTCATTATGTTTAAAATAAATTTGGGGGTACATTTCAAATGCTCCTCTTTCATTATATTCCCCACTATTGTCCTGCTCATAAATGTTGATGTTGTATAATGAATAGGGTTGTGAACCACTTTATTTTGGCTTGTTTTGGTGGAATAAGGGGTGCTTTTTGAGAAAAGAACATTGGAATATTTGTTTAAGAAAATTTTATGCTGAAAGAATTTTCTTTGCTTTGGAAAAATAAGAAAGCCAGATCTGTTTTGAGCCTTTTATGTTAGGTAATAGGTTGAGAGTATGTCTTCACATCTTGTAAAATAATCATTGCATAAATTATTTATCCTCTTTTCCAGAATAAAGTACTTCTTGGTACCCACACTTGAGAGAACTTACAGATGCCAGTTAGGGTGGAGTATGTTTTAGCTTTTTATTTTCTTTCTTCTGCAGTAGGGAAGGCAGATTGTGTAAAGGGCACTTGCTCCAGGATCTAGGCTGTCATGTTGCACAACTCCAAAAGACACTAGTAATTACATTATATCCTACGTGAATAGCTCCCCCTGGAACTCAACATGTAATGTAATGATGAGCCCTGGAATTGTGCACCGCTTAGTAAAGTCCACATTTTGCTTCCCAATGCCACTTTTGGAGTTTTGCCTCATCTCGTGTCTCTGGGAAGCATTGTCTACAGTCGAAGCTACAACAACTTGAGGTCAGTGTTGTCAGAGCAGAAGCTGGCAATCAAATCCAGCTTTAGATACTATCCTTCCTCTGAGCACCGCTGCTGTGTGGACATGACTAAGGCTCGGTCCCTCATGGTACTCACAGTACAGGGTGTGACCCTTCAAAGGCAGGAGATTTTGGTCCTCTGGTCTATGGATATGGTGACCACATTTTTTCAAACAAAAATCAGGACAAATGGTCTGGCAAAGGATTATTTATGGTCTGTGAATGTATTTTAAAGGAGTCTTATAAATAGCTTTTAGTGATTTATGTGACAAATCATTGTGTAGAAAAGAATGAAAGTGTGAGATGAATGTCATCTCAGGAATTTTAATGTACACTTGCTACCTATAATATGAATAGTGACCATTTATTAAAGGGTTATTACTGAAGCTTCAAACTAAGTGCTTTACAGAAGTTATCTGATTTTCTTCTCAGGAGAACTCTAGTCGGTGGACACTATCAATCCATTGTATAGAAGGGATAACTGAAATCCTGAGATGAGAAGTAGCTTACCACGGTCATGTAGGTAGGAAGCGGTGGACCCAATTCTCTTCAATGATACAACACAACATTAGCTCTCCTATTTAATGAGGGCTTTTTACTCTTTATATGATGGCTTTATATGAGGGCTTTTTACTCTTCTATTTGGGTCTGGAATGTCACAGAAGACTGTAGTTCCATCAGGCCAAGAGATTTATAACTCTCCCCTGTTCGTGGAGAATAAGATATTCCTTATCTCCTCAATTTAGTTCAGGACAGTAAACATTTATTAAGTATCTACTTGATAAAACCCACAGGATTAGTAGTTCCAGAATATAAAGACTAATAATACCAATATCACATTCTTCCTATGCTCAAGATGACTGGATTAGAAGGAAAAGGCAAGCACACAGATAACTTTAATATGAGGCCAACCATAATAAGTGAAATATTTGAGAAACTAATTGCTATGAGAGTTTCAGGAAGGTAGAAATTATATCAGACTAGGGAAGATTCCTATAGGAATTGGCATTTAAGTAGGGCGCTGGAAGATTGTAGGGCTATCATGGTTACTATGGTTGTGTTACAATTTATCACCAAACTTAGTGGCATTAAACAATCATTTTACTCTGTCTTATGTTCAGGAATTCAGGAAGGTGTCAGCTGAGCAGTTCTTGCTTGGTGTCTCTTAAGTGGTTATGATCAGATGTGACTGGGGCTGCAGTCATCTAAAGCCTGGAGTGGCTGGATACTCAAGGTGGTGCACTTACTGGGCTGGCATTAATGCCATCTGTCAGTGAGAATGCAGCTGGGACCTCCACTGGGCTGCCACTGGGGTGCCTACACAGGGCCTCTGTAGCATGGTAGCCTCAGGCAGAAGTTGTGTGGACCAACCTTGGAAGTCACATTCTATTGATAATGAGCAAGTTACTATAGCCAGCTCAGATTTAAGGGAAGGGGTCATGGGCTCCATCTTTTGATGGGAAGAGGATCAAGGTCAAGTAGGGCTATCAAGTTGTCAAAGAGAATGTGTAAACTGCCATAAGGGTGTGGTGAGTGGAGGTGTGGGCGAGGGGCCTTCTAGTCAGAGAGAACAGCAGAAGTAGGAAAGAGGTATGTTGAAGGAATGGCAAGTTGTCTTGTGTAGCTGGGGTGGGGAGGATAATGAATTGGGAGAGATAAATTTGAAAAAGTATTTTGGGTCCTGTCCACAGAGTACTTTATAAGCCAGAATGCTTAATCTGGATTTATTGAGAGGTAACCCAGTGATGACATTAGGAGCATGGCTTTGGAGTCAGGTAGAATTCTTTCTAGATCAACCCTTTACTAGCTGTGTGACCTTTGGTGAATTCCTTACCCTTCCAGAGACTCAGTGTTCTTAGCTGTGAAAGAAGAAAATTCTAATGTTGTTGCAGTTTTGCTTTATAAGATAGGAAGATGAATGTAAATCACTTCGTATATAACAAGGGTGACAATTGTTATTGCACTGATAATAATAAGGTAGCCTATGAGATTGTTGGGCTTCCCAGGTGGCACTAGTGGTAAAGAACTCACCTACCAATGCAGGAGATACAAGAGACATGGGTTTAATCCCTGGGTTGGGAAGATCCCCTAGAGAAGGGCTTGGCAACCCTCTCTAGTATTCTTGTCTGAAGAATCCCATGGACAGAGGACCCTGGCGGGCTACAGCCCATAGGGTCATAAAGTGTCAGACATGACTAAAGTGACTTAGCATGCACATGAGATTGTTTGAGGATAAAGTAATATGATTAAATTTGTTATTCAGAAAGATTCCATCAGGTAGCTCATAAGCCTGAAGTCAGGAAGACCAGTTGGGAAGACAAGATATTGAGCTGGTTAAGAAACCATGAGAGCCTGAACCTGGGTGGTGATTGGGAAGGGCTTAGAATGACAGGATGTTGCGGAGACAGAGGTTTTATTTGCTGGCTTATGGACTACAGGGAGAGAGAGAGGGAGAATCTGACTTGGGTCAGAGGTCAGAGTGCAGGTCCTTCTAGTGGGGAGGCTGGAAAGATATCTTTGGTGACAACCTGGCTGTGGCCTCTCCTTAGCTCAGGGGTCTTTTGAATTGAGAGTAAGTGAAGCCAAACTCTGGCTTGCTAGGTGGCGCTAGTGGTAAAGAACCCACCTGCCAATGCAGGAGACATAAGAAATGTGGGGTTTGATTCCTGGGTTGGGAAGATCCCCTGGAGGAGGACATGGCAACCTACTCTACTCTGGTATTCTTGCCTGGAGAATCCCATGGACAGAGAAGCCTGGTGGGCTACAGTCCATGGGGTTGCAAGGAGTCGAACATGACTGAAGCAACTTAGCACGCACACACGTGAAGACAAACCAAGCCTCTGTATCCCAACACTGAGATTTAAATCTTGAGACAAGAGTTTTGGGTGAAGCAGAAAAGTGTTATTGCTATAAGGGGCCACAAAAGGCCAAGTGTTATTGTTATAAGGGGCCACAACAGGCTAATGCCCTCAAAACTGTGTGTCCTGCAACCCAGAGGGATGGGGTAGGGAGTAGGGTGGGAGGAGGGTTCAGGATGGGGGTCACATGTGCACCCGCGGATGAATCATGTCGATGTATGGCAAAAACCACCACAGTATTGTAAAGTAATTATCCTCAAATTAAAATAAATTAATTAATTTAAAAAATCAAAATAATTACATATAAACAAACAAACACTGTGTGTCCTGACCTGGGGAAGATAGTGAGGAGTTTTACAGTAATAGTTCAAGGAGGGCATGATCAGCTCATGGACATTCTTCTGATTGGTTGGTGGTGAGGTAAGCGGGAGTCAGCATCATCAGCCTTCTGGTTCCAACTGGTCTGGGGTCTGTGTGCTCCTGGGGCAGCATAAAGTTAACTTCTCCCATCTGGTGGGGGTTTCAGTATCTGCAAAACAGCTCAAAGATATTGTTACGTATATCCCTTGAGGGAGAAGACTCTTGAGAGACCCTTGGACTGCAAGGAGACCAAACCAGTCAACCCTAGAAGAAATCAGTCCTGAATATCCATTGAAAGGACTGGTGCTGAAGCTGAAGCTCCAATACTTTGGCCACCTGATGCGAAGAACTGACTCACTGGAAAAGACCCTGATGTGAATGATTGAAGGCGGGAAGAGAAGGGGACGACAGAGAATGAGTTGGTTGGATGGTATCACCAACTCGATGGAAATGAGTTTGAGCAAGCTCTGGGAGGTGGTGATGAACAGGGAAGCCTGGTGTGTTGCAGTCCATGGGGTCGCAGAGTCAGACACAGCTGAGTGACTGAACTGGACTGAGGGGAACCAGGATCCTGCCCAAGGCTGCACTATTGTTTCTTGACTGCTCCTCCCTTGTTTCCCATCCACCTCCCATCTCTCCCTAATTAGTATGTTCGAACAACTCAGGGAAGGTCCTGGAGGCTGAAGGAAGCCTATTTTCTGTAATCAAGAAAAGCAGAAAGGCTTTTGTGCCCGGGAACCGCACAGAGTCCTGCTCGGTAGCATTTCCTTCTTTCTAGGGATTGCCCTTGCTCTCCAAATAAAAGACGTGCCTTCAGCAAGGGTTCTAGAAGCAGAACCTGAGACAGAGAATCTTGGGCCAGTGGTTTACTGCGGGAGAGTTGTCAGGAGAAGAAAGAGTGCAGGAGAAGGATGGAACAGAGGAAAACATTAAGAAATGAGATGGTCTCATCTGCCCACCAGCTTCAGCTGGACCCTACAGGAATCTCTGCAGCTTGACTGCCCCACACAGTTCACTGTGCCTTCAGGCAAGGGACCTGCCTTTTGTACTTCTCCTGCAGCAGTCAATCAGGGCTGCCTGGGGGTGATGGGGTAAGGTGTAATCTTCCTTTCCAGATGGTTCCATTCAGCCAAGAGCAATTCTCTGGAGAAGGGGGCAGTTGTGAGCTCTCAGCCACCACTGTTCCCTGCAGCTGGGGAACTGGTGTACCGGCCCAGAAAAGGGGATGTGGGCGAGGCACCACCAGTGTCCATTTTAAGGGTCAGTGTTGTGATCGGTCTGCTTAACATCTTTCCCCAGCCAGGGAACCGGTGCAACTGAACTTCTGGTCTGTGTGCATAAATGCCTTTAGGCTGTGAGCTGTGGTAATTATTAACAGGCTAGTGTTTGAAAGTGAAAGTGTTAGTCGCTCAGTCATGTCCCACTCTTTGTGATCCCATGGACTATAGCCTGCCAGGCTCCTCTGTCCATGGGGATACTCCAGGCAAGAATACTGGAGTGGATAGCCATTCCCTTCTCCAGGGAATCTTCCTGACCCAGGGATCGAACCCAGGTCTCCTGCACTGCAGGCAGATTCTTTACTGTCTGAGCCTTCAGGGAAGCCCCTAGTGTTTGGGAGATCTTGTTTTCTTGTTAGGGCATCCCAGGTGGCTCTAGTGGTGAAGAAACTGCCAATGCAAGAGACATAAGAGATGTGGGTTTGATCCCTGGGTAGGGGAGATCCCCTGGGGGAAAGCGTGGCAACCCACTCCAGTATTCTTGCCTGGGAAATCCCACGGACAGAGAAGCCTGGTGGACTACAGTCCATGGGGTTGCAGAGTGAGACATGACCGAAGCAACTTAGCACACAAGCATGTTTTCTTGTTAAAGGATCCTAGGATATGGCATTGTGCACATGTGGACTGCTGAAATGGAGGCCAGAAGGAAGTCCATAGAGCTTTTGACCTCCAGAGAGACAGAGAAAGAGAGAGATGAATAGGAAAAGCAAGACAGACCCACAGGACAGGTAGCACACAGAGATGTGCCTCACATCATATTTACTGAAGACCCCCCTCCAGTGATTTATGTACTTCTCAAAGGACCCAGTTGGTGCTATTTATTTCATCTCTGGCTCTGTGATCTTCTGTTCCATGCACGCTGGATTTGATTGAGATTAGACAAATTACTGTTTCTTTGAAAAAGGAAACTTCTGAAGCAATCGCTGAATGTCACACATGATAAATTTAATTTCTCACATAGGTACTATTTACTTCTTTAAAGTCGGTATAAATGATTAAATGGGAATAGCTTATATAACTCAAAGCAAACACATACACACATACCAAAACTTTAGATGAATGGCTTGGCTGCCTGCCACCAGAAATCTATTTCCCTTTTATTATTTGAAGCAAACACAAAATTAAATCAACACCATCAAGGGTTTGCCCACTTGGAAAGGATATTGCATTCCAGAGCGGTCCAAAGGTTACACTACTCATGACAATTATATATTGTTTTCTCTAAAGTCCACTGAAAGATAATAATTATATTCTTCCTCCATACCAGCTTTCCAGCACTCCTTTTCCTTCTGAAAGGGAGAAGCACATCTCTTGTGCATTTTGCAAACTATCCCTCTTTGGGTAATCCTCCTACTGCTAAGCCTATGTATTTGCTGCTGTGGTTCTACCATGTTTTGTCATTGCAGCCTGAATGGACGGAGGCATCCTTGATTTCAGAAGTAGAGAAGACACTCATGAAAACCATTCAGACTATCGCCATTCCTATACTGGACAGATAACTACATAAGAATGAGCTACTGGAGGTCAGAGGTTATGTTTTGACCAGATGACCACAAATAAATGGTTTCTAAATATGTGTTGGATGCCATCCCATTGAGTGAGTTAATAAGTCCTAAAATTAAATGCTAGTGGAGTTTCTCACTTCTGTCAAAATTAATACTCAAGATGCTCCCATGTATATATGTTCTGTATATATTTAAAACCTACAGAGTCACCCTCTGTTATCTGAAGTGCAGTGAAAAAATGAAGATTCAGGAAATCCTGACTTGCAATGATAGATTTTTAACCCATGTTTGAGCTTCAGTTTCTGTATTTCTAAAGTGATAATTGTTGTCACACAGAATCTCTGGGAGTGTTTAAGGAGATATAAATGAAAAGAAATTTTGTAAACTTCTGAGTGATGTTCAAATATTGGAAACTAGGAGACTTTAAAGGATTATACATTTAAAGTATCTTTTATACCATCATATAAGAAATATATTGGAGAAGGCAATGGCACCCCACTCCAGTACTCTTGCCTGGAAAATCCCAAGGATGGAGGAGCCTGTAGGCTACAGTGGATGGGGTCGCTAAGAGTCGGGCACGACTGAGCGACTTCACTTTCACTTTTCACTTTCATGCATTGGAGAAGGAAATGGCAACCCACTCCAGTGTTCTTGCCTGGAGAATCCCAGGGATGGGGGAGCCTAGTGGGCTGCCATCTATGGGGTCGCACAGAGTTGGACACTACTGAAGTGACTTAGCAGTAACAGCAGCATAGGAAATATATACTTGTAACAAAAATATAGCAAAGTAAACAAAAAGGAAGGGGGAAACAATGATAGAATTTAAGTGTTCATTAGATTAAAAGTGATACCGCTTTGAGTGGGATGATATAGCCGATTGAGTGGAGGCACCTCAAAAGATATGTCTGAGTCCTAGCCCCTGGTTCCTTGAATGTGATCTTATTTGGAAAAAGAGTCTTTGCATATATAGTTAAGTAAATGATTTTAAGATGACATTGTTCTAGATTAACTGGGTGGGTTCTAAGTCCAAAGACAAGCATCTCTATTAGAAGAGAAATAGTGGGAAAATATAAGGGAAGGCCACGTGAATATGGAGGCAGAGATTGGAGTGATGTGTCTATAAGCCAAGGAATGCTAGTAGCTACCAGAAGCTGGAAGAGGCAAGGAAGGAGTTTTTCCTGGAAACTTTAGATGGAGCATGACCCTACTAACACTTGGATTTCAGACTTCTGGCCTCTGAAACTGTGAGATAATACCTTTTTATTGCTATAAGCCACTCAGTTCATGGTAATTCATCCTGTCACCCTAGGAAACTAATAGCGATGCTCACCATAAAGAAAGCCCTATGAATTTCATCATGTCTGAGAGTGAGCAGAGCATTGAAAGACAAAGGAAGCATGTGCTGACAATCTACAGTGCATGGTTTGTTTTTTTAATGAAAAAGCTTATTTTCTGCCCATTTTAAAGGAGAATAGTCACTTTAAATGAATCAAAAGAAAACAGCAATAAAAATTATAATAAAGGCAAGTTAGGAGTAGGTTGAGAAGCAAAGTAATCACAGCAAATAATAAGATTAAGTCAGTTGAGTGGCCTTAACTTGTATTAAGGAAAGATTTTTGGCATAGAATTAAGTAGGTGAGCATTTCCTCTTTGAAGTGGAACATGGGAATAAAAGAAGAAAGGGATTAGGAATGCAAACAGTTAAGGAATAGAGGACAAAAACCCAATAATTCAGAATTTATTCCACCTTTGGCTCAGACTTTGTTCTTTTTCTTTCAATTTTATATTTATGTGCTCAGTTGCTTCAGTATTGTCCAACTGTTTGTGACCCTATGGACTGTAGACTGCCAGCCTCCTCTGTCCATGGGATTTCCCAGGCAAGAATACTGGAGTGGGTTGCCATGCCCTCCTCCAGGGCATCTTCCCAACCCAAGGATCAAAGCCATGTCTCCTGTGTCTCCTGCATTGCAGGCGGATTCTTTCCCCACTGAGTCATCAGGGAATTTAAACATTCTAATAAAGAAATTGATTCTTATCAAGTAAAGTTGGAAAAAATTCACTGTTTGATTTGGGTGAGTCTAGGCAAAGGAAATCCTCAGCTATTTGAGCAATCTTATTGTAGTACCTCAGAGAAGGCAATGACACCCCACTCCAGTACTCTTGCCTGGAAACTCCCATGGACAGAGGAGCCTGGTGGGCTGCAGTCCATGGGGTTGTGAAGAGTCGGACATGACTGAATGACTTCACTTTCACTTTTCACTTTCATGCATTGGAGAAGGAAATGGCAACCCACTCCAGTGTTCTTGCCTGGAGAATCCCAGGGACGGCAGAGCCTGGTGGGCTGCCGTCTGTGGGGTTGCACAGAGTCGGACACGACTAAAGTGACTTAGCAGCAGCAGCAGCATTGTAGTACCTAGCACCTACAGCTCAACCAGTAGAAACCCAAACTTATAATATGGATTTTTCCCTGTTCTGAGACTAATCTCTTGGCCAGAGGATATTTAAAAGAAGTCCTGTCCAAAGGCAAAAGTCATATTAAAGTCTGCCTGATTTCTATTTTATTAATCCTCAGTCCTCAATGTCTTCTTTTGTATTCACTTGGTACCTTATTATGGTTGTTTTGTTCTTCAAAAGAATAATAAGCACTGATTACCTCTTAGGCACTTATGTTTTCATAGATACAATTTGATCTTCATGATTATCTTGGGATCTTGATAATCTTGATTTTCAAGAAAATCCCTATTGTATACTCTCAGAAACCAAGAAACTGTGACATTGGAGGTACATTGTGGTGAGTGAAAGTCAAATGGACTTGGATTAGATTTCTGGCTTCATGTCCAGAAATAAGCTGCATGACTTTGGACAGATAAGTTATATAACCTCTCTAGGCCTCAGGGTTCTCACATGTAAAATGGGTCACACTCCATTTTATTGTGTTCTAAGCAGCCTTTTGTTTTCACTTCTAATTTTAATGTATGAAATGGAAGTGTATCTTATAACTGCTATCTTATATTTTTCACCCTATAAAACTGCTATTAAATTGATCATGTCTTATTATTGATGGGCTTTCCAGGTGGCTCAACAGTAAAGAATCTGTGTGCCAATGCAGGATTCCTGAGTCGGGAAGATCCCCTGGAGAAGGAAATGGCAACACACTCCATTATTCTCCCCTGGAGAATTACATGGACAGAGGAGCCTGGTGGGCTACAGTCCATAGGGTCGCAAAAGAGTTGGGATAGCATTTGAAGGATTTAGTAATGCATACCCTCCAGAGTTCTTAGAAAGCCTGAAGATTATGTATGTAAAGTGCTTGGTACTGACTCAGAGCTTAAGAAATGTTGGTTTTTATTATTTAAGCAACTTGACCATAGACTGTAGTACTAGTAAGTGGCAAAACCTAGATTGGAACCAAGTTTGTAACAGTAGTTATGAGCTTCTTCGTTTCTAGTCCAAAATTCTAGCCCAAAATAGTGAGGGAACCAGCTCATTAAACCAGCTCATTACATTAGCTTCGAGTCTGCCCACCATATTATGGTCCACACTCCCTGATTCTCATAACTTTGCCTGTTCTTCTTAATTCCTAATATCTTCACCAGGCATAAATTATGTTGATCCATCGACATTTAAAATTTGAAATTGTAATCTTTAAATCAATGTACACAGGACTTGCATAATTATAATATTAAATGATTATATTAATAATTAAATGATTATATTAATTGTTGTATTAAATTGTCATATTCTCTTCTGAATGCTGAGCTTCTAGGATAATAAGAACTAGGTGATAAATAAAATAGGCTAAAAGGCAAATAGAAAGATAAATCTTAAAATTATTGAGATGAAGTTTAGCCTGAAGCCTATTCCAATGTTCCCTTTTTGTGTTTCTGCTTTTCCTCCCAGAGGGAATCAACAATTCATCACTGCACTTGTGATAAGTGTCCATGTTCCTCTACTCACTGAAAGTGACTCTGAGCTGAGGAGGGGAGGGGAGCCAAGACTCGCAAGTACAAAGTTGTTGTAGTAGACATTTATTGTTGTTATTATTATTATCAATTGCCTGCCCAGCATCCAATCTTTCTTCTTTTCCATTGGAGAAACTCTGTCCCCCCTCAGTCCTTGTGATTTGTTACAAGTAGGATTCATCTTACGGGTGATTGAGAAACCGAGGCCTAGACGATCAGCATATTTTATCCCTTTGGCCACTACATTTGGTTCAGGGATGAGCAATTTTTTTTAACCTAATCTAGTTTGAGTTTTAACTTTCTAATACTTTTAGTTGAAAGAGTCCCTCTTCACTAACATAACTGGGAATCAAGACCAATTGGTATTTGGGAACACACCCAGTAGCTGCAGGCCAACATTGGAAATAAAGTCTTATGAGGGCTAAACTAAACCCAATGAGGAATTGATGGGGAGAATTTTCAGGGTCCCCTGGCACCATCAAGGAAGAGGTTTGTTCTGATAGACTGACCCAAGTATAAAATAAGCCAGGCAGGTATTTTTATTAGCAGTGAGGTGATCAGTTCAGTTCAGTTCAGTCGCTTAGTTGTGTCCGACTCCTTGCGATCCCATGAATCGCAGCACGCCAGGCCTCCCTGTCCATCACCAACTCCCGGAGTTCACTCAGACTCACATCCATCGAGTCAGTGATGCCATCCAGCCATCTCATCCTCTGTCGTCCCCTTCTCCTCCTGCCCCCAATCCCTCCCAGCCTCAGAGTCTTTTCCAATGAGTCAACTCTTCACATGAGGTGGCCAAAGTACTAGAGTTTCAGCTTTAGCATCATTCCTTCCAAAGAAATCCCAGGGCTGATCTCCTTCAGAATGGACTGGTTGGATCTCCTTGCAGTCCAAGGGACTCTCAAGAGTCTTCTCCAACACCACAGTTCAAAAGCATCAATTCTTCAGCGCTCAGCCTTCTTCACAGTCCAACACTCACATCCATACATGACCACTGGAAAAACCATAGCCTTGACTGGACGAACCTTTGTAGGCAAAGTAATGTCTCTGCTTTTGAATATGCTGTCTAGGTTGGTCATAACTTTCCTTCAAAGGAGTAAGCGTTTTTTTAATTTCATGGCTGCAGTCACCAACTGCAGGGATTTTGGAGCCCCCCAAAATAAAGTCTGACGCTGTTTCTACTGTTTCCCCATCTATTTCCCATGAAGTGATGGGACCGGATGCCATGATCTTTGTTTTCTAAATGTTGAGCTTTAAGCCAACTTTTTCACTCTCCTCTTTCACTTTCATCAAGAGGCTTTTGAGTTCCTCTTCACTTTCTGCCATAAGGGTGGTGTCGTCTGCATATCTGAGGTTATTGATATTTCTCCCAGCAATCTTGATTCCAGCTTGTGCTTCTTCCAGCCCAGTATTTCTCATGATGTACTCTGCATATAAGTTAAATAAGCAGGGTGACAATATACAGCCTTGACATACTCCTTTTCCTATTTGGAACCAGTCTGTTGTTCCATGTCCAGTTCTAACTGTTGCTTCCTGACCTGCATACAGATTTCTCAAGAGGCAGGTCAGCTGGTCTGGTATTCCTATCTCTTTCAGAATTTTCCACAGTTTGTTGTGATCCACACAGTCAAAGGCTTTGGCATAGTCAATAAAGCAGAAATAGATGTTTTTCTGGAACTCTCTTGCTTTTTCCATGATCCAGCGGATGTTGGCAATTTGATCTCTGGTTCCTCTGCCTTTTCTAAAACCAGCTTGAACATCAAGAAGTTCATGGTTCACGTATTGCTGAAGCCTGGCTTGGAGAATTTTGAGCATTACTTTACTAGCATGTGAGATGAGTGCAACTGTGCAGTAGTTTGATCAAGGTCCCATAAATCAATAACCTTTATTTAAACCACACAGATCCGTCTTCTTGAATCCAGTGTTTGCCAACCAGTCATTTGGACTTAATTTAACCTTTCTTTTCTGGGAAGGGAGAACATATAGCAAGTGACACCCTGCTCTGCGGTATTTGGTAGGGTAATGTGCAGGAATAAATGCATGGTCTGGTTTACAAGCGAACCTTCTGTGAATCTGATTGTTATAAGCCAGTTCAACTGGTGAGCTCAACCTTGGATGATTTAACTTGTTTGAATTTCTGAACCTGCACATTTGAAAATCCCATGCAAAACAGGAATGTCTAGTGGCAAGCAAAAAATCCCCTTAAAGTTTGCCTGAAAATAGCAGATCTAAGAATTATTTTTGTTGTCTTCTCTTGAGGGAGGAATGGGCTTGGTGTTTGTTCTTTGAAAAGTGTTTCACTCATCTAAGGTCCTGGATACATGGTGTGGGCCGACAGTGGGGGTTTGGGAGCTGACTGATTTATTTACTTTTTCCCAAGACCTCAGCCACTAGACAGTGATCCTTTGTGTGGCTGCTGAGATGTCAGTTATGAAAAATAGCCATCCCAGCCCTGGTAAGATGTTCTAAGATCTTACCTGATAAAGTGATTCACTCTTTCAGAAAGTTTGTATCGGTGACTACCCTGGTAAGACATGAGGTTTTAGAAAGAGGTAGAATGTTGAATCTCTAATTTGTTTTACAGTAGAGCTTGTTGCAGCATCTTCAAGCAAAAAAATGCCATTTAGAAGACATTTCTCTTCATTAAGAAGACGATATTCCTATGCAATTTGGAAATACTAAGCTATTCATAGACTTGCTCATATTTTTGCTTATTAAGTACAACAAACGCTTTAATATTTACCATGTACATAGCATGGGTTAAGTAAATTTTCCTTTTTACACAACCTAAGTGCAAGATACCGTCAAAGTAATTTCATAATCATTTCATAAGCCAGATAAAGGCACTTACCATAAAGGTTGTAATGTTTTTTAAATGTCAGAGCAGAAACTGAACAATTATAAGAGGGCACATTTTATTAATTTATCATTCTTACTATGACATTAACTTCCTTCCTCCAAATTGCTCATTTGACATTTTTCCAATCTGGACTGTGTGAACTTCACAATGAACATTGCTTTAGTTTTTCTTCTTCCTTTTTTCAGTTTTTTTTTTAAACCATACCAAGTATAAATACTTTCTTGTCATAAAAAGTTTTCAAATGATAAAAAAGCAAATAACCCCTATTATTCCTACCCAATTTTACACCCCTTTCCGGAAGTTACACTGGTAACTATTTAGTGTATCTACTTTCTGCCCCTTCTTTATGCATTTATGAAAAAAATATGTGCATATATCAGTGTATTTTATTTTTGGCATATGTGTTTATAAATTGGATCATAGTGTATGTATTGCTCTGTAACTTGCCTTTTTCCCTCAATAGGCTGTGTTAGATAGGCATTTTTCCCTATCAGCTCACATGGATTTATTCATACAATCATTCAACAAATATCTATTGAGCACTACTGTGGATTTTATTGCTGTTCAGCAAATATGCACGCTCCTTTCCCGAACTCCTCAGGGGAGCAGTCTATTCCCCTGTCCCATTGATGCGGAGCTTGCTCATATGACTTACTTAGGTCGATGGAATGTGGATGATAAGAAGTGACAGCATGCCAGATCCTACGAGATGCTTTTAGAGGCATTGCAAGTTCTTGTAGCCTTCTTGAGCTCCTACCTTCCAGTAAAAGAATAATACATTTCCCATGTTCTTCAGTTTGGTCTCTGGCACAGGAAGATACTGGGAGCAAATATGAACCCAGGCCACAGCCTGAAACAGAGTTAATATAGCTGACTATAGGTGCTCAGTCGTGTCCAACTCTTCGCAGCCCTATGGGCTGTAGCCTGCCAGGCTCCTCTGTCCCTGGAATTTTCCAAGCAAGAATACTGGAGTGAGTTGCCACTTCCTACTCCAGGGAATCTTCCTGACCCAGGGATCAAACCTGCATCTCTTGCTTCTCTTGCATTGGTAGACAGATTCTTTACCACTAGGGCCACCTGGGAAGCCCTGTAGAACCTTAAGCAATACATAAACATTTGTTGCCATAAGTCACTGAGATTTGGACTTTTTATAACTCAGCCCAATCACTGCAAAATCTGACTGATACAAATACTTGCTATTTGCCAGGTATTTCTCTGGATGCTGGGAAAACAAAAATCCCTGCCTACATGGACTTTACATTGAAAAGCTGGTTAGTATAGCAAGTCCCTTACATATGAAGGAGTTCTGTTCTGAGAGTGCGTTCTTAAGTCCAATCTGTTCATAAGTCTAACAGTTAGCTGAGGCGCCCAGCTAACACAATCAGCTATATATCGCTGCTTTTACGCTTGCTTCAGGGCATCCTGGACTTGAAATATAGGTGCTATATTACTGTCCTCTACACAGTACTGTACAGTAAAGTACACTAAAGAACATCCACTTGCAGAGGATGCATGCGTGTGACAGTGTACCCCATACATGCGAACTCACTTACATGACTGGACAGGTGAATGCACGTTCGTATTTCTGAAAGTTCACAACTTGAAGGTTCGTCTGTAGGGGACTTACTCTATTCCATGGAATGGTTGAACCAGGGTAGTAGGCCTTTTTCAGTCTTATAGGCCTTTTGTAAAAAGTGCATAGCATGCAATGTCTGTGCATCCTCAACAGTTCTGCCGTCCCCATGCCCTCCTTGCCATCACTACTGCCACCTGGTTGTTCCTCCCCTCTTGACCTTCCGCCTTGACTACGGAAGAACCCATGGCTCTCCTTTAGGTCCGGCCCATTCTCAGATGTCTCAGGCATTATGATAAGTGCATTTTCTGGCCATGACCTTGCCTCATGCAGAACTCAGTAACCCTATTTCCTGCTTTCCAAAACACAAAGTCTGGCTTTCAACGTTCACCCCCTCTCAACTTTGCAACTGCATTCTTTCCTTAGTCCTGCACCTTCATGTTTTGTCAGGGCAGCCTGCTTACTGCCCAGGGCATGCATCTTGTAGTGAACTTTGTGGTGAGTCATTCAGAATTTCCCTTCAAGACTGGGGTACCCCCTTCCCCAGCCACCGGGAGTGTTGGTGGATGATGGTTCCCATGTTGTCCCTCAGATGAAGAGACTCATGTCATCCGAGGTTCATATTCCTTTCCCAGGGACAGTCTACATCCAATAAATGGTCAAAAGTGGGGAGAGGATGCTATAAAGACCCACCCCCCTTGTTGCAAGGCAAGGCAACTCTGAAATGTCATTCAAGTTTCAGAACAATCCATGACATTGACTCAGGCCTTTTTTATGTGTGACTATACTGGAGCCTTGGGCTTCCTAGGTGGCCCAGTGGTAAAGAATCTGCCTGTCAATGCAGGAGACGCAGATTTGATCCCTGGGTCAGGAAAATCCCCTGGAGGAGGAAATGGCAAACCACTCCAGTATTTTTGCCTGGAAAATCCCATGGACTACAGTCCATGGGGTTGCAAAGAGTCAGACACAACTAAATAACAACAGCATATTGCAGCCCAACACCTTCCTTTACCTAATCCTACTTCCTTGACTCCATAGGATACTCCATAACACATTTTCAGAATGCTAAACTACATCCCAGATTCTGCATCCTGGGAAACCTGACATAACATACACCCTGTAGGTCCTTGGACCTTTCCCATACTTTGGGACCTTTGATCACATTATTCTCTTCGCCTAGAACACCCTTCCTAAAATCCTCAGCTAGTTAAAACTACCCAGACTTCATGGCCTCCTCCTCATGTCATCTATTCCAGGTAGCTTTTCCTGACTGTTGAAGCCAGAAGCCCTTGGTTTTCCATTGAAAGGCCACCAGCAATGTTCTTTTCATCCTTCTGTTATGGTGCTATGGGAGCTGGCAGGTTTTCAGGGAAAAACTTGGACTTCGGAGTCAACCTGACTGGAATTCCTTTACTTACTACCTGTCTAACCATGAACTCCTTCGTTTTCCTCATCAATAAAATAAGAAAAAAAGACTACCTCATAAGATTGTTGTTGGCGTTAAATGGAATAAGGCAGATAAAGTGCCTGGTGCATAGGAGATGATCAAGTGTGAGGTCTTCCCATGTTCTCTTTTCTTCTTCCCTTTATCGTATCTTGCATCGACATTGATTATGCCCATCATTGTCATTTGTGGACTTGTCTCATCTGCCTGTGGGCTTGCTAGGGGCTGGAATATGCCTTGCTTATCTTTGCATTCACACACTGTTTAGCACAAAGAGCTTCATAAACGTTGTTGAACTGAATGCCACTTCTGGGCAAACATTTCAGGTTTGATTTTGGAACCAAGAATTTCCATGTTGTATCCCAGAATTGATCACACAAATAAGGTAGTCCAGAATTTATATGTATGGGTTCTCAATAGGAACAATAGCTGCAGAGAGTTCTGCCAGCCCTTTGGTTGGCCCTGTCTCTCACAGCAAGCATCATATGAGAAGCCAAACCTCAAACAAAGGTGGTTTTTGAGAGTCTTGACTCAGATAACAGCTAAGGAATTTCGAGGCAAACCATACATTTCAAGGCAAACCATAGTCATTCCTATGACTAACATTTCTTTCAGTCTAATTTTTTTAATGACCACAGTTGAGAATTCTAAAATAATTTTAAAGGTGAGCTCCAGAACAAGAAGTGACCAAATTAGCAAGCATCTAGCATGGCAGTTTAGTCGCTAAGTCATGTCCGACTCTTTGTGACCACACTGACTGTAGCCCACCAGGCTCCTCTGTCTATGGGATTTGCCAGGCAAGAATACTGGAGTGAGTTACCATTTCCTCCTCCAGGGATCAAACCTGTGTCTCTTGCATCTCCTGCACTGGCATGCAGTTTCTTTTCCACTGAGCTACCAGGGAAGCCGGTCTAAAGCTAGATGACCCTTCAAAGTTGTCCCCAGTTGGGCTAAGGTGATCAGGCTTTTATACCCTTTTCTCAATCAGTCACTGTATGTGAGTTGTCCCAAGATTAGTGTGATTTTGGATGAGGTGGTTCTCTGCAGCTGCGGCAGAGCCTAAAGGGGCTGAGGGTTGTTTGCTCACTGCACTCACACAGCTAGGGTTAAGTCCTTCCTTGTAGGGGGACTGCGAAGTGCAACACAATATTCTTAGCCCTTTGTGCCCTACCCCTGTCCCCCATTCCCTCTCCTGTCATCTCTTTATGTCCCCACAATAGGGCTTCCCTGCTGGTCCAGTGGCTAAGGGGGCCTGGGTTCAGTTCCTGGTCAGGGAACTAGATCCCATATGCTGCAAATAAGAGTTGGCAGGCAGCAATTAAAGATCCTGCATGCTGCATCTAAGACCTGGTACAGACAAAAAAAAAAAAAAAAAGATATACCCCTGAAGCAATAAAGTGCTTGAAGTAGCCATGCCTTTACTCATGCTACCTTTTCTCTTAGAATGTTGCTCCTCTTCTTTCTTGTACTAACTTTCATTCATTCTTTAAGATGAATCTCTGGGCATTATCTCCACTAAGATGTTTTTCTGGACTCCTCAAAACATGATGAGATGTTTCTCCATAGCATTTACCAACTATTCCTCATTCATACTTCTTTGCTGTGCTGTTGCTGTGCGTCTATTTATGTGTCTGCCTCTCATTCCAAACTGGGAGCCCCATTCAAGGCCCAGCACCTGGGAATGTCTGACTCTGATAACAGGGGTTCTATTCATGTACGTTAAATGAATGGTTGGGGAGAAAAACGATAGTGCTGGTATGTGAGTGTGTAGTCCTATTGGTTAAGAAATTACCAAGTAGGTCAGTGATAACATCATGTGTGTTTATTCAGACTATTACACTTGCAATAAACAGTCTCTTAAATCCTCTGAATCCTCTTGCATTTGGCTGGCTGACTGTTTTGCAAAATGAACAGCAGATCTAGTGCTTTCTGAGCTGCTATTTCCCAACCTACCAGTTGGTACATTTTGATGGGTCACGAAGATGCTCTTGATGTGTCACAATACCCTTGTTTTCCTCATTCTTTGCTATCGGTTTTTGACCAGCAGTGTGGTGTTAGTGGTAATGTCAGAGAGAAGAGGTGGGACAGCACAGGCACGTATGTGAGTGGCTCAAGGTCAGATGTTTGGGATGTGGGTGGCTATAAAGCTGAGTCAGCAAAGGGCTGGATAGAATGGAGCAGGAGGCGAGAGGTAGTGCACTCTGCCTGTCTGTATATCCTACTTTGCACAAGGTTGGTGAACATAGAGATTTCAAAGGACTGCAAATGATGTTGCAATGGAAATCTCCTAGTGTGGAATCAAGTACCATCACTGAGTCAGGATGAGCTGAGGACAGAAAATGAAGCACAGCATGAGCTGAACATGTAGACAACTCAGAGAGGCTTTTACTTAGTAAAAGGGAACATTTGCTCTGAATATGTCTGTGCAATGAATGCTCACATGTTAGAACCCTCATCGCAAATGATAGAAACTTGCCTGGAATCACCTTGGGCAAAAGCAAGAATTTATTGGCTCATGTAGAAAACCCTGGTAGGCAGAGAGGCAGCTGACTTCTGGGAGTATAGTGGCAGAGGCTAGTCCCCCATAGGATGGAGACTGCTGGTTTCTCTGTGTCAGCTTTCCTCTTTCAGACAGGTTTTCCCAAAGATTGGATCATTGAGGACAGCAGCTGCCAGCTCTCATCGTTCTGTATTTCATTCACTCAGTTCATAAAACAAACATCCATAGAGCACCTATTACATGCCAGACATTGTTCTAGATTCTGGAATAGTAGGGGAAGAAAGATGGAGGAAAAACCCTCTTTATATTCCAGGGGAGGAAATTCAGACACTAAACAAAAGTAAAGAGGGATATTTGATACTATATGAAAAAGAAATAAGGGCTATGGAAGGAAAACATCAAGCAGAGAAGGGGATAGGGTGTTCTGGGGGTAGGGGGGATGTTGCAATTTTTAAAAAAAATTTTATTTTGTTGAAGTATGCTCAGTCGCTCAGTCATGTCTGACTCTTTGCGACCCCATCAACTGTAGCCTGCCAGGCTCCTCTGTCCATGGGATTTCCCAGGCAAGAATACTGAACTGGGTTGCCATTTCCTTCTCCAGGGGATCTTCCTGACCCAGGGACTCAACTCGTGTCTCCTGCATCTCCTGCACTGCAGGCAGATTATAGTTGATTTATAATTAATTTCTGCCGTACAGCAGTGACTCAGTTGTACATATACATATATATTCTTCCCCACATTTTTTTCTATGATAGTTTATCACAGGATATTGAGTACAGTTCCCTGTGCAATACAGTAGGACTTTGTTGTTTATTCATTCTATATATTGATATAATAGTTTGTACCTGCTAATCCCCAACTCCCAATCTGTCCTTTCCCCACCTTAATCTGCCCCTCCTCCTTGGCAACCACAACTCTGTTCTCTATGTCTGTGGGTCCATTTCTGTTTTGTAGATAAGTTCATTTGTGTCATATTTTAGATTCCGCATATAAGTGACATCATGTGGTATTGTCTTTCTGTTTCTGACTTACTTCACTTAGAACTATACTCTCTAGGCTCATGATGTTGCAGTTTAAATAGGGCAGTCAGGGAAGGCCTTCTGAGGGAAATGACATTTGAGCAAAGATTTGAAGGAAGAGAGGGGGTGAGCCATGAAGGCAACTGGAGTTGGAGATAATGGTAAGGGCAAAGGACATGAGGTGGGTGTGCACTTGGCATGTGTGAGGAACACCAATAAGGCCACTGAGACTGAACTGGACAACAGGAACAGTAGTGGGAGATAAAGCCAAGGAGGTAAGGCAGATGACGTGGGGCTTTGTGGGTCATTGTAAAGACTTTGACTTAGAGTACGAGGTGGGCAACCACTAGAGGGTTTGGCAAGGAAGAGTAACACTATCTAATCTTCATTTAGCCCTGGCTTCTGTGTTGAGAATGAACTATAGAGAGACAAGTGTGGAAGTAGGGATACCAGTTGCATATTGTAATAATCCAGGTGAGAAATGATTGGGGTTTGGAGCAGGTTTGCTTTCTGAGAGGGACTGCTCCAATTAAAGGGGAAATGGGGGCATGAGGCCGTCTCTCAGATCACAGGTATGGCTGGTTGCCACCATCAGAGCACCTGGGCTGAACAGGAGATGGAGTTATCTTAAATGTGGAGAGCTGCTTCTAGAAGAAGGAAAAGTGGGAGGCAGACCACAGTAGCCTACTTTAGCCATTGTTTACTCAAGATTGCCTCAACGTTTTAGAAGCATTCTCCCGCCTTTGCCTATGTGTTTGACTAGATCTCGGAAAAATTCATTGCCTGTAACTCACAAATATTATCCACTACACCCAGGGACTACTCTGTGGAAAGCAGAGCTAAGGCTTTTGTGGAGAACTGAGCTATGAGTAGATTTCATCCTGGCACAAATGTCTTTTAGAGTCCTTGTTCTCTTTGTTAGAGAAGTTTACCTTGTTGAAGTATAGCTTACTCAATTTCTTATTTACTGTCACAACAATTGACCTAAATGGTTTCATATGCGTGCCCCTGGTTTTCTCAAAAACTACCTCTTTAGAATGCCATCCCAATTCTCTGAAAAGAGAGAACATGCGACAAACCGTGTTGCTTCAGAGTGAAACTTGAAAATGCTGGAAGGAAATTTAGAAATCTAAAGAGTAAAATAGACTCTTCCAAAACTGCTGTTATAATTACAATGAAAGAGTCTAAATACATAAATGGTCTCCCTTTCACATGCCTGAGTGGTCTTTTATATTTAACTATGATACAAACACAATGAATGATCCTTGAACAGTGAACTTTTTTATCTCATTTTTTTTCCCACGGAGGTATGATATGATGATATCTGCAACCATTTAAGATGAAATTCAGTACAAAACATATATCTCATCATTTGAATGCCTTCCCACCTCAACTTTTATGATATTTATTATAATACTCGGTTTAGATTGAATTTAACACTATCATCTTAAATTCTGGAGGGAGAAGCTTAATATTTCTCCTTTGTTTACAAGCTTACCTACGTATGTCCTTTCTAGAATAAAAGTTTAGACTTTGTCTCTATTGGTGTACTCTCTGGGTACTGCAAAGTACACCCAGATGGGAATAATTCTTGTTAAGGCACCATTCTGTTCACTGCTGATTCTGTGGTCTCCATCTTCTGACAGCCGCAAACAAAAGAAGATGTGTAATCTATGTATAAGGCATGAAGAAAATGTGACAAGTACTCAGCAAGTTAACTTTATAAATACTACTAGATCCCATGTATATCTTTCTCCTGTTGTATCCCTTTCCTTTATTCCAGAGGCTACTACTATCCTGAATTCACCTCTATTTACCTTTCCTATTGTTTTGTGTCATTTGTTTTCCATCTTAATCGAGTGTGGATTATTTTGTATATACAAAAATGTTATATAGCTAACAAACACTTGTGAATCTACCATCTAGCTGAAGCAACAGACTATTACCAAGACCATTCAGTTTCTGTGTTCTTCTTTGATCTTAAAAACCACTTCCTCCAGTCCTTCCTCAACTTTTGTGTTTGTCATTTCCTTGCTTGTCTTTATAGGCTCACTCTATTTTTATGTATCCTGAAATAATATGTTCTTCAGTTTGATATTTTAAACTTCATGTAAATGTTGTAATATTGTATATATTCATCGGTGACTTGTGTTTTATGATCATTTGTATGATCATTTGAGAGTCTAGGACTGTGGGCACCAATTATCCTGGTTGGGTACTGTACAACTCTGCAGAGGGGAGCTATTTACATTGCAGTCTGGGCAAACAAGAACTCCTGAAACTGTAATAGCATACAACTTGTATCTACTGCTAGATACAAGCATCTAGGTGCTAGATAGCAAATTCAATCCCTTCTGTCCAACCCTATACTCCTTTTCAGTATATCTCTTTGTTTAGATTTTTAATGGTTGCAGTAAATATTACATTATACATATATAAGTCATCACAGTCTACTACTGTCTACATTTTACCAGTTTGAGCGTAGAATCTTATATCACTATTAAATGTTTTCCTCTCTCCATTTATAACTATCTTAAATATTTCCTCTACATACATGGAGACCCACATCATATAATGGTATCTATTTTTGCTGCAAAGTCAAACTTTAGAAAACTCAAGAGAAGGAAAGTTTCTTTCATTTGCCTTTGTTTTTACTCCTTTTACTCCTTTCCCTTATTCCTTGCTGATGTTTTCAGATTACTTCTTCTACCATATCTTTTCTCTTCAAGAATTTCCTTTAGCTGTTCTTTTAGAGTGGGTCTGCTGGTAACATTCTTTATCTGAGAATGTCTTGATTTCCTCTTTATTCTTAAAGAGTGTTTTAACTGTATATAGAATTCTAGTCTGACTTCTTTTCTTTTAGCAATTTTTTTATATAACTTTTTATATAACTTTTTTATATAAAAAAAAGTTCCTTTTAGCAATTTTTATATAACTTTCTTATGGCCTGCATAATTTCTGATGAGAAATCCACTGCCATTTGAATTGTTTTGCTACAGGTAAAGTGTAATTTCTCTTTCATTGATTTCAAGATTTTCCCTTGTCTTAGTTTTCAGAATTTTTATATCCAACCCCGCTTTTGTTGTTGCTGTTGTTGTTCAGTCACGAAGCCATGTCTGACTCTTCGTGACCCCATGGACTGCAGCACGCCAGACTTCCTGGTTCTTCACTATATCCCAAAGTTTGCTCAAATTCATGTTCATTGAGTTGGTGATGCCATCCAACCATATCTGCTGCCCTCTTCTTTTGCCTTCACTCTTTCCCAGCAACACGGTCTTTTCCAATGAGTCGGCTCTTTGCATCAGGTGGCCAAAGTATTGGAGCTTCAGCTTCAGCATCAGTCCTTCCAGTGAATATTCAGGGTTGATTTCCTTTAGGATTGACTGGTTTGATCTCCTTGCAGTCCAAGGGACTCGAGTATTCTCTAGCACTGCAATTCAAAAACGTCACTTCTTCGACACTCAGCATTCTTTAGGGTCCAACTCTCACATCCGTATGTGACTACTGGAAAAACCATAGCGGACCTTTGTTGGCAAAGTGATGTCTCTGCTTTTCAATACACTATCTAGATTTGTGATAGCTTTCCTTCCAAGAAGCAAGTGTCTTTTAATTTCATGGTTGTGGTCCATCTGCAGTGATTTTGGAGACCAAGAAAATAAAATCTGTCACTGTTTCCACTTTTTCCCCGTCAATTTGCCATGAAGTGATGGGACTGGATAATATAATTTTAATTTTTTGAAAGTTGAGTTTCAAGCAAGCTTTTTCACTTTCCTCTTTCACCATCATCAAGAAGCTCTTTAGTTCCTCTTCACTTTCTGCCATTAGAGTTACATAGTCAGCCCCCAAAACATGTGGATTCAGGTACATGTATTTGTTTGGAAAGTAGGTTTTTGCTTTGGGGTTTTTCCTGCTACTTAATAACGTTTCTTAGAAAAAATAAAATTACATGAGAAGAAGCACAATCTTTAACAACAATTATCTGTTAGCAGGACAGTTAAATACATGAGGATAAGCCTATCTGGGTGTATCAGCATGTTATATTTGTCATCGTTATATTCATATAAATAAATAGTGTTTTATTTTGTTCATCCTGTTTAATTTGGCTTGATATTCTATTTTTTTGATTTCTGTTCTTTCTTTCTAAAACTCTTTCCTTCTACTTATGTCATTCCTAACTTTAAAAGCATTATTTGTTTATTTTATTTCTAGTTGCACTGGTTGTTCACTGCTGCATGGGCTTTTTCCCTCAGTGAGCGGGAGCTCCTCTTTGGTATGGTGCATGGGTTTCTCACTGGGGTGGCTTCTCTTGTTGCTGAGCATAGGCTCTAGAGCACAGGCTTCAGTAGTTGCTGCATGAAGGCTCAGTAGTTGTGGCTCACGGGCTTAGTTGCTCCTCAGCTCATGGAATCTTCCCGGACCAGGGATCAAACCTGTGTCCCCTGCATTGGCAGGCAGATTCTTATCCACTGTACCACCAGGGAAGTCCCTACCTTCTTGAGTTACTTTTTAGCCTTTCGCCTATTCTTTTTTTGCCCCCAGCCTTATTGAAGTATAATTGACATATTGTGTTAGTTTAAGGTGTATAATGTGTTGATTTGATACACTTACATATTGTAAAATGATTAGCACCATAGCATTAGCTAACACCTCCATCCTGTCACATAATTATCATTTCTTTTTTGTGATGAGAACATTTAAATTTTAGTCTCTTAGCAACATTCAAGTATATGATACAGTATTGTTAGCTATAATCACCAGGCTGTACCTTAGATCCTCAGAATTTGTTAATTTAATAACTGTAAGTTTGTACTCTTTGACCACTATCTTTTCATTTCCCCCACCCCCAACCCCTGGCAACTGCCATTCTACTCTCTGGTTATATCAGTTTGGCCTTTTAAAATTCCATATATAAGTGATATCATACTGTATTTGTCTTTTTTCCTGTTTGACCAGAGAATAAGTTTGTAATGGTTCATAATTATTAGAAATGTTGATAAAATTAACTGTCCAAGTGTAGGTTTCTGGTTTTGCCAGAGAACATTTCTTTTTAAATTCCTCCTCTCCACCTCACACATATCCCACATAATACTGTAACCTCCACCCACATACTTTAAAGTAGTTCAAATCATGAGCTGAGTCTGAGTTGGCATAGAAGTTTTTGTTAATGCTCTAAAGCAAAATGTCCACAGTCTCTGAAAACATTACTCTTGAACTCATCCCATCCACTGCAACTGTGACAATACTCCTTCACATGTAAAGAGAAGACTTAGAGCAGAGGAATACACTTTGGTGCCCTATAGAAAATGTATAATCTCAACGCAAATGTGTTCAAATAAATAATCTTAGCCTAGAGAATGCTTGTACCAAAGCTAAGAAAATGAGAAATAAATTAGGCTATTTGTCAAGTCTGAGACTGGGAGGACAAATACCATTTTATGAATCAGAAGTTGGATATAAGACATTCTAATTATGTGAGCTTGGATATTTTAAAGGACAAATCTTTTGGCCTGAAACCAAAGCAAACCTGCTCTAACATGGTTAGTTTATGGAATGGGCATCACTCTTATTCTGTATCTGTATTAATATGGAGAAGGTCCTGCTATATGACTGGATACGAATATTCTCTCTGGAGCATACAAAGTAAAAAGCCCATATGATTCCCTGGGGAATTTCCTTTCCATTCGTGAACTGTTTCTTGGCTCTCATTAAACAATAGAGTCTTCAGTTTGTTTGTGTATATATCTGACTTTATTAGTTTCTTTTTTTCCATTTAGTTATCTTGCACCATCATTTATTGTACTATTATATGTCCATCTTTAGTGGCAATTTTTATAGTCTATAACTTATAGATCTTTATATAGATCCTTCTTCCTCAAAATTGCTAAAACCATAAGAAAATAAGAATGTAGGTATTCATATCACACCATAAATCTCTACTTTTTAAATTCCTAGGCGGATAGAATTCCAAACTACTTTAGAAGGCAGTTTGGTATCTGAAATGATTAATCTACCCATTCTTTACACATAGTTATTTATCTGAAACATTGTCTTTAGACAAGTTATCAATAGGTGCAAACCTTAACACATGAAAAACTCATTGCACCAAGGCTCCCTTCTTTGGATCTGTGATCTTATGATCTTTCAGACACTACTCTCTTCATCCAGGAAAAAACTGTTCACTTGCAATAAGCCCTTAGGCATAACATGACATTTATGATGTATAGAGTGTGCATTTCATGTTTATTTCTCATATATTTCCTTTGGTTAAAAAAATTCATGTTGATGTATGGCAAAACCAATACAATATTGTAAAGTAATTAGCCTCCAATTAAAATAAATAAATTTAAATTAAAAAAAAGAACTTATACCACACACAAAAAACTAATATGGAATCCACAATATCCAAATAAATGATTTGACATATTTTATGCAACACATGTTCAAGTAATTAATTTTCTCATGGGAATGTCATACCATTAACTCATAGTTATTAGCCAAATATTTATGCAGTAGTTTGTAGTGAATATATGCGCAATCACAGATTGCCCTATTTTCTTTGTACTCAAATATAATTTAAAGGGACAGAATCAGGGTGCAGCAGACTTCACATTGTTTAATGCTTGCTGCATATTAGGCTCTCAATAATTCCTTGTTGGATGAATAAACTCACGACTGACCAGTTGGGCAGATTTGATCAAATTCCCTGAGTTTAGGCTTTTGGTTAGTCTTATTGGAGGCTTATAATTATATTAACACAACTGACTATGTATGATATGTTTTGAAAATACTTAGTTGCCCAAGTGTAGCAAATAATCATGCATATATGTGAGCAAAAGATGATGTAAAAACCAATATACATGCATCAAGTAGGGAAAGCCTGTACTGGTCAGATTATTCCCAGTAGCAGGTAATAAAAATAAGGTAAAACTGTTTTAAAATTAGGAAAATCTATTACCATGCTCAACGGTAATGCAAGCTCCAGGCACCATTCTCTCAATTGTCTTGGCTCTGCTTTCCTTCATGTGTTTCTTTTGTTTTCAATTGGACTTTCCTCATGGTTGCAAAGTGGCTGCTAGTGCCAGCAGCACCTGGGGCAATGTGCTTCTTCATTCAGGTTCAGTGGGAGAGAGCAAGCAAGCATCTTTCTCAGCCATATCCTAAAAGTCCTTTCCTACAGTGTGATTGGGTAGGCTACAGTCATGTGATCACAGTCACTCAGACAATGCCGTGCACTGATTGGCCTTAAGCCTGGACTTCTGAATCAGTCACTGGTAAGAATGATGGGATTACCTTGAATAGCTGAGACTAATCAAGACCTACTCCTGGAACTGAGGAAGGAGTCAGTTTCTCCTGAGTCAACTGGGCTCTGGGAAATTGAGGAGGATGCTTGAACAGAATTGGATTTTGTTAGGATGGAAGAAGGGGGAAATGGATATTGTGCCTGTGAATAACAGTGTCTATTCTAATACCACACTTCTTTAAAAATT
Organism: Bos taurus; assembly: GCF_002263795.3. NCBI lineage: Eukaryota > Metazoa > Chordata > Mammalia > Artiodactyla > Bovidae > Bos > Bos taurus. Next base: position 99,193,054 of record NC_037357.1, read on the forward strand.
TTTTTATCAGTATTGTTTTTTCTTCTTTAAAATTTGTTTATTAAAGACTCGATTTTCCTACAGCAGTTTTAGGTTCCCTGAAAAATTGAAAAGAAGGTACAGAGTGGTACTTTTGTTACAATTGATGAGCCTACATGGACACATTATCACCCAAGGTCCATAGTGTACATTAGAGTTCATTCTTGCTGTTCTATATTCTATGCATTTAGACAAATGTATAATGACATGTATCCATCATTATAGTATCATACGGAATGGTTTCACTGTCCTAATAATCCTCTGTGCTCCACCTATTCATCTTTCCCTCCATCTTAACCTCTGGAACACAACCTTTCCTCACAAGAGAAACTAACTGAGCTAGTCAATCAAAGAGTAGTCCCATATTGCCACAAAAATGAGACGTGATTCTCTTCTAAAGATACATTCATAAGTACATTAAGAAAATGAAGACAGAATGGGAAAACAGAGTCAGTCCTTCCCAAGTTTTGATTATTTTTTTTCTTTAAATTCACTTTCCCTTTGATTGGTATCTATCAAGACTTCATCATCTTTTAGTTCTTTTTACTTGCTGCTATTCTCTTACTTTGTTTTTTCAAGAGTGATAGCTTCTTTATATCATCTCTGAAAAAAAATAAGTCCACGAATCACCAAGATAACCCATCATCACCTCTTAAAGGTTTTGCACTTTCTTACCTAAATTGACCTAGAAAAAAAGACCTGCCATTCCCATCAGTGTTTATTGAAAAATCGCGTGGCTTATCACTTGCCTTCTGTCAGGATCTCAGCTTTCTCACAGTCATTTAACTTTTTCTGAAATTGATAAGATTACTGACTTAAAAAAAAAAACAAACAAAAAACTTATGCCGACAGCTTTGTAACAACTTGGATGGACCTAGAGGGTATTATGCAAAGTGAAATAAATCAGACAGAGAAAGACAAATACTATTTGATCTCACTTATACATGGACTCTAAAGAACAAAACAAAGGAATGTAACCAAATAGAAACAGTCATAGATACAGAGAACAGATGGTTGCCAGAAAGGAGAAAGTGGGGAGTGACTGACCATGTCTGGTTTAAGAGGCAAAAATGTAGTGGGTCATTAGCCCATAGGAGGGTAGGTTTACAGGGTTCTGGCCACTAGGACAAGAGGACAGAAACCAAATTAACGATCTGCTGCACCAAGCACAGGGATGTTGGGGAGAAAATAAAACAGTCTTCCAGGATCTATTCACTTTCTGTGCAACCTGGGGCAAACTTTGAGGTGACCATACTAAAAAAGGAACTACAGCCTGTGGTGTTGCCTTTTAAGTCCCACTTTACTTAACTGTCAGAAACATTAGAGAAAGAAAAATCTCTTATATGAAAAGAAGAGGAATGCTATTGACTGTTAATTTTTTAAACTCCTCTACTGTATCCCATGCATGTACTATATAAAACATTTCTTATGAAAAAAGATGCTACTCTTATGTACGATTTCACATCTTGCCTTTTTCACATTAAGCATTTCCCCATTTTATTAGTCTTCAGAAAAATTATTTGGAAGAAATATCCAATATTCTCCCTATTTGGATTTCGATTTCAATTTCTTTTCCCAGATTAGGAAAATTTTCAGCTATTATCTCTTCAAATAACTTCTCTGCCCTGTTATCTCTCTCTTTTCCTTCTGGGACCCTTGTAATATGAATGTTAGTATGCTTGATGTTATACTAGAGGTCTCTTAAACTGTTCTCATTTTTAAAAATTCTTTTTTTCTTTTTTCTGCTCAACTTTCATGATTTCCACTGCTCTGTCTTCCAGGTCACCAGTTCGTTCCTTTGCATCATCTAATCTACTGTTGATTCTTTCTAGAGTATTTTTCATTTCAGTTATTTGGTTATTTATTTCAGCTCCATTTGGCTCTTCTTTATATTTTGTTAAACTTCTCTTTGTATTCATCTTTTTTTCCTGAATTCATTAAGCATTTAAAAAAAAATTCTTGATGTGAAGCATTTTACTGAAATTGTTATGACATTGTTTTTGTTTTTATATATCCTGCACTACTTTTATTTTTATTCATTTTTTAAACTTTTTATTTTGTATTGGAGTATAGCCAGTTAACAAACAGTGTTGTGATAGTTTCAGGTAAATAGTAAAGGGACTCAGCCATACATATACATATATCCATTATCCCTCAAACTCTCCTCCCATCCAGGCTGCCACATAACACTGAGCAGAGTTTCATGTGCTGTATTTGTTCATGTAATTGTTGTATACCTCCTGCAGAGAAAGACAGAGTCTTAACTACTGGACCATCAGGGACATCTCCATTGAGCATTTTTGTGATTATTACCTTGAACTATTTATAAGGTAGAGTGATTATCTCCATTTTTCTTTGTTTTTCTTTTGGGGTTTTATCTTGTTTCTTTGGAACATATTCCTTTGTCCCTTCATTTTGTCTAATTCTCTGTTTATTTGTATGTATTAGGTCAATCAGTCATATTTCCTGATCTTCGAGAAGTGGCCTTATGTTGGACACATCTTATGGAGCCCAGAAGCACACCAGAGCTATATGATCTAGCAGTGCCTCCTATGTGGGCTGAGGGGCCCTTCTCTTGAGGTGAGACTCAGTCAGTTCAGTTCAGTAGCTCATGGACTGCAGCACGCCAGGCCTTCCTGTCCATCGCCGACTCCCAGAGTTTACTCAAACTCATGCCCATTGAGTTGTTTATGTACTGTGAATGTACTGGTATGTGGGGCTGGTTGGCTGCCAGGCCTTGCCTTGTGCTGAGGGTGTCATCTGCTGGTGGGTGGGGCTGGGGCCTGGGCAGCTGGTTGCAGGCCTTGGGGGAAAGGATGGGGAGAGCAGGTCTCAGGCTGGTCTTAACTGGTTAGCCCAGGTAGGAATAAGCTACAGGGAGGATTCCAAAATCGTACTTGTCAGCACCAATGTCTTCATGATATAATGAGCTCCCCAAATGGCTGCCACCAGTGTCTACATCTCCAGAGAAAGCCCCAGTTGCCTCCTGCCTCTCTGAGAGGCTTTCTAAGACGAGCAAGTAAGTCTGACCCTGGCTCCTTTCAAATTACTGCCTCTGTGCTGGGTCTCGGAGTATGTGAGATTTTGGAAGCACCTTTTAAGAGCAGTCTCTGTTTCCTACAGCCTTCCAGCTTTCTTATATGCAAATTTCACTGGCTTTCAAAGCCAGACATTTGAGGATTTATCTTCCTGGTGTGGGACCCCCAGGCTGGAGAGCCTGATGTGGGGCTTGGACCCCAACTCCTTGGGGAGAATCTCTGCAATTATGACTGTTCTCCTCTTTGTGGGTAATTTGAGGGTAATGTATTTTGACGGTACTACATTTCTACTTCTATCCATCTTGGATTATTCTTTCTTTATATCTTTGGTTTTGGAAAATATTCTCTGCTAGTCTCCACGTTGTTCTTAGAGACAGTTGTTCTGCAAATAGTTGTAATTTTAGTGTGCCCATGGAAACAGTTGAACCCAGGGTCTTCATACTCTGACATTTTGGCCACTCTAATATTTGACCACTCTTTGGGCCACTTTTCATCTCTGACATTTTGGCCACCCTTATAATACTCTTCAGGTATTGGATCATAAAAATGATTTTTAAATAGTCACATTATAAGCCATACTATGTAACTACCACAATTAATAGTTATCTACTTTTTAAAAGATCTTTAAAAGATTTCTTTTAAAACTGAGATAAATTTACAGACTGTAAAATGCACAGATCTAAAGCATACAGTTTGATGAGTTTTGACAAATGTGAACACACCCTAATCAAGATAAAGAAAATTCACATCACCTTTAAAAGTGCCCTCATGTCTCCTCCTATTCAATTCCCTATCTCTCTACAACAGCTGAGAGGCCTTAAAAATAGCTGTGAAAAGAAGAGAAGTGAAAGGCAAAGGAGAAAAGGAAAGATATACCCATTTGAATGCAGAGTTCCAAAGAATAGCAAGGAGAAATAAGAAAGCCTTCCTCAGTGATTAATGCAAAGAAATAGAGGAAAATAATAGAATGGGAAAGACTAGAGATCTCTTCAAAAAATTAGAGATACCAAGGGAAATTTTCATGCAAAGATGGGAACAATAAAGGATAGAAATGGTATGGACCTAACAAAAGCAGGAAATGGCAACCCACTCCAGTATTCTTGCCTGGAGAATCCCAGGGACAGAGGAGCCTGGTGGGCTGCCATCTATGGGGTTGCATAGGGTTGGACACGACTGAAGTGACTTAGCAGCAGCAGCAGCAACAAAAGCAGAAGATATGAAGAAGAGGTGGCAAGAAGACACAGAAGAACTATACAAAAAAGATCTTCATGGCCCAGGTAATCACAGCAGTGTGATCACTCACTTAGAGCCAGACATCCTGGAATGTGAAGTCAAGTGGCCCTTAGGAAGCATCACGATGAACAAAGCTAGTGGAGGTGATGGAATTCTAGTTGAGCTATTTCAAATCCTAAAGATGATGCTGTGAAAGTGCTGCACTCAATATGCCAGCAAATTTGGAAAACTCAACAGTGGCCACAGGACTGGAAAAGTCAGTTTTCATTCCAACCCCAAAGAAAGGCAATGCCAAAGAATGCTCAAACTACTGCACAGTTGCACTCATCTCACATGCTAGCAAAGTAATGCTCAAAATTCTCCAAGCCAGGCTTCAACAGTACATGAACCGTGAACTTCCAGATGTTCAAGCTGGATTTAGAAAAGGCAGAGGAACTGAGATCAAATTGCCAACATTCGTTGGATCATCAAAATGGAAAGAGAATTCCAGAAAACCATATACTTCTGCTTTATTGAATATGCCAAAGACTTTGACTCTGTGGATCACAACAAACTGTGGAAAATTCTTAAAGAGACAGGAATACCAGACCACCTTACCTGCCTCCTGAGAAATCCGTATGCAGGTCAAGAAGCAAAAGTTAGAACTGGACATGGAACAAAGAGGAGAGTGAAAAAGTTGGCTTAAAACTCAACATTCAGAAAACTAAGATCATGGCATCTGGTCCCATCACTTCATGGCAAATAGATGGGGAAACAGTGGAAACAGTGACAGACTTTATATTTGGGGGCTCCAAAATCACTGCAGATGGTGAGTGCAGCCATGAAATTAAAAGACGCTTACTCCTTGGAAGAAAAGTTATGGCCAACCTAGACAGCAGAGACGTTACCTTGCCAACTATGGTCCGCCTAGTCAAAGCTATGATTTTTCCAGTAGTTATGTATGGATGTGAGAGTTGGATTATAAAGAAACCTGAGCACCGAATTTGAACTGTGCTGTTGGAGGAGACCCTTGAGAGTTCCTTGGACTGCAAAGAGATCCAACTAGTCCATCCTAGAGGAAATCAGTCCTGAACAGTCATTGGAAGGACTGATGCTGAAGCTGAAACTCCAGTACTTTGCCACCTGATTTGAAGAACTGACTCGTTGGAAAAGACCCTGATGCTGGGAAAGATTGAAGGCAGGAGGAGAAGGGGATGGCAGAGGATGAGATGGTTGGATGGCATCACGGACTCAATGGACATGAGTTTGAGTAAACTCTGGGAGTTGGTGATGGACAGGGAAGCCTGGTGTGCTGCAGTCCATGGGGTCGCAAAGAGTCAGACATGACTGAGTGACTGAACTGAGCTGAACTGAACTGAACTGCAACAGCTGTTCTGATTTCTGTCACTGTAGCTTCATTTTGCCTATTCTTAAACTTCATATAAATAAAATTATGCAGTATATACCTCTTTGACTTCTTTTTTGCTCAGCAATTTTTTTTAATTTATTTTTTTATTGAAGTATAGTTGATTTACAATGTTAGTTTCTGGTATATAGCAAATGATTTAGTTATATATACATATTTTTTGTATTCTTTTGAATTTTATAGTTCCCGATGCTATATAGTAGGACCTTGTTGTTAATCCATTATGTATATAATAGTTTGTACCTGCCAATCCCAAGTTCCCAATCCCTCCCTCCCTCACCCCTTTCCCCCATGGCAACAACTGTGAGTCTGCTTCTGTTTCATAAATTCATTTGTGTAATATTATAGATTCCACATGTAACTAATATCATTGTCTTTCTCTTTTTGATTTACTTCACTTAGTATGATAATCTCCAAGTCTATCCATGTTCCTGCAAATGGCATTTTTTCATTCTTTTTTACAGCTGAGTAGTATTCCATTATGTATATGTACTGTATCTTCTTTATCCACTCATCTATTGATGGACATTTAGGTTGTTTCTATGTCTTGCCTATTGTAAATAGTGCTACTATGAACATAGAGGTCCACGTATCTTTTTGAATTAGTTTTATCTGGATATATCGCCAGGAGTAGAATTGTTGGGTCATATGACAACTTTAATTTTTGAGGAATCTTCATACTGTTTTCCATAAAGGCTGCATTAATTTACATTCCCACTAATAGTGTAGGAAGGTTCCCTTTTCTCTACATGTGTTATTTGTAGACTTTTTAATGATGGCCATTCTGACTGATGTAAGATGGTATATCATTGTATTTTTGATTTGCATTTCTTTTATAGTAAGTGATGTTGATCATCTTTTCCTGTGCCTATTGGCCATCAATTTGTCTTCTTTGAAGAAATGTCAATTTAGGTCTTCTGGCCAATTAAAAAAAATATATTGATTTTTGGCTGTGCTGGGTCTTTGCGTGCAGACTTTCTCTAGTTTGTCTCATTGCGGTGGCTTCTTTTGTTGTGGAGCATAGGCTCTAGGGAGTGAGAGTTTATTTGCCCTGGGGCATATGGGATCTTCCCAGAGCAGGAATCAAAGTGGTGTCCCCCGCATTGGCAGGCAGATTCTAACCCACTGGACCACCAAGGAAGTCCTGGCCATTTTTTGACTGGACTGATTTTGTTTTTATGTTTTGTTTTGTTTCTTTGTTTTTGTTTTGGCTCAACAATTACTTTGAAATTCACCTAAGATGATGTGTTTATCAGTGGCTCATTTTTTATTACTGCTAGTAGCATTTCATTGTATGGATTTCACCAGTGGATGGGATATTTGTGTTGTTTCCCATGAGTTTACTTTTTAAAAAAAAATTAATTTTAGGGGCTGAAAAGTGGCAAGAAATGATAACTAGGTCAGCAATTCTTTATTTTCTTTTTGTAGAGAAGGTGCAGTGAAGTACGGGATATAGTTGAAAGACTGGGGATGGAGGGATGGTGAAAAATAAAGCAAATGGGGCTTCTGAGAAAGAAAATCCAAGAGGGAAATTAAGTTTTTAAAAAGAAGAATGAAAATGGACAAGGATAAGAAGAAGCAATCAGCCAAACAAGAAACAAGAAAAGCCTATAAAAATTAGAATAAGCAAAAATAATTAGAACCATGAAACACATTTTTAATCATGTTCTTTGAGATTTCCTGGAATGAAGAAAAACAAACTTTTGAGATTTCTCCACGTGGACTTCTGCCCTTCACATCTTCCTGATGCTCTAATGCTTTCTTTACATGAACATTTTCTACAGGCAACACTCTTTCCCTTGCTTGCTAGAGCACAAGAGTGTTCAAAGGGGCTTTGATCAGGCAGCACACTCAGGGCAGTCTGGAGGGAGGAAGCCAGGAGGCTTTTTAATTTAAAAATAAGTGCTGCTTTGTCTCCCATATTTCCTTAATTGAGGCAGAAGCTGAATCTAGGACACAGCCTGGTGGGAGATTGGCCAGGACCAGCCACATGGAGAATGGATTCTGTGTGAGGATGGGATGGTGAGCAGCAGAAAGATGGAATGGTGCAGATGTGTGTGTGTGTGTGTGTGTGTGTGTGTGTGAACAGTTACAGGGGAGTTTTCTCAACTGTTAGGCCTGTCAGATTAAGATGTCTGAATGCACTATGAGGGGAAAAAATAACTGAATCCACCTTAGTTATATTATTTCATTTTGTAGACATGGTGCAGAAGGATTTAAGTGCCTTCATCTGGAAATGAAGAAAAGCAAAGAATGACAAGAAAGTCCAAGATGACTGGAATTGTTTTTGTCTGAAATAGACTGTGAAGGCCTGACAGTTGAAAATTTCTTTTCTACTGTGATGTTGCTGAAATTTTCACCTAACCTATATATTTTCTCTTGAAACCAGAGAAAAGGCACAAAAATAATTATAAGAAATGGCAGGCCAGAAGGATGAGAACTATATAAGGTATGTTGAAGACATGGCTGATGGAGTTTTATGGTGCTTAATGCCATTCTTTGGCCCCACCCCCAACTTTCAAATGGATTTGAAGTGATTTTGATGGATAAAAGCGCGAAAAGGGGAGAGGAGTGGGCTATAGCTGTAATCTACAACTGTTGAAAGGTGTTAACACAGAGGAGGTTTTTATTTGGTCTATAAATCCCAAAGGGACATTGCCATGAGAAATACGATGTGGTTTACAAAAATTCTGACTGAAAAAGAGGAACAATTTCTTGAAGTCAAAACCATTACAATACAAAATGAAGTAAACCACTATGTAGTAACACACTTAAAGGAGTAAAAGTGCTATGTAAATTAAAAGCATCATTATCATTCAACCCTTAAAGGAAGTGGTGGTATGTCTACCATTAAAACACACCAGAGGAATCCCAAAATACAGTCTCCAAATACCCTGATGACTAGATGAGACCACAGCATATTCTGGGGTCCCTTGGGGCAGTGAAATATTTTGTCTGCTTCCCCAAATTTCCAGAAGGCTACCACTTCCATTGGGTGGGTTTTGTTGCTCCCCTGATGTAAACGGCTGCGTCTGTTGAAAAATTGCAAGTGATGTATGTGGCTGAGGACCATCTGCTTGCTTTCAGGTAATGAGTTAGGGCAGATGTTAACCTTTCAAGGGCTTCCCTGGTGGCTCAGACAGTAAAGAACCTGCCTGCAATACGGGAGACCCAGGTTCCATCCTTGGTTCGGGAAGATCCCCTGGAGAAGGAAATAGCAACCCACTCTAGTATTCTGCCTGGAGAATTCCATGGATAGAGAAGCCTAGTGAGTTATAGTCCATAGGGTTGCAGAGTTGGACACAACTGAGTGACTAACACTTCTTAACCTTTCAAGAAACTTGGTGAATTTTCATCTCTTATGTGTTAAAACATTTTCCTTGCCTGAATCAGGCTGGAGTAAGGGTCATTTCCACATTCCGTGGTGTTTGGGAGAAATTGGAACTGTGCATATGAGTGTGAAAAAGAGTTCTCTTTGGGAAGCCACTTTAAAACAGAAAGTACAGGTTTCTCTTCCATTGCATAGCCTGGGGGTGGGAGTTGGGAGGCTTGAAGTAATAATAATCTCATCCACTTTCTTTTTTTAAATTAATTTTTATTGGAGTATAGTTTCTTCATAATGTTGTGCTAGTTTCTACTGTACAGTGAAGTGAATCAGCCATTTGTATACATATATCCCCTCTTTTTTGATTTTCCTTCCCATTTGAGTCACCACAGAGCATTGAGTAGAGTTCCCTGAGCTATACAGTATGTTCTCATTAGTTATCTAATTTATACATAGCATCGATAGTGTAAATATGTCAAACCTAATTTCCCAGTTCATCCCACACTCCCCTCCCCCTCTTGGTATCCATATATTTGCTCTCTACATCTGTGCCTCCATTTCTGTTTTGTAAATAAGATCATCTATACCATTTTTCTTTATCCACTTTCAAGTTCATCCTATATTCTCGGCCCTTTACATCGGTTACCTTGTTTAATACAACAACCCTATGAGGAAGGATATTGCAAGTGAGTAAACTGAGACTCCAAGATCATATATAACTTGGCCAGAGTTACAGAATTAGGATACAGATGGTTTGGGATTAGAAACCAGTCGTACCCAACTCTGAAGCCTGCACTTACTTCACCGCCTCATCAGGCTATGGGGGATATTGGTTATGTTCCTCCCGGTACTTGGTTTCAGTAGCTGTGTTTTCATTTGGATTTCCCCCAGAAGCAATCCTGAGACAAAGATTTGGAAACAGGTAGTTTCTTCTGAGGGTGATGCTAGGAACCACTGGTAGGGAAATGCAGAAGGGAGACAGAGAAGAGAAGGCAGCCAATAAATAGTCCATTATTGAGCAAGTTGCCACTAGAAGCGACTAGAGTTCAGTCCTGAAGAAGACTTAGGAAAATGAGTTATCCTGTCTAGAGAACAAGGTGTATATCATCCACTCCTGAGCATCTTTGGGTGAAGATTGCTGAGCCGGGTATGGGGCATGAATCTATGGCAAGCAAAGCTGGTTCTGGTGGCCAGAGAATGCCTTCAAGTCTAAGAAATGAAGGTGCTAGAAGTCAAGGTCAGGCTGGCATGCACTGAAGTGAGAAAGGAGAGGGCAAGTGAGGTATAGACACTTGGAGTCCTCTCTGGTGCCCAGGGTGCTGGCTAACTTGATGTTCAGCACTGAGCCTTAAAGATGCTGATCTCCTGGCTCTGCAAGGACTTAAGTATCCCCCTCTACAAGCCTATATGAGAGTGGCAGGGAATTCAGACACCATCTTGTTCAGGTTGAGAGCCAGTGTGTTGTGCAAAGAGGAACAATGTTGTTATTTTTCTTACCAGAGGGCTTGTGATTATCAAGAACCCCAGTGATGTGTTCACCATTTACATGTGTGTGCTTGGTCACTTTAGTCATGTCCGACTTTCTGCAAGCCTATGGACTGTAGCCCATTAAGCTCCTCTGTCCATGGGATTCTCCAGGCAAGAATACTGGAGTGGGTTGCCATGCCCTGCTCCAGGGGATCCTCCCAGCCCAGGGATTGAACCCACATTTCTTAAGTCTCCTGCATTGGCAGACAGACTCTTTACCACTAGCACCGCCTGGGAAGCCTGTTCACCATCTACAGAGAGATACAAAAGCAAAATATATGACAGGTCCTGGAGAGGATGGGATTATGACAGGATCCACTGATGCTTCTAGATGCTATGTTCCAGTCCTTTGTGTGTGTGTGTGTGTTTGTGTGTGTGTGTTTTTCTGGATATTGCCTAACACTCTGCAAGGCTCTCCCAGGTCTCCTAGCAATTAGCAGGTGTCATTAAAATCTTCTCTACAATTATACTCTCCAATCTAAATTTCAGCTTCAAGTTTTGCCTGCTCTTTTCTTCACTGAACACGTGAGTTAGTTCAGAGGTCTGTGAAATTGACAAACCCCACAGAGGATTTGATATTCCAAATCACACCCGATATATTACTGAGGGGATAAAACTTGAAAATGAATTCCTGAAAGGTAGTGCTCCTTTACACTGAAACTCAAGCTTAGAGGTTGATAAACTGTTACTGTTAAATAGTTTGGTCAACACTTCTATTTTAGTAACAGAACATTTGCCCTGAAAATGAGCTGAAGAAATGATGCAGATTCATGTTGATGTATGGCAAAACCAATACAATATTGTAAAGTAATTAGCCTCCAATTAAAATAAATAAATTTAAATTAAAAAAAAAGAGAAATGATGGGACTCAATGACAGGATGAAAGGGCCTGCCTGAAGCCATCAGAGCCATCTTTGGGGCAAAGACATAAGGATACTTTCAGAGAAAACAAATTTTCTACATTTCTTTGACTGTTTAAAAAAATCTGAGGATTCTAATATTTGAATATGCAAATTAAATTAGCATTCTTTATGGAAAAATTGTATGACTTATCAGAAATGGGAACCTGTACTTGGTTTCTCAAATTAAGGTGAGGTGTGTCATTTAAAGATCTGATTTCCTTCCTTAAAAAAAACAATCCACATTTTTTTTTTAAAGGCAAATTCTTAAGCATATAGGGCATACTCATTGAGTCAAACACTCTCTGGGGGACTAAGTTTTATAGTTATAAATGAGTCATCTTGGTTATTTCTTAAATTCTTTCAGAACATTTAGGAAAAATTTTTTAAATCATTTCCTCAGAGAACAAAGTCAATTCTTTGTCTGAAAATGGCAAAAAGCTCACATAAGCAGGAAGTAGTTGAGGCCTTAGGAGAGCTCTGATTCCTGAAAATGATGTTTCTTTTTATAACAGAGATCATATTTTGTGTATTGTCCAACTGAACAATATATGGTCAAACTTACAATGCCAATCATGATCAACTGACATCTTGATGGCTACACATAGTGTGCCAGTTGGATCAGTGAACTGTTATAGACTGAAAGTATCTTTTGAAATCTAATCCCCAAAATGATAGATCTATAGGTGGAGCATTTGGAAGGTGATTAGGTCATGAGGGTGAAGCCCTCATGAATGGGATTAGTGCCCTTATAAAAGAGACCCCCAGGGAGCTTCCTGGACCAGTCCACCACGTTGAGGACACAGTGAGAAGATGGCTGCCTATAAATCAGGAAGTGGGTACTTCAGTTCAGTTCATTTCAGTTCAGTTCAGTCACTCAGTCGTGTCTGACTCTTTGCGACCCCATGAATCGCAGCACGCCAGGCCTCCCTGTCCATCACCAACTCCCGGAGTTCACTCAGACTCATCCATCGAGTCGGTGATGCCATCCAGCCATCTCATCCTCTGTCGTCCCCTTCTCCTCCTGCCCCCAATCCCTCCCAGCCTCAGAGTCTTTTCCAATGAGTCAACTCTTCGCATGAGGTGGCCAAAGTACTGGAGTTTCAGCTTTAGCATCAGTCCTTCCAAAGAAATCCCAGGACTGATCTCCTTTAGAATGGACTGGCTGGATCTCCTTTCAGTCCAAGGAACTCTGAAGAGTCTTCTCCAACACCACAGTTCAAAAGCATCAATTTTTTGGCGCTCATCTTTCTTCACAGTCCAACTCTCACATCCATACATGACTACTGGAAAAACCATAGCCTTGAATAGACTGACCTTTGTTGGCAAAGTAATGTCTCTGCTTTTGAATATGCCATCTAGGTTGGTCATAACTTTCCTTCCAAGGAGTAAGCGCCTTTTAATTTCATGGCTGCAATCACCATCTGCAGTGATTTTGGAGCCCCCCAAAATAAAGTTTGACACTGTTTTCACTGTTTTCCCATCTATTTCCCATGAACTGATGGGACCAGATGCCATGATCTTAGTTTTCTGAATGTTGAGCTTTAAGCCAACTTTTTCACTCTCCTCTTTCACTTTCATCAAGAGGGTTTTGAGTTCCTCTTCACTTTCTGCCATAAGGGTGATGTCGTCTGCATATCTGAGGTTATTGATATTTCTTCCAGCAATCTTGATTCCAGCTTATGCTTCTTCCAGCCCAGCGTTTCTTATGATGTACTCTGCATATAAGTTCAATAAGCAGGGTGACAATATACAGCCTTGACGTACTCCTTTTCCTGTTTGGAACCAGTCTGTTGTTCCATGTCCAGTTCTAACTGTTGTTTCCTGACCTGCATATAAGTTTCTCAAGAAGCATGTCAGGTGGTGTGGTATTCCCATCTCTTTCAGAATTTTCCACAGTTTATTGTGATCCACACAGTCAAAGGCTTTGGCATAGTCAATAAAGCAGAAATAGATGTTTTTCTGGAACTTTCTTGCTTTTTTGATGATCTAGCAGATGTTGGCAATTTGATCTCTGGTTCCTCTGCCTTTTCTAAAACCAGCTTGAACATCTGGAAGTTAAGAGACCAAAATGCAGTGGGTCCTTACCAGATACTAAATTTGCTGGCACCTTGATCTTGGACTTCCCAGCATCCAGAACTGTGAAAAAATAAGTTTCTCTTGTTTTTAAGCTGCCTATTCTATGGTATTCTGTTATACTCTCCCAAAAAAGACAGATTTATTTATGCAGTTGATCCTGTTGTGATAAACAGTTTGGTTATGTTTGATTTTCCTGTGTGATAAATAATATCTACCATAATTAAGGACTTACTATGTTCTAGGCATAGTTCTAAACATTAGTATATAGTAGCTGATTTATTTCTCACAGCAAAATTTATGAAGTAAATTTTATTATTATAACCATTATTGATGAGAAAACTAAGTTGAGAGAGGGAAGTAACTTGCCCAAGATCCTCCAGTAGTGAACAGCTACAGTATCTGTATTGGTTACCAAACTCAACACCTATTCCCAATACTTTCTCCCTTGTCCACCTCCATCCTTAGACTAGTAACACCGAATTCTGCTATCTCAGGCTTCTTTGCAGTTAGGAGAGACCAGTGAAATGTAAGTAGAAGTTTTCTAATTGCTTCTAGCAAAGACTTTGCGTGTCTTACCATCTTGCATATGTAAGAAATGATTTAAGCAGATGGTAAAGAATCTACCTACAATGCAGGAGACTTGGGTTAGATCCCTGGGTTGGGAAGATCCCCTGAAGGAGGGTGTGGCAACCCACTCCAGTATTCTTGCCTGGAGAATTCCCACGGACAGAGGAGCTTGGCAGACTACAATCCAGGAAGTCACAAAGAGTCAGACACAACTGAGTGACTAAGCACACACAGCCATCTCACCATCTTGCAAGCATAAATGAAAGGCCAAGAGAATTGTGGAGATGCCGGATCTGACACTGCGGAGCCTGCAAACCAAGGCCAAGATGTGCCTGTTTTTAGATTTCGTATAATGGGAGAAAAATGAACTATGTCTTTAAGCCATTGCTAGTCTTCTTTTCTGTAACTTGTAGCCTAAAGCACAGCTAGCTGATACAGTACTGGGGCAGGGATATGGGCCAGGTATTTTGGGTCCAGAGAACATGTTCTTTTTTATTTTTTGGCATTTTATTAAAAATGGAAAAAAGTTATTTTAGTTATAAGTACCCTGGTGCTTCCTCCCCTCCCCCACCTCAGGCAGACTCCTGTAACTGTCAGGGAAAGGCAAGGCCCCTGGATGGGTGGGGGACTAAAACAGGGGCTGCTATGGTTACAAGAGGGTGAGCTGGTGATGTGAGCTAAGGTGCCTGTCACATCATGCTCTCCACCACCACCACTTTGCTGCTTTCAGACATTGGGGTCAGGGTGGTCAGGCCCCTGACATCCAGGTCTGAAAGTCTACTCCAAGTGGTGAAGGCCCCAGACAGTCTGTGTCAGGTGCTGCCAGCCCTCAGCCATGGTCCCCTTAGCCCTGAGAAGGCAGCCCAGGAGGTGGAGGGGCACACACAGCATGGAGGAGAGCATGAAGCCCCAGCCTGTGGCTTCACCCCACCATGGGTACACATAGGTGTTGTTGTAGACCAGCGCAGAGCCCATATTATCAATCTCTGTGCTATTGTGCACATTTGTGTATCAATCAGCTGGGACAAACATCCTTGTATGTACATAGCACTTCTGCTGCTCTATGAAGGAAGAAAAGTTGACAGAGTTACCTCTCTGACTTTGTTTATGTCCAAAATCCAGCAGCTGAAGGATGGAGGGGCTGGGGCTCAGCAAAAGCATGCATGAGAATGATTGAAGTAGTTTCATTTATGGAAAAATCAAAAATGAACTTTTTGGCCAACCCAACACATCATTCCCTTGGGTCAGCTATCCTGTGTGTGTGTGTGTGTGTGTGTGCATGTGTGCTTAGTCATGCCCAACCCTTTGCGACCCCCATGGACTGTAACCCGCCAGTCTCTTCTGTCCATGGGGATTCTCCAGGCAAGAATACTGGAGTGGGTTGCCATTTCCTTCTCCAGGGACTCTTCCTGAACCAGGGATCAAGCCCACATCTGGGACACAGAAAATACTGACCCGACCTGAGGTGTATTTAGAGAATTGTGATGTTTCCATTGATGTGTGGTGTTTAGTTCTGACAATGCCAGTTGAGAAATATCGTGATGACAATATGGTGAGTGAAAGAAACCCGACACAAAAGAATGTGCCTTGGAGCGGATCCTCTGAGAAGTAGATGCTCAGGCCACAGTAAATGTTTGTGGACTTTACTAGGGGAAATGACTATGACAGAAATAGGAAGAGAGGCTGGCAAGGCTGGGAGATCTATCAGTGAGCTGTGATGCTACTTTGACCTGCAGGAAGTTGAGAGGGCAGGGAGGTGGAGGAGAGCATCCTAGACTGTCATGCAGGCTCTGGGAGATTCAGCCAAAGCCTGGCTACTCCTGTGGGACTTGATGGACTGTATCCCACCAGGCTCCTCTGGCCATGGGATTTCCCAGGCAAGAATACTGGAGTGGGTTGCCATTTCCTACTCCAGGGGATCTTCCTGACCCAGGGATTGAACCCACGTCTCCTGTGTCTTCTACCTTGGCAAGTGGATTCTTTACCACTGAGCCACCTGGGAAGCCCAAATGAAATAGATAGATAAATAGATAATAGAGACATATATATGTATAAAAGGATCGCGTTGCTGTACAACTGAAACTAACACAACATTGTAAATCAACTATACTTCAATTTTTAAAAAGATGCTTCTTAGATATACAATTTGGGATATAAACCTGGAGATCAGGAAGTGGTCTAGGCTGGATATATAATTTTGGGAGACACCAGTTTGTGGTGGCATTAAAATCATGAGAACTATAGTCAACTAAAAGTGTATTAATGCATCTATCTGACCAGCAGACTGATTCTAAATCCTCTCTGATAGTTTTTACAAGGTGATTGTCTAAGTAAGTATTAAGTAAAGGACCTGGGCAAACATCACGAGCATTATGTGGTTCAGGCTAGAACTCGCAGACAGAGGATGAGCCATTGAAAGAACACAGTGCCTCTGTCTTCTGCCATCTCATGAAGTGGTGTATTTGGGCTAGAAACTGCTAAATACATCACAGGTTGTGCTCCTGGGAAGGGACCCACCCTCCTGCTGCTCTCCCAAGGAGCATCTAACCAAGCATGTGATTCTGACACACTTATGATCATAATAAGGGCCTTCCTAAGAGAGACAACACCCTGCAATTGGATGCCAGCTGACTAGGGAACTCGCATACCATTGTGTCATTACCGTGGGGGATGGGGGAGCCAGTGTCCCAGTTAGCTCTGGGAATTTCTAGCAGACAATTGTCCTATTTGACTCTCCTCACCAACATATACTTGATCTCTGCCAAAGACTAGGAACTACCTAATTCCATATTTAATCAGAATTACTATTGAACTATTTCTTATACTTAAGAAGTACAGTTAACCTTTGAATAATACAGAGGTTAGGGCACTGACTCTCCACACAGTTGAAAATCTGAGTGTAACTTCTAGTTGGCCCTCCATGTCCACAGGTCAACATGAATTCCTTCCTTTTAAATGCTGAATAGTATTTGATTGTATGTATACACACTACACTTTATTCATCTATTCATCCATCTGTGAACATTTGGGTTGCTTCCACCTTATGGCTATTGTGAGTAATGGTGCTCCGAACATGGATGTACAAATATCTGTTCAAGATCTTGCTTTCAGTTCTTTGGGGAATATACCCAGAAGTGGGATTGCTGGATCATATGGTAATTCTATTTCTATTTTTAATTTTTTTAAGAGCTTCCATAATGTTTTTCATAGCAGCTGCACCATTTTACTGATACAATTTCTCCACATCTTTGTCAACACTTGCTATTTTCTATTTTCTTGTAGTAGCCATCCTAACGAGTATGAAGTTCCCTTTTATTTTTTGATGCATTGCAAAGTAAATTGCAAACTCCCCTCACCCCGAAAAATACTTCAGAGTGCATATCATTAGTTAAAATTTAAAATGTATTTATGCTTTTTTCTTTTGATATAAAGTTTATATACAATGAAATGCACAAATCTTTAGCATATATTTACTGAGTTTTGACAAATGCACACTCCAGTGTAATCCCAATCCTTATCAAGATACAAAGCAAAATTTCTTTATACCCTTTTCTAGTTAGTCTTTGCCCCCAGAAGAAACAATGGCTCTGATTTTCTTCTACCATAGGCTAGTTCTGCTTGTTCCAGAACTTGGCATTAATGCAATCATATGTCATGTATTGGGTTGGCCAGAAAGTTTGTTTGGGTATTTCAAAAGAGTGTTGTCTTGGAGCAGATCCTCTGACAAGCAGACACCCAGGCAAGAATAAATGTGTGAGGACTTTATTAGGGGAAATGATTTTGGTGAAGGGAGAATACAGGCAATCAAGCCTATATTTTTCCAGAAGGTTTCTGCTAGTCTGGTGAAGCTTTTGCTAGTCACGAGAAACAGTTGTCACTATGAAGGATTTTAGTACTTTTCTAGATATGAGGAGATACAAGAATTGGTCTCATAAAATCAGCTCCTGAGAATATCTAACTATCTGAAGACCTGTCCTGCTAGTCCCCACCCCCCACCCAGCATAGACTGCTTCATTTCTGCACTGCATCCTGAACTACTTTCAGGGGATATTGAAGGTCAGCAGCTGCAGTAGCACATGATTAAATCCTTGTAGAGGTAGATGGCAAGTGCCCATGGCAAGTGCCAACTTGTAGTTGACACTATGCCTCTTTGGTGTAAGGATTATCTTGAGCTGGTTATTTTTAAGAAAAAGAAGGCATAGGAGAAAATCTGAAAATCACGTAGTCGTTACCCTCTGAAAAAGACATTTACATTTATAAGGGAGGTCTCCATTTGTCAAGGTATCTCCTTCTCTGTACCAGGAAGAGTGTGTGTGTTTGAGTGTGTGTGTGTGTGCGCTCATTCACTTAGTCAGATGACTAAATCTCTAGGAACTCTTATCAGTGCAGGTGACAAGGACCTAAATCTGCATAACAACTGAATCCTTGTTTATTGTGCTTTTCCTGATAACCTCCCACAGCTTTGTTAAAGATACTAAGGAAGTCTTTATTCAACAGGGACCATTGCAATGGGGATTTTCAGTGAGGGTGAGAGATCCAGCTCCAATCTGAATACAATAGGACAAGTGAAGATTCATAGCCAAAGAGCAGGGTTCGGGTCCAGGGATGTAGAATTACTAAGAGGAAGCATCAAAGGGTAAGAAAGATTCTGGTTAAATTGACTTGACAAGATTCCTGCCTTCAGTAAGGCCAGAGTGATAAGATATTGAAGGTGGAGGATAAGGAATTTGGTGAGGATCAAGAGTGAGGATTTTTGTTAAACCGACCCAGCAGGAGGATTCTTGCGAATACTGGACTGAGTAGGCTAAGGACAGAACCCAAGGCTGGGGCCTAGTTGAGACAAGGACCCGGAAGAGCCTGACACAGGTTTGGTCAAGGAGACAGTCGTCGTCAGAAGTAGGAAAAACTGACACATCAAGGATAGCCATTGTACCCCAAATTGTACAACTTGGTACAATTTTCATATAGCTTCTCATTCTAAAATGAAAGGATAATCCATTGTCTCTCACTTAAATGCATCTCTAAGTACTTTAACTAGAATGAAGATTTGCTTTAAGAAATGTGGTAAATCTGTCTTTATGTGTAATTCAAATCTATGTCTAAGTGACTCATTCCTGGTAAAATGGAGAGCAGCTATTGATTATCCTCCAGACAAGTTTCCTGTGGTTGGCAGCTATCTAAAAAATATCTCCAACTTCCATTTTTCTCTCTTCTTAGATAATTAGTCTCAGGTTCTAAAGTTTAGTCCTTTCTTTTAAACCTTGGGCCTTTGAATTCTAGTAAAATGTGTTGACACTTTAAATTTTCTTTTCCAGGGAAGTTACACAAAGTCAATTGCTTGTATGAAAATTGTTAAAGGGGTTAATAGTGTTTTTGCCTTTTATGTCCAATTTCTTATCTTATTGAGAGCAACCTGAGTATTTTGTCTACTAACTTTTTTTCCCTCCAAAATATTAACATTCTTATTGATGAGTTTTCAGGATAATCACCTGGAGTATAGGGTTGGGATAAGGATGAAGTGAGTGAGGCACTTAGGCCCTATGTGATTAAATATGGTTTTGACTAGAGGACTGCAGATGAAGACGAGAAACTCTTGGGTTCCATCCTGCTTTGTAGACCATCACTGACCTATTCTTTTGAACTGGGAAGTGTTCACATTAAGCAATGTTGACTCTGGGGGAAAAAAAAAAGAGTTGCTTCTTGAAGAATAGAGGGCTGCAAATATTAAAGGAACATTTTCTCTTGCGAGGACTGTGGCCAACACAAGCTCTCTCCAGTGGAAAATGAATTAGTTCAGAGCATCAGTCTCCTAATTAGAAGAGCTAAAGCAATGGTCCTCAAGAGAGGAAGGCATGGAACAAAAATACCCAGGGAACCACATATTCCTTATTATTCCCCGTCTTCACCCCCCCCCAGAATCTGATCAAAGTGTGCATGTAAGAATGGCCCAGAGGGAGTAGGTGCCAGGTGGTTTTGACAAGTTTCCCAGGCAACACAGAGAGGCAGCTCTCTCTCACCCAGTTGGGAATCAGTGGGCAAAAGAGACCCAGTGTTATTTATGAAAGTTTGAAATACATATTATTGACTCTATTATTCAGAAATACTTGGGCACTCACTCAAACATAAACACACAAGGATGGGAATTACAACACTTTGTAATAGCATTGAGAGTAAAAATAAAAATAATAATGACAACAACTTGAAAGTCCATTAGCAGGGGACTGGTTAGATGTATGGTTTAATCATATGATGAAATTATATGCCTTGGTGAGAAAGGACAAGGTAGTTCCTCATGTGCTAATATAAGTGTCATGTGACACATGAATAAAGGGAAGTAAACGTTTAAGATGTCCTATAGGGGATGGAAAAAGGACAGTGTTGCAAAGCACATGTCGTGTGACTGGGCCACTCTCTGCTAGACAATGTGTATATATTACTCAAGATGATCCTGGGAGATAGCATATTACAGATGTTGCCCAAGTCATCACAATCTATTTATTGAATACAACTTAAAAGATGGTCTTGAATTAGGAATAAGTAATTCTATCCTTTAGGTCAGGCCATCCTAATTCCCCTTCAGGATTACCCAACATCTTCTTAATTGGACTCAATAGCTCCTGCTTTCACCCCCTTCAGTCTGCCCTGAATGATATATATATACATATATATATATATATATATATGTATATATATATATATTTTTTTAACAAACCTTATGATATCTGTTTCTTCAAGAATTAAATATTCCCTGCAGGACAACATCTCCATTCACAAGCAGTTTCCAAGTCCCTTCATAATCTAGTCTCTGATAATCTTTTCATTTCTACCTCCTGTCACATGCCTCAACCTTGGCAAGCTAGTTTTACTAAGCTCCTGGCAATTCCTTGAACATGCCATTCATGTTTCCATTTTTTGGCACTGATGGGGGTCAGGGCAGGCCACCCCCAAATATGCCACTTTGGCGTATTCATTATTTTGAACTAAAATTAATTAAGAAATAGGAACCCACAGCAGAGGAGCCTGGCGGGTCTCACAGAGTTGGACATGACTGAAGCCACTAGCACACACAGTGAAAGAAAGACACTCTGAGCCTCCTTTGTTCCTCTGAAATCAGGAAATAAATCTCTCACATAAAACGTATCCTCCCTGTACCAGGAGGAGAGAGGGCATCCTTGTCACCAGAGATAGGGAATTCAGGGCTGAGAAGGCTATATAAACAAATCTTGTTACTTCTTCATTAACTTATTACCCTAAGTCCAAACTTGTCTTGTATATTCTTCATGAATCTATTACTTCTTTGTCTAAAAGGTATGAAAATGAAAGCTCCCTGTTTTGGTCACTTCTTTGAGTCTCATATTTCTATGAGTTCCAATAAGCATGAATTAAATATTTTTTCTCCTGTTCATCTGTCTTATGCCAATTTAATTATTAGACCAGCCAAAGACCCCTACAAGAGAAGAAAGGATAAGTTTTCCTCCTGTATAGGTCATTGTATATGCAGAATATTAGAAGTCCTCTGATGAATTCCTGCTTATCTTTTAAGACTAAATTCATGTATCTCAAACTTTTTCTGACTTTCTTGAACCGTATCCCTTCTACTTACTCCATGCCCTGAATACTTGATATTTTCTAGATACTTGTATTTTTTAAACCTGTTAGATTTTCCTATTAGATATTTAATTCTTTGAAAATAGTAACCTTGATTTCTTCATTATTTGTAAACATAACACCTAGAAGGCAAGTGATATACTTTAAATAAATATTTATTCCAGAAAAACAAGCATGCATACTCAGTCGTGTCTGACTCTTTGTCAGACCTTATGGACTATAGCTACCAGGCTCTTCTGTCCATGGGATTCTCCAGGCAAGAAAACTGGAGTGGGTTGCCATGCCCTCCTCCAAGGGATCTTCCGATCCAGGGATCGAACCCAAATCTCCTGCATTGCAGGAAGATTCTTTACTCTTGAGCCACCAGGGAAGCCCTATTCCATGAATAAATAAAAATAAATATATAATCAATTGAAATCAGTGTTGGGGGAATAAGGATTTGAAGGACATATATCAGTTCTGTTTAGTCGCTCAGTCGTGTCCAGATCTTTGTGACCCGGTGGACTGCAGCACACCAAGCTTCCCTGTCCATCACCAACTCCCAGAGCTTGCTCAAACTCATGTCCATCGAGTCAGTGATGCCATCCAACCATCTCATCTTCTGTCATCCCCTTCTCCTCCTGCCTTCAATATTTCCCAGCATCAGGGTCTTTTCCAATGAGTCAGTTCTTCACATCAGCTGGCCAAAGTATTGGAGCTTCAGCTTTAGCATCAGTCCTTCCAATGAATATTCAGGATTGATTTCCTTTAGGATGGGCTGGTTTAATCTCCTTGCTGCCCAGGGACTCTCAAGAGTCTTCTCCAACACCACAGTTCAAAAGCATGAATTCTTTGGTGCTCAGCTTTCTTTATGGTTCAACTCTCACATCATTCATGACTGCTGGAAAAACCATAGCTTTGACTAGACAGGCCTTTGTTGGTAAAGTAATGTTTCTGCTTTTTAATATGCTATCTAAGTTGGTCATAGTTTTTCTTCCAAGGAGCAAGCATCTTTTAATTTCATGGCTGCAGTCACCATCTGCAGTGATTTTGGAGCCCAAGAAAATAAATCTGTCACTGTTTCCACTGTATCCCCATCTATTTGCCATGAAGTGATGGGACTGGATGCCATGATCTTAGTTTTTTTAATGTTGAGTTTTGATCCAGCTTTTCACTCTCCTCTTTCACTTTCACCAAGAGGCTCTTTAGTTTCTCTTCGCTTTCTGCCATAAAGGTCATGTTATCTGCACATCTGAGGTTATTGATATTTCTCCCAGCAATCTTGATTTCAGCTTGTGCTTCATTCAGCCTGGCATTTTGCATGATGTACTCTGCATATAAGTTAAATAACCAGGGTGACAATATACAGCCTTGACATACTCCTTTCCCAATTTGGAACCAGTCTGTTGTTCCACGTCCAGTTCTAGATGTTGCTTCTTGACCTGCATACAGATTTCCCAGGAGGCAGGTAAGATGGTTGGTATTCCCATCTCTTGAAGAATTTTCCACAGTTTGCTGTGATCCACACAGTCAAAAGCTTTGGCGTAGTCAAGAAAGCAGAAATAGATGTTTTTGAGGAAGTCTCTTGCTTTTTCTATGATCCAACTGATGTTGGCAGTTTGATCTCTGGTTCCTCTGCCTTTCCTAAATCCAGCTTGAACATCTGGAAGACTAGCAATCTCTTCAAGAAAATTAGAGATACCAAGGGAACATTTCATGAAAGGTAGGCACAATAGAGGACAGAAATGGTATGGACCTAACAGAAGCAGAAGATATTAAGAAGAGGTGGCAAGAATACACAGAACTATACCAAAAAGATCTTCATAATCCAGATAACCACAATGGTGTGATCACTCTCCTCGAGCCAGACATCCTGGAGTGTGAAGTCAAGTAGGCCTTAAGAAGCATCATTATGAACAAAGCTAATGGAGATGATGGAATTCCAGTTGAGCTATTTCAAATCTTAAAAGATGATGCTGTTAAAGTGCTGCACTCAATATCCAGCAAATTTGGAAAGCTCAGCAGTGGCCACAGGACTGGAAAAGGTCAGTTTTCATTCCAATCTCAAGAACATATATAGGAGGGTCATTATTTGAAATACTGTAATCTTCTAGGAGTAAAAATTGAAGGTAATTAATCTGTAAAATTTGGGCATCAGATGATATAGGGGAATTCTTAGGAAATGAAATAAAAGTTTTACCTTGATATAATGTGATTATGACCAATTTCAAATTCTTCTCAGCTTGGGAAGACTTTGCTTTATGCAGGAATGTGTGTTACATACACATCAACCACACAGTAAACAAAGAAAGAGAAGTAAAAATCTGACTCATAAGCAAACTCAGTACTAAAAATGGAATTACTGTTTCATACACAGCAAATGAGGTATGGACATTAAAGAGAAAAATGTGACTGAAGTCAAAAAGAAATGTTGCTCAGAAGAGTATTTTTTTGTTCTCTCCATGAGCACCTGCATGGAGAAAACTGATGTTAAGAGTAGGTGAAGCAAATTTTAATGGCTGAAGGATGATTTTTAAAATACCACATTGATAGTAGGCCACAACACTTTCTTGTAATTACTCATCTGGGTGAGGACTTCAAACCGTAGTAACTGTAATTCTTAGAGAAATGCAAATTAAAACTACAATGAGGTACCACCTCACACTGGTCAGAATGGCCATCATTAAAAAGTCAATGAATAATAAATGCTGTAGAGGGTGTAGAGAAAAGGGAATCTTCCTACACTGTTGATGGGAATGTTAATTGGTGCAGTTACTATGGAAAGCAGCATGGAGGTTCATCAAAAAACCAAAAATAGAGCTAACATATGATCCGAAATTCCCACTCTTGGGCATGCATGTATGCATGCTAAGTTACTTCAGTTGTGTCTGACTCTTTGCGACCCTATGGACTGTAGCCCTCCAGGCTCTTCTGTCCATGAATTTTTCAGACAAGAATGCTGGAGTGGGTTGCCATGCCCTTCTCTAGAGGATCTTCCCAACCCGGGGATTGAACCCATGTCTCCTGTGGCTCCTGCATTACAGGTGTATTCTTTACCACTGAGCCACTAGGGAAGCCCCACTCTTGGGCATATATGCAGAGAAAATCATAATTGAAAAAGATACATGCATCCCTATGTTCATAGCAGCATTATTTATGATAACCAAGACATGTAAAATCCCAAATGTCCATTGACAGATGAATAGATAAAGACACACACACACGCATGATGGATTACTACTCAGCTGTAAAAAAGAACCAAATAATGCCATTTGCAACTACATGGATGGGCCTGGAGATGATCATACTAAATGAAGTAAGTCAGAAAGACAAATGTCACATGGTATGGTTTTTATGTGGAATCTAACATATGACACAAATGAACATATCTATGAATAGAAACAGACTCACAGACATAAAGAACAGGCTTATAGTTGCCAAGGGGTAGAGAGAGAAGAATTGGGAGTTTAGGATTAGCAGATACAAACTAGCATATATAAAATGGATAAATAACAATTCCTACTGTATAGCTCATCGAACTATATTCAATAATCTATGATAAATCATGATAGGAAAACATATGAAAAAATAATGTATATATGTGTATAACTGAGTCACTATGCTATGTAGCAGGAATTACCACAACATTGTAAATCAACTATTAATATACTTCAGTAAAATTTAAAAAAGATAGTAGCCATAAAGGAAAGACACCAGACATTTACAACTCTTAATGTTTAGGTTGACTCAGGTACAATGATTATTTTACACACACACACACACACACACTCAAAATCCAATTGAATGTTAATTCAGTTCTACTCATAGGCCTGTGCTTTAGATCTCAAGAGAATCCAATGATGAAACAACCCAGGAAGAAAGAAAAAGTACTCATGGGACAAATATTAACTTTAGAACGAGTTAACATGTCGTGCCTGACTGTTTATCCTTGGGAAGTCCTGCTAGCAAGGTTGGTTCTTGGCTGGAGTCTGCGAACTTGGACATCAGGGGAGTTCCCACCATTTCTAGAACTGATAAGGGCAGCTCACTGTGCCTGAATTGTTTGTGTAACCATGAAGGTTTATGCTGAACACCTGCTTTCCTTCTGGGAGTGTGGCATTTGGGGACGTGCCAGGCAAGGGATGCCGACATGATGAGCGGCCAATAGAAACGCTAGACACCATACCTATAATGACCTTCCATAGTTGGCAACATTTCACGTGTGTTGTCACAACTTGTTTATGACTCCACTGGGAGAGAATTCTTGGAAAATTGCCCCAGGTCTCTTCCCTGGACTTTGCCCCACACACTATTGCCCTGTGCCGATTGTGCTTTGTGTCTTTTCACTGTGATAAATCTTAGACGTGAGAACAACCTCTAAGACATGAGTACGACATATGCTGAGTCCTGTGATCCCTTCTCATGAAACACCGAACTGGGGGTGGACTTGGGAACCCCTTATAAACCCTCTAACACAAAATGTGGATGCTTTTGTGACCTTACTTGAAAATCATTCTTACTTAATACTCTCAGGCTCTCTCTCAGTATATCTTTCTCTTTGACGTGCTACATATATCCAGTCAAAGCATAGCTTGCTTTTTTTTTTTTTTTTTCCAAAAAGAACTCATTGTTACATACAGACTTCTAGAAAACAAAATATAATTAGAAGTTGAAATTTCCCTCAAATAAACCAGCTGGTTCTATCTAAAAGTATCTGAATGTTGTAATTGCCAATGAAAAATCTGTAGGTATGTACAAACCTCTGGGGACATTCTGTTTTGATGTCAGGACATCTGACTCACTTTTCTAAAAAGTGAGGTTTCCTTTTCTCTCTTTTCTACCTGGTAAATCCTTGTTCAGCCTTCAAGATTTAGTTCAAATGTCACCTCCTTAGTTCAACTTCTAAACTCCTCCAGGCTAAGTGGGAACTTCTTTTGTCAGTCTGAGTGAATGACTGAGTGAAGTCACTCAGTCGTGTCCAACTCTTTGCTACCCCATGGACTGTAGCCCACCAGGCTCCTCAGTCCATGGAATTTTCCAGGGGAGTGGGTTGCCATTTCCTTCTCCAGGGTATCTTCCCAACCCAGGGATGGAACCCAGGTCTCCCGCACTGCAGGCAGTTTACACATTGTATTTTGTGCCTTCCATAGACTGATCGGGTTACATTAAGACTGTTTACCTCTCTCTCCTGAACTTTTAGGTTTAGGACTAGGTCAAACCATCCACCAATTCCCAGAACACATCTTAGTGTGTAACAAAAAGCAGGTACCCAGAAACAGTTTGTCCCATAATATTAATCACTAGGCATATATTTGATTCATAGATGAATTTCAATATGTTTATGTTTGCCAGACCTTGCATTCACTGTGGTACTCTGAGATAAAATTGAGTGAGATAGTGGTTTTGAAAATTTTCTGACAAGCATTGTTTTCTAGTACTACATTGTGTGCTGTGCTTAGCCGTTCAGTTGTGCCTGACTCTTTGCGACCCCATGGACTGTAGCCCTCCAGGCTCCTCTGTTCATGGGGATTCTCCAGATAAGAATACTGGAGTGGGTTGCCATGCTCTCCTCCAGGGGATCTTTCCAACCCAGAGATCGAACCCATCTCTCCTGTATTGCAGATGGATTATTTATTGTCTAGCCATCAGGGAAGCCCAAGAATACTGGAGTGAGTAGCTTATCCCTTCTCCAGGGGAACTTCCCAACCCAGGAATTGAACTGGGGTCTCCTGCATTGCAAGCAGATTGTTTACCAGCAAACCCAGTACTACATTACTCATTATTATTAATCATTGTCATCATTGGGAGCTAATGTATTATTATAAAAAAATACAAATTCTGGTATTTTGAAAATGAGAAGTTAAGAATCATTGTTCTAGGGACTTCCCTGATGAGAAACTGAGACTTAGAGTGGCTGAGACTCTGCACTCCCAGTGCAGGGGCCCTGGGTTCAATCCCTGGTCAGGGAACTAGATACCACATGCCACAACTAAAAATCCTGCATGCCAAAAAAAAATAAATAAATAAATCCTGCATGCCAGAACTAAGACCTGGCACAGCCAAATAAATATAAAAAAAAAATTATTGTTCTAGCTCTTGCTAGAGCCAGTATGGAGTCAGGCAGTATCTCATTACACAGTATTTCATTTTTCAAGAAATCAGTCAAATAGTATTGCAGAGGAAGTGACAAATGGCTAGCAGTTGTACTACTTCAAAGCAAACCAGATAACAAGAAAGCGGTATTTGCCAGTAATGATGATCTCTTAAATATCAGCAAGGATCTCCTACTCCCCAAATACATTGACCTTTTTTCCTTAAACTGCAGTGTCTGAAGCTGATGTCTTCCTGTTTCTGGAGACTCTCTCTTACTTGCTTCCTAGGACACCACAATCTGTTCTCTACATTCCAATTCTTCTGTCCTTTCTCTACTTTCTTCTCTGGCTTTCCATCTACCCCCTGCCCCGTAAGTGTGCCCACTCACTCATGTTCTATCCATGGGCCTCTTTTCTTTCTATTTCCTCACTTCAGAAATAAAACAGTTAACAATTACCAAATATCTGCTATTCAATTGAACCCTCAAATTATTATATAGGTAGTATTATTATCCCCATTTTAAAGATGAAGAAGCTGAGGCACAAAGAACTTTAGTAAGTAATCCACAATCACATAACTCACCAGTGAGAGAGGCTAGGACTGAAATCAAACACCCTGGTTCTGGAGGCCAGACTCTTAACCTTTCCATCACTCTTTTTTATTTTTAATTTTTATTTGGAGTATAGTTGATTTACAATGTTCTGTTCTGTTAGTTTCAGGTGTGCAGCAAAGTGATTCAGTTAATCATATATGTGTATCTATTCTTTTTCAGATTCTTTCCCATATAGGCCATTATAGAGAATTGAGTAGAGTTCCCTGTGCTATACAGTAGGTCCTTATGAGTTACCTATTTTACATATAGTAGTGTCCATCACTCTTTTTAGAAAGCATCTGCAAAGCAAGACCCTCAGGTTTAGGGACTGGAAATCAATTGCAGTAGAGTGCTGACTTTGTAAGAACTGGGGATTGACTTTTTTTCAGAGTTCCTCATAGGAATCTCAAAATCAGTTTACTTAAAACAGATTCAGTTATCCTCTGAAGCTGTGAGACCAGACAACTGAAAAAATCTTGGTAACATTGACCCCAAACTGGTTTCCCTTATGCTTTTCTTGTCTCAGGAACTGATACTACCATGATGGTAGAGACTGCACTGATGAGACACTTGAGCCCTATGACTGTATTTTTCTAGAGTGATCTCTTAACTCATCATTTTCCCTTGGTGTGACGCAGACATCACAGCCACTGTGTATCGCACAGTGCTGGGCACATGATCATCTTTTGTGAAAAATATTTAAGGAACAAATGAACACATTTCTACCAGATTGTAAGTTCCAGAAAGGCAGGCACAGTGGCTCTCCTGCATTGTATTTTGTAGGGAAGTGCAGAATCTCACTGAGTAATCCTTCAGTTAGGTACATCTGTTAAATTCCATTGATTGAAATCAACCTTTTCAGATGGGCACATTTGAATGCAGTGGAAAGCTTATTTCAGGATTTAAGAAATATTTGCATCACTTTTAAGGAGATTATTAAATTCTAAACAGAGCCAATTTAAAAGCCTTTTTATTGAACCAAGAGTGCAAGTAATGAAAACCAATTTTGTAAAGTTAAAAAAAAAAAACACAGTGAAGCTCTTAATAATAATTGTTTTTTAGCTCCAAATTGCTTCACTCAATACATTTTGTTTCTGAGTAAAACTTTTCTTTCCTCTTGGGAACTCCTTAACCAGTCCCAAAGTTATACAGTAATTGAAGTTGTTAACTACTCTGCCAAATGCAGATCATCTACCTGGGAGTTTGAAACACTTTTTAAAACTCACTAATACTGCTCCTAATATGGAAACATTTGTGAATGGTTCTAAAAATTCCTGCAGATTCACTTCAGTTTTTTTCCTCAAGTTAAGTTAAAGTATTATTACATTTCTTATGTTTTTTAGATATAACATTTCTAGTCCCACTGTATTCTTATGAAATGATTTCAGAGTATCTGGACTGTTATATTCTCTGTCTCCATCATTGGATCTGTAGACACTGGATCTTGCCAGGGGGATTTGCAGCTTTTTTTTTTGTACTTTGATGTATTCCTTGGCATTTTTTTTTTTAAATAAAGAAAATGTCTCACTTTTATAAAACCCATATGTCATTGTGCATGCTAAGTCACTTCTGTCGTGTTTGACTCCGTGTGACATCATGGAATAGCCCATCAGGCTCTTCTGTCCATGGACTTCTCCAGGCAACAGTAGTGGAGCAGGTTGTCATGCCCTCCTCCAGGGCATCTTCCTAGATATGTTATTACTTGCTTTAGAACATTTACTTTTTGTGTTTCAGGTTCAGTTCAGACAATAAAGGCCTATTCTACTGTATGCTAAGATGCATTTGAGTCAGATGGAGTTTCTTCTCTTATGCAGCTTTCAGCTCAGTTGGAGAGAGAAACACACATATGGATAAAAGCATGTATGCTGGTGATCCATGGAAGAGACCATGGGAACAGAGAAGTTCTCCTGGGAGAGAGAGCCTGGGTATGACAAGGACAAGTAGTAAATGACCAGGAGACTAGGGGTAGGAGAAGCAGAGACCTAGAGATAAGAGAACCCTCTTACACTGTTGGTGGGAATGTAAATTGGTGCAGCCATTATGGAAAACAGTATGGGGGTTCTTCAGAAAACTAAAAGTAGAACTACCATATGATCCAGCAATCCCACTCCTGGGCATATACCCAGACAAAATAATAATTCAAAAGACACATATACCCCAGTGTTCATAGCAGCACTATTTACAATAGCCAAGACATGGAAATAACCTAAATATCCATCAACAGATGAATGGATAAAGAAGATGTGGTCCATATATACAATGGAATGCTACTCAGCTATAAAAAGAATGAAATAATATCTTTTGCAGCACCATGGATAGATCTAGAGATCATCATACTGAGTGAAATAAGGCAAAGACAAATATCATATGATATCACTTATATGTGGAATCTAAAATATGACACAAATGAGCATATCTATGAGACAAAAACAGACTCATGGGCACAGAGAACACAGTTGGGGTTGCCAAGGAGGAGAGAGGGATGGAGGGTAGAAGGATTGGGAAAAAAATGGGGTTTTTGAGTCTTGTTGCAAGTCTCACTGATATTGCTGGTAAATAATGTGCTGGGCACAGTTGGTGTGGAAAGATACTAGAGAGGTATCCAAAGACCAGCTCAAGGAAACCTCCCTTGCTATTCTAGGACTTGATACACATCCAGGCTTTATCTATGTCCACTAGTGGTGTATTTTAAAGAATATCTACTGTCTAATATTGTCAGAAATGGAAACACATATCTTTTTCTGTACATTTAAATACACTGCATGTACATAGCATCTTCCCTTAGCCCCACAGCTGTCTTATTTTGTTCTATATCAACTTATCATGGGCTTTAGCTTTACTGAGTTCCCCTAAGGCCTAAAATGGGTTTCCCTGGTGGCTCAGCAGTAAAGAATCCATCTGGCAATGCAGGAGATGTGGGTTCGATCCCTGGGTGGGAAGATCCCTTGGAGAAGGAAATGGCAACCCACTCCAGTATTCTTGCCAGGAAAATTCCATGGACAGAAAGAACCTGGCAGACTACAGTCCATGGGGTCACAAAAGAGACAGACACGACTTAGCAGCTAAAACAACAACAAAGCCTAAAATAGTCATTGAGAATTTTCTCCTCTACCTTGTCATGATGTATCATTTGTTCAGTTTGTTACTAGATTCAATTTTCTAAGATATTTTTCTTTATTTTAAAAATTTATTTATTTTAATTGGAGGCTAATTACAATATTGTAGTGGTTTTTGCCATACATTGACATGAATCAGCCATGGGTGTACACATATCCCCCATCCTGTACCCCCTCCCACCTCCCTCCCCATCCCATCCCTCAGGGTTGTTCCAGTGCACTGTCTTTCAGTGCCCTGTTTCATGCATCAAACATGGACTGGTCATCTATATCACATATGGTAATATACATGTTTCAATGCTGTTCTCTCAAATCATCTCACCCTTGCCTTCTCCTACAGAGTCCAAAAGTCTGTTCTTTATATCTGTGTCTCTTTTGTTGTCTCAAATATAGGGTCATTGTTACCATCTTTCTAAATTCCATAATATGCATTAGTATACTGTATCAGTGTTTTTCTTTCTGACTTACTTCACTCTGTATAATAGTTTCCAGTTTCATCCACCTCATTAGAACTGATTCAAATGCATTCTTTTTAATAGCTGAGTAGAATTCAATTGTGTATATTTACCACAGCTTTCTTATTCATTCATCTGCTGATGGACATCTAGGTTGCTTCCATGTCCTGGCTATTGTAAACAGTGTTGTGATGAACATTGGGGTACATGTGTCTCTTTCAATTCTGGTTTCCTAGGTGTGTATGCCCACCAGTGGGATTGATGGGTCATATGGCAATTCTATTTCCAGTTTTTTTAAGGAATCTCCATGCTGTTCTCTGTAGTGTCTATACTAGTTTGCATTCCCACCAATAGTATAAGAGAGTTCTCTTTTCTCCACACCCTCTCCAGCATTGATTGTTTGTAGACTTCTGGAAACCAGCCATTCTGACTGGCATGAGATGGTACCTCATTGTGATTTTGATTTGCATTTCTCTGATAATGAGTGATGTTGAGCATCTTTTCATGTGTTTGTTAGCCATCTGTATGTCTTCTTTGGAGAAATGTCTGTTTAGTTCTTTGGCCCATTTTTTGATTGGGTCATTTATTTTTCTGGTATTAAGCTGCTTGTACACTTTTGAGATTAATTCTTTGTCAGTTGCTTTGTTTGCTATTATTTTCTCCCATTCTGAAGGCTGTCTTTTCACCTTGAAAAAGCTTTTAAGTTTAATTAGGTCCAATTTGTTTATTTTTGCTTTTATTTCCATTACTCTGGGAGGTGGGTCATAAAGGATCCTGCTGTTATTTATGCCAGAGAGTGTTTTGCCTATGTTTTCCTCTAGGAGTTTTATAGTTTCTGGTCTTACATTTAGATCTTTAATCCATTTTGAGTTTACATTTGGGTATGGTGTTAGAAAGTGTTCTAGTTTCATTCTTTTACAAGACCAGACCAGTTTTCCCAGCACCACTTGTTAAAGAGATTTTCTTTTCTCCATTGTATATTCTTGCCTCCTTTGTCAAAGATAAGGTGTCCATAGGTGCGTGGATTTATCTCTGGGCTTTCTATTTTGTTCCATTGATCTATATTTCTGTCTTTGTGCCAGTACCATACTGTCTTGATGACTGTAGCTTTGTAGTATAGTCTGAAGTCATGCAGGTTGATTCCTCCAGTTTCATTCTTCTTTTTCAAGATTGCTTTGGCTATTCAAGGTTTTTTGTATTTCCATACAAATTGTGAAATTATTTGTTCTAGTTCTGTGAAAACTACTGTTGGTAGCTTGATAGGGATTGCATTGAGTCTATAGATTGCTGTAGGTAGTATACTCATTTTCACTATATTGATTTTTCTGATTCATGAACATGGTATATTTCTCCACCTACTTGTGTCCTCTTTGATTTCTTTCAGCAGTGTTTTATATTTTTCTATATGTAGGTCTTTTTTTTCTTTAGGTAGATGTATTCCTAAGTATTTTATTCTTTTTGTCACAATGGTGAATGGGATTGTTTCCTTAATTTCTCTTTCTGTTTTCTCATTGTTAATGTATAGGAATGCAAGGGATTTCTCTGTGTTAATTTTATATCCTGCAACTTTACTATATTCATTGATTAGCTCTAGTAATTTTCTGGTGGTGTCTTTAGGGTTTTCTGTGTAGAGGATCATGTCATCTACAAACAGGGAGAGTTTTACTTCTTTTTTTTCCTATCTGGATTCCTTTTATTTCTTTTTCTGCTCTGATTGCTGTGGCTAAAACTTCCAAAACTATGTTGAATAGTAGTGGTGAGAGTGGGCACCCTTGTCTTGTTTCTGACTTTAGGGGAAATGCTTTCAATTTTTCACCATTGAATACAATGTTTGCTGTGGGTTTATCACAGATGGCTTTTATTCTGTTGGTATGTTCCTTCTATGCCTGCTTTCTGGAGAGTTTTTATCATAAATGGATGTTGAATTTTGTCAAAGGCTTTCTCTGCATCTATTGAGATAATCATATGGTTTTTATCTTTCAATTTGTTAATGTGATGTATCATGTTGATTTGCACATATTGAAGAATCCTTGCATCCCTGGGATAAAGCCCACTTGGTCATGATGTATGATCTTTTTAATATGCTGTTGGATTCTGTTTGCTAGAATTTTGTTGAGGATTTTTGCATCTATGTTCATCAGTGACATTGGCCTGTAGTTTTCTTTTTTTTTTTTTTTGTAGTATCTTTGTCTGGTTTTGGTATTAGGATGATGGTGAACTCATGGAATGAGTTTGGCAGTTTACATTCCTCTGAAATTTTCTGGAAAAGTTTGAGTAGGATAGGTGTTAGCTCTTCTCAAATTGTTGGTAGAATTCACCTGTGAAACCTTCTGGTCCTGGGTTTTTGTTTGTTGGAAGATTTTCGATTACAGTTTCGATTTCTGTGCTTCTGATGGGTCTGTGAAGATTTTCTATTTTTTCCTGGTTCGGTTTTGGAAAGTGATGCTTTTCTAAGAATTTGTTGATTTCTTTGAAGTTGTCCATTTTATTGGCATATAGTTGCTGATAGTAGTCTCTTATGAGTCTTTGTATTTCTGTGTTGTCTGTTGTGATTTCTCCAATTTCATTTCTAATTTTGTTGATTTGATTCATCTCCCCCACACCCTCCTTTTTTTGATGAGTCTGGCTAATGGTTTGTCTATTTTATTTATCTTTTCAAAGAACCAGCTTTTAGCTTTGTTGATTTTTGCTATAGTCTGCTTTGTTTCTTTTTCATTTATTTCTGCCCTAATTTTTATAATTTGTTTCCTTCTACTAACCCTGGGGTTCTTCATTTCTTATTTTTCTAGTTGCTTTAGGTATACAGTTAGGTTATTTATTTTATTTTTCTCTTGTTTCTTGAGGTAAGCTTGTACTGCTATGAACCTTCCCCTTAGCACTGCTTTTTCTGAATCCCATAAGTTTCAGGTTGTCGTGTTTTCATTTTCATATGTTTCTATGCATATTTTGATTTCTTTTTTGATTTATTCTGTGATTTGTTGGTTATTCAGAAGTGTGTTATTTAGCCTCCATTTGTTTGTATTTTTAATAGTTTTTTTTTTTCCTGTAGTTGACATCTAATCTTACCATATTGTGATCACAAAAGAGGCTTGAAATGATTTCAATGTTTTTGAATTTACCAAGGCTAGATTTATGGCCCAGGATGTGATCTATCCTGCAGAAAGTTCCATGTGCACTTGAGAAAAAGGTGAAATTCATTGTTTTGGGGTGAAATGTCCTATAGATAGCAAATAGGTCTAAATGGTCCATTGTATCATTTAAAGTTGGTGTTTCCTTGCTAATTTTCTGTTTGGTTGATCTATCCATAGATGTGAGTGGGGTATTAATGTCTCCCACTATTATTGTGTTACTGTTAATGTCCCCTTTCATACTTGTTAGCATTTGCCTTACATATTGCAGTGCTCTTATGTTGGGTGCATATATGTTTATAATTGTTATATCTTCTTCTTGGATTTATCCTCTGATCATTATGTAGTGTCCTTCTTTGTCTCTTTTCAAGGCCTTTATTTCAAAGTCTACTTTTTCTGATAGGAGTATTGCTACTCCTGCTTTCTTTTGGTCTCCATTTGCATGAAATATGTTTTCCCAGTCCTTCACTCTCAGTCTGTATGTGTCCCTTGGTTTGAGGTGGGTCTCTTGTAGACAGCATATATAGGGGTCTTGTTTTTGTATCCATTCAACCAGTCTTTGTCTTTTGGTTGGGGCATTCAACCCATTTACATTTAAGGTAATTATTGATAAGTATGAACCCATTGCCATTTACTTTGTTGTCTTGGTTTCGAGTTTATAAACCTTTTCTGTGTTTCCTGTCTAGAGAAGATTCTTTAGCATTTGTTGAAGAGCTGGTTTGGTGGTGCTGAATTCTCTCAGCTTTTGCTTGTCTGTAAATCTTTTGATTTCTCCTTCATATTTGAATGAGATCCTTGTTGGATACAGTAATCTGGGTTGTAGGTTTTTCGCTTTCATCACTTTAAGTATGTCCTGCCATTCCCATCTGGCCTGAAGAGTTTCTGTTGACAGATCAGCTGTTATCTTTATGGGAATCCCCTTGTGTGTTATTTGTTGTTTTTCCCTTGTTGCTTTTAATATTTGCTCTTTGTATTTGATCTTCATTGATTTGATTAATATGTGTCTTGGGGTGTTTTGCCATGGGTTTTTCCTGTTCTTCAACTTAGGTGGATATTTCTTTCCCTATTTTAGGAAAGTTTTGAACTATTATCTCCTCAAGTATTTTCTCATGGCCTTTCTTTTTGTTTTCTTCTTTTGGGACTCCTATAATTTGAATGTTGGGGCATTTAACATTGTCCCAGAGGTCTCTGAGGTTGTCCTCATTAATTTTAATTCCTTTTTCTTTTTTCCTCTTTTCTTCATTTATTTCCACCATTCTATCTTCCACCTCACTTATCCTATCTTCTGCCTCGGTTATTCTACTGTTGGTTCCCTCCAGAGTGCTTTTGATCTCAGTTATTGCATTATTCATTTTTGATTGACTCTCCTTTATTTCTTCTAGGTCTTTGTTAAACATTTCTTGCATCTTCTCAATCCCTGTCTTTAGTCTATTTATCTGTAACTCCATTTTGTTTTTAAGATTTTGGATCATCTTTACTATCATTATTCTGAATTCTTTTTCAGGTAGACTCCCTATCTCGTCTTTTGTTTGGTTTGGTTTATCATGTTTCCTTTATCTGCTGATTATTTCTCTGCCTTTTCATTTTGTTTTGATTGTTGTGTTTGGGATCGCCTTTCGGTAGACTGGAAGTTTGTTGTTCCTTTTTATTGTGGAGGTTGCTCCCTGTGGGTGGGAGCACTCCTTGATGAGTGGCTTGTCAAGGTTTCCTGGTTAGGGAAGGTTACATCTGTGTTCTTGTGGGTGGAGCTGGATCTCTTCTCTCTGGAGTGCAATGAAGTGTCCAGTGGTGAGTTTTGGGGTGTCTATGGGTTTGGCATGACTTTGGGCAGCCTGTATTTTAGTGCTCATGGCTGTGTTCCTGTGTTGCTGGAGAATTAGCGTGGTATGTCTTGTTCTGGAACTCGTTGGCTCATGGGTGGAGCTTGATTTCAGTGTAGGTATGGATGCTTTTGGATGAGGTCTTGTTGATTAATGCTCCCTGGAATCAGGAGTTTTCTGGTGTTCTCAAGTTTTGGATTTAAGCCTCTTGCCTCTGGCTTTCAGTCTTATTCTTACAGTATCCTCAAGACTTCTCCATCCATACAGCACAGATAATAAAACACCTAGGTTAATGGTGAGAAGATTCTCCATAGTGAGGGACACCCAGAGAGGTTCACAGAGTTACATGGAGAAAAGCAGAAGGAGGAGGCAGATAGAGGTGACCAGGAGCAGAAGAAGAGGAGTCAAAAGGGGAGAGACCAATCTAGCCAGTAATCAGTTCCCTAAGTGTCTCCACAGTCCTGAATATCCAGAGAGATTCACAGAGTTAAGTAGAGAAGAGAAGGGGGATTGAGGAGATAAAGGTGACCTGGGGGAGAAAAGGAAGAGTCAAAGGAGGAGAGAGCAATCAAGCCAGTAATAACACCCCTAAGTAAATATGGGTACTGAAGAGTAGATTCTTAAAGGTACAAAGTTGGTAACAAATACCCAAAATCTAGAGTAGAGGGTAGCCTCTCAAAAATACAATATTAGAAATACAAAACATAAGCAATCATAAAAATTATAAAAAACATATATATGAAATTTCAGTTTAAAATAGGGTCTTTTTTGCAAGGTAATAGTAGGTTATAAAAATGAAAATTAAAGGAGTAATAAAGAACTTAAAAAAATGATAATAGTAAAAATATATCTAGGAATTTCTCTGGAGCTGTTGAGGGCAGTGTGGGGTCAGTTCAGTTTCAGATAGTTCCTTGTTCCAGCTTGTACTTCTCAAGGTCTATAGACTCCTTCCAATGCTCTGTCAATGTTAACTGCAGGGTTTTAATCTGTTGCATGTGTCACTTCCAGAGCAGTTCCCTCTTGTTTTTTTATTTTGGCTTCCTCTGTTTCTAAGTCTCTTCAGTGTCTAATTTCTGCCCTGACACAAGGGGACAAAGGTGGTCACTTATTTAGGCTCACTTGTTCAGTTGTGTTGTGGGGAGGGAGGAACACTACAAACAAATATCACTGGCATGTGTGAAGAGTGCTTGCAGTATATGGACCACACTGGGTTTGCCTCAGCTCACAGCGTTTTGTGCTTTCCTGGTCTACACTGCTCAGGCTCCAGGTTGCTCTGCAGGGGTACTGCCCAAAGTGGGCCTTGCATTTTGTGCACTTCCCAGGTCTGAGTTGCTCAGATTCAGGTTTTCGGGTACTTCACAAGGACACAGACTCAGTTGGGTGTGCATTTTGTGCTCTTCCCAGGTCCAAGCAGCTCAAGTGACCAGGTGCTTGGCTAGTGTACTGTCCCAGGTGGGCATCTTAATCACCTTCCCAGTCTGGGCCGCTTGGGTTCCAGAGCCAAATACATAAATATTTTTTTAAAAAGTGTATGTTGGACCCTTTCATGCTTTTCTACATGCCTCTTTCCTTATCTCTCATTTTATTTCCCAGCCCTTAATGTCTTTGTGTTGCATTCTGGGAAATTTCCTGAGAAATGTCTTTCAAGTCACCAGTCCCTCTTCAAATATATCTAATTCCTTCAATTGTCCATTGAGGTTTTTAATTTTAGTGATAACATTTGTCATTTCTAGAATTCATATTTCAATCATTCCTTATCTGTTTTCTGTAGTATTTCTGTCCTCAAATTTGTATCTTTTTACTTTAAAAATTGCTTTAACACATTTATTTTACAGTGTTTATTTGTGATATGGTTCTAAGATCTGTTCTATTTCCTTGCTTTATCACTCCTATGATTCTCTCACTTAGAGAAGAAAAAAAAGAAAGAAAAGGCAACTCTACATAGAAGGGAAATAAATCAAAGTAATGTTTACACAGGTGGTGCTTGTGATAAAGAACCTGCCTGCCAATGCAGGAGACCTAAGAGACACGGGTTTGATCCCTGGGTTGGAAAGATCCCCTGGAGGAGGGCATGGTAACCCACTCCAATATTCTTGCCTGGAAAATCCCATGGACAGAGCAGCCTGGAGGGCTACAGTCCGTAGAGTCATGAAGAGTGGGATATGTTTGAAGTGACTTAGCATGCATGAATGAGTAAAGTGATGCATAATTTGGTAACTGGGTGGCAAGGGAGAGATTAACTTGCTATAAGAAATGGAGAACTTTTATAAAAATATCAGGAAAGAGGACACTTCTTTGGAATTTCAACAATATCAGGAAAGAGGACATTTCTTTAGAGTGTCAACAAATATGTTTATGTGACTAAGTACTACTTTCTCAGCCTCTGATCTTCCCATTTCTAACACAAGATTTAAAACAAAGTGGCATTCTATTGAACACCCAGTATCTGACTGCTATAATACTAAATACTTCACATATATTTTCATGTAATTATCATGACCATCTATTTTACAGATATGCAGTTTTCCCTGAGAACACCTAGCTAGTGACAGAGCTGGAATTTGAACTCAAGTCTTTCTCTTAATCTTGTCACTTCTATCAAGTCACTTGACAGTGTTAAGATAATAGCAGCAGTAAAAGGGTCTGTTTTCTAAGATTTATTCTTCAGATCTATGCTTTGTATCATTTGTAAACTATCAGAGAACTCATTTTTAGTTTCAACAGCTATTTCTTGGCCACCCAATCAAGTACTCTTACCTGGAAAATCCCATGGACACAGGAGCCTGGTGGGTTACAGTCCATGGGGTCACAAAGAGTCAGACACGACTGAAGCAACTTAGCACGCACACACACAAAGGATTGCACTGTGTATTCTGTCCTTGGTACTAACATATCCTTTAAACTCCCCTGACCATGAATATCAAAGAAGTGGAACTGGACATTGCTTAACAGATAGTAAGAGGTACAGGTGTGTAGCAGTTAAGCACAAAGGCGCTGGATGTGGACAGCAGGGATTTGAATTCTACTTCTATCACTTGACAGCTGAGTAACTTGGACAAGTTGCTCTATATTCTCATTTATGGAGAATGAAGTAAGTTTGCTCTTATATCTCAGACATATAATTTCTACCTCCCCCCTACCTCCCCCTAAAAGCATATGGGGCTTCCCTGGTGGCTCAGTGGTAAAGAATCCACCTGCAATGTGGGAAACATGGGTTCGATCCCTGGGTGGGGAAGATACCCTGGAGAAGGGCATGGTAACCCACTCTAGTATTCTTGCCTGGAGAATTGCCATGGACAGAGGTCCCTGGTGGGCTACAGTTCATGGGGTCACAAAGGGTCAGACACGACTGAGTGACTAAGCACACAAAAGCATACCTTCCCTCTTTGTACCTTACCCCTTAGATTTAGGCACTTTCTTCTACTGCTACTTGTCTCATTGCCCCTGGAGCCCTTCCATGAAGAGTTTTGAATCTAACCGTCTTTTCAGTTCCTCGGCCATCACATTTTATCTCAATCCTGGATTACTTTAAGGCTCCCTCCTTTTTGG
Source organism: Bos taurus (assembly GCF_002263795.3). NCBI lineage: Eukaryota > Metazoa > Chordata > Mammalia > Artiodactyla > Bovidae > Bos > Bos taurus. The sequence continues at coordinate 99,233,485 of NC_037357.1, forward strand.
CTTTGCTCTCAAGCTTTTTCTCTTTTAATTCACCTGGTCTTTTCTCTGCATAATATAACTTGAATATTTCCTGCAATTTTATGATTCTTTGTTATTACATTTTTTTTCTTTTTGTTTGTTTTATTTTTTTCCTGATGGTAAATAACAAAAAATGCATCCCCTATAGAACAGAGAAAATTAAAGACAGTCAAACTTTCCCTAGGACATAACTAGTATTAACAATTTGGTGCACATTTTATTTAATATTATACATAACTATGATTAAAACTGGGTGCATATTTTATTTAATATTATACATAAGCACTATGAACATGTTTGTGCCTAGTTCCTCTATTAACAATTTGTGTATATTCTATGTAATATATGACACAACCACTATTAACATTTTGGTACACATTTTAGCTAATGTTGTGTATAAGTGTATAAAGGTTTTCAGCATTATCATTTAACCATATATGTTGTTGACATATTTCCATGGTAGTATTATAGATGTATATCAATATTTTTTAAAAATTTGTTTTTTATTAACTACTGATTGAACACAAAAGACTATTTATAAAGCATGCATAAGATAAAAAGAATTTTCATGCAGTGGACACTCATGTTGATATCACTCTGTTTAAGAAACAGAACATTGTCATGTTACCTTTGAATTCCTGTTCCCTTCTTCCTCAGTTGTAACTCTTACCATGTATTTCCTCTTATCATATTCTTACTTTTCAGTCTAGCTTGCATATATGTTTGTATACCTAAGCAATAAGTTGCTTTTGTGTGTTTTTGAAATTGACGTAAAAAGATCATTCTGTACGTTGAAATTTGATTTCCCCCCTCTATTCTATGTCTCTTTTGGGGTTGTTAAGGAGAATTGGCATCTTCATGATATTGAATCTTCCAGCCCATGAACGTAATATATATCTTCATTTATTCAAGTCTTTTTAAAATGTCTTTCAATGTAGTTTATCATTTTCTCCCTAAATGTCTTGCTTATCTTTTGTTAGATTTATTCCTAGATAGATATTACTTTTTGATTTATTCTAAATGGTCTCTTTAGAAGTTAGCTTTCTAGCTCTTTGTTGTTGGTAGATAGAAGTGCAATTGATTTTTTTAAAAAAATGAACTGCTTATTTAACACCTGGAAACAGAAAAGCAACATATTTATTGTTTATGAATACTTATAGCTGTAATGAATTTTTATAAATTTGGTTGGAAAGATGGACACAACCTTCAGGATGTGTTTTTTGGAGAGGCAGAGGGAATGAGATTGAGGAGAGGCAGAAAGAGGACATTAATAGTATCTATAACATTTTATTTCTTTATGAAGGAAATAGAACTAAATATTATGGTTTGTTAAGGCTGCATAGCAGGTGCATGAGTGATTGTTTTATTATTCTTTGTGCCTTTTTGAAATAGGTCATAATTTTTAAAAATTAGATACACAATATTAATTATGTTTTCAAAATAAATCACTTTCATGATGGATGACCTCAGAATCTATTAATTCTATTGATTATTCTAAATTGGACCTTTTTTTAGAGTGGGAGTTGTGAGCTGAACGCAAGCTCCATGTGTGATTGTTTTTTATGCCTTATAATTAAGTAAATCAACCAACAATGAAATGCCAAAGATTTTACATGAGGATCTGGATTTCTGAATTCTCTCAGAAAGTTAGAAAATCTGACAACACTGTGTTTTCAAGCAGTAAATAGCTAATTAGGTATGAATAAGTAGTGGCTGCCTGGTGACTGTTTATTATGAAAAATTTCAAATATTTTCAAGATAGAAAGAAGAGCATAAGAGCTCCCTGATATCCATCATCAAAATTCAACAATTATTGACTCATGGCCAATTTTGTTATATCTATTTTTGCTGATCCATGGGTTATTTTGAAGCAAATCCCAGACACTGTATTATTTCATCCTTAAATACTTTAGTTATTATTGTTGTTTAGTCGCCCAATCATGTCTGACTCTTTTGTGATCCCACAGATTGAGATTTTCCAGGCAAGAATACTGGAGTGGGTTGCCATTTCCATTCTCCAGGGGTCTTCCTAACGTAGGAATTGAACCTGAGTCTCCTGCATTGCAGGTAGATTTTTAGTATTAATCTCTAAAAGATAAGAACTTTAAGAAAATGTAACCATGATTTTATTGTTGTACCTAAAAAATTTAGCAGTAATTCTTTAATATAATCAAATACCCAATCAATATTCAAAATTTCTCCATTTTCTCAGCTTTATTTTACTGTTTGCCCAAATAAGAATTCAATTAAGGTCCTTACACTGCATGTGCTTGATATATTTCTGAAACCTCTGGGAGCTTGTAGTAAAGCTTATATCCACACTGTCCAATAAAATTATCTGTGATAATAAAAAATGTTCTATATCTGTGTATCCAGTGTGGTAGCTACTAGCCATAACATGGCCATTGAGCACTTGAAGTGTGACTAGTACAACTGAGGAAATGAATTTCTAATTTTATTTAAGTTTAAATAATTAAAGATGTTTGCTTATAGTTTATTAAAAGAAAATTCACATACCACAAACTTCACCCTTTGAATTGTAACAATTCAGTGACTTTTAATATAGTCACAAGTTATACATTGATTACCACTAATTCTAGCACATTTGTGTCATCTCTAAAAGAAACCCATTCACAATCACTACCCATTTCCCCTGCCCCCAACCCTCAGCAACCATTAATCTACAGTCTTTCTCTATGGATTTGCCTATTTGGATATTTCATATGAGGAACTTTTACAATATATAGCCTTTTGTATCTAGCATTTTTTACTTCACATAATGTTTTCAAGGTTGATCAACTGATGCATTAATGCATACCAGTTAATTTATGTAATTTGATGGCCATATAATGCTCCATTGTATGCATATACCATAGTTTGCTTATCTTTTCACCAGCTGATGGACATTTGAGTTAGTTCTACTTTTTAACTCATATGAGTAATGTTATGATGAACATTCATTACAAGTTTCTGTGTGGACATATGTTTTCAATTCTCCTGAGCATAATACCTAAAGATAGAATTTCTGGATCATATGGTAACTCTCTGTTTGACTTTTATGAAGTGAAGTCGCTCAGTCGTGTCCGACTCTTTGTGACCCCGTGGACTGTAGCCTGCCAGGCTCCTCTGTCCATGGGATTCTCCAGGCAAGAATACTGGAGTGGGTTACCATTTCCTTCTCCAGGGGACCTTCCTGACCCAGGGATCGAACCCGGGTCTCCCACATTGGAGGCAGACGCTTTAACCTCTGAGCCACCAGGGAAGCCCTAGAAACTGTCAAATAGTTTTCCCCATCAGAAATATATGCAAGTTCCAAATTTTCCACATCTGCATCAACACTTGCTATTGTCCATCTTTTTGAGTGTAACCAATTTAGTGTGTGGTTTTGATGTCCATTTCCCAAACAACTAAAGATAGTGAACATTTTTTCATGTGTTTATGGCCATTTGTATATCTTCTTTGGAGAAATATCTATTCAAATCCTTTGCCCATTTTTAAACTGGGTCACTTTTTTTGGTTGAATTGTACAAGTTCTGTATATATTCTATATATAAGTCCTTTCACAGATATATTATTTTCAGATATTTTCTCCCTTGCTGTGAGTTGTCTTTTCATTTTCTTGATGATGTCCCCTGAAGCATGAAAGTTTTAAAATTTGATGAAAGCAATTTATCTATTTTTGTTGCTTGTGCTTTAGGTGTCATACCAAGAAAACCATTGCCTAAACCAAGTCCAAGCTTTACTCCTATATTTTCATTCAAGAGTTTTATAGTTTTAATTCTTATATATAGTATTTGGTCCATTTCAACTTAATTTTTGTTTATGGTGTGATGACCATGTGTTAGTGTGTAACAGGGGAACGAACTCATTCTTAGGATATGGAGACCCAGGTTTTGCAGCACTATTCATTGAAAAGATTATTCTTTCCCACAATGAATTGTCTTGGCACCCTTGTCAAAAATCAATTGGCCATAAATGTAAGAGTTTATTTCTGGACACCCAATTTTATTCCACTTATCTGTATATGACCTTTATACCAGTGACACACTGCCTTGATTATTGTAATTCTGTAGTAAGTTTTGAGTGACTTCACTTTCACTTTTCACTTTCATGCATTGGAGAAGGAGATGGCAACCCACTCCAGTGTTCTTGCCTGGAGAATCCCAGGGATGGGGGAGCCTGGTGGGCTGCCGTCTATGGGGTCGCACAGAGTTGGACACGACTGAAGCGACTTAGCAGCAGTAAGTTTTGAAATTGGGAAGTGTGAATCTTCCAATTTTGTTCTTCTTTTTTTATTTTATTTTTTAACTTTACAATATTGTATTGGTTTTGCCATATATCAACATGAATCTGCCACAGGTATACACGTGTTCCCCATCCTGAACCCTCCTCCCTCCTCCCTCCCCATACCCTCCCTCTGGGTCGTCCCAGTGCACCAGCCCCAAGCATCCAGTATCGTGCATCAAACCTGGACTGGCGACTCGTTTCATATATGATATTATACATGTTTCAATGCCATTCTCCCAAATCATCGCACCCTCTCCCTCTCCCACAGAGTCCAAAAGACTGTTCTATACATCAGTGTCTCTTTTGCTGTCTTGTATACAGGGTTATTGTTACCATCTTTCTAAATTCCATATACATACGTTAGTATACTGTATTGGTGTTTTTCTTTCTGGCTTACTTCACTCTGTATAATAGGCTCCAGTTTTATCCACCTTATTAGAACTGATTCAAATGTATTCTTTTTAATGGTTGTCCTTTGTGTTTCCATGAGAATTTTCAGATCAAATTTTCTGCAAAAAAAAGCATTTTAAATTGTTAGTGATTGCATTAAATTTTTATATCAATTTGAAGAGCATTGTGATCTTCCAAATCTTAAGCCTTCCAATCCATGAAATTCATATCTTTCCATTTACTCAGGTCTCTTTTAGTTTCTTTCACTGATGTTTTGTAGTTTACATGTCCAAGTCTTGTACTTCTTTGGTTAAATTGATTTCTCAGTATTTCATTCTTTTTGATGCCACTTTAAATGTTAAATTAGCTTTCAAATAGTTCATTGTTAATGTATAGAAATACAATTGATTTCTGTGTGTTGATCATGTATCCCTGAGAGCAATGTTGAATGGAGTGGCAAGAATAAACATTCTTGTCTTGTTTCTGATCTTAGAGAGTGAGCATCTAATATTGCACTGTCAGATATGATGTAGCTCTGTGTGTGTGTGTGTGTGTGTGAGAGAGAGAGAGAGAGAGAGAGAGGCTTTTATTAGATTGAGGAAATTCCTTCCTATTCCTAGTTTGTCAAGTGTTTTTATCAAAAAAGGCTGTTGCATTTTGTCAAATGCTTTTTCTGTATCTATTGAGATGCTTATGAAGTTTTTGTTCTTTATTTTATTAAAATGATACGTTACGTCAAATTTCAGATGCTAAACCAACTTTGCATTCTTGGAATAATTCCCACTTGGTCATGATGTATAATCCTTTTTATACATTTACTGGATTTGGTTTGTTAGCATTTTGCTGAGGATTTCTATATCTCTATTCTTAAGGGATATTCATAAATTTTCTTGTGATATCTTTATCTGGTTTTGGTGTCAGGGTAATACTGGCCTAATAGAATGAATTAGGAAGTGTTCCCTTCTCTTCTATGTTTTGGAAGAGTTTATGAAGGATCGGTGCTAATTCTTCCTTTAAATGCTCAGGATGAGGACATGAAATGTGGATATAACCCAAGGGAGCACAAAATAGTGAAAAGCATCAAGCTTTAGGATCTCAGAGCAATGGGGCAGTGCTATTTATGAGGACATCAGGACAAGGGAGACTTGAGAGGCAAGGCTTCAGTGGAGGAGAAAAGGAAGTTCCTGCAGAAATACTGTCAAAGGTACTCCCTCCTGCTGCCAAGGGCTCTTGTGTCTTGTAGAAAGGCTCTAGACTGCACGATGACCTCATTCCTCAAAAGAAATTCTCCAACCAGGTATATCTTTCCTTTTTCACAGGCTAGTTTGGGCTTGCTCAGAAGTGTTAGCTCTGCTGGCCTCCCCTGTGCTTTCTTTATCCATGGGTGTGTGTAACACAGATTCTTTGAACATCAATAGCAGTGCTTCCCCAGGACTGGTCCTGACATGCCCCAAAGTGTTTTCAGTTACTTCAGGGGGATTCTCAGAACTGGTTTACTTTCAGTTTATTTATTTGTTTAAAAAAGATGCATGCCATTTCAGATGTTCCTTTGTGGTAGATGTGTCAGAGGAGGAGGAATTGGAAGCTAGGTGTCATAGAAAGAAAACAAAGCTAGAAGAAAAGTTACAAGTTACAGAAGACTGAGAATCTTTGATCTGAGGTGTTTAGAAGTATTCACTCTGTCCTAATCACTGATTTATCCCAGTGTTTGGAAGAAGTCCTGACACATCAGAGTGGATGCTCAGTAAATATTTGCTAAATGGAAAACTGGTCTTCCTAGGTGGCTCTAGTGGTCAAGAGCCCAACTGGTAATGGAGGAGACCTAAGAGATGCAGGTTTGATCCCTGGGTGAGGAAGGTCCCCTGGAGAAGGGAAAGGCCACCCACTCCAGTATTCTTGCTGGAGAATCCCATGGATGGAGGAGCCTGGAGGGTTACAGCCCATAGGGTTGAAAAGAGTCAGGCTCAGCTGATGCAACTTTGCATGCATGCACACAAATGGAAAACCTTTGAATTAATGAATCTAAGACTCTATGTGTTTATAGGAGACAGTATGTGGGAAGTACCTATAGAAGTACAAAAGTGAAGGAATCAAAATGCTCAGAGGAGATAGCACATGTGAACAACCAGGGCAATAGATGGATGGGTGTGTTAGACTCAGGCCCTAGATTTTTTGGACAGATTTGATTTAAGATATTTTGTTCTGTTACTTCCTTAAGAGAGTCATTCTTATTACACTTGCTTTTCTGTTTGGAAAATATCCTCCCTTAGAAGACAGAGACCATCTGCATGTGGACTGTGTGAGATGTGGTGTATTAAAGAGGACACTGGACTTGGAATCAGAAAGTAAGAGTTCCAGCTCTACTACTTGCCCCACAGAAACATGTGTAAACACACAGGGCAGCAGTCGTCCATGAATAAGAGTCAGCCAACACAGGAAAAAGGGAAAATGAACATCAAAGGGTAGAATTGTTGTTTAAGGACCCTAAACTAAGTATTTTAAAAATAATTAAAGAGAAAATAAGTGAGAGAAATTATAAGAGAAGGATCCCACTTTTAAGAACATATAGATTTAAAGAGAAGAAGGGAAACTTCTAGAAATAAAAGTATATTTATTTAAATGAAAGTTTCCGTGTATTGGTTATAATCACTTTTAAAACATTTAATATTATTTGGTAAAACTGGAGATACTCAGTTGTCTTAAAGAAGTTATAAGTACAAAAGTAAGCACTAGAAAAAAAAATCACAAGTCTTCCTGAACACTAAGAGAATTTATAAATTACAATAGCAAAGAAAACACATAATGAAGGGAAAAAACCAGTTACATGGATATACCTAGAGAGTGTCATACAGAGTGATATAAGTCAGAAAGAGAAAAATGAATATCATATTTTAATGTATATATATGGGACCTGGAAAAATGGTATGTGCTGTGCTGTGCTAAGTTGCCTCAGTTGTTTCCAACTCTTTGTGAACCTGTGGACCATAGCCTGCCCGGCTCCTCTGGCCATGGGATTCTCCAGGCAATAATACTGGAGGGGGTTGCCATGCCTTCCTCCAGAGGATCTTCTGGATGCAGGGATTGAACCCACAGCTCCTGTGGCTCTTGCATCGCAGGCAGATTCTTTACTTCTGAGCCATGGGGGAAGCCCAGAAAAATGGTATAGATAATCCTATTTGCAAAGCAGAAATAGAGATACAGATGTAGAGAACAAATGTATAGATACCAAGGGGGAAAGGGGAAGGATTGGAGGAACTTGGAGATTGGGATTGACATGTATACACTATTGATACTATGTATAAAATAGATAACTAATTAGAACATACTGTACAGCACGGGGAACTCTACTTAATGCACTGTGATGACCTGAGTGGGAAGAAGTCCAAAAGGGAGGGGTTATATGTATATATATGGCTGATTCATTTTGCTGCACAGTAGAAACTAACAACATTGTAAAGAAACTATACGCCAATGAAAACTAATTGACAAAAAGAAAAACAGTAAATATACATGGTACACATGGTGATTACAATATAAACTAGTACATTAGAGTTGAGATAAAAAATATGTCCTATCAATGTGTGAGGGCTTCCCTGGTGGCTCAGCTGACAAAGAATCCGCCTGCAATGCAGGAGACCTGGGTTTGAGACCTGGGTTCAGTCCCTGGGTTGGGAAGATCCCCTGGAGAAGGGAAAGGCTACCCACTCCAGTATCCTGGCCTGGAGAGTTCCATGGACTACAGTCCATGGGGTTGCAAAGAGTTGGACATGACTGAGTGACTTTCACTTTCACTTCATCAATGTGTGAATAGGCTTAGACAGTACATTTGCTTTAAAAAAAAGTGTGAATGGGCTTAACTCACCTACTAAAAGAAAAATATTTTCTTTAAAAAAATAATTTTAGTTATTTATTTTTGGTTGTGCTGAGTCTTTGTTGCTACACGGGCTTTCTCTAGCTGCAGAGAGGGCTACTCTTGGTTTGAGTGTGCAAACTTCTTATTGAGGTGGCTTCTCTCATCGTGGAGCACGGCCTCTAGGGTGCACGCATTTCAGGAGTTGCAGCACGTGAGCTCAGTAATTGCAGCACCCAGGCTCTACAGCAAAGGCTCAACAGTTGTGGCACACGCGCTTAGTTGCTCTGTGGCATGTGGGGTCTTCCAGGACTAGGGATCGAACTGATGTCTTCTGCACTGGCATGGAGCCATCAGGGAAACCTGAAAAATATTTGCAATATGGCTTAAAAGCAAGACTCAAATGTATGGTGTATGGAGATACATCCAAGTTGAGTCATACAGGCTAAAAATAAAGACATGGGCAAACGGAAATAACAAATAAGTGGGGATTTTGATCCTTGATATCAAATAAAGTAGAATTCAGGCCAAAAATAATTAAATGTGACAGAAATAGATAACTTATAATGCAAAAAATCCAATTTCATAATGTTAAGTATAACATTTATAAATCTTTAAAAATCTTTTAAAAGCAGAAACTATAAATGCAAGATGATACAGATAGAAATAGATTGCTAGTAGGAAACTTCAACAGGTCATTCCTAGTGCAGAATAGATCAAGTGGCAGAAACATAAGGATACAGAAAAAGTAAACAACATAATCAATAAAATAGATCTCATTGATCTATAAGGAACTTTAGGACCTAATAATAGTGAGTATGCATGCCTTCCTTCTTAACTGCACATAGAACAGTTACAAAAATCCATCAAATATTAGGTCACAAAGAAAGCTACAGTAGGTTCTATATAATGGAAATATTACAAACAACACTTTATTATCACAGTGAAATAAAACTAGAATAAAAAAGTATGAAAACACTACATATCAGAAGCTATTGGATACATTTAGAGATCAGAGGAAAGATTCATACACTTAAACACTTACATCAATAAAATAACAGTGAATGAATTGTATCAACTTAAAAAGTGAGACAAAGAACAAGAAATGCACTGAAAGAAAGCACAAGGAAGAAAAAAATAAAGGTAAGAGTAGAAAATTAGTGAAGATTAGGATTAGAAACCAATAGGTCAGAGTAATCAAAATTCTGGTTCTTTGAAAAAAGTTACAAAATATATAAACCACTGGCTACATTAATCAAATGGAAATAGGAGAAGCACAACTACAAAATAAGAAAGACAAAGAAGAAATAGACAAGGATGGAGCAAAAAATTTGAGTGTGGGCTACAAATGGGAACAGAACGAAGCAGTTCAGTTCAGTCGTTCAGTCATGTCCAACTCTTCAAGACCCCATGGACTGCAGCACGCCAAGCTTCCCTGTCCTTCACCATCTCCCAGAGTTTGCTCAAACTCATGTCCATTGAGTAGGTGATGCCATCCAACCATCTCATCCTCTGTCATCTCCTTCTCCTGCCTTCAATCTTTCCAGCATCAGGGTCTTTTCTAATTAGTCAGTTCTTTGCATCAGATGGCCAAAGTACTGGAGCTTCAGCTTGAGCATTAGTCCTTTCAATGAATATTCAGGACTGATTTCATTTACAACTGACTGGTTTGATCTCCTTGCAGTCCAAGGAACTCTGAAGAGTCTTCTTCAACACCACAGTTCAAAAGCATCAATTCTTCAGTGCTCAGCTTTCTTTATAGTCCAACTCTCACATCCATACATGACTACTGGAAAAACCATAGCTTTGACCAGACGGACCTTTGTTGGCAAAGGAATGGTCTCCGCTTTTTAATATGCTATCTAGGTTGGACATAACTTTCCTTCCAAGAAGAAAGTGTCTTTTAATTTCATGGCTGCTGTCACTATCTGCAGTGATTTCGGAGTCCAAGAAAATAAAGTCTGTCACTGTTTCCATTGTTTCCCCATCTATTTTCCATGAAGTGATGGGACCAGATGCCATGATCTTTGTTTTTTGAATGTTGAGTTTTAAACCAGCTTTTTCACTCTCTTCTTTCACTTTCATCAAGAGGCTCTTTTGTCCCTCTTCACTTTCTGCCATAAGGGTGATGTCATCTGCATACCTGAGGTTATTGGTATTTGTCTTGGCAATCTTGATTCCAGCTTGTGCTTCATTCAGCCTGGCATTTCACATGATGTACTCTGCATATCGGAGAAGGCAATGGCACTCCACTCCAGTACTCTGCATATAAGTTAAATAAGGAGGGTGACAATATACAACCTTGACGTACTCCTTTCCTAATTTGAAATCAGTCTGTTGTTCCATGTCAGGTTCTAACTGTAGCTTCTTGACCTACATACAGGTTTCTCAGGAGGCAGGTAAGGTGGTCTGGTATTCCCATCTCTATTAAGAATTTTCCACAGTTTGTTGAGATTCACCCAGCCAAAGGCTTTGGCGTAGTCAAAATGAATGAAGCTGACTATTTTTCAAATGAGTAACAAAAGTAACATAATCACTCTAAACAGGGAGGGGAGAATTAAAGTGGGGAAACACCCAAGTTATTTTGGTACACAGTATTTTGACTAAATACATTGAATAAAGGAAAAAAAAAAAAAACTGAACGCCTATATTGAACTTTGGTTAGTAAGCTTGTTTTCACAATGATATGAGTTAGCTGTTCTGTAACCATTTTGCGGGGTCTTACTATTTTGAAGGTAATTGGAATCAGACTTCTTACAGTTTGAGAAGGGCGTTATAGATGTGGAAAGGGGAACTCGAACACGTACTCTATTGTGTTGACTGAAACTGGACATATCAGTATAAACTCATGGGTTTTAATATCTATCTGTCTATCCAAAGACAGAAATTGAAATAGATGAAGCTATCTGTGCCTATCTATAGCCCACCAGGCTCCTCTGTCCATGGGGATTCTCCAGGCAAGAATACTGGAGTGGGTTGCCATGCCCTCCTTCAGGGGATCTTCCCAACCCAGGGATTGAACCTAAGTCTCCTGCATTGCTGGTGGATTCTCTACTATCTGAGCCACCAAGGAAGCATATCTACCTATATCTACAGATATCTCAAATATCTTGTAATGGCAGAGTACAAAGAGGTGCTTGAAAAATGGACAAAAGGACAGAAGAGTCAGCTTAGAGGGAGTTTCACTGACTAAATGTAGGACATTTTTTACATCAAAATAAATAATAGTAACATATTATAATACACTGAATAAAACAAGAGTCTATAGAACATTCTGATATAAATGAATGAATAAATAAATAATTAGGAAAAAATTATTGCTTGTATTAGAATGCCAGCTAAAATCTGTAGAAGGAATGGTGGAGTTATATCCTTTGGCCATCACAATAGTAATAAATGATGTGGGCAAAATAATCAATTGACACTAGTAATTTAATGAGTAACTTGGTATTTACATAGTTCCAAATGATCTCCTGACAGAATTCTTACTAATTAAAAAAGGCAAAAAAAAAAAAAAAAAAAAGACACTACAGTGGAGAAACTTGGTATGCAGTACCTTAACCAAGTGACTGAAGTTAACTTCACCATTGATGGTTAAAATACACATTATGCACCTGCTCCTTTGATGACTGAGAAGGACACAGACTTTCTCTTGTGGTGTTCCTGGTAAAATGCCATAAACAAAAAGCTAGTAATTTGTGATGTTAGATGAGATCTCGACCAGATATTTTAAACTATTTTTTAATTTTTGCTAAAAAGAACATTTTGGGGACAGTTGACAATATTTACATTAAATATTTATAGTGAGAAAAAATATTTTATTAATTAATACCAACTTTATAATTTTGATTATTGTACTTTAGTTATATACGAGCATGTTTTTGTTATTAGGAAATATAAACTGTAGTATTTAGGGGTAAAAGGTATGATATCTGGTGTTTACTCTAAAATGGAAAACTTGTGTATACAGAGCGAATGATAAAATACATGGTAAAACAAAAAACAATTGGGGAAATTTGGGTGAAGGGTAAACAGGAGTTCTTTGTACTATTCTTCCAACTTTTCTATTGGTTTTGAATTATTTCAAATTTAAAAAGTAAGAAAAAGAAACATTTAAAAATATTTGTAAGAAGATATAGGAGAATAATTTTGTTCTATAGGAATTTTTGAATTCATGTACAAAGCACAAACCATAATGGGAAAGAATTATCTATTTAAGTAGAGTAAAATGACATATTCATGTACAATAAAGAAATCTATAAATGGAGAAACCAAAACGCAAATGATGAGAAAATATTTGCTATGCCTAAGATTCGTATCCAGAAGATAGTTTTAAAATTACAAATGATCAAATAGAAAAATCAGCAAAGGATATGAATGGACGAGTCACAGAAGAAGATAACAAGCCTGTGAAAAGATGACTAGCTGCACTAGGAATTAGGGAGAAACAAATTAAAATAACAGTGGCATACCATTTCATATTTATTCAAATGATTGTTCAAAATGACACAATTTGGTAATAACTTTTGTTGAAAGGATGTAGATGAAAGGGGACTTTCTTAATTGGTTTAAAGATTCTGGAGATCTAGTATAGTTGAATGTGTGAACAATTCCACCTTTAGATATGTAGCCTAGATAATCTCCAAAGAAACAGGAGAGGGTTGCTCTCTCCAGCATTGATAACTAGTGAAAAATTGGAAAAAACCTCATAGTCATCAACAGATGACATCAACAGATGGATCAGTGATTTGTGGTATAATCATACAATTCGTTTAAAATGAATGAAACAGCTACATGTGTTAAGATGTAGAAATCTCAAAAACAAAATCTTAGGTGAAAAAAGCAGGTAGCAGAAATTCATAGGGTGAAATTTATAAAGACAGAAAATCCATAATGTATATTTTTAAGGAATAAGAAGAGAGAGAAGAGAGTTACTGCCCTGGGAGAATTGGTGGGCATTTGAAGAGGGTCAAGTAAAGGCGTGATTACATTGCAGTACCACAAAAGCCACCATTAGAACGGGCAGCTAATAACTGGCGAGTGGAGAAGGTGGAGGAACGCTTCCCGGAAATGGCAAAGCCTTCCACACGTCTCTCCCCCACTGAACCAAGCCCTGAAAGACAAGAAGGGGTTACCCAGGTGAGAGATGGCAAGGAAGGGTGTTTCCAGCAGATAGTGAAATTTGCAAAATCTCAAAGGCCAGAGACTGTAGAGTTTGGTTTAGAAACTGTCAGTGATTCCTCGGAGCTGGAGTAGAGGAACGGGGCAAAGAAAGGGATGGAGGGCGTTCGTGGGCACCTACTGACATAGGCTCTGACCAGGCTAAGGAATTGGCCTGCCTCGTGATAGCTAGAAGAATATTGAAGCTGAAGAGTAACAGGTGCACCATGAATTATATAAGAGGATGGCTCTGGAGGCAAGATTAGTTGTTTTGTTTCTGTTTTAAAAGAAAACCAGACAAGAAATAATAGGGTCTCGACTGAGACAGAGGATGTGGTGGCTGAGAGTTACCCGGAGTGTCCAACCAGTAGAGTAGGACTCGGGGAGGGAGTAGCTGTAGGTGTGGGGAGAGGAGCCGCTGGCTTGGGTATCTTGGGTGCCTGATGGAGTGACAGAGGCCACTTTTTGTGCCACCTGACCCCGCCCTTGGCCACCATGACTGCACCAGGAAGGAGCATCTTAAAAAATGTTTCGTTCAAACGGAAAAAAGTACAGAGGAAGAACTGAGGATGATGGTTACCGCTAAATGGATTTTCTTGGTGGTAGTGGTGGTGGGGGGCGGGATGGGAGACGCTTGGGGTTTGTGTGGCTTGGGATTCATCCGGAACGTTTTAATTACAAAGTAAAAGCTGATGTAAATGTAACGTGCACTGGTGTTACATTTCTGTGAGGACACGGGTGTCATTTTATTTTCTGCACTCTTCTGTATGAACTAAATTTAATAACCAAATGGCGAGAAACAGAAATCTGCAAGAAACAGAGGAGCTTCAGTGCAGGAAGGGCTTTGAGCTCTATCAAAGGGTTAAAACAGCAAGCAGCCGGGGCGGGGAATGGTGCGGTAGACAGCCTTTGTGTGTGCACAACGCTTGTGGAGAGAAAAGCCTCCGGGGAGACCGGTACCCGGCTAAGTGGGTGGGGTGGGCGGGGGGAGGCGCCCGCGCGGAGCTTCCGCCTAGCCCCGCCCCGGTCCCGCCCCGAGCCCCCGGCCCGCGGAAGCCCCTCCTCCTTCCGTGACACTGTCTCCGTCTCTAGGTAACGTGGAGTGGGGGTGAGGGGGGGCTCAAACAAAGCGGCCGAAAGGTGGCCGCTGCCTGCTGACTTCTTTTCTCGGACCCTTGACCCTCGGACGCTCGAAGCCATGGCCCTACCGCTGCTGCCTGGCAACAACTTCAACCGTAATGTGAGTAGAGAGGGCACCCGAGGTCAGAGGTCCCAGCCAAAGTTTGGGGTCCAGGTGTGGCCACTACCTTGGCCTCCTAACGCTGCTTCGCCTTCTGTGGATTGGGCACAGCTTGGGTCAAACTTTGTAGGCTCTTGGGCTACCTCCCCTTCCTCTGTCCAGCTGCATCTAGATGCTTTCCCTACATTAGATACAGAAGTAGAGTCCTTATAGATGCTAAGACCCTCGCAGGTAGGGTTGATGATAGTCATCGATGAGCGTTGAAGGTGTGCCAGGGGCTGTGCTTTAAACACCTTACACGGCATTAGATGCTCCCAACAGCCCTTTGTATCAGCTATTTATTTTTATTTTTTTAATATAAATTTATTTTAATTTTTAATTCCTATTTTACAGTCGAAGAAACTGAGGCACAGAGCGATGAGTCAGTCACTCACTGGCCAGAGCTACACAGTCTCAGTGGTGAAGCTGGGTTTCCTCCAGGCAACCGGTCTCCACAGCCCAGGAACCTAATCACTCTCCTTAATACCCTTTGTCAAAGAGTTTGTTATTAAAGTGAAGAAACCTGGCACTCTCAAGGCTGGTAGGGGGCGGATAAGGGTTCCACTGGCCTATAAAGTTTGATCCTAAACGTTACAGAGAGCAGGATCCAAACTTGTAGTTCTTTCTTCATTTAGGATTGGGAATGGTTCATTTCAAAACAAGACTGAAAGTACCAAACAACACAACATTAAAAACCCTGAGCACGCAAGAACTTTTGCCAATAAATACCATCTTCTTTAATCCAGAACAGAAAAATGATTCAGGTTTTTGTTTGCACTGGTCCCTACTCTTTACTTGGGTTTTCCAGATGTATCTGTAAGAAGGGAAATTGATGGAACCACTCAAGGTATTTGTGTAAACCTCTGGTAAGTTTAGAAAACAGGCTGCAGATTGAAGCATTCGACTTTATGGATGCTGAACAGTGTCTGTATCCAAGTTGTTGGCCCTAAGGTGCTAGTTTTCTTGTAGCTTCAGGCCAGTGCATTCTTACCCCTGCAGGTTGGCTGGTCAGTTCAGCTTGTTTCTTGACCACGGGTTTGTGCTTTCTCGGCTGATGGATAGAGGCTGGCCTTCCATCCTAATGTTGCCCTTCGGTAAGATTATTGTTGTTTAGTTGTGTCCAACTCTTTGTGACCCCATGGACTGTAGCCTGCCAGGCTCCTCTGTCCTTAGGATTTCCCAGGGAAGAATACTGGAGTGGGTTGCCATTTCCTACTTCAGGGGATCTTTCTGACCCAGGGGTCCCACCCACGTCTCTTGTGTCTCCTGCATTGGCAGGTGGATTCTTTACCACTGAGCCACCTGGGAAGCCCTTGGTAAGATTAAGCCAGTCACAAATTAAGTAAAACCCCTGAAAGGCAGGGCATGAAAAAGGATTCCAGAAATAAAGAAACATGCTGTGTAAAAGTAATTCTAATCAAAGTTGAATGTAGAGCCCACAGCTTTGGACATAGCAACACTTCAGATCCTCAGCTCTCACATACAGTGATTAAGAGTGGGAAGAACAGTGGTTGGATGAGATATTTTAAAATCTGTAAGGCTGTACTGAGTGTACTTTTGCTTTTTTAAAGTTTTTTTTTATTGTGAAGTATAACACATGTACAGAAAAATGCACAATGAATGCTTATAGAATGGATATCAAGAAGGAAAATATTACCAGGACTCCCAAAACATCAACCTTGACTAGAGGTGCCAGATTTAACAAGTAAAAATACATGTCCCAAATAGTGCATGGGATCTACTTATATTAAAAGATTCTCTGTTGTTTATCTGAAATTCATATTTAACTGAGCAGCTTGTATTTTACATGGCAACCCTACCTATGACCCTTTCTGGTCATTACACCTTCTCTATTCTCCGAAGGCAACTACTCTTCTGGCTGCTATCACCGTAGTTTGGTTTGGCTTGCTTTTGAAATTTGTGTTAATGGAAACGTCTGGTTTTTATTCTTCTGTGGCTGGCTTTTTTTTTTAAGCTCAGCATTATGTTTGTGAGATTTGTTCATGTGTCTGTCTGTAGAGATAGTTTGTATGTTTTCACTGCTCTAGAATATTCTACTGTATGGGTGTTGAAAGTGAAAGTGTTAGTCCCTCAGTTGTGTCCAACTCTTTGCAACCCCAAGGACTGTAGCCGGCCAGGCTCCTCTGTCTATGGGATTTCCCAGGCAAGAATACTGAAGTGGGTGGCTATTCCCTTCTCCAGGGGATCTTCCTAACCCAGGAATTGAACCCAGGTCTCCTACATTGCTCCCAAGATTCTTAACCATCTGAGTCACCAGGGAAGCCCTGTATGTATACAGGAAGATACTGTATGGGTATGGCATCATTTATATACAGTTTACTCTTGAGAGATTAGGTTTGTTTGGGGTTATTAAAAATAGTTTGCTGTGACTGTTGTTCATGTCTCTGAGTACAATTGCCAGATCAAATAGTATTCTTTTTTTAAAAGTCAAGTTCTTTTTTTTATATAATTTTAAAATTTCTCACATGGCATTCTTGGGTTCAGATTTGATAGATGCTGTCATAGTGCTTCAGTTCAGTTCAGTCACTCAGTCATGTCCAACTCTTTGTGACTCCATGGACTGCAGCACGCCAGGCTTCCCTGTCCATCACCAACTCCTGGAGCCTACTGAAACTCATGTCCATTGAGTCGGTGATGCCATCCAACCATCTCATCCTCTGTCATCCCCTTCTCCTCCTGCCTTCAATGTTTCCCAGCATCAGGGTCTTTTCAAAAGAGTCAGTTCTTTGCATCAGGTGCCCGAAGTATTGGAGTTTCAGCTTCAGCATCAGCCCTTCCAGTGAATATTCAGGACTGATTTCCTTTAGGATGGACTGGTCATAGTGCTTATATAAATTTAAATTCCCACCAGCATTTTATTTTCCTGTTGGATCACAACAAAGTGTGGAAAATTCTTTAAGAGATGGGAATACCAGACCACCTTACCTGCCTCCTGAGATACCTGTGTGTAGGTCAAGAAGCAACAATCAGAACCAGACATGGAACAACAAACTGGTTCCAAATTGGGAAAGGAGTATGTCAAGGCTGTGTATTGTCACCCTGCTTATTTAATATATATGCAGAACACATCACGTGAAATGCTGGGCTGGACGAAGCACAAGCTGGAATCAAGATTGCTGGGAGAGATATCAATAACGTCAGCTACGTAGATGACACCACCATTATGGCAGAAAGCGAAGAATGAAAAAGCCTCTTGATGAAAGTGAAAGAAGAGAGTGAAAAAGCTGGCTTAAAACTCAACATTCAGAAAACTAAGATCATGGCATCTGGTCCCATCACTTCACGGCAAATAGGGAAACAATGGAAACAGTGACAGATTTATTTTCTTGGACTCCAAAATCACTGCAGATGGTGACTGCGGCCATGAAATTAAAAGACACTTGCTCCTCAGAAGAAAAGCTATGACCAACCTAGACAGCATATTAAAAAGCAGAGGCATTCCTTTGCCAACAAAGGTCCATCTAGTCAAAGCTATGGTTTTTCCAATAGTCATGTTTGGATGTGAGAGTTGAACCATAAAGACAGCTGAGCACCGAAGAATTGATGCTTTTGAACTGTGGTGCTGGAGAAGACTCTTAAGAGTCCCTTGGACTGCAAAGAGATCAAACCAGTCAATCCTAAAGGAAATCAATCCTGAATATTCATTGGAAGGACTGATGTTGAAGCCAAAGCTCCAATACTTTGGCCACCTGATGCAAAGATCTGACTCATTTGAAAAGACCCTGATGCTGGGAAGGATTGAAAGCAGGAGGAGAAGGGGACGACCGACAGAGGATGAGATGGTTGGATGGCATCACTGACTCAATGGACATGAGTTTGAGCAAGCTCTGGGAGTTGGTGATGGACAGGGAAGTCTGGTGTGCTGCAGTGCATGGGGTCGCAAAGAGTCGGACACAGCTGAGCTACTGGACTGAACCATATTCTAACACTCAATTCTGTTAGTCTTTTGAATTTAATTATTATTTATTTGTTTTTAAGGTAATTTTATTTATTTATTGGCTGTGCTGGGTCTTCATTTTTTTGTTGCACATGGGCTTTTCTGTAGTTGCAGTGAGTTGAGGCTATTCTTCAGTTGTAGCGCACAGGCTTCTCATTGCGGTGGCTTCTCTTGTTGCGGAGCACGGGCTCTAGCATGCATGGGCTTAGGTGGTTGCAGCTCTCAGGCTCTGGAGCATGGGCTTAGTTGCCAGGCGGTATGTGGGATCTTCCTGGACCAGGGGTGGAATCGCTGGATGGGTAAGGCAGATTCTTACCCATCAGGGAAGCCCTGAATTTTAGTTATTTTGATCAGTGGGTGTAGTGCAGCTCTCTAATTTTAATCTGTGGTTCTCCAATTCCTAGTGAAATTGAGCACATTTCACACATTTTTTGGTCCTTTGGATAGTTTCTTTCATGTGGTGCCTATTTGTCTTTTGTCTAATTTCTATTGGGCTGCTTGTCTTTTTCTTAGTGATCTGTAGGAGTTCTGTATAGATTTTGGATATGACTCCTTTGTATGTGTTGTAAATATCTTTCAGTCTGTGGTTGGCCTTTTTACTCTCTTAATGGTGTTTTTGATGAAGAATTTGTCCTCAATCAAATTAGTACTTTTTGTTTCCTATTTGAGAAATAGCTCCTTACATGAAGTTCATGATGATATTTGCCTGTGTTATCTTCTGGAAATCTGATTGTTTTTACCTTTCACATTTCGATCTATAATCTAACGTAACACATTTGTAGGTGTGTGTGTGAAAAGAGGTAGGGGTCAGGTTGTATTTTTCTGCATGTAGCTATTCAGTTAACCCAGACCATTTGTTAAAGAACAAAATTATGAGTAAATTTTAAAGAGCTTATTGACTTTATTCAGTGATTCATGAATCAGGCAGATGGAAAGGAGCTCTAAAGAGCTA
Organism: Bos taurus; assembly: GCF_002263795.3. Classification (NCBI taxonomy): domain Eukaryota; kingdom Metazoa; phylum Chordata; class Mammalia; order Artiodactyla; family Bovidae; genus Bos; species Bos taurus. Next base: position 99,253,379 of record NC_037357.1, read on the forward strand.
TACAAGGCAAGAGATTTTGGGAAGTTTTACTAGGCAAAAAATTGGATTGGTTATTGTAAGGTTACTTTCCTTATAGGGAATGGCAGGGGTTTATCAGGCAGATTACCTAACTAATGCTGATCAGGAGATTCATGGTTGACTGGTTTAAGATTCTATTTCTAGGAGAGCTGAAACTGTAACAACATTAAATTTCAGTTTGGTGACGGGGGGCTTAGCATAAGCAACTCCATTTGGGTCCTGTTGTCTTTAACACATTTTTGGAAATGGCCAACTTTTTTCCAGTTCTCTGTAGAGCTACATTTCTCATAAATCAAGTATCCAAAATATGTGTGGGTCTGCTTTTAGACTTGTGAATGTATTTTTAAAAAGTATTTATTTACTTTATGCTTTAGACCAATAGGAGTGTGTGTGTGTGTGAACTAGGGAGTGATAGTATACTTACTGGATGTCTTAGGCTGTCCTTCTACAAATCAGTATTTATATATTGAGTATCCTAGTATGTGCCCAAAGCAGGTGGCTACACTGAAAAATTGTTACACTAGCCTTGGGACTAAACGTGCTATGTGTTGCCAAAAAATTAATATTTTTTAAAACTTGCACTTAGATAAAAGGTTGAATGCTGTCTGGCACAGATTGGTCACAGAGTCCTAAAGCCAATTCTGGCCTTTTTATCCCTGCCTCCTTCCTGCCTGTTACAGAGCTCTGCTTGCTGAATTAAATTATTGAGAGAAAAACCTTGGCCTCCTGGAGATAGCATAATTATTGGCTGTTTGGGTTTAAATTATAACACAAGCTAACTAACTTTCACTGCTTTTTCTTAGAAATTGAAAAAAGAACGTACTCCCCATCTTAATTAGTTGCTGGCCTGGAGAATCCCAGGGATGGGGGAGCCTGGTGGGCTTCCGTCTATGAGGTCGCAGAGTCAGACACGACTGAAGCGATTTAGCAGCAGCAGCAGTCAATCATGAGCAATAGATTGATTTCTGTCCACAGCCAGGTGATGTGCAACCTCTCCTTTCATCTCTGAAGGACAAGAAGTATTGTTCTTTCTAAGATACAGGCATTTGTATCACTGATGATGTTCACATTATTTTAAAGTGAATTAATTAATTAAACCTAGGGGAAAGATCACAATTTCTGATACAAAATATCCTTTTTTTTTTCTCCCAAGAATTTACATGCTGGATTTGTATTAAGCTAAGAGAATCTCAGGCATATTGTCAAAAATGATAGGCTATTCAAGTTAAAAGGCACAGTTTCAGTCAGAGCTGAAAATCCCTTCTTATGCATTTTGGACAGATGGTTGTGTAGCTGATCCTGAATGCCTCTAATGAATAATGAGGAGCACACTTTCTGTTTTTCATGAAGATACCCCACCACCATCTTAGGAGAGTTTGTTGTAAATAGTCCATCCTCTATAAATGTTGTAAACAGTTCATCCTCTAATTTATAATGAAGCAACTGTTTCCTTAATAAGAAAAAGGAATTATTTGAATTTACGACAGTAAAATAAAACAAATTTAGAATTTGTCTCTCTTGTAGAAATACCTTGAATATTCTTATCCAGACTAATGCACAGAGAAGGCAACGGCACCCCACTCCAGTACTCTTGCCTGGAAAATCCCATGGACGGAGGAGCCTGGTAGGCTGCAGTCCATGGGATCACTAAGAGTCGGGCACGACTGAGTGATTTCACTTTCACTTTTCACTTTCATGCATTGGAGAAGGAAATGGCAACCCATTCCAGTATTCTTGCCTGAAGAATCCCAGGGACAGAGGAGCCTAGTGGGCTGCTGTCTATGGGGTTGCACAGAGTCGGACATGACTGCAGCGACTTAGCAGCAGCAGTAGCAGCAGCAGACTAATGCAAGCCTCCATATTAACATAGGAAAAATCATTCTCTGGGAAATTGACCAGCAATTTAAATGATAAACAGCTGAGAGAGAAAAACTATGAGTAATACATAGTACACATATTGATTTCATCATGTGGTGTTAGCTAAGTTAATTTAAATTTATCTCAGTGACAAAATCATAAAACAATCACTTTAATCACAAGGTAGAGGGTTTTCCAGCCTAAAATTCTGCCTACAGATTCCTGACTATGTTCTTAGTGGTCAATTCCATGGCCTTAAAATAACCTGCATCAGGTCCAAACCTCTTAACTTGGCACTGCAGGCCATTAGAGTTTGTCACTCATTTTGTGAGATCAGTGTAATGAATTATGACCAGGACTTAGAGAAAAAAGAAAAAGAAAAAAAATAGCGTAGAATAGAATTTTAAAAAATCAGTTTATTATGCTTGGGAAGAGTAAGTATTATTTCATGAACCTTTGTGTCACATGTGTATAAGTGAACTAGCTTGCACTAAAATCTATTTGTTATTGTGGCTGCAGTCAGCGTTTGGAAACCACTCTCATTAGAGCCATCTTCACCAATTTCTTGCCTCTGACTTAAATTCTTATCTTCAACATCCTTCAAGGCCAAATCTAGTCTCTCACCATTCAGGAAGTCTCAGCTGATCCTAGTCAGTCTTTCTTAGTGTTTTTCTTTTGTTTGTTTGTTTTTGATGAAGGTGAAACTCACATAATATAAAATGAGCCATTAACCATTTCAAAATGTACAATTCAGTGGCATTTAGTACATCCACAGTGTTTTGTGACTGTCATCTCTATCTAACTAGTTCCAAGACATTTTCATCCCCTCACAATCTTTTACCCCAGGAGAACCTTTGAAATGATTTTCAGGTCTTGGGGGAACTCCTGCATAAAAATGATTTCTATAGCCCATGGTATGTTAGCAAGATCCATGAGTTGTAGATATAGTGATCCAATAATAATTGTCTCTTTTGAGTAAAGAATAATGGTTTTCTGTGGATTTGTTGATTTTGGCCAAGTAATTCACCTACTCTGTGTGATTTTCTTTTCTCACAAAGGATCTCAACTCGAATGGGAGTGCCCTAGGGGAAACATCAGGGCTTTTTTTTTTTCTTACTGTAAAATTTCCTACTTGATTTTCTCCCCTTTTTTCCTTACCCAAGTAGACCTAAAAATCCTCTCACGGTTTCTACTATAGAGGGTTGCTAGTAAGGTATGAAATGTGGTATGAGCAAGAATAGTTTTCTCCCTCATTTAAAACTAAAAAAAGGACTTTTAGCCAGGTTTTCTTGAGAAACAAACAGGTAGTTAAGCTTAGCTTACCTTTCTTTTCTTTTCATACTTTTAAAAAATTCATAAAGCAGCATGATACATTTCTGGTAAATAACTATTTTAATCCAAGATGGGCTTTACTTTTTCAAAAAAGTAGGCTTAGTTGGTTTAATTTAAATAAAGGTTGTAAGTTCACTTTACTTAATGCTGTTTATAACATGAAAATATAGACAGTGTTAAATAAGCAAAACTCCTAAAATCATACTGACAAAGCAATATGAATAAAAATATAGCCTGAGACATAATTTTATGTGAGACCTAAAAATTGTGTTTTTTTTAATGGCTGATATGATCAGGCTCAAATATTAACAGTTATACAATCATTATAATCTTGATCTCCTTGTAGACCTTTATATACATAAGAAAATAGTTTTTTAAAAAACCAAAAGAATGAAAATTAGATCTTCAGGGTGAAACCTAGGCTTGTATTTTGTCATATAGACATGAAATTCTGAGTCAAATTTGAGATAAGTACATACACATTTCGTTTTCAACTGAGATGGGGTTTCTCACCTTTCTCTTGATACTTGTTAAGCAAGGAAAGCTTTGCTTATATTTGTGAGAAGTTAAAAACTGCAGCACAGTGCTCACTACTTTTGTATGAATGGCAGGACACTTGATTTTCATATAAATTTGGAACTGGTCATATGTGTGTGTTTAATTTTATAAGAAATTGCTGAACTATCTTCCAAAGTGGCTGTACCATTTTGGATTCCCACCAGCAATGAATGAGAGTTCCCGTTATTCCAAATTCTTGAGAGCATTTGGCATTGGCAGTGTTTTGGATTCTAGCCAATCTCATAGGTGTGTAGTTCTTTTTTTTTAACATCATAAATTCATTTTATTTATTTTACAAAACTTTATTTATTTTTTAAATATAAATTCATTTATTTTAATTGGAGGCTAATTACAATATTTTATTGGTTTTGCCATACGTTGACATGAATCCAGCATGGGTGTACATGTGTTCCCCATCCTGAACCCCCTCCCACCTCCCTCCCCATCCCATCCCTCTGGGTCATCCCTGTGCACCAGCCCCAAGCATCCTGTATCATGCATTGAACCTGGACTGGTGATTCATTTCACATATGATAATATACATGTTTCAATGCCATTCTCCCAAATCATCCCACCCTCGCCCTCTCCCACAGAGTCCAAAAGACTGTTCTATACATCTGTGTCTCTTTTGCTGTCTTGCATATAGGGTTATCATTACTATCTTTCTAAATTCCATATATACGTGTTACTATACTGTATTGGTGTTTTTCTTTCTGGCTTGCTTCACTCGTATAATAGGCTCCAGTTTTATCCACATCATTAGAACTGATTTAAATGTATTCTTTTTAATGGCTGAGTAATACTCCATTGTGTATATGTACAACAGCTTTCTTATCCATTCGTCTGCTGATGGACATCTAGGTTGCTTCCATGTCCTGGCTATTATAAACAGTGCTGCGATGAACATTGGAGTACACGTATCTCTTTCAATTCTCATTTCCTTGGTGTGTATGCCCAGCAGTGGGATTGCTGGGTCGTATGGCAGTTCTATTTCCATTTTTTTAAGGAATCACCACACTGTTCTCCATATGGCTGTACTAGTTTGCATTCCCACCAACAGTGTAAGAGGGTTCCCTTTTCTCCACACCCTCTCCAGCATTTATTGCTTGTAGACTTTTGGATAGCAGCCATTTTGACTGGCGTGAAATGGTACCTCATTGTGGTTTTGATTTGCATTTCTCTGATAATGAGTGATGTTGAGTATATTTTCATGTGTTTGTTAGCCATCTGTATGTCTTCTTTGGAGAAATGTCTGTTTAATTCTTTGGCCTATTTTTTGATTGGGTCATTTATTTTTCTGGAAATGAGCTGCATGAGCTGCTTGTATATTTTTGAGATTAATTTTTTGTCAGTTGCTTCGTTTGCTATTATTTTCTCCCATTCTGAAGGCTGTCTTTTCACCTTGCTTATAGTTTCCTTTGTTGTGCAGAAGCTTTTAATTTTAATTGGGTACCATTTGTTTATTTTTGCTTTTATTTCCAATATTCTGGGAGGTGGGTCATAGAGGATCCTGCTGTGATTATGTCGGAGAGTGTTTTGCCTATTTTCTCCTCTAGGAGTTTTATAGTTTCTGGTCTTACATTTAGATCTTTAATCCAAGATCTAAAATCTAAAATCTACACTTTTGAGTTTATTTTTGTGTATGGTGTTAGAAAGTGTTCTAGTTTCATTCTTTTACAAGTGGTTGACCAGTTTTCCCAGCACCACTTGTTAAAGAGATTGTCTTTTCTCCATTGTATATTCTTGCCTCCTTTGTCAAAGATAAGGTGTCCATAAGTGTGTGGATTTATCTCTGGGCTTTCTATTTTGTTCCATTGATCTATACTTCTGTCTCTGTGCCAGTACCATACTGTCTTGATGACTGTGGCTTTGTAGTAGAGCCTGAAGTCAGGCAGGTTGATTCCTCCAGTTCCATTCTTCTTTCTCAAGATTGCTTTGGCTATTCGAGGTTTTTTGTATTTCCATACAAATTGTGAAATTATTTGTTCTAGCTCTGTGAAAAATACTTTTGGTAGCTTGATAGGGATTGCATTGAATCTATAGATTGCTTTGGGTGGTATACTCATTTTCAGTACATTGACTCTTCCGATCCATGAACACGGTATATTTCTCCATCTGTTAGTGTCCTCTTTGATTTCTTTCACCAGTGTTTTATAGGTTTCAATTGCACTCATCTTAACATGCTAGTAAAGTAATGCTCAAAATTCTCCAAGCCAGGCTTCAGCAGTATGTGAACCATGAACTTCCTGATGTTCAAGCCGGTTTTAGAAAAGGCAGAGGAACCAGAGATCAAATTGCCAACATCCGCTGGATCATGGAAAAAGCAAGACAGTTCCAGGAAAACATCTATTTCTACTTTATTGACTATGCCAAAGCCTTTGACTGTGTGGATCACAATAAACTGTGGAAAATTCTGAAAGAGATGGGAATACCAGACCACCTGACCTGCCTCTTGAGAAACCTGTATGCAGGTCAGAAAGCAACAGTTAGAACTGGACATGGAACAACAGACTGGTTCCAAATAGGAAAAGGAGTACATCAAGGCTGTATATTGTCACCCTGTTTATTTAACTTATATGCAGAGTACATCATGAGAAACGCTGGACTGGAAGAAACACAAGCTGGAATCAAGATTGCCGGGAGAAATATCAGTAACCTCAGATATGCAGATGACACCACCCTTATGGCAGAAAGTGAAGAGGAACTAAAAAGCCTCTTGATGAAAGTGAAAGTGGAGAGTGAAAAAGTTGGCTTAAAGCTCAACATTCAGAAAACAAAGATCATGGCATCCGGTCCCACCACTTCATGGGAAATAGATGGGGAAACAGTGGAAACAGTGTCAGACTTTATTTTTCTGGGCTCCAAAATCACTACAGATGGTGACTGCAGCCATGAAATTAAAAGAGGCTTACTCCTTGGAAGGAAAGTTATGACCAACCTAGATAGCATATTCAAAAGCAGAGACATTACTTTGCCAACAACGGTCCGGCTAGTCAAAGCTATGGTTTTTCATGTGGTCATGTATGGATGTGAGTGTTGGACTGTGAAGAAGGCTGAGCACTGAAGAATTGATGCTTTTGAACTGTGGTGTTGGAGAAGACTCTTGAGAGTCCCTTGGACTGCAAGGAGATCCAACCAGTCCATTCTGAAGATCAGCCCTGGGATTTCTTTGGAGGGAATGATGCTAAAGCTGAAACTCTAGTACTTTGGCCAGCTCATGCGAAGAATTGACTCATTGGAAAAGACTCTGATGCTGGGAGCGATTGGGGGCAGGAGGAGAAGGGGACGACAGGGGATGAGATTTCTGGATGGCATCACTGACTCGATGGACGTGAGTCTGAGTGAACTCTGGGAGTTGGTGATGGACAGGGAGGCCCGGCATGCTGCGATTCATGGGGTCGCAAAGAGTCAGACACGACTGAGCGACTGATCTGATCTGATCTGATATATAGGTATTTTGTTTCTTTAGGTAGATGTATTCCTAAGTATTTTATTCTTTTCATTGCAATGGTGAATGGGATTGTTTCCTTAATTTCTCTTTCTGTTTTCTCATTGTTAGTGTATAGGAATGCAAGGGATTTCTGTGTGTTGATTTTATATCCTGCAACTTTACTATATTCATTGATTAGCTCTAGTAATTTTCTGGTGGAGTCTTTAGGGTTTTCTATGTAGAGGATCATGTCATCTGCAAACAGGGAGAATTTTACTTCTTTTCCAGTCTGGATTCCTTTTATTTCTTTTTCTTTTCTGATTGCTGTGGCCAAAACTTCCAAAACTATGTTCAATAGTAGTGGTGAGAGTGGGCACCCTTGTCTTATTCCTGCCTTTAGGGGAAATGCTTTCAATTTTTCACCATTGAGGATAATGTTTGCTGTGAGTGTCAAATATAGCTTTTATTATGTTGAGGTATGTTCCTTCTATGCCTGCTTTCTGGAGAGTTTTTATCATAAATGGATGTTGAATTTTGTCAAAGGCTTTCTCTGCATCTATCGAGATAATCATATGGTTTTTATTTTTCAATTTGTTAATGTGGTGTATTATATTGATTGATTTGCAGATATTGAAGAATCCTTGCATCCCTGGGATAAAGCCCACTTGGTCATGATGTATGATCTTTTTAATGTGTTGTTGGATTCTGTTTGCTAGAATTTTGTTATGGATTTTTGCATCTATGTTCATCAGTGATATTGGCCTGTAGTTTTCTTTTTTTGTGGCATCTTTGTCTGGTTTTGGTATTACGGTGAAGGTGGCCTCATAGAATAAATTTGGAAGTTTACCTTCCTCTGCAATTTTCTGGAAGAGTTTGAGTAGGATAGGTGTTAGCTCTTCTCTAAATTTTTGGTAGAATTCAGCTGTGAAGCCGTCTGGTCCTGGGCTTTTGTTTGTTGGAAGATTTCTGATTACAGTTTCAATTTCTGTGCTTGTGATGGGTCTGTTAAGATTTTCTATTTCTTCCTGGTTCAGTTTTGGAAAGTTGTACTTTTCTAAGAATTTTTCCATTTCTTCCAAGTTGTCCATTTTATTGGCATATAATTGCTGATAGTAGTCTCTTATGAGCCTTTGTATTTCTGTGTTGTCTGTTGTGATCTCTCCATTTTCATTTATAATTTTACTGATTTGATTTTTCTCCCTGTGTTTCTTGATGAGTCTGGCTAATGGTTTGTCAATTTTATTTATCTTTCAAAGAACCAGCTTTTGACTTTGTTGATTTTTGCTATTAGCTCTTTTGTTTCTTTTGCATTTATTTCTGCCCTAATTTTTAAGATTTCTTTCCTTCTACTAACCCTGGGGTTCTTCATTTCTTCCTTTTCTAGTTGCTTTAGGTGTAGAGTTAGGTTATTTATTTGACTTTTTTCTTGTTTCTTGAGGTATGACTGTATTGCTATGAACCTTCCCCTTAGCACTGCTTTTAAAGTGTCCCACAGGTTTTGGGTTGTTGTGTTTTCATTTTCATTCGTTTCTATGCATATTTTGATTTCTTTTTTGATTTCTTCTGTGATTTGTTGGTTATTCAGCAGCGTGTTGTTCAGCCTCCATATGTTGGAATTTTTAATAGTTTTTCTCCTGTAATTGAGATCTAATCTTACTGCATTGTGGTCAGAAAAGATGCTTGGAATGATTTCAGTTTTTTTGAATTTACCAAGGCTAGGTTTATTGCCCAGGATGTAATCTATCCTGGAGAAGGTTCCATGTGCACTTGAGAAAAAGGTGAAATTCATTGTTTTGGGGTGAAATGTCCTATAGATATCAAATAGGTCTAAATGGTCTATTGTATCATTTAAAGTTTGTATTTCCTTGTTAATTTTCTGTTTAGTTGATCTATCCATAGGTGTGAGTGGGGTATTAACATCTCCCACTATTATTGTGTTATTGTTAATTTCCCCTTTCATACTTGTTAGCATTTGTCTTACATATTGTGGTGCTCCTATGTTGGGTGCATATATATTTATAATTGTTATATCTTTTTCATGGATTGATCCTTTGATCATTATGTAGTGTCCTTTGTCTCTTTTCACAGCCTTTGTTTTAAAGTTTATTTTATCTGATATGAGTATTGCTACTCCTGCTTTCTTTTGGTCTCTATTTGCATGGAATATCTTTTTCCAGCCCTTCACTTTCAGTCTGTATGTGTCCCTTGTTTTGAGGTGGGTCTCTTGTAGACAGCATATATAGGGGTCTTGTTTTTGTAGCCATTCAACCAGTCTTTGTCTTTTGGTTGGGGCATTCAACCCATTTACATTTAAGGTAATTACTGATAAATATGATCCTGTTGCCATTTACTTTATTGTCTTGGGTTCAAGTTTATACACCCTTTCTGTGTTTCCTGTCTAGAGAAGATCCTTTAGCATTTATTGAAGAGCTGGTTAGGTGGTGCTGAATTCTCTCAGCTTTTGTTTGTCTGTAAAGCTTTTGATTTCTCCTTCATATTTGAATGAGATCCTTGCTGGGTCAGTAATCTGGGCTGTAGTTTATTTTCTTTCATCACTTTAAGTATGTCCTGCCATTCCCTCCTGGCCTGAAGAGTTTCTATTGAAAGATCAGCTGTTATCCTTATGGGAATCCCCTTGTGTGTTATTTCTTGTTTTTCCCTTGCTGCTTTTAATATTTGTTCTTTGTGTTTGATCTTTGTTAATTTGATTAATATGTGTCTTGGGGTGTTTCACCTTGGGTTTATCCTGTTTGGGACTTTCTGGGTTTCTTGGACTTGGGTGGCTATTTCCTTCCCATTTTAGAGAAGTTTTCAACTATTATCTCCTCAGGTATTTTCTCATGGCCTTTCTTTTTGTCTTCTTCTTCTGGGACTCCTATGATTCGAATGTTGGGGTATTTAACATTGTCCCAGAGGTCTCTGAGATTGTCCTCATTTCTTTTAATTCATTTTCTTTTTTCCTCTCTGATTCATTTATTTCTACCATTCTATCTTCTACCTCCCTTATCCTATCTTCTGCCTCCGTTATTCTACTGTTGGTTCCCTCCAGAGTGGTTTTGATCTCATTTATTGCATTATTCATTAGATATTGACTCTTTTTTATTTCTTCTAGGTCCTTGTTAAACCTTTCTTGCATCTTCTCGATCCTTGTCTCCAGCCTATTTATCTGTAACTCCATTTTTTTTCAAGATTTTGAATCATTTTCACTATCATTATTTGGAATTCTTTATCAGGTAGATTCCCTATCTCTTCCTCTTTTGTTTGGTTTGGTGGGCATTTATCCTGTTCCTTTGCCTGCTGGGTATTTCTCTGTCTCGTCATCTTGTTTATATTGCTGTGTTTTGGGTGGCCTTTCTGTATTCTGGCAGTTTGTGGAGTTCTCTTTATTGTGGAGTTTCCTCGCTGCGGGTAGGGTTGGGTGGGTGGCTTGTCAAAGTTTCCTGGTTAGGGAAGCTTGTGTTGGTGTTCTGGTGGGTGGAGCTGGATTTCTTCTCTCTGGAGTGCAATGAAGTGTCTAGTAATGAGTTATGAGATGTCAGTGGGTTTGGTGTGACTTTGAGCAGCCTGTATATTGAAGCTCAGGGCTATGTTCCTGTGTTCCTGGAGAATTTGCGTGGTATGTCTTGCTCTGGAACTTTTTGGCCCTTGGGTGGTGCTTGGTTTCAGTGTAGGTATGGAGGCATTTGATGAGCTCCTATCAATTAATGTTCCCTGGAGTCAGGAGTTCTCAGGTGTTCTTAGGATTTGGACTTAAGCCTCCTGCTTCTGGTTTTCATTCTTATTCTTACAGTAGCCTCAAGACCTCTCTACCTGTCACTTCCAGGGTGGTTCCCTCTGTTTTAGCTTCTTCTGTTTGCTGGTCTCTTCAGTGTCTAATTTCCGCCCTGACACAAGGGGGCGGTGGTGGACACTTTTTTAGGCTCACTTGTTCAGTCGTGCTGTGGGGAGGGAGGAACCCTGCAAACAAATAACACTGGTGTCTGTGGGGAGTGCTCGCAGTGTCTTGACCATACTGGTTTTGTCCTCGCTCACGGTGTGTGTGCTTTCCCTGTCTACACTGCTTAGGCTCTAGGTTGCTCTGCCGGGAACTGTCTGAGGCCGGCCCTGGGTTGTATGCACGTCCCAGGTCTAAGCTGCTCAGGTTCAAGTACTCAGGTACTCCACAAAGGCGCAGACTCAGTTGGGCCTGTGTTTTGTGTCCTTCCCATGTTCGAGCAGCTCAGCTAACCAGGTGCTTGGCGGGCGCAGTTGCTACGACTTACCGCCTCCCCATCCCTGCCGCTCAGTTTTCTGGGTGTACAACTGGCACACCTTCTCAGGCGGATGTCAACCATCCAGAATCCCAAGAAGTCTTTGTTGGCAACGAAGCCTGCTTGCAGTTTGGTATAGGATGCCTCTCTGGGGCCGCGATTGCCCCCTTCCAGCTCTGGCTGCCCTCGCCTGCTTGTCTCCAGTGGGGGATGGGCCAGTCTGCAGCCAGCTAGCTCTGCTCAGTCCTTTGTTCTGTGAGCAGGCCTGGAGGTGTCTAGGGTTAGGGCTTTTTGCTGTATAGCTATCCCACAGTCTGGTTTGCTATCTCAAGTTAGTTCCCTCAGATTGCCCTTGGGGCATTCAGGCCCTGTCCTTACTCTAAGCAATGCAGCCTGCGCCTCCCTGCCCAGCTCCTGCTTGCTAGTGGTGGATGCAGGTGTCTGTGCTGCTTCTCCCCTGGGAGTTACCGTTGGGCATGTAATCTGTGGTTTTTAATTATTTATTTATTTTTCCTCCCAGTTTTGATGCCCTCTGAGGTCCAAGGCTCTCCACAGACTCACCAGTGACAGTGTTTCGTGGTGTTTCGAAACTTCTCTCTTTTTTAAGACTCCCTTTCCAGGACAGATCTCTGTCCCTACCTCTTTTGTCTCTATTTTAATCTTTTATATTTTTTCCTACCTTTTTTCGAAGACAATGGGCTGCTTTTCTGGGTGCCTAATGTCCTCTGCCAGCATTCAGAAGTTGTTTTGTGGAATTTACTCAGCGTTCAAATGTTCTTTTGATGAATTTGTGGGGGAGAAAGTGGTCTCCCTGTCCTATTCCTCTGGCATCTTAGGACCGCCACCCTCAGGTGTGTAGTTCTTGATTTAAACTTTTATTTCCTTAGTGGCTTAAGAATGATGTTGAATGTCTTTTTGTGTCCTTATTTGCCATCCATATATCCACTTTGGTGAAATGTCTGTTCATGTTTTTTGCCCATCTTTCATTGGGTCGTTTCCTTACTGTTGAGTTTTGAGAGTTCTTTATATATTCTAGATACAAGTTGATTGTTGGATCAGTTCAGTTCAGTCGCTCAGTCATGTCCAACTCTTTGCGACCCCATGAATTGTAGCACGCCAGGCCTCCCTGTACATCACCAACTCCCGGAGTTCACTCAAACTCATGTCCATCAAGTCAGTGATGCCATCCAGCCATCTCATCCTCTGTCATCCCCTTCTCCACCTGCCCTCAATCCCTCCCAGAATCAGTCTTTTCCAATGAGTCAACTCTTTTCATGAGGTGGCCAAAGTACTGGAGTTTCAGCTTTAGCATCAGTCCTTCCAAAGAAATCCCAGGGCTGATCTCCTTCAGAATGGATTGGTTGGATCTCCTTGAAGTCCAAGGGACTCTCAAGAGTCTTCTCCAACACCACAGTTCAAAAGCATCAATTCTTTGGCACTCAGCTTTCTTCACAGTCCAACTCTCACATCCACACATGACCACTGGAAAAACCATAGCCTTGACTAGATGGACCTTTGTTGGCAAAGTAATGTCTCTGCTTTTGAATATGCCATCTAGGTTGGTCATAACTTTCCTTCCAAGGAGTAAGCCTCTTTTAATTTCATGGCTGCAGTCACCATCTGCAGTGATTTTGGAGCCTAAAAAAAATAAAGTCTGACACTGTTTCCACTGTTTCCCCATCTATTTCCCGTGAAGTGATGGGACCAGATGCCATGATCTTCATTTTCTGAATGTTGAGCTTTAAGCCAACTTTTTCACTCTCCTCTTTCACTTTCATCAAGAGGCTTTTTAGTTCCTCTTCACCTTCTGCCATAAGGGTGATGTCATCTGCATATCTGAGGTTATTGATATTTCTCCCAGCAATCTTGATTCCAGCTTATGCTTCTTCCAGCCCAGCGTTTCTCATGATGTACCCTACATATAAGTTCAATAAGCAGGGTGACTAGATACAGCCTTGACGTACTCCTTTTCCTATTTGGAACCAGTCTGTTGTTCCATGTCCAGTTCTAACTGTTGCTTCCTGATCTGCATACAGGTTTCTCAAGAGGCAGATCAGGTGGTCTGGTATTCCCATCTCTTGAAGAATTTTCCACAGTTTATTGTGATCCACACAGTCAAAGGCTTTGGCATAGTCAATAAAACAGAAAGAGATGTTTTTCTGGAACTCTTGCTTTTTCCATGATCCAGTGGATGTTGGCAATTTGATCTTTGGTTCCTCTGCCTTTTCTAAAACCAGATTGAACATCTGGAAGTTCATGGTTCACGTATTGCTGAAGCCTGGCTTGGAGAATTTTGAGCATTACTTTACTAGCATGTGAGATGAGTGCAATTGTGTGGTAGTTTGAGCATTCTTTGGCATTGCCTTTCTTTGGGATTGGAATAAAAACTGACCCTTTCCAGTCCTGTGGCCACTGCTGAGTTTTCCAAATTTGCTGGTATATTGAGTGCAGCACTTTCACAGCATCATCTTTCAGGATATGAAATTGCTCAACTGGAATTCCATCACCTCCACTAGCTTTGTTCACAGTGATGCTTTCTAAGGCCCACTTGACTTCACATTCCAGGATGTCTGGCTCTAGGTCAGTGATCACACCATCGTGATTATCCGGGTCATGAAGATCTTTTTTGTACAGTTCTTCTGTGTATTCTTGCCACCTCTTCTTAATATCTTCTGCTTCTGTTTGGTCCATACCATTTCTGTCCTTTATCGAGCCCGTCTTTGCATGAAATGTTCCCTTGGTCTCTCTAATTTTCTTGAAGAGATCTCTAGTCTTTCCCATTCTGTTGTTTTCCTCTTTTTCTTTGCATTGATTGCTGAGCAAGGAGAGATAAGAAAGCCTTCCTCAGCGATCAATCCAAAGAAATAGAGTAAAACAACAGAATGGGAAGGACTAGAGATCTCTTCAAGAAAATTAGAGATACCGAGGGAACATTTCATACAAAGATTGTTGGATATGGGGTTTACAAATATTTTCTTCCAGTCTGTGGCTTGAATTTTCATTCCTTAAAACAAGGTTAGAAAATATGTATACATTTTTAAAGATAAAATACCACATGAATGCACACTGATATTTGAAATGCTAATTAAGGATTACAGAAATTTTGTTTAACTTCTTTGATTCTTTACTTACATCGAAAATCTTGACTCATAAAGACATTACCATAATTACTTGCTTTTGTGCATGCATCTGTGTCTGCTTGGTTGTTTCTGACTCTGCGACCCCATGGACTGTAGCCCACCAGACTCCTCTGTCCATGGAGTTTTCCAGGCAAGAATACTGGAGTGGCTTGCCATTTCCTACTTCAGGGGATCTTCCTGACCCAGGGATCGAACCCACATCTCCTATATCTCCTGCATTGCAGGCAGATTCTTTACCACTGAGCTACCTGGGAAGCCCAATTATTTGCTTTATCTGACCATAAATAAGAGGCTTCCCTGGTGGCTCAGACAGTAAGGAATCTGCCCACAATTCAGGAGACCCAGCATCATTAGTCATTCAGTTCAGTTCAGTTCAGTCACTCAGTCGTGTCCGACTCTTTGTGACCCCATGAATCACAGCACGCCAGGCCTCCTTGTCCATCACCAACTCCTGGAGTTCACCCAAACTCATGTGCATCGAGTCGGTGATGCCATCCAGCCATCTCATCCTCTGTCGTCTGCCGGGGTCCAGCCCCGGTGGATCCAGGGAATTCGAAGCAGGGACCAGGAAACAATAGATCAATTAAGTGTTAATTAAAGATATGAAGAGTGGTTAAATAAGGATAGCTCAGCAAAGAAATTCAGTGGAGAAAAGAGGCTGAATAACTTGGTTTACATGGAAAGCCAATAAAATTCCAAGACAAGGAATTTGCGTCACCTACATAGGCCACAGGCGTCCTCCCATTCTCCCAAAGGAGAGGAGACACTAAGGCCTCCCCGGTCAGATCTTAGAAGCCCAGGCATAATTAGTAGGCTTGACGAGCCTCCATGTTCCAGATGGGAATTCAGCCTGAAAGTGAGAGAAAGGACAACATGAGGAGATGAGTCTTTCTAGGAACTGATCCCATTCTTTATTTTCCAGGGTCCGCTTTTATACACAGAGATGTAATACAAAAGTCACGCGGGGTCAGCAGTCCTGACTTTTATCAAAATCAGGTGCTTCATACAAATGTATACAAAGGTCTTAGGGGTGTTACATCATCTTCTGGCCAGGGGGCCTGCTAACAATTTATGACCCTCTCCTTGTGACAGTGGTCAGTCAACCAGAACACTTATTTTTCCAGGGGTGATTATTCTTAAAACAGACGCCACCTTCCGAAGGCACCAGATAAAGTTACATTCCTTATAGGGTGAGGGTGTAGTGGGTTTTAATTAAGGAAAGAATTTGCTTAGCCTAAGGTCTAACGTGATTAATATCAAAGGTTAATACTTATTTCTTCTATATATTCATTAATGTGTATAAGGGGCAAGGGATATGGAGATGTAGCAGCAAATCTTGGCTCAACAATGAAACCCTCCACCAGTATAATTCCTAACTAGCCCACTAATACTATACTAATAATTTTCTAACTTCTCAAAATAATCTGTTTTTAGAAGGTTTAAAGCATCTTGTGCCTCTCACGGTTGGGAGGCTGTGAACAATCACATGTGGCTAGACAAACCTGTCAGGCAGGCTAGAGAACCTTCAGAGGAGTTTATAGGTTGAAACACTCCTGTCACGCCCAGGAATTATTATTAACTGGAGCTGTAAGTTAACTCTTTTTCAGAGAGAGGTAGTGGGGGACAGCCCCCCGTAAAGTCAGAGGTGTAGATGAGAGCACAATGCAGTAAAGTAGGCAGACTCTGGTTTTGGGGGCAGATGCTCGAGAATTTCCAGGGGGACTCCTGAGGCTCGATCACGCCTTTGCGTATGCCGAGCCTCCTTCCTCATGACCTTTGCCATGGGCAGAGTTCCTCACGCTGGCTCCCGGCAGTCGTCCTCTTCTCCTCCTGCCCCCAATCCCTCCCAGCATCAGGGTCTTTTCCAATGAGTCAACTCTTCGCATGAGGTGGCCAAAGTATTGGAGTTTCAACCTCAGCATCAGTCCTTCCAATGAACACCCAGGACTAGTCATTAGAGAAGTGTAAATTAAAACCACCATGAGATATTGCTTCATACCCACAAGTGTAGCTATAACAAAAAAAAGGTAATACCAAGTGTTGATGAGGATATGTAGTAATTAGAACCCTCTTATACAGAAGAGTCTGCAGTTGCACAGAAGTTTAAACATGCAGTTACTATATGATACAACACTCCTAATTATATACCCAAGAGAAAAGAAAGAATTTATTCACAAAAAAATGTGTACATGATTGTTCATAATAGCATTATTCATAGTAGACAAAAAGTAGAAACAACCCCAATGTCTGTCAATGGTAAATGGGTAAACAAATGTGGTATATTAATACAGTAGAATATTATTTAGCCATAAAAAGGAATGAAATACTGATACATGCCACAACATAGATGAACCTCAAAAGTATTATACCACATATGATATGTAAAAGGCTCCATATTATATCACCTTATTTATGTGAAATGTACAGAATAGGCAAATCTATAGTAACAGAAAGATGAATAGTTGCCTAGATGTATGTGTGGATGAAGGGAGGAAGTGGAGAGTGACTGCTAATGGGTATGGGGTTTTTTTTTTTTTTTGATGATGAAATTACTCTGAGATTATGACGAAGATTGCACAATTTTGTAATTATAGTGAACTCCATTGAATTGTATATTTTAAATGGGTAAACTTTACAATAGACATTTATTTTGCTTCCATAGCTTAGCTATTGTAAATAATTCTGCTATGAACATTGAAAAAGTGAAAAGTGAAAATGTTAGTTGCTCAGTTGTGTCTGCTCTTTGTGACCCCATGGACTGCAGCAGCCAGGCTCCTCTGTCCATGGGATTTTCCAGGCAAGAATACTGGAGTGGGTAGCTATTCCCTTTTCTAGGGTATTTTCCTGACCCAGGGATTGAACCTGGGTCTCCTGCACTGCAGGCAGATTCTTTACCATCTGAGCCACTGAACATTAGGGTGCAGGTAATCTCTTTGAATTAGTGTTTACATCTTCTTTGGATATATACCCAGATAAGGAATTAATGTTCAAAATATATAAACAGCTCATATAACTCAATGTATTAAAAAAAAACCCAAATAGTCTGATTTAAAAATGGGCAGAAGCACCTCAGTAGACATTTTTCCAAAGAAGTCATACAGATGGCCAATAAGCACTTGAAAAATATCCTCAACATTGCTAATCATCAGGGAAATGCACATCAAAACCACAATGAGATATCACCTCACATCTGCCAGAATGGCTATCATCAAAAAGACCACAAACAACAAATGTTGGCAAGGATGTAGAGAAAAGGAAACCCTTGTACACTGCTGGTGGGAATGTAAATTGGTTCAGCCACTATGGAAAACAGTATATGGAGGTTCCTCAAAGATGCTAAAAATAGAACTACTATATGACATATAAATTATACCTCATGAAACTGTTAAAAAAAAAAAACAGCCAAAGAAAGGAGCTGGTGGGGGTGTATTGCTGGACAGTCAAATGATCGGTGTTTACTGTGCCAGATCACAGGATTGTTTTGATTTACTTTTCAGTTACTCGTTCCTGTTAACTTTTGAAATGTCCTTGAAATCACATGATTTCAGACTGAGCCACTTTGTTTGAGAGCATTTTTTTTTTTTTTTGCCATGCTGCATGGGTTGTGGGATCTCTGTTCCCTGGCCAGGGATTGAACCTGGGGCATGGCAGTGAAAGCACCTAATCCTAACCACTGGATCACTAGGGAGCTCCAGATTGGGCTACTTCTTGTGACTGCTGTTCATACTTTGGAAATGATGTAAAACTCTTATTGCTATTACTAAATATTAATTTTCATTTCAGAAAGCAAAGTCTCTTTGCCTATTCAGGTATCAAATATGTGATTTTGGTTATTTTTGTATTCTGTCCTGAACTTTATAGTGACTTAATCTAAATTATCTCATATGTTAAGAAGTCTAGAGATGTGACAGTTTTAGGTTTAGACAGTGGATGATGAACGTCATAAATGGTTCAGATTCTTTTTATCTCTCCATTTCACCATCTTCAGAATGTTGGGTTTTCTATCTTAGGCTTGTAACTTCATGGTTGAAATATGGTTGCCTCAGTTCCAGACATCACAACTTCCTATAACCATGTTCAAGACAAACAGGAAGGAGGGATGGGGTAAGGCTCTTATATCAGAAAACAATGTGTTTCCAGGCTGCCAGTAGGTTTCTGCCCTACATCTTATTGTCTAAACTTCAGTCACTTGGCTATCCTTTGCTACAAGGAACATTGGGAACTTGGTTTTTCACCATCTATTTTTGGAGCTGGGAAAGAGAAAAGGGAACAAACAGTGGCTGTTTGGAGCCAGCAAATTTTGTTTGCCACACCAGCCACAGACTCAGTACCTGTGAGTCTAAATGCTCTTCTCAGCCTTAGCATCCCTTTCTTTGAACTTTTTTGTTTTTAAATTATACAGGTATCGTGAGTATATTGGGGCTTCCCAGGTGGCTCAGTGGTAAAGAATCCACCTGACAATGCAGGAGACCCAGCCAGGTTTGATCCCTGGGTTGGGAAGATCCCCTGGAGCAGGAAATGGCAACCCACTCCAGTATTCTTGCCTGGGAAATCCCATGGACAGAGGAGCCTGGCAGGCTAGAGTCCCAGGGGGTTGAGAAAGAGTCATACATGACTTAGTAACTAAACAACAGCATGAATATATTATTAATATCATTTAAAAATTCAAACAATACCATCTTTTCTTAACCATGTTCTTTTTCATAATGAAAAACAAACCTAACACTTCAGTTAAACCGGTGAGCTTACTATCTATGTTTTGAATATATTTTGGATTTTTCCACTCAACTGTTGGTTTATTTGCCCCCTTCCCCAATGACATTCTCGTACCTTTCCTCTTTTCCATCCAGATGCTAGCCTTCCCTTGAAACTTGTCTCTTATCCCCCTTCATTAAAACCTTCCCTGATCATCTCATCAGAAGCCGTCTCTCTGGCTCCATAACTGTGAACACTCATATTGTCCAGACTACTCATTTGCCGCCTTACTGGCTGTGTTGTATTTTGCATTCTTAATGTGTGATTGTAACATCCCTCAGCCAACTGAGAAACCCATTGTTGAGGCCCTTTGGGTTGGTCTTCCTTACCCAGGGCAGGCCCTCAATAGGTGCCTGTCAATTGCCCCTGTCTACCTGTAGCAGCCATGCCTAAAAGGTAGTGAGATAGATGCAGTTTTGGGAGAATCATCTCTGGAATGCTTCTCACCAGTGTCTTCCACTGATGCCGTGTGACAAATGCTTCTTCTTTTAGCAAGAGTGAATATAAAGGAGGAAGAAAGACATTTGCTTTTGTGACATAAATCAGCAATAAGCCTCTCAGGATGCATGGCTTATACAAAGCAGCCAGGACATCACATAGATGTCACCATGCAGGTTGTGACCCAAAGCCTCTCTGCCATGCAGTGGGATGCTCCTTTTTTCTTGTTAGCATCCAGTTTGTTTTTTTCTGGAGGCAGCAGATTTTTTCTCTGAACATTCATCAGGCAGTGCCCTGTAGGAGACCAGTCTCCCAAGAACAGGATTCCAGGTACGCAGGAGTGCAAATGTAAAGGGATTTCTTTGTTCATTTCCTGAGGTTTTCCTGTTCCTACCATTGTAGGAAGGGCAGAGTCAACTTTGTAGGGGGGATTCCCTGAAGCAAAAAAGAAAGGAGAGGCAGACATTTTCACTCTCTCATTAACCAAAGCCCCAGAATGCCCAAATTTGACCTGGGAACTCCACTATGACAAAGTGACAAGTTTGGCCAGTTGAAGACCAAACAAATTCTTTGCTTTCCTGACTACATGTTTGGCATTTCAAAGAAGGGAATGGTCACGAACTGCTGGAGTTTTGGGGGCTATCAGGTCAGTTCACATGGCTAAATGGTTAATTTAGACCACCTTCTCTTCTTCACTTGCCTTTGGTATTTGAAACAGAGATGTTTGTTTTGTCATTTATAGGACTGTGTTTCATCTCATTTCTGTGAGACGTCAGTCATTCACTGCTCATCTGTATTCGTGTTCATACTTAGTACCTTATAAAAGGCAGCTGAGTAGAAACTCGCCTTGTTACTGAGGAAAGTAAACCCTCTCTTGCCTTTTATTGTTAATGGAAAATTTTATGGAGATGATTGTAGATTTACATGCAGCTCTCAGAAACAATACAGAGAGATCCTGTGTATACTTTACCCACTTTCCCATTGGTAATATGTTGCAAAACTACTATAGTAGCACAACCAGGATATTAACATTAATATAATCTGTCGATCTTATTCAGATTTTCCCAGTGTTATTAATACTTGTACTCATTTGCATGTGTGCGTTTTATCGCTACAGTTCATCACATGTGTTGGTTACTGTGGCCATCTTGACAGTGAAGGTGCAGAACAGTTTCATTATCACAAGGATCCCTCCTACTATCACAAGGATCTCTCCTATTGCTCTTTTATAACCATACTTCCTTCCTTCCCATCAGCCTCCCCCCACCCCTTACCCCCACTCCTGGTCCTGCTGTTCCCCACGGCTTCCCTAACCCCTGTTCTCCATTTCTAAAATTATATTACTTTGAAATATTACATAAATGAAATCATAAAGTATGTACCCCTGGGGATTATTTTTTTTTCTCACTTGGCATAATTCTCTGGAGCTTTATCCAGGTAGTTGCATGTATCAATTATTCATTTCCATTGCTGAGTAGTACTCTGTGTGTGTACCACAGTTTCTTTAACAGTTTACCTGTTGAAGAAGTTCTTGCCTATTTCCAGCTTTTGGTTGTATGAATAAAGCTTTTACAAATATTCATGTACAGGTTTTTGCGTGGACATGTGTTTTCATTTTCTGGGATAGATGCCTGAGAGTGCAATTGCTGGATCTTATGATAATTGCCTGTTTAGTTTTATTTAAAAAAACCTAGCAAGCTGTTTTTGAGAGCAAATGTACCATTTTACAGTCCAGCAACAGTGCATGAGTGATCTCGTTTCTCTGCATCTTAGTTAGCATTTAGTGTTGTTACTGTTTTTTATTTCAGTTATCTCGATAGGTGTGTAGAGATATCTCATTCTAGGTTGAGTTGTCATTTCTCTGATGGCTAATGAGTTGAATATCTTTTCATGTGCTTATTTGCCATCTGTATATCTACCTTGGTGAAATGTCTTTTTATGTCTTTTGCCTGTTTCTAATTGGATTGTTTTGTTTAACTGTTGAATTTTAAGAATTCTTTATACATTCTAGATACTAGCCCTTTCTCTAAGATGCGGTTTGCACATTTTTTTTTCTCCCAATCTGTGGCTTGTCTTTTTGTCCTCTTAATTGTCTTTTGCAGAGCAAAAAAAATTTTCAAGTTTTAATCAACTGTAATTTATCAAATTTTTTCCCTTTATGGCCACGCTTCAGTAGTAAGCCTAAGAGCTCTCTGCTCAGCCCTAGATTCTGAAGTTATTTTCCTAAAATTTTTGTAGTTTAACACTTTCTATGCAAGCCTGTGACCTGTTTTGAACTAATTTTTGTACAAAGTGTGAAATTTAGGTCGAGATTCATTTGTTGAAAAGGCTAGCCTTCCACCATTTAATTGCTTTTACAACTTTGTAAAAAAAATCATTTGAGCATATTTGTGTGGGTTTCATTCTGTTCTCTATTCTGTTCCTTTGAACTATGTCTATCCTTCTACCAATGTCACGCTGTTTTTATTCCTGTAGTAATATGTGTGTGTGTGTGTTAGTCGCTCATTTGTGTCCAACCTTGCTTCCTCATGGACTTTAGCCTGCAAGTCTCCTCTGTCCATGGGATTCTCCCGGCAGGAATACTGGAGTGGGTTGCCATTTCCTCCTCCAGGGGATTTTCCTGACCCAGGGATCCAACCCACATCTCCTGCGTCTCCTGCATGGGCAGGCGGATTATTTACTACTGAGCCATCTGGGAAACCTATATACTTTACGTAAGATTAATAATCTTATTCTGTTTAAAAAGGGCATTAAAGCAAGCTTTTAAAGACTAAGTGCATTAATTTGTAATACTTTATATTGCAAGTAATGGAATACCTGACCAACAGAGGCTTAAACAAGAAGGGGTTTATTTTTTTCACCAAGCAGGGAGTCTGGAGGTAGGTGGCTGCTGGCACACATTTAAAGGCTCTACTTTGAGCCAGTATCTCTGCAGTCCTACCCACCTTCCTGCCATGATCCCAAGATGGCTGCTGTAGCTCCAGACATTATGTATACATCTCAAGGCAAGAAAAAGTGAGCTAGAGGCAGCATCACTTGTATTTGTTCCTCGGCTTAAGAGGACAAAAGCCTTTTCCAGAATCCCAGAACAGAACTCTGAAAAGGAGGCTGAGGAAGCAAGTGGAGTGTTTAGCTTTATCTAGCTTTTAAATGGAGTCCAGCAAGGGAGAAGGAATTTGGGAATGGATGTACTAATCTGCTAGGGACTTCCCAGGTAGCACTAGTGGTAAAGAACCTGCCTGCCAATGCAGGAGACTTAAAAGATGTGGGTTTGATCCCTGGGTTGGGAAGATCCCCTGGAGCACGGCATGACAACCCGCTCCAGTATTCTTGCCTGGAGAATCCCATGGACAGAGGAGCCTGGTGGGCTGCAGTCCATCGGGTGGCAAAAAGTTGGACATGACTGAAGCACACTGATTATGGTTTCAGTGTGTCTGCCCTTGATGGCCTCTCGCAACACCTACGGTCTTACTTGGGTTTCTCTTACCTTGGATGTGGGGTATCTCTTCATGGCTGCTCCAGCAAAGCGCAGCTGCTGCTCCTTACTTTGGACAAGGGGTATTTCCTCACCGCTACCCCTCCTGACCTTGAACGTGGGAGTTGCTCCTTTCAGCTCTCCTGCGCCCGCGCAGCCACCGTTCCTCGGACATGGGGTTGCTCCTCCTGGCCGCTGCCCCTGGCCTCGGGCGTGAGGTAGCTCCTCCCGGCTGCTGCCCCTGGCCTCGGCTGGGGGGTAGCTCCTCTCGGCCGCTCCTGTGCTGTCGCAGCCTGGCACTCTCAGCTGCCACCCCTGACTTCAGATACATGGTAGCTCCTCTCAGCTGCAGCCCCTGACCTTGGACGTGGGGTAGTTCCTCTTGGCCGCCACCCCTGACCTCGGACATGAGGTAGCTCCTCTTGGCCACGCTTCTGCTAGGTCCATCGCAGCCAGCGCCCTTCTGCCACACGGTCTGTCACTTATATCTACTACTACCTACTACTACTACTATCTATGGCACTTATATCTACTACTGTGGGCAGGAATCCCTTAGAAGAAATGGAGTAGCCATCATGGGCAACAAAAGAGTCCAAAATGCAGTACTTGGATGCAATCTCAAAAACGACAGAATGATCTCTGTTTGTTTCCAAGGCAAACCATTCAATATCACAGTAATCCAAGTCTATGCCCCAACCAGTAATGCTGAAGAAGCTGAAGTTGAACGGTTCTGTGAAGACCTACAAGACCTTTTAGAACTAACACCCCCAAAAGATGTCCTTTTCATTATAGGGGACTGGAATGCAAAAGTAGGAAGTCAAGAAACACCTGGAGTAACAGGCAAATTTGGCCTTGGAATATGGAATGAAGCAGGGCAAAGGCTAATACAGTTTTGCCAAGAGAACGCACTGGTCATAGCAAACACCCTCTTCCAACAACACAAGAGAAGACTCTACACATGAACATCACCAGATGGTCAACACTGAAATCAGATTGGTTATATTCTTTGCAGCCAAAGATGGAGAAGCTCTATACAGTCAGCAAAAACAAGACTGGGAGCTGACTGTGGCTCAGATCATGAACCCCTTATTGCCAAATTCAGACTTAAATTGAAGAAAGTAGGGAAAACCACTAGACCATTCAGGTATGACCTAAATCAAATCCCTTATGATTATACAGTGGAAGTGAGAAATAGATTTAAGGGCCTAGATCTGATAGATAGAGTGCCTGATGAACTATGGAATGAGGTTCATGACATTGCACAGGAGACAGGGATCAAGACCATCCCCAGGGAAAAGAAATGCAAAAAAGCAAAATGGCTGTCTGGGGAGGCCTTACAAATAGCTGTGAAAAGAAGAGAAGTGAAAAGCAAAGGAGAAAAGGAAAGATATAAGCATCTGAATGCAGAGTTCCAAAGACTAGCAAGAAGAGATAAGAAAGCCTTTCTCAGTGATCAATGCAAAGAAATAGAGGAAAACAACAGAATGGGAAAGACTAGAGATCTCTTCAAGAAAATCAGAGATACCAAGGGAACATTTCATGCAAAGATGGGCTCGATAAAGGACAGAAATGGTATGGACCTAACAGAAGCAGAAGATATTAAGAAGAGGTGGCAAGAATACACAGAGGAACTGTACAAAAAAGATCTTCATGACCAACATAATTACGATGGTGTGATCACTGACCTAGAGCCAGACATCCTGGAATGTGAAGTCAGGTGGGCCTTAGAAAGCATCACTACGAACAAAGCTAGCGGAGGTGATGGAATTCCAGTTGAGCTATTTCAAATCCTGAAAGATGATGCTGTGAAAGTGCTGCACTCAATATGCCAGCAAGTTTGGAAAACTCAGCAGTGGCCACAGGACTGGAAAAGGTCAGTTTTCATTCCAATCCCAAAGAAAGGCAGTGCCAAAGAATGCTCAAACTACTGCACAATTGCACTCATCTCACATGCTAGTAAAGTAATGCTCAAAGTTCTCCAAGCCAGGCTTCAGCAATATGTGAACCATGAACTTCCAGATGTTCAAGTTGGTTTTAGAAAAGGCAGAGGAACCAAAGATCAAATTGCCAACATCCACTGGATCATGGAAAAAGCAAGAGTTCCAGAAAAACATCTCTTTCTGTTTTATTGACTATGCCAAAGCCTTTGACTGTGTGGATCACAATAAACTGTGGAAAATTCTTCAAGAGATGGGAATACCAGATCACCTGACCTGCCTCTTGAGAAATCTATATGTAGGTCAGGAAGCAGTGGTTAGAACTGGACATGGAACAACAGACTGGTTCCAAATAGGAAAAGGAGTACATCAAGGCTGTATATTGTCACCCTGCTTATTGAACTTATATGCAGGGTACATCATGAGAAACGCTGGACTAGAAGAAGCACAAGCTGGAATCAAGATTGCTGGGAGAAATATCAATAACCTCAGATATGCAGATGACACCACCCTTATGGCAGAAAGTGAAGAGGAACACAAAAGCCTCTTGATGAAAGTGAAAGAGGAGAGTGAAAAAGTTGGCTTAAAGCACAACTTTCAGAAAACTAAGATCATGGCATCTGGTCCCATCACTTCATGGGAAATAGATGGGGAAACAGTGGAAACAGTGTCAGACTATTTTTTTGGGGGCTCCAAAATCACTGCAGATGGTGATTGCAGCCATGCAATTAAAAGACACTTACTCCTTGGAAGGAAAGTTATGACCAACCTAGATGGCATATTCAAAAGCAGAGACATTACTTTGCCAACAAAGGTCCATCTAGTCAAGGCTATGGTTTTTCCAATGGTCGTGTATGGATGTGAGAGTTGGACTGTGAAGAAAGCTGAGCGCTGAAGAATTGATGCTTTTGAACTGTGGTGTTGGAGAAGACTCTTGAGAGTTCCTTGGACTGCAAGGAGATCTAACCAGTCCATTCTAAAGGAGATCAGTCCTGGGTGTTCTTTGGAAGGAATGATGCTAAAGCTGAAACTCCAGTACTTTGGCCACCTCATGTGAAGAGTTGACTCATTGGAAAAGACTCTGATGCTGGGAGGGATTGGGGGCAGGAGGAAAGGGGGAGGACAGAGGATGAGATGGCTGGATGGCATCACTGACTCGATGGACATGAGTTTGAGTGAACTCCGGGAGTTGGTGATGGACAGGGAGGCCTGGCGTGCTGCAGTGCATGGGGTCACAAAGAGTCAGACACGACTGAGCGACTGAACTGAACTGAACTGAACTGAACTGAACTGAAGCAACTTAGTGTACACGCATGTACTTATCAGCTACAATGAGCCAGTGATGTTAACTGACTTTGGTGGAAGTCTTTAGAATTCTTTTTATTGTTTGGTGCTCTGAGTTTAATTATTTAGAGGGAAAAAAA
This sequence comes from Bos taurus, assembly GCF_002263795.3. Taxonomy (NCBI): domain Eukaryota; kingdom Metazoa; phylum Chordata; class Mammalia; order Artiodactyla; family Bovidae; genus Bos; species Bos taurus. Next base: position 99,279,993 of record NC_037357.1, read on the forward strand.
AAACAGTGTTTTCTGAGGAAGGGCTGCACAACTTTCTAGATCTTACGGATTTAAGTTTATTTTTTCCTTAACCGATTTAAATACATTATTAAATATATAAAACCACCCGTATTGTTACATTGAGTTGATGGCTGAGAATCATGAGCAGAACATTTTTCCAAGTTAGGATTGGAAAGAGAAGAAAATTAGTTTAAAAATGTTTGAAGTTTTCTTTGACATGACTTTTTAAAATTTTCACATTTGGGATTTCTTTTTGAGTGATTTAGTTTTATTAATAAGTAATGATAGCTTTCATGCTCCTCTGGTCCTGAGCTCTACCCAAGGCAATTTTGTTATTATTTTCTCTGGGGGGTTCATAGGATTTGCTCAGTTATTTCTTTTTTTCTATAAAAGTACAGAAAAGAAGAAAAGAGAAAATGAATTTCTAAAATAAATATGCTCTGAAGAGAGAGGTAAAAAAATTCTATTCATGGAACAGAAACAAACTAGTCCCAAATCTAGTCAGACAGGACTACCTATGAATGATGTGTGTGTGTGTGTGTATGTGTGTGTTACCCCATGGACTGTGTACCCTGCCAAGCTCCTCTGTCCTTGGGACTTTTCAGGCAAGAATACTGAAGTGGGTTGCCATTTCCTCCTCCAGAGGATCTTCCTGACCCGGAGATTAAACCCACTTCTCTTGTGTCTCCTGCATTGATGAGTGGATTCTTTATCACTGAGCCAGCTGGGAAGTCCACCTAAGAATGATAGTTTTACATATACATTAGCATATGTAAAATAGATAAGCAGTGTGTTTGATGTATGATGCAGGGCACCCAAAGCCAGTGCTCTGTGACAACCTGAAGGGATAGGGTGAGGAGAGAGGTGGGAGGAGGGTTCAGGATGGATGGGGACACATGTATCCTATGGCCAATTCATGTTGATGTATGGCAAAAACCATCCTGATATTGTAAAGTAATTATCCTCCAAATAAAATAAATAAATATAAAAAAGAATCATAGTTTTAGGTAATTTGGTATCAGATTTTCCACCAACCTCAAAAAGTAGTTAGAAAAGTAAGTTTTGTTGACATATATTAAAATATTAAATATTAACTGGCTCTCTTCAGGCCCTGAATTTTTAGTAACTTCTGGTGGCTGTAAACGGGTATCTGCAGTACTCTCTAGTACCTATTCTGCTTTTAAGAGATTGAGTCTAGGTCCAATTATCTGATCTGTTCCCTCCCTCCCACATCATGGTGGTCATTTTTGTTATTACATTTGTCAAAAGCGAAAGTGGTAATTCAACCCTGATGACTTAAGCAAGGGGCGATCTATTCCTTTCTCTAAGAGGGCACACACAATGCAAGGCCTAATATTTGTGGGCTCAGGTATTGAGTTTTCATCCTGGATTCACTATTTATATTAGTTGACTGGCATTGGGCAAATTACTTAAACTCTGTTCCTGAGTATCCCCATCTTTACTCAGAGATTTTTTTCTGATAATCGATTCATGGGGTCGCAAAGAGTCAGACACGACTGAACGACTGAACTGAACTGAACTGATCACTTCTAAAGTACTTAGAGGACTGCTACACATGTCAGCTTTTGGCTATGAGAATGGTATTTACATGTGCAAAGATGTGCTTCTAACTAATGGTGGCCCTAATGACCTGCCAGGTTCTTACCAAACACCTTATTCTTCTTACCTTGGTCATAGCAAGGTTGTCAAGCATCTGGGCTTTGGATGCAGTCTGCTGCTGCTACTGCTGCTAAGTCGCTTCAGTCGTGTCCGACTCTGTGCGACCCCATAGATGGCAGCCCACCAGGCTTCCCCGTCCCTGGGATTCTCCAGGCAAGAACACTGGAGTGGGTTGCCATTTCCTTCTCCAATGCATGAAAGTGAAAAGTGAAAGGGAAGTCGCTCAGTCGTGCCTGACTCTTAGCGACCCCATGGACTGCAGCCTACCAGGCTCCTCCGTCCATGGATTTTCCAGGCAAGAGTACTGGAGTGGGGTGCCATTGCCTTCTCCGGATGCAGTCTAGGTAGAAACAAAGAGATTCTGATGTGCTGGAGCTCTGAAAGAGATTCTACATGCATAAACAACTCCCAATACTGGTGATCATAACCTGCTTCTTAGTTTGGGTTAGCTTTATGGTTTTTATGGTGGTCCTGGCAACTTATGATTATTTACTAATCAATTCAATCATGTGATAAACTGCTCTTCCAATCTCTAGCAACAGAGAAGGGATGGTGGGACCAGTTATTAATGTGATGTGAAACATCAAGGAGAGTCTGGCTTTGGCTGCTCCCTTTCTGGTGGTGGCGCTGTAAGTGTGATGGGACCCAAGGAGTTGAGGTATCAAGGAACACTGGATCTGTGGATAATATGTTCCTGATGTTATCATTCGCTAAGACATTTGCCTAATCTCTTTACACTGAGATTGAGCACCATTTCACAGCTACCATGGCATAGGGCAGGTTGACATCTGATCCTAAGAGATTGTAATGGCAAATCTCAAGCTTGTGTATATGTATGTGTATGTTGGGAGGGGCAAACATTTGAAACAGGTCCCTATGTACTTTTATATCATACCAAACAAATACTCCAAGCAATTAGTTTCTGAGCTATAGAATTTTGAATTGAAATTTCAAGTTAATATTCTGATAGTGCAAAAATGGAATTTTTGCATGCTGTGCTGATGAAAATAATGATGTCAATGAACTTAAGGGAGCATAGGTATATTGTTGTTGATTGGGGTTTGGATGTGTGAATTCACAACTCACAAATCAAGAGTTCTGGAAAGGATTTAGTAATAGTTCCTTTCATGTTGAAAGTATTCAAGAATCTTGTCTGGCTGACTTGATTTTACTTAGCAAAAGATTTGAAAATATTTGACAATATCTAGCTAATAGTCGGAGAAGGCAATGGCACCCCACTCCAGTACTCTTGCCTGGAAAATCCCATGGACGGAGGAGCCTGGTAGGCTGCAGTCCATGGGGTCACTAAGAGTGAGACATGACTGAGCGACTTCACTTTCACTTTTCACTTTCATGCATTGGAGAAGGAAATGGCAACCCACTCCAGTGTTCTTCCCTGGAGAATCCCAGGGACGGGGGAGCCTAGTGAGATGCCGTCTATGGGGTCGCACAGAGTCGGACACGACTGAATCGACTTAGCAGGAGCAGCAGCAGCAGCTAATAGTCTGCATAGAGAAATTGCTCATCAGTTTAGCAGGAACTTGATTGAACTACATTCTGAACTTTACGCATTGTGGTTTCTCTTCAGTTTTCATCGCACTGGTTGTTTAGAAAAAGGCCCCCTTGTATGGTATACTTAGTCATTGTCACTAGCTGGATAGAAATGTATTGACAGGAGTTCATAGCACTTGTGTAGGTGTATGGTGGGGGAAGCCCTTTGCTTCTTCCAGTCTCTGCTCTTTGCCTTGCTGCTGTGATGGTGACCAGGAACAGGAAGGCCAGCCTTGCTGAGAGCTCTTTAGGCTCAATCCAGTGCCTTAGTTTCCTTCAGAAATTTCAGAAATGAGAAACTCAGCCAATGCTGTTACATCCATATTTGGGAGCTGCAGCAATATATAGGCTAAGAAGCCAGGTGATAGAAGTACTTTGTTGTCCTTATTGCTTTTTCTGCTCTCCTTCCTACCCCTTCCCAAGTGGAAGTGAGGCTGGCATGAAACTTGCAAGTCACCTCCCATGTCTCTTTCTTTCTTAACACACCCAGTCACACATGTCAGTTTCTTTACCTGATGTCTACTGTAGTAGTGCTTCTCCAAGTGTGGTGTGTATCTGTGACACTGAGAGTCTTTAGAAACTTCTGTAGCAAATTGACCTTGCCATGATATCTGAGGGTGTGATCAGTGAGCTTGTAAGTTTTTATGTATTTGTTTTTATTTCAAATTTTTATAATTAATTTTATTGTATTCTATAAAAGTACCAGTCTGAGATGATTTGGGAAAATAAACAATCAAACTTGCCATTCCTCAATGAGAGTTTGAAGGTCCTGTCCCATATGATGTCTTTTCCTTCCCATTCCCATTGTCTTTACCCTCTTCAGGCCTTTCTCACCTTGTACCTGCTTAGCTGCACTAGCAGCTAACTTCACCTGCCTACTTCTCACTTCTCATTCAAATCCATCCTTTTTTTTAATGTCAGGTGGAAAGAGGTGAATTAATTATATTTCTTCATTTATGACACAATGCCATCATTGATTTGTGCAAGGTCTCTCTCTTGTTTTATGTATTTTTATTCCTTATCATTCCCAATCCCTGATCTCTTTCCCTTTTGACTTTATATAGGCTTCCATACAGATGTCTTTGATGCACATTTAAAAAAATTAATTTTACTTTTGGCTGTGCTGGGTCCTTGTTGCTGTGTGCTGGCTTTCTCTAGTTGTGGCAGTCGGGGGCTACTCTTCATTGTGGTGAACAGGCTTCTCATTGCCGTGACTTATCTTGTTGCAAAGCATAGGCTCTAGGCGCCCAGGCTTCAGTAATTGCAGCTCAAGTGCAGGCTCTAGGGTATGTGGCCTTCAGTAGTTGTGGCACACAGGCTTAGTAGGTGTGGCTTGTGGGCTCTAAAGCACAGGCTCAGTGGCTGTGGCATACAGGCTTAGTTGCTTCGTGGCATGTGGGATCTTCCCGGATCAGGGATTGAACCTGTATCCCCTGCAATGGCAGGTGGATTCTTATCCACTGACCACCAGGGAAGTCCTGATGCACATTCTTGAATCTCTGTGTGTTCTTGCAAAATATGTAGCATTGTTTTTTAAAAATGTGCAAATGATATAGTATGCTACAGATACCATTTTTCACTCAACAGTATGTTTTAAGAATCTATGTTGCTATATGTACATCCAGTGCTGTGCTGCTGCTGCTAAGTCGCTTTGGTCGTGTCCAACTCTGTGCAACCCCATAGACGGCAGCCCACCAGGCTCCTCTGTCCACAGGATTCTCCAGGCAAGAACACTGGAGTGCGTTGCCATTTCCTTCTCTCTCCAATGCTATGTGTCCTTCCCAAATCCGTGTGTTGAACCCTAACCCCCCAGTGTGATGGTGTTTAGAAATGAGGTCATTAGGTTTAGATGAGATCATGAGGATGGGACCCCCCATAATGAAATTCAGACCCTTATGAGAAGAGACACCAGAGAGCTTGCTGTCTCTCTCACTGCCCTGTGAGGACACAGGGAGACACTGGCAGTCTTCAAGGCAAGACTAGAACCCTCACTGGGCAACTGAATTGGCCAGCACTCTTGTCTTAGACTTCCCAGGCTCCAGAACTGTGAGAAATTAGTTTCTGTTGTTTCAGCCATGACATCTACGGTCATTTATTATGACAGCCTACATACGTCTGGTTTATTGCTTCAAAGAAGTGAAATGAAATGAAGATCCAACATAGTGTACTTATCCATGAAGCCATATTTTCTTATCCGTTTCATCAACATATTTATCAAGCTTATCTCCAACTTTCCCAAAATACAGTGTGTCCCATATGTACAAACCTTCAAGTTGTGGGCTTTCAAAGATGCGAATGTGTGTTCTACCAACACTAGGCATGAGTGAAATTGTAGCTTAGACTTACAAACTTACTTTGTTGGACTTCCAAATTGGACTTATGAATGTGCTCTTTGAATGGAACTTGTTTGTATGTAGATGACCTACTGTACCTTTACACATTGTCATATATCTCCATTTATTGGCTACTGTGAGAATTTCTCTGAGATACATATCCAGGAGTAAGATTCTTGAATCACAGGGAATACACATCCCTAGTTTTGCCAAGTAGTACCACATTGCTTTCCAGAATGTCCCAACTGTCCCATCAGCAGAGCATTAGGGTTCCTGTTTCCTTCTTCTCCTGTCCAATTCATCCCATTTCTCCAGGCTCAAGACAGTATCCAACTACCTGAAGGACCTCAACACTGTTACTCCAGCCCATCAGTTTATGGCTCAGGGTAGATAGACTTAACCAGAGATTAGGGTCAATGAGCTTAGATTCAGATACAGGCTCCACTATTTACCATATAACCATGGATGTGCTAGTCAACTTGTCTCTGCCTCTGTAAAATGGCTGTAATAATGCCTATCACATAGTTTTGTGATGGCAAAATTTGGTAATGCATATAAAGATTCCCAGGTGGCAGAGTGATAAAGAATCCTCCTGCCAATGCAGGAGACCCAGGAGATGTGGGTTTGGTCCCTGGGTCAGAAATATCCCCTGGAGGAGGAAATGGCAATACACTTCAGTATTCTTGCCTGGAAAATCCCATGGACAGAGGAGCCTGGCAGGCTATAGTCCACGGGGTTGCAAAGAGTTGGAGACGACTGAGCGACTGAACATGTATGCAAATGGTATAGCTCATGGTAAGTGGTCAAAAATGGAAGTCTACTGCTTCCTATTAGTTATCTAAATCTTGACTCCTCGGCCAGATGGTGGGTTTCCTCTTCAAGGCACGGCTGAGTTTTATGCTTATTTTAAATACTATATCTGGCGCAAGGCTTCCCAGGTGGCACTAGCGGTAAAGAACCTGCCTGCCAATGCAGGAGCCACAGGAGACTGGGTTTGATCCTTGGGTCGGGAAGATTCCCTGGAGGAGGGCACAGCAACCCACTCCAGTATTCTTGCCTGGAGAATCCCATGGACAGAGGAGCCTGGTGGGCTACAGTCCATGGGGTTGCAAAGAGTTGGACATGACTAAGTGACTTTGCATGCATGCATGCGTATCTGGCAGAAAGTTAGGAATATAGTAAATGTTTAACAAACATTTGTTGGTTTGACCTGAGATGAGTTTGTGATTACCCAAAATACTTGCTTTGAAAGAGGGACATTATTATAAAATTCAATGTTATTCCACCATTCATTTTAACCAACCCAGCTTTTGCTTTGCTATGGTGATTTGGGACTGACTTATGGTAAACTGAGTGTTGTGTGAGTGTGTGTCAGAGGGGAGTGGGGTGGTGGTGGAGGTTGTGGCAATGGATTCTCTATGGGACAGAGCCAAGCTGCTGGTCACCATCCTAACCACTGTCTCTAGCTTTCCTTCAGCAGCCTTCTGCCTGGGTTGTTTGTCTTCCTGGGGCATCTGTGTGGCCCTGACTTTCCTGAGCAAGGCTACTCAAGCCCTTCCCTGTTCTTCCAGGCTGCCTTCACTATAAGAAAAAATGAGGTCTTGTATTTGCCTTTTAATTTTTGGGTATTTAATTTTTATTAATATTAATTAATTTGTTGTTGTTCAGAGGCTAAGTCATGGCCAACTCTTTGTGACCCCATGGACTGCAGCACACCAGACCTCCTTGTCCTTCACTATCTCCCAGAGTTTGCTCAAACTTATTTCCATTGAGTCGATGATGCCATCCAACCATTTCATCCTCTGCCACCCCCTTCTCTTCCTGCCCTCAGTCTTTCCCAGCATTAGTGTCTTTTCCAGTGAGTTGACTCTTTGCATCAGGTGGCCAAAGTATTGGAGCTTCAGCATCAGTCCTTCAATGAGTATTCAGGATTGATTTCCTTTAGGATTGACTAGTTTGATCTCCTTGCAGTCCAAGAGACTCTCAAGAGTCTTCTCCAGCACCACAGTTCAAAAGCATCAATTCTTCAGTGCTCAGCCTTCTTTATATAACATTATATTAGTTGTAGGTGTAAAATGTAATGATTCCATCTTTGTATATATCGCAAAATGATCACAATAAGTCTGGTTAGCATCTACTATCACACAATAGTTACAAGTTTTTTGTTTTCTGGTGATGAGAATTTTCCAGATTTACTCTATTTGACACTCTAAAATATATACCAATAGTACAGTATTAACTATAGTCACCATGCTGTGTATTACATCCCCATGACTTATTTATTTTATAATTGAACGTTTGTACATTTTGATCACCTTCACCCATTTTGCCCACCCCCACCCTCCACCTCTGGCAACCACCAGTTGGTTCTCTGTATCTATGAATTTGTTTATTTTTTATTCTTTTTAAGATTCCACATATAGGTGCAATCATATAATACTTGTTTTTCTCTGTCTGACATTTCACTTAGTGTTATGCCCTTAGGGTTCATCCATGTTGCTGCAAGTGGCAAGTCTTTTTTATGGCTGAATAATATAATAATATTAATTCATCTGTCAGTAACCACTTTAGGTTGTTTCTCTTTTGGCTATTGTAAATAATGCGACAGATGGACATGGGGTGTACATATCTTTTCAAGTTAGTATTTTTATTTTCTTTGAATAAATACCCAGAAGTAGAATTGCTGAGTCATGTGGTAGTTCTATTTTTAATTTTTAAAGGAACTTCCATACTATTTTCCATAGTGGCTACACCAATATATATTCTCACCACCAGTACAGAAGGGTTCCCTTCTCTCCACATCCTTGCCAGCACTTGTTATTTCTTACCTTTTTGACAAAATAGCCATCCTAACAGGTGTGAGGTGGTATCTCATTATGGATTTGATTTGCATATCCTTGATGATTAGTGATGTTGCACATCTTCTTATGTACCTGTCGGCCAGTTGAATATCTTCTTTGGAAAAATATGTGTTCATATCTTCTGTCCATTTTTTAATCAGATTTTTTGTTATTGAGTTGTATGAGTTCTTTTTATATTTTGGATATTAATTCCTTTTCATGTATATTATTTTCAAATATTTTATCCCATTTCATAGGTTGCCTTGAAACAAAGTATTTTTGAACTTCCTTTCAGACTTCCTGCCAATGCATCATGCTTTGCAAGAGGCTATTGCCCTGGATCTACATAATCCTGGCAAAGTATTCAAGTTCAAGCAGCAAATTCAGGATACTTGTTACCTCTGGAGAGGGAGACAAGGAGCATGAACTCTGAGAGAGGGCTTATATTTATTTTTTTAATATTTTATTTTTATTGGAACATAATTGATTTACAAGACTGTGTTACTTTCAGTTACACAGCGAAGTGATTCAGTTTTACATATATGGTGGGCTTCCTAGGTGGCTCAGTGGTAAAGAATCCACCTGCCAGTGTAGGAGATGCAAGAGATGTGGGTTTGATCCCTGGGTTGGGAAGGTCCCCTGGAGGAGAAAATGACAATCTGCTCCAGTATTCTTGCCTGGAAAATTCCATGGACAGAGGAGCCTGGCGGGCTACAGTCCATTGGGTCACAAAGAGTTGAATATGACCGAGCAGACACACAAACACATACACACACACACATATAGCAAAGTGATTCAGTTATACATATATGATACATATGTTCATTCTTTTTTATATTCTTTTCTCAGATAGGTTACTGCAGAATATCAAGTAGAGTTCCCTGTGTTATACAGTAGGTCCTTGTTGGTTTTCTGTCATATATATAGTAGTGTGTTCATCCACAAATAATCATATGATATCACTCATATGTGGAATCTAGTTTTTAAAAAAATACAAATGAATTCATTTACAAAACAGAAGCAGACTTACAGATATTGAAATCAGGAACGGGATGAGAGACAGCTTTAATTGTATCTGAAATGTTCTATTTTTTTCTACAGGGCTGTGGTGTACATGGATGTTCATAATATGATATATGATACAACAAATATATTAATATATCACATATAAATATCATGTGATATTTATTATATCATGCATCATCATGGATATTATATTAATTTGAATTTGCTGCTTATCATTTATATGCTTACATTATCCATAAACAACCCTGTGTTTTTGAATATTTTCAGACTTCATATAAGATGAAGTGATCAAATTTTGTGTCCTACCTTTTTTTTGCTTGATAGTTTTTGAAATTTGTCCATATTGATGCATATAATTTTAGACCTCTGTATTTATATTCCATTTTATAAAGAGAACACAATTGAGGTATCTTTTCTGCTACTGATAGACATTTAGATTGTTTCCTATTTTTCACTCTTACTAACACTGCTGTAACAAATAATCTGATTTATAGCTCCCCATGCAAAGGGCAGAAGATACTTAGAAGTGGACATGCTAGGTGTCTGGGCAAGCATATGCCTTTCACTTTGCTAGGTATTACCATATCTTTCCTCAGATTGATTTTTCTGCTTTACTTTTCTACTAGCAGTGCATGCACATTGCTGTTGGCCCACATCTTTGCCAGTCCTTGGAAGCATTATCTGGGCTTTGCCCTTTCTGGTCAGATCCTCAGAAAAGATGTGAGGGGAAGTGGGGAAGAGGGAGGGCAAGGTTCTACAGTTAGGAGGACAATGTCAGCTCTGACAAATTTCCTGTGACACTTATTTAATGAGGAAAAGATTTTATTCTCCATTTTGATTAAGATAATATTTCGATTTCTGTGGGAAAACTGTTACATTTTTTACTCTGAAGTAGAGAAGTTTCTTTTTTTCCCCCTGTTTGCATTCTTGGCAAATAAGTGGAATAGACCAATTAGCAAGTTAATGTCCTAAATGTTCACTTGCAGTAACAGTTATTTTGAAATGTTTTAAATAGCATGGAGCATTGGATTTGTTCTTATTGCTTTTCAAGGTTTTGAATTTGTTAAAATGAACTGAATTTAAAATGAGGCACAAGTTTATGGTGAAGATTGATCATAATTATTTGCCACTCTAATTTGCATTTTGTAATGGGAAAAATAAATGATGGGAAATATGTTTACCTTTTAAAGCAAATATGAAAAGGCAGAAAGAATAACTTTGGCCATTTTGGGTTGTCTCTTGTGTTCACAGATGGGAAAAGAGAAATTCCACAAATCTCAACACTGGGGCTTTTGCAACAATGTTAGGATGCTGGTGGGTGAAGATAAACCAGGAATAGGTGGAGAACTGCTTTTCGGACAGAAGATAAAGCCAAAATACAGTGTATTTCCTAAAGGAATGGGAACTGACTCACCATCTTGGGTGGCTTTCGATAAACAGGTAAGTCACGTGACATTGGGAGACATGCAGTCTTAAAATGTTACATGTACCTAAATATTAAGTAGATTTGAGAAAATGAGTCCTCAACGTAAATGTTCATTTGAAATGACATAAAAGTACTCTAAGCAAAGAAAAGTTATCCCTGATTCTGTTTCTGACCAGGCACATTGGTCACAGGATGCCTAATGTTCATCACCTTTCATGGTGAATGCTTATCAACCATTCTCTTATCTCCTGTCCTGGACAGGATAGTGTCCTTCTATAGACAGTAAGGGTCTAGTCAGACTGCCACTTTTGCTTAGCGATTGCCATTAACTAAAGAATTTTGTGTGATTCTGAGTGTGCCATTGAATGCAACAGGAAAATGCCTCCTTGTCTTTTCTCCATACTAATTATGGTTCCCCACCCTTGAAGACCAAGGGTGATAGGCCAGAATTGTGGAAGTGAGGGAAAGAGGTGCCATTATTAGACAGCAGTCTGGAGTTTTTGTGATGTGTGTTTGTGTGCATAACACATGCACATATACTGGCGTATTTACAATTGAAGTAGGCAGTCCATTTGAATCTCTAAAAAGGGACCAAGAGCAAAGGGAGAAAACCCAAAGTGGCCAGTTGTTTCCCACAAGGCAGCTGTGTGGATATGCTCTGTTTTGTCACACAGCCCTGTGTCACCATGGCCCCGCGGTCTGTTTTCCGAGAATTTGTTATTAAATTATTTAGGTCCTATAAATAAAAACTAACTCAGGACTAAAGAATTCAAACATTAGTATGCTAAACTTACCAGGTAGTTTTTAGCAGCCTTAACATGGGGACTAGTTGGCAATGCTTTGATTCCAATTAAAATGTCTTCAGATTTGGCAGAAGTGACATATTCCATGTCATCCAAGTTAGGGTCAATCAGAGCACACACTTCTTTTGAAGTCCAGTTCTGACACTTATGGAGATTTAACAGACCATGGGAAAGCTTCTTTCTTAGGAAACCTTCTCTACTTTGAATGTGGACCAATATTTCACTCTCTCTCTTTTTAAAATTTATTTATTTGCTGTGTGGGATCTTCATTGCATCATGTGGGATCTTGCACAGACTTTCTAGAGGTGGTGTGTGAGCTAAGAAGTTGTAGCACGTGGGTTTAGTTGCTCTATAGTATGCGGGATCTTAGTTCCCCAACCAGGGATTGAACCCTTGTCCCTGGCATTGGCAGGCAGATTCTTAACCTCTGGACCCAACCACCAGTGAAGTCCTCAATATTTCTCTTTTTTGGATTATTTTTAGTATATACCTTGCTTAATGCTGGACCTAGGGTTCAGAAACACTTTCTGGGCTGACTTACTTGAGTGGCTCATGCATAGTTTCCTGTTAATATCAATCTTATAGGTGTTTGCACATCATCATTCTAGAATATTTAACTTGCAAGCATCAAAGAAAAGATTCTATTTTTACTTATGTCAAAAAGAGTGTATTGAGAATAGTTTAATCCTCCAACTGATAAATAATGTAGGCCACAATATATTAAACTATTCTCTTGTATTTAAAGTTGAAAATTCATTTTATTTCATGTTTTTCTCAATATTTAATATGTGCTTTTGAGTCTATTTTACAGTCTTTTAATTACTTATAAAATTGTGTAGAATATTTCATGAAGTTGGAATAATTTTAGCTTCAAACTACTTGAGAAAATGAAGAGCTTGCTCATTTCAGGCCTAACTAAATGTAACATAATTCAGTTATTTTGTTGGTCAACTTCAATTAAATATTCATTGAGCTTTAAATGAGACACTAAGACTATGAAATATTTACATGCTCTGATGAGATTGTGAACTACAGATTGGATCCTGGTTAATACCCAGAGCAAATTATAAAGTGCTTTTGGCATTTGTGGCTTAACAAAACAAGTCAACACCTGTTAATCGTTTTTCTTGAAAATGAGACACTTTTCTAACAGCTTTTAATCATAGCAATATATCTAGGGCTACTTTCTCAAACAATATAAGGTAGAAATAAAGGCAGATTTTTGGAAAGTGCATCATAATTAATATCTGTAGTAAGTGCTTTTGATCCTCCCCACCCCCAACGGGCACCCCACCCCCCACAGCTAGTGCAGCAAGTGCTTTGGCTAACAACTCATTCTTGTAACCCTCCATGGAGTGTTGTCTTGGCTAGTGGACATTGCATCACCCAGAGAGTTCACCTGGGAGGTTACCATGGCCACTTACTTCAGCATAGGATGGGGTAGCAAATGGCTGACTGATTTGTCAACGGTGAAAGGCTGAGCTTCTTTAACATGGAACAATTCTGTGTCATGCTTGATTTAGGCTCATGGCCCCTTGTGCGTTACAAAAGTAAAGTGTTAGTTGCTCAGCTTTGTCCAACTCTTTGCGACCCCATAGATTGTAGCCCACCCTATATGGGCTACATATATGGGCTATATACAGAGAGCCCTCTGTATATGGAATTCTCCAGACAAGAATACTGGAGTGGGTTGCCATGCCTTCCTGCAGGGGATCTTCCTGACCCAGGGATCGAACCCAGCTCTCCTGCATTGCAGATTCTTTACTGTCTGAGCTGTGAGGGAAGCCCTCCTTGTCCATTAAGCCTCGGCAAAATTTCATATGAGAATGCATCCTCCCTTGGATGATTTCCCTTCCCTTGGCTGTTCCTCTCACTCCCTTTCAAGTTTGTCCCAAGAGTATGCCCTTAATAATAAATCAAACATACCTAAACCCCTGTTTCAGACTCTGCTTCTACGGAGCCCAACCTGAGATAATATTCCAGCTTCTGTCCATAATTCTAAAAGTGACCATGAAAACATTCTGCTCAGGCAGACCATCAGATTATAAGCAGAGAAGAGACTATTTGCAGTGATCCTCATGGCAGACATTTCTAGCTCTTTTATCTTTTCTTCACTCTCCCCTTTAATGAGGCCAGTTTTATTCAGGCTGGAGATGTGCCCACTTACATGCGTTTGTGTTCCCAGGCTCCCTACAGCTAAGGCTGGCCACTTGGCTCACTTCTAGCTAATGACACGTGAGTTAAAGCTTATTAGGGTGGTTGTGGTTGTTCAGTCGCTCAGTCCTGTCCGACTCTTTGCAACCTCGTCAGGCTTCACTGTCCATCGCCAACTCCTGGAGCTAGCTCAAACGCATGTTCATTGAGTCAGTAATGCCATCCAACCATTTCATCCTCTGTCATCCCCTCTTCCTCCTGCCTTCAGTCTTTCCCAGCATCAGAGTCTTTTCCAATCAGTCGGCTCTTTGCATCAGGTGGCCAAAGGGTGGGGCTCTTGGGAAAGTGATTTTTCTAATTAAAGGTGTCAGGCTCAGCTGATATGTTTTTACTGCTGTGTTTTCCTGTCTGGAAGTAGGACGTAATTCCTCGGGGCACAGCAGCCATCTTGTGAATGCAGCAGAGATAAAGGAAATCTAGGGCCCTGATGGCATCAAGTGACTACCGTTTCAGGCCTGAGCCATGTCTCTCGGACATCCTATTAAATGAGAAAAATCAATCCCTATTTTAGAGGTCCTCAACCTAGGGAGACCTTTGGAAATGTCTGGAGGTGTTTTGAGTTGTCCCAATGACTGGGAAGAGAACTGGACTATGATAAAACAAGTGAGGCACTTGTCTTGAGTACAGAATTTAAGGGGTGCCCCTAAACTCAGTAATCAGCCAGGTAATATTTTAATGAAATAATTAAAAAATTTTTTGCTTATATTTTTTAAATTATGGAAATATGACAACACATTTACAAGAAACTTGGGAAAATACAGAACAAGTTTACATATACTTCCACTATATATTACAATTATTTTTTAAAGTAGATTAATTAAGATTTTTAGTTGGCGTTTCAATATCAAACTCTCAAAAGCCAATAGATTGAATATACAGAGAAGTAGAAGGATATAGTAGACCTGAAAAGCACTATGAACCAATTCAACATAATTAAGATTTATACAATTTTCACACAACAGTAGGATACAAATTCTATTCAAGTTCCCATGAAGTATCTTTAAAATTAATGCAAAAATTCAGGATGAACAAAATAGCATGTTAAATAAAGACAGGATCAGTAACTGTGTCATGCTGAGCCATATTGGAGCCTGAGGCAAAAGGGAAAATCAGTAGTGCTGATTCTGTCTTTATTTAACATGGTCGTATTTTGTTCATCCTGGATTTTTGGCATTAGTTTTGATGTTTTCAATTGCCTCGCCCTAGGGCCAGACCTGACACAGAAGTGCTGCTGCTATTTGAGTAGCTGGGACCCAGCCTTGTATTTTACATCCTGCAACTTGGGGAGGGGAACCCCCCAACTGAATATTCTACCTAAAATGCAAATACCGTGCCCATTGAGAAACACAGCCCTAATGTGTTTTAAAGCTTCCCTTGTAGCTCAGTTGGTAAAGAACCTGCCTGCAATGCAGGAGACCCAGGTTTGATTTCTGGGTTGGGAAGATCCCCTGGAGAAGAAAATGGCAACAGACTCCAGTATTTTTTTCTGGAGCATCCCATGGACAGAGGAGCCTGGCAGGCTACAGTCTATGAGGTTGTAAGAGTAGGACATGACCTAGCGACTAAACCACCACCAATGTGCTTTTAAAACCCTTGCCAGTGGGAGGATTTATGCAAGTAGCCAAACACAATTTTGCCTGATACTGCACCCACTGCCCAAAGACTAGTTATTTCGTGAATTTGTTTAAATATAAGCAAGTGCATATTCACTCAACAAGTTAGTTCCAGTCAACATCCCAGGAAGAAGCAAACATGGATGACTGTTCTCATTCTTTAAATGAGGAACCACTTGCAAAAAGTGTGGCAGAGATAGTGTTCTGAGGATGCATGTTGGAGGCACTGGAACTAATATCTTTATGATTGTGGCTTTGTCACCTTCCCTCTCTGAGCCTCAGTTTCCTTGACTATGAGGGGGGAACTTGGCTAGATGCTTGCTTAATACCCCCTTACCTTTAGCAGTCTGTGCCTAAGACTTGAGTCTTAGTCTGTGGCATGTAGTCTGTGACTAAAGGCAAACTGATCCTAAAACTAAGCCCAGACCCTGAATCTCCTGGCCTGGGGCTCTTTCTAATTACATCAGGTACCTACTGCTTTATTGTTAATTGAAGTTTGGCATTTAGTAGTTTATAATATGCTGCCATTGCTATTGTTAGCTGCTTTTATAAAAAGTCAGTCTAGTTAGAAATACTCAAATGACTGAATGTTTTTTAATGACTTTTATCTGGATGTTAAGCATCTTTTACATAGACTACAATTATGGTTTCATTTCTCTTCATTTGTCAATAGCTCCTAGTTAGCCTAATTTGTTTGCTGCTTTGCAAATGACTCTATTATAGTAAGTGGCAGGGTAAAGGTTGATCCTATGGGGTATGCATGCATTTAAAATATTATTTTTTCCATCTACTGTGAACATAATGATTATAATCCAAACTACTGACCATAGAATTGGAATTTTAATAACTTTGGATTTGTTTATAAGGGGTTTATGGTGAGCTGATTGTATATGTAGTACTGTGTGGCTCTTTATGCTTTGAACAATATAAAAATAACAATTTAAAATATAACCTCATCTCTTGGGTCACCTTGATGTGTGTTTTTCATTGAGCAAGTTGGTTTGTTACTCATTGCAGTGAGGAAAAACATCTACTATGAGTAACTGTGGGATGTCTAAGTAAGCAAGTGTTAGAAAAGACTTACTATAAGATTTGGGCTCATGTTAGGTAATTTTGGAGAGGATTTAAAGAAGTGAGGCCTTGCTCTAGATTGGGTGCTGTCAGGAAGTGGGGTTACTGCTATGACTGTGTATCTTTTAAATTGAAATATAGTTGTTGTACAGTATATAGGTTACAGGTGTACAATATAGTGGTTCACAATTTTAAAGGTTATACTCTATTTATAGTTATTATAAAATATTGGATATATTCCTTGTGTTGTACAATATATCCTTATAGCTTATTTTATTGTCCATCCCCCTTTTCTCCCTGCACTGGTAACCACTGGTTTGTTCTGTGTATCTGAATTTGCTTCTTTTTGTATATTCACTAATTTATTATATTTTTTAGATTTTCACATGAGTAATATCATACACTATTTGTTTGATTTATATCACTTGTCATAGTACCCTGCAAGGCTATTCATGTTGCTGCAAATTACAAAATTTCATTCTTTTTTATAGCTCAGTAGTAGTCGTATGTGTGTGTGTATATACACATCTTCCTGCAGGGAGATCAAGGAGCGATCAAGTAGGTTAGTATACACACACACACACACACACACACACAAACACACCCCACATCTGTATTCAGTCATCTGTTGATGGACACTTGGGTTGTTTTCATAGGTTGGCAATTGTAAATAATGCCACTGTGAACATTGAGGTACATGCATCTTTTCGAATTAGTGTTTTTTGTTTGTCTTTCAGATGTATATCCAGGAGTAGAATTGCTGGGTCCTATGGTGAAAAAGTGAAATCCAAAGTGAAGTCGCTCAGTCGTGTCTGACTCTTTGCAACCCCCTGGACTGTAGCCCCCAGGCTCCTCCGTCCATGGGATTTTCCAGGCAAGAATACTGGAGTGGGTTGTCATTTCCTTCTCCAGAGGATCTTCCCGACCCAGGGATCGAACCCGGGTCTCCTGCATTGTAGGCAGAGGCTTTATGGTCTGAGCCACCAGGGGTCCTATGGCAGTTCTGTTTATAGTTTTTTGAAAACCCTCCATACTGTTTTCACAGTGGCTGTACTAGTTTACATTCCCACCAACAGCACACAAGGATTCACTTTTCTCCACATCTTCACCAACATTTGTTATTTGTTGTCTTTGTGATCATAGTCATTCTGATAGGTATGAGTTGATATCTTATTGTGGTTTTGCATTTCCCTGATGATTAAGTGATGTTGAATGTCTTTTCATTTGCCTGTTGGCCCTCTGTGTTTCCTCTTTGGAAAAGTGTCTATTCAGTTCTTTTGCTCATTTTTTAAAAAAGATTCTGTATCTTAAGTAATCTCATTTATGGAGAGAGGAGACTAGATGTAAGACTATATCTGTAATTGGGACAGAAGCAGCCCTTACTCCTAGGACAGGGGGATATTTGGCGTTTTGTGGCTTGGACAACATTCATGTTCTGTGTTCAGATGTAGCTATGGTCTGATCTCTCTCTTTTTTTCATCTTGATCCATTGTGTTCACAAAGTGGCCTTGTCTGAAAATAGTATCCTCTGGAAGTTTTCATGTTTAGCAGACCAGCTTGTAGCAGCACCAAAGCCAGCTGATAGTGTCAGGTTGGCTCCTGGATATCAGGGGCTGTTTTTCTCTTTCTTATCCAATACCAGCCAAAATGTTTAATTTTCCTGCAGGGTGATCAAGGAGCCATCAAGTAGGTTAGAATTTCATATGATTGGCAAAGAACAATAAACTACTATAGACACTCAAAGTTTTGCCTAAAGCCAAATCAGGAATCTTACAAAATATAATGAGTATATATAAATTAAATACAATTAAAAATATTATATGTGTCAGACATTATACCTTTAAACCATGCCCAAAATGTCAAATGAAAAATGTTCCATAGGTTTATGTAATTTTCAGGTTATCTGAAACCTATGGGGATCATTTCATAAAAGACAGCAATATATATAACATAATGTAATCACAATAATTGCCATTTAAACCCAAGTTTTAAGTCACAATTACATACTCTTCAGCTATTTAGTTTTAAAGAAGAAATCAAAAGGCTTGCCTGAAATCAAGCACTTCATATCCCAAATTCCCAACTGTATGTTCTGTATTTATCATTAAAACACATAATTACCTTCATTAAATTTGTTAAACTGATAAAATTTCCAGTTTCATCATATATTATGGCTTTCTCTAATCTTTTGAAATTCAAAAGGCACTTTATAAAAATATCTGCAAATTTGGAATAAATGGTTTTAGAATAAAAATAATGAGGTTCATAAATGAGTCTTTTATTGAAGAAGAGTTTTTCCTCCCCTCTTTGCTAAAAACTAGAGTTTAGTTACTAGAAAAATTTTAAGACCTTCCCCTCAGGGTTAAACGTTTTAGCAGTAGTAGGCCTGTGGCTTATTCTTATTAGCTCAAAGTTAAAATTGTCTTTTTGAGCTTAAACCTGAGTAGATACTACTGCACACCCATTAGAATGGCTATAACTTAAAAAGACTGACATACCAAGTGTTGGCAAGGCTGTTAAGAAGCTGAAACTTTTATATATTCCTGAAAGGAATGTAAAATGGTATTGCCATTTTGGAAGACTGGTTGGCAGTTTCTTAAATAGTTAAATATGTGCTCATGACATATTTAACCATTAGTCACGACCACATGACTCAGTTAATTCTACTCCTACATATATTTCTAAGAGAAATTGAAACATACGTAGCCCACAACAGGGAACAACCCAAATGTCCATCAGATGATGAATGGATGAACAAAATGTGGTACAGCCATACAGTGGAAACCATTTGTCAAGAGGAAGAAACTACTGATGTGTAGTATTAATACAATGTGGATCAGCCCCAAAAACTTACTAAGAAATCAGATACAGAAGACTTCATATTGTATGATTCCGTCTATCTGAAATCCTAAAAAAGGCAACTACATCAGAGAAAGCAGATCAATAGTTTGCCTGGGGCTGGCAGTAGGAGAGGGAATTTTGAGGGGGTGATGGAAATGTTTTAAACTAGGTTGTGGTGATGATTACACAACTCTATAGATTTATGAAAAGTCATTGAAGTGTACTTATAAGAGGTAAATTTTATGAAGTATAAATTATAGTTTAATATATTAATCTTCTGGACTGCCATAGCAACATACCATAGATTGAGTGCCTTAAGCCACAGATATTAATTTTCTCACAGTTCTGGAGGTTAGAAGTTCAAGATTACTGTGCTATCAGGGTTGATTTCTCTTAAGGCCTCACTTCTTGGCTTGCAGACCCTCCCTCTTGCTGCTTCTTTGCATGGTTGTTCTCTGTACACCCTGATTTTTTTTTTTTTAACACAAAAACCTTTGTCATGTGTAACACTGTAGCTCACAAATTCAGAACTAATGATTACTATTTGATTTGTTGACTTATATTTTAAAGCTCATTTATATTTTGTTCTGAATTTTTCATCTATAGAGTAATGTTTATGTACTTTCCCCTTCTGAAATCAGACCAGCTGCAGGTTTTTGGAAACATTTAAACAATTATTTACCTTCCTGAATTTTGTTCTTGCAGGATTCTGCCCTGTAGTAAGCTCACCCTTTTTGTAACTCTGATGGTGGGTAATGGTACAAATACGAACTATATAATCCACGTTCTTTTTAAAAAATATTTTTGAAATTATTTTTAACTTATAAGAAATCACAAAAATGGCATAGACTCTTTCCCCAATCTTATCTTAGACAAATGCAGTACATTATCAAAAGCAGGATATTGACATTGGTATAGTACTAAACTTCCAGACCTTAATTGAATGTCACCAGTTTTTACATGCACTCATATTTTCCCATTAGTTTATAGTTCTGCGAAATTTTATCACAGAGATTCATGTAACCACCACCACAATCAGGACACAGAAAACTCTACTCCTTTAGGGTTTTATTGTTTGAGTCTTTATTTTAATCAACTTTATTGAGATACAATTTATTTAGGATAAAATGTACCCACTTTCAGCATACAGTCCTATGAGTTCTACCAGTACACATAGGTAGCCACCATTCTGGACAGCATTTACATCTCTCCCACCACAAAGTCCCCTTATGCCGCCTTCCATTCAGCACTCCTCCATTGCTCTGACTTCCATCACTATAGATTAGTTTTGCCTGTTCTTCACCTTCATATTAGTGGAATCTTACTTCTCTGGAGTCTGTTTGGGATTTAAGATTTGAGGCACAGCTTTGATACTCTGTATGTATATAAACAAAGTGCAGCCAATTCACATGTGATAATTCACCATGGCAGATTTCTGGGTATTTGTGTAATCATTTTTTTCATTCTCTGGATTGATATCCCTTTATTTTTAAACATAGTTTTTTTTTTTTTTTTTTTCCCAAATAAGTTACTCTCCTAACTCCCTTCAGAGGTTTTAAAAACATTTAGCATTGCCAATTTCTAAATTTAAACATGTTAGAATCGTTCCTTTCCTTCTGCTTATTTAAATTATGCTCCTCTATTTAAATACCTATTCTGACTATGAAATTCATTGTGCTGTTTAGTGTGGTAATAGTTCTTTCAATAAGGAGGATCCTTCAGGGACACATGTCATTATCATAAACCTTTTATCAGAGGTATAAATAATTGAGAGCACATGACTGTTCATTCTAGGGCATCAGAAATGGGGAGGTGGCAGGGAGGGCATGAATTCCACATTATTGAAGGTGGGGCAGAAATGCTTATCTTCATTTTTTTTTTTGAATTTTGTCTCATTTTCCTTTTCTTATATCCCATCTCTCAACCTCCTTAATCCTTCCCCTTCCATTCTTTTGACTTCTCTGTTTTTCTCTTTTACTGAACTTTGTCTCTCTCTTCAATCCTCCTCTTTACTTTCATGCGTTATTCATCTTCCATCATGTGTGCCCTATTTAACTTCCTTCCCGTTCTCTACTTCGTCTTTCTCTGTCCCAGGTCTTGTAATTGCTGACTTCTCTTTTTAGGAAAGTAGAATTATTATCATCATCATTATCATGATTATTGCCGGGGTCTTTTCCTTTACCTCTAGGATTGGACCCAGGGTACACTGAACTCAAATGGAGTGTTGTTGGAAATGAACTCTGTACATTAGTTGCGGTAACCCTAAGGACCATTATCCTCCTGCAGTGCCCTGTAATGGGAGGAGGTGTAGTAGAGACTGCAATGGTTTCAGTCAGACAGTTGGATTCAAAACTTGGATTTATCATTTATTATCTATTTCATCTGGGCTATGTTGTTTTTTTTTTTTTTTTTCCCATACTGTGTGGCATGTGGAACTTCTCTGACCAGGAATCAAACCCTTCCTCAAAATGGAAGCATGGAGTCTTAAACACTGGACCACCAGGGAAGTCCTGGACTGTGCTTTTAACTTCTCTTGGTCTTAATTCCTTCATCTGTCAAGTAGGAATAACAAACCTGTCTTAGAGTTACTGGGAGCATCAGATGGACAATGCACATCAAGTGCCTGGCTCATCCTACCTAGTCCTAAAGAATTAACACTCCTCTTTTGCTTAAGACTTGGCTTATTTTCTTACATGGGTTAGGGAGGGCAGTGTTCCCAGGGGAAGTGAAGCTGGGAGTATCCCAGTTACCTCCTGTGCTGCAGGATTCTTGCATTTTTCTTTGGCACAAATTCTGCCATATTTCAGAGGAACCAGTCTGGAGGTGCTGACATTGAGACCAGCAAGTTCTAAAAATGTAGCCATTAAACTACTGATGCATTGCTCTTTCCATTTGTTCCCCAGTGTTCCATTATGCTGTGGGTATTAAGGTGGTTTAAATTTATTTCTATTGTTTAAATAAGAGAGTTTGTCTTGTCTTCTATTTGAGCAAATTCACTTAATGGTCTTTTAGGAGAAAGGTTTGGTAACTACGTTTATTATTGTTTTATTTTTCCCTATTCTGAACTAATAGCAGTCAGCAATAGACTACTACAGTTGTATATACATTCTGATTATTCTAAACTCAAAGATTTTACATCATTATCACCTAGGTTCTAGAAACTTCATGTAGTCCTTTTATGTTTAATCAAAAATTTTACTTCCTTTGTAGTCCACCCTGTTGTTTCCCTCCTTTTTAGCCTAAAATATGAAATCTGTCTTTGAGTGTATTTTATTCTGTCTCTGGTTCTACTTGTTGATTTTTTCATCTAGTATTTCAGGGTACTTTTTTAAAAATTTTAAACTTTTTATTGAAATGTAGTTGATTTACAATATTATATTAATTTCAGGTATATAACAGTGATTTAATGCTTTTATAAATTATATGCCATTTCAGGTTATTATAAAATAAATAATGGCTATATTTTCCTGTGCTGTATAATATATCCTTGTTGCTTACTTATTTTATACGTAAGTGTTTGTATCTCTTAATTATTCCCTATCCCTGTCTTGCCCCCCCTTTCCCCACTCGTGACCAATGCTTCTATCTTTGAGTCTGTCTGTAATATTCATTTATTTTTTAGATTTCACATAGAAATGATAACATGTAACATTTGTCTTCCTCTGACTTATTTCACTAAGTCTAATTATCCTCTAGTTCTATCCACATTGTTGCAAATGGCCAAATTACATTCTTTTGTATGGCTGAGTAGTATTCCATTGTGTGCATGTATATATCACATCCTCTTTATCCATTCATTCATCTGTTGATAAACACTTGGATTGCTTCTATATTTTGGATATTTTAAATGATGATACTGTGAACATTGGAGTGTATATATCTTTTCAAATTAGTGTTTTCATTTTTTCAGATATATATTCAGGAGTGGAATTTCTGGATCATGTGATATTTCTATTTTTAGTTTTTTGGTGAACCTCCATACTGTTTTCCATAGTGGTTGCACCAATTTACATTACCACCAGCAGTGTACAAGGGTTCTCCTTTCTCTACATCCTTGCCACATTTATTATGTGTAGACTTTTTGATGATAGCCATTCTGATAGGTATGAGATGATGTCTCACTGGTTTTGGTTTGTGTTTTTCTGATAATTATCGACCTACATTTGTTTTTACATGTATGTTTGAATTTCAAAAATGAAACTATTTTCAGTTCTGGTCTAGTTGGCTTTTATAGTCAGCTTTATTAATTGAAGCTTTGATTCTTACTGATATGTAATGGGGATAATATTATTAACCTATGTTCCCAGCTTTCTCCTTATCCCCATGCCCTGCCTGCTGAACAAAAATTTGTCTTTGCTCATTCTACTTTTCCCCCTCCTCCTGGTGGCTCAGCTGGTAAAGAATCCGCCTGCAATGTGGGAGACCTGGGTTCGATCCCTGGGTTGGGAAGATCTCCTGGAGAAGGAAATGGCAATCCACTCCAGTATTCTTGCTTGGAAAATCACACGGATGGAGGAGCCTGGTAGGCTATAGTCCATGGGGTCACAAAGAGTCGGACATGACTGAGTGACTTCACTTCACTTCATCCTTTAAGGATTCTTCAAATTTTTCAGTCAGATTCTTAGGCTTTGGGGGATGTAAAGGGAGAAGGGCTGGAGAGAGTTGGGGTGAGGAGGGAGAGAGGGAGATGTCTTAGAGGCTGATGGTGAGGAAATGTGAGACTGATAAGACTCAAAAAAGAGGAAAGGCATTTTTTTTTTTTTTTTGAGAAGAGGTGATATGGAGCATAAATTAGATCACCTTCAGAGGGCCACACATACTATGTACTACCATGCTCTTATAACTTTGTACCTGCTGTTCCCTCCATAGAAAATGCCCTTACCCACTTGCCCATGAATCCAGTTCTTTCATTGCTCAGTCTTGAAGAAACATTTCACATGTCACCTCCACTCTAATGCTTTCTTCTTTATGTTCTCAGGTGGTTCAGCACTTCCCCCTCCTACTGGAGCATTTTCAAACCCCTGTTATAATAATCCTGTTACTCTTCTCTGTGTCCTTCACTGAGCTGAAATATGGTGGGAATCTTGTGACAGTTCAGGAGATAATGGTTAATCTGTGGCCTCTGAAGCTAGGCAGTGTGAGTTCTAACCCCAGTTGTCCTACTATTCTTTTACCTTGAGAAAGACCTTGGGTAAATTGTTTAACTTCCTCAACCTTGACTTCTGTAAAACAAGGATAACAATGATACCTATTTTATAACTGTGTTGTAAGGAGTAAATGAGATAGAGTATAAAAGCACTTAACACATTGCCTGACCCAGTGTATTAATAACTAATCAATGTTGGCTATTTCCATTTATCTTTTAATTCTCAGAGTTTAGCACAGTGCCTGACACATCAGTGCTTGGTAATCTATGCTGAATGGCTTTGTAAGAATATTATTAATATTTTGTTTTTCCTAATGGCTTTTCACTTTATCTCTGGTGTCTTATAATTGTTTGGAGGTACCATTCCCTGTTTTGCAATTATTTGCATACAGTCTAATCTCTTTTACTTGACTGCGTAATCTTTGTAGCTGGAGAGATTATTTTACTGAATGTTGTACCCTCCACATAGAGCTTTGAACTTAGCAGCTACTCTGTAACTGGGTTGGTTTGTGTTACTTTGCTTTTGATACAGGAACCTTTCCATATCAAATATCCATTTTGTGAACTCACCTGTTGATGAACTTGTGGGAAGTAAATAACATACTTTGAAACCAATAGGATAATCCAGTGTATAGAGGAGTCCAGCTTACTGAGTAATTATTAGAATTATACAATAGATTCTTTCAATTAGAGAACATAAAAGACAGCTTATCTGAGCATCTTTCTTCTGACTCATTTGGGTAGAATCCAGCAACGTCTCATGGCATGAAAGAGTGTTTTTGCCTCAGTTCTCATTATTACTACCTCTGAATATATATATTATATAATATTTGGTAAACTATATATTTTTCAAAATATTTTTCCTTTGTCTTTTATATCATGGTTGTTATTTGTATCTTTACTACTAAATATATGAATATTCATTTTTCTCTATTCATTTTATGAAACCCCATGATTGGCAATGTGATTTCTGTTGGACAGGGTGACCTGATTCTTCTCAACCTAATTATTTTTTCAGGAAGACGGATTTTTAAGCAGTGGGTCTGAATCACTTCTCTTAGTAATATCAAGTGTTTTTTAAAAATTAATTTATTTTAATTGGAGGCTAATTGTTTACAATATTGTAGTGGTTTTTGCCATACATTGACATGAATCAGCCATGGGTGAACATGTGTTCCCCATCCTGAACCCTCCTCCCACCTCCCTCCCCATCCCATCACTCAGGGGCATCCCAGTGCACCAGCCCTGAGCACCCTGTCTTATGCATCAAACCTGGACTGGCGATCTACTTCATATATGATAATATACATGTTTCAGTGCTATTCTCTCAACTCATCCCACCCTCACCTTCTCTCACAGAGTCCAACAGTCTGTTCTTTATATCTGTGTCTCTTTTGCTGTCTTGCATATAGAGTCATTGTTGCCATCTTTTTAAATTCCATATATACACATTAATATACTGTATTGGTGTTTTTCTTTCTGACTTACTTCACTCTGTATAATGGGCCCCAGTTTCATCCACCTCTTTAGAACTGATTCAAATGCATTCTTTTTAATAGCTGTGTAATATTCCATTGTATATATGTACCACAGCTTTCTTATAAATCATCTACTGATGGACATCTAGGTTGCTTCCATGTCCTGGCTATTGTAAACGGTGCTGCAATGAACATTGGAGTACAGGTATCTCTTTCAATTCTCATTTCCTTGGTGTGTATGCCCAGCAGTGGGATTTCTGGGTCGTATGGCAGTTCTATTTCCAGTTTTTTAAGGAATCTCCACACTGTTCTCCATAGTGGCTGTACTAGTTTGCATTCCCACCAACAGTGTAAGAGGGTTCCCTTTTCTCCATACCCTCTCCAGCATTTATTGTTTGTAGACTTCTGGAAATAGCCATTCTGACCAGCATGAGATGGTATACCTCATTGTGGTTTTGATTTGCATTTCTCTGATAATGAGTGATGTTGAGCATCTTTTCATGTGTTTGTTAGCCATCTGTATGTCTTCTTTGGAGAAATGTCTGTTCAGTTCTTTGGCCCATTTTTTGATTGGGTCATTTATTTTTCTGGAATTGAGCTGCATGAGCTGCTTGTATATTTTTGAGATAAATTCTTTGTCAGTTGCTTTGTTTGCTATTACTTTCTCTCATTCTGAATGCTATCTTTTCACCTTGCTCCTAGTTTCCTTCATTGTGCAAAAGCTTTTAAATTTAATTTGGTCCCATTTGTTTATTTTTGGTTTTATTTCCATTACTCTGGGAGGTGGGTCATAGAGGATCCTGCTGTTATTTATGTCAGAGAGTGTTTTGCCTATGTTTTCCTCTAGGAGTTTTATAGTTTCTGGTCTTACATTTAGATCTTTAATCCATTTTGAGTTTATTTTTGTGTATGGTATTAGAAAATGTTTTAGTTTCCTTCTTTTACAAGTGGTTGACCAGTTTTCCCAGCACCACTTGTTAAAGAGATTGTCTTTTCTCCATTGTATATTCTTGCCTCCTTTGTCAAAGATAAGGTGTCCATAGGTGTGTGGATTTATCTCGGGGCTTTCTATTTTGTTCCATTAATCTATATTTCTGTCTTTGTGCCAGTACCATACTGTCTTGATGACTGTAGCTTTGTAGTATAGTCTGAAGTCAGGCAGGTTGATTCCTCTAGTTTCATTCTTCTTTCTCAAGATTGCTTTGGCTATTTGAGTTTATTTGTATTTTCATACAAATTGTGAAATTATTTCTTCTAGTTCTCTGAAAAATACTTTTGGTAGCTTGATAGGGATTGCATTGAATCTATGGATTGCTTTGGGTAGTATACTCATTTTCACTATATTGATTCTTCTGATCCATGAACATAGTATATTTCTTCATCTACTTGTGTTCTCTTTGATTTCTTTCAGTGGTGTTTTTATATTTTTCTATATATAGGTCTTTTGTTTCTTTAGGTAGATGTATTCCTAAGTATTTTATTCTTTTTGTCACAATGGGGAATATGATTATTTCCTTAATTTCTCTTTCTGTTTTCTTGTTGTTAGTGTATAGGAACGCAAGGGACTTTTGTGTGTTGATTTTATATCCTGCAACTTTACTATGTTCATTGATTCACTTTAGTAATTTTCTGGTTGGTGTCTTTAGGGTTTCCTATATAGAGGATCATGTCATCTGCAAACAGGGAGAGTTTTACTTCTTCTTTTTCTATCTGGATTCCTTTTATTTCTTTTTCTGTTCTGATAGCTGTGGCTAAAACTTCCAAAACTATGTTGAATAGTAGTGGTGAGAGTGGGTACCCTTGTCTTGTTCCTGCCTTTAGGAGAAATGCTTTCAATTTTTCACCATTAAGGATAATGTTTGCTGTGGGTTTATCATATATGGCTTTTATTATGTTGAGGTATGTTCCTTCTATGCCTGCTTTCTGGAGAGTTTTTATCATAAATGGATGTTGAATTTTGTCAAAGGCCTTCTCTACATCTATTGAGATATGGTTTTTAATCTTTCAATTTGTTAATGTGATGCATCACATTTATTGATTTGTGAATATTGAAGAATCCTTGCATCCCTGGGATAAAGCCCACTTGGTCATGATATATTATCTTTTTAATATCTTGTTGGATTCTGTTTGCTAGAATTTTGTTAAGGATTTTTTCATTTATGTTCATCTGTGATATTGGTGTGTAGTTTTCTTTTTTTGTGGCATCTTTGTCTGGTTTTGGTATTAGGGTGATGGTGACCTCATAGAATGAGTTTGGAAGTTTACCCTCTGCAATTTTCTGGAAAAGTTTGAGTAGTATAGGTGTTTCTTTTCTCTAAATTGTTCATAGAATTTGAAGCCGTCTGGTCCTGGGCTTTTGTTTGTTGGAAGATTTCTGATTATAGTTTCAATTTCTGTGCTTGTGATGGGTCTCTTAAGATTTTGTATTTCTTCCTGGTTCACTTTTGGAAAGTTATACTTTTCTAAGTATTTTTCCATTTCGTCCAAGTTGTCCATTTTATTGGCATATAGTTGCTTATAGTAGTCTCTTATGATCCTTTGTATTTCTGTGTTGTCTGTTGTGATTTGTCCACTTTCATTTCTAATTTTGTTGAATTGATAATTCTCCCTTATTTTCTTGATGAGTCTGGCTAACGGTTTGTCTATTTTATTTATCTTCTCAAAGAACCAGCCTTTAGTTTTGATGATTTTTCCTATAGTCTCCTTTGTTTCTTTTTCTTTATTTCTGCCCTAATTTTTATGATTTCTTTCCTTCTACTAACCCTGGGGTTCTTCATTTCTTCTTTTTCTTGTTGCTTTAGGTGTAGAGTTAGGTTATTTGCTTTTACTCTTGTTTCTTGAGGTAAGCTTGTACTGCTATGAACCTTCCCCTTAGCACTGCTTTTCCTGAATCCCATAGGTTTTGGGTTGTCATGTTTTCATTTTCATTTGTTTCTATACATATTTTGATTTCTTTTTTGATTTCTTCTGTGATTTGTTGGTTATTCAGAAGCATGTTTTTTAGCCTCCATATATTTGTATTTTTAGTAGTTTCTTTCCTGTAGTTGACATCTAATCTTACCGCATTGTGATCAGAAAAGAGGCTTGAAATGATTTGAATTTTTTTGAATTTACCAAGGCTAGATTTATGGCCCATGATGTGATCTGTCTTGAAGAATGTTCCGTGTGCACTTGAGAAAAAGGTGAAATTCATTGTTTTGGGGTGAAATGTCCTATAGATACCAGTTAGGTCTAACTGGTCTGTTGTAGCATTTAAAGTTTGTGTTTCCTTGCTAATTTTCTGTTTAGTTGATCTATCCATAGGTATGAATGGGGTATTAAAGTCTCCCAGTATTACGGTGTTGCTGTTAATTTCCCCTTTCATACTTGTTAGCCTTTGCCTTACATATTTTGGTGTTCCTATGTTGGGTGCATACATATTTATAATTGTTATATCTTCTTCGTGGATTAATCCTTTGATCATTATGTAGTGTCCTTCTTTGTCTCTTTCCACAGCCTTTATTTCAAAATCTTTCTTCTGATATGAGTATTGGTACTACTGCTTTCTTTTGGTCTCCATTTGCATGAAATATCTTTTTTCAGACCTTCACTTTCAATCTGTATGTGTCCCTTGGTTTGAGGTGGATCTCTTGTAAACAGCATATATAGGGGTCTTGTTTTTGTATCCATTCAGCCAGTCTTTGTCTTTTGGTTGGGGCATTCAACCCATTTACATTTAAGGTAATTATTGATAAGTATGAACCCATTGCCATTTACTTTGTTGTCTTGGTTTCGAGTTTATACACCCTTTCTGTGTTTCCTGTCTAGAGAAGATCCTTTAGCATTTGTTGAAGAGCTGATTTGGTGGTGTTGAATTCTCCCAGCTTTTGCTTGTCTGTAAAGCTTTTGATTTCTCCTTCATATTTGAATGATATCCTTACTGGGTATGGTAATCTGGGTTGTAGGTTTTTCTCTTTCATCACTTTAAGTATGTCCTGCCATTCTCTTCTGGCCTGAAGAGTTTCTATTGAAAGATCAGCTATTATACTTAAGGGAATCCCCTTGTGTGTTATTTGTTGTTTTTCCCTTGCTGCTTTTAATATTTGTTCTTTGTGTTTGATCTCCATTACTTTGATTAATATGTGTCTTGGGGTGTTTTGCCTTGGGTTTATCCTGTTTGGGACTCTCTGGGTTTCTTGGACTTGGGTGGCTATTTCCTTCCCCATTTTAGAAAAGTTTTCAACTATTATCTCCTCAAGTATTTTCTCATGGTATTTCTTTTTGTCTTCTTCTTTTGGGACTCCTATGATTCAAATGTTGGAGCGTTTAACATCGTCCCAGAGTTCTCTGAGGTTGTGCTCATTTCTTTTAATTATTTTTTTTTCCTCTTTGCTTCATTTATTTCAACCATTCTATCTTCCACCTCACTTATCCTATCTTCTGCCTCTGTTATTCTACTGTTCGTTCCCTCCAGAGTGCTTTTGAACTAAGTTATTGCATTATTCATTGTTGATTGACTCTTTTTTATTTCTTCTAGGTCCTTGTTAAACATTTCTTGCATCTTCACAATCCCTGTCTCTAGTCTATTTACCTGTGACTCCATTTTGTTTTCAAGATTTTGGATCATTTTTACCATCATTATTCTGAATTTTTTTCAGGTAGACTCCCTATCTCCTCCTCTTTTGTTTGGTTTGCTGGGCATTTATCATGTTTCCTTCCTGCTGAATATTTCTCTGCCTTTTCATCTTGTTTAGATTGCTGTGTTTGGGGTCGCCTTTCTGTATGTTAGAAGTTTGTGGTTCCTCTTTATTGTGAAGGTTGCTCTCTGTGGGTGGGGTTGGATGAGTGGCTTGTCAAGGTTTATGGTTAGGGAAGCTTGCATCAGTGTTCTGGTGGGTTGAGCTGGATCACTTCTCTCTGGAGTGCAATGAAGAGTCCAGTAGTGAGTTCTGAGGTGTCTATGGGTTTGGTGTGACTTTTGGCTGCCTGTATTTTAATACTCAGGGTTATGTTCCTGTGTTGTTGGAGAATTAGCTTGGTATGTCTTGCTCTGAAATTTGTTAGCTGTTGAGTGTAGTTATGGAGACTTTTAGATGAGCTTTTGTTGATTAATTTTCCCTGGAGTCAGGAGTTTTCTGGTGTTCTCAAGTTTTGTATTTAAGCCTCCTGCCTCTGGCTTTCAGTCGTATTCTTACAGTAGCCTCAAGACTTCTCCATCCATTCTTCTTTATTTGATGATAAAACATCTGGGTTAATGGTGAAAAGATTTTTTACAGTGAGTGACACCCAGAAAGGTTCACAGAGTTACATGGAGAAGAGAAGAGGGAGGAGGGAGAAGAGGTGACCAGAAGGAGAAGAGGGGGAATCAAAAGGGGAAAGAGCAATCTAGCCAGTAATCAACTCCATATGTGCTCTCCACAGTCTGGAACACTCAGAGAGGTTCACAGAGTTACACAGAGAAGAGAAGAGGGAGGAAGGAGATAGAGGTGACCAGGAGGAGAAGAGGGGGAGTCAAAAGGAGAGAGGCAGATCTAGCAAGTAATCAGTTCCCTAAGTGTTCTCCACAGCACGGAACATGCAAAGAGATTCAGAGTTAGGTAGAGAAGAGAAGGGGGAGGGAGGAGATAGAGGTGACCTCCTTTCAAAGAGAGTGGGCTGCCTTTCTGGGTGCCTGGTGTCCTTTGCCAATGTTCAGAAACTGTTTTGTGGAATTTGCTCAGCATTCAATTGATCTTTTGATGAATTTGTGGGGGAGAAAGTGATCTCCCTGTCCTATTCCTCCACCATCTTAGGACTGCTCCCCAGTAATATCATGTGTTTTTAACTTGCCTTGCTCAATAGATTCCATAAGGATGTGAAAAGACAATTGTTAGATGTGGTTTTTACAGTATTTTTAAGCTTATAGCTTTGCATCCTATACTGATTTATGTATTATTCAGTATTTTTATATATACATTTTCTCTCCAAAGCACTGTTATCTATATATATTTTTCTTAATCCTTTAAATAGTACTGCACTATCCTGTGGTTTTCTAATTTTTGCTCAAAGTTTAACCAGCAAAGAATTTGAGTTGTTTGCACCAGTTATTTGGTTAATTAGTAATAATACTACAAGAGCAATATTCTAGCTTTTTAGTCACATCTGCCCCCCTTTTATTGAAATTTTAAAAAAAAATTAATTTATTTTTTATTGAAGGTAATTGCTTTATAAAATTTTGCTGTTTTCTGTCACACCTCAACATGAGTTAGCCATAGATATACATATATTCCCTTCGTTTTGAAACTCCCTCCTATCTCTTTCCCCATCCCACCACTCTAGGTTGATACAGAGCCCGTTTGAGTTTCCCAAGCCACAGAGCAAATTCTCGTCTGCCACCTATTCCACACATGGCAACATAAGTCTCCATGTTCCTCCCTCCAGACATCTCACCCCTCCCCCACTCTCCCCATGTCCATAAGTCTGTTCCCTATGTCTGTATCTCCATTGTTGCCCTGTAAATAAATTCTTCAGTACAACTTTTATAGATTCTGTGTATATGCATTAGAACATGGTATTTATCTTTCTCTTTCTGACTCACTTCACTCTGTATAATAGGTTCCAGGTTCATCCACTTCATTAGAACTGACTCAAATGCATTCCTTTTTATGACTAATAGTCCATTGTGAATATATACCACAACTTCCTTATCCACTCATCTGTCGATGGACATCTAGGTTGCTTCCATGTTCTAGCTATTGTATATAGTGCTGCAGTGAACAATGGTATACATGTGTGTCTTTCAGTTTTGGTTTCCTCAGGGTATATGCCTAGGAGTGAGATTGCTGGATCATATGGCAGTTTCATTCCTAGTTTTTTAAGGAATCTCCATACCGTCTTCCATAGTGGCTGTATCAGTTTACATTCCCACCAACAGTGCAAGAGCCTTCCCCTTTCTGCACACCCTCTCTAGCATTTATTGTTTGTAGACTTTTTGAGGCCATTCTGACCAGTGTGAGGTAATATGACATCTTATTGTAGTTTTTATTTTATTTCTCTAATAATGAGCGATATTGAGCATCTTTTATGTGTTTGTTAGCCGTCTATATATCTTCTTTGGAGAAATGTCTGTTTAGGTCTTTTTCCAACTCTTTGATTGGGTTGTTTGTTTTTCTGGCATTGAGTTGTATGAGCTGCTTGTATATTTTGAAAATTAATCCTTTGTCAGTTTTTTAATTTGCTATTATTTTCTCCCATCCTGAGGGTTGTCTTTTCACCTTGCTTATAGTTTCCTTTGCTATGCAAAAGCTTTTAAGTTTAATCAGGTCCCACTTGTTTACTTTTGTTTTTATTTCTATTACTCTCGGAGGTGGGTCATAGAGGATCTTGCTTTATGTCATAGAGTGTTCTGCCTATGTTTTCCTCTAAGAGCTTTATAGTTTCTGGTCTTATATTTAGCTCTTTAATCCATTTTTACTTTTCTTTGTGTATGGTGTTAGGAAGTGTTCTAATTTCATTGTTTTACATGTAGCTGTCAAGTTTTCTCAGCACCATTTATTGAAGAGGCTGTCTTTGCCCCATTATATATTCTTGCATCTTGCATTGTATATTCTTGTCAAAAATAAGGTACCTATAGGTGTATGGGTTTATATGTGGGCTTTCTATTTTGTTCCATTGGTCTATATTTCAGTTTTTGTGCCAGTACCATACTGTCTTGATGATTGTAGCTTTGTAGTATAATCTGAAGTCAGGAAGGTTGATTCCTCCAGCTCCATTCACCTTTCTCAAGACTGCTTTGGCTATTCAAGGTCTTTTGTGTTTCCTTATGAATTGTGAAATTTTTTGTTCTAGTTCTGTGAAAAATGCCATTGGCAATTTGATAGAGATTGCACTGAATCTATAGCTTGTGTTTGGTAGTATAGTCATTTTCATGATATTGATTCTTCCTACCCAAGAAGATGAAATATCTCTCCATCTGTTTATGTCATTTTTGATTTCTTTCATCAGTGTCTTATAATTTTCTGTGTACAGTTCTTTTGTCTCCTTAGGTAGGTTTATTCTTAGATACTTAACTATTTTTGTTACAATGGTGAATGGGATTGATTCCTTAATTTCTCTTTCTGATTTTTCATTGTTAGTATATAGACATGCAAGTGGTTTCCGTGTATTGGTTTTGTATCCTGCAACTTTACTGAATTCTGATACTATCTTTAGGGTTTTCTATGTACAATATCATGTTATCTGCAAACAGTGAGAGCTTTTCTTCTTTTCCAATCTGGATTCATTTTATTTCTTTCTCTTCTCTGATTGCTGTAGCTAGGATTTCCAGAACTATGTTGAATAATAGTGGCGAAAGTGGATACCCTTGTCTTGTTCCTGATCTTAGGGGGAATGCTTTCAGTTTTTCACCACTGAGAATAATGTTTGCTGTAGGCTTACCACATATGGCCTTTACTATGCTGAGGTAGGTTCCTTCTATGCCCATTTTTTTGGAGAGTTTTAATATAAATGGGTGCTTAATTTTGTCAAAGGCTTTTTCTGCATCTATTGAGATGATCATATGGTTTTTATGATTCAATTTGTTAATACGGTATATCACACTGACTGATTTTTGTATATTGAAGAATCTTTGCATCCTGGAATAGACCCAACTTGATTATGGTATATGAGCCTTTTGATGTGTTGCTGAATTCTGTTTGCTAAAATTTTGTTGAGGATTTTTGCATGTATGTTCATCAGTGATATTGGCCTGTAGTTTTCTTTTTTTGTGTTGTGTTTGTCTGATTTTGGTATTAGGATGATGGTGGCCTCATAGAATGAATTTGGAAGTGTTCCTTCCTCTGCAATTTTTAAAAAGAGTTTTAGAAAGATAGGCATTAGCTCTTCTCTAAATGTTGGATAGCTCCTGTGAAGCCATCTGGTCTTGGGATTTTGTTTTTTTGGGAGTTTTTTTTTATCATAGCTTCTATTTCAGTGCTTGTAATTGGGTTGTTCATAATTTCTATTTCTTCCTGGTTCAGTCTTGGAAGACTGGAATTTTCTAAGAATCTGTACATTTCTTCCAGGTTATTCATTTTATTGCCATAGGGTTGTTCATAATAGTTTCTTATGATCTTTTGTATTTCTGCATTGTCTGCTGTAACCTCTCCTTTTTCATTTCTAATTTTGTTAATTTGATTTGTCTCTCTTTTGTTCTTGATGAGTCTGACTAAAGGCTTGTCAATTTTATCTTCTCAAAGAACCAGCTTTTAGTTTTATTAATCTTTACTATTGTTTCTTTAATTTCTTTTTCATTTATTTCTGCTCAGATCTTTATGATTTCTTTCCTTCTACTAATTTTGGGGGATTTTTGTTCTTCTTTTTCCAGTTGTTTTAGGTGTAAAGTTAGGTTGTTTGATATTTTTCTTGTCTCTTGAGGTAGGATTGTATTGCTATAAACTTCCCTTTTAGAACTGCTTTTGCTGCATCCTGTAGGTTATGAGTTGTTGTGTTTTCATTGTCATTTGTTTTTAGAATTTTTTATTTCTCTTTTGATTTCTTCAGTAATCTGTTGGTTATTTAGAAATGTGTTGTTTAGTCTTCATGTGTTTGTGTTTCTTACACTTTTTCCCCTTGTAATTGATACCTAGTCTCATAGCATTGTGCTTGGAGAAGATGCTTGATACAATTTCAATTTTCATAAATTTGCTTAGGTTTGATTTGTGACCTAAGATGTAGTTTATCCTGGAGAATGTCCCATGTGCACTTGAGGAGAATGTATATTCCATCTGCATTTGGATGGAATGTCCTGAAGATATCAATGAGAACCATCTCATCTAATGTATCAGTTAAGACTTGTGTTTCCTTATTTTCTGTTTTGATGATCTGTCCATTGGTGTGAGTGAGGTGTTAAAATCTCCTACTATTATTGTGTTACTGTCAATTTCTCCTTTTATGTCTGTTAGTGTTTGTCTTATGTATTGAGGTGGTCCTATGTTGGGTACATAGATATTTATGATTGTTACGTTTTCCTCTTGGAATGATGCCTTGATTATTATGTAGTGTCCTTCCTTATCTCTTGTAATCTTTATTTTAAGGTCTATTTTATCTGATATGAGGATTGCTACTCTGTCTTTCTTTTGCTTCCCGTTTGCATGGAATATATTTTTCCATCCTCTCACTTTTCAGTCTATATGTGTCTTGAGGTCTGAAGTGGATTTCTTGTAGACAGCATATATATGGGTCTTGTTTTTATATCCATTCAGCATCTGTGTCTTTTGGTTGGAGCATTTAATCCATTTACATTTAAAGTAATTATTGATATATATGTTACTATTGCCATTTTCTAATTGTTTGGGGTTGATTTTGTAGGTCTTTTTTCTTCGGTTGTATTTCTTGACTACATATATATCCCTTTAACATTTGTTGTAAAGCTGGTTTGGTGGTACTGAATTCTCTTAACTTTTGCTTGTCTGAAAAGCTTTTTATTTCTTCATCAATTTTGAATGAGATCCTTGCTGGGTACAGTAATCTTGATTGTAGATTTTTCCCTTTCAATACTTTAAATATATCCTGACATTCCCTTCTGGCCTGCAGAGTTTCTGCTGAAAGATCAGCTGTTAAGAGTATGGGGTTTCCTTTGTATGTTACTTGTCGCTTCTCCCTTGCTGCTTTTAATATTCTTTCTTTGTGTTTAGTCTTTGTTAGTTTGATTAGTATGTGTCTTGGCGTGTTTCTCCTTGGGTTTATCCTGTATGGGACTCTTTGTGCCTCTTGGACTTGATTGACTATTTCCTTTTCCATATTGGGGAAATTTTCAACTATAATCTCTTCAAAAATTTTCTCATACACTTTCTTTTTCTCTTCTTCATCTAGGACCCCTATAATTCAAATGTTGGTGCATTTGATATGGTCCAGAGGTCTCTGAGACTGTCCTGAGCTCTTTTCATTCTTTTTACTTTATTCTGCTCTTCAGAAGTTATTTCCACCATTTTATCTTCCAGCTCACTAATTCATTCTTCTGCTTCAGATATTCTGCTATTGATTCCTTCTAGAGTATTTTTACTTTCAGTAATTGTGTTGTTTGTCTCTGTGTATTTATACTTTAATTCTTCTAGGTCTTTGTTAATTGATTCTTACATTTTCTCCATTTTGTTTTCAAGGTTTTTGATCATCTTTACTATCATTATTCTTAATTCTTTTTCAGGTAATTTGCCTATTTCCTCTTCATTTATTTGGACTTCTGTGTTGCTAGTTTGTTCCTTCACTTGTGTAGTATTTCTCTGCCTTTTCATTATTTGTTTAGTTATTGTGTTTGAGGTCTCCTTTTCCCAAGCTTGGAGGAAAGTTGAATTCTTTCCTTGAAGAAGGTTGAATTCTTTCTTCCTTTTGGTTTCTGCTCTTCAGGTTGGTCCAGTGGTTTGTGTGAGCTTTGTATAGGAAATTTGTGCTGAGTTTTTGTTCCTATGTTTGTTTTTCCTCTGATGGGAAAGGCTGAGTGAGGTGGTAATCCTGTCTGCTGATGATTGGGTTTGTATTTTCGTTTTGTTTGTTCTGTAGATGAGGTGTCCTGCACAGGGGCAACTAGTGGCTGGGTGATGCCGGGTCTTGTATTCAAGTGGTTTCCTTTGTGTGAGTTCTCACTATTTGATACTCCCTAGTGTTAGTTCTCTGATAGTCTAGGGTCTTGGAGTCAGTGCTCCCACTCCAAAGGCTCAAGGCTTCATCTCTGGTCAGGAATGAAGATGCCACAAGCGGTTTCTTATGGCATTAAGTGAGATTAAAACAAATATCCAAAAATGAGAAACCAAAGATGAATCCCAGGCCAATGACAGTTACAAAATCAGGCAGATAATAATTAAAATAATGGAATTTACACATTTACATATACACCCATGAGCAAAGTGAAAACAGTCCAACAAAAATAAAGTACAGTATATTGACCCAGCGAACAAAGGAAATAAAAAATTATATGTACCAGTTAAGAACAAAACTGACTTAAGCACAAACTGGAAAACAAAACTAAAGCAAGGTGCCAAGTGGAGAATAAAGCAATGAAAACAAATCTAATAAATATGTTGAGAGGAAAGGAAAGAAGGAAAAGAAAGAAAGAATAGATATGTAAAGTTAAATAGAGGTAGATGAAGATTTATACGTTAAAGATTAACTCTCAGGGGAAAAGAACAGTAGGAAAGGTAAACAAAGGAATAAGTGTAGAAAAAAATATAATAGGTTTAAAAAATTAAAATTATAAAAAAGGGAAAAGAAAAAAAAAAAGGAAAAAGAAAGAAAAAAAAGAAAATTCCACAGAACTGCAGAAGCCCAGTGTAGAGGCAGAGGCTTATAACAATAATAGAAAGTGTGACTCAATATACACATATACATGTACACCCCTAGGCAAAATCAAAACAGTCCAACAAATATAAAGTACAATAGATTGACCCAGCGAACAAAGGAAAGCAAAAATTATATCTACCAGGACAAAACTAATTAGAGCACAAACTGGAAAACAAAACTAAAGCAAGGTGCCAATTAGGGAATAAATAATGAAAATAAAACTAACAAATATGTTAGAGAGGAAAGGAGAGAAAGAAAAGAAAGAAAGAACAGACATGCAATTTAAATAGAGGTAGATAAAGTAGATTTATATACATTAAAGATTAACTGCAAAGCGTAAAGAACAGTAGGAAAAAAAACAAACAAAAGAATAAATGTAGAAAAAATAATAGGTTTAAACATTAAAAACTAAAATTAAAAAAGAGAAAAGAAAAAATGAGGAAAACTCCACAGAACTGAAAAAGCCCAAAATAGAGGCACAGGTTTATGACAATAAAAAATGTGACTGAGGAAAAAAAAAAAAGCTCAAACTTAATTGGATTTCTTCATGCCAATAAAATCTACAACGGGGGGGAAGAAAAGAAAAAAAAATCTGAAAGAATTTACAAAACAAGTAAAAAAATAAGAATAATAAATGTTTTTCTTGAGTTACTGCTGTCAGTCCTTTCCCTCGCTGAGAGTCACAGTCCATCTTAACTCTCTAGGATGCCCTCCAATACTCTGCTGATCTCTGGACCTGCTATGGAGGCAGCTCAGATTCTAATCTGGTCCTACTCCTGTGTGTTCCTGCCTCCATTGTCCACAGTTATCAGGGCTAGTGCATTTTCTTTTGTGGGAACTCTCATTGGCCTTTTATATATTCCATAGACACAGAGTCTGCTTAGTTAATTGTGTGGATTTAATCTGTAGCTTTTACAGCTGGTGGGAAGGTTTTGGGTCTTCTTTCTTAGCCACACTGCCCCTGGGTTTCAATTTCCACCTCTGGATATGGGTCGTCCACTAGGGTTTGCTCCTGGGGCTGCCTTGGAGGACTTGGGTTTGCCCCTGAGGGCCATATTTGGAGGTTGTGCAGCTGCTTGGGTTGTAGGGGTTCTGGTGGAACCAGGTACTCAGGGGGTGTTGGCAGCTAGGGCAGCAGGAAATATAGTGCTCTAGAAGGGTATGGCAACCAGTATTAGCCAATACGCTCCAGTATTCTTTTCCGGAGAACCTCTTTTCTGACACAGAAGTCTGGCAGGCCACAGTCTGCAGGGTTATACAGAGTTGGACTCGACCGAAGTGACCCTACACGCATAGACACAAGACTTTTTTTTGCCTGTGGTAGCTCTGGCCCAGTGAGAGTTGAGCGTGAAGTTGGTACAGCTGTTTGGCTTGTGGGGACCCCGGTGGCTCCAAGTGTGCAGGGACACGGACTGCCTCTGCCACAGGTGTTATGGCCGTATGAGTCTTTTTTCCAGTCTTTTGTAGCTGTTGATCAGAAGGCCTCTTTGGCCAGTCTTTCTCTGTAGCTCTGCCCATTCAGGCACATAGAGGGGGCCCCCCTGGCTGAGGTCCTACTCTGAAGATTGGTGCATCAGGCACTTAAGGGGTCACTCTGGGTGGGGTCCTACTCTGCAGTTCACTGCATCAGGCATTTGATGGGCCAGCCTCTCTATTGTTCAACTGCAGATGCTGTCCTGAGCTGGGGAAGAGAGGCTATGGTGATAGCTCCAACCACTATGCATGACTTAGCAGTATGGCCTTGCCTCCATGGGTGCCTGGCTTTCCTCCACAGGCATTTTCCACCATGATCTCCTCCCTCACATCCCCTCAATCCGTCTCTCTGCAGTCAACAGCAGCCCTTGCCCTGGGATTGTTCCACAATCCCTAAACTCCAGCTCCCAGACACTGCCCCTTCCAGGAGACTTGTATTCCTGTTCTGGGTATGTATGGCTGTGGCAAGGACTGTCTGATTCTCATTCCATTTAGGGTGCCACAGATCAGCTGTTTCACTCTCAGCCTTAAATATTTCTCCTCTGATTCATACAGTTGCCCCAATTTGGGGATTGGACCCCTGCTTCAGTTCCCCCACCCGCTGAGGGCAGGTCCCTTTATACTAACACTCCTGTTTTTCCCCAGTTCCTTCATCCTACCAAGTTTTGGATGGTTCTGTATATTCTTTTCCACTGGTCAGGTACTCTTGTCCGCTCTCAGCTTCTACTCTGCATGCACGTCTGTGTCTGAAGGTGTATTTCTGATATATCTGAGGAGAGAGATGTACTCCACCTCCATCTACTCCTCCACCATCTTTTTCTCCCCTTCCCCCCCCCCGCCTTTATGCACCATAAAATCAGGTCTCAAGAAGATTCCTTAAAAAACTGGAAATAGGAAAAAAAAAAAAAAAAAACTGGAAATAGAACTGCCTTATGATCCAGCAATCCCACTGCTGGGCATACACACTGAGGAAACCAGAAGGGAAAGAGACACGTGTACCCCAATGTTCATCGCAGCACTGTTTATAATAGCCAGGACATGGAAGCAACCTAGATGCCCATCAGCAGATGAATACATAAGAAAGCTGTGGTACATATACACAATGGAGTATTACTCAACCATTAAAAAGAATACATTTGAATCAGTTCTAATGAGATGGATGAAACTGGAACCTATTATACAGCGTGAAGTAAGCCAGAAAGAAAACCACCAATACAGTATACTAACGCATATATATGGAATTTAGAAAGATGGTAACAATAACCCTGTGTACGAGACAGCAAAAGAGACACCGATGTATAGATCAGTCTTATGGACTCTGTGGGAGAGGGAGAGGGTGGGGAGATTTGGGAGAATAGCATTGAAACATGTATAATATCATGTATGAAACGAGTCACCAGTCCAGGTCCGATGCACGGTACTGGATGCTTGGGGCTGGTGCACTGGGACGACCCAGAGGGAGGGTAGGGGAGGGAGGAGGGAGGAGGGTTCAGGATGCGGAACGCGGGTATACCTGTGGCAGATTCATTTCGATAGTTGGCAAAACTAATACAATAGTGTAAAGTTTAAAAATAAAATAAAATTTAAAAAATAAAAATAAAATAAAATAATACTGTGAATGAGGGAAAAAAAAAAAAGAAGAAACAGACAAGTAAAAATAAGTTTGATGAAGGCTTATCCTGTCCATGTAGGTGCATTTCATTTTAAACCCACCCTATATTTAGTCATGAAAATCGGAGCATAGGGCGGTCCTAAGATGGTGGAGGAATAGGACGGGGAGACCACTTTCTCCCCCACAAATTCATCAAAAGAACATTTGAACGCTGAGTAAATTCCACAAAACAACTTCTGAATGCTGGCAGAGGACATCAGGCACCCAGGAAAGCAGCCCACTGTCTTCAAAAGGAGGTAGAAAAAATATAAAAGATAAAAAGAGAGACAAAAGAGGTAGGGACGGAGATCCGTCCTGGGAAGAAAGTCTTAAAAAAGAGAGAAGTTTCCAAACACCAGGAAACACTCACTGGCGAGTCTGTGACGAGCCTTGGAATCTCAGAGGGCAGCATAACTGGGAGGAAAAATAATTAAAACCCACAGATTACATGCCCAATGGTAACTCCCACTGGAGAAGCAGCTCAGATGCCCGCATCTGCAACTAGCAGTGCGGGGGCTGGGCAGGGAGCCACAGGCTGCATTGCTTAGAGTAAGGACCAGGCCTGAATGCCCCGAGGGAAATCTGAGGGAACTAACTTGAGATAGCAAACCAGACTGTGGGATAGCTATCCAGTGAAAACCCCTAACCTAAGACACCTCCAGGCCAGCTCACAGAAAAAAGGACTGAGCAGAGCTAGCTGGCTGCAGACTGGCCCATCCCCCACCAGAGACAGGCAGGTGAGGGCAGCCAGAGCCAGAAGGGGGCAGTTGCGGCCCCAGAGAGGCATCCTATACCAAACTGCAAGCAGGCTTCATTGCTAACCAAGACTTCTTGGGATTCTGGACAGTCGACATCCGCCTGAGAAGGTGTGCTGGTTGTACACCCAGAAAACTGAGCAGCAGGGACGGGGGAGGTGATAAATCGCAGTGACTGCGCTCACCAAACACCTGGTCACCTGAGCTGCTCGGACCTGGGAAGGGCACAAAACGCAGGCCCAACCGAGTTTGCACCTTTGAGGCGTACCCGAGAACCTGAACCTGAGTGGCTTAGACCTGGGAAGTGCATACAACCCAGGGCCGGCCTCAGGCAGTTCCCAGCAGAACAACTTAGAGGCTAAACAGTGTAGACAGGGAAAGCACACACGCCGTGAGCAGGGGTAAACCCAGTGTGGCTGAGACACTGTGAGCACTCCCCACACACGCCAGTGATATTTGTTTGCAGTGTTCCTCCCTCCCCACAGCACGACCAAACAAGTGAGCCTAAAAAAGTGTCCACCACCGCCTCCTTGTGTCAGGGCAGAAATTAGACACTAAAGAGACCAGCAAACAGAAGAAGCTAAAATAGAGGGAACCACCCTGGAAGTGACAGATGGAGAAACCTTGAGGCTACTGTAAGAATAAGACTGAAAACCAGAGGCAGGAGGCTTAACTCCAAATCCTGAGACCAGAGAACTCCTGACTCCAGGGAACATTAATCGATAGGAGCTCATCAAATGCCTCCATACCTACACTGAAACCAAGCTCCACCCAAGGGCCAACAAGTTCCAGAGCAAGACATACCACGCAAATTCTCCAGCAACAGAGGAACATAGCCCCGAGCTTCAATATACAGGCTGCCCAAAGTCTCACCAAACCCAATGACATCTCATAACTCATTACTGGACACTTCATTGCACTCTAGAGAGAAGAAATCAGCTCCACCCACCAGAACACCAACACAAGCTTCCCTAACCAGGAAACCTTGACAAGCCACCCGTCCAACCCCACCCACAGTAAGGAAACTCCACAATAAAGAGAACCCCACAAACTGCCAGAATATGGAAAGTGAAAGTGAAGTTGCTCAGTCATGTCTGACTCTTTGCGACCCCATGGACTGTAGCCTATCAGGCTCCTCCATCAGTGGGATTTTCCAGGCAAGAGTGCTGGAGTGGATTGCCATTTCCTTCTCCAGGGGATCTTCCTGACCCAGGAATCGAACCCGGGTCTCCCGCACTGCAGGCAGACACTTTACCATCTGAGCCACCAGGGAAGCCATTGAATACGGAAAGGCCACACCAAACACAGCAATATAAACAAGATGAAGAGGCAGAGAAATACCCAGCAGTTAAAGGAACAGGATAAATGCTCAGCAAACCAAACAAAAGGAAGAGATAGGGAATCTACCTGATAAAGAATTCCAAATAATGATAGTGAAAATGATCCAAAATCTTGAAAACAAAATGGAGTTACAGATAAATAGGCTGGAGACAAGGATTGAGAAGATGCAAGAAAGGTTTAACAAGGACCTAAAAAGTGAAGTGAAGTCGCTCAGTCGTGTTGCTGGATATTTTTGAGATTAATTCTTTGTCACTTGCTTCGTTTGGTATTATTTTCTCCCATTCTGAAGGCTGTCTTTTCACCTTGCTTATAGTTTCCTTTGTTGTGCAGAAGCTTTTAATTTTAATTAGGCCCCATTTGTTTATTTTTGCTTTTATTTCCAAAACTCTGGGAGGTGGGTCATAGGGGATCCTGCTGTGATGTATGTCGGAGAGTGTTTTGCCTATGTTCTCCTCTAGGAGTTTTATAGTTTCTGGTCTTACATTTAGATCTTTAATCCATTTTGAGTTTATTTTTGTGTATGGTGTTAGAAAGTGTTCTAGTTTCATTCTTTTACAAGTGGTTGACCAGTTTTCCCAGCACCACTTGTTAACAATGGAGAAAAGACAATATCTTTAACAAGTGGTGCTGGGAAAACTGGTCAACCACTTGTAAAAGAATGAAACTAGAACACTTTCTAACACCATACACAAAAATAAACTCAAAATGGATTAAAGATCTAAATGTAAGACCAGAAACTATAAAACTCCTAGAGGAGAACATAGGCAAAACACTCTCCGACATACATCACAGCAGGATCCCCTATGACCCACCTCCCAGAGTTTTGGAAATAAAAGCAAAAATAAACAAATGGGGCCTAATTAAAATTAAAAGCTTCTGCACAACAAAGGAAACTATAAGCAAGGTGAAAAGACAGCCTTCAGAATGGGAGAAAATAATACCAAACGAAGCAAGTGACAAAGAATTAATCTCAAAAATATATAAGCAACTCCTGTAGCTCAATTCCAGAAAAATAAATGACCCAATCAAAAAATGGACCAAAGAACTAAACAGACATTTCTCCAAAG
Source organism: Bos taurus (assembly GCF_002263795.3). Lineage (NCBI taxonomy): Eukaryota > Metazoa > Chordata > Mammalia > Artiodactyla > Bovidae > Bos > Bos taurus. The sequence goes on from NC_037357.1 coordinate 99,324,572, forward strand.
AAGACATACAGATGGCTAACAAACACATGAAAAGATGCTCAACATCACTCATTATCAGAGAAATGCAAATCAAAACCACAATGAGGTACCGTTTCACGCCAGTCAGAATGGCTGCTATCCAAAAGTCTACAAGCAATAAATGCTGGAGAGGGTGTGGAGAAAAGGGAACCCTCTTACACTGTTGGTGGGAATGCAAACTAGTACAGCCACTATGGAGAACAGTGTGGAGATTCCTTAAAAAAACTGGAAATAGAATTGCCATATGACCCAGCAATCCCACTGCTGGGCATACACACCAAGGAAACCAGAATTGAAAGAGACACATGTACCCCAATGTTCATCACAGCACTGTTTATAATAGCCAGGACATGGCAGCAACCTAGATGTCCATCAGCAGACGAGTGGATAAGAAAGCTGTTGTACATATACACAATGGAGTATTACTCAGCCATTACAAAGAATACATTTCAATCAGTTCTAATGAGGTGGATGAAACTGGAGCCTATTATACGAGTGAAGTCAGCCAGAAAGAAAAACACCAATACAGTATAATAACGCATATATATTGAATTTAGGAAGATGGTAACGATAACCCTGTATGCAAGATAGCAAAAGACACACAGATGTATAGAACAGTCTTTTGGACTCTGTGGGAGAGGGCAAGGGTGGGATGATTTGGGAGAATGGCATTGAAGCATGTATATTATCATATGTGAAATGAACTGCCAGTCCAGGTTCGATGCATGATACAGGGTGCTCGGGGCTGGTGCACTGAGATGACCCAGAGGGATGGTATGGGGAGGGAGGTGGAAAGGGTGTTCAGGATGGGGAACACATGTACATCCATGGTGGATTCATGTCAATGTATGGCAAAACCAAAAGAATATTGTAAAGTAATTAGCCTCCAATTAAAATAAATAAATTTATATTAAAAAATAAATTCCATCAGACCAAAAAAGAAAAAATTGGAGCATAAATTGATTATATTTTTATAATATAAAAATTTGTAGAAATTATCTTTCTCTAGTTTGTATTTTTATTTAGTTATTGAATTTACCTTTATTGACCATCTCTTATGTTCAGCTAAATGAGATTCAGATTTGTATAACTTGAATTTTCTAAAATAAGATCTGCCTATTTGAACACAGTGTCCATAGGAACATAAATTTATCAAAAAAGAAATGAGGAAAAAATGAGAATTTGGAGTGAGGTTATAACTTGGGCGTTGATATTTAGATGAACATCTCCATCTTCGCAATCCCAAATAAAATGACTGCAAAATTTTTAAATATGGAGAAGTCACACTTCATCTTAGCCAAAAGGCTGACAAGCAGTGGAGAGTCCATAATAGTGTTGAAGGCCAGGGAGAAGTTCCATCTTCATGCTGCAAATGGTGAAGGATTTCAACTGGATACAGTGCAGGTGGTCATTTTTAAGAATTATACCAAAACCAATGTGAAATTTCACTTCCTGAGGAAGTGACAAGAATGGAGTTGGGCGGTTCTGACAATCTGTAGGGACTTCCACTGGGCTTACTTTCATAGCTATTGATGGATTAAGAGTGTTACTAGGAGGCCCCCTCAGTAATAGTCACACTGCGGGAAAAAGCAGTCCCTACATTAGGGCGTTTCTCTGATGTGGCAGGCAATGAACATGAAGGACTGGCTATACAAGCTCTGTTCCCAGAGTGGAAGTCGGTCAATTTATAAAATTTTTTCATGGAAAAACCTGAAGTTTTTCCTGCAGGGACTCTCCATGGCCCCTGCTTCTTTTAATAGGCTGTGTATGAATTTCTATCAACCAGCTTCCCACTGACAGGAGGAATTAGAACACTGGAATTGGCAGTGAAGGAAGGAAAGAAGACCTGCCCACCCTAGTTTTAGAAAAACATCAGTCTAGATACACTGCTCTTTATTCAAGAATGAACAAAGAAACCCAAGAGAAGGTTTCTGAAAAGGCTCTGTAACATAAATGGAGAAGAACATAGTATTTAAGGGGCAGAGGAAGACAAATATTTATTTTAAAAAGATGTTTCCCATAAGAAAATGAATATTTTTGATAATTTGCTTTGTGCTTCCTATTAAGTGGAAAGAAGTATATGAAACAAAGTGGTTAAAGCAAACTGAAGTGAAGGTTAGAAGGAGACAAGAGAACAAGAGAATACATTTAAAATATTGCTGAATGAGCCTGTAGGTGAAAAGGCAAAGGGAGTTCACTAAAGAAGGAAAACAATGTGAGGAAACTAAAAAGCACTATATATAGTAAAAAAAAAAAAAAAAAGAAAAGAAAAAGAAAAGAAAAGAAAGAAAAGAAATGAGAAAATGATATGGAAGAGGCAAACTTGAAAAATTCTCCCAGAATGCAGAGGAAAAGGTTAGATATGAGAGCAGTGAGATAGGTAATGAAAGGCTGGACAAAAGGTGGAGCTCCTATAATATAGACAGTTGCTCCTAAAGAATTAAAAGCTAGATTAAAAGCAATCAAATCAATTAAGCGTGCTATGCTGCTGCTAAGTCGCTTCAGTCGTGTCCAACTCTGTGTGACCTGAGACAGCAGCCGACAAAACCAACTTTCTCAGCTAGACTGAATGCTTAGTGTGTACCAGAGAAAATAATAAAAGAGAAACCAATAAGCAGATATAGTCTGGCATTTTTTAATGTTAATTTCAACGGCAATGCAAAGAAATTACCTAACATCCTGAGAGAAAAAGTAGTTTAACCCTCCAAATAAAGAGAAGTTGACATCAGAATGCTATGCAAATTAAATGCCAGGAGACAGTGAAGCAGTGTCTCTAACTTTTAGAGGAAAATGTATGTGACCCAAAAGTTCTAGACTCAGCCAAGGTATTATTAATGAAAGCAGCAGAAAGATTTTCTCAGATACATGATTTCTCATAAACATGCCATTCACAATCTTTTCCTGAGAAAGTTGCTTGAACTCCAGCCAATCATAAAGCAAATTAAATGGTTCAACCTTGGGGGAAGTCATAAAATGAAAGGGTTAGTGGTAAGCAACGGAAACAAACTTATGAGTAAATTACAAAATATAAATAAAGTTGAAAACAGATTGTAAGCATTTTAAATGTTTATTTAAAGATAAAAGCACAATAAACAGTAAAATGACAAATGCAAGATAGGGATATAAAAAGAAAAAAATACATTATTTTTGTCCATTCGAGGGCATTGTTCCAATAGATGTTAATTTTTGGAATTAACACTTGAACTGACAATTCTTTACAAATTAAAAACAATGAATAGAATTGAAATCTCTCGAACCTGTAAATATTCCTTCTTTAACTCTGCTTAATCAACATATACATGAAATTGTATATAGATTGGTGGTGGGATTTTGTGGCATATAAATCTTCAGTGAGTATGGGCATGAAAACATATGCATTTAAAAATATATATATATAATTTGGCATAATAAGGAAAATACAATTTTTTTTAAAAGTATATGTAATTTGACATAGAATCACAATTATGTTAAGAAAAGACATTAATAAAACAGTGGGTTTTGGGTAGTGGAAATATCCTATACTTCTTTCTGTTCCTATTTTCATATTTGTGTAATGCATATGTATTAATTTTTAGTGGGAAAATAAACATTAAAATAAAAAATCCTATCGATATAGCAGAGTTATAATTAAAGCAAATCTGTGGTATTGAATACTTTTATCTTTTCCCCCCAAATTAAACTTAAGGCATTAGAAAAAAGTACCAAAAAAAAAAAAAAAACAGATACCCAAGAACTGAAGGAAAAAACAAACTTAAAAGCAGCATTTTATAAATCAGTAAGCAGAAAAGATTTGAACAAGAGATCAAAGAGTTGAGTCTTAAAAACATACAACAGAATTAACACACTTCTAGTTTGTTGCTCAGGAAAGCAAACCATAATACACAAAATAATGTATTTAAATCACAAACTCAGAGGAAGTAAAATGCACTGCTTATGCTAATTATGATGTGAAATGAGTTTTATAGTAAATACTAATTAGTAAAGCTGACTCAAGGAGTACAATGCTGGAATTGGCCAAAACTATGGAAATGTTAGGGGAAAACCTCTAGAGAGCTACTTCAGTTGTTAAACTGTTTCCTAGTAGTAGGATTTTGAACTTTTTCCCCCTGTTTGTGCTCTTTAGTAGTCTCAAAAATTCCACAATAAGCAGGTACTCATTTTGATGTCAGATACGAATAAAGACCAGCTGAAGAAACAGAATCCTCCCATCTCTCAAGACAAAGTGGGCAATTTGTTCCTTTTGAGCTTTAAAGATAGAATTAACTGCCTTTCTAAAATTTAAGTGAAGCGAAATATTGATGTGCAGTGTGAAAGGACTGCCAAGGTTCAGGGAGCCCAGCCCATTAATGGGCATGAGAGACCTGGTGACTCTGGACTGACTGATGGCCCAGGGACCACATGACAAATTGAAATTCTAGATCCCTGGCTGTCTTCATGGCTCTCTGAACTTCCAGAACAGGACAGTAGACAAACCAAGTGCCATACAAATATGAATGCTAAATAATCTATCTCTACAACTCAATGAACTATCTATGACTTTAGTAGAAAACGACTTACAAACGGCTCAAATTTTGCACATCTGGATCATGATGTTTGTTTTTGTTTTGTGGGTTTTTTTCATTTTTTTTCTTGTTTTCATTATTTTTTTTCTATTAATTTTTAACTAGTAACATTAACAGATAAAGTGTTCTTTACTGCTTTCATGAAATAAGTAAAAGGAAGATTGTGATTTTTGACTTCTGCCACTCTGGATATACTACACTCAGAAAAGACTATTGCTCACTTCCATTCCTAAAGAAATAATGGCAAAGCTCTCACATGTTAGAAACACTGCAGAGTATAGTCTATGCATTTGTCATCAAAAATGTAGAGGGAGACGAGCAGGTTAAGAAAAGTATTTTCTCCATGTAAAAAGATCCTTTTTTTGGAACAGAACTTTAATTTTAATATGTGTATATCCTATTTGTCTTACTGATTTTATGCTTACAAATGTAAACATTCATTTACACTTGTTTTTAAAGTGCCCACTTGGTAATGTCACTTTGCTAGGATCACATTGATGACACTGTGTTCTCCACAGAGCTTATGTTGTGAGAAAGGTAAATGACAGAGGATGTTAGAACGTCATGAGCAGAGATTTGTACAAAGTGTGATAAGGGCATCACAACAGCAAGAGTGTGACTAAGGCTGTGTTTCCCTGTGTTTCTAAAGAACTTGAGCTCACTGAATTGTGCTGTGCATGCATGTGTGCTCAGACACCTGACTATTTGGAATCCCATGGACTATAGCCCACCAGGCTCCTCTGTCCATGGGATTTTCCAGGCAAGAATACTGCAGTGGGCTGCCATTTCGGGATAGGCTACCCACTCCAGTATTCTTGCCTGGAGAATCCCCATGGTCAGAAGAGCCTGGCGCGCTACAGTCCGTGGGGTCACAAAGACACAACGGGCAACTAAACTAAGCACAGCACAACTTTAAGAAACACCGTCTTGAGTATTTGTGGCTCGTGTTGGTATATCACAGAACATGTGAGATAAAAAGAAATCTGAGAAACTTTGTACAACTCATTATTTACCAAATATGTGTGTCCATGGAACCCACTTTCCTAAAATTGTTTATCAAAAGCTCAGGGCTCCAGTGGGTTGAGGGACACACTGTGAACAATGTCTATCTAAAGCATACATTAAATGGAAAAAAAAAAAAAAAACCTTCCTAACTCAAAACACTGGCTTAATTTTTGAATGTTTTCTGTCTTGCAAAATGTAATTAAATCGCACCTTTAACACTGCATCAACTTCTTTTGTTCTAAGCAAAGCGAAGCTCTTTAGCTACAGCTTTCTTTTTCTCAAATGACTAGATTCCCAGCAAAGAAGAAATCTATGCTATACTCAGTATTATTCATAGGAAATATGAACTGTCAAGTCCCTGGTAGGGCTCGATCTTTTTTATTTATTCCTTTTATTATCGATGACATCTACTGGCAGAGTATACGTGGCTTTTCAACCTTGCCTTGTCTTGTAAATTAACCAGGAGTGCTAGACTAGGATGGCTTAATTTTCTAGTCTCTTACTAGTATCTGCCCCTTTGCTCAGGTATTATCATTTACTGCCAGTTGTTAATAAAGTCAGTTATTCATTCACATTATTCCAAGAAATCTTTGCTGAGTGCCTGCTCTATTCCAGGCACTCTTCTAACATCAGGTGTATATACAGTGTGAAGGAGAATCACAAGCATGTAAACTTACAACCTAGTGGGGAAGATAACCAATGAACACATTATATTAACAATACAATCTCAAACAAGGCTAAGTGCTAGAATGAAATCAAAATAGTAAACCAAGGATTTTTTTCCTCTTAGGTGAGGTGAACACTTACAAACTGGTGGTCAGGGAGGGCTTCTCTGTGGAGGAGACTTCTGAACTGAGAACCAGATGGTGAAGAGCCAGCTGATTTTTCTGGATCCTCATAAACAGGCACAAAGGAAACTAGAGAAGTCTGGAGTATGCTAGGCCTCTTTTCATTGATTTAGTTTTCAAAAGTGATTTTCCATTTTAAAAATGGAATTTCTCATCCAGTAATGGGACTCCTAGACTTAAGTATGTGCTTTGGCTGGCAAAATTAAATTTCCTAATTCAAATGTTTTCCCTAAAATGTGGGTTCATTTTAATTTCTCAAGGAGGACTGCTGTTTGCCAAGTGGGCAGCTGAAGCTCTTCTTTGTTTCTGCCCTTCTGGAGAATGATTTTTCTAAGTGGTATACATTTGCCTTTGTAAAGAATCAGAGCAATTTGAATGAAGAATTGCTATTAAATGCTGGTTATCTGAAGAGCTTTACAGTTATCCAAGTGTTGTGAGGAAGTTCAGTTCAGAATCAAAACCCATCTCAGTGGTTTTAAGATTCCACCAGTTTGGCTCCTGTCATTCTAAGCTACCCGACAGTCCCCCCCACCCTTATTATGACTATTAACTCATTTTTATCTAAACCTATTTCCTCTTAGATGAAACGATACTGTTAGTTTATCTTTAGAAAGAAATTGCAAGTTGAACAGTCACAAATTTAAGAATTTAACAACAACCCATAGGGATTATAGAACTCCTATAATAACAAATAGATTTTGGCAATAAACAGAACAAGTCACCTAGCTTATTTCTAAAATTCAACATTCCTTGCCCTCCCCCCCTTTTTTAAGACAGGAGGGTGACTTTAGTCACCAATTGCTCAAAAACACAGGCTGCAGAGAACAAGGATTTGGATTAGCGAACTTGAACCCTATGGAACTCTATCTTCTTTACGGACTACCCTGGCACAACTGGGCTAGGAGGAAACCCCTAATAACATTAAGGATAGTTCCCTTAGCCCTCCTCCCATCCCACTGCACCCCACCCTACCAGCCAGAAGCAGAAGTCTTACGAAGAGGTTTTGAGGAGAACATCCTGTTCTGGTTTCTTCTGTTCCAATGGGCTTGCCAAACACCTCCTTGACCTGGGACACAGGCAGAGTTCAAACCAAGTCTATGTTTGTGTTGTCAGGATGCTGGTCTTTCTTTTCTGGAAGACTCCTGACTGTGCCCTCTCTGCTTAAATATTGTAGACACGACTAGTGTTCTTTCGTATGGTAACCAAGGTGTGAGAGATCGACTGATCTTTGATTTTGGCAATCTCTTCAATCGTATGCAGGGCCAGACCTGGATGGGAATACCGGCAATACCTTTTAGAAACCCCATTTGGGAGGAAGTAGGGAGAGTTGGTTTCCACAAGGATTCTTTCCAGTGGGATATTTTTCAGAGCATCCCGGGCTTCCCAGGCAGAAGGGTAGGTCAGGACTGCTGTGAAGCCCACGGACATGTTGGGAAAGTAGTTAAGAAGAGGCTCGATGACTCGGTAACTACCAATGAAGCAATGCCTATGGATCTTGTAGTCAGAGGGCACAAATTTTTTCATGATGCCCAGCAGATCACTGTCAGCTTCTCGGCAGTGGAGCACTATGGGCTTCTTTAGAGACACGGCCAGCTGTAGCTGCTTCTTAAATATCTTGTGCTGCTCTGGGATAGGTGTGCTGCACTTATAGGAATAATCCAAGCCAATTTCTCCAAATGCTATAGCCTTGGGGTGCCGTAAGGCTTGCAAAATGTTTCTTTCTTGGATGTCATTGTAGCCACTTGCAAAATGGGGGTGACAGCCAAAGGCCCCCCAAGTCATATTATCTTTCAACATCTCCTCCCATAGACCATTGTTTAGTGTGCGAGGATCAGAGAAATCGGAGATGCAGCCTTGAAATTCCTTAGGGAAGGAGCGACTATAAACTTCTCTGAACCTGCCAAAGGTCCCTCTGAAACACAGCCTGGAAAACAGCATTTCCAGGTGACAGTGGGTATCAATGAAACCCTCTAGGCTTTGTTTCCAATGGTGCTTTTGCAGGTGGGTATCAATGAAACCCACCTCTAGGCTTTGTTCCCACTGGCTCTTTGGCAGGTAATAATATGCATATTCTCCCTGATGATGTGGTGGGATCTCCTCTTGGAGATGCCATCTCCACTCCTTCACCTTGGTTTCTGAACCTCTAGAGAAAAGAAATGAACGAGAACTTGGAGACTGACCTTCTGATGCCATCCACTCTCTGGACCAGTCTGAGGAGGACACTAGAAAACTAGAGGAATAATCACTCCAGTAGCTCTGGCTGCTCCTTCCAGCCAGGTATGTGCTGCTGCTGCTGATGCTATGGCCCATGGAAGAATAGCAAGGAGGCTTGGAACTGCTGGGCCAGTAGCTGGCAGAGTCATGCCAAGGGCCACCGTACCAATTAGGCCAGTAGGTAACCTGCTCAGTTGTGAAGAATGGAGGCTTTGAAGTTTCTGCCAGACTGAGTGAGACTGGCTCTTCCTGAGGGAATCCCAACGTAGGAACCTCACCCAAATCAGACCAGTCACATCCTGAAGAAGGGTGCTCAGTTACCACACCCCAATTTTGATGTTTTGGTATTTCTGAAGAATGGTCATGGCTGTCTGGAAATTTTTGGGCAGAAGAGCCTTTTTCAGAAAAGAATGACTTTGGGTCACCAAGTGGCTTCTGCTCAGGCTGTGTCATCATTCTTTTGTCACAGACGCCTCTAATCTCTCTATTCTCCACTCCAACCTCTGAGGCTGACGTTTTTCCGTGAGGACCAGAGCAGGGGATACAGCTGGCTCCTCTTTCTCCAGGACTGGGCTGCTCTGCTGCACTCCCTTTTGTACTAGTGGCAGCCTCTCCTGGCATTGATGGTTCCGGGACGCCCTGAATTGCCTTCAAGTCGACCACTGATGAGCTTTGGTCTTGCTGACTACCCTGCTTTCTCTGTCCGCCATTTGCTTCCTCAGTCTTAGTATTTTGACCGTCAGCTACGGCTGCAAATTCTGCGTTTGCAGAGTCACAGGAACTGTTTTTGGGATTAACCTTAGCATCCTTTAGAGAAGCCATTTCTTCTAGAAAGCTAGCAGAACAAATGCGGATGGCGCTAAGACGATTCCAAAGATGAGAAGAACCTCAAGTACTCCAAATCAGTAGTCTTTGGAGGCTTTTCTACCCACACTGGAGCGTGAGGAACGGGAAGGGTAGGAGGAGGAATTCCCTGGTAGGATGAGCCCCAGGAAACCTCGGCTTGAAGGCCACAAGAATGTCCTTCTGGACTTTTAGGTCCTCGGGGCTGCTAGACTCCCCGGGACGTAATACAGAGTTCTAAGCTGGCCAGCTGGAGGGGGCCACGTCACTGGGACGCCAGAGGATCCACGTTTGCTGGGGGATCCTACCTTAGCGCTGAACTTGCGCCGCTTCCGCGGCTTCGGGACCGCTCTGCTCTCCTTTCTTTCACTCGCCTGTCCCAGTTCTCAGTGTTCTAGTGATGTCAAGGTCCTTCCACTGAGTTCGTGATCTCAAAGGTATTTGGAAAAGTCACAAAGATCCAAGATTCACCGACAGCCGGGTATGGCGTCCGAACCCCGAAGCCACAGCGTGCCTCACGGATCACGGACCACTTTCCCCCGCCCCTACGGATCTACTTCCGGGCGTCAAAGCACTTCCGGTGACTAGAAAGCGCTTCCGTTTGGTTTGGAATACGAGGCCCTCGAGAGATATCAGAGCCCTCCAAAAGACTGCAAGGTGCTTTAGGGACCCCACAGAGGCGCCCTTGAGCTGGCCTGGTGGCCTAGAAGTCCATTTGGCCGATGGAGTGAAGGAGAGCAGGGCCGAACCCAGTGTGCTGGAGAAGGGTGGGGGAAGGGCACAGATCGTCCTGCCCACCAGCCCTGGCCACCGGAAGCACTCCCCCCAAGCTGGGCTCCACCTTTCTGCCTCTACCTCAGGTCTGTTCCCTCCGCCCAACAGCTGCTCCTCCCCCCACATCCTGTGTCCCAGCCAGCCTGCCTGGAGCTGCCGCCATTGGAGCCATTACTGGCTTTTTGTTTTTCTAACACTTAATTTTTTTAAAAAATAAAAAAAATGTAATTACGGTTTTTAAAAACATAGTCTAAACATACATGACTTTGAAAACGTAGTTATAATCGTAGCCTATTATCATTTCAGTCCTTTTTTTTCCACTCAGTGTTTTTTTGTAGCCTAAGCATTTCTCTTACTGCTGCATCGTTTTTAAAAACATTATACTAGTGCTTTCAGAATATTCCATAGAATACGTAGATGTGCCATAATTCACCAAATCCTTCCCTTCTTGTTAGATCTGTAATTTCCCTGCTCTATTTTTTTCTATAATTAAAAAAGATGCTGCAAATAATATCCTTGCGCCATATGTTTCTCCATATTTTGGTTTGTTTCTTCGGGGCTGCATGCCCAAAAATGGAGTTAGACAAAGTGTAGGAATTTTAAAATGGCTCCTCATAGCGTCACAGTACCTCAGAATAACTTTAATAATTTAAAATCTCGTAGGTAATGAATACGGAGAAGGCAATGGCACGCCACTCCAGTACTCTTGCCTGGAAAATCCCATGGACGGAGGAGCCTGGAAGGCTGCAGTCCATGGGGTCGCTGAGGGTCGGAAACGACTGAGCGACTTGCCTTTCACTTTTCACTTTCAGGCATTGGAGAAGGAAATGGCAACCCACTCCAGTGTTCTTGCCTGGAGAATTCCAGGGACGGCGGAGCCTGGTGGGCTGCCGTCTATGGGGTCGCACAGAGTCGGACACAACTGAAGCGACTTAGCAGTAGCAGCAGCAGCAGGTAATGAATAATCCTACCAGGCTCATTTAATAGAAACAAACAAAACTAGTGCCTCACAAATAATTTGTTCTTTTTTTTTTTTTTAATTTTTTACCGCCCTCGCTGTCTGGTGCCCGGAACATGTCGCCCGCCGCTCCGAGCCACCAGTCCACCGCGCTGTCCTTCCCGCCCGGCCAAATAATTTGTTCTTATCTGATAATTTTTGAGTGAATGTTTTCCTTTTTTAATATTGACCGTGGTACATTTTAAATTGTTTTTCTTTTTTTTTTTAACTTGCGTATTTTAATTAGAGGTTAATTACAATATTGTATTGGTTTTGCCATACATCAACATGAATCCGCCATGGGTCACATGTTTTTATTCCTTTTTAGGATCTTTTAAAAATTAATTAGAAATTTTTAATGAAATAAACTTTTGTCATATTTCCTACAATTTTTAATTTGTATGTTGCTTGTTTTTAATTTGTATTTTAGCCCATTGAAGTAACTTATTTTTGTAGTTAAATTTTAATATTTTTCTGTCATCATTTTCTCTTTTTTTCATAACTGTGAAATGGTCATCCTCTCTTTAAGGGCTTTGACACATACACACTTTTTTTGGAGGGTGAAAGGAACCGATATTTTATATTTAATCTTATAATCTGTCTGGTATTTATTTTGGGTTATAATTTATTTTAGGTGGAGATATACATTGATACTTTACTACGTTAGTACTTTTTAAACTTAGTAATATGACTCCTCTTTCATCATGTGCTAAATTCCTATATGTAAGACATTTCCCTGGTGGCTCAGATGGTAAAGCATCTGCCTGCAATGTGGGAGACCTGGGTTCTATCCCGGGATTGGGAAGATCCCCTGGAGAAGGAAATGGCAATCCACTCCAGTACTCTTGTCTGGAAAATCCCATGGACAGAGGAGCCTGGTAGGCTACAGTCCATGGGGTCGCAAAGTGTCAGACACGACTAAGCGAGTTCACTTTCAACTTCAACTTTTCAATAGAGCCTATTTCCAGACCATCTATTCTTTTCTACACATTAGTATGTCTCTTATTACTCTGGTTTTACACTTTTAATAATCGAGGCATAATAGTAAGGTATAAGATCTGGGAGAGTTATGTCTTTTACATTATGTTTAATTTTCATAATTATCCTTAATAGGCTGACCTGTTTATTTTTATCAGATGAAATTAGAATCATGTTTTCAAGTCCTTGCAAAACACCAATGAAATATCCACTTGAAATATGTTATTTCAGTGTGTTTATCCAGAATATACTTCACCTGTCCTATTTTTTGTCATGTTCTATATATTTTAGTAAATATTTTTAGAGTTATATCTAGGTCACAGAGTTTTCATTAAAACTATTTGTAATTTTTTAATTTTTTATTTATTGTGAACCTATTTTGTCCTTCCACTGTATTTTCAGGCCCTCTATGGGGTCGCACAGAGTCGGACACGACTGAAGTGACTTAGCAGCAGCAGCAGCATTGCTAGTACATAAGGATATTTTTGGTTCAGTTGTGGTTATGTTAAAATCTTTTATTTATCCATAGTTTTTCAGCATTTGCCTGTGCCATTATTATGTCTCCTTATAATGACACCTTTGTGTCTTTCTTGCTAATATTTGTACTTCTTACCTTGTCCAGGATGCCTAAAAAAATATTAAATCATGGTGTTGGTAGGGGCATTTTTGTTTCTGTTTCTGATTGTGGTAGACACATAGTTAAATATAGTACTGAAAGTTTAGGCTATTGTTTTAAAACAGATGCTTTTTAATCCTGTTAAGGAATTGCTCAAATTTTAAAATGTATGTGGTGGGAAACAGTGTGAGATCATTATATATTTGCTCTTACTTCTTTATTTGGAAACATCTTTGCATCTGTGAGGAAAAAGCTGCTTTTTGTGTAGTTGGCTTATAACTCTTATGGACTCCTGAACTTTGTTTGCTTGTATTTTAGTTAGGATCTTTGCTCTATAAATCATTAAGTAGTGAAATTGCTCTGGAGCAGTAGTTTTCAACCTTGGCTTGCACACTGTAATCATTTGGGGAGCTTTAAAATCCCTTATACCTGGGCTCAGTCTGAGGCATCCTGATTTCATTGTGTGTGGGTGTGTATAGATGTGGATGTGGCCCAAACATCACGATTTGATAAAGCTCTACAGGTGATTCTAATGTGAAGCCACGGTGAGAACTGTTGCTCCAGAGTTAACTTTTTTTTTATGGCTTGTCTGTTAGGCATTGAAATTCACCTTTGTGGCTTTCCAGCGTTTTTGTTATCCTAGGGGAGTTATATAAAGTTGTGATTTTCTTTTCTTTGAAAGCTTGAAAGAATCCATTAGTAAATCATCCTGGTTGGAGCCTTTGTTGGGGCAATTTTTTTGTAATTTTTAAATTTCTCACTTGGCTATTGTGTTTTGATACTTCACAATTCTTACAGAAAATCACTTACTGTGGCTTTAAAATTTATTTTCATAAAAGCTTGAATGACATAATAAGATAATGTCTATCTTATAATTTATTACACCTCTCTGTAATACACTATTGCATTTCTGATTTTATGTTATTACATTCTTTCTTTATTATCTTTGCTAGTGCAGGGAGCAAAATTTGCCACCTTTGGCATAAAGTTTATTTTGAGCTGAAAGCAGTCAAGGCCCAAAAGACTCAAGAAGAACCTTTGGCCTTCCCCCAACTGAGTAAAAAAACTTAGATAGAGGACCTATTCCTTGAAGGGAGACAGGGAAAAATCTAGCAAAGTGTTGGTTACAATTCCTCTCTGTGTCCCATTGTTTCTGTATGGCCCAGCAAATGTTTGTTTACAGAACATTTGCTTTTTTCATCTTCTTGTGAATTACCTTCCTCCTCTTTGAAGTCCTAAACCCCTTTGCATGCATGCATACTAAGTTGCTTCAGTCATGTCTGACTCTTTGCAACAATATGGACTGTAGCCCGCCAGGCTCCTCTGTCCATGGGATTCTCCAGGCAAGAATACTGGAGTGGGTTGCCATGTCTTTCTCTAGGGCATCTTCCCAACCCAGGGATTGAACTTGCGTCTCCTGCATTGCAGGTAGATTCTTTTACAGCTGAGCCACAGGGGAAGCCACCTAAACCCCTACATCTTTCTTTCTTTTAGAGGGCATACAAGCTTCAATTGCCTGATGTCCTTGGGCTTTATATTCTTATGAAGCCCCTATATGTACCTAATAAAATTTGTTTTTTTTCCCTGTTAATTTTTCTCATTTCAATTTAATTCTTTAGACCAGTCAGAAGAACCTAGAAGGGTAAAGGAAATTCCCACCCCACCCCCCCCCACACACATCCACACACTAGAATATTACCTATTTATTAAAAAATCTCTTTTGGATTTACTTATTACAGTTGTTTTTTCCTTTTAAATATATCTATTTGTGCTTTTATCCTTTTTTGCTTTATTTTCCTAATGACAAATTTTCAAATATTTTTGTTCAATCCATTGCTCATAGTGAATGCATTTCAGAATTACTTGTAGAGCTTTAAGAAAATACTAATGACCTTTTTAATTGCTTCCAAGATTTCAATTTAATTTATTTAGGCTTGAGTGTGGTGGTTGTTTTTTTTCAGTTCCTAATGAGAAGCTGAGAAGGCTGAGAATCACTGAGTTAGTACATTTACCTGAGTTAGCTGTTTTTAAATTCTCTTAAGGTTATAGGTTTGCTTGTATCTTACAGATTTGTACCTCTAAATTTTATTAAATTTTATACTTATTTTTTGTATTTTAACATTTCTTCACCTCATAATAATTATTAGGGGTGATAATATTTATAGTTACATGATATATTTTTAGTTGTATTGATGATTGATGGCTATGATTTCTGTATTTCAAATTTATTAGAATTTTTCGTAAATGAGCCTGTTCAGGGAAGGAAAATAATTTTCCCTTTACCCTTCTAGGTTCTTGGCTGAGGTGCCTCCTGTAATGAAAGACAGCTTAACTGGAGAAAAACAAACAAGTTTAATAGCATGTTTACCTCCTGTATGGGGCTTCTCAGGTGGCACTAGTGGTAAAGAACCCACCTGCTAATGCAGAAGACCTAAGAGACACGGGTTTGATCCCTGGGTTGAGAAGCTCTCCTGGAGAAGGAAATGGCAACCCACTATCAGTATTCTTCTAGGTTCTTGGCAGAGATGCCTCCTGTAATGAAAGACAGCTTAACTGGAGAAAAACAAACAAGTTTAATAGCATGTTTATCTCCTGTATACATGGGAGATACTAGGAAAACTGAGTGACTCTCCCAAATAGCCCAAGCCACAACCTTAAATACTAGCTCCAGCTAAAGGCAAAAGATGTTGGGGGTGGGGGTGACCTCAGGTGCCCTCACCCTGAAACTGCTTGGAGAAGGGCCTGGGTTCCCAGCCAGAGACTGAGGTTGGATTTGGTGATAAAAGCACCAGATCCCAGCCACTAGACCAGTGGTGAGTAACAAAGGCCCTGGCCCTTTGCCTTTGCAGAATTTCTACAAAGAATTTCCACAGAAACAGAAAATAGTGAAGTAAGTAAAGTATTTATTAGGAGGAAAAAGAGTATAGTACATGTGGGTAGACATGGGCAGATTCAGAGGGAGATTCCCTGAGTTGCACCATGGTGGCAGTTTAAATCACTTTTATGGGGCATTTCTTCCAGGTTTTCTTTGGCCAATCATTTTGATTTGCCTTGTTCACAGTTCATATTTAGTATATCTCAGGATCCTTCCATTTGTGCACATGCATCTCTTAGCCAGGATGGATTTTACCAAAAAGATGAATGGGTAGGCTGGCATTAGTTAGCATCATTCCTCTATGACCTTTAATGAACTTTTCTGCTCATGTGTGGTCTCCTGACTTTAGGAATGAGAGATATGTGGTCCGGGCATGGCCCAGCCTCCTCCCTTAATTATCCTGCTATTCTTGTCTTGGAGTCAATAGAGAATGAATCACCAATTGCTTTACCCTGGGCGGGGCCCATGTCTCCTGCCTCAGGGTGAGCCAGTTATGGGAGGTTATCAGGCAAAGCACAGTAAAGGACATTGCAGTTGTTATGCAGACTTAAGTTCATGCTTTCTCCATTGTTAAGTTTCCAGAGATTTGCCTTTTAGATACAGTCTTTCTTTTCCTGGCACAGACAGAGAGATACCCTTACCAATGGAGATTTCCCTTATCATTGTAAATGTCCCTTGTCAACAACAACAACAAACTATGCATGCTTAGTGGTGTCCAACTCTTTGTGATCCTTTGGACCACAGCCCACCAGGCTCCTTTGTCCATGGGATTTTTCAGGCAAGAATACTAGAGTGAGTTGCCATTTCCTTCTCCAGGGGATCTTCCTGACCCAGGGATCCAACCCTTATCTCAACCTGCATCTCCTGTGTCTCCTGCATTACAGGCAAATTCTTTACCCAGTGAACCATCTGGAAAGCCCCAAATGTCCTTTACAAGAATGACTTTTACTCAGCTTTCAGAGCTTCGCCTTTCTCTTGCTGTTTCTTAAAAATAATAAGCTCAAGATAATTCTTATTCCAAAGAGGCATACTTTAGGGTGATTTATTCTGTTCCCCTTCACATATGATAAACTTCTTTAAATATTGTCCTGTATAAAGGAGCCATCTAATATACACAGTGCAAAATTTGTTACAATTTATTTCCTTAATTCTATGATTCCATAATCACAAGAGAAACCATTGATTTAATAACAGCTTTTTCAGGAAGAATAAACAACACTGCATTAAATGTACACAAATTTTTGTCTACTAACTAACCTCTAATAGCATGCATTGATCCTTATTGTTATACACCTTCTTTAATACCTCTCCATTTAAGTCTGAACATTATTGGTGTTTCTTTCTTTCCTAATATCTCTAAAAACTCAACTGTAAGTTTTAGACAATTAGATGTTTGGTTCCTGAGTAATAGCCTTTATGACTCATGCATTGTTCATACTAACTTCACCATCTTTTAAAATTCTGTAATTTATTCTAAGAGATTATTGTTTTGCCTTATGATTGCATTGCCTAGCACATGATGGACAATCTTCTACACACAATTTTTTTGTGTCAATGCTACATCAGACAGTAATATTTAGAAACACTGTAAGTGAAAATTAGGAATCCAAATTGATGTTGCTGCTGATGCTGCTGCTAAGTCGCTTCAGTCGTGTCCGACTCTGTGCGACCCCATAGATGGCAGCCCACCAGGCTCCCCCGTCCCTGGGATTCTTCAGGCAAGAACACTGGAGTGGGTTGCCATTTCCTTCTCCAATGCAGGAAAGTGAAAAGTGAAAGTGAAGTCGCTCAGTCACGTCTGACTCTTCGCAACCCCATGGACTGCAGCCTACCAGGCTTCTCTGTCCATGGGATTTTCCAGGCAAGAGTACCGGAGTGGGGTGCCATTGCCTTCTCCAAATTGGTGTTAACATCCAGCTATTTGGGATATGCAATGCAAAGCAAAGAGCGAAATTGACAATAAAATAGAATTACTTCCCCACAAGGTTAAATTTATGCCTTCAAGTTGCATCTAGATGCTTTGTTAAATCCTTATTAAAATGCATTCATGATTGCTTTATGTTTCTTTTAGCTTTAATTTAAGAAGACTGTGATTTCAGAAATATTAACATTAAATTTTTTTCCTTTATAAGGAGGAAATATATATCTGTTATTTAAAGCCAATTGATTTCAAATTTTATATCCTCTTGACTAGCATCAAAAATCTGAATGCCTTGGGGATCAGGCACATAACTTTATGTAATACAGGGCTTGTGAAGGCCTGTGGGGAATGGAAGGTCACACACCCTGCCAAATGACATTTACATTCCGTTTTCAAGAAAATTATAGCCAGCCTCTAGGACCTTATTTATCTAGTCTCTGCTTGACATCATAAATTATGATAAAACTTTGCATCATAATTATGTTTCTATAAATTTTCATTTCTTGCAATTTTTATTTTAGAGCTTTCTCTCTGGATTCTCTAGTACATCAAGTTCCATTGCAATTAGTTCTTTCACCTTTGTGAGATCACTTTTAATCTATTTGGCATCTATTTTGCTATAATATTTTACCATTTTCTCTCCATCTTCCTTTTCTATCCTTCAATCTCTACTTCTCTGACTTGCTCTCTACATTTCATTCTGGTGTTCGTCAGTCCTGTATTCTCAAGGGGCCAGAACATGAACTGTCAGTCTATCCCTCTTATAGAAATATTGAAGTCCAACCTAAAATAATATCTTTCTTTCTCTTGGTTTCTGTTGAGCATCTTTATTCTCTTTAAATGCATCATTTATTTGATAAATAATGATAATATATATGACAGTGTTGTCAGCTGATCTCAGGCAGTTTGGTCATGCACAAATTTATACCAGTAATATTCAATACATAGAGGTAGGTGGGATATGAATATGCTCTCTACACTTTCCTACACTTCCTACATTTTCCTCTATACTTTACAAGAAAAGAAAGTTTCAAAGTGAATACTACTATAGGAGTAGATAACTTTTTCTTTCTTCCCTTCTAGATTCTTTCACTGGTTGTTGCTCAGTCTTTTCCAACTCTTTGCAACCCCATGGACTGCAGCATGCCAGGCTTCCCTGTCCTTCACTGTCTCCCGGAGTTTGCTCAAACTCACGTCCATTGAATCAGTGATGCCATCCAATGATCTCATCCCTTCTGCCTTCAATCTTTCCCAGCATCAGGGTCTTTTCCAATGAGTCAGCTCTTTGTATCAGGTAGCCAAAGTATTCAGCTTCAGCATCAGTCCTTCCAATGAATATTCAGGGTTGATTTCCTTTAGGATTGACTGATTTGATCTCCTTGCTGTCCAGGGGACTCTCAAGAATCTTCTCCAACACCACACTGGACTAATAATTAAATTGATATATGAAAGATTAATGGAAGAAGAAGAAATTTTGTACATATGGGAGCCCCATAAAAATATGAGACATGTCAGCAGTTGGGTTCTTGTTGCTTATATACCATTCGGAGCTAAGGAGACTGGGACAGGGGTCTGGGGCTTCAAAGAGAAGGAAAATCATTCACAGGAAAATGAGAAGAGCTAGTGTTTGGTAAACAGCTGTTTGCCCTGCCATGCTGATAAGGCTTTCTGATAGAAAACGTTTTCTCTGGTAATAACTCTCTTCCTGGTGCAGGTTTCATATCTAAATTCTTTTAGACAGTTATTGTTGTTTAGTCACTAAGTCGTGTCCAACTCTTTGTGACCCCCATGGATTGTAGCCCACCAGGCTCCTCTGTCCATGGCATTTTCCAGGCAAGAATACTGGAGAGGGTTGCCATTTCCTTCTCCAGGGGGTCTTCCTAACCCAGGGATTGAACCCACATCTCCTGCTTTGGCAATTGGATTCCTTACCACTGAGCTGCCTGGGAAACTTTATGTACTTAAAGGGGAGGTAAAACGTTCTTCCTGTGTCTGCTGGGCTCTGCTTATCCTTAGTTCAAAATAATCCATGTGCTAAAGTGGCACATTCTAGGGTAGCAGGCATATCTTTCTCCTTCTCACTATCTCTACTGAAAGCTTGATGGAGTCCCAGCTCTTTTGTCCTATTAGGTGTTCCAGCAACATCTTCCTCCCCATACCTTTAAAAATTGATATATAACTCATATAACATTTACTATTTTAGTGTTCAATATAATTCAGCATCTCACATCTTTTTCTAAAAATTGAGGTTAAATTTATATGACATAAAATTAATCATTGGCCATTTTATTTTTTAATTTTTTTTAGGAGACTATAATTCTTATTTTATTTATTAATTTTTTATTATTACTATTTTTTTTCTTACTTTACAATATTGTATTGGTTTTGCCATACATCAACACGCATCCACCATGGGTATACACATGTTCCCCATCCTGAATCCCCTCCCACCTCCCTCCCCATACCATCCCTCTGGGTCATCCCAGTGCACCAGCCCCAAGCTTCCTGTATCCTGCATCAAACCTGGACTGGCGATTCATTTCTTATGATATTGCTGCTGCTAAGTTGCGTCAGTCATGTCCAACTCTGTGCGACCCCATAGACGGCAGCCCAAATAGGCTTCCCCGTCCCTGGGATTCTCCAGGCAAGAACACTGGAGTGGGTTGCCATTTCCTTCTCCAATGCATGAACGTGAAAAGTGAAAGTGAAATCGCTCAGTCCTGTCTGACTCTGTGTGACCCCATGGACTGCAGCCTACCAGGCTCCTCCGTCCATGGGATTCTCCAGGCAAGAGTACTGGAGTGGGGTGCCATTGCCTTCTCTGTCTTATGATATTATACATGTTTTAATGCCATCCCAAATCATCCCCCCTCCCTCTCCCACAGAGTCCAAAAGACTGTTCTGTACATCTGTGTCTCTTTTGCTGTCTCTCCTACAGGGTTGTCATTACCATCTTTCTAAATTCCATATATATGCGGTAGTATACTGTATTGGTGTTTTTCTTTCTGGCTTACTTCACTCTGTATAATAGGCTCCAGTTTCATCCACCTCATTAAAGAGACATGTGTACCCCAATGTTCATCGCAGCACCGTTTATAATAGCCAGGACATGGAAGCAACCTAGATGTCCATCAGCAGATGAATGGATAAGAAAGCTGTGGTACATATACACAATGGAGTATTACTCAGTCATTAAAAAGAATACATTTGAATCAGTTCATTGGCCATTTTAAAGTGTGCAGTTCAGTGGCATCTAATATATTCACAGTGTTGTTCAACCATCACCTCTATTTAATTCCAAGACATTTCCATCATCCCAGAAGGAAACCCTGTACCCACCCAACAACACCTGGAAATGTTCACTCAACACAAATATGACAACCTTTTAGTAGTGGGTTTGGCTAACTTTCTAACTGAAATCAGGCCAGATAAATTCCCTAAGAAAGCAACTGAATGTAGGACCATTTTATAATGAAGCCAAAGGTACCAGTATAGATACCTGAAAGGTATAGATGTCTGGGCTCACTAGATTCCTAAAACCTTATCTGGTAAAGACAGTGCCTGATCAGTAACTGATCCATTCATTTTGAATATGATTATTTCACTAACTAAAACTCATTTCTAATATTCTTTATGGTAGTTAGCAAAGCCTTTTCTGTTGATGAGAGATAAATTACTGAGGCATTTTGTCAGCTACTTCTGAAGTGTGGGCTTCTGATGGAAATTTGCTAAACAGCCCTGGAGCATGTAATCCTAATTAGGGTCACTGATCACCCCTAGAGGTTAGATTGTGCCTCACAGACCCACTCACATATATTGTCTGTGTTGAATTAACTTGGTATTACAACATATGCAGAATTAACTTTTACTCCTTTAATTATAAAAATTGGACAAAAATGAGAGCAAAGGAAGTATTAAAATGGAACTCTGAAGGAGCCTGTGCCCCAGGCCAAGATTGAAATGGTCTGGCATTGAGCTAGGCTTTTTGAGATTCCTGAACACAAGCATAAGGTTGGGTCTCCAGTGCACTGGAAGAATTTAAGCTCTGCCTGTTTGAATTCCCTCAAGGCAAGCCATCAGCAGGACCAGAAATCAGAATAATTTTATCCTTAAAAGCAAGATGTGTGTATATGAAGTTGCTCAGTTGTGTCCGACTCTTGTGACCTCATGGACTGTAGTCTGCCAGTCTCCTCTGTCCATGAAATTCTACAGGCAAGAATACTGGAGTGGGTAGCCATTTCCTTCTCCAAGGGATCTTCCTGACCCAGCGATCAAACCAGGTCTCCTGCATTGCAGATGAATTCTTTACCATGTGAGCCACCAAGGAAACCAAGATAGCTTTCTATTATTTTTAACGAGAGAAAAATAACAAAACTTATATTCATCTTCTTGGAAAGAATATTATTTTTTCTGTAATACATACATACAGAATCACACTGTGAAGTTCCAAGGACAGATTCTAGTTCAATTTATGGTAGAGTTGAATGATGGATTTATTGTTTGAATATCATTTTCTCATTCTAATCGGATGATAATGAAACAGCAACAAACCTAGATTGTATATCCATTCTCATAGCTGATGTGTAGAATGTCTTTCTGCAAAACCTAGATTGTATATCCATTCTCATAGCTGATGTGTAGAATGTCTTTCTGCAAACATTTCCTCAACTGTTTTCTTTACATTAAAAAAAAAAGTAGGCAGTGGCTTTGTTGATTTTAAGCTTGCTCAATTTTTTTTTCATTTCTTAGTTTCTAATTATGATTCCAACAGGTATTATCATTTGATGCCTATTTAGAAGATGAAGTGCCTGATAAAAGTCAAGAAAACTATAGAATAAGACGCTATAAAATCTACTTCTACCTTGAAGATGACACAGTTGAAGTAAATGAACCAGTGTTGCAAAATAGTGGACTGCCTCAAGGTATCTGTTTAAAGCAGAGTTATGGTTCTTTCACTTGTAACTACTGCCTTTATGTACTACTTTCTCTACCTTTTTTAAAGGCCCCATGCTACTGCTTGGGTATCTAACTTGTTGACAATGGTGAATATAAACGTGCTGTTACCAGCTTTCTATGCCTCATA
The DNA here is from genome assembly GCF_002263795.3 of Bos taurus. Classification (NCBI taxonomy): domain Eukaryota; kingdom Metazoa; phylum Chordata; class Mammalia; order Artiodactyla; family Bovidae; genus Bos; species Bos taurus. The sequence continues at coordinate 99,347,306 of NC_037357.1, forward strand.
CCTCAACACTGGCCATGTCACTCACTTGTCTGTTGTCATCATTGTATCCTTTCACGTGTTGCTCTAGTATGAGCAAACACTCCTCTGTCTTTGTCTCTGTTCTTCAAACTCTTTTTTGTCTTTTTGCTATGACCACATTACGTCCTTCACAACACTCTCAGGGGAACAAAGAAGACTGGTCTCCACTGCCACTTTCAGACTGAGGTTCTCTCTCCTTTTTTAAATTCACTGCCATTTGCTTCAACCACTGTCTCCTCATCTTCATCCCTGTTAAGTACAGGCTTTCATAGTGCTTCAAGAGAAGGCTATTGCTCCTTTGCCCCACATATATCAGTCATCTTTATCCATACTCCACTTCAGCCAGACAAGAATTAGCTTTCTGATGTGAAGAGAAGCTAACTGTTGGTTGCTTTAGTAGAATCATGGCAGAGGTCAAGGGAGGTGACTGATTTCTTCTGAGTGTGGAAGTCCTTGACTTGGGATGATGCCAAGTTCTGGGTGCCTTCAAGGGAGAGCAACCATGATAATGAAAGGACTGAAGATTTGTCATGTGTAAGAGATAATAGTGAAAAGGGATGTTTACCTATAAACAGAAGACTCAAGTATGCCTAATGAATGTCTTAAGGAATCTAAAGGGCTGTCCTGTTGGGGAGGGGTGATCTAGTTTTCTATATCCTCATGGACAGGATGTAGGGGGTCAGAAGAGGACTAATTTCCTCTTCTAGTCAGTAAGAGAAATAATTTTCTGGCAGAGAAGTTCACACATTTAGGACAAGGTACAAGTGGGTCAGAGGGCTACCCTGCATGGAGTAGGCAATGATCCTCTCTCTCTTTCTGTTGTGTCATTTATTTGGAGAATTTATGGCTTAATGATGAATCTTTTAGAAAACATAGAAATGCTTTGATATTTAAAAAAAGATTTTCACAAACTTTTAAGGTTGAAGTGTGACATTTTGTAAAGGGACAAGAGAACTTTATACTTAAAAAAATTGTATTGAAGTATATTTGATTTACAATGTTATGTTAGTTTCAGGTATACAGCAAACCAAATCAGTTACATGTATACATATATCCACTTTTTTTTAAGGATTTTTTTTCCCATATAGGTCATTCAGTTCAGTTCAGTTGCTCAGTTGTGTCCGACTCTTTGCGACCCCATGAATTGCAGCACGCCAGGCCTCCCTGTCCATCACCAACTCCCAGAGTTCATTCAAACTCACGTCCATCGAGTCAGTGATGCCATCCAGCCATCTCATCTTCTGTCATCCCCTTTTCCTCCTACCCCCAAGCCCTCCCAGAATAAGAGTCTTCCAGTGAGTCAACTCTTCACATGAGGTAGCCAAAGTACTGGAGTTTCAGCTTTAGCATCATTCCTTCCAAAGAACACCCAGGACTGATCTCCTTTAGGATGGACTGGTTGGATCTCCTTGCAGTCCAAGGGACTCTCAAGAGTCTTCTCCAACACCACAGTTCAAAAGCATCCATTCTTTGGTGCTCAGCTTTCTTCACAGTCCAATTCTCGCATCCATATATGACCACTGGAAAAACCATAGCCTTGACTAGATGGACCTTTGTTGGCAAAGTTATGTCTTTGCTTTTCAATATGCTATCTAGGTTGGTCATAACTTTCCCTCCAAGGAGTAAGCATCTTTTAATTTCATGGCTGCAGTCACCATCTGCAGAGATTTTGGAACCCCAAAAAATAGTCTGACACTGTTTCCACTGTTTCCCCATCTATTTGCCATGAAGTGATGGGACCAGATGCCATGATCTTCGTTTTCTGAATGTTGAGCTTTAAGCCAACTTTTTCACTCTCCTCTTTCACTTTCATCAAGAGGCTTTTTAGTTCCTCTTCACTTTCTGTCATAAGGGTGGTGTCATCTGCATATCTGAGGTTATTGATATTTCTCCCAGCAATCTTGATTCCAGCTTGTGCTTCTTCCAGCCCAGCGTTTCTCATGATGTACTCTGCATATAAGTTCAATAAGCAGGGTGACAATATACAGCCTTGACGTACTCCTTTTCCTATTTGGAACCAGTCTGTTGTTCCACGTCCAGTTCTAACTGTTGCTTTCTGACCTGCATACAGGTTTCTCAAGAGGCAGGTCAGGTGGTCTGGTATTCCCATCTCTTTCAGAATTTTCCACAGTTGATTGTGATCCACACAGTCAAAGGGTTTGGCATAGTCAATAAAGCAGAAATAGATGTTTTTCTGAAACTGTATTGCTTTTTTGATGATCCAGCAGATGTTGGCAATTTGATCTCTGGTTCCTCTGCCTTTTATAAAACCAGCTTGAACATCTGGAAGTTCATGGTTCACGTATTGCTGAAGCCTGGCTTGGAGAACTTTGAGCATTACTTTACTAGCGTGTGAGATGAGTGCAATTGTGTGGTAGTTTGAACATTCTTTGGCATTGCCTTTCTTTGGGATTGGAATGAAAACTGACCTTTTCCAGTCCTGTGGCCACTGCTGAGTTTTCCAAATTTGCTGGCATATTGAGTGCAGCACTTTCACAGTGTCATCTTTCAGGATTTGAAAGAGCTCAATTGGAATTCCATCACCTCCACTTTGTTCGTAGTGATGCTTTCTAAGGCCCACTTGACTTCCCTTTCCAGGATGTCTGGCTCTAGGTGAGTGATCACAGCATTGTGATTATCTTGGTCGTGAAGATCTTTTTTGTACAGTTCTTCTGTGTATTCTTGCCACCTCTTCTTAATCTTCTGCTTCTGTTAGGTCCATACCTTTTCTGTCCCTTATCGAGCCCATCTTTGCATGAAATGTTCCCTTGGTCTCTCCAATTTTCTTGAAGAGATCTCTAGTCTTTCCCATTCTGTTGTTTTCCTCTATTTCTTTGCATTGATCACTGAGGAAGGCTTTCTTATCTCTCCTTGCTATTCTTTGGAACTCTGCATTCAGATGCTTATGTCTTTCCTTTTTTCCTTTGCTTTTTGCTTCTCTTCTTTTCACAGCTATTTGTAAGGCCTCCCCAGACAGCCATTTTGCTTTTTTTGCATTTCTTTTCCATGGGGATGGTCTTGATCCCTGTCTCCTGTACAGTGTCACGAACCTCAGTCCATAGTTCATCAGGCACTCTATCTATCAGATCTAGTCCCTTAAATCTATAGGTCATTACAGAATATTAGAGTTCCCTGTGCTAAGTATGTTCTTATTAGTTATCTATTTTATGTATAGTAATATGTATATATCAATCTCAATCTCCCAATTTCTCTCTCTCCCCCATGTAGTAACTGTAAGATTGTTTTCTACATCTGTGACTCTACGTCTGTTTTGTAAATAAGTTCATTTGTATTATTTTTTTAGATTCCATATGTAAACAGTATCATATATTTATAGGTCTGTTTATGGTCATTTAAAACATATAAAATGCTGTTCTTAAATACTGACAATAATGTATTAGAAAACATTTAAATAATTACTTCAAAATATTAAGAAAATTTACAGCTTTTCATTTCCATGAACATCTGTTTTGCCTAAGTTCATTGGTTTAAGTAAGTGATGTTATTGTTTCAGTAAAAAAAGTATTTTCTTGTAAATTTTCTCTTAAATGCTTTACTCTGATATTCCCTAACTAAGCTTTGCTTATTATTTTTTATTACCTCCTCACATGACATAAGATTTACACAAGTGATGGACTGGAGCTCATACGACATTCTGAACCTGCATTTGTGACTTGCATTATGTTTTTATTATTACTTTAAGACAAAAATTCATATTATCTGTAGCTCACTGGCCCCTGCCCAGTGAATCTTAGTTTTATTAAACTTCAAGAAGAAAAATGAAATGTAACCTCTATGAGGATCTTGGAAAGACTTTTATTAAGACTTTTTGATTCACTAAGCCTCTTGATTTTAAATCTCACATAGGCAGATTACAAAGGCAAATTGAAGGTAGTTATAATGATTGATTTTGAAAATAATTTTTATGTAATAGGAGGGAATGTTGTTCATAAAGAATCGGAGAGGGGGTGAACCTTAGGAAAAGACAGCTTTCAAGTCTCTTTCAGAATTTCTGATTCCCTCACTCTGATCAGGACATTTCCCTAATTGAGACATATCAAGTGCTATGAACAGAATACATAGTAATCATGATATGTAACAAGGCTGAATTTGTTGGCAAAGTGGAGATACCTAGCGGGCTATCACAAGTCCTGTGGAAAACAAACAGAAATAACTGCTCTATCATCAAGCTTCATTCAGAGACAGAGCAGTCTCTCTTGAAATATTTAATATGATTCTTGTTAAGGAAGGTCTGTTAGGACAAAGGATACTTTGCAAATTCATTGTATGTCTTCTTCAAGCTTTCCTAAATTAAACAATTGGAAAAAAAAAAAAAACAATTGGGAGGGGGGAAATGAGTATACTGAGCCATGGGCTCAAGCTCAGTGGGATGGGTAGGTAGTGTTTCTTTCATCTGCCCTTTCAGTGGCTTGGGACTGCTTTTTTGCACATATGGAACCTTGGAAGAGATTAAGGGTCACATTTAGGTGCTGGGCACTGACAGTGCTCCTGTTACATCCATAGGGTTTTGATATTTTCTGAATCAACTGGGAGGTTAGATGCACCAGTTTTTTTTTAGTAGAGCTGACCATTCAGAAATGAGTGCACCTGGATGAATTATAGCCTCCCTTTGTAGCTGCCTCTCTTATGTAATTTTTTTAAGGAGAGGGAACTTTGAAATAAGCCAGAAATAAAAGAGCCATCCCTTAGCACAGTGCCAAAGTAGGCATTCAATTTTGTGAAGCTCCTCATCAGAACAACATATTCACAAATCCTTGTTGGCAGAGAGATGTGTGTGAAAAGTCAAGTCACTGAGGCACGTCAAGACTTGCTTTCATTCCTTGCCAGGGCATCATTCTCTTTGGGTAGATGCATTATATTTACAGAATTTGTTGCTGTTCTGCTGGGGTATATTTAAAACAATGTGATGCCAAGCCAAGAATGTCAGAGGTTAATCCCAATAGTTTTACCTCTGATTGTCTAACAGGACAATTATTTGTCAAATGCTGCCAAGTCCAAACTAATCTAGTGTAAGGAAAGGATAACCATTAGAAATATGCCATGAGTTTCTGGTAGGGTCTGTACGAGTTCTTACGGGAATGCCATCATCAGAATCTCCTGATCCACCCCCAGAATTTCTGATTCAGTAGGCCTGGGGTCAGGGAATAACTTCTACTTGATTCTCAGTGTATCCTTGGTTAAGAATATTGATCTCCACTAATGATTTGTATTGGTTCTTCAACGGGGTAGTATTTCATACGTATATATCTATATATAAAGTATAGATGTACTATAATGTGTACTATATATATTTACATTTTATACTTTAAGACGATCTACCTGAATCAGGCAAATGTAATCACAAAATAGAAGGCATTTATTTATACTGGGCATATGCTGTATCTAAACATACATCCCATAAAGTAGACTGGTAGGGTGATAGTAAGGTTGCCAGATAAAATACAGGATACCTGGTTAAATTTGAAGTTCTTAGTATAACTATGCCCCCCCAATATTGTATGGGACATACCTATACTAAAAATTATTCATTATTTATCTGAAATTCAAGTTTAACCAGGCATCTCATTTTTTTCAGTTTGCTAAATCTGGCAGCCCCAGAGGGTAGACCTTGGGGAGGGAATTGTCACTAAATGTAGCTGAGTAAAATTTAGGAGTGGAGGTAAGCCATTGGTCTGTGAAGATAGGTGCTTGGTGCATGGTGGCTGTTCAGTAAGTTTGATGATGAAAGGAAGAAAGAAAAGGAGGGAGTGAAAAAGGAAAGGAAAAGTGATAGACAATGATAGCACAATGCAGGCATCATGAATTATATGAGGTACTTTGAGGAGTCAGAGGTGGAAATACCAGTATCCATTAGAGCATAAGGCATTTGAGTAGTACCTCAAAAGTTTCTCCAGATAAAGATAGAAGAGGAAGGCATGTTAGTCAGAAGGAACAGCATGAGGTGAAGAGGTAGGAGAGTGGTGAGGACAGTGTTAGTCACTCAGTTGTGGCCAACTCTTTGTGATCCCATAGACTGTAGCCTGCCAGCTTCTCTGTCCATGGAGTTCTCCAGGCAAGAATACTGGAGTGGGTAGCCATTACCTTCTCCAGGGGATATTCCTGACCTAGGGATTGAACCCATGTCCCCTGCATTGCAGGCAAATTCTTTACCATCTGAGCCACAGGGAAGCCCCAGGAGGAGAGAAGTTGGGAGGTATTTGGGAGCAGATATAGAATGTGTGAGGAAAACTAGGCAAGAAAGTGGTAACGCAAGAGGACAGAACACCCAACATGCCATCATTTGGGGCTCATTCAGTGGCTAGGGGGAGATGCATAGGATTATGATCAGAGATACAGAATTCAGAAATTTTTATTCTTTTGCTGTAAGACTAAGTATCAGGCCAACTATATTTAAAAAGTTATTCCCATGAAATCAAACTCCATAAAGATGACGTTTTATAAAATTAAAAGTGGAATGCTAATTTTAGTGAAGGAGTGAACAAAAGAGGAAAAGATACTCTGTCATTTCTGATCACAATGAGTAGTCTTAATATTTTTAGGAGATAAACTTTAGTAGATATGAAAAGTGAAAGTCGCTCAGTCGTGTCTTACTCTTTGCCATCCCATGGACTATGCAGTCCATGGAATTCTCCATGCCAGAATACTGGAGTGGGTAGCCTTTCCTTTCTCCAGGGGATCTTCCCAACCCAGGGATTGAACCCAGATCTCCTGCATTGCGGGCAGATTCTTTACCAGCTGAGCCGGACATGACAAGTGGGAATTCCACTTGTATATTCATTAACATAAGAAATACCTGCCTCTAGACTTGGATGTGCCTTAAGTCTGCAGTGTTACTAAAATGAACTAAACACACTTAAGTTAGAGATAAGAGATTGGAGTCTTAATTCTTGAAGGTGATTTCCTAAAAACTAAATTTAGTAGAATGAGCAAAGATCTAAAGCAATTCCCAACTGAACGAAATGAAAACACATTCAACATAAATGAATATATCATCATTTTGATCTAAACCACAGGGAAATGTTAGAAAGTTAAAGCTTGTAGAATATAATCAGAGAGCAGGACCTTTAAAAAGAAAGACATGTAAAATATGAAGATAAGGAAGAGCTGAAAAGCAGACACCTGATGCCTGGATATTTCCCCAAATTGTCTTTATGGGCCAATTAAGAAAATAAACATCTGAAAATTTCAAGGGCAGATACAGTACTTTTGTTGTTGTTTTTCCATGGGGTCCCAAAAAGTTAGACATGACTGAGTGACTAACACTTCTCACTTTACATTTTGTCATGTTATATACCTTGATCTCAGGTGCTCTTCAACATGTGCCAAAGACATGGCATCCTCCATATTTCTTTGATATTCAGAAGAACCACTTACTGGTGGTTTCTGCCATTTATCATGAAAGACTATAACCATACAAATACCAATAAATAGAAATTTCATTCCCCAAAGGACACAGTTGAGAGATCCTACTAATATTTGTGAAAGCTCTCATGTGTGACTATCTTTCAAATGCCCCACGTTAGTTTTTGATTAACATGGAATTGTGACCTTGGATTTCTTGTTATTAAAATTTTCTTGTTTAGTGTTAGATCTGCCTTCTCTTTTCAACCCATGGATGGTCCAGATTCTCTCTTGTTACCACAAGGAACTACCCTGGCTTCTTTTCTTTTATTATTTTTTTAATATAAATTTATTTATTTTAATTGGAAGCTAATTAATTTACAATATTGTATTGGTTTTGCCATACATCAACATGAATCTGCCACAGGTGTACTGTGAAATGAATCGCCAGTCCCCTGGCTTCTTGTAAGAACCATCTAGGGAGAAGAGTGTGGGACCTAACATAAGAAAGTGTGTGGAGGTCGCAGATACACAGGCTCTGCAAGGAGGGACAGCTGATGCGGTGGTGTTGACTCTGGAGGGGGGAATTGTTGCCACTGACAAATGGGCCCTCTCCAGAAACAAACTCATAGGGAAGAGAGAGGCTGTTCTTTTGCAAGAGCGGCTCCATTATCTCTTTCACGGTGGCTGGCTGCTCTTCTCCACATTTCTAGCCTGTTTTGCCTAAGACATTCCCTCCTCTCCTCCACTTAGGTAACTTGTGGCTGTAGTATAGTGAAATACAGTTCAGTGTAGACTGTGGAGCAATGGCACTTACTTAGGGCTTGAAAAACCCAGGTTCAAGACACTTCTCTGCCATTTGTGAGTGCATAACCTTGGGCACATCACTTAACCATCTTGAGTTTTCTCATCCATAAACTGAGTATTTGTATTTCATACATTATCTGCATCGTGCAATTATTGAAGATTAAATGAGAAGAATATATGAAAGTATATCCTAGGGCCATGATGATGATTATAATGATTATTATTTAAAAGTTTAGTGGGTGGGCCAGTTCTTCCCACTTAGAAAAATATAGGATTCCTATTTGAAGTCTTACTAAAGAGAAATCAGGACGGATTTGCTTATTTTAATTTGTATAATGAAGTACACATGCAAGATAGATGGAATTCCTGAAGAAACTCTTGGCTGTTGAATAAATCTTATATATTTTAAAAGCTGTCAGCTATACTTAAAAATATAAGTATTTTTAAAGAGATACATAATGGTTTGTGGAAGTACCTGGAAGGCCCATGCTTTTATAAGGGTGTTCAAGTATACAATTTGTTCTAAATGTCTAATCTTGAATAATTAAATAATTTGCATACTGTTTTCAGTGGCATGAATTAAGGGCTAATTGAAGTATAATTTTTTGCAGTAAAATTATATCATCTTTTATGTAGTACATTTAAAAATATTCTAGACCAGTTTTAATTTTACAGTTTTTTTATTTTAATTTAATGTAGCAAGTAATTAAAAATTGCTACAAAGAAAAGAAGATGAAAATGATTTTAGTTAATTTCCCCTCAACAGAATGAAAAGATGATTAGTAGAATAATGGAACAGAGCTCAACACAGTTCCTGGCACATAAAGATATTCATTAAATGTTCTTTAATGAATAAGGAATGAATAATTTCTAAGTATTTCTAGACTTTGGGAAAAGACACTATTCTCAGTGCTACAGAAAACATGAGGAAGATTGCTTGACATCTTTATAATAAAATGCCTCCATTATGGTACAGGTTACACAAGCCAATTTTTCTTGAACCATTAGACCCTCAGTTTGCTCTGCTTGCCTTTTCTTCTTTTGTCTTTGCTCCTAGAGTAGATTCCCAGACTTAAGTCAGCTTACAGATATTGAGAGACATTCCTCCATGGTTATCTTGCATTTCTGTGAATCTTGCAAGCAGAGACACTGACTGCTCTTTGTTCTGGATTATCTTTTCAAGGATGTTGATAGAGCACACAGCTTTGGAAGACAAAGATAGTCTCTCCTTCTGGAACAAAAGGCAAGTTTGCTCACAGCCTTGGAAAACAGAGGTGATGTCTCCCTCCAGAATAAAGGGCAGACATGTTTACTGTACAGTCTAGTAAAGATAGGGGACTTCCCAGACAGTAAAGAATCTGCCTGCAATGCAGGAGACATAGGAGACTCGGGTTTGCTCCTTGGGTTGGTAGAATCCCCTAGAGAAGGAAATGGCAACCCATTCCAGTATTCTTGCCTGGAGAATCCCATGGACAGAGAAGCCTGGTGGGTTCTCTGTTCCATTATTCTACAGTCCATGGGGGTCACAAGAATTGAACACAGCTGAGTCATTGAGCATGCACACATTAATAAAGATAATGTCTCCCTCTGAGACAAAAGGCAGGGATGCGTATTGTCCATTACAAAAGATTCAGTTTCCCTCAGCTCAGGGTTCCTGTCCTGTAGTGTAAAGCACTGTGTGTGCAGAAGTTACCTGGCCCTTGTTGTGTCACTCTTTGGAAATCGGGGCTCAGAAAATTGGTACCAAAATATTGATGTTCTGGGTACTGTTATTACTGTGAGTAATAAACTGCCCTTTGTCTGTCACCAAAGCATCTCATATCATCTACCAGCATCCTTGAAATTGTGGCAGGCTAACTTGTCAGCTAGCAAGCAGGATAAAATCTCAATCCCTAAATAATTCTTGACAACAGGTTTCAGCAGTGTTACGGTAAGTTGGCTGGTTATGGTGTGGTATAGTTGATACATTCATCTAGTTAGGGAGCCTTTTTTACCTCCAGTGGCTAGTTACCATTTAGGTGTTCTCAGGGACCCTGGGTCCATACTCTCAAGAAAAAAAGTGAATGGGTATCATAGGGTTGAAAGTAGAAGGTACTATGAAGCCTGTGCTAACTCTCACTTTGTGGGAGTGGTTGGGTGGAGGTGGACAGAGGCTGTAGAGAAAGGCGGAGGGAGAAGAGGTTGGTAGAAGGAACAAGATTCCAAGAAGCTTCAAAGCAACATAGAGTCATCTGTGCTTATGGAAGCTGTAAATCAAGGTGTTGGCATCTACCATAGTGAGGCTTAGTAGTTTTCTTTTTTCAGTCAAGAGTGCATTTTTGTGAGTACTCTGGTTTGGGGTCTTAGTTCCTTGTTTAGCGTACTCACATTGAGTGCTTGTGAGTGAAAAAGTGAGCATGCTTGTTTTGGGAAAAACATGATGGCAGTGTCTGGCACATTGGGTCACCCTGTTTAGTACTCCCTTCTCCTTCCCTCCTTCCATAGTCTTTGTGTGCACACACTAAGTTGCTTCAGTTGTGTCCAACTCTGTGCAACCCTATGAACTGTATGTGGCCAGGTTCTCTGTCCATGGGATTCCCCAGGCAAGAATATTGGAGTGGATTGCCATGCCCTCCTCCAGGGGATCTTCCCGACCCAGGGATCAAACCTGCATCTCTTAAGCCTCCTGCATTGGCAGGCAGGTTCTTTACTACTAGCGCCACCTAGGATTACTTTATAATAGAGTAAGCCCTAGTACCACTTAGGCAACTCTAACAACATACAAGGCTGGTCAAATTAACTCTGAATCTCAGGAGCCCCAGCTCCCTGTGGAACCATCAGAGTTTGAACATTCTGATGCTACTTCTCCAAGAGCCAGTCCTTTGCCCACTTCACCACGGTGAGAAAACATTCAGGGTTGTTATAAAGATGTGCTCTGATCTCTTGCTGGTGAGCCATATGATGAAACAATTGTGTTTTATTTCACACTGTAGGAATTTTTATCCGGCGTCATCGGATTTCTCTCCCACCTCCTAATGAGGATCAGTTTTATACTGTGCATCACTTTAATGTCAACACCGACATTGTCTTTTATGGTCGAACGTTCAAGGTTTATGACTGTGACGCATTCACAAAAAACTTCTTGACGAAAATAGGAGTCAAATTAAATCCCCCAGGACAATGTCCAGAAGATCCTTACATGAAAACACGGAGAGAGGTAAGTTGACTTATCCATGAGCTCTAGTCTTCAAGATGAGAATCCGTTCAGAATCAGTGAATGGTATCAGTACTTCTGATGCCCAGGTGAAAGGACTTGGGGGGCCATGGTCACTGGAGTTGTCCTCTTTTCCTTTGGGCTGGACAGAGGCTGGGGGTTGGCTTCGGTGCAGGAAAGACTCACTCTCTGCCTTCACCCCTACTTCTCTTTACAGAGAGTGGCCCTTCCAGGCAGGGTGAGTCTTCATGAGTTGCCCATATGGGATGGTTTCTAAGAGCCTGGGGTTGGCTTTGTAGTCATTGACACTGAAACAGTTGGGCCCACTCTTACCTGGCTTTTCTTTTCCCATTTTAGTTGCCTAACTCTGGGGAAAATCTTTGCTCCTGTGCTACTGATATACTCAACCAAGCTTTGGGTACACCTTTTTCTTTCTTAAGACTCCCAGCTTCCTTTAAGGTGACATCAGATGCAGAGAGGTTCAAGAATGAGGAGGGCCATGATTTTGATGTGCTCCCATGATAACAGGATGCTTATTGGCAAAGTCTGATCCAAGCCAGTGTAGGGAGGAAAGAATCAGTGTTAGTAGTATTATTATAGTCTTTACAGAGTTTTTTTTTTTTTTTTTAATGAGACCTTGGCCCAAATTTTATTGTTTTACAGAAAAATCTGAATACCTAAAAGGGCAGGTGTTATTATGTGGAAGGTCACCTACCTCACCAGTCTTCTTGCTAGGACTTGAACTCAAATCTCTTGCTTCTTATCCTGCTTTTAATTATTCTCATTTGTTTCTCTTTTTATTGACGTATGATCATGCACAATAAAATGCACAGAAATTAAATATACAGTTTGATGGGTCTTAACAAATGCATACACCCATGTAATCCACACCCAAAATCACAGTCTAGAACATTTCCATCCTCCTAGAAAGTTCCTGCATGCCTTTTTCCAATCTGTCCTTCCCCCCACCCAGGGATAAGCACTATTCTCATTTCTATCCCTATAGATTAGTTTGGTCTCATTTTTATTGTTTCTAAAACTTGTAATTAACTTCTTTGCAGAAAGATAACATAAAATTTAGAGTAAAAATCTCCTTTGATTCTGCTTTGATCTCTTGTTAAAAGCTGCATGTAGGATCATTCATCTATTCCTGCCTCCTAGCCCCATCAGAATTATCCTTTAATATTGTAGACATAGACCCCTCCTGAGAAATATAGATTGTTGATCCTGGAATATGTAAGGTGAAATCCTTGTGGCAATATTCTTGTGTGTATTGGCATGCAAGGAGATTTATGGTTTGGGTTCATTTCTGTGTTTTTCCAAATGCCCTGGAAGTAAGAGTCTGGATAAATACAAAAGTCTTTAGAACCAGCAGAGAGAAACCGAAAGAAATGGATCTATATGATTTATCACCCTTTGCATCTGGCCACACTCATTCACTAACAGCTTGTATTATATGATAGTGATTGTGAGTGATGATGCATAATATGAAATACATAGGAACAATGTATGGTTTCATAGGTTTATAAGGAAAAAAAATCTTCTGTTCCAGGAATCAAGAATAAATACCAAGAACAGCCAAGAAATGTTTTAAATAATTTCCTTTCAGATTGAGAGAATCATTTTAGGATTTATTCCCTCAGGGAGAAAGCTCTTCAATAAATATAGAAGTCTGTGGAAAATTAGGAGTTTAATAAGAGGCTTTTATATTGACTTTAATTCATTTACTTCTCCAGTGTTTGCTGCCTTGAAATGTAAAGTTAAAATTAAACAATTTAACTTGAACTGAAAAGATCTCCCATGGTATGTAATCAATAATGAATTTCTTAGAGGCCTTATCATGCCAAAGAAAGTTTTCTCTATCAGTGAAAATAGAGATCTTATAATTTCATTTAAATGTTAAAGATAATCAATGAAAGTAGAGATCTCATAATTTCATTTAAATATCAAGGATAAGACTGAAGAGCTTCTGGAGGGCCATCGTGTCTCCTGTGTCTTGGGATGAGTCTGCCCCTAGACTTCCCTAGACAGACACAAAATTTTGAGAATTTACAAATAAGACTACATGACCCAATATGGGACTACATCTCACTTGCTAGTGAGCCCTTCCTTATATAGCCACCCTATTAGGCGACATTAGATAGAACGGGGAGGTGGAGTGCGGTTGCGCTCCACGACAAAACTGAGACTGCAGATAGAAAAGAATTGGGCCAAGAAGACTGCCCAGCTAGTGGTTTCTGGGTTGGGAGCCAGAGCCTGCACAGTAATCCTGTGCAAATTGAGAAGTTCTCCATTTGCTCCGTTCCTGTTTCCGTGACCTTTCAGATCTTTGCTACCTAAACCTTTTGAGCAAAATAAAACTGTGAAGATATTTCTTCTCTTTTTACTTTCACAGAAGTCTGTAGATAAGTAAGAAGCATAAACAGATATGAATTTTCAGTGAAAATAACTTTTTGGTTATTATAATTAACATAGACTTGGATGTACAAATCTTAAGCATACCTGTTGACAATTTTGAAAAATGTATATACAGTTTAATAACCAGCACAGAAATCAAGATAGAGAATATGTCCATCACCCCAGAGAGTTCCCTTGCCCCCCTTTCCAATCAGTCATCTACCCAGAGGCAATAACTATTCTGATTTCTGTCACCATATATTAGTTTTGTCTGCTCTCAAGCAAGAATTTTAAGTCTCAGTTTTCAAAAACATTATAGAAGTATACTTTAGTGTGTTAAAATAATGTTTAATGAAAAGCTTCCTAACACTTGATTGTCTGTATTTCTAAGGTTGAAACTAGTTATATATGTATATCATATATGTTGTTAGTTGAGATTTTTAAAAATATCACAGAATAGTCTATGGAAAAGATACCTTTATGTTTTTTGACTGCTTGCATCCCAGAAGCGATTATGGAAAGACTTCCACTATCATTAACCTTTTCTCCACTGACAGAAGCTAGACTGCATGGAGCCCATATGTCCCTATGAGTCCTTCGACACTCTGAAACAGTTCCTCGAGTATGATAGGAAGGTCTTGCGTTTTTTCTGCGTGTGGGACGACTCAGGCTCAGTGTTTGGGGATCGTAGAGAACTTATCCTGCATTACTTTCTGTCTGATGATACCATCGAGATCAAAGAAGTCTTGCCACATAACTCAGGAAGAGATGCTATGTCATTGTTTCTCCAGAGAAGAAAGCTACCTAAGGTGAGCAGTAGACACGGGACTGCTTTCCGGGTTTGCTTGTGGGCTGAAGACCCTAGTCACTGTCTGGAATGTCGCGTGTTATGACTGTTGGTGACAAGTCACTATGTATTAGTGCTGGTGTTTAGAAAATTTGCACTTTGTGCCCTCTATTAATATACATCTATGAAAGTAATACAGAGGATATGACAAATTGGAATTGGAAAATTCAGGGCTTAAGGCATGTAAAGGGAAAAAGTCAAATGCAAGAGAACTACCTATGTCATTGAGTTTACCGTGAATCTTATGAAAGTAAAGGACTCTCGAGTAAAAGAATTGCTCATGGCCTTGGGAAGAGCAATAGCCTTTGGCCTCTGTAGCCTACTGGGGAGATCCCATTGTATTGGTCTGGGCTGTGAACACACACACACACACACACACACACACACACACACACACACAGAGGAGTGACTCTTCTGCGAGTAGCCACTTGCAGAAGTAGTCACCAACTAGCTACTGGCTAGCAACAGTAATAGCTTTAGCACCTTTACTGTTAAAAAAGAGTTGTCCAAATGATTTCTACACATGTTCATGGCCACTTGAGAGCTAATGTAACCTGGGTGCAGCGGAAACAGCACATAGACAGAAGACCTGGGTTAGAATTGTAGATCTGCCGCTTAATAGCTGTGTGACCTTAGGCCAGTCATTAACCTCTCTGAGCGTATTTCCCTATCTCTAAAATGCTTTTAACTAGGCTTCCCTTCTGAGGTAACTGTAAAGACTGAATGAGATAATATAGTAAAAAGCACTATCTAAGGATCTATAAGAGCTTCCCAGGTGGTATTATTGGTAAAGAACCCGCCTGCCAATACCAGAGATGATAGGAAACCTGGGTTCAATCCCTGGGTCATGAAGATCCCCTGGAGGAGGGCATGGTAACCCACTCCAGTATTCTTGCCTGGAGAATCCTCATGGACAGAGGAGCCTGGGGGGCTATAGTCCATGGGTTCACAAAGAGTCAGACACGACTGAAGCAATTTAGCACGGATGCATGCAAAAACCTATGAACACCTAACTATAAGGCACACGAAAACATCATGGCTTATTCACAGCTCTCTGTTATGTTTTATTTCTTTATTTATTTGGATAATGTTTTTTTAAACTTACTTCTTAGTGCTACTGAAAAGATTACTGTAACACTCATTTCTGATGCGTACAACCACTGGTTATTTGTTTATCACAAGAGACTCTTCCAGATTCTCAAGAGTCTCCCACCAGAAGTCCTGCTATGTAGCTTCTTGGGGCTGGGACTGGGTTTGTCCCAGAGCAAACTCCAGGCATATGCACAGCAGGTGGCCAGGAGGAGCCAGGGAAGCCTGTTTTTAGAATGGCTTTGAAAAATAGGCTAAATATAAAATAATAATGACATACCTGACATTTGCAGTGTTCCTTGACATCAATTGCTTCATTTATTCATTCATTCAACAAATATTTAGTAAGTGTCAGCTGTGTGCTGGCTCTGAGGTTACCATGAGATAGAAAATGGGTTAATTCCTGCTGTATGGTGTTTTCATTCTCGTGGGGGAGAGATCCAAGAGCAATGGGTATTCCCTTGACGCCACATCCTTTGAGAAAGCAAGGAGTAAATACTGTTGCTACTGAAGTTCTGAGAGGATAAATGTCTGGCCCCATGTCCTATAGCTAAGAAGTGGCAATGAGAGAGTTTGCATCAAAAAATGTGTTGTTTTTTTCCTCTGTAACGTGCCTTACTTGCACCCCACAGCTCATAAATTCACACGTTTTAACTTTTAGTTTATGTCACACATATCAGGGATGATTCTGATGTCTCAGCTGAGATAAACCAATTAGTATCAGTTTCCATAAGTTCAGATATTTCCTGCCTGACCACCTCCAGCACGGGTGAAACTGAAGGGTGTCCTTCCTGGCTTGCTTCCAGTCACAGTTTGTGTGAGAGGCTGACCGTACTTCACTGTTCATACTACCTAACCGCACTGCCTCTCTCAGCCAGAAAAATGCCTCCTTGCTCAGGGTCAGGCAGGGTGCTGAGCCAGTCAAGAAAGCAAGGCAGGGTCTCTCCATCAGGGCATCTTGTTGTTTAGTGAAAAGATGACTGCTGATGAAGCAGTTAGAGAGCAATGACAAGTTTAACCCTGAGGTGGGTGCTATAGAAGTTTGGATTGGGCACTGGCCAGCAGGATGGGAGAGGTCAGAAGGAAAAGATGGGGCTTCGTCAAGTCCTTGAAGGATGAGGGGAGTGTAGACCGACCCGCAGAGGGTGGGGAAACATGGGGGAAAGGTGGCTGGAGTCTGTGTCCTGTCTTCCTCGGGATGATAGAGGAGAACCAGATGGTATCACTTGCCACTTGAGCCCCTCACCAGGAGCATGTTTATGTTGAGAGTCCACCTACCACATCTTGATTTGATTTATATCTTCTAGTATGGCCCCCCTGGAGTCTATCAACCAGGCCAGTTAACAGACCAGACAGTTCTCAATGTGTATGGTGGCTACTCAGAGACCCGAGTGTATGGCTTCCTGTTGGATAAATATCAGGTAAGTCATGTTTTATTACTGTTACCAGTATGGCTTCTCTGAAACCTGGAATGTGGGCTGAGTTGGGTATTCTTCTGGGAGACTGGTTGTGAACGACATTGATGACTATATAAATGTATGTGTTGCACTGTTGCATTTATCAATAATAAACATGCTTAAGTGTACATATAAATATATGCATTGCATTGCCATTTGGTAGCACTACCTTGCTAAAAGAGTGTTTTAAAATGTTGATTTTGAGTGGTTGTCTTTTGATTTGATTTAAAAAATTTGGTTATAAGTGATGTAATGGATTTTTTAAAATTTCCTTTTTCCTTTGAGAGGGGGGATGCCAAGATCTTTGGTGGGTCTGTGGTGCCAACATCATGTTCCTTTGTTTTTATTAGCTAGGAAAATTAGACCAAGAGTTTTACAAAGATACTGACCTATCCATAGGAACCACCATCAATGTGTGGGGAAGGAAAGTGCTCCTTTGTGACTGTGATGATTTCACGAAAACTTATTATAGGACTAAATATGGAATTGGTAAGTGATACATCTGTCAATTAGAAAATAATATTTAAACTTGGAGTCTTTGTTCCCTAGTTAAGATTGAGCTGATTTTTGAGTTTCAAATTCTAAGCTTCTAATAGCTGCTACAATTTATTGAGCATTTGCTAACTGCCAGGCATTTGTTGTCTTATTTATTCCCCTAATATCATCCTCATTTTAGAAGTGAAGAGACTGTGGCTTACAAGGGGTTTCCTGGATGAAGGTCATGCATGCAGCAAGTAGAGTGAGCCAAAAACTTAAACTTCTCTGCCTGATGCCAAAGGCTGCCGTTTCCCCATGTAGTCCCCTGCCTCACTGCTGTGGTCAAGCAGTTGAAATGGAAATGCAAAGACTTTTCTTTCTGCTGAATCCTTGCTTACCACAGAGGCTATACTGATTTTTGTTCTCTAGCAAATTGTGCCCATCTGCTCTACCTTTGCTGGTGAGACACAGCCAGGCTGCCAGCTTCTCTCTTCTTAGCTCTTCATTCCATTCAGATTAGGTTAGTTCAGTTCATAATGGAAGCCAGTGACTTATTAAGCACCCACTAGATGTAGGTCATTGCAGTGGACACAGGAGATGCAGAGTTGTGTAAGGAGTTTCTAGGCTGGAAGGGGAGCAGAGATCTACTGTATGTTACATGGTGTTATAACTGTCACAGAAGCAGGGGGAGGATCTGAGATGAAACCTGAAAAACAAGCCCCTCTGTTTGTTAAACCTGCAGGCCAGCCCTACCCCCTTCCCGGGCCCTCTACCCCAGGGTTCAGGTACCTGCTTGTGCTTGGCTAAGTGGGGGTGATAGGAGTTGCCAACCTCCCAGATTGGCGTTGGAGCTCAGTTGGGGGTTGCTTACTCCTTTCTGAACATTGGAGTATTCATATG
Organism: Bos taurus; assembly: GCF_002263795.3. Classification (NCBI taxonomy): domain Eukaryota; kingdom Metazoa; phylum Chordata; class Mammalia; order Artiodactyla; family Bovidae; genus Bos; species Bos taurus. The sequence goes on from NC_037357.1 coordinate 99,365,853, forward strand.
AGCTCACTTCCCTGAGCCATGAGATGGAAGCCAGAAACAACCACAGCTTTTCCTAAAAGACAGGGTGCTTTGTCTCTAGGATGACACGAGGCCCACCTTACATGTCTTGATGTCCCCACTGTGTAGTATTCCTGGCCTCATGGGAATCATTATATTATGTAAGAAGACACACAGCACACAAAGGGGTTGGAATATAAAAGACTTTCAATTTCTCTCTTTGGTTCACTATGGGAATTTGTTCCACTGCATCTACATGCCAGATTAGTCAAAATGGGGCCAAATTGGTGGCCTCTTCTTATATTATTTTCTAAAATTAGTCCTGTTGGTGGACACAGTTGGGCATATTTGTTTTGGGTACTGAGGACAAGAAGGAGCCAGGAATGTGCAGGTAGTGGCTGCCATAGAGAAGCTGCTAGTGACCCTTAGATAGTTGGGAAGGATAATTTGATTTTTAATAAATGTAAGTACCTGTTCAGAGTTGACAAGTCTTCAGTGTAGAGTTGAAAATTGATAAAAAAGAATGAGTCACTGAAGACATTTACCTATGTCCTACTGAAAGATTATATGCGTGCCTGCTCAGTCATGTCCGATTCTTTGTAGAATTGGAATCCATGGACTGTAGCCCACCAGGCTCCTCTGTCCACGGGATTTCCCAGGCAAGAATACCAGAGGGTGTTGCCATTTCCTACTCCAGGGGATCTTCCTGACCCAGGGATCAAAACCATGTCTCTTGCATCTCCTGCATGGCAGGTGGATTCTTTACCTCTGTTCCACCTGGGAAGCCCACTGAAAGATTACCGTAATACAAAGGATGTGGTGAGGTCATATGATCCCTTAAATGTTAAGTTCAACATTCAGTTGATGTTTGTTAGCTTGATTTAGAGAATATGAAGTTTGTATTTGGGGAAATGAACATAGTGCTGGGAGACCCAGTACATGGTTAGTCTCTTAATGGGTTTACAGGGAACTTTCAGAGGCAGAGGAAATCTACCAGTGTGCTCCGGATCTAGCCATCTTCACCAGATGCATCAACTTCAAATGTCCTGTGGTCAGTTTCAGTTGAGTCCTAGTGCCTAATTTCTTCCTGCTTACTTTTGCTGTCTCTAGAGACTTACTGTATTATATTTTAAAAAGTCATTTGTGCCTTTAAAGCTCATATAATGTGAGCATTATGTCTTTAAAGAGAAAATTATGCAAATGCAAAGTTATGATGCATTTTATAGTCATGCTGACTTTTTATATTTCTTCTAAGATATGTTAAAATATCCCATTTAATAGACACCATTATTACACAACATTTCTTGAGTAACAACAGTATACTTAATGTAACTAATGGCTAGAAATTATATCCATGATTCAGGGAGGAGGGGAGTGAATCAGTATTCTCTGATTATCTTTGCATTTGCTTTTCCTGACTTTTTGGTAACATTAAATTAATAGACTTAATGTTACTTAGATGCAGTTTTTTTGGACATTTACATTTTTTTAATAACTCATCTGGCTCTAAAAATTCATAAGACTAATCACATTTTATACATTATATTTTGGTATTCTTGAACCCCAAACCAGGACAGAGTCCTGGCAGTAATTGTGGTCACATTTCCTTCCTTGCCAATAATCGTGGTCAGTAGAAACCTGGTGTCACCACTCTGCAGCGCCACAGGAAGAAGCTGACAACTGCCAATGACACAGCTAGGGCCCTCCCTAAGAGGAAGCCAGGGGGAGATTTCTAATGCAGTATACAGCCTGGGTGCCTCAGTACCTTCTCTAACCTATTGCCACCCCCAGCATATTTGGGAGGAGAAAAAATGGCAGACGGACCAAGAGGTGAAGTTGACCACAGTCCCAAGAAAGGCACATGAGAAGCTTTCTATTATGTAGAAGCACAGGGCTTGACAGAATCCCAAGAGATATATATGTAAAACCCCTGTGTTAAACCCCATCTGGACTCCTAAAAAGATGAGATTCTTTTGTGCGTTTCAGGATTCTAAAGAGAAGGCAACTTCCTCCACGAAACAGTCCAGTGTGACTGCCCCACTAGGCAGCTTGGCTATCCCGCTGGCCCTGGCTAGCCTGCCGGGCAGGAGCCTGTCACTCCCTCCTTACTTCGTGTGCATGAACACGGACTGGCAGATGGAGGCCTGTCGGACTTTCCTGTAGCATGAAGGTTGGAAGAGGCTCCAGGGGCTCTAGCAGGTGTTTCTTTCACTGAAGGGACATGGATTTGAATGTAAACTGTTCTTACCTAGAATTCCTGCCTTGGGTTATTATTTTTTTGTCCATAAGAGGACTTTGTTACAATCGATTCTTAGTGGTTGGGACAACCAAACTAGTGTGTGTGTGTGTGTGTGTGTGTGCGCGCGCGCATGTGCGCATGCTTAGTAGCTCAGTCATGTCCGACTCTTGCGACCCCATAGACTGTAGCCTGCCAGACTCCTCTGTCCATGGGATTCTCCAGGCAAGAACACTGGAGTGGGTAGCCATTCCCTTTTCCAGGGGATCTTCCTGACCCAGGGATCAAACTTGGTTCTCCTGCATTGCAGGCAGATTCTTTACCATCTGAGCCACCAGGGAAGCCATTAAGGATAAGCAAAAAAACTTAAAGCATATTTAATTTTGTGGAGTCATTTATAGCCATCTCTGAACTCTTGGTGTTAGAAACAGCAGAGCATCTAAGATGAGAGTCTAATGATCATTTGAACAAATGAGCCATCCCAAGATGCAACAGCAGAGGTAGAATTTGCTTCTAGTCTCACAACATGGCTTTGATGGACCTAACAATTTTGCTTTTTTTTTTAAACCTCTTGTATGCAGTGAAGAGGGTTGAAAATTAGATGATTTCTAACGGTTTTCTAGCTAGAGCTAGAAAATCATGTGATTATTTGACCCCAAAGTGACCATCCCACTGAAGTCATTTGACCTGCATATGGGGTACAAGCAGAGGTGGATTCAACCTCAAAAATAATGAAGCTTAAGCTTTAGGGTTCTTTTCTTTGCAGGGGCCCCATTCCAAGGCCCTGGGCCTAATTTTATCTCAATTATTTGACATTTTTTTGTCTTACAGAGGTTCTCCCAAATAATAAGCTTCAGGCCTCCCAAAACCTGGGTCCAAATCTCGGTTACTAGCAAATCAGAGGTGAATATCGAGGTAATTGAAGGCTTTTCTCAGAATCATTTCCAAATGAGATGATGAATAGTAAACCACTGTGAGGGAGCATTAAGATACATTCTTTAAAAAAGAGCCTGTCCCCTCTGTGTAAATTTGTTGGAATCTAGTCAATTGTGAATGGACAGTCAATATATATGTTTTTACAAGTCTCTCAGAATTAGAAGCATCGGACTATTTGAAAGGCAGATGTGTTTTAGGATCTATTAGAATGTCAGTATAAGAAGATATTTGGGACCTGTGGCTGATTCATGCTGATATATGGCAGAAACCTGCACAATATTGTAAAGCAATTATCTTCCAATAAAATTTTTTTAAAAAGAAGATATTTGGGAAGATGCTTTGTAAAAAAAAAAAAGTGTATACTTTTTCATTAAATATTTTTTAACACCTAAAACATGCAGGATGGTGGAACAATGGAAAACCAAAGACAGAAATTTATCCAGGCACAATTCCAAACCTTTGTGAATATACACAATTAACCCGTAAAAAATGGAATCTTGAGTCACAGTATCCAGAAAGACTGTATTGTTGAAAAAGTCAGACATGGTGGAATGGAACAGTTCTCGGCATTTATACACTAGATGGCACTGTGGGTGCAGAGGAAAGCTCTAAATTGATTCTTTTGTTACTTAAATCTGTTGCAAAAATGATGTAGTTGAGAAAACAACAGTGTGTTATAAAACCTGTAATTTTGGGGGGAGATGTAGAATGCATTCTTAATTTGAGATTCAGTGTGTGTCCTCTTTTGGTTAGGCTGTTTAGATTATTATATAGAGTTGGAGGCATATGTCCCCTGTTGGAAGAAACCAATCATGCCTGAATTTTCTAATAATCACGTACAGTTCTTCCTGCCATCCCCTATGGTCCTTTTCCTAAAAATGAAGGTACCAGTTAGTGGTGTGTTTCATGTTACAATTAGGAATGATAGGGTCTGCTGTAATTCTGACGAATTCCAATATTTAAACTTGCCTCTTTATTACCAAGGCTTCTCTTTAATTGCCACAAAAATAGCAATAGGAGAGGCTCACCAGTCATTTCCATACCCGAAGTCTGGCCGCCTCCTTTCACTAAGTCAGTGAGAAATATCTGATGGCATTCTCTTTGCTAGTATGTCTTCTGTGAGCAATTTCTGTCAGGGTGGAACAATACTCTTTTGGGGATTATGCTTGAGGAGGTTCCACACAAAGGCTGTTAGGAAGTCTAAGGAAATGTGAAAGTTGAAAATGTTTTCAAATCAGAGTTAGAAACAGCCCCTTAGCCTTTTGATCAATCAGTACAAAAAAAAAAAAAAAAAAGAAACTATCCCTCCATGTTAAGAGGTAGGCTGCCTTGGATGACACATTGGTGCACATTTTCGATTAGAAAGGTATGTACTAAATCTGTTCTCTTCCTTCTGTTAGAACTTTGGCAATGGAAAAGGAAATCTTTTCTTATGCGAGACTCCTTTCAGGCTCTAATGGAAACACCTATGGGATGGTCAACTTTGGGGAAGAGGTAGAAATGAGATTCCATGGGTTGTTTGGTTGCTTTGCTTTCTTTTGCTTTAAGAAAGATCCAGACATCATCTTTGCCATTTGTGATGTGCTAATACTAGTGATTGGGATCTATTGAGTCAACGTGTCATCTACTTCAGAGGGCATACTTGCTTCTCAGAGGTGGTACAGCCTCACGAATGAGTACCTAACAGCTCCCAGGCTATTACAAATATGTCTCCACCTGTCTCTTCATCTCTCCTTCATCACAGATGATAAATGAATTAAGAAGGTCAACCGTATTTACCACTTACCTCTCCCTTTGGCAGTGGTGGTTTTAAAAGTTGTGTTAGTTTGATTTGTGTTTTATTTATTAATTTTTGCAGTATCACATTTCAGTACGATTGCAGTCTTTTCTTGGGCAGTAATAGAGGCAACCTGGAGGGGTTGTTGGTGAGAAGAAATGTTGTTTTTGTTTTTGATCTAGGTAGTGAAGTATCATGGCCTGGAGCTGAGCTAGAGGAAAGGGAGAGGGCTTAAAATGTGGGCTCAGGAGGAAGAGACATCAGATGGGGAAGGTAAAGGCAAAACAGCCAGGAGTCAGTCCTATTTGGAAAGGAATTTAATTAGTGAGTGTTGACTAAAGATAGGAGAGGGCTACATTACAGGTTAAAATATGGAACGGGTAGCATAAAGTTTCAGACTTGAATTTTCATATCATTGGAAAAATCAAGGAAGAACAAAAAATATTCCGAAATGGGGATGTGATGACAAAAGATAAATGTTTACTTATTCGACACACTCAGTCTCTCTCTCTCTCTTTTTTTTCTTTCTTTTGAACCAATGGCGATTATTGAGTGAGTTCTGTGGTTTTTGTAAACATGATTGAAACCTACCCTCTCAGGATTTTGGTGTGTTTTGTTTGAAAGAGTTTAAAATAGTCTACAAAGATCTCCATGTTCATCTTGAAAACATAACAAACCTTTCAAAACATCCATAATCAGGGCAAAAAAAAAATATTGATGTTTCATCTGCCTTTGTTTTGTTATAGAGAACTTTACCTCGATTCCATGCAAGGCCCCATCTCCTCCAAAAATAGAAAGGAAATTTCCACCTTATACCGGCTTTGGTTCTGAAGAGGATTCTCTTCGCTCCTGCATAGGCCTTATGCCCACACCTCATCAGAGGAACTTCAAGAAGTTCATTGAATTTGACAGGTGCTTGAGGGAACTGTTATTTTAATCTGATTTTTCCCAAATGTATGTGGGGTTTGTAATATTGTCCTCATGACAGAACAGATGACAATTTATCTGATTTCAAGTCCAGGGACATGTTGTTATAACTTTAATGAAGATGATTAATATGTAAGTATTAACAGATTCTTACATCAGTGGCTATTTTTTTTACTTTTTTCCCCAGGTTTTTTGAGAAATAATTGACATAAAACATGGCATAAGTTTAAGATATGCAACATAATGATTGGATATATGTATGTATTGAAAAATGATCACCACAAGAAGATTAGTTCACATCCATACCTCACAGTTCAAATTTTTTTTCTTGTGATGAGAATTTTTAAGCTGTACTCTCTTACTTTCAAATATACATTATTATTTACTGTCGTCATCATGCTGTATGTTATGTCCCCAGAACTTATTTGTCTTAGAGCAGAAAGGTAGTTCCTTTTGATCACCTTCACTCAATTATCCCATCCACTACCCACCCCCCTAACTCTGGCAGTCACCAGTCTGATCCCTGTTTCTATGAGTTTGTTTTTTTAGATTCTACATGTAAGTGAGATCATGTAGTATTTGTCTTTCTATTGACTTATTTTACTTAGCATAATGCCCTCAAGGTCCATCCATGCTATTGCAAATGGCAGGATTTCCTTCTTTTTGATGATTGAATAATATTCCACTGTGTGTGTGTGTTCGTGTGTGTGTGTGTGTGTACACATGCACGTGCACTGTGTCCTCAGTTTTGCCTGACTCTCTGCGACCCCATGCACTGTAGCACTCCAGTCTCCTCTGTCCATGGGATTTTCCAGGCAAGAACTGGAGTGGGTTGCCATTTCCAACTCCAGGGGATTTTCCTGACCCAGGGATCGGACTTGTGTCTCTTACATCTCCTGTATTGGCAGGCAGATTCTTTGCCACTATGCCACCTGGGAAGCCCATGTATGTGTGATATGTATGTATGTATTTTTTTACACTTTATCCATATACCTGCTAGTGGACACTTGTGTTGTTTCCCTGTGTTAGCTATTGCAAATAATACTGCATTGAACATGGGGGTGCAGATATCTTTTGGGGACAGTGATTTTGTTTCCTTTGTGTATATATATCCAAAAGTAGAATTACTGTCATATGGTAGTTCTGTTTTTAATTTTTTGAGGTGCCTCCATGCTGTTTTCCACAGTGGCTGCACCAATTTACATTCCCATCAACAGTGCACAAGGGTTCTCTGTTCCCCACATCTTCACATTGAGTGGTTATTTTAATGTGCCATCTGGAAGCCCCTAAAGCCATATTATCCCCAATCTATATTGCCTTTCCATGTATATGTGTGTGTGTGTAAATGTATATATATATATATGTATATATATGTATATATATATGTATATATATGTATGTATATATATATATATATATATATATATGCTTTTCCATATGTATCTATCTCAAGATAATCCCTAGGAAATGGTGTAGAGTAAGGGTCATCAGACTTTTTCTTAAAAGGTCAGATACAAATATTTTCTGCTTTGCGGACCATACTGCCTCTATCACAGTTGCTTAGCTCTGTCATTGTAGCATGAAAACAGCCATAGACAATCCATAAACAAATGTGTGACTGCATTCCAATAAAACTGTTTATGGACACTGAGAACCCCATGAACAGTATGAAAAGGCAGAAAGATAGGACACTGAAAGATGAACTCCCCAGGTCGGTAGGTGCCCAAAATGCTACTGGAGATCAGTGGAGAAATAACTCCAGGAAGAATGAAGGGATGGAGCCAAAGCAAAAACACCCAGTTGTGAACAGGACTGGTGCATAGGAACCTGGAATGTTAAGTCCATGAATCAAGGCAAATTGGAAGTGGTCAAACAGGAGATAATAAGACAATATTTTAAAGTTTAAAAATAAAATAAAATTTTTTTAAAAAAAGGAGATAACAAGAGTGAACATTGACATTCTAGGAATCAGTGAACTAAGATGGACTGGAATGGGTGAATTTAACTCAGATGACCATTATATCTACTACTGTGGGCAGGAATCCCTTAGAAGAAATGGAGTAGCCATCATAGTCAACAAAAGAGTCTGAAATGCAGTACTTGGATGCAATCTCAAAAATTACAGAATGATCTCTGTTCATTTCCAAGGCAAACCTTTCAATATCATGGTAATCCAAGTCTATGCCCCGACCAGTAACACTGAAGAAGCTGAAGTTGAACAGTTCTATGAAGACCTACAAGACTTTCTAGAACTAACACCCAAAAAGATGTCCTTTTCATTATAGGGGACTGGAATGCAAAAGTGGTAAGTCAAGAAACACCTGGAGTAACAGGCAAATTTGACCTTGGAGTACAGAATGAAGCAGGGCAAAGGCTAATAGAGTTCTGCCAAGAGAACGCACTGGTCATAGCAAACACCCTCTTGCAACAACACAAGAGAAAACTGTACACATGGACATCACCAGATGGTCGACACTGAAATCAGATTGATTATATTCTTTGCAGCCAAAGATGGAGAGGCTCTATACAGTCAGCAAAAACAAGACTGGGAGCTGACTGTGGCTCAGATCAGGAACTCCTTATTGCCAAGTTCAGACAAAAATTGAAGAAAGTAGAGAAACCCACTAGACCATTCAGGTATGACCTAAATCAAATCCCTTATGATTATACAGTGGAAGTGAGAAATAGATTTAAGGGACTAGATCTGATAGATAGAGTGCCTGATGAACTATGGATGGAGGTTCGTGACACTGTACAGGATACAAGACCATCTGCAAGAAAAAGAAATGCAAAAAAGCAAAATGGCTGTCTGGGGAGGCCTTACAAATAGCTGAGAAAAGAAGGGAAGTGAAAAGCAAAGGATAAAAGGAAAGATACACTCATTTGAATGCAGAGTTCCAAAGAATAGCAAGGAGAGATAAGAAAGCCTTCCTCAGCGATCAATGCAAAGAAATAGAGGAAAACAACAGAATGGGAAAGACTAGAGATCTCTTCAAGAAAATTAGAGATACCAAGGGAACATTTCATGCAAAGATGGGCACAATAAAGGACAGAAATGGTAGGGACCTAACAGAAGCAGAAGATATTAAGAAGAGGTGGCAATAAAACACAGAAGAACTGTACAAAAAAGATCTTCACAATCCAGATAATCATGTTGGTGTGATCACTGACCTAGAGCCAGACATCCTGGAATGTGAAGTCAAGTGGGCCTTAGGAAACATCACTACGAACAAAGCTAGTAGAGGTGATGGAATTCCAGTTGAGCTATTTCAAATCCTGAAAGATGACACTGTGAAAGTGCTGCACTCAATATGCCAGCAAATTTGGAAAACTCAGCAGTGGCCACAGGACTGGAAAAGGTCAGTTTTCATTCCAGTCCCATAGAAAGGCAATGCTCAAACTACTGCACAGTTGCACTCATCTCACACGCTAGTAAAGTAATGCTTAAAATTTTCCAAGCCAGGCTTCAGCAATACGTGAACCATGAAATTTCAGATGTTCCAGCTGGTTTTAGAAAAGGCAGAGGAACCAGAGATCAAATTGCCAACATCCGCTGAATCATCGAAAAAGCAAGAGAGTTCTAGAAAAACATCTATTTTTTGCTTTATTGACTATGCCAAAGCCTTTGACTGTGTGGATCACAATCAACTGTGGAAAATTCTGAAAGAGATGGGACTACCAGACCACCTGACCTGCCTCTTGAGAAACCTATATGCAGGTCAGGAAGCAACAGTTAGAACTGGACATGGAACAACAGACTGGTTGCAAATAGGAAAAGGAGCACGTCAAGGCTATATATTGTCACCCTGTTTATTTAACTTCTATGCAGAGTACATCATGAGAAACGCTGGGCTGGAAGAAGCACAAGCTGGAATCAAGATTGCTGGGAGAAATATCAATAACCTCAGATATGCAGATGACACCACCCTTATGTGAAGTTCCGGTGAAGAAGAACTAAAGAGCCTCTTGATGAAAGTGAAAGAGCAGAGTGAAAAAATTGGCTTAAAACTCAGCATTCAGAAAACTAAGATCATGGCATCCGGTCCCATCACTTCATGTCAAATAAATGGGGAAAAAGTGGCAACAGTGGCTGACTTTATTTTTCTGGGCTCCAGAATCACTGCAGATGGTGACTGCAGCCATGAAATTAAGACTCTTACTCCTTGGAAGGAAGGTTTTGACCAACCTAGACAGCATATTAAAAAGCAGAGACATTACTTTGCCAACAAAGGTCCGTCTAGTCAAGGCTATGGTTTTTCCGGTAGTCATGTATGGATGTGAGAGTTGGACTACAAAGAAAGCTGAGCACTGAAGAATTGATGCTTTTGAACTGTGGTGTTGGAGAAGACTCTTGAGAGTCCCTTGCACTGCAAGGAGATCCAGCCAGTCCATCCTAAAGGAGATCAGTCCTGGATGTTCATTGGAAGGACTGATGTTGAAGCTGAAACTCCAATATTTTGGCCACCTGATGCAAAGTGTTGACTCATTGGAAAAGACCCTGATGCTGGGAAAGATTGAGGGCAGGAGGAGAAGGGGACAACAGAGGATGAGATGGTTGGATGGCATCACCAACTCGATGGACATGGGTTTGGGTGAACTCTGGGAGTTGGTGATGGACTAGGAGGCCTGGTGTGCTGCAGTTCATGGGGTCATGAGGAGTCGGACACAACTGAGTGAACTGAACTGAACTGATGGACACTGACATTTGAATATCATATAGTTTTTACATATCACAAAATATTATTCTTTGAGTATTTTCAACCATTTAAAAACGTAAAAACCATTCTTAGCTCACAGGCCATATAGAAACAGGTGACTGGCTGTATTTGGCCCATAGGCTGTAGTGGCTTCCGTGATTTATAACTGTTTTATAGAATGTTAATTGATTTTAATTTAAGAGGCTTGGTTGAGTTCAGTAACCACAGATTGCTTATGTGGTGGAATATGATTTCAAAAGAAGGACTTTCAGAAGTGTTCCTAATACATGTGAGGAAAAATCTGCCCCTCAGTCATGTGTATAAATGTGGTACTGCTCATTGCTACTTTTTGCTTCTGTAGGAAATGGAGCTCCAGAGAAAGAAGTTGTGGTAGGAAGAGGAAGAGGGGTCGGAAAATGTTGCAGAGGCTTGAATAGGATGCAGACTAAACACTGAAGTCTTACATGAGGGGAATAATGGATCAGGAGAACCTGTGGAGAAAAAAGATAAAGAGAACATGGAGTAAGAGCAGGAGAAGGAAAACAACAAGGCATCACCCTGAATTTGATCAAATTCAATGGCATGAGATGCCATTGTAGAATATTTTGAGGTGGAGAGAACAGTTTTGGTATCGTGGTAAACATGGTAAAAATGCATTAAGAATTGTGTAGAGTGTCTGAAAGGCTGTGTTTGCCTTGACATGATGGCCTTAGTCTTTTAAGAAGTAATCTTTTATTTGTAAGGACTTGGGAGTTTTGTTTTTAAGTTTCAGAGTTGATACTGCTCAAAGTGTGGTCCCCACACTTTGTGGTCTGTGTCTCACCCCAGACTTACTGAGGCCCAGTCTCTGGGGGTGGGGCCTGGCTCTGTGTTTTAACAAGACATCCAGGGGTTTCTGGTGATGGGCACCAGGGTTTGAGAACCACTAATTTCAGATCACATAAGAGGGACACCAACTCATACTCCATCCTCCCTTGTAGATAGCAGTATTTATGTGAAGTTCCAGGGCAGGACTTTTGATGGATTGTTGTTGTTGTTCACTCACTAAGTCACGTCTGACTCTTTGTGATCCCATGAACTGCAGCATGCCAGGCTCCCCTGCTTTTCACTGTCTCCTGGAGTTTGTTCAAATTCATGTCCATTGAGTTGGTGATGCTGTCTAACTAACTCATCCTCGGTTGTCCCCTTCTCTTGCCCTCGATCTTTCCCAGCATCAGGGTCTTTTCCAATGAGTGAGCTCTTTGCATCAGGTGACCAAATTATTGGAGCCTCAGCTTCAGCATCAGTCTTTCCAATGAATGTTCAGCTTTGATTTCCTTTAGGATTGACTGGTTTGATCTCCTTGTGGTCCAAGGGACTTTCAAGAGTCTTCTCCAGCACCACAATTTGAAAGCATCAGTTTTTCATTGCTCAGCCTTCTTTATGGTCCCAGCTCTCATATCTGTACATGACTACTGGAAAAACCATGGCTTTGATGGATACTTTTCACTAACTGCTGTTTTTAAGGGCAACCACGTGAAGGAGGTGGGCAGGAAGAATGTCCCTATTGTAAAAGGAGAGGGAATTTTTCTTATAAGTAAACAGGAGGAAACACGATCCAGGGTGTTGCTTCTGGAATCCAGTGGGAACAGTGTTCCTTGTGGGTAGTTGCCTTAGTCTCTCTTTCTGTCTGCACCACATCAACTTGCCCACAGAGCACTGACTATAGACAGCATTCCATGTTCTTGTCATGCTGTTGTGGCTGGAGAACAGTGGTCCAGGCATGAATAGCTCTAATTTCTTTTCTTTTTGTCCATTGCTCATTCTGTGCCAGGAATATGCTTCTTCTCTCAAGCTCCTCCCACACAGTGACCTTGTTTCCATAGAAACTGGCACATTCAGCTGGAGACTTACACATGAGTTTGAATAACCCAAGGTTTTCAAACCGTGAGAACCTTAGGAAGATGATCTCACAAAGCATACAAAGAAAAGTTTCTTAATGCAAATAAATAAACTGTGAATTGAGATGTGCGACACACATGATGTGTATTGATGATATATATTGCTATTAAAATTGTGCTTGTGTTCATTGTTGTATGAGGTTAACAGTCATCTATGGTGAGTCACTGGAGAGAGATAGTTTCAGATCAAAGCATATGAGGTTTTTTTTTTTTGATGGAATGGAGACTTTTATTGTCTGGGTAAAAATTCACTGTGGTGCCTGCTGGGTACATTGTCCAGTCTGACTTGGGAGAACCAGAAAAATATCTTTCTCATTGCACCTGGCTGAATTAGTTATTTTGTTTTCTGTGTGCTCACAATACTCTGCTGATCATACTTATAATAATAATAATAATATTATTACTAGTAAAAAGTAGTTTGTGGTTATGATGTGCTAACTACAATACTTGATCTCATTTAATCCTCAAAACAACCTCATAAAGTAGATAGAAGGAAATGGCAACCCACTCCAGTGTTCTTGCCTGGAGAATCCCAGGGATGGTGGAGCCTGGTGGGGTGCCGTCTAGGGGGTCGCACAGAGTTGGACACGATTGAAGTGACTTAGCAGCAGTATTGTACCCATTCTTCACATGAAGAAACTGAGGCTCAGAGAGTCTATTCAATTTACCTAATCTCACCTAAAAATTTAGCTAATTTTTAGTTCAGGTAGGATTTGAACCCAGGGAAATCAACTCCTGGAGTTCACCTTTCTTGCCCCAGAATCTGTACATATCATAGTGTGTGGCAGTTACTTGTTTATATATAGACTCAGAGCTTCTTGAGGGCAGGGTCTGGCTTTATTGTTTCTCTTAGAGTTAGAACAGTGCTGCTTGTGTACTTGGGATTCAATAAATATTTTGTCCATAAGAGAAGAGGAATGATAAATAAGTGAGTAAATAAAATGAACATTCACCCTTTTAGTTCTTAATGATGGGTAGAAGAGATGGATGGCTTCCTACCAGAAAGGCTGTTATCCCAGACTTTTGCTATTCATAATCATATAGCACCTAAAGATTCACAATTTAATCTTAATCTCTGACTTGTTTCAGATATTGTCCATCTGTTGTCTCCGTCAGTCATTTATTTTCCTCTTTCCCATCGGTAATAATAAGCCTTCATGTCTCTTCTAACCATAAGACTATAGCTATAGCTATCTTTAAGGTTTTTATTATGTATGTAGCCCTGGGTGAGCCAGTCATTTACCCTCAGTGTGCCAGACACTGATATTGGGGCTTGGGATCAAAACAGACACAGAGCCCTGCCTTCATAGAATTTACATTTTAGCTAGGGGAGGTAGATAATAAACAATAAAGATAATACATAAGTACATTCTCTAGTGTATGGAAGGTATTAAAGTGCCACAAAAAAATTAAGAAGGTAGCAATGAAGAGAATAAATGGGAACTTGGAATGTGGGACTTGAGGAGCAACCTGGGTTTCAATTCTTAAAATAGTTTAAATTGGAGGTTAATTGCTTTACAATATTGTGTTGGCTTCTTCCATACAACAAAGTGAATCAGCCACAAGTACACATATGTCCTCTTCCTCCAGGATGCCCCCCCACCCCTCCAGGTTGTCACAAAGCACCTGGTGTTTTGTGACAACCTGTGTTATACAGAAGCTTCCCACTGGCTATCTGTTTTACACACAGTAGTCATGTATGGATTCGACAATTGGACTGTGAAGAATGCTGAGCGCTGAAGAATTGATACTTTTGAACTGTGGTGTTGGAGAAGACTCTTGAGAGTCCCTTGGACTGCAAGGAGATCCAACCAGTCCATTCTGAAGGAGATCAGCCCTGGGATTTCTTTGGAAGGAATGATGCTAAAGCTGAAACTCCAGTACTTTGGCCACCTCATGTGAAGAGTTGACTCATTGGAAAAGACTCTGATGCTGGGAGGGATTGGGGGCAGGAGGAGAAGGGGATGACAGAGGATGAGATGGCTGGATGGCATCACCGACTCGATGGACGTGAGTCTGAGTGAACTTCGGGAGATGGTGATGGACAGGGAGGCCTGGCGTGCTGCGATTCATGGGGTCGCAAAGAGTCAGACACAATTGAGCGACTGAACTGAACTGAACTGAATGTGTATATATGTCAGTGCTACTCTCTGAATTTGTCCCACCCTCTCCTTCCGCTATGTCCAAAGTCTGTTCTCTGTGTCTGTATCTCTATTCCTGCTCTGAAAATAGGTTCATCAGTACCATTTTTCTAGATTCTGTATATATGCATTAATATACAAAATTTTTCTCTTTCTGACTTTACTCTGTATAACAGGCTCTAGGTTTATTCACCTCATTAGAACTGACTCAGATGTGTTCCTTTTTATGGCTGAGTAATATTCCATTGTATTAATATATATGTACCACAACTTCTTTACCCGTTCATCTGCCAGTGGACATCTACCAGAAAGACAAACAACCCAATCAAAAAGTGGGAGGAAGACTTAAGCAGACTTTTCTCCAAACACATGAAAAGATGCTCACCATCACTCATTATTAGAAAAATGCAAATGAAAATACAGTGAGGTATCACCTCACACCAGTCAGGATGTCCATCATCAAAAAATCTACAAACAGTAAATGCTTGTTTCAATTTTAAACAGTGTGGTTTGGATAGACCTTACTGAGGAGAGGAAACATGTACTAGGCAGAAGGAACAGTCAGTGTAAACATGCTGAGTAAGGAGCAGGCTTGGGATGTTCAAAGAATAGGCAGGAGGCTGACAAGGATAGACAAGATGAGTAACAGGCAGGGTAGACAGATTAAGAGAAGTAATGGGCAATCAGATCACATAAGGCCTTGCAGACCGTTGTAAGGATTCTTTTGACTTCAGGTGATAAGGGTACTCATTGGGAGATTTGAGCAGAGAAGTGACTTGATCTGATTTATGTATTCAAAGAATGACTCCAGATGCAGTGTTGAGCATAGAGTGTAGAAGGGCAATGGTGGAAGTAAAGACCAGTTAAAACAAGACTGTAGTAGTCCCAAGAGAAAAGTTATGATGGCTCCATCAGGGTGAGTGCCATGAAAATGATGAGAAATAGCAGATTCTAGAAATATTTTTGAATGTTGAACCAGTAAGATTTCCTGGCAGATTGGATACAACAGGAGATAAAAATGACTCCCAAGATTTCTCCAGCTGGAAAGATGGAGTTGCTATCTATTGAGATGAGAAAGACTGTAGTTAGAGTAGGTTTGTGTCAAGAGCAGAAGTTCAGTTTGAAACAAGTTAAGTTTGAGGTGTCAGATATCAAGTAGAGATATTGAGGTGGCGGCTGGATATGAGTCTGGGATTTGGGAGAGAGTTCTGAGCTAGAGACAGAACTTTGGAAATCATCCACATGTAGATAGTATTTAAAACATGAGACTAGAAGGGATCACTGAAGGAGTGAATATACACAGAGAAGTGGATGACTAAGTTATTCCTTGTTATCCTTGGGACACCCCAAATTAAGATATCGAGGAAAAGAAGAGGAACTATTGAAGGATACTGAAAAGAAGCAAGCAAGGAGGTAGGAGAAAAACCAAGAGAATATAGGATCCTGGAAGCCAAGTGAAGCAAGAGTGTCATGGAAGAAGGAATGATCATTTATACCAACTGCTGCTGATTGGTCAAGTTAGGCACAAAAGTGGACCATTGGAATTGGCATTGTGGAGATCACTGTTGACTTTGACAAGGGTTGTTTAGGCAAAGGTTGTTTAGAACAAACCTAATGGAAGTGGATTTAAGAGAATGGGAGAAGAATTCAAGACAGTGATTATAAGTAACTCTGGGCTGTGTGGAGAAAAGATTAAGACATAGCTGCTGGACTTAGGAATTTATCATTTGTTTTGAGACAGTGGGAACCACCACATTAAAAAAAACAGTCAAGGATACAAGTCTATACAATGCTAAATCAGGTGTTACAGATAATATTTGGTACAGGAGGCATGAGTAGGTGATCAGCTGGGTAGGCAGCCATGGTCACGGAGAGCTCTACTGATTGAGGCCCAAATAGATGGGCAGGATTCTGGACAGGAATAAGAAAGGATGAGAGTGTACCCTGGGGGAGGGGATGACACAAAGCAAAAGGCTGGATATAGAAACAAGCTCAGTGTGGGGCGCTAAGTGAAGTGACTATGTGATTTGAGTAGAGAATGTTATAGGCAGTCATGACAAATAGGTGTGTGTGTGTGTCTGTGTGTGTGTGTATGTCTGAACTAGACCATTAATGGCCCAGAAAGCCAGACTAAGCAGTCTAGGTGGTATGATCGGAAGCAGGGAAAATGCTAAATTTTTTATGAGTGCTGGGTGTATTGTGATAAAAAGAGTGTTTAGAGAACTTTGATAACTAGCTTATTAGTCAAAGAAATATCTGAAGATAACCTGCAAGTGTTTTTTTAAAGCATGCTCTGGGGATGATTTCATCAGAATCTCTTGGGGAGCTTATTAAAAATGTAGGTTTCTGGAGCTGCAAGTGAACTACTGAATCCATATCTCTAGGAGTGGGACTCTGGATTCTGTATATTTAACAAGCTCCCCGTGTGACTTTCACACATGACAACGTTTGTGAATGATCTTGCTTGAGTAGACTGTAGTGTTTAGTTCATTTTAGTCACTCAGTCAGGTCCGACTCTTTGTGACCCCATGGACTGTAACACACCTACAGATTATAGTATAGATAAAGATTTTGCTTGAGTAGATTGTATTCCTGGTTGACAAGCTGTCTAAAACACCAAAATTACGTTTAAAAAGGCATATTAAACATGAAAAATCCATACTTAACATCCACACTTGTAAATTTATGTAAGTTCTAGGAAGCTAAATTTGCAATTGTGTTCATTTGGCCTGACTTTAGACCTCATTCAGTTGTTTCAAGGATATTTCGGGCATCTGTGAAAGTATGGGTCTTTCATGAGGGGGGGGGCGGTTACCAAATCTGTTTGTTACTTTTAAGTCCAATTATGTACCAGAAAAGATGGTTGAAAAGGTATAGCTGTCCCTTCCCTGTGCTGTACGAGGTCTGTCTGAAGCCTGGGAAACTAGGGACTAAGAAAACAGCTCTGGAGATCTGGCTGTTTTGCCAGGGCTGCCCTGGGGCTAGCCCCCATATTGCTACTTTCCATCTCACTTGAGGCCTCAAGCTGGGAATCGTGGAGCCATGCTTTTTCAATCCTGCCTCCTTGGACAGAGAAAAACACCTTCTGCCTCTGTAAATCAGAAATATATATATATATATTTTTTGGTCTGTTTCTTTATAAATCACTGTGATTGAAAGGAAAGAATGACTTTCGGCATTGGAGACTGAAAGTGAGGACCTCTCTTGTGACAGGGAAGGGATGAAGTACATGGTTTATTTTACTCTGTTCCTGCTTGGGGTATTGATTTTGATTATCAGAGCCTTCCCAAAGAGTTTAGTGTTTGTCATGAATCTGCCTGCAATGCAGGAGATACAAGAGATGCGAGTTTGATCCCCAGGTTGGGAAGATCCCCTGGAGGAGAAAATGGCAACCCACTCCAGTATTCTTGTCTGAAAAATCCCATGGACAGAGTAACCTGGAGGGCTACAGTCTGTGGGGTCGTGAAGAGTTGGAGACGACTGAGTGACTAAGCATAGCACAGCACCACCTTTCACTAGCTAATATCCACAGACATACTTCTGCTGACAGACCATAAATTAATTTATTCCATAACCAGGCAGTCAATTTGGGGAACTTTAGGTTCTAGAATTTGATCTCATCATCAGTCTTCAAGACTATTCTATTCACACATTCAATTCTAAGTGCAAATTCCAATCTACATGGATCTTATAACAACTTTCTACAAACATTTATTAAGTACTTAGAATGCAAAAAAAAATGTTGTATTAGACAACGATTAATAAGATGCAGTCCTTGCCCTCAGAAAAGAGACTTGTAATGGCAACTTATGATATGGGTGATAAGTGTTATGAAAGGTCTGTCATATTTAATATAGCATTTGAAAGGGAAAAGGGAAAAGGGAAATTTTCCCTTGAAGGGAGTTAGGGGGCTGCTGGGGAACTGGGAGAGTGACTTAGCAAGGAGACTATGTGAGGTTGGAAGAAACATAAGGAATGGGCTTGAGAAACTGGGCAGTGAAATGGGGAGGTTGCTTCAGGCACTGGCAAAGCACAGCCTCTTGCCTCCTGGGGCAGCAAGGCCCAGGCGCAGTGCTTCTACTGACATGGTTGCTGTGATTATTGTCCAACCTTGTGAGTAGAGAACATCCATTTAATGCAGATGGTTTGAGCAGTGTGTTTATGACATTTGTTTTGGGTACGTTTTCCCAGTGTGTTACCCTGGACGTTTTCCCACTGTGTTAACCTGGACAAATAGGTGTGTGTGTGTGTGTGTGTGTGTGTGTGTGTATGTGTTTGAACCCAGACTATGAATGGCCCAGAAAGCCAGAATGAACAGTCTCGGTGGTATGATCAGAAGCAGGGAAAATGCTAAATTTTTTGAGTGCTGGGTGTATTGTGATAAAAAGAGTGTTTAGAACTCTTTGAAAGAGAACTTTGAAAGAATAAGAGATATTTTAATAAACTGGGAACATGTCTCTGCATATAGATTTAAAGCCCTAAAAGAAAATGGTTGAACTTTTTCAACCTTTGAGAGTTTATGCCAGTGTCTGAAAACCATAGTGCACTTGGATGGGAGGCGGGTGAAAGGAGTCAAGAGTACACACTTCCAGTTATAAAATAAATAAGTCATAGGAATGTGATATATAGCATGGTGACTGTAGTTAATAATACTACAGTACATATTTCAAAGTTGTTGAGAGAATAGATCTTAAAAGCTATCATCACAAGAAAAAAAATTTTGGTGATGAATGTTAACCAGACTTAACTGTGTTGGTCATCTTGCAATATATACAAATATCAGATCGTTGTGTCATACACCTGAAACTAATATTATATGTCAATAAAAATGGCATATATTTTGCAGGATTTTTTACATATGTAATATGCAAAATATTACTTATATAATGCTATAACCTTCATTTTTTCTTCCATTTAGCTATGGCAACATAAGCAATACACTCCGGTTTTTTGCAAAACTAATCACACATAAATGTGCTGATGTGGAAAGGATGTTTGTTATTTCATATTTTCTCAGTGATGACACAATTTCAGTGTTTGAACCCATAGAGAGAAATTCAGGTAAGAGACATACTACCCATAGCAATTTCCTCAGAACAGTGAACTGTCTCTTCATGTTGAAAGTTATGGAATATAATCTCATTTTTATAGCCTAGATGATCTAAGAGAGTGGCTTTCTTTCTTTTTTTTTAACCACTAAAAGTTCATTTTACAAAGACCTCTTAAATGGGAACTCAGACATATAAAATGGTAAAAGAGGAATAGTTTTGGTTGGCTCAGGACTGGGGGACTCAAGACACCTCCTTTTTGACACTGTCCCCATTTCCTTTGTGGTCTCTAAGGCACCTCTGTGGAATCCAGTGGCTTCAAAATTATGGTCTGGCTGCCACAAATTCTGTGTACAGCTAGCAAGACAAGAATAAAATCTGTATTTGTGATAATATCACTTACAAAATAAGACAAGAATCCCCGATTAACAAATTTAATCTTCAGAGTCTATTTCCCTCTGGCTGTTGAGGCCGGTGCCAAGGTTCCAGCACCAAGGCCCATGGGATGGCCTTGCTGCAGTGCACTGATAGGGTGGCCATTGCTGAGGAAAGCTATTGATTTTGACTTACCAAATTATGGAACTGTAGGGCTCTATCCTTTGTCTCAACATGTTTAAAATTTTTATCAGTGCTGAAGATACACGTTCGGGAAGAATAGTCCATGGTGTACTTGGTTAACCGGCTCTCTGAAAAAAATTTAAAAGCTCTATTTTGTACCATTTGTCAATTTCCATGATGTAAATACCCAAACCATGGCCAGTTTCAAGCAACCAACAGTTTAACAACTGGCTTTCCAAATCCCTGAACATTAAACTATCAGTCCTTATGAGCTGGTAGGAGCCGCTCAGTACACCAATGAATCACGAATAATTTGTATAAGTAAGTCAGGCTCCACTTATACAGATTTGAATAATGGACCAGATCTTAAAATATGAAGTCAAATAGGGATGACTATAAAGTAATGCTCCTGATAGTCAAAAAATCACCTCTGTACATCTAGAATAGGGATGATATGGCTAAACAAATTGCAACATTCATAAAACAGGATGATAGCAGTCAACTAGAAGCTTACTGGTAATAACAGCAGCCCTGGCTGAATACCTTCTGTTATCCTTATAAGACTTTTATGAGGTTAAGTCTTGTGTTAATGTAGGTCCTTAAGAGGCAAAGCCCAAGATGAGGTTAAATGTACAAGAGATTTATTAGGGAGATGGCAGGTGAGGGAAAACATGGCAGGAGCCAGAAGATGCCAAGAGTGCTATCAGACTACAGTGTGTGTGTGACTCCTGTGAAGGACAGAGGAAAGAGGAAAAGGGAAGGTCTTAGACCACAGTGAAAGTCTTAAGAAAATTTTGGCAAGGCTGACTGGGCGTTCTGGAGCCAGAGTCACCAGTGCGAGGAACTCCCATCTTGCCTGCCTTAGTCTGCCTACCTTGCTCAGTCATGTGTTGGTAGCAGCCTGTGGGAAGCATGACCTCGGCACAAATATGAGGATAGATTTCAGAACACAGCAGTTGGGGCCTTCTGTCAACTATGTTCCCCACAGCCAGCAATCTGAGAAGTACATTTTCATAGCCCCCCACAAATATTATTCCCATTTTCCAGCGAGAATTTGGAGGGCCTCAGAGAGATTAAATGACTCCTAAAGATCATCCAGCAAGCAAGCGACAGAACCAGGATGGACTCCAGCTCTCTTTGGCTACAAAGCCTAAGTCTTTCTGCCACTTCTGGTTTCTGAACGTGGTAAAAGCATGAGGAAGCCGCTCCCCAGAGCTCACCTGGTCCCAGGATGTATCCACAGGGTTGGAGATTTCAGTTCAGTATCAGTTAGAAGATAGTGGAGTCCCACGTTTAACTCTGGTCACTGCTTTCCAAAACACAAACAATGCCCAGAAAAGAGCAAAGGAAATGATGAGAATTCTGAGAAGTAAAAAAAAAAAGAATGAAGCATTATTTAAATATTTTGCCTGTAGAAACAAAGAGTTAAGGGAACTCCTATTGTTATCTTCAATTAAGTAACGCCTTTCCAGAAATGGGGCATCTTTACATTTCATCTGTATGTCAGAAGATGTATATAAGACATCATCTGGGACAAATAGGTGGAAATAAACTCAGGTGAGAAATTTTCTACCTAATACAGTTCAGGCAGGCTCAGAAGATGTTCCTGTTGTATCAGTTTCCAGGATGCTTCTGGACATAGACCAAGTCCTCACTAAATGTTTATTTAAGTGTTTGGATTGGGAAGGGAGAGGATGGAGGAAAGAAAAGGCTGGAATGCCATACCACTTTTCTTCTTTATACACTCACCTGGAAGTCTCATTTCTTCACCCACTGCCTCATTCTTCTTCCCTTAAAGACTGACTATACGTAGTATGAGTTCACAAGTTCACAGCTAAGTTCTGTGGTCTGTGTTTGAGCATGAAGTATCTCTAAAGGCAAGTTGTCTGGTTCTTTGAGGAACAAAACCTACTCATTAACTTTTTTCTCCTTTTCTACAGGGTATACTGGAGGGATGTTCTTAAAAAGAGTTCGTGTTAAGAAGCCTGGACAAGAAGTCTTTAAAAGTGAATTCTCGGAATATATCAAGGCTGAGGAGCTGTATGTTGGAGCCAAAGTGAACGTGAATGGCTACCTCTTTTTTTTGGTCAATGCTGATGAGTATACCTTGAACTACATGGAGAGGAATTCAGATAAGGTGAACTCACTTGGTATAATTCTTGACTTTGCCCCTCAGCACTCTGCAGTCTGTGTTTTCCTTACTCCAGGCCTTTTCTTCTTTGCCTTGCAACCAATTTTACATTGTGCATTCACACATGTGGGCATGAATAATGGATCTGCATGATTTGGCTGCAGGTCCCATCACAGAGGCCAGGGCCTGGTCTCCTCTGTTTATGTGCTGGGTTTGCTGCTGCCCAGCATCACGGATGCCAGGTGCAGGCAGGAGGCAGGCCCAGGGTTGAATCAAGTTTCCTGGGTTTTCTGCTGATGCTGACAGTGTTTTCAGAAAGAAATTCAGCAATGATCTGAAAGGAAGAAAACCTGGTGCCACACACTGTGCTGTCTCAGTTAATTGGCACAGGCCTGCAAAGAAGGCAAAGACCTGAACAAACAGAAACCCCAAGGGAACCTGATAGTTGCTGGGGTTGCAACTTCCCATAACAGGAGCCACGGGAGGCCTAAATGAGACTCCAAGGACAAATTGGCAACAGTGAGCTCCACAAGTTTTTCCATTTGAAATGAGATGGCACATGGGTACTATTACTGAAAGTACTATTATGATAGTGCTGTTCACTGAAAACATGTTGACAAAACCTTGATTTTAAGTGTGGATGAGTTCCATGTGCCAGCATGTATATTTCAGAACTAAGGCCTACTATTAAAGAATCTATCTAGAAACTATTTTCAAAGTCTGCCTGTAAATAATAATACTTCTGTGCCAATTATATAGATACAGTGCCAGTTCCATTTCATTTCATGTCAAATGCTCAGGGAGATGTCGCTAGGATCAGTCTCTGTGTACAACACATTACCTGGATCAGTTTGGGTCCTCTGAGAAGCAGATCCCAAGACAGAATGATAAAGAGTCGGACACGACTGAGCGACTGAACTGAACAGAACTGAGAAGCAGATCCCAAAACGGAATGATACATGCAAGAGATGTATTGGGGGAAATGTGTATGAAGGATAAAGGAGGGAGCAGGAGTAGGTGGGGAGACTGAGATGTAGATCTGACCCCTGAGAAAGGAGAGGGAAGGAAGGAGGATGGGGGTGAGAAGAACCTCAGACACATTGCAGCCAGGTTCACGGCAAGCCCCAGAGCACACACTATGCATCAGAGAAATCCCATGTCAGGCAGGAATGGCCCAGCTCTGGCGCCTCCGTCCTGCTCAGTCACTGGATGGGAAGAGTCTGGGGAGACTGGCCTCTGGGGGAATCTCTGAAAGCTGCAGTGCTCCAGTGACCTGAAGGTGCAGCAGCAGGGGACTGTCTGCTAATAGAACTTGTCTCTCTTGAGGGTAGGCCAGGGCAGCACCCTCCGGGACTGCCACACCACCTCTCCATTTGCAGCGTTAGGAACTTGAACCAGCACAATACCAGGAATGGGTAGCTCTTTGAAAGCACTGAATTCAGGTGAGGGGCTCAGTAATAGGGCAGTTAAATTTCTGGAGACCAGCAGGCTTGGCCAGGAAACTTGACTCCTTAAAAGCTGAGGGGCCTTAGACATGTGCCTTCCCTTTCCTCATCTTTAAAATGGGAGTACCAATGGTGCCTATTTCAGAGAGTTGCTGTGTAGATGCGGTAATCTGTTTTAAGTGCTTAGCTCTGTGTGGCCCATAGGAGATGGAGTCAGTGTACAGTTTACAATAGCTATCGTAATTAGGGCTCCATTTTTAAACACAGTGCAAACCTGTACTTTAATATAAAATATATATAGCATGAATATGTATGTATGTGTGTGTGTGTGTGTGTGTGTATATATATATATATATATATATATATGTATGTATGTATATATGAGACATTAAGGGCTTTTATCCTTTCCAAAAAAGAAAAGCAAGGTAGGACATTATCTAGTATCAGCATCCCAGGTAAAAACTGTATTTTCTTAACGCTACCTTTAACAAGGACATTCTAAGCAGAGAAAGATTAATGTCAGTCTGAGGGGTCTTTTTGTAAGAGCTAATAGATCCTATCATGGAAATAGATGAAATCAAAAAAAGGGAAGGAATGCCACTGACCTGCTCCCCCGCCTCCCCACAAACCCCCTGGTGGCAGAGGGGGACCTTTACGTTAAGTTACCATCAACGTTTTTATTTCCACAATGAGTCTTTTCTAGCTCTTTGCTCTAATATAATTACTTATATTATAATGTCAGTATTATTACTTATAGCCTTGTGCTTTACTTGATCGAATAAGAAGTATTCTTACAGAGTCAAAAACCAAATCACAGTATAGGAGACAGGTACTGGGGGTCTCCTGGGGGGGTGAATGTAGGGGACCGCAGTGCCTGTAGACCTTTGGCACCCATCCTCTCTCTGCTCAGGGTATTTACCTGGTGGCCGATGATTCCAGGGGTCCCACTCTAAAGTTCTGGAGAAAATGGGGATCCACTTACACAACGTTGAATCCCCATTCTCTCCATTAGGCTCTCCCAACATGGTGGCCCAGAGTCCAAGGGTCAAAGGGAGGAGGCTGAGGTGAAAGTAGCGGTTCTTTTCTGATTCCTGTAACCCGCTGTCCCGTAAGCTCATTTCTCTCAGATCTGGGCCTGTGCTAATGTCACTCGTTGTCCCAGAGCCTTAGCTGAAGAAATACAAATCTAGTCATGTCTTCTTTGAGTTGGTTTCTGTGGAAAGACATAGCCAGCTTTGCTGGCCACCAGAAAGGTTGGGCTCCCTATCTTAAATGTCTGTCTTTTCCTCCTCCTAGTTTCCCCTGAGCAGCATTGAACTTGTCATACAAAAGTTAAAAGAAGAAGAATGCAAATCCAGAGAGCTCAAGCAGGTGTTTACAGCTGCTGATTGTATGCACACAAAGATGGTGGATTTTAATACATTCAGGTAAGCCATAGACTGCTAGCAGTTATCTCATTGTCCAAAGAACAGAAAGGATGTTTTTTTCCCAAGTGTTTCTTCATTAATTTACTACATACTATTTTTTAAAATTAAGAATTGGTATTTCTTTACGTTTTACTTCGTGATCAAGTTTTGCCCATTTCTAGTGAATTTTATATATTTGCATATAAAAGAAATTCCTAGGGGAGAACAGAGAGACAAAAGCAGTGTAAGTCAGTTGGACACAGTGTCTTGTGAGTCATGCAGGGCATTGAAGGACCAGGGGAGTGCCAGGAAGGCTGCATCTGTATGAGAAAGGCTGAACGCAGTGCAGTTCAGAGCACCCCCACCCTTCGAAGTGTGAGGAATGAAGAAGCGACGTCTCCCTAAGAATGCCATCCAGTTGGAAAAGATAGAAGAGACTTCACTGATTATCAGAGAACAGGTGCTGTGCATTCATCTATGTGTATGTATGCTCACAAACACGTTAAGTACTTAGACATGAAAATGTAGAAATTTGAAGGGCAAATATAGGACAGAAGTTAGAAGTACTATAAGAAATCATGAACAATAGAGATTTTTCTCTAAGGTTAAGCTTGAATTTCTAGGACTGTCCAGTGACTGAACTAGGCAAATTTCCAAAGAGCAGAAACACAGGGAAATTCAAATTCAGGGCCTGGTACAATTGTGAGATTTCTTAGCCTGAAAACAAAGTGAATGGAGCGTTTAGAAGAATGTAAATTAAATCATGGATGGAGGACAAAGGGGACTTTCTCTTTAGGCTGAGAATTCTGGCTCCTAAAAACAATAGTGGCTAAAAGCTATATAGGAAACTCGGCTTGATGCAGTCAAGATGCGGCTGAGAAATGAAGATGTGAGCCCGGGGGAGCGTGGCAGGGAGGTCTTTCTGACTCTGTCTGGAGTTGCCTGTTGCATCAATACCTGGTGACCCAAGCCCTCCATGAGGCCCACAGTGTCCCTGGAGCTCATTTGTTCCTTCAACAAAGCTCTTTTGTATCTCCAAAACGTTCTTTTGAGAGCAGCAGTCAGAGGACATATTTTTATTGTTTAGAATTCCCAAGCTTCTGGGATCAATAAGAATTTATCGTTCTTTGTTATTGTTCATGGCAGTACACATGTTCCTGGCCTTTTGGCAAATAAATGAAGGATGGGGTGAAGGGCATAGACAATTACTCAGGCCGAGGACTAATGGATAGCAGTGGAGGGGAAAACAAATTTCCATCAGAAATGAGGGAGTGGTTTTGTTTTATTATTTTGTGTTCTTTACAAAAGCATCCATTCTCCTTGTACTCTAGCAGTGTCTATTGGAAACACTTTAGTGAGTTTATGGGGCTTTGGGGGAAGCACATAGGCCAGGCAGGAGATCCAAGGAGGGTAAGTTGCCCCATGGATGGAGGCCTGACCCTAATTGTGGGTGGAATAAAGGACGGCCATGCCGTGTGATTGGAGGGTGACCTCAAGGCACCCAAAGCTTGGAAAGAACAACTGCGAATATTTAGGGCGTCTCCTAGCCAAAAATTCCTTAGGATGGAAATCATATCAGGCCATACGTGGCTTGAAAAACCCTTCAGTGGCTTGCGCTCGTCCTTACAATAAGATTCAAACGTTTCATTGCAGCCAGCAGGGCCTTGAGCGCCACCACTTTGTATTTCCAGCGTCGCCACTTCTTTTCTTCCCACCCTGTCCTTTGGCCCTGCTGACTGTCACTCACTTTCTCAAGCACATTAAGCTCTTTCTGTTCTCCATACCTCTGCACATGCAGTTCTCTCTGCTGGGAATGTCCATACGCCATCCTTTTCATGGCAGATCCTGGGACTCATTGTAAATGCTGCTTCCTCAGAGGCGCTTTCTTTTTGACTATTCTACCTAAAGTGGATTTTTTCTTAGCCCCGTGTTTATGTTGGGTTGGCCAAAAAGTTTGTTGGCCAACCCAATATTTTTCACTACCTTTGGCACACCTCGTAGTTACTTTATTTAGATAACTGTATTTGGTGTGTGTGTTGTTAAGTGTGTCTTCTCCTCCTAGAGTGTGAGCTTTCTCTAGGAGAAAAGGAGGGGCAGGGTCCTCGACATCCCTCTTCACTGTCCTAAAATCAGCACCTTGCACTGGGCTAACTACATATCATAGTTCCTGAATGGAAGAGTGAGATTCTAGGATTATTTTGGAGGAGGGGTGTTCTAGTTTGGAGGTCAGCCCTCTTGGTTGCTCCTCACGCTCTTTCTGGGCAAAGGCAAAGGAACTACATAGTTGCTATCACACCATCTCCTAATTTAATTCTGTGTTTGGAGCTTTAACTAGCAAATATTTTTCTTTTATTTCCATGTGTATATATACGGATATACTCTGGCTCTTCTCACCAGAACATAACCTCTTTGAAGGCAAGGAACTTCTCTTTCTTGTTTTTTTGCTTTAGGCTCATCACTTTTCACCATGCCTTGTTGAGTGGCTTTGTTTTATCCAGTCTGCCCTGCTTTGCCTGTTAGCTGAAGGTTGAGTTCTCCATTTAGCTCCTCAGGCTCAGACCTTTTTCCTGAATTATAGATCTGGAAATATGAAGGCTTTCAGGACATCTCCCCTTTGGATCTCCCTTAGGCCTTCCAAAACAACTTTCCCTAAATTAACCTCATTTGCAGTTGGGGACCCTATCTTGGTAAAGGCCACCAGACTTGTCCCCAGGGCCTGAGCCAGGGTCTACCTTGTCTTTGCCCTCTCCCCTACCTTGACCTCTCCCACCCTCTTGAAATCATATTTCTTAAACGCCTTCTCTCCATCCCCAGCTTCACTGTTGCAGTTTGGCTTTTCATCTTTTCACTACTCTCTTGAAAGTTGCAAAACTGATCTTCTTTTCTTAATGCTCACCCTCCAAAACTTTGCCAGAATGACCTCCCTAAAGTCTTACCATATTGTTCCTTGGCTCTAGGGCAAATCCCCAACCTGTTAGTGTTTCCTGTGAATTTGGTCATGAGCTGACCCTTGCCAACATCTCTTCCCTTATTTCCATCTCACTCAAAGAATTATTCTTTTGTAGAAGTCACCATTTATCGAGCACTTACCACGGGCCATGCATCATGTTAAATGCTTTTCCTGTATCATCCACTGGTAGCCCCTCTTGAGTTATTTGTTTACTTCCCTGCCTCCACAATTGGCTCCTGCCAAGTACAATAGATGTTTGTTGAATAATTTAATGAAAGGTCCTATTTCTCAAGGAACATTCTATCTAAAGCTTGCAGCAAACAAGTAAATAATTGATTACCTTGTACTGGGAAAGGGAACTCTGTCTCTGACTGTAGGGGTATCAGGGAGATCTAGTCCCAACCCTCACAATTCAAGTGACTTAGGCAACTTGCTTCACCTACTTGCATCTCACTCTTTTGTCCATATAATGATCTCTAAGGCCTCTTTCAGATGCTGACATTCTGAAAACTCTTCAAATGTAGGTTTTATTTTTTTTAATTTTTAATTGGAAGATAATTGCTTTACAATGTTGTGTTGGTTTCTGCTATGCAACAGTGTGAATCAGTCATTATTATATATGTATCCCCTCCTGCTTGCGCCTCCCTCCCTGGTCCCATCCCACCCCTCTAAGGTCATCACAGAGTACCAGGCTGGGCTCCCTGTGTCATACAGCAGCTTCCCACTAGCTATCTCTTATACACATGGTAGTGTATATATGTCAGTGCTACTTTCCCAATTCGTCTCACCCTCTCCATTCCCCGCTGTGCCCACAAATTTGTTCTCTACTTCTGTGTCTCCATTTCTTCCCTGTAAGTAGGTTAATCAGTACTACTTTTCTAGATTCCATATGTATGCGTTAATACATGATATTTGTTTTTCTCTTTCTGACTTACTTTACTCTGTATACAGGCTCTAGGTTCATCCACCTCACTACAACTGACTCAAATTCATTCCTTTTTATGGCTAGATAATATTCCATTGTATATATGTACCACATCTTCTTTATTCATCTGTTGGTGGACATCGAGGTTGCTTCCATGTCCTGGCTATTGTAAACAGTGCTGCAATGAACATTGAGAAATGTGTGTCTTTTTGAATTGTGGTTTTCTCAGGGTATATGCCAAGTTGTGGGATTGCTAGATCATATGGTAGTTTTATTCCTAGTTTTTTAAAGAAATCTACATACTATTTTCCATAGTGGCTATATCAATTTACATTCCCACCAACAGTGCGATAGGGTTCCCTTTTCTCCACATCCTCAAGGAAACTATGAACAAGATGAAAAGACAGCCCTCAGAATGGGAGAAGATAATTATAAATGAATCAACTTGACAAAGGATTAATCTCTAAAATATATGAGCAGCTCATAAAGCTCAATATCAGAAAAACAAATAACCCAATCAAAAAGTGGGTGGAAGACCTTAACAGACATTTCTCCAAAGAAGACATACAGATGGCCAGTAAACACATAAAAATATGGCCAACATTGCTGATGATTAGAGAAATGCAAATCAAAACTACAATGAGGTATCACCTGACACCAATCTGAATGGCCATCATCAAAAACTCTATATAAACAATAAATGTTGGAGAGGATGTGGAAAATGTAGGTTTATAAATACACTTGTAAAATGTTCCCTTTTCATATCTGTATTGAAATGGCAGAGGCAGGAGTGCAGTGTAGGCCTCTGGGCTTCACGTCTGTGGCCCTGCTTCTCTCCCCTACTTTTGTACCTGGCCCTCTGAGTATGTACCTGGGCCTCAGAGCCCAGATGCTCTGGACAGTGGTCCAAGCCTTGGGCATTTCCTTTATTCTCAAGGAAACCGTCCAGGCAGGAGCTGATATCCTATCTCTGCATAAGGTGCCATGGTTAATAGTGGATTAGTGGACTAACCTGTGGGCCTTCCTGAGATAATTTGTCTCAAAATGGACCTGAAGAATACAGGGACAGGTGGAAACAGAAGGCAGTTTGGGCAGGGAGCATTTCTTTTCTCCTCGTGGGATTCACTGGTTCTGCCTCTAGGCTGGAACTATTTCTCTGGGACCCGTTTTTCATGGTCTGCCAGATGGGCCTGTGAGCACTGTCAGTTGTTATTAAGGGAGTGCAGAGAGCTGTTCTCAGAGCCTTGATTCCTTGATTCCTGATGGGCAGATTTTAGCAGGGAGCCAGACAGGGACAAGGCTTAGCAGGCCTAGTGTTTTGTACAATTGGAAACATGGGCAGAGTGAGGCTTCTTGATGTGGGCCCTGGACTCTGAACCCCAGGCAACAGCAGCAAGGAGGGCCCTGTGCCAGGGAAGACATGGCCAGTCCCTCCCTCCAGCCACCTCCCCAAGCCTTGATCTCTCCATCAGAGATGACACCTGCCCCATGTAGCCTGCGTGTATTTTGGATTTCTGCGAGCTCAGTGCTCACTTCTTTTCCCCACCTGGGCTCTAGCCTTAGAGGGCAGGACACATGCCCAGTTCACCCTGGTGTCTTTCCCAAATACTTCCAGCACCCAGTGTCTCAGGCCGCAGTGAATGTAATGAATTATTAAACCATTGTTTCTTAGACTCCTGTTGTCAATTGCAGGACCAAGAGATTTCCTGTGAGTTTCCATGTGATAAATTCCTTCTAAGATTTAGAGCCTCAAGGAAATTTTTGTTCTTGTAAATATAAAATTCTTCCTGAAAGAGGTTATATAATGTAGTAAATAGATCCGATTTTTTACTTGTTTAGTTGCTAAGTCATGTCTGATTCTTTTGCAACCCCATAGACTGTAGCCCACCAGGCTCCTCTGTCCATGGTATTTCCCAGAAAATAATACTTGAATGGGCTGCCATTATCTTCTCCAGGGGATCTCCCTAACCCAGGAATCAAACTCATGTCTCCTGCTTGGCAGGCAGCTTCTTCACCCTAGTGGCTCAGTGGTAAAGAATCAGCCTGCCAGGCAGAAGACCAGGGTTCAATCCCTGCATTGGAAAGATCCACTGGAGAAGGGAATGGCAACCCACTCCAGTATTCTTGCCTGGAAAATCTCATGGATGGAGGAGGCTGGTGGGCTACAGTCCATGGGGTCTCAAGAGTCAGACACATGCATCCAAATCTCAGCTCTGCCATTTTTCATCCTGATGTCCTTGCGTAAGTTGTTGAAGAATGTTTTCACCTACAAAATGGGGATGGTTATAATGTATATTCATATAATGTATGAATAAAGCTGATAACATATATACAATTCTTACTATAGCACTGTAGTGCACTAGAAAGTGCACTGTAGTGGACACTATAAAATGAAAACCCTTTATCTCAAGAGTTGGAATAGTTCAAAATAGTCACTGAAAATAGTAGAAATCTGTGTCCTGTTTGCAGTATTTCTGTAAGTTGTTTATTTACTCTTGATAGAGTCATTGAAAACATTCTTTAATAAATGAGGTTGGAATAAGCCCTTGAAAAACTTGGAGACCATGAAGGTGGAAAATAAAGATTGTTGGTGGACCAAGCTTGGGAAACATTAATCCACTCCATTACTGTCCTTTAACTTCAAGGAAGAAGATTGTAAATTTAGTGCTTAGAGCATTGCGATGATCTCATCCTGATTTATCTCATACAATTATCTCTCCTTTTATGTGGTTTTGATCTTTTTTTAACAGCACTGTGTACATTGTTATTGGTGTTTTTATTGTAAGTCTAACTTCTTTTAAGGAAGCCACTGGTCTATGAATCTATGTGAACAGAAGGAAAAGGCAAATTCCAAAAGCTTTGAAACATGTACTCTTATCTTGAACCAAATAGACTCTTTGACAGCATCCATACCATATATTTGAGATGCCAGCCTCAGCATGCATTTTGAAAACAACATTTTGAACCTTCCTAAAAGCATTAAACATAAACGATGTGATGTCATAGGAAAAAATGCTGGCCTGGGATTCAAAAAGACCGAGATCTTTAATTTCTTTCTGTCACTGCCTGATGGTATTGTTTGTATTGGTGAAGGCAGGCTTAGTGTTTAAAAAAGCAGAATCATCCCTGGCTAGTTAAGCAGGAAAGGAATTAACTAAAAGGATCCTGGGTGGTTCACAGTATCTTTGGAAGGGCTGGAGAAATAAGCTTGAGGCTCTGTTCTAGGAACAATGCCCAGAAGTGGGTTGTAGAACTTGTCTGATGGGAAAATGGCCTCTGTTCCTACTGCACCACCCACACTCATTGCTACATTTGCACTGCTGCCAAGAACTCAGTTTTATCACAGCCATCACTATCACTACTTTTGGCAACCTTGTGTCCGATGCTACCCCTGAAAGTTGGACCCCTGTGACACCAAATGTGGCCCATACTTAGCTGTTACACTTCCAAGTCAGAGTCTCATGTCAGCTCCCCTGACTGGCAGATCCTGGGTCACTGGCATGTTTCTAACTGCAAGGAAGGCTGGGAAATTAAGCTCTGACTTCCATGTTGGGTTGATGGAGAATAGAATGTGGTAATTTCCTCAAATAAAATGGGGGATTTAAAAGGTACCCTTTTCGTTTACCATGATGGCAAATTCAAGCCAAGATGAGCCAAACAGGGGGCATAAAATGTCAGTAATTAGGAACTGAACTCCTTGTTTGTGAACAAACTAAAGAAAACACTTGCCTGGTTTTAGCACTTTGCAAATACTGTTCTGATCCACCCAAGTAGCTAAATGAAATAGAAACTTCTTCCCTATATCCCACTACTTTTGCAATCTCTGACACACCTTTCTGAGTTTAAATTGCCTTGAAGGCATTGGATTACTTTCAAGTTCATAGAGTTTGGTAGCTGGCAGTTGTATTTTGTTTGGCTTGTATTTGTTTTTTTTTTTTTTTTTAATTAAGAGTTTAAAGATAAAAACCTATATTTCTGTCTCCTCTTGAAAAATAGAAAGTGGGCCTACATTTCCCCATGTCAATAATCAGTTAGGGTAAATGGCAGCTGTCCCTCTCAGACTCTGCCTGTTCTTTGCATTTTTCCCCCAATCCCTACAATTCCTTCTTGTCTAATGTGTGTGATGTGTATCCTCAGTTGTGTCCAACCCTTTGGGACCCCATGGACCCACCAGGGGTGGGTAGCCCACCAGGCTCCTCTGCCCATGGGATTTCCCAGGCAAGAATACTAGACTGGGTTGCCATTTCCTCCTCCCCGGGATCTTCGCAACCCAGGGATTGAACCCACCATCTCCTGAATTGACAGGCGGATTCTTTACCACTGCACCACCTGGGAAGCCCTGTTGTCTTATGCCTTCTCCCATTTATCTTATTTTCATATCCAAGAAGGTACTTAACTAGGTGGTCCTTGGACTGGATAATTTTAAGGTCCCTTTGTGCCCTAGGTATAGTGGAAATAGGTAATTAGGGATGACTGTGTAAATAGCTCAAAGTAGAACTGAAGACTGATTTTTAAATTAGAACCCAAAAGTGATTATATATATAAAAGACTCAATTTAAAAATGGTTAGAACTATTCATAATATTCAGGAAAGTAGCTAAATACAAGAAAACTAACATAGAAAGCAATAGTTTTACTTTATACTAATAATAAACACGAGATTTTATGCAATGGGGGATAATATTTGCTATACCAACGAATATTATGAAATACCTGGGTGCAATAAAATTGGAGGAGAAACATGTAAGACTAAAATGAATACAGTGTATACACTTTCTGATAGCTCAGCTGATAAAGAATCTGCCTGTAATCCAGGAGATCCTGGTTCGATTCCTGGGTCAGGAAGACCCACTGGAGAAGGGAAAGGCTACCCACTCCAGTA
Source organism: Bos taurus (assembly GCF_002263795.3). Classification (NCBI taxonomy): domain Eukaryota; kingdom Metazoa; phylum Chordata; class Mammalia; order Artiodactyla; family Bovidae; genus Bos; species Bos taurus. The sequence goes on from NC_037357.1 coordinate 99,399,848, forward strand.
TTCTGGCCTGGAGAATTCCATGGACTGTGTAGTCAATGGGGTTGCAGACTTGGACACTACTGAGTGACTTACACTCACTTCACATACATTAATACTCTCCACCTAACGTGTATGTCATTGTGCCAAAAAGAATTAAAATTTGTTTGACTTCCCTGGTGGCTCAGACAGTAAAGCGTCTGTCTACAATGCAGGAGACCTGGGTTCAATCCCTGGGTTAGGAAGATCTCCTGGAGAAGGAAATGGCAACCCACTCCAGTATTCTTGCCTGGAAAATCCCATGGACGGTGGAACCTGGTAGGCTACAGCCCATGGGGTTGCAAAGAGTCGGACATGACTGAGCAACTTCACTTTCAAAATGAATAGTTTCAAAACTTTATTATCTCTCTGAATAGGAAGACACTATTTAAAAAATTCTACCCTTGAGGTTAGGCTCGCAGCTCCACCAAGAGACAGGAGTCGGGAGCGGGGGTCTGTTTGATTGGGGGCTTCGGCTTCTGTTCCAGGTTGGCCAGCAGCAGCAGCACCCGGGCGCCCCCTGCAGGCAGCAGCGGCCGCAGTCACAGGCGGAACAGAAGTGCGCCCCTGTTCGGTGGAGCTAGGGCTGGAACAGTGGCGTGGCAAGGGGCGCGTGGCCGAGGAGGAAGACTAGGGGTCCGGGGATGGCCGCAGCACCGCAGGCTCTGGCGCAGGGCCTGGTGTGGTGCTGTCACTGGGCGCCTGCTGCCTGGCACTGCTGCAGATATTCTGCTCACAGAAGTTCCCCTGGGACAAGTTGGAGCGGCTGTGCCAGCGCTGCTACTTCCGTCTGAACCGGAAAAGCCTCACGATGCTCATGGCTGTGCTGGTGCTCTTGTGTGCGGCGCGGCTTCCGCTGCAGCTGCCCTACCTAGGCATCCTAGTGGCCACCGTGGGTGTGATCCTTGTCATGGCTGTGCTCTGCAACCGCGCCACCTTCCACCAGGACCACATGGGCCTGGCTTTCTAAGTGCTCATCTCCGTGGTGCTGGCCATCCAGGTGGTGGGCCTGCTTTTGCTCCAGCCGCACAGCGCCTCCAAGGGCATCTGGTGGACTGTGTTCTTCATCAGTACCATCTATACGCTCCTGCCTGTGTGCATGCAGGCTGCGATACTCAGCAGGGTGCTGCTGTCTGTCCTCCATCTGACCATCGCCCTGCACACCAACACCCAGAATCAATTCCTACTCAAGCAGGTAGGGGCCCACCTGGGCACAGGGACTGGATAGTTGGGGTGTGCAGGCCTTGGCCTGACTCCAAAGAGAGGCATCCCACCTTCATCCTTTAGTGAGAAGATCCAGAGAGACATGGATCTGTCAGCTGTGTGGTGTCTTCTAGCCTCTGACCTGCCTCTGAGCCCCAACTTCTTTCTTTCTTCACAAAAAGAGTGCTCTTCTATGTAATGTTCCCGCTGGTAGAAGACAGACCATACCGTGTCCATTATTGTAGGGATGCTAATGAGGAAGGGGGGTTTGGAGAGGTCCCCTTCTCTTCCTTTGCTTCTGTCCCTATATAAGGCCCCTGACTGAAGTGGCTGGACCCTCCAGTCCCTCTCCCAACCTCTCCCTCAGGAGAGCCACTGACAGTTTGTAGTGAACTCAGTTGAGTCCTGGATGGAGGGTTAATGAGGGAAACCCTAGGTACTCTTTGCCCAATCTTAGGAAGGAGAAATGGTAACCCTGCCAGTTGTCTGAGGCTGGGGGTTTGAGAGCTGGAAATATACTTTAAATTGAAGGGCTGACAAGTGTGTTTCATTTGCAAAGTACCAGCAAGCCAAAAAGCTGCCTTCAGAAAAAGTGGGAGCAACCTTTGTGTATGGTGACATTTCCCTCCTGGCCTGAGCAGAAAGCTAGGGTTGTATGTCGGGACCCTTCACATGGGTGCTCCTTGTTATTGCTTTTGGTGGGGGCTTTTTATCACTCCTGGGATGAGTTAGGTGAGCCTTGAATGATAGGATTAGGAGGAAATAAAACTTCTGCCTGGTTAAAAAAAATTCTAATCTGTCCAAATTAATCTAGATTTGAATCGATTCTAATCAGAATTACAATTCTGTTCTTAGATTTGATTTTGTTTTGCAGGGTTGAGGGAGAGAAATTGGCTCATTGATTTTTGAGGTTCCTCAAGAAAAATCAGGGATTGAAAAAAAATTGAAAAGGAAGAATGTGAAAGTGCAGATACTAGAATTTATATAATTGATAGATATTTGAAAACACTGTAATGTACTGATAGAGGATTAACCTATCAGTGAAATAGAGTATAAAGCCCATAAAAGATTCATTATTATGGATTTTATTGTAAGGTACAGAGAAATTCTCAATCAGTGGACAAAGAATAGATTAATAGTAAAGGTTCTAGTGACAGTTGATTAGGAAACATTTAATACATTTTAATTTTGTGGTAGGCAGGGCACAGCTGCCAAAAAAAAGGAAAAATTGACTGTATTCACTACAGGAAAATTTTCTGTTTCTCTATATCAAAAAAGTATTTCTCTATCAACAAACTGAAAAGATAAGGGATAGACTGAGAGAAAATAGTTACAACCAATGTAAGAACCAGGGGACTGACATTAAGGATTTATGAAAACTCCTATAAAATCAGCAGACAAAAATGGCTTAAGGATAGAAATAAACAGTTCTCAGAAGCAATACAAATAGCCTTTAAACCTATGAAAAGAAGCCAAATAATCACACAAGCTGAAACAATAATGAAATAGAGTTTCCGCATATTATATTAGTGACATTTAAAAAGAATAATATAACTGGCTCCAGATGAGTGTGTGGGATAACAGGTACTTTCCTTTTCTATTGGTAGAAGTTTAAATAGGTTCAGCATTTTGGAGGGTAACTGGCAATATCTAATGCTGAGATTCTATTACCTAGTAATTGCATTTTTAGAAACTTTTTACTCTGAAAAACTTTTGACAAGTAGGTTGTAATAGATGTTTGTGTGTGCACTCAAACAATATTTATTGCAGCAAAATTTGTAATAGCAAAAATTTGGAAAAAAATCAAATGTCCAACAGTAGGGAAATAGTTAGATAAATTCTTTTGCTTTGGTTTAAGACTGTACTATTTAGCCATTAGGTCTTACCTAGTGGCTCAGTCAGTAAAGATTCTGCCTTTAAGGTGAGAGACCTGGGTTCAATGTCTGGGTGGGGAAGATCCCCTGGAGAAGGAAATGGCAACCCCCTCCAGTATTGTTGCCTGGAGAATTCCATGGACAAAGAAGCCTGGAGGGCTACAGTCCATGTGGTCACAAAGAATCAGACACGACTAAGTGACTAACACTATTTAGCGTTTAGAAAGGATGCTGCTAAACTGTTGCTGCTGCTAAGTAGCTTCAGTCATGTCCGACTCTGTGCGACCCCATAGACATCAGCCCACCAGGCTTCCCCACCCCTGGGATTCTCCAGGCAAGAACACTGAAGAAGGTTGCCATTTCCTTCTCCAATGCATGAAAGTAAAAAGTGAAAGTGAAGTCGCTCAGTCGTGTCCGACTCTTCGTGACCCCATGGACCGCAGCCTACCAGGCTCCTCCATCCATGGGATTTTCCAAGCAAGAGTACTGGAGTGGGGTGCCATTGCCTTCTCAGTTAGAAAGGATGAGATACGCCAAATATGTGTACTTGAAACAATCTTCAGTGTGTTAGTCAGGACTGGTTAAGTAATGCTGCAGTAACTAACTCCCAGATCTCAAGGAATTAAATCAATAAGGGTTACTCTGTGTGTATCCATTGTTGTCAGATGGAGCCTTGTTCATAATAGTCACTCAGGACTGAAGTTGACAGAACAGCCACTACTTGGAATGTACCAGAGTGAAAATAAAACTTTGGAGGGTCAAGACCAATAAATTTCAGCTGGGAAGAAAAACATAATTTACACTCTCAATCCATTGGCTAGTGAGTCACATGGCTCCACCCATATATTCAGAAGAAAAGAGGGAAACCAGATCCTAGATAAATAGCACTAATGGCTACCATATATATGTCATGCTGTTTTGTAGATAAAGCAAAAATTCAGAAGTCTGTATAATATGATCTTATTTATGCCAAAAATCTAAAGGTTACATGTACAGTATATTTATATAAATATTTCAAAGATTGTGTATCCTTTGAAGAAATCTTAGCAGGCTGCACACCAGTCTGCCTCATTCTTTGATATATTTTTTAAACAATAAGCAATTGTAAAAAAAATTAAAAAGATAAAAACAAATAAAGCTCAAGCAAATAGAACCAAAAAGCCTGGGCAAAGAACAATGAGCATTTTCTGTTTCTTGCTTCAGTTTCCAGAAAGAGCTAATGGCAAATGCTGGCAGAATGTTTTGAGCAAAAGTCAAGAGTCTCAGAATCATAAAGCAGGATATGAGTTGTTCCACTTGATGCTCTACTCTGATTATTGATTTAATTTTAATGTGCTTACTTAAAATTCTTGCATTATGGGCTATAATATTTTTTATGTTTTAAAATCCCGGAGCTTTGAAAGTAAATTTGGGATGGAATAGTTTTTATAACTTTCAAATTCTTATCAAATTAACAACAAAGTCTTACCCCTTTATTTTCCCCACTTAGACTGTATCACTAATATTTTACTGTATTTGCTTTATCTTGCATCTCTTCATTCACACACCCCTCTATCCCCCCATTAATCCATCTAACTTCAATGCATTTCAAAGAAAATTCACAGACATCAGTTATTTCCTTCTAAATATATCAGCATGCTTACCATTTATTTACATTTTTTCCCTTTTGATGTAAAATTTATTGTCAATAAAATGGATAAATCTGAAGTATACATTTGCTTAATTTTGACAAATACACCTGTGTAACCCAAATCCCTGTTAAAACATACAACATTACCATCATCCAGAGAGTTTCCTCACACCCGATCCTAGTCAATCCCTGCCCACACCTCCATCCAAGGAGCAATCACTTTTCTGATTTTTTTCACAGTAAATATATTTTTCCTGTTCTAGAATTTCATATAAATGGACTTACACAGCATGTATTCTTTTGTGGATTCTCTTATTAAGTATGATTTTGAGATTTATCCATATTGTTGAGTGTATCAGTAATTCATTCCTTCATACTGCTCAGTAGTGAATACTACAATTTGTTTATTCTTTCCCCTGCTGATGAATATCTGGGCTATTTCCAATATTGGGCTAATATGAATAAACCTGCTCTAGACATTGTTATGCAAATATTTTTGTGACCATAATTTTTTTCTCTTGGTTATGTAACTATGAATGAAATTGCTGGGACATAGATATGTGTTTAGTTTTTAAAGAAGCTGCCAGACTTATTACCCAAGAGGTTATACCACTTTACATTTCCCCTAACAATGTACAGAGTGTCTAATTACGTCACAACCTTATCAACAATTTGGTATTATTAGGCTTTTTAATGTAAACCATCTGGTAGATATGTAGTAGTGTCCCGTTGTAGTTTAATTTGCATTTTTCTGATAACCCTTGATGTTAAACACTTTTTTCATGTGTTTATTGGCTCTTTGAGAGATACTGACTGTGAGAGATGGTGAGGGACAGGGGGTCACAGAGTTGGATATGACTTGGCATCTGAACAACACTGACTCTGTGTATTTTGTGAAGTCTCTTTTCAGATCCTTTGCCAAATTTTATTGATTGCTTGTTCTATTATTATTGAGGTGTGTTGTGCTATTATATTGGCACCCCACTCCAGTACTCTTGCCTGGAAAATCCCATGGATGGAGGAGCCTGGTAGGCTGCAGTCCATGGGGTCGCTAAGAGTCGGACACAACTGAGTGACTTCACTTTCACATTTCACTTTCATGCATTGGAGAAGGAAATGGCAACCCACTCCAGTATTCTTGCTTGGATAATCCCAGGGACGGGGAGCCTGGTGGGCTGCCATCTATGGGGTCACACAGAGTTGGACACGACTGAAGTGACTTAGCAGCAGCAGCAGCAGCAGCAGCAAAGAGTTGGACACGACTGAGCAACTGAACTGAACTGAATAGCTTTATGATTTTAGCTTTTACTTTTGAGTCTGTGATTCATTTCAAATTATATTTTATATGTGCTGTTGGATAAGCATGAAGGTTTATTATAGTTAAATTCTTAAAATGCTTAGTTGAAAATTTTCTTTTATATGCCAGGATTATTTTATATTAAAGTAAAAAATTCCAGAGCTTTAAAATATAATTTTGAAATGTTTAAAATGTTTTCAAATTCTTATTAGTGACTATCTTACCCTTTCATTTTCTTCTTCTTCTGTGACTTAGTTTTAAAAAATTTTTTTTTTGTTGGTGGAAAATTGCTTTACAATGTTATGTTGGTTTTTGCCATGCAACAATTGAATTAGTCCTATTTAGGTACATATATCCCCTCCCTTTTGAACTTCCACCAACCATCCCCACCCCCCACATCCCACCCCTCTAGGTCATCACAGAGTGCCAGACTGAGCTCCCTGTGTTATATAGCAACTTTCCACTAGCTATCTGTTTTAATCTGATAGTGTATATGTATTAATGCTACTTTATCAATTCATCCCACAATCACCTTCGCCCACTGTGTGTGACTTAGTTTTGACTATTAAAATGACAAACTCTCCTTTGAAAAAGAAACTGAAGTGCTGATCTTTCATACTTCCAATAATTTCCTTACATAGTACATTTCCACTTCTTGAGGATTGACATATCCTCGCTACATTAATATCCCAGTTAACTGAGGAATGCCAGCTACCAATGGTCTTGTTAACTGAAGGAAACTGTCTATTACATGTGTGACAAATTGTATTTTCCAAAGATGGCTACAACAGTGTCCCATCCAAAATGTTCATCTACAATGTGAACTTGACAGTTCTTTCATTGACAGATGGGGTCCGGGTCATTTCCCCTTGAATGTTGAGTGGCTTAGTGATTCACTCCTAACCAATAGAATGCAACAGAAGTGATGCTGTGTAATGTCTGAGGCCAGGTCAGAAAAAATGATGCAACTTCTAAATTGTCTGATGTGACACTTGCTTTTGGAGCCCTGTACTACCATGTAAGGAATTCTACCACCTTGAGGCTGCCATGCTATGTAGTCCAAGCTACATGGGGAAACCATGTGTAGATGGTAATTCACGTGACAGCCCAAACAAATCTCAGCTGATGGCTCTTGCTATGCACTTGATTTATGAACATAGATACCTTCACACAGGGCTTCCCTGGTGGCTCAGTGGTGTCAAGATTACGACTGCTGTGCAGGAGACACAGGTTCAATCCCTAGATCAAGAAGATTCCCTGGAGAAGGAAATAGCAACCCACTCCAGTATTCTTGCCTGGGAAATCCCATGGACAGAAAAGCCTGGTGGGCTACAGTCCATGGGGTTGCAAAAGAGTCAGACATGACTTAGCAACTAAACAGACAGACCTTCATATAATTCAAGCCCTCAGTTATAGAATCTTCCAACTTGAAACCCCAGACATTCTTTTGTGCCCTGTCTGAATTCCTGATCCACAGAATCCATGAGCATAACAAAATAGTTGTTTTAAGCTGTTGATTTTTAGAGCAATTTTTAAGCAGCCATATTTACTGAAGCGGCATGCAGCAACACACTTTGAAGAATTAGAATACTGATAATATGCAGCCCTCAAATTATGTATTTGATGTTTAAGTTTTTGAGAGACAGTCTGATATCTTTTAGTGCCTCAGAGTCATGACTTCCCAGTTCTTTAATTGCAGAAGTGGAGAAATCCTGTGCCATGTCTTGGAAGTTACTCTTGTGAAGAGATTTCCACATCAGTTAGAATGCAAAATATGCAAAATATGGTAGGGGAAAAAAAAGTATTGAAATTAACCTTTGTATGTGTACCTTCCATCTGGAAGAATAGTAGTAAAATTTCCTTCTGCCTGAACTGGGCAAGGTGAGGTGGGGATGGGTGCTTTTGTAAAGTTAGGTATGTTTTCCATCCAAAGAAGATGTGGTCTCATTTTCCAAGAACACATTTAATTTTTAAACACTAATTTATTTTTAAATTTACATACACTGAGATTCACTCTTTTTTGGTGCCCAGGGTTCTATGATGGTGATAAATTCCGAGAGTTGTGCCACCACAACCATCACAATAAAGATACAGATCAATCCTACCATAGCTGCCTCCTCACCACCACCCCCCGCCCCCACCCCCCCACCCCCGCCAAATTAGAGAAAATGCTTTCTCTTGAGTAAATGCCTAGGAATGAAATGTCTGGATCATATGGTAGGTACATATGTTTAACTTTCTGAGAAACTACAAAACTTGTTGTTGTTGTTTTTTACATCTTTTATTGCACTGATTTCTGTTAGTGTTTTTGAGCTCTACCATTTCTTCTTGATTATTTCTTAGAATTTCTATCTCTGTTACCCATCTATTCTTATATGTTGTCTAATTTTTGAATTAGAGCCTTTACCATGTTACTCATTTGAAATTCATAGACTGATAATTACAATATCCTGCCATATCTGAGTCTAGTTCTGATGTTTGCTCTGTCTCTCCAACCTCTGTTTTTTGCCTTTTAGTATGCCTTTTAATTTTTTGCTGAAAGCCAGACTATGATATACTAGATAAAAGAAACTCTGGTAAGTAAGCCTTTGGTGATATGATGGTAAGGTATGGAGGGAGAAGTGTTTTCCATTGCTATGATTAGGCCTCTATCTTTTTAGTGTGCCCGTGTCCCTCAGCTGTGAATTTCTTAAGGACATTTTAATTTCCTCTCGCACTCCTCTAGGTGTGATAGGATGGCTGGGCGAGCGGGGTGGGGTAGCAGCGGGGGCTAGATATGGGTATTTACCTGCCCTTATGTAGAAAGCTCCATGGGGCTGGAGTTGAGTATTTCCCTTCCCCCAGGTTGGTTAGTCTCTGATAAACCCCAGTAGGTTAGACTCTGGTAAAATAGTTTCCCTTGTTAAGAAGAACAGAAATCAGAGAGGACTTTTCTTTGATATTCACTATGAGAACGTGATTAAGCTCCTGGAGATAAAACTCACAGAAATGTAGGGCTCCCTTGATGACTGGCTTCCCCTGGAATTTTTATCTCTTAGATTTGACCACATGGAGTCTCCAGAAATTCATCAATTACATCAAATTTATCCAAGTCCAGATTTTCCTATCCCGCTACTGGTTCCCACAGAGGCTTCTGCTGGTTTCTGCTTGTGGGTTTCTGCTAAGTCATGATACTCTGTATCTGTGTGTCTATTTGTCTTTTCAATTTGAGAGACAGTGGTTTGCCCAGTGACCTCCCTTCTCAGATGGATCTAAGAACAGTTGTTGATTTTTCAGTTTCTTCAGCTTTTTTACTTCTCAAGTTGTTTTTTAAAGTGATTGTACCATTTTTATTTTTACCAAGAGTCTTTGAGAGTTCCAGTTCTTCTACGTGCTTCCCACACGTGGTATGGTCTGTATGTTTAATTTTAGCCATCCTAACAGAGGAGTAGTAGTATTTCTTTGTAGTTTTTACTTGAATTTTCCTAATGATTAATGATGTTAAACATGTTTTCGTGAACTTCTTTGCCATCCATAAATCTTCTTTGGTGAAGCCAGAGGAGATTTCAGGTCTTTTTCCCAAACATTTTTTGAGTTTCTTGTTTTCTTGTTCCTATTTTGTGAGTTCTTTATTTATTCTGGATACAAGTCCTTTATCAGATATATGATTTCCAAATATATTTGTCTGTGGCTTGTGATTTATTTCTTTAAAAAACTGTCTTTTGAAGAGAAAAAGTTGTAAATTCTGATTAAGTCCTATTTATCAGTTTTTGCTTTTGTGGATCATGATTTTGGTATTACATCTAAGAAATTTTTGACTAATCCAAAGTCAGAAACGTTTTCTATGTTTTCTTCTAGAGGCGTTGCAGTTTTAAATGAGATCTACGATGCACTTTAATTTTTTGTTTGTGGTGTGAAATAAGGATTGAAGTTTTATTTGTTTTTCTTTTTTTTTTTTTTAGATCTAAGGTTTAGATTTTATTTTTTTTAATTTATTTATTTTAATTGGAGGCTAATTACAATATTATAGTGGTTTTGTCATACATTGACATGAATCAGCCATGGGTGTACATGTTGTTTTTATGTAGATATGCATTTTTTCAGCACCATTTGTTGAGGAAAAAAACTATCATTTCTCCATCAGATTTCCTTTGAATTGTTTTTGTAAATCAGTGTCCATGTATGATGGGCCTTTTTCTGTTATATTCTGTCAATCTGTCCACCTTGTCACTGATACCACACTTTCTTGATTACTGTATCTTTATAATAAATGTTGAAGTCAGATAGTATTCATTCTCCAACTTTGTTCTTCTCTTTCAAAGTTATTTTGGCTATATTAGGTCATTGTATTTCCTTTGGAACTTTAATCAGCCTGTCAATTTTTAAATTTTATTTCTTAAGTAATTAATTAATTTTAATTGGAGGCTAATTACTTTACAATATTGTGGTGTTTTTTGCCATACCTCAACATGAATCAGCCATGGGTGTACATGTGTCCCACCATCCTGAACCCCCCTCCCACCTCCCTCCCCTCCCCACCCCATCCCTCTGGATTGGCCCAGAGCACCAGCTTTGGGTGCCCTGCTTCATGCATCGAATTTGTAGCCTGTCAATTTATACAGCAAACCCTATTGGGATTTTGACTGCAGTTGCATTAAATCTTTAGATAAATTTGTGGACAACATTGAGTCTTCTGACTCATGAACATAGTGTATTGCTTCATTTATTTGTGATTTAATTTGTTTCAGACATACTTTATAATAGTGTTCAGTGTACAGGTCTTCTTCCACATCTCTTGTCAGATTTATCCATGAATGTTTCATATTTGGAAATTGTATTGTTTTTCATTTTGATTTCCAATTGTATATTGCTAGTGTATATAAATATTGTTATTTGTGTATTGATCTTATATCCTGATACATTGCTAAATCACCTATTTGTCCTAATAGCTTTCTTTTTTATTCTGTTGAGTTTTTTGGCAGTCATGTCATCTGTAAATAAAGGCAGTTTTACTTCTTTATTTCCAAATTGCATTCATTTGGTTTCTTTTTCTTTTTTCTTTTTTTTTTTTTGCTTTTTTGCACTGGCTAGAAGTTCCAGTACTATCAATATATTGAATAGAAGAGGTGAAAGAGAACAACATTCTCTTGTTCCTAAAATTAAGGGGTAGGCATATACTCTTTTAACATTAACTGTAATGTCACTGAAGAGTTTTTGGTAAATCAGGTTGTGAAAGTTCCTTGTTATTCCTTTGTTGTTGGGTGTTAGATTTTGTCAAGTCATTTATTGAAATGATCAAATTTTGTTAATATAATGACTTACATTGATTGATTTTCAAATGTGAAAACTTGCATTCTGGGATAAACTTTATTTGGCCATGATGTTGTTTTCCCTTTTCTTTTGTTGTTGACTTGCTCAGTCATGTCAACTCTTTGTGACCGCATGGACTGCAGCATGCAAGGCTTCCCTGTCCTTCACTATCTCCCAGAGTTTGCTCAAACTCACATCCATTGAGTCGATGATGCCATCCAACCATCTCATCCTCTGTTGCCTCCTTCTCTTCCTGCCCTCAGTCTTTCCCAGCATGAGGGTCTTTTTCAGTGAATCAGCTCTTTGCATCAGGTGGCCGAAGTATTGGAGCTTCAGCATCATTCCTTCCAATGGATATTCAGGATTAATTTCCTTTAGGTTTGACTGGCTTGATCTCCTTACTGTCCAAGGGACTCTCAAGTCTTCTGCAACACCACAGTTTGAAAGCATCAATTCTTCAGCACTCAGCCTTCTTTATGGTCCAGCTCTCACATCCATACATGACTACTGGAAAAACCATAGCTTTGACTATACAGACCTTTGTTGGCAAAGTGATGTCTCTGCTTTTTAATACACTGTATAGGTTTGCCATAGCTTTTCTTCCAAGGAACAAGCATCTTTTAATTTCATGGTTCCAGTCTCTGTCCACCGTGATTTTGGAACCTAGGAAAATAAAGTCTATCTCTGTTTCCATTATTTCTCCATCTATTTGCCATGAAGTGATGGGACCAAATGCCATGATTTTAGTTTTTTTTAATTAATTTATTTTAAATGAAACAAAGATGAATATTTTTAATGATAAAAGGTGCAATTCACAAGGAAGATAGACATCATAAACCATTAGACACCTTAACAACAAAGCAACAAAGGTACAAAAAGCAAAAATCAGAAGAAATATAAATATGAAATCATAGTGAGACATATTAACATTTCTCTGAGAATATTTTATGGAGTGCAGAAAAATAAGAACAGGAGCATCTTGAATGATGCCATTAATAATTTAGATATAATAGATTTATACTCAATTTATATTAATCATATCCTACACATATATGATTAATATCCTACACATATCCTATATTTAAAACTTTGTATTTTGTATGTTGTTATTAGATGTCCATAGGACGTTTAGAAAAACTGGCAAAAAAATGTTACTAAATTTCAAAAAGTAGAATTCTTTTGTGTGTGTGTGATTCGGTTTTAGATATACACATATATTATTTTTGAAATTATTTTCCATTATAGATTATTGCAGTATATTGGCTGTAGTTTCCTGTGCTATAGAGTAAACCTTTGTTGTTGTTGCATGTCTATTTTTTAAAATTAGAAGTCTAGCATTCTATTCATACTAAGTCAAACAAGTACAAAGTGTCATAAATTTTTTAGCTAGGCAAAAATTCATATGTTTTCTAAAATATATATATTAAACATATTATATATATATATATGTATACAAAAGCTTTTCTCCTATGCTTGATAAAGGCTTTAGAAAGAGCATAAAAAAAGAGATGGAGAAATTGGAAAACATAAACTAAATGAAATGGGAGCAGTGAATATGAAATAAAAAAAGTGAAACAATTTAGATAAAACATCCTCTGTAGTCCAGTTGTTTTTAAACATGACTGCTCATTAGAAACATACCTGGAACTCTGACCAAAAAAAGCAATACCTGGCATTTGTATTTTTCCAAAAATTCCAAAATAATTTTGATATGCATATGAATTTTAAAAAGTGATTACAGGTTTTTCTATTAAATGGTAGTTTTTGTGATATAGAATTCTATAATTTTTCTGTTGACCAATCATGATACAGTGGTATTTAGTGAGTAATAGTTATATAATCACAATAGTAAAAGATGTTTATCAATTTTCACAATCAATAGCCAGACAAAAAGTAAAAGATAATTACTATTGCAAGCCATAAAGGGAATATGATTAACCTAACAATATAAAATAATTACATACAATTTGGGGTGTCAAGCAGAGTGAAGTGGTAAGTAGAAGTGTGTACATACACATGTTTTCATCTGCTCAGCCAATCTATGTCTTTTGGTTGTTGCATTTAATTCATTTACATTTAAGGTAATTATTGATGTGTATGATCTTATTAGAAAGTGAAAGTCCCTCAGTTGTGTCCGACTCTTTGCGACCCCATAGACTTCTCCAGGCCAGAATACCGAGTGGATAGCCTTTCCCTTCTCCAGGGGATCTTCCCAACCCAGGAATTGAACCCACGTCTCTCACATTGCAGGCGGATTCTTTACCAGGTGAGCCACAAGGGAAGCCCAAGAACACTGGAGTGGGTAGCCTATCCTTTCTCCAGCGAATCTTCCTAACCTGGAATCAAACTGGGGTCTCCTGCATTGCAGGTGGATTCTTTACCAACTGATCTATGAGGGAAGCACTTATGATCCTATTACCATTTTCTTTATTGTTTTGGGTTTATTTTCTGTAGGTCTTGTCCTTCACTTGTTTCCTGCCTAGAGAAGTTCCTTTAACATTTGTTGTAAAGCTGGTTTGGTGGTGCTGAATTCTCTTAACTTTTGCTTGTCTGGAAAACTTTTGATTTCTCCATCAAATCTTAGGAGAGTCTTGCTGGGTAGAGTATTCTTGGTTGTAGGTTATTCCCTTTCATCACTTTAAATATATCATACCATTCCCTTCTGGCTTGTAGAGTTTCTGTTGAGAAATCAGCTGATAGCCTGATGGGAGTTCCCTTGTATGTTATTTGTTGTTATTTTCCTTGTTGCTTTTAATATTTTATCTGTCTTTAATTTTCTGTCAGTTTGATTACTGTGTGTCTCGGTGTATTCCTCCTTGAGTTTATCCTGCCTGGGACTCTCTGTGCTTCCTGGACTTGGTTGCTTATTTCCTTTCCCATGTTAGGGAAGTTTTCAGCTATTATCTTTTCAAATATTTTCTCAAGTTCTTTCTCTCTCTTTTCTCTCTCTGGGACCCCTATAATGCAAATGTTGGTGTGTTTAATGTTATCCCAGAGATCTCTTAGGCTGTCTTCATTTCTTTTCATTCTTTTTTCCATATTCTGTTCTGCAGCTGTAATTTCTGCCATTCTGTCCTCCAGGTTATTTATCCATGCTTCTGCCTCAGTTATTCTACTGTGGATTCCTTGTAGCATATTATTCTTCTCTGTTTGTTTGTTCTTTAGTTCTTGTAGGTCTTTGGTAAACATTTCTTGCATCTTCTCAATCTTTGCCTACACTCTTTTTCTGAGATCCTGAGTCATATTCACTATCATTATTCTGATTTCTTTTTCTGGAAGGTTTCCTGTCTCCAATTCATTTAGTTGTTTTTCTGGGATTTTATCTTGTCCCTTCATCTGGGATGTAACTGTCTGCTTTTTCATGCTGATTAACTTTCTGTAATGTGGTTTTGTTTTAGTCCCTGTGTGATTGTGGTTCTTCTTGCTTCTTCTGTCTGCCTTCTGATGAAGGAGGCTAAGAGGCTTGTGTCAGCTTCCTGATGGGAAGGACTAGATTACAGTATTAGTCTTCAGTCATGTCCCACTCTTTGTGACCCGGTGGATGGGGAGGGACTGGTGGTGGGAAAATCTGGCTTTTGCTCTGGTGGGCAGGGCCTTGCTCAGTAAAGCTTTAATTCAATTATCTGCTGATGGATGGGGCTGTGCTCCATCCATGGTAGTTTTTTGGCCTGAGGTGACCCAGCCCTCAGGTCTGTGGGCTCTATGGTTAGTTTAATGGTGACTCCAAGAGTGTTAACACCAAAGGGACTGTCCAGACAGCTGCTGCCAGTCCCCCTATCCCTGTGGTGAGCCTCTGCTAACTCACCTCTACAGGAGACCCTCTAACACTAGCAGGTAGTTTTGGTTCAGTTTCCTGTAGAGTCACTGCTCCTTTCCTCCAAGTCTTGGTATGCACAAGGTTTTGTTTGTGCCCTCCAAGACTGGAGTCTCCCTTTCCCCTGATCTTGTGGAAGTCTTGTAATCAAATCCCACTGTCCTTCAAGGTCAGATTCTCTAGGGAAGCCCAGTCCTTTTGTCAGGTCCCCAGGCTGGGAAGTCTGATGTGGGGTTCTGAACCTTCACAACAATGGGAGAACTTCTTTGGTATTATTCTTCAGTTTGTAGGTCACCCACCCCACGGATATGGGATTTAATTTTTTCATGATTGTACCCTCCTACCATCTTGCTGCAGGTTCTTCTTTGTCTTTGGACATGGGGTACATTTTTTTGGTAAGTTCCAGCATCCTCCTGTTGATGGTGGTTCAACAGCTAGCTGTGATTTTGGTGCTCTCACAGGAAGAGATGAGCAGATGAGAAGTAAAATCCTACTCCACCATCTTGAACTGGATGTCCATGACCTTAGTTTTTTAATGTTGAGTTTGAATCCACCTTTTTCACTCTCCTCTTTCACCCTCATTAAGAGGCTCTTTATTTCCTCTTTGCTTTCTGCCATTAACATGGTATCATCTGCATATCTGAGGTTATTGATATTTCTCCCACCAATCTAGATTCCAGCTTGTTCTTCATCTAGCCCAGCGTTTCACATGATGTACTCCACATGTAATTTAATGTGTGAAAATTTTGTTTTGAGTTTTTGCCTCTATTTTCATGAAACCTCATAAAATGAGTTGTCTGCCTATAATGGTGACCTGGTCACTTTACCTGTTGGGATTTTATTTCCTTACTTGTAAAAGGAAGAGGCTGGATTGATGATCTATCTATTATTTTCCATTGTAATGGTCTTTTCTATTATTCATATTTATTTTCCCATGACTTACATTTATCTTCATTTAATCCCTTAAATTATTTTATATATGTTTTATTATATATAAAAGTACAATAACTTAAGCATATTATTACTATGTGGTAAATATATTGAGAGTGACTACTCAAAAATTTTTTAACAAAGTGGTGTTCTTGATTAAGCAGTTTTGGAAACAATGCCATGCATAATTCTCTTGGGCATCAGGACTAGGTTTTCTCATAGGCCTCAGTCTTTTCCCCCCTGGGACACTTTGCTCTTAGTCTTTGAGGTTGTATTAGACAATTATATAAAACTCATCTCATTCTTAAAATAACCCTGCAAGGCAAAGTCATTATCAGCTCAAGGTCCCAGGGCAGAACTGGGGTTCAGACCTAAGTCTGTTTGATTCCAAATGTTCTATTTCAAAACCTAAATGAAAGTGTCATTATTAAAATTTTAAATATACCAAAATGTGCTGAAAGGCACTATATACCTACTACCCAGAACTAACAAAAGAACATTTTTCTACATTTTCTTTTTATCTCTTTTTAAAAATTAAGAAGTGATTATAGAACTAATGCCTGCTCTCTCAACATCTCTTTGCCTTACCAGTTTCAAGATGGGTATGTAATCCCCATGCTTAATTATTTCCACGTATATATGTATCCATAAACAATTTATAATATTGTTTGTACATTTAAAAATGTACACAGTGGTAAACACTCTTTATATCCTTTTGTGACCTGCCATTTTCAGTCCACATATGATATTGAGTTATTTCCATGTTGAAACATGTAGCCCTAGTTCATTTATTCTCATTGTTTTATGTGTATGTGAATCACTCAGTCATGTCTGACTCTTTGCAACCCCATGGACTGTAGCCCACCAGGCTCCTCTGTCCATCGGATTCTCCAGGCAAGAATACTGAAGTGGATTGCCATTTTCTTCTCCAGGGAATCTTCCCAACCCAGGGATCGAACCTGGGTCTCCTGCATTGTGGGTAGATTCTTTACCATTTGAACTATCCCCATTGTCTTATAATATGTCATTTTATGAATAAATTGCAGTTTACCAGTTTCTTACTTATTATCTTAGTTTTCTGTGGCTACAGAAATAAAAAAAACAAAAAAAAAAAACAAAACAAAAAATTATTTTTGTAATAAAAAACAAACTAGGTGACTTAAAACAACAGAAATTTATTCTCTCACAGTTCTAGGGGCCAGAAGTCCCAGAGTATCTCTGGGAAATCAAGGAGCTGGCAGGATGATGTTCCCTCTGGGAAAATCTGATTATTGCTTCTTCAGTTTCTGTGCTGGCAGTCCTAGGTTTGTGGTATTACTCCAGTCTCTGCCTTTAACTTTATATTGCTTTCTCCTCATGTGTGTGTGTGTGTGTGTGTGTGTGTGAAAGAGAGAGAGAGAGAGAGAGAGAGAGAGAGAGATTGCAGTCTTTTGCTGTCTCTTGTAAGGATACATGTGATGGCAGTTTGGGTCCATCAGGATAATCCAGGATAATCTTAAATTAATCACATTGGCAAAGATGCTTTTTCCAAATAAAGCCACCTCCACAGGTACCAGAGACTAGAACCTGATATCTTTGGGGATCATTCTTCAGTCTCCTGTACTTGTGAACAGCTATTTTGTTGTTACAAACAGCTGCAAGAGAACATCCTTATACATGTCTATTGATATGTGCTAATTTCTCTAGAATAGGAACCTAGAAGTGGAATTGCTAGGCTATAGGCTGTATCTTCAACTTCACTAAAGATTGTTAAGTTTTTCTTAGAAAGTGGAGCCATCAATTTATATTTTCATCTTTTGCATATTGCTCATTTTTCTGTTAAGATTTAAATCTTTCTTAACGTTTTTGTTCTTGCTACATTTTGTATGCCAGTCCTCTGTTGGTATGTGGATCACAGGTGTATTCTGTGTCTGGTTTCTCTTTTCACTTCCCGTATTGTGTTTTTTGACATGTGGAAGTTTAAATTTTTAATTAAAGATGAGTTTATGGACTTTTTTCCTTTATGGTTTGTAAATTTTACATCCTCTTTAAGAAATTATGACTAACACATGAATTCCCAATTGTTCCAGCACCAGGCATTAAGTCTATCCTTTTTTCCCCAGAGGTTTGTATTGAAACATCTGACATATTTCATGGTCCAATATCCATATGAATCTGTTTCTAAGCTCTCTATTTTGTTAAATTTGTCGACTTGTCTATTTATATTTGTTACTATAGAATCGTGATAAGTTGTGATATATATAGCAGGGTTCTAATTTTTCTTTTTCTGACTAATCTTAGGCTTTAATTTTCCTTATTAATTTTATAACTACTTTCTAGCTCTTTAAAAAGCCTGACTGGATTTTGACTGAAATTGTATTGAATTTATAGATTAATTAGTGGTAGAATTGCTGTCACTATGAAATAGAGATCTCCCATCTGTGAATATGATATATGTTGTTTTATAATATTTGTTGTCATTGCAAATACTGCCTTTTAATTTTAAAACTACATTTTCTAGTTGGTTATTGCTGGTGTATGTGAATGCTGTTGATTTTAGTATTTTACTTTTTGTATGCAGATCTCATTTTCTTTTTTGAGTTCTCAGAGTATGTAGAGTCTTTTGGATTTTATTTTGGACCACTTCATATAAACTATAAATTATGACATCCCTGCTTCTTCCCTTCTAATCTATATGATTTCTTTCTATTTTTTAAATTATATTGGCTAAAAGCTGCAATGTAGTATGTATAGTAAGTAGAAAAAGCACATATCCTTATATTTTCCTGATTTTGAAAGAAATATTTCTAATATTTCACCATTAAGGTCATAGGCTTTTGGTAGATGTAGAAATTTTATTTACAATTTTCACATCTTTGTTCTTACAGGAAATAGGCCTATCCTTTTTCTTTCTCATACTGTCTTTGTCCTGTTGAAATGTCAGTATTTTATAATAGTCTCATAAAATAAGTTTCAGAGCATTCATTCTCTGTAAAATTTAGGTATTATTAGTTTTCTGAAGGTTTTGTAGAAGTTGCATGTAAAACCATATAGTCATTTCATTTTTTTCCTGTGAGTGGATTTTAAACTAATGATTTACTTTGTCTAAGGAGTACATGTTATTCTAGATTTCTGTTTTTTCTTGAATTGATTTTGAAAAACATATATTTTCTAGAAAGTTTTCCATTTTGTCTAATTTTTAAAATGTATCACCTTTAAACCCTATTAGTTTGTGCCTTTTCTGTTTTTTTTTTAAAATCAATTTTACTAGTTATTTGATTAATTTGAAAAAGAACCAGATTTCAATTTGTTAATCTTTTTTACCTTTAGCTTCTATTTTATAAATTCCTACTCTTATTTTTATTATGTTCTCCTTTCTATTTTTTTTAATTTCTAATTTTTAAAATTTCTAATTAAATTTTTTAATTTCTAATTTCTAATTGAGTTGGGCATTTGTTTCACTTCAGACATTTATTTCACTGATTATCAGTCTTTGTATTCTGAGAAATGCACTTGAGGCTATGCAATGCCTCGTAAGTACTACTTTGGCTTTAGTGTTTTTAGTTCAGTGTTTATTGTCCTTCATGTGCAAATATTTCCTAAAAACAGCCAATTATTTGTTTGCTTTTAAATTTCCAAATGTGTGTGATGTTAGCTTTATAGTGCATTTTACTCTTTTTGTTACATATACTTGGAGAATATGGTTTGCATGATACCAATTCTTTGATGTTTATTGAGACTTGCTTAGTAACTCTAGGAACAAATAAACTTAGTTTCTAAAATGTATCTATTTTTTCTCTTTTGAAGTTTAACTTGGTAAATAATTCTAGATTTATAGTTATTTTCCTTTGATCTTTTGAATATATTATTCTGTTGTCTTCTGCCCTCCCTTGTGGTTGTTGGTAAGTCTCCTATTAATGTAATTATTCCTTTGTAGTCATATCCCTTTTTCCCCTCTGACTACCTTTCTCTTTGTTTTTGGTGTTCTTTGGTGTCATTACACTGTATCTTCAGACTATTTGTAATTCTTCAATTTAAGAATTATTCTCAGCCATTATCTCTTCAAATGTCATCTCTTGTCCATTCTGTTTTTCTTCTCAAACTCACAAGCTGTTTTCTGTTTTCCTAACTACTTATCAAATTTCTTTCTCTTTTCCATGTATTTTAACCTCTTATTCATCCTTTTCATTGATTGTTTAATTCTGTGCTGCATTCTTGGAATTTTCCTTATATCTGTCATCATGTTCATTGATTCAGTGACTTTACCTTCCAGTTCTTAAATGCTATTTAGTTGTGTGTATGTCTGTGTATGTGTGCATGCACTCATATGTGTTTTAAATATTTCTGTTTTTTCCCATGGTATCTTGTTCCTTTCTTATGGTTTCTCTATTTTTTAATCTGTTTTGTATTTTTAAACACAATGATTTCATAGTCCATTGCTGACTTTTGTTCTGTTGTTCCAAATTTACGGGAGTACCAGTCTTTCTGTGCAGAGAAGACAATGGCAACCCACTCCAGTACTCTTGCCTGGAAAATCCCATGGACAGAGGAGCCTGGTAGGCTGCTGTCTATGGGGTCGCATAGAGTCGAACACAACTGAGCGACTTCACTTTCACTTTTCATTTTTCATGCATTGGAGAAGGAAATGGCAACCCACTACAGTGTTCTTGCCTGGAGAATCCCAGGGAGGGCGGAGCCTGGTGGGCTGCCGTCTATGGGGTCACACAGAGTCGGACACGACTAAAGCACCTTAGCAGCAATAGCAGTCTTTCTGTTGCATCTGCTGACTCTTACTCATGGTGGATTGTTTCCTTTTGCTCATCTTAAGCTGAACTTTCCTCCCCTACCACAGTGTTCCTTTGGTAATGAATTGGCCTTTCAGAGTAGTTTTTGTTTTGTTTTGTTTCAAACCCTTTTATTTTGAACTAATTGTACACTTCTAGAACAGTACTCTTGCCTGGAAAATCCCATGGACCGGAGGGGCCTGGTGGGCTGCAGTCCATGGGGTCGCTAGGAGTTGGACACGACTGAGCGACTTCATTTTTTCACTTTCATGCATTGGAGAAGGAAATGGCAACCCACTCCAGTGTTCTTGCCTGGAGAATCCCAGGGACGGGGGAGCCTGGTGGACTGCCGTCTCTGGGGTCGCACAGAGTCGGACACGACTGAAGCGACTTAGCAGCAGCAGCAGCAGCAGAACAATTCCAAAATTGTATGAAGAGTTGTCATGTCTCTTACCTCACCCAGTTGAGGGTGAAACACCTCACCCAGTTTCTCCTAGTGTTAGCCTCTTGTCATAGTGCTATTATCAAAACTAGGAAACTTAACATTAGGACAATACCACAAACGTGTCTTTTTCCCCCACAGGATCTATCTTACATGGAATTACTTGTTGTTTCTTCTTAGTCTTCTGTGATCTATAACAGTTCTTCAGTCTTTATTTTTGAGTACATTTTTTGAATCCATTATTTTGTACAATGTCCCTCAGTTTGTATTTTTCTGATGTTTTCTCATTGTTGGACTAAGTTTATGCATTTTGGGCAAGAATTCTACAGAAATAAATCAACCTTCGTAGTGCATCACATCAAGGAGCTCTTGATATCAATATATCATTATAGTGATATTGACCTTATTTTCTATTAAGATGGTGTTTGTCAGATTTCTCCATTGTAAAGTTACTATCCTTCCTTTTGTAGTGAATAATTATCTTGAGAGAGATACTTTGAGACTATGCAAATCCTGCTTTTCTTCAAGCTTTCACCACTAATTTTGTCATCCAGAAGTAGAACTTTCAGAGTATTGATTTTACCTCTCCAGGCTGGCTTATAAACTGAACTCAATCTTAATTTTGATCTAATTTATTGACTTGAAACTTTCTATAGTTAGTGGGTAAAATAAATCTGTACTATAGATTCTTATTAGGCAGAATATTGGCTTTAAGTTCTATCATGTAATCTATCTATGTTCCTTTGTCCTCCCGCTTTGTATACAGAGACTCAGAGGAAAGGTCCATTGCTGTCTAAGACAATGGTTAGAGTTATCAATCCTCCTTTCACTTCAATTGCAGCCTTTTACAGTTCTAGCTTTATGCATAGCTTTCATATGTAGGAGTTTCAAATTGCTACTCCCTTTGGCCAGAGACCTTGTTTATTGTGCCTGAGTGAGCATTAAAATCCATGTTCTTACTTGTTAATAGTGTTTGATTCCCACTTTCCCCAGGTGCCACCCTCTTGACTTGTACACCTCTCTCTCTGACTGTACCAGATACCTCTTTGCTTTGGTACCTAGGACATTTCCTCTCCTTTTTTCACAAGCTCAGCTGGAAGTTTGAGTTTTAATTGCTATCTCATCTACCATTTTGCCACACATAATCTCTTTACCATGCTATATGGACTCTCTAAAATTACACTGGAGAAAATACAGACTGCACACATTATTGGGGATATGACATCATTATTAATACCTAAGCTGAAGTGGGTTTGGCTTCACTCATGTAGACCTACTTAAAATCAGCTCCACTATTTAAAAATCTTAATAACTCTCAGGCTTTTCTCTATTTTTGAAGCATATCCATTCTTACAGCCTTGAGTTTTATGGGATGCTAGAAAAAATTCTTGGCATTTTAGAATAAACAAACCATATAGTGCTGTGCCAAAGCAGATAGGCTATTTTTTATGTTTCTAAAGAGTGGAAAAAGGACCAACTCTTTCTGAGGTTTTATATATACATATATATTTATACTGTGTTTCTTTTATTTCTTTTTCCATGATTATATTCTTGTGGGAGTGGGTAAGTCATTAACAGTGAAACTACTATTTCATCCAAAATACAATGTTCTAATGGTTTCTATTCTAAATGAAGTTTCTATGAATAAAAGCAAGGCAACTGTGTGACCATTAGTTGCTAACAAATGACCAAGTTAGTGCCACCCAGGCTGTCTTCTTTAATTAGAGT
Organism: Bos taurus; assembly: GCF_002263795.3. Lineage (NCBI taxonomy): Eukaryota > Metazoa > Chordata > Mammalia > Artiodactyla > Bovidae > Bos > Bos taurus. The sequence goes on from NC_037357.1 coordinate 99,422,833, forward strand.
CCCAGTTTGGTTTTAAAAAATGAGAACAGTAGCTATATGCTAATTTTTAGTTCCTAAGAGGGAGAATTATGCTGTAAAATGAGAGAATACTACAGAGCAGGAGGGCAATGACACTTGAGCTACTCTAGGGTAAGCCCTTCCTGGCTGTTTTTCATTCGAGTAAGTTTTGCAACCCCAAGTACTGGATATGGAGGGTGTGCCTCTCAGTGTGGTGTTTAACCATGTTCATTTATCATGCATTCAATAAATATATGCTAGGTACCTACTCTGTGTCAGGTCCCATGGTGGGTGATGGAGGTTCAGAGATGAATAAGCTGCCCTTGGAAGATGCCAGCCTTATCTCTTAACCTTGATCAGCTACCATAGGACCAGGCATTGCTGTTTCTGGGCCACCCAATTTATGTCATTCTTTTTTCATACCATTTTGGAAGGGATCTCTCCTTTACTGTCGAGCTTTCTCTTATTTGTGAAGATATTCAAGTTTACATTTCTTAAGATGTTCCTGACCACCCCAGCTCACAGTGATCCCTGCCTTTTTGATCTCATTGTATTTATGGCTGGTATCACTCTCAGCACATCTTTTTATTCCCTCATGCATGTGTGTTGAAGAATAAGTGAAAGAATACATGCATGAACAAAGGCAATGACCTTTGTTTGGATTCAACTTTCATTCACATATAGAAAGGGAATTCTTAACTGATTTTGACATTTCTTGAAGGACAGTTCATTGTACCACCTACTGATAATTTTAATAATAGCTAATGCCTAAGTTTGGAGACTGAATCAAGATGGCAGAGTAGGAGGACATGGAACTCACCTCCCTGCACAAACAAAAAAATACATGTACATGTGGAACAGTTCTCACTGAAAACTGAAAACTAGCAGAAAGACTCCTGTACAATCATGGCTTTAATAAAGATCTGCACAAAACTGGGTAGGAAGGGAACAGAAGCAATCAGGTTGGGCCCTGAGTTCCTGGAAGGGGACTCAGAGGAAAAGGGAGATTACACTGGGTAATCCTCCTTAGGAAAGGAGCAATTTGAGCCACATATTGGGCGCTTCAGCCCTGCGGCCTGATGAGAAGATAAGCCCTCTTGGCTAGGTAGAGGGCCAGTGGGGCTAATAGGAAGGCTGTAGGAGGCATGGATTCTACCCATGAGGAGTGCATTAATGCTTGCTGGCTCCTGAAGCACAGGGTGGAATGGGTGATTGAAACTACACAAGTGGCTGATTGCTTTCCTGTGACTGCCTCGGCATATCCCCCAGCCTGAGCTGAGAGAACATTTCAGCATGGCTTGCCTTGCATTGCAGCTCCACGCTGGAGTGAGGGCTGCTATGACTGAGGAAAAAGTCTGGGTAAGAGATGCTGAGGTGGCTCAAATCCTAAGCAGAGTCTGAGCAAGGAGGGAATAGCCACTTCTGGTGATCACACAGGTGGTTAGGGTTAGGTAGTCTGGATCTCTGGCAGTAACCAGGCTGCCACAGCCCATGCCCTGACCCTAACCAAATACCCACACCAGCCCTTCTTGCTCCAGCACTGCTCCCCTCTTGGGTAAGGGTGCTGGTGCTGGGAGGCAGAACAGCACACACTGAAAGGGAACTGAGCCCCGACCCTCAGGGCTTCTGCTTCAATAATTAGGGACCTGACTCTACCGCTGATGGCCACTGAGCAGAGGAGAATACCCCCTTGCACCTTGCTTGGCTCTAGCCCCTCCTTCTCCAGTCCCATGTCCTACTAAGATGATACCTGTCAGCACACCCTGAGGAAAGACATGAACTGTGTTCATGTCAAATCCAGCTCTCTCACCAAAACCATTAGACACATAGAGACTGTATAAGGATGCTCCTACAGAAAGATGCCTCTTCAAGACATCTTCAAGAAATAGGTAACTGTTTCACCTAATTTCATTGAGACAGAGAAAGAGAAGCTAAATGAGAAGACAGGAATTTGTCTCAATTGGAAACAAGAGAAAACCTCTGAAAAAAACAAAAACAACTCCTGAAACAGAAATAAACAATTTACCAGATAAAGAATCAAAGAATGAGTAATAAGACTGCTAAATGGGTTAGGGGAAAAACAGATGAACACAATGGGAATTTTAACTAGGAAGTAGAATGTATAGTCAAAAAGAACACAAATAACAAGTGTGGCTGAGGATGTGAGGAAAAGGGAACCCTCATACATTGTTGGTGGGAATGGAAATTGGTGTAGCTGCTGTGGAGAACAGTACAGATGTTCTTGAAAAAACTAAAAATAGAACTACTGTATGACCCAGCAATTCCACTCCTAGTATATATCTGAAAAACAAAGCAAAACACTAATTTGAAAAGTCACGTGCACCCCAGTATTCATAGAAGCATTATTTACAATTCCCAAGATATGGAAGCAACCTAAGTGTCCATCAAGAGATAAGTAGATGAAGAAGGTGTGCTATATATATATTTATATATATCAGATCAGATCAGATCAGATTAGTCGCTCAGTCGTGTCCGACTCTTTGCGACCCCATGAACCACAGCACGCTAGGCCTCCCTGTCCATCACCAACTCCCGGAGTTCACTGAGACTCAAGTCCATCGAGTCGGTGATGCCATCCAGCCATCTCATCCTCTGTTGTCCCCTTCTCCTCCTGCCCCCAATCCCTCCCAGCATCAGAGTCTTTTCCAATGAGTCAACTCTTCTCATGAGGTGGCCAAAGTACTGGAGTTTCAGCTCTAGCATCATTCCTTCCAAAGAAATCCCAGGGCTGATCTCCTTCAGAATGGACTGGTTGGATCTCCTTGCAGTCCAAGGGACTCTCAAGAGTCTTCTCCAACACCACAGTTCAAAAGCATCAATTCTTCGGTGCTCAGCCTTCTTCACAGTCCAACTCTCACATCCATACATGACCACAGGAAAAACCATAGCCTTGACTAGACGAACCTTTGTTGGCAAAGTAATGTCTCTGCTTTTGAATATGCTATCTAGGTTGGTCATAACTTTCCTTCCAAGGAGTAAGCGTCTTTTAATTTCATGGCTGCAGTCACCATCTGTAGTGATTTGGAGCCCAGAAAAATAAAGTCTGACACTGTTTCCACTGTTTCCCCATCTATTTCCCATGAAGTGGTGGGACCGGATGCCATGATCTTCATTTTCTGAATGTTGAGCTTTAAGCCAACTTTTTCACTCTCCACTTTCACTTTCATCAAGAGGCTTTTGAGTTCCTCTTCACTTTCTGCCATAAGGGTGGTGTCATCTGCATATCTGAGGTTATTGATATTTCTCCCGGCAATCTTGATTCCAGTTTGTGTTTCTTCCAGTCCAGTGTTTCTCATGATGTACTCTGCATATAAGTTAAATAAACAGGGTGACAATATACAGCCTTGACGTACTCCTTTTCCTATTTGGAACCAGTCTGTTGTTCCATGTCCAGTTCTAACTGTTGCTTCCTGACCTGCATACAAATTTCTCAAGAGGCAGGTCAGGTGGTCTGGTATTCCCATCTCTTTCAGAATTTTCCACAGTTTATTGTGATCCACATAGTCAAAGGCTTTGGCATAGTCAATAAAGCAGAAATAGATGTTTTTCTGGAACTCTCTTGCTTTTTCTATGATCCAGCGGATGTTGGCAATTTGATCTCTGGTCCCTTTGCCTTTTCTAAAACCAGCTTGTACATCAGGAAGTTCACGGTTCACGTATTGCTGAAGCCTGTCTTGGAGAATTTTGAGCATTACTTTACTAGCGTGTGAGATGAGTGCAATTGTGTGGTAGTTTGAGCATTCTTTGGCATTGCCTTTCTTTGGGATTGGAATGAAAAATGACCTTTTCCAGTCCTGTGGCCACTGCTGAGTTTTCCAAATATACTGGCATATTGAGTGCAGCACTTTCACAGCATCATCTTTCAGGATTTGGAATAGCTCAACTGGAATTCCATCACCTCCACTAGCTTTGTTCGTAGTGATGCTTTCTAAGGCCCACTTGACCTCACATTCCAGGATGTCTGGCTCTAGGTCAGTGATCACACCATTGTGATTATCTGGGTCATGAAGATCTTTTTTGTACAGTCCTTCTGTGTATTCTTGCCATCTCTTCTTAGTATCTTCTGCTTCTGTTAGGTCCATATCATTTCTGTCCTTTATCGAGCCCATCTTTGCATGAAATGTTCTCTTGGTATCTCTAATTTTCTTGAAGAGATCTCTAGTCTTTCCCATTCTGTTGTTTTCCTCTATTTCTTTGCATTGATCGCTGAAGAAGACTTTCTTATCTCTTGTTGCTATTCTCTGGAACTCTGCATTCAGACACTTATGTCTTTCCTTTTCTCCTTTGCTTTTCACTTCTCTTCTTTTCACAACTATTTGTAAGGCCTCTCCAGACAGCCATTTTGCTTTTTTGCATTTCTTTTCTATGGGAGTGGTCTTGATCCCTGTCTCCTGTACAGTGTCATGAACCTCATTCCATAGTTCATCAGGCAGTCTGTCTATCAGATCTAGGCCCTTAAATCTATTTCTCACTTCCACTGTATAATCATAAGGGATTTGATTTAGGTCATACCTGAATGGTCTAGTGGTTTTCCCTACTTTCTTCAATTTTTTTTTTTTAATTTTATTTTATTTTTAAACTTTACATAATTGTATTAGTTTTGACAAATATCAAAATGAATCCACCACAGGTATACATGTGTTCCCCATCCTGAACCCTCCTCCCTCCTCCCTCCCCATACCATCCCTCTGGGTCGTCCCAGTGCATTAGCCCCAAGCATCCAGTATCGTGGATCGAACCTGGACTGGCAACTCATTTCTTACATGATATTTTACATGTTACAATGTCATTCTCCCAAATCTTCCCACCCTCTCCCTCTCCCACACCTATATATAGAAAACTATAAAACACTGGTGAAAGAAATCAAAGAGGACACTAATAGATGGAGAAATATACCATGTTCATGGATTGGAAGAATCAATATAGTGAAAATGAGTATACTACCCAAAGCAATTTATAGATTCAACGCAATCCCTATCAAGCTACCAACAGTATTCTTCACAGAGCTAGAACAAATAATTTCACAATTTGTATGGAAATACAAAAAACCTCGAATAGCCAAAGCGATCTTGAGAAAGAAGAATGGAACTGGAGGAATCAACCTACCTGACTTCAGGCTCTACTACAAAGCCACAGTTATCAAGACAGTATGGTACTGGCACAAAGACAGAAATATTGATCAATGGAATAAAATAGAAAGCCCAGAGATAAATCCACGCACATATGGACACCTTATCTTCGACAAAGGAGGCAAGAATATACAATGGATTAAAGACAATCTCTTTAACAAGTGGTGCTGGGAAATCTGGTCAACCACTTGTAAAAGAATGAAACTAGACCACTTTCTAACACCATACACAAAAATAAACTCAAAATGGATTAAAGATCTAAACGTAAGACCAGAAACTATAAAACTCCTAGAGGAGAACATAGGCAAAACACTCTCCGACATACATCACAGCAGGATCCTCTATGACCCACCTCCCAGAATATTGGAAATAAAAACAAAAATAAACAAATGGGACCTAATTAACCTTAAAAGCTTCTGCACATCAAAGGAAACTATTAGCAAGGTGAAAAGACAGCCTTCAGAATGGGAGAAAATAATAGCAAATGAAGCAACTGACAAACAACTAATCTCAAAAATATACAAGCAACTCCTACTTTCTTCAATTTAAGTCTGAATTTGGAAATAAGGGGTTCATGGTCTGAGCCACAATCAGCTCCTGGTCTTGTTTTTGCTGACTGTATAGAGCTTCTCCATCTTTGGCTGCAAAGAATATAATCTGTCTGATTTTGGTGTTGACCATCTGGTGATGTCCATGTATAGAGTCTTCTCTTGTGTTGTTGGAAGAGGGTGTTTGTTATGACCAGTGCATTTTCTTGGCAAAACTCTTATCAGTCTTTGCCCTGCTTCATTCCATATTCCAAGGCCAAATTTGCCTGTTACTCCAGGTTTTTCTTGACTTCCTACTTTTGCATTCCAGTCCCCTATAATGAAAAGGACATCTTTTTTGAGTGTTAGTTCTAAAAGGTCTTGTAGGTTTTCATAGAACCATTCAACTTCAGCTTCTTCAGCATTACGGTTGGGGCATTGACTTGGATTACTGTGACATTGAATGGTTTGCCTTGGAAATGAACGGAGATCATTCTGTCATTTTTGAGATTGCATCCAAGTACTGCATTTTGGACTCTTTTGTTGACCATGATGGCCACTCCATTTCTTCTGAGGGATTCCTGCCCGCAGTAGTAGATATAATGGTCATCTGAGTTAAATTCACCCATTCCAGTCCATTTCAGTTCGCTGATTCCTAGAATGTCGACATTCATTCTTGCCATCTCTTGTTTGACCACTTCCAATTTGCTTTGATTCATGGACCTGACATTCCAGTTTCCTATGCAATATTGCTCTTTACAGCATCGGACCTTGCTTCTATCACCAGTCACATCCACAGCTGGGTATTGTTTTTGCTTTGGCTCCATCCCTTCATTCTTTCTGGAGTTATTTCTCCACTGATCTCCAGTAGCATATTGTGTGTATTTATATATATATACACACACACATATAGATATATACATTAACATATATTAACCCCATGGTAACCACAAATCTAAAACCTACAGTAGATATACATAAACAAGGAAGAAAGGAATATAAGCATACCACTAAAGAAAATAATCAAGTCACAAAGGAAGAAAAGAAAGAATAGAACAGGGAAGAATACAAAAACAACCAGAAAACGGGTAGTCACATATTGATTTGAGAGTTGAAACATAAAGAAGGCTGAGCACCGAAGAACTGATGCTTTTGAACTGTGGTGTTGGAAAAGACTCTTGAGAGTCCCTTGGACTGTAAGGAAATTAAACCAGTCAATCCTAAAGGAAATCAATCCTGAATATTCATTGGAAAGACTGATGCTGAAACTCCAATACTTTGGCCACCTGATGCAAAAAGCCGACTCATTAGGAAAGACCCTGATGCTGGGAAAGATTGAAGGCAAAAGAAGAGAATGACAGAGGATGAAATGGTTGGATGGCATCACTGACTCAATGGACATAAGTTTGAGCAAGCTCAAGGAGATAGTATCAGACAGGGAAGCCTGGCATGCTACAGTCCATGGGGTCACAAAGAGTCGGACACGACTGAGAGACTAAACAACAAATATGTTTGGTACAGTTCCCTTGTGAAGCTCTCAGGTCCTGAACTTTTATTTCCTGGAAGTTTTTATTATCAAAAATTTAATTTCACTACTAGTGTTTGGCCTGTTCAGATTGTCCGTTTGTTCCTGATTCAGTCTTGGAATGAATGTTGTATGTTTCTAGAAATTTGTCCATTTCTTCTAGCTTCTCTTCTTTTCTCAGCTATTTGTAAGGCCTCCTCAGACAACCATTTTGCCTTTTTGCATTTCTTTTTCTTGGGGTTGGTTTTGATCACTGCCTCCTGTACAATGTTACAAATCCCCATCCATAGTTCTTCAGGCACTCTGTCCATCAGATCTAATCCCTTGAATCTATTTGTCACTTCTACTGTATAATCATAAGGTGTTTGATTTAGATCATACCTGAATGACCTAGTGGTTTTCCCTACTTTCTTCAAGAGCTAATACCTATCCTTCTCAAACTATTACAAAAAACTAAAGAGGATGGAACACTCCCAAGTTCATTTTATGAGGCCACTGTTACCCTGATACCAAAATCAGACAAAGACACTACAAAAAAAGTTACATGCCAACATTTCTAATGAATATAGATGGAAAAATCCTCAACAAAATATTAGCAATGGAATTCAGCAATATATAAAAAGTATCATACACCATGGGCCTGTCTGGAGCAGCTCTGTTCCACGTTCCTCATTCCCCTCCAGGAAGCAGTGAGTGCACTTGAGCGTGTAATTTTTAGGGTGATGGCAGAAGTACAGTCAGGAAATAAGAAACATGGAAGACCTCTTCATGCTTCTGCTCAGAACTGGCACACCTTGACTTCCATATTATCATACTGGCCAGAGCATTTCCTGTGGTAGTCAAGGAGCAGGAAAGAAACTGTTCCCTTTTGGAAGGTGGAATAACAGAGGCACATGGGAAGGGGTACAGGTACAGGGAGAAATGGAGAATTGAGGATAGTAATACAGTATCCCACAGAGGAGATGGAAGTGACTGTGGGAACAGCTCATTACCCCTTTGAGCCATGGGGCCCTTCCCTGTTTTTTTTTTCCTTTAAGTTGAGTATAGTTGATTTACAGTGTTGTGTTAATTTCAGGTGTATATCACAGTGATTCAGTGATTTATATATATTTGTATGTGCCAATGTGCTGTGTGCTCAGTCATGCCATTTCCTTCTCCAGATAATCTTGCTAACCCAGGGAAGCCCAATATATACATATGTGTGTGTGTGTGTATACATATATATTAATATATGTGTGTGCGTATGTATTTAAATATATGTATATAGATTATTACAAAATACTGAGTATAATTCCCTGTGCTATATATATAGTAGGTCCTTGTTTGTTATCTATTTTTTATATACTAGTATGTTAATTTTAATCCTAAGGTCCTAATTTATGCCTCCTCTCCCCTTTCCCCTTTGGTAAGCATAGTTTGTTTTCAATGTCTGTGTGTCTTTTTCTGTTTTGTAAATAAGTTCGTTTTTTTTTCTTTTAGATTCCACATATAAATGATATCATATAATATTCATCTTTCTCTGTCTGGCTTACTTCACTTAGTATGATAATGTCTAGGTTCATCCGTGTTGCTGCAAGTTGCCTTGTTTCATTCTTTTTTATGACTGACTAATATTCTGATGTGTGTGTGTGCACATGTGTGTGTGCATATATATGTATGATTGCACACACACACAGACCACATCTTCTTTATCCATTCATCTGTCAATGGGCATTTAGATTGCTTCCATGTCCAAATTCACTTGGGCAAACTTGGGAAATGGTGAAGGATAGGGAGGCCTGGCATGCTGCATTCCATGGGATCATAAAGAGTCGCACACGACTTAGTGACTGAACAACAAACAACATGTCTTGTCTATTGTAAACAGTGCTGCTATGAACATTAGGGTGTGTGTCTCTCTTCGATTTAGAGTTTTCTGTGGCTGTGAGGCCCTTCTTCCGTGTTCTGGTTGTACCTGTTGCCATCATGTGGGTTAATTCGGCCTGCAGGAGACTTAGGCATGAAGTCACTCTGACCCTAGCTTGTCACTGTTGCTGCACATTATCTCTGGGGGAACTTGACCCTGGGAGGGACCACTCTGTGTCTTCACAGGGACTATGTTCTGGCACCTGCTGGAGACGCTTCCTCCTGCCCGTAGTGGAGAACGTGGCTTCTGAAGTGGCAGGGAAGTTAGATTTATGACTGACAACTAGCTTCCCTATTTTGTTTTATCTTAAATGATTCCTGCTCATTTTTCTTTATTTTTTATAGAAATGTCAAACTCTTAACAGATGAACATATTTGTTTTTTATTTAGATCCTTTATGCTTTATAGATGAGATTTCTTACAGGGCAGCAATGGAGAAACAGACATAGACAATAGACTTGTGGACATGGGGAGAGGGGAGGAGAGGGTGAGATGTATGTATTTATTATATTACTTTTAAAACTGCTATTTTTAGACTTGATGTTCTGTGGTTACACATTAAGATTCATTACATAATTTAAGCACAGGGTGTTTAAAACAAGGAACCAGAAACAAGTTCTCATTAATATTATCTGGACGGAAAATGATTTCTTACTGACACCGCAAAGTTTAATAGTTCCAGCCACTGTCAAAATAGTCCAGTCAATTGCCTAGGTTGTGTTTATGACTTGTGATTCAGATCAGTGATCTAATTATCATTTCAGTGCTGCCCTCTCCCAAGCTCAGAATTCTTCATCGAAGACCAGAACAAATTTTAAAGAAATAGGCCACAACAATGAGATATAAGAAATTTTCCTACTTCAGATTCTGATAAGAAAGTAAATCACTGTATTCATCGATGGACTTAGATATTTCTTCCTTTTCTGACCTATTTCCTGGTATAGGAGACCCACTTGCCTTAATGACAATCTGTCAGTTGAGCATAAGCCAAAGAGTCTTTCCTGGGGCTTCAATGTCATTAGGTTTTCCTAGGGAAGGGCCACTGTAAGGGTTGTACAGATGGTGAACTGCACAGCTCTGGAAACACCAAGCATGGAGAGGCTCTTTAGAGTCCCTCTATCAGCCATTGGGATATTGAGACAAGCTCCCAGCTTTTTCTCTGGTACTTAGTCTTTCTTTCCCTACCAGTTCCCCACCCTAAATTTGGCTTCTTGGTCTCCAAATCAAAAGCTTGTCTTCCTCCCTCTTTCATGATGGCTTAAGCACATTTATTGAGGATGGACATGACTAGATACCTCCTTTCCTGAATTCCTCCCCCCATCACAGAGACACATATGCCCCATCTGTGACAGAACCTGTGGAATTTGGTTAAAGGCAGCCCCCCACCAATGCCCAGACTGCTCTGGAAATCTCTTTGTAAGGTTGTACACAGAGACTTCCCTGGTGGCTCAGATGGTAAAGCATCTGTCTACAATGTGGGAGACCTGGGTTCGATCCCTGGGTTGGGAAGTTCCCTGGAGAAGGAAATGGCAACCTACTCCAGTACTCTTGCCTAGAAAAGCCCATGGACGGAGGAGCCTGGTGTCCATGGGGTCGCAAAGAGTCGGACACAACTGAGTGACTTCACTCAAGGTTGTACACAGAGAGTCTAAATGGTGCAGTGTAGAAGAATCCATGCAGATTCTAAAAGTGATTTATTATATGAGAAATTTGTTTCTGTTTATTTTAGTTTCTAGAACCTAGTTATGGTCACAACCAGATGTTTGATGGTCTTAGCAAGAGCAGACCATTTTGAGAAGCACACAGACCAAAATAGGGAAAGAGTTGTATTAAAATGGACAAAACACATATTTTCTGAATTAAACATTAAGCAGGAGGCACTAAAAGGAGACTGGATACTGCAGAAGACTCAGAGAACTATCTTTAGAAACAACCCTCCAACAGAGCAAAATAAGATTAAAATGGTGAGAAAGAAGAGAGTAGTAACGGAGGTAGAAAGGGAACTGAACAACTGGAAGTACAGTAATAATCAATGACAGTTTTTAAAGGAAAATCCTTTTCTAAGTGAAAAAAAAAATATGTCTGGAAACTGAGAGATTTCACTCTGTTCCAAACAAAATATATGAAAAAGGGATCACAAAATATATGAAAAAGGGATACCTTGGTAAAATGTTAGAGGTCACATATGAAGAAACAATCTTATAAGGAGCATCAAAGCAAAACATACACAAAATAAAGCTTGAAAATACCACCCAGCAGCAGCAGAACCAATGACCTAAATGGCTTAGGTAATGCAAGGGGAAAATGGATCAAGTCTTCAGTGCTTTGAGAATAAACAAATTGGAGATAAGTTGTTTTTTGTACATAGAGACAATAGAAATGTTTTCAAATCTTCAAGAAAACAGACTATAATATAGTTTCTTTAATACATTACTCAAAGTACTATATTACTTTAATAAACAGCTCCAAAACATGAACAGAAAATAAGAATTAAGAACTCAAGGAGAGCGTCTTATCTTGAAAGATTACAACAGCATTGAACACTAAACAGGTTTCATACACACACACACACACGCACACACACACACAGAGTTACTCAGCTAAATTCAAGGATAAAACATTATTTCAAGAAGTGAATATTGTTAGAAAAATTAAAATGGAAGATGACATGGTTTATACCACAGATAAAAATAGCCAAATAGAGCTGGGAAAAAAACTAAGGGCTAAATTCCTCATATTTCATCTTGAGAGTAAAATCATATTTCAAGTTTATCTTTGAAAATCAGGTAGTTATAAATTTAAAATATTTTAGGGCAACTTCAACTTAACCAGGATTAAATTCCAAATAGACTTGCAGAATCTAATTATAATCTCACAGTGTACTTATGTAAATCAAATCATCACATTGTACACTTTAAATATATATAATTTTCTCATTTATATGTCAAATAAAGCTGAGTGAAGAAATAATTCTGAGGAGTGGGATTGGAGCTTGAGGTGGTGAGGAGATTCATTATATAACTTTTTATATTTTTTGAATTTGATATATCATTTTATTTAAAAATCTACCACTAAGAAACAAAGTCAAGCATAGGACATAGTGTTCCTTTTTAGGAAAAAAATTGCAGAACCTAAGAGCAAACCTAGTATAGTCTTTATGGCAAAAGACAAGTAGCAGTAAAAGGTAATGGCAATAATACATAAAAAACTGAAAATATAAAACAAGAAGATACGCAGGGTGGTGGGGAGTCCTGGGAGAAGTCTCTACCGTAAATGTGAACTCGCTGATCGCCCCTGGAGCCATTATGACACATTCCATCTTCTTGAGGTTGGCATATGATCACCTCTCTTTTATTTTCCCATTTAATTCTTGAGCTCCCATGGGCCATATTATCAGGAATGATCAATATATTCTTTTTGAAGCCTCTTCCCTTTCACTTTCCCTTTAGTTGTCCAGGAACCCCAGGAGGGTGACTTGTCCAGAGAGGGTGGTCAGATCACTACCCAACACCACTGCTGTGGCTCCTTGCTGTCCTGAGGCTGCTGTGGGAGCCTGGTTCTGCCTGGCTGGTGGATGCCACTGGGATGGCTTAGCTGGCTAGAAGATTAATGACTAGGTTTTACCATTTGTTTTAAAGATGCAGGAGACATGAACATGTCTATAAGCCGAAGAGAAAGGATCAATTGGGACCAAGAAATCGAAGGCACAGATGACAAATTGGACAGTTGATGAATCATTGGGCAATTACAGATGAAGAAGCAGTTAGAGATGGATCAAGGCGTAGTTATGCCTTTTCCCATTCTCCACAGTGAATGGTTCAAATTTTCTCACTCTTAAGTTCCTAACCTCACTGTTTCCCTCCCACTCACCACAGAAAACCTCATCTCCAAGTTTACAGAGAGTGTACAGGTCCTGAGATACAAACCTCCCCTACATCCCTGTATCCAGAACTCTGCATTCCTCCTTTCTCACCTTAGTACAAAAGGTGTCCCATCTGCTATCCAAGGGGATAGGATGTCCCTGTTTCTCAGACATCGAACAAAAAGAGAGACCTAGGTCCCATCCTCAGTCAAGCATACTCAACCCTAGTAGATGCTTCTCAGCTCATCCTCTTACCCTGTTTCCTCTGGCCATCAGCCCTCACTGGCATGCCTGTGCTCTCATTGCTTCCTGAGTGCTCTGACATGCAACTCTATTCATAGTGTTCTTTTGCTTATAAACACTTCAAGAGATTCCCTTCACCTGTGGAAGAAAACCCAGACACCCCATGATTGGGGTGATACCCCTTTCATGGTGAAAGACACCCCTTTCATGATTGGGCCCCACCTGCCATTTCTCTAATTTATCTCTTGTTCCATTTCCCAATGTTCCAGTCATCCTAAGAATCCTGACCATCCTGGGTTCAAATCTTGGCTCTATCACATATTAGCTATGTGCCCTTCAGCAATTTGCTCGAGCTCTCTTAACTTTAGTTCTTCATCTATAAAATGGGGATAACCAATATTCCTACTTAAAGGGCTGTTATGGAGTTAAATGAGTTCACACCTGTGAAGCAGTTAGATCAATGTCTGGCGTACACTAAGCACATGGTAAATGATAGCTCTTATTCTTAGTACTTTGTACAGCTCCTAAAATGTACCAACCTCTTGCTCTCCTTGAATTGGGTTGGCCAAAAATTTCATTCAGGTTCTTCTATAAAATTGTATGGAAAAATCCAAACTAACTCTTTGGCCAACCCGATATCTTGAGGATATGTTTTTTTTTTTTTTCCCCATTCCTCCCAACCTCATTCCCCTCCCCACCCTACCTTTCTGACTAGCAAATTGTCTTTCATCTGCAGAAAGGTGGCTCTGTTGTCACCTCTGTTATGGAGCCTTCCTAGATTTTCCCCTTGAGGTGTATACATGCCAGACTGGATGAGGGGTACTTTTTCTGAACTGGACATATCTTTATTAGAGCCCCTTTTCTACTTTGTTGATTTGGCTTTGCTTTTGGTCTATGATTTACTCAAGGGTGCAGGCCTTGAGGGTTGGAGGTCAAATCTAGTCCATTCTTCTCTTATTCTCTATCTGTTGATGTGGCCTGAGATGGAGTAAGGACTTACTGAGTGTATGTTGAATGAATGAATATGTAGGTAAGGGTGTGCTGACAGAATGCTAGAGAAGAAACATAATTTACAAGCAAATAAGACATATTCAAGTTTATTAGTACTTAAATCATTGTTGATTAAAATAAGACATCATTTTTACCTAATGAATTAGGAAACACCTTTAAAAAGGGTAATATCTATTGCTATGGCCCCTCTCTTGTGGCTGGTGGAATGGTAAAAGTAATTTAACACCATGTATCAAGATCCTTTAAATGTATTTTTCTTTTGTCCACCTAATTTTACTTCTGAGATACTAACAGAAATAATTTTAAATACAGACAAATGTTTCTACATAAATATGTACATTATGACATTATTTATGTAAAATTTTGAGAAAAGCCCATGAAATACCCAATAATAGAAGAATGGATTAGCATTCTGGTTTCAGAAAAATATGTGATAATAAGTGTATTAGTTAAAGGGAAAAAAAAGCAGACTATAAAATATGTTCACAACTATTAAGAAAAAAAGACAGATACTCATGCATAGAAAAGAGGAAATATACCAGAATGAGGAAATATACCAGAATGATTACTTGGTTATATTTGTATGGTGTAAGTGTATATGATTTTTCTTTCTTCCTTTTATATGTTATTCAAATTCTCTATATTTAGAAATGTGTTCCTTTTATAATGGAGTAAAGCCAAGAAAATTTATATTTTAAAGTGCATGCCCAGAAAGAATTAAGAATCTGATTATATTTTGTTTGCTATGTTTTAACATGAGTAAGTCTTGAATTGGGAGGTGAAGTACTGGGGGGCACAGACCTGGTCTTGTGTTCAGCTGATCATGTAACCAGTAAATAGCTGTCAGCTTATATGAGGCTGCCCTCCATTAAGGCCCCCTAATTGTCACAGGGATTAGCATGGCCTCTAAAGCATCTCATCTGGCAACCAATGAGAAAGAGTTTTTTTTTTTTTTTAAAAAAAAAAGGCCAAACAAGGTTTGGTGGTGATGGTGGTTTAATCACTAAGTCGTGTTCAACTCTTATGACCCCATGGACTGTAGCCCTTCAGGATCCTCTGTCCATGGGGTTTCTCAGGCAGGAATTCTGGAGTGGGTTGCCATTTCCTTCTCCAGGGGAGCAAACCCAGGTCTCCTGCACTGTAGGCAGATTCTTTACTGACTGAACCACCAGGGAAGCTTCAAGTGAGGTTTGCTTGGAGACAAATAATCCCTGAACACAGGATGGGTGCTAATGAAAAGGAAATGGTAGAAAACAAATCACTTTGCTTGTAAATGAAATGCATATTCACTCTTATCTACCCAAATCTCAAGTGAACCACCATCATCCATTTGCTGCTACCAAAAAATCTTGACCTGATTTAAAAAACAAAAAAACCCACTGTGTCTTTTAACAGTGGTTAAAAGTTTTATCACTTCAGGCCTAAATCCTGAAATGCAATTAAGCATTTACTTAAATGCATATTGTACCAAATTGTAGCAGAATTCTAGATGAGCTTTTCTAAAATTGTACCTCTTTGAAGAATATTTTTAATAATATATAGCAATTGCTGTTAACTGCGTGAGAAGATTTCATTTTGTTTGGCTGCACTTAAATAGCCCCAAAGTCGAGTGCACCAAGACATACTGGATTTCAAACTAAATAAATCAAAATTATCATGTACATTCCACTGCATGTCAAAACAGGAAAAGCCATAGAATTTGATGTGAAATAAAGATTAGAGCAGTAATAGAGAGAAAGCTAAAAGCTGCTTACATTTATTTGGAATGAGAAAACAAGGTCAATGATTTTCAATGCAGATGTACTTCTCTTTGAGAAAATACATCAAAAAATCAGTTTACAAAGCAGAGAAATTTGGCAGTAATTATTATACTGTCAAAAGGTTCTTTAGTTTCCAAAGAACTTATTTCAGAGTTCAGTGTGCTTGCTTGTCGTTAACAACTTGACAGAAATTAAAGGAATTTGAAGCTAAGGTGTTTGGTGCCATTGCCAATTAAAAATAACCAAGATGAAGATAGAGCATCTTTAAATGTAATGGAGAGTGGAAGGGAACATGTAATTTGAATTCTAAGAATTAAGCATTTGTGCAGCTTCTCAAATATATTCAATTATATAAAGGGAGGCACACCTGGAGCTTATTGCTTTATCACTTCAGACTTAAATCCTGAATTTGACTATTTAAAACAAGTGTACCATCTTCCCTTTATAGTCTGCGATAAATTCTAAGATTTCACCCATCAAAGACATTTCACATTTTTCCAAGATGAACTTGCTTAAAGGAAGTAGCTCTTTCAGTTTAATGCAACATGAAACTGTCTCCATTGTGAGATGATGAGAACAATAAAAATTGCTATCATTTATTGAGCATTCATATAGTTCTATAGTAGAGAAGGAAATGGCAACTGACTCCAGTATCCTTGCCTGGAAAATCCCATGGACAAGAGGAGCCTGGTGAGCTACAAGCCATGAGATTACAAAAGAGTTGGAGATGACTTAGCAACTAAAACAACATAGTGCTGTAGAAAGCTAAATGCTTTTCATACTTTGCTAACTTAACCCTCATTTTTCATTTGTTCAGAGAACTATTTAATATAAAGTGCTTACTAGGTGCCAGGGGCTGTTGAAGGTGTTGAGCATTCAGCAATGAGCAAAATATAGACAAATAGCCCGACCCTTTGTGGAACTTAGGTTCTAGCTGGGGGATAAAGATGATATAGAGAATAAGAAAATAAATTATATACTAGGTTGGCGTATGATGAGTGCTACTGAGGATAAAAAAGCAGAGAAGGGGTTTGGGAATGCCAGGCTTCTAGGGGGAGGGTTCACACTTTTGAAAAGGATGGTCAGAGAAGGCCTTATGGAGAAGATGACACCAGAGTAAATGAAGATGCTCTTCAGGAAGTGAAGGACCGAACTGTGTAACTGTCTTGGGGAAGAGCATTCCAGGTAGAGGGAATGGCAGGTGCAAAGGCCCTGAAGTTGGAATTTGCCTGCCTTGTTTGAGGAAACAAGGTCTGGTGGTGCAGAGAGACAGAGAGGGGACGAGGTCTGAGAGAGAGAGCAGTAGAGGGGACATACCATGTCAGGCCTGCTAGGCCATCATGAGGCTTTTGGCTTCGACTTCAGGAGAGAGGGCAAGTCCTTAGAGGGTTTGAACAGAGGCATAATGTGATCTGACTTACATTTTCACAGGATCATCCTGGCTCCTGTGGTAAAATAAAATTCTGTGAAACAAGCAGTCTTGTCCAATTTCACGGATAAGGAACAGAGCCTCAGAAAAGTTAACAGTTTACCAGTGTTTCCATTTTCTAGCAAATTCACAGGGCTGAAATTTTAATCCAGGTCTGTGTAATTTGAAAGCTCACATTTTTCCCTCTGAGCCACACTACCTCCCACTTGTGGTGACCTTTTTTTCCCCCTTTTGTCTGGAATTCTTTGGCTTCTCCAGTGAGGCCACCATGTCATACAACTCCAGGGGACACCATTTATACCATAAGTGTATAAAGGTTCTCCCTGGAGGTGGGCAGTACCCAGCCAACATGGCCGAATGTAATGGCTTTGTTCCCCCGTGAGACTGAAGAGCTCTATAAATGCTTTTGAACTATAGTTAGGCTGGTAGCAAAATCTGGTCAGACATTTGTACTGGCCCCATTTGATCTATCTTTCCATTTCTTCTTCCACTGACACATATTCTACCAGCTGTCTCTACTACTCTCTGCTGCCTGGCAGCACACTAGTCCAATCATGTGCCTGGCTGGAACATAAGTTATGGGAAGGCTGGGTTTTCTGCTCACTATAGGCAGCTTAGGCCCATAAGTAACAGAATACCTGAAGCAATGTAGGATGTGAGCAGCTGTGCCAGGCTTCTGATTAGAGAAACTGAAACCCATTTTATTTGTTGAATATCAAATTGAAGGAGATGATAAAGAGTGCTAAACAATTGTCATTAAAATTGCTTCTTGGTTTAATTTAGGCTCAACTAGATTTTCTTATAAGCCTTAGGACACAAAACTTCATCTCTTAAGTCCTTGTTTACATTGAAACTGATTTTTATTTTTGTTTGAAAGACATTGCTTAGACTTTTAACAATATGTAACAAAATACCCTTAGATTCAGAGCTTTAAAATGAAGTTTTGATTCACCATTATGACTGGATGACTTTAATGGAATTATGTCTTGTAAAACCGTTTAGCATTTCATGTTTCAGAATTCTGCCTAGTTAACGTCAATACCCTAGAGCAGTTTGGCTTTTTTTGTTTTTTAGGCTTTAATTACAAAAATGGAGAGAAAAGCATGGCAGCATCCTTTATAAGATTAACTAAATACTGTGATAATCTGTATAAAATATTAGTGCCAGGGGCATAGTGCAATGTTGAGTAAAGGCAAAGGTGATTGCCACTTGAGTCTCTAAGATGAACAACAGTACTCACAGAATACTAGATCAATACAATTACAGCTTCTTTTTAAAGTGCATTTTTGTTTTTCTTAAATGATGGGCCAGGAAGTACCAAGATGAGGCTTTGCTCTCAGATGATATTTGAGGTTCACTTTGGAGGTTTTAGAGAAGGAAATGGCAACCCACTCCAATATTCTTGCCTGGGAAATCCCATGGACAGAGGAGCCTGGTGGGCTACAGTCCATGGGGTCACAAAGAGTTGGACATGACTGAGCAACTAGCACAACTTGAAGGTTTAAGTGAGAAAGGGGTGTATCTGGTGGGCTACAGTCCATGGGGTCACAAAGAGTTGGACATGACTGAGCAACTAGCACAACTTGAAGGTTTAAGTGAGAAAGGGGTGTATCTGATGGAAGTTGGACCTTCATTTTTATGACTGTGGCTCACAAAAGTGGAGTATGCAGAAAGCAGTTTGATGGATCCTCAATAATTTAAACATAAAATTACTATATGACCCAGTGATTCTACTCATAGGTAAAAATACCTAAAGAATTGAAAACAGATGTTCAAAGAAAAACTTGTAGCAATGCTAATTACCGTAACCAAAAGGGGGAAACAACCCAGATATCCACTGACGCATGAATAGATAAGCAAAATGTGGTACATTTGTACAATGGACTAGTATTCAGGCATAAAAAGGAATGAAGTACTGATACCTGCTGCAACATGTACGAACATGAAAACACTATGATAAATGAGCAAAAGCAGACACAAGAAACCATACTGCATGACTCCATTTATATGAAGTATCCAGATTGGTAGTCTGCAGAGAAAGAAAGCAGATTAGTGATGATCAGGCAGAGAGAGACTGGGGTTGAGGGGAGGAAGAAACTGGAATGATTGCTTCTTTGTGGTGATGAAAATATTTTGAAACAAATAGACATGGTGGTTGCACGACATTATGAATGCAGTAAATGCCATGAATGGTAAATTTTGTGTTATGTGTATTTCACCATAGTAAAAAGAAAAGGAATGTGTAAGTTTTGAAAAGATTCCTCATTCTTGGTGCAGCCCATTAACATTTGACAGGGCGGGGTGGGTTCTAAAGAGGGACATGTGATAAACAGGGCAAAACCTTAGCATGACAAGGCTTGCACTGCCTGGCTGGGATCCCTGATGCCAGGACCTGGCTCATGTGGGTGCAGCAGCCACTGGGGCAGCTGCTCAGGGGCTCCTGATGTCCTGCACGACTGAAGGCAGTTTTAATTTGGGGGTAGCTTGTTTGGAATCCTCACATGGAGACAAGAAAAGCAATGGAGTACCAAGCTGTTTATAACCCAGGGAGACAGAAACCCACCAAATATAAAGTTTCACTGCAATGAGGCCAGGATAATTTCAGTTTATCCAATGAAAAGGAAAATAAACTTTTATGACCTGGTCGGGCTAGAGTAGTTTTAGTTAAAGGTGTGTGGAAAGTTTCTAGTTATTGCTGCACATGCTCTGTTCCCTCATTCTTGGGAGCGTGCCACTTCTTCATGTCATTTTCTACCCACAAAAGGAAAAATATTTCAAATAGGTTTTTTTTTTTTTTTTACAATGAAAGTAATATTTGATTATTATAAAATTTCAAACAGGAGACATTTTATGTATAGGTATTTGTTGTTGTTCAGTAGTTAAGTTGTGTCTGACTGTTTGCGACCCCATGGACTGTAGCATAGCAGGTTACAGTCCTGTACACGCCTTTCCTTCAATGTCTCCCTGAGTTTACTCAAACTCATCTGCATTGAATCAGTGATGCCATCCAGCCATCTCATCCCCTGTTAACCCCTTCTCTCCCTGCCCTCAATTTTCCCCAGCATTAGAATCTTTTCAAATGAGTCAGCTCTTTGCATCAGGTGGGCAAACTGTTGGAGCTTCAGCTTCAGCATCAGTCCCTCCAATGAATATTCAGCGTTGATTTCCCTTAGGATTGACTGGCTTGATCTTGCAGTCCAAGGGACTTTCAAGAGTCTTCTCCAGTATCACAATTCAAAAACATCAGTTCTTCAGCACTCAGCCTTCCTTATTGTCCAACTCTCACATCCGTACATGACTACTGGAAAAACCATAGCTTTGACTATATGGACCTGTGTTGGCAAAGTGATGTCTCTGCTTTTTAATATGCTGTCTAGGTTGGTCATAGCTTTCCTTCCAAGGAGCATGTGTCTTAATTTCATGGCTGCAGTCACTGTCTGCAGTGATTTTGGAGCCCAAGAAAATGAACTCTGTCACTGCTTCCTTTTTTTCTCCCTTCTATTTACCATGAAGTGGTGGGACCGGATGCCATGATCTTAGTTTTTTGAATGTTGAGTTTTAAGCCAGCATTTTCACTGTCCTCCGTGACCCTCATCAAGAGGCTCTTTAGTTCCTCTTGGCTTTCTGCCATAAGAGTCGTATCATCTGCATATCTGAGGCTGTTGATATTTCTGCCAAAGATCTTGATTCCAGTTTGTGAGTCATCCAGCCAGGCATTTAGCATGATGTACTCTGCATATAAGTTAAATAAGCAGCATGACAATATATAGCCTTGACATACTCCTTTCCCCATTTGGAACCAGTCCGTTGTTCCATGTCCAGTTCTAACTGTTGCTTCTTGACCTGCATACAGATTTCTCAGGAGGTAGGTAAGGTGGTCTGGTATTCCCATCTCTTTAAGAATTTTCCACAGGTTGTTGTGATCCACACAGTAAAAGACTTCAACGTAGTCAATGAAGGAGAGTAGATGTTTTTTCTAGAACTCCCTTGCTTTCTCTGTGATCCAGCAAATGTTGGCAATTTGATCTACGGTTCATCTGTCTTTTCTAAACCCAGCTTGTACATCTGGAAGTTCTTAGTTCACATACTGCTAAAGCCTAGCTTGAAGGATTTTGAGCATAGCCTTACTAGCATGTAATGTGAGGGCAATTTTATGATAGTTTGAACATTCTTTGGCATTGCCGTTCTTTGGAATTGGAATAAAAACTGACCTTTTCCAGTCCTGTGGCCACTGCTGAGTTTTCCAAATTTCCTGGCATATTGAGTGTAGCACTTTAACAACATCATCTTTTATGATTTGAAATAGTTCAGCTGCAATTCCATAACCTCCACTAGCTTGGTCCGTAGTGATGCTTCCTAAAGCCCACTTGACTTCACACTCCAGGATGTCTGGCTCTAGGTGAGTGACCATGCCATCATGGTTATCCAGGTCATTAAGACCTTTTTTGTACAGTTCTTCCATGTATTCTTGCCATCTTTTAATTTCTTCTGCTTCTGTTAGGTCCTTATATCTTCTATCTCTTTTTGTGCCCATCTTTACATGAAATATTCCCTTGCTTTCTCTAATTTTCTTGAAGAGATCTCTAGTCTTTCCCATTCTATTGTTAAGAGAGATTGAGGTGGAACCACTCCAAGGAAAGCCCCTCACTCATTTACAACACTGGTCACGGAATGACCAGTTGTGACACATGAACGAAATGGAACACCATGCAACTGTGAAAAGTAGGCTGTTGATTGGCATTTATGGGTATGAAAGATGTCCATGCTATGTTAATAAATGTTGTATGATCCCAATGAAACTAAGGATACCAGTACATATATATTGACAGAAAAATGACTGCAAGGATACATGCCAAAACATCTGTTATGTTATTCCTGATTGCTGAACCCCTGGCCAATGTTACTGATTGATGGTCTAACCCAATCTGACTTGCTACAATGGTGGGGTCCTCTTGGTTGAATTTGGTCTTCATTTCCCATTAAAAAGACACAAACAAAGCAAAATAAAAAACCCAGAGATCCTAATAAGTGTATGTAGGTAAAATATAGTTCCTTTAGGTAGGTTAACATCATAGATGTGGGATTTCCTACAGTCTGTCTTAGGAAATTCTTGACCAGAAGAACCTGTAGATTTGTTAAATGATAGTGAAAATGACAAGAAATATATAAAAGAACTAAAAGCCATTATTACAAAAGATGAGTCTATAGCAGAATAAATAAAATCTTGTATTTCCTCATTTATTTGGACTTCTTGGAAACTGAATTATTGGGTTGGCCAAAAAGTGTTTTCAGGCTTTCCAATAAGATGTTATTGAAAACCCAAACGAACTTTTTGGCCAAGGCAATATTTCCAGTAAGTGGATTTTCTAGATGGTGGAAGCTTATTTGGTTAAGTGCCATGTAAGTTTGCATTTTAACCATTTCAATGAAATTCTTTCTAATGCCTGGTAAATGGTTTATGGCTTTCCCGTAGAGAATGTATTGAAAATATGTCAACCAATTTGTTAGGCTTTGAGGTCTCATATGAATATGTTGTCATTTGTTTTCTTTTTGCTCTATGAAACATCTATTTCTGTTCTATTGACTATGCCAAAGCCTTTCACTGTGTGGATCACTGCAACTGTGGGAAATTCTTAAACAGATGAGAATACCAGACCCCCTGACCTGCCTCTTGAGAAACCTGTATACAGGTCAGGAAGCCACAGTTAGAACTGGACATGGAACAACAGACTGGTTCCAAATTGGGAAAGGAGTACGACAAGGCTGTATATTGTCACCCTGCTTATTTAACTTACATGCAGAGTACATCATGAGAAATGCTGGGCTGGATGAAGCACAAGCTGGAATCAAGATTGCTGGGAGAAATATCAATAACCTCAGATATGCAGATGATACCACTCTTATGGCAGAAAGTGAAGAGGAACTAAAAAGCCTCTTGATGAAAGTGAAAGAGGAGAGTGAAAAAGTTGGATTAAATCTCAACATTCAGAAAACTAAGATCATGGTCCCATGGCATGATGGGCATCTGGTCCCATCAGTTCAGTTCAGTTCAGTCACTCAGTCGTGTCCAACTCTTTGCAACCCTATGAACCGCAGCACACAGGCCTCCCTGTCCATCACCAACTTGCAGAGTCCACCCAAACCCATGTCCATTGAGTCGTTAATGCCATCCATCCATCTCATCTTCTGTCGTCCCCTTCTCCTCCTGCCACCAATCCCTCCCAGCATCAGGGTCTTTTCCAATGAGTCAGCTCTTCACATCAGGTGGCCAAAATATTGGAGTTTCAGCTTCAACATCAGTCCTTCTAATGAACGCCCAGGACTTATCTCCTTTAGGATGGACTGGTTGGATCTCTTTGTAGTCCAAGGGATTCTCAAGAGTCATCTCCAACACCACAGTTCACAAGCATCAATTCTGCGGCACTCAGCTTTATTTATAGTCCAACTCTCACATCCATACGTGCCCACTGGAAAAACCATAGCCTTGACTAGATGGACCTTTGTTGGCAAAGTAACGTCTCTGCTTTTTAATATGCTATCTAGGTTGGTCATAACTTTCCTTCCAAGGAGTAAGCATCTTTTAATTTCATGGCTGCAGTCACCATCTGCAGTGATTTTGGAGCCCAGAAAAATAAAGTCAGCCACTGTTTCCGCTGTTTCCCCATCTATTTGCCATGAAGTGATGTACTCTGCATATAAGTTAAATAATTAGGGTGACAATATACAGCCTTGACGTATTCCTTTTCCTATTTGGAACCAGTCTGTTGTTCCATGTCCAGTTCTAACTGTTGCTTCCTGACCTGCATACAGATTTATCAAGAGGCAGATGGGGTGGTCTGGTATTTTCCACAGTTTGTGATCCACACAGTCAAAGGCTTTGGCATAGTCAATAAAGCAGAAATAGATGTTTTTCTGGAACTCTCTTGCTTTTTCGATGATCCAGTGAATGTTGGCAATTTGATCTCTGGTTCCTCTGCCTTTTCTAAATCCAGCTTGACCATCTGGAAGTTCATGGTTCACGTATTGCTGAAGCTTGGCTTGGAGGATTTTACGCATTACTTTACTAGTGTGTGAGATGAGTGCAATTGTGTGGTAGTTTGAGCATTCTTTGGCATTGCCTTTCTTTGGGATTGGAATGAAAAATGACCTTTTCCAGTCCTGTGGCCACTGCTGAGCTTTCCAAATTTGCTGGCATATTGAGTGCAGCACTTTCACAGTGTCATCTTTCAGGATTTGAAATAGCTCAACTGGAATTCCATCACCTGCACTAGCTCTGTTCGTAGTGATGCTTCACTTGACTTCACATTCCAGGATGTCTGGCTCTAGGTCAGTGATCACACCATTGTGATTATCTGGGTCATGAAGATCTTTTTGGTATAGTTCTTCTGTGTATTCTTGCCACCTCTTCTTAATATCATCTGCTTCTGTTAGGTCCCTGCCATTTCTGTCCTTTATCGAGCCCATCTTTGCATAAAATGTTCCCTTGGTATCGCTAATTTTTTGAAGAGATCTTTAGTCTTTCCCTTTCTATTGTTTTCCTCTATTTCTTTGCGTTGATCACTGAGGAAGGCTTTCTTATCTCTCCTTGCTATTCTCTGGTCCCATCACTTCATGGCAAATAGATGGAGAAACTCTGGAAACAGTGACAGACTTTATTTTTGGGGGCTCCAAAATCACTGCAGATGGTGACTGCACCCATGAAATCAAAAGATGCTTGCTCCTTGGAAGAAAAGTTATGACCAACCTAGACAGCATATTAAAAAGCAGAGACATTACTTTGCCAACAAAAGTCCATCTAGTCAAAGCTGTGGTTTTTCCAGTAGTCATGGATGAATGAGAAAGTTGGACTATAAAGAAAGCTGAGCACCAAAGAAGTGACACTTTTGAACTGTGGTGTTGAAGAAGACTCTTGAGAGTCCCTTGGACTGCAAGGAGATCCGACCAGTCCATCCTAAAGGATATCAGTCCTGGGTATTCATTGTAAGGACTGATGTTGAAGCTGAAACTGCAATACTTTGGCCACCTGATGTGAAGAACTGACTCATTTGAAAAGACTCTGATGCTGGGAGGGATTGGTGGCAGGAGGAGAAGGGGACGACAGAGGATGAGATGGTTGGATGGCATCACCGACTCAATGGACAAGAGTTTGAGTGAACGCTGGGAGTTGGTGATGGACAGGGAGGCCTGATGTGCTACAATCCACGGGGTTGCAAAGAGTCAAACAATACTGAGCAACTGAACTAAACTGAACTGAACTGCTCTGCCAAATGATATCAATGCCATTTGCCTTCTAAAGACTCAGACGACTGTACCTTTACACAGCTGTTTATACTTTTTTCTCTCATGGGTAGGAGGTGATGGTGGTGGTTTAGTCACTCAGTCATGTCTGACTCTTGCGACCCCCTGGACTGTAGCCCGCTAGGCTCCTCTGTCCATGGGATTTCCCGAGCAAGAATATTGGAGTGAGTTGCCACTTCTTTCTCCACTTATGGGTAGGATGTGTCAATTTTTACTTTTTACCAGAGAAATATGCTTAATCACTTTCCCCATCTCAAAACATCTTTCTAACTTACTGATTTATAAGTTTCATACCCTGGGAAATCAGAACCCCAAGTCTGTTACTGTTTTGTATAAAGTAAGATTAATAGGCATTGAATGAACTCATGTATTTAGTCCCAGGATTTTTGACCATTCAAGAACTTTAAGAATTTACTTCCTGGTTGTAGGCTATTATCTGATAGAAGTTTGACTCTGGGCAAAGTGCCATTTTATTTATAATCTGCTGTGCTTATGGTTTTCCATTCTAGCACAAGTACCTTCCTGGTTGCTCATAGTAGAGAAATAAAAAAATAAATAAATAAAAAAAACCTGTCTGTAGGCTGTTGGTAAAGTTTTGTAAAACGGAATTTGGGTGTGTTTTTAATAGAAAGGTAAAATAATCTTAGATATAATTTCTTGAGTGCTTCCCATTTTTTTTAAACAGAGAAATAATGATGAATCTAACTGTCGGGAAACTCACAGACCAAGAAGTTATAACCATTGCACGTCGTTACCGGGTGCCTGAGGACCCCTGTCCACATAGGAATGTCCTAGTTGCACAGGCCCATGAACAACTCAAGAAAAATGCTTTTGAGAATTTTGAAAGACTCATTGCTATGTGTGTATACGAAGATCGGGAAAAGTAAGCTTTTATTTTATTGATTCTAAGAAATCATTTATGTTTCTGTGAAGCTGAGTGATGAAGGAATTTGTATTGTATCAAAAATGGCAAAAAGAAAATTGGGAAGTCTCCTCATACTCCACTAGGTAGCAAAGCCACCTTAAATCATTTCTGGAGATTATCTGGGTACACATATTTCATAGTGATGGATGGTGAGTTTTGCTTGTTGATGGAATAGGGGAAGTTCTGTGTCTTCAAAAGAATAGGATGGCCCCTTTGCATTTTCTAATTGGTTTCTAGAAGCTTTCAATTGAAGCAGTAAATCAGTGTTAGAAGATTTAATTCTGAGATGGCATCTCTTTACACTATTTTATTAATAAGTGGGATTTATAAATATGAGTTTTATAATATACCGGACAGGGGATTTGCAAGTAAACTTTCTATAAAATCTCTTTGAAATTATTTCTTCTCAAAAACAATGATGCTCCAAATAATGTGTTTCTAATACATTTATCATGTTTGCCTTTGAACTTTATTCAGTCATTGTTACAAACAACTGGAGCCCCATCTTGGTATATTTTGGTGTTCATCTTACCCACAGATCTGATATACTGGTGGGGGAGCATATTCATCTGGAGTTAGAAAATCTTAGGTCTAACTCTAGCCACTGGTTTTGTTACTTCGGACCACTGTCATCTCTTTACCCCATTACTACTTCCTTCATCCCCAAACCTGTACCCTAAATATCTTAGAAGGACCCATGGTTTTTCTTAATTTGTTGTTGTTGTAGTCACTAAGTTATGTCGAGCTCTTTGCTACCCCCATGGACTGTAGCCCACCAGGCTCCTCTGTCTGTGGGAGTCTCCAGGCAAGAATAGTGGAGTTGGGTTGTCATTTCCTTCTGCAGGGGATCTTTCCAACTCAGGGATCCAACCTGTGTCTCCTGAATTCACAGGCAAGTTCTTTACCACTAGTGCTACTTGGAGTGCCCCCAGTTTATCTTACTAGGGAACATTTTTTTTCCTAATCCATAATACACCCTTGTTGAATTGTTATAAAATGGTATTCTTCCTTGAATCTTTAAGCTTCTCTGAGCCTTCTGGAAGACGTATTACCTGAGCTTTGTATGACTCTGGCCTTGCCTTCCAGCCTGGTGGTATCCCTCTCCAGGGTGAGAAGTGTGACCCTCTTTGATTAAAGGAATACCTGTTGGGAAAAAAGGGGCTAGTTGATGAGACAACTCTTGAGGTTCTTCCAGATCCAACAAGTTCCAATTCTAGACATAAAGATTCTCTTACCATTTTATAACCTACTGCTAAGAAAGAAGCCCACTTTCTTTCTTGTTAGTTCTAATTTTGCCTGATGCCTGGAAGAACACTGGCGGGGTGAGAACATTAGACAGGCATTTCTGTGCCCCAGCAGGCTGGGGAAAATGACTGTTGGGCTGCTCTGAGAAAAAAAAAAAATTAGGTGAATGTTAAGGTCCCAGTTGGGGCTTCTAGGTTATACGATTTGGGTCCAAGGAAAAGACTAGAAAAACACCCTCTGGTCATATAATACTTGGATGGAGGCTCTAGATGCCTGTCAAATTAAGAGATGTTTTCAAATATCAGAACCATTTTTGACTAGTGGTCAAGAATGCAGATCGATTACTTAGAGCAACACTCGTGGCTGCAGCCTTAACAGGCTGTACTATCACCAACCAAGAATCTGAACCCTGATGGAACGGCCTTTGTAAGGACAGAATCTAATGACTTCTGAAATGGAAACAAGCTGGTGAAATACAATAAGACTGTTTTTCCTTACCGCGATTCCAGTACCAGCTTTCATATTTATTTCCATGTGCACGCTTTTAGGACACATCTATGTTTTCTTTCCTTTAGCATGTAATTATTACTCAAGAGACATGAAGTATAGAAAAGCTCATTGACTGTGTTTTAATGCAGGAAAAAAGTGTTACCCAGCAAAGACATCAAAAGGCTGTGCAAGTCCTCCAGATTACCTTTGAATGAAGATCTTCTAGGATCCTTACTGTCCGGGTAGGTGAGATCTCCACCCTCATGGACCATGTCCTGCATGTTTTTGTTTTGGAGACAGTTCCTGGTTTTACATCTGCCTTTACTGCCCTTGATTTACCCTTTACCTCAGTATTGTCTCACTGATGATACATCTCTATTTAATTGTTACAAAAGGAAAAGTTAGTCATGATTGTGAATGTCACAGAGCCTCTAATGAATTATTGTTTGATCTTTTTAACATGAAGATGCACTTAAGTGCACACGGATTCATGGGACAAAATGAAAATGAACTGCTTCTTTGGTTGTGAGCGTCTTAGATCTAAAATTTAGGACAGGTTTTTCAGAACAGTAGTTTCTAATGGCTAAAGACATGCAATTAGAGGACCTCATGTTATTAGCACAGAGCAAGAGTGCCAGATGTCAAGTGCAGAGGTTAGGATGTTGCCAAAGGAAAGCACAGTGAACTGCTTTCTAAATCACCTCTCTTCTTGTACCAAACCTGACTTTTTGACTGCCTGGCACCACCCTCCTAGCCATCCACACTCTGGTCATCTTTTATGCTTCCCATGGCATGACGCCAGCCCCTCCTCTGACTGACTTATCTTGATAATGTTGACATCTGGGACTGTGTTCTAGGCATTGTTATCATTGCTTTGAGTACATTACCTCATTGACTTCGTGAGAACAGCTTGGTGAGGTCAGAGCTATTATCCTCCTATCTTACATGAGGATGCTGAGGTCTAGAGAGATAAGATTTTGCCCAAAGTCACATAGTCTAGAAGAAGAACTGTGACTTAACCTCTGAACCTTTAAAATGCACATCTTCTGCTTCAAACCGTTTTGAATTATTGTCTACAAATAGCCAGTAGATTAGAATGTTCTGCCTGTTCTGCCTCCTACTTCTGCTGCTTGCATGTTCTCTCTCCCCTCTATTCCCACCACCTCCACTCTTGTTCTGACCTACTTTTCTTCTTGATTGTTGCAGGGCCCCCACATTGGCCTTTCTTCCACCAGCCTCTAAATTTTTAAATCCATCTTTACATCTAGCAGCTAAGTACCTTCTAAGAGCAAGAATATCCTAGTGTCGCTTTTCTACTCACAAGCCTTCTGTACCATTTCTTTGTTCTCTAAGGAATGACCAGCTTCCTCAGCTTTGAGCTCCTCTTCCGCCTTCTCCATTGTGGGGCTTAGGGTTGTCATTAGAGCATTATTCTCAAGCAGGGGTTGGAGTGGGCAGTCGTCATCTGAGACAGAAAAAAAAAAAGGAAGCAGACAAAAACTAAATCCCACATGGGAAAGCTAGGGTCCTTCTGCTCCTAGTATCAGGAGCAGAATCAAGAAGAGGCCAATCTAGGTGGCTGTGTGTGTGTGTGTGCATTGGATAACCTGGGGTTGTCTTCTAGACTTTCAGCTCTATTTGCTTTTATTTTCTAGCAGCAGTATGAGGGATAAATAGGCCATCCCAGTACAAAGGACCTGAGATGAAGTGCAGGCTTAGGAGTCTGGTTTCTCCACAGTTACCACATTCTCAAAGCTCCTCTTCCCATTCCCAGTAGTCCAGCCAGATGGCCCATTTAGCTTTTCACTTGTATACCTCCTGCCTTCCCACTTTTTTGCCTTTTCTCTTGCTGTTTCTTCAGTAGGAACTAGCTTTGAGTTTTCTTCACCTGCTGAAATCTTGTTCTTCACTTGAGACCTGTTTTGCATAGCACTGTATCCATGAAGCCCTCTTGGATTTGGTTGGCTGGTGTGATTATCTCCTGGCTAAGAATTCTCACAGCACTATTTATGTTTCTTTTTCTTTCTTTTTTTTTTTTTGTCTCTTACCTTGTAATGAAGATTTGTGAGTAGACATCTGATCCACTCAGATACCGAGACCTACTTCTAACCTGTTTGATTTACTGCCTAAAAATAAGCAGCAGGTTGTCACAGCTTGACAATTTTGCCCCTTACCTTGTCTCCTGTATTCTTTGAATCTACTTGCTAGCTGTGTAATCTTGTGCAAGTTTTTTGACCTGCCTGAACCTCAGATTCCATATCTCTAGAATGAGATAACAATACCTGCTTCCTCGTGGTTCTTGGGGCGAATTGAGATAACATGTATAAACTCCCCAGTGCCATAGCATCTGGTACTAAGTCCTGATTGGAGACTAGGAGAGAAGTGTTCATCAGACACCATAGACCACACGCTCTGACTTAGAAATGAACTGGAAGAGACCTGTGTCCTACATTGAGGAAGCCTTGTTTTTAAACAGTTGGATCTGAATGCCTTTCACACATTAAGCTGTCTTCTAGTCAGGAAGCTGCAGATGTTTATTAAATTATCTCTTGATGGCCTCGGGATGAGTTGTCCTGGAAAGTCCAGTAATGTGGGAGCCTGGCCTCTGGGGGACCTAGATGTTTCTTATCCAGCACTGAGGCCACCAAGTCATCATCCTCTCATTCTCTCAGCAGACTGTTTTGTCTTTGCCTTGACGATTTGACATGAAAGGCAGAAAGATGATTCCCCAACTTGCCGTGAAGCCGGCTCAGTCTCAGATCACATCCGCCTCCGAGCCCCAGCTTAGCTCCAAGGAGGTCATCCCTCTGAACCACTAAGCAGACCATGTTCAGTCTAACTTTGCTTCTAATTGTGCACTGACCCTTCTCCACACTCAGGGGAAACTTCAGACTAATCAGATTAGAAAATGTCTCATTCCCATTCCCCTTTCCCTCCAATATGCCCTGCCACGATTTGGGTCACATGCTTGATGTTTTGCATCATCTCCGCAGATTCCTTTCAAAGACGGCCCTAATTCCTAACGGGCCCATCAGCCTGCAGCTTACATTTATATTCTGCATTCTTATTGTTCCCCATAGACTCCACAGGGCTTTCCAGAGCCTTGACCAGACTCTCTTTCTGCACAGCCCTCCTGTGGCACGCTAAACCAGAGCCCCTCTGACGTCTACAGTCTCCCGTGGGAGACAGGCCCAGAGTTTGTTGACTTGGTTCAGCACACACTCTGCCCAGGGGCAGTTTTACCTGCCTTGGGATGGAGCTGGGCAGTTGGTGAGCAGGTGTAGAGCCCCTTTGAATTCAGATCAGGAGATGAAAAACTATATGGCTAAAGATTCCAATGATTTCTTTCACCCGGGGAATGTTACTTGTATATTTCTCCTGACCCTGCATTTGGGTACTAAGATTTCCCTTCTACTCCATTTCTATTTTTCTTCTGATTCAGTTAGGTCTTTTCCTTATTAGCACAACTCATGCTGGAATCAGGACCTCAAAATCTTTTCACATCTGGTTACCCCAGCCCCCATCAGTTTGTGCTGTGGAAACCGGTATGACGGTCAAGAGTCCGCCTGCAATGCAGGAGACCTGGGTTCTATCCCTGGGTCAGGAAGATCCCCTGGAGAAGGGAATGGCTACCCACTCCAGTATTCTTGCGGGGAGAATCCCATGGACAGAGGAGCCAGGTGGGCTACAGTCCATGGGGTCACAAAGAGTCTGATGCACCTGAGCAACTAACACATATACGCAGCCGGTATGAGGTCACCTTCCTTACCAAACAATCATTTCACTAATGCACAGAACATCAGATGTCAGTGTTTGATGTGGTGATAGCTATTACCCATAATAGGAGTGGCATTCTGTATTGAAACAGTGCCTAGGGCCCTGGAATATTTTGTAAATCCTTGAGCACATTTAAAGGTACATTTTCATTGATGATAGGCATGATACCTCTTTTCTTGAGGCGGCTGTCTCACTAAATAAATGTACTTCAGCCCCAGATGGAATTAGAATAACAACCCCCTAAGATACCCTCAACCTTTGTTTCTATCTCAGGCCCTAGGGGTAGAGATGATATCTCATTCAACCCTGCAGTCCCGGAGATGTGTCCCATGCTATTACACGGGGCAGTGGGGAGAAACACATGGGCTTTATACCTATCAGAGCTGCCTCTGAAGTCCAACCCTACTGCCTTCTGCCCAAGTGATCCCTGTAAATGGAATAAATCCCACTGAGCCTTCATTTGGATGTTAAGGTTTCCTCAGAACTAATAAGCAAGAAATGCTGGTTCTCAAACCATAAGAGATGGGGAGAATTGTGAGGTCATTCTGTTCTCTGTTCCCGGTGGGCCTGGGGAGTGAAGAGGCACCCTCCTCCCCTGACTGTGGCCTTCCGAAGCGGGACTTAGAAGTCAGGTGTGACTCTTTGCCCAGCAGCTCTGCCCCAAGCTAGTCTTTTACAGTTGGCTTTGGGTTCCACAGAATGCCTCAGGACTGGCTTCCCGGGAGAGCTGGTGCCTCATCCAGAAGTACCAGTTAAAATAGAAAAAGTTAACAGGGCTTTCAAATCATCTCATTATGCTCTACCCAGCCTCTCCCCCTGTTCCCCTTGCAGAGGCATGGTTGGGGCTTAAGTAATTTCACCAACAGTACCTGGCCATGAAGCTGAGGGGCAGGGGTGGAACCATGTGCTTGTTCACGTTGCAAAGTGTTCGGTGCCCTGGGAAGTTTTGAGAAACCCCCTTCTCTCCCTGTTCATTTCTTCTCCCTCTCTTCTCTCTCACCCCAACCCTGACCATACACACAGATGGTTTCTACTTTTTCAAATATAAGGCGATTTGGTCCCTAAGGAGATCTGTGCTGGGATCACAATTGGAATTTAGAAGCCTGGTGATTTGAGATCATGGAACTTAACTCACTGGCACCCTGGGCAGTGCCTTCTTGCCAGCTCCTAAGTTGTGACCAACTAGCTACAGCGGCCCAAAGCTTCACTTTTTTCCCCCTCGAGTGTCTGGTCTTTAAGACTCCCACCAGATGTTTCAGTGTGCACCCTGGGGTTTGTCGGGTAATGAACTGAAACCAAACCCAAGCAAGTGAGTCAAATGTGTCTTCACTACCCTCACTCTCTTTCAGCCCTGGCCATGCCGCCAGCCCTCTCTCCTAAGTTATGAGATGGTCTTTGTGGCAGAGGGGAACCCAAGTTACTCTGGCACAGAATACAGCTGCTGCTGTGCCTATTACCTCCACAGATGGGGGAAATAAAGCATATCAGTATTATTCCCCGTGGCAAGGAGATAGATGGCTGCTGTGGTTTGCAAGCCATTCATCATTTTTGGAAGGGGGGAGCAAGAGTACCCGTCAAATGACACATTAGACTCACTTCTGAGAACTCCCACCTAGCAAGGCATCAGGAAGCCTACTTGGAGGTCATTATGATCGAGAGGGGAACCAGAGAAATGGCTTTGCCCTCCCTCTTCTTCCACAAACATGTCCTTTAGTTTGTGTAGGGAAGGAAATGGTGGCTTGCCTGAGTATCAAAGGGAAAGAAGAATTTATGGAGGCTTTAGGAAAACACTTCAGCACTGTGAGGTAGGACTTTAAAGTAAGCAGGCTGACTTTTTAACAAGCTTAGGCACACTTAAAAGCCAGAATTAGCATTGCCCTTTAGGGCAGTCACCCTGGAAGGCTGTGCACTCATTCCAACAATGTCGCCATACAAAGCTCTTCTTTGGAATTGCCTTCACAGCCTTTTCAAAGGAATTTCCTCCAGAGTGGCAAATCTTCATCCTTTGACTGTGAATCAGAGTCTTAGCAAGAGTCAAATGTCGTTTGGCAAGGAGAGAAGTAGTGGATTCAGGTGGAGAAAGAGGATGCTCACATTTTTGAACAGAAGCACAGTGTGACCCTGATAAGAGAGATCCATCTTCTATATGACTCATAGGCTTTCCCAAAATATTTTGAAAGGATGGATAGGATTTGGTGAATGATGACCTGCAGTGGTCAGGAGACAGGGAGGACCGCTGGGGAGATAATATTCAGGGGAAATTGACCTACTTGTCCTTACTCCCTAAGAGTTGAGCCTGCGTCCATCTCTAAACTGCTCCTCCTCGTCTCCTTCTCCTCCAACCTGGAGTGCTCCTTTGTATCCTATTCTTGTCTCTCTGACAGCCTCATCTGACAGTAGCATATAGTAGATATAGGGTATAGTAGCAAATGGAGCAAATGTGAAAAATCTCACGCTGTCAGTGGTGCGGGCGAGGAAGCTCTGTGCTGAGTTTTGGAACTGGGAGAAAGACCAGGAGACGATTCCCTTATCAGTGTGCCCAAATGAGGGTGCTCATGCCTTTCCAAGTCTGATGCATGAATTGACCACCTGGGAAAGCACTCTGCACTGTCTCTCATCTGCTTTTCACACTTCTTATATTTTCATTTATGCCTAACGGATACATGCTTATAGTAAAGAAAATAAATAATTCTAAAAAAACTTACTCTGACAAGAGCAGTTTCCAGCCACATCTCTCCCCACCTCCCAGACCCATTCTCAAAAAACAGCCTTTCAGTCTTTCTAGTTGTTTCTACAGAACTTAAAATAGCATGTACATTCTGCTATTTCTGGATTTCTCATTTTTAGATACTAGTACTAATTTCCTGTTATGATGCTTGAGAATTTAGTATAATATTGATTCCCATTACTGGTGTTCTTTCTAGATGCTCTTAGAATCATGTCTTTATTCCTGATGTTCTGGAAATTCACGATGGGGCCTTGTCGAGTGTGTGTGGGGGGGGGCGGCGGGGCACACGCCTATATATAGATTGTGCTTAACAGTTTATGGGCCCTTCCAGTCTGGAGACTCTGTCCTTTGGCTCAGAGAAATTTTCCATTAATTTTTAAATTATTTCCTCCCATCCTTTTTCATTTTTGTCTTGTGAGAACTCCTATCATTAAGATTTTGGCTCTCGAGCCAAATTGAATTAGAATTCAAATTCAATTCAAATTGAATTGAATTCGAATCCAAATTGAATCTGGATTAAGTTTTTCTTTGTCATTAGGATGTCCTTACCAAGGGGTTTCCTCAGCTTTACATTCCACCCTTTCTACCGCATCTTTTTACTACTATCATATTTTTTATTCCAAGAGCACACTTTTGGTTCCTTTTTTGTAGTCTTCTGTTCTTTCTTCATGGGTGTAACATATCTTCTTAAGTCACATCTTTCCTTCTGCTACCTGAATTTTCTTTGTCCCCTGATAGTTTTTTTCCCCTGTTCCTGCTTTGACTTCTGTCCTTAATGTTGGAAGCTTTTGGGGGTGGGTCTTCTTGGTTAGTGGGTTCACTGCATGAGTCATCTCCTAGCCTACATTTTCATTAGGGAATCCCCAGAAGCCACAATCTGGAGATCTCTCAGGGCCACTCAGAGCATCGAGAGAAGAATCCTGTCTTCTCCTGAAGGGTTAGGAGGGAAGTGGGTTAAGGAAAAGGAGGAGAAATTAAGCACAGTCACTGATGTTCTGAAAACAGGAAAGGGGAAGGAAGGGGTCTGAGAGACCCAAGTTGAGTGGGTAATGTTCTTCTTAACCCTCCATTGTGCTTCATCTACCCAAGACTAGAGCTTCTTTAGTTGAATTTCTCTGGGGAACAAGCCCCAGTCCCCTACAGTGAAGAGTCCAGTGTACAAGGACAGATTCTTGAGGGTCCAGCTGCTCTTGCTGTTTTCAGGCTTTCAAACAGCCCTTGTTTTCAGTACCCCACCTTATCCCTGGGGCTTCCCTCATAGCTCAATCAGTAAAGAGTCTGCCTGAAATGCAGGAGACCTGGGTTTGATTCCTGGGTCAGGAAGGAGAAGGAAATGGCAATCCACTCCAGTATTCTTGCCTGAAGAATCCCATGGATGGAGGAGCCTGGCAGGCTACATTCAATGGGGTCACAAGAGTCAGGCACAACTTAGTGACTAAACCACTACCACCTTATCCCTGGGCTTCCCTGGTGGCTCAGTCAGTGAAGAATCTACCTGCAATGCGGGAGACCTGGGTTTGATCCTTGGGTTGGAAAAATCCCCTGGAGGAGGACATGGCAACCCACTCCAATATTCTTGCCTGGAGAATCCCCATGGATAGAGGAGCCTGGCAGGCTGCAGTCCATGGGGTTGCAAGGAGTTGGACATGACTGACTGAGCAACTAAGCACAGCACCTTATCCCTGCCTTTATTGGCACCTGGAGTCTACAGTCACTCAGCCTCTCAGCAGTTTTGTGGGCCACATTGCCTAATCTCTTAAGTGCCCTCCCTGTCTCTGCCACAGACATTTGGAGTTCAGCTTCCTTTCCTCTGCTGTGCCAAGTCAGTTATCCTAGTCTGATTTCCATCTTGCAAAAGATTTTGAAATTTCTTATTCAGTGTTGCCTTTTTTCCGCCAGCTATCTTTGTCATTGCAGGATACTATCTACTTTTATTTATCTATTGTCATTGGGTGAGATTTTGGTGGGAAAAGGAGATAAGTATTTGTGAGTGACCCATTGTGATTTACTGCCATCCTACCCACTTCCCAAGAACAAAGGAATCTCCCAGGAAGCATTGCATAATTTTATCCTTTTTCATTGAAAGATTCTTTGTTCTTTTTCTGTCTTGCTCCTTTTTGGGGGGATTCCCACCTCCAGTGAAATCCTCACAGACAAAACTGAAAAGAGAAACTTGGAGTATTTTACCACATTGTGCTTAGTCTCTCAGTTGTGTCTGACTATAGCCCACCAGGCTCCTCTGTCCATGAAGATTCTCCAGACAAGAATATTGAAGTGGGTTGCCATGCCCTCCTCCAGGGGATCTTCCCAACCCAGAGATCGAATCCAGGTCTCCCACATTGCAGACGAATTCTTTCCCATCTGGGCTGCCAGGGAAGCCCAAGAATACTAGAGTGGGTAGCCTATACATTCTCCAGGGGATCTTCCTGACCCAGGAATTGAACTGGAGTCTCCTGCATTGCAGGCAGATTCTTTACTAGCTAAGCTGTTTTATCACGTTGAAGTAAAGTGAAGGGAAAGTCACTCAGTCAAGTCCGACTCTTTGTGACCCCACAGACTATATAGTCCATGGAATTCTCCAGGCCACAATACTGGATTGGGTCACCGTTCCCTTCTCCAGGGGATCCTTCCCAACCCAGGGATGGAACCCAGGTCTTTTGCATTGCAGGCAGATTCTTTACCAGCTGAGCTGTTTTATCACGTTGAAGTGAAGTGAAGGGAAAGTCACTCAGTCGTGTCCGACTCTTTGCGACCCCACGGACTATAGTCCACGGAATTCTCCAGGCCAGAATACTGGATTGGGTCGCTGTTCCCTTCTCCAGGGGATCCTTCCCAACCCAGGGATGGAACCCAGGTCTCTCACATTGCAGGTGGATTCTTTACCAGCTGAGCCACCAGGGAACCCCAAGAATACTGGAGTGGGTAGCCTATCCCCTCTCCAGTGGATCTTTCTGACTGAGGAATTGAACTGGGGTTTTCTGTACTGCAGGGAGATTCTTTACCAGCTGAGCCACTAGGGAAGCCCAAGAATACTGGAGTGAGTAGCCTATCCCCTCTCTAGTGGATCTTTCTGACTGAGGAATCAAACTGGGGTTTCCTGCACTGCAGGGAGATTCTTTACCAACTCAGCCATCAGGGAAGCCCATTTTATCACGTCAGCTCAGCTCTTTCCTGAGGCTTGGCTTTGGACTTTGGAAAGATTAAATCTTTAAACATTTTTCCTCAAAAAGGTTTTAGACATCATTATTAAGCTGTGTATGTATTCTTTGATTAACACCATTTGATCCTTCCTGAATATTATTTGAGTCAAGAATAGCTTCCCAAATATCTTTTGAGATGGGTGAATGGTTAGATTGTGTTGAGTCAGACATTATCATGAGTTGGGCAGGGAAAAGTGCTAGGGGAAAAGTGCTAGGGTTGACAAGTGATCATAAGCAAATATCAGACAGATTGGTAAGGAAGTCTGATAATAGGACTTCAGTGGTGACTTCCAGAAGTTTTCCTGTACCATCCAGTGCCATCATATGGAACAAATATAGACTGACTTAGGCATGGGGACTCGGTTTAAAAAGTGGAAGCAGAAAGGCCTTTCTAAGGAAGTAACATTTGAATGGAGACTTTCCAGACAAAGGGCCCAGAACGTGCAAATGCCTTGCGTTGCTGGGAACAGTCTTGTTATGATCAGAGAGCATGAAGAAAGCAAGTGTACCTGGAAGATGGTGAAGAGGGAGAGAGAGTTCAGATGAGATCAGAGAAGTTAGTGGGGGACCAGATTATATGTGGCTTTATAAACCCTGGTAAGGAGTTCAGCTTGTGTTCTAAGTGGATTGGAAAGTCACCAGAGAGTTGTCAGCGAGGAAGTAACTAATCCAATCTGTGTTTTAGAAAGACCATTCTGGTGGAGGATGTAAGAGTAGAAGCAGCAAGACCATGATACAAATGCTATTCCTGTAACCCAGGTCAGAGATGATGGTGGCTTATTAGAATAGAAAAGATGGAGAAAAATAGACTTGTGATATGCTTAGGTGTTAGAGCCTACAGAACTGGTTAGTAGACTGTATATGAGGGGTGAAGTCAGACCTGATTCTAAATCTGTTTCATAGTCTTTTGACTGGTTTCCAAATCACTGGGATATTATACTTCTGAAACCTCTAGGATTCAATACATGCCTCCTGTCATGATGTGATGGGAATTTAGCAACAATTAGATTCTGTATTGTAGGAATAGACAGAGAAACTTCTTTCATTGGTGATCTCATTCAATCTTCCAGGCGGGTGGCTTTAAATACAATCTGTATGCTAATGACTGCCCCATTTTGATCTCTAACTCAAACCTATTCCCTGAACTTCAGACTCATATACCCAACTGCACACTTCCCATCAAAATGTAACACATCCAAAACCAAACTCCAGTTGCTCAAGCAAAACCCTGGAAGTTGTCCTGAATCCATTCCTATTCATTCTCCCCCTCACCTCCCCTATACACTATAAAATCTTTCAGGAATCCTACGCTCAAAATATATTCAGGCTTTACCGTTCCTCCCTGCTCTCCACTGCCACCACTGTCATCAAAGCTGCCATTACCTCTTGCCCGGATTACTGCAGAAGACTGCTAAGTACCCTTGCCACTGTGGCCTTGCCCCTACATTGTACCTGCAATATATCAACTAGTGTGATCTTCAGAAAATATAACATAGATCTCCTAACTGTTCTGCACAACGTACTCCAATGGCTCTTAGCTGTCCTTAGTATGAAAGTCAAAGGCCCTCCATGATCTCATTCTCTGATCTCAGCTCCTACTCAGAGTATTACGGAATATTTTTCTTCGAGGTACCATGCTAAAGGAAAGCTTCTTACAAAACATCTTTCATTGATTGAGTTTTAGTTCATCTCCCCAAAAACAGGCAAATAAAAGACATAATGGTCCTGCATTTTGGCTACAAACTATTCCATAAACAGATCATGTCCTTTCAAGGAGTTCAAATGACGAGTGAGCCAGAATTCACAGGATAAACAGTGGTAGGGGGCAACATGTTGGAGCTGTCTCCCAGAATCCTTGGCCAAAGAAAATGTACACAAAAAAATGACTGAATTCCCTTTCCCCTCTTCTGATCTCTCTGTTTATTCTACTTTATGTTGATGAGTCTATGTAACTTCATCATGTAACATTTCATTTATTGCTGCTAATTTTTATTAGTTTATAAATGTGAGCTATTCTTTTCTTAATGCTTGGAAAAAAAGCCTTTTGACTGATTATGAGTTATTTTTTTCCTGCTTCTGTTATCACCAAGTTTTCTTATAGTTAATTATCCTCTGTTCATCCTTGCAATAGTAACTTGCACACCTCACTTGCTGGTTGGGAGCGGGGGGCAGAGCCTGTTGAGTTAGAGGTGCTGAGAGAAGGGCAGGAACCTGGAGCAGGGTGCTTGGAACAATGCCTTAGTGACCACCTTTGTTTTTTTTTTTTCTTCCAAAAATCATGTTACATAACCAGTATATATTTAGCCTTAGAAATTGGCAGAATGTGGTCAAATTCAGATTAGAAAACATTGAGGTATTACAATAAGAGGTACTTTGTGTTGGGGACATTGTAGCAATTGCCTTGAAAATTTGAGGTCTTAATGGCCAAAACTCTATTATGGTTAAGAATAAACTTATGACATGGCACCCCACTCTAGTACTCTTGCCTGGAAAATCCCATGGACGGAGGAGCCTGGTAGGCTGCAGTCCATGGGGTCGCTAAGAGTCGGACACAACTGAGTGACTTCACTTTCACTTTTCACTTTCATGCATTGGAGGGGGAAATGGCAACCCACTCCGGTGTTCTTGCCTGGAGAATCCCAGGGACGGCGGGACCTGGTGGGCTGCCGTCTATGGGGTCGCACAGAGTCGGACATGACTGAAGCGACTTAGCAGTAGCAGTAGCAGCAGTCAACTAGATTAGTTATTTTTGACCTATAACTTTATGATACAGGTTAATCATTTGTGTTTTTTTTTTGTTTTCAAAATGAAAATGGGCTTAAGTTTTCCTGATTATAAATTTAAAAGAATTCAGATGATACAGAAAGTCTAAAGAAAAAGCAACAATTATAATCTCTCTGCCAAAGATAGCTATTCTTAATACTTCTGTGTATTGTTACTGGACTTTTTAAATGCTGTTTTGTACAAATATAAACCTAAAGTGAGATCATAACTCTGCATTCTATTTTATAACCTCTTTCCACTCAACAATACATTATTAACATATTTCCATGGTAACATGTATGGAACTATTGTTGTTAAGTCATGTCCGACTCTTTGCAACCCCATGGACTGCAGCACGCCAAGCTTTCCTGTCCTTCACCGTCTTCCAGAGTTTGCTCAAACTTATGTCCATGGAGTCGGTGATACCATCCAACCATCTCATCCTCTGTCACCCCCTTCTCCTGCCTTCAATCTTTCCCAGCATCAGAGTCTTTTCCAGTGAGTCAGCCCTTCGCATCAGGTGGCCAAAGTATTGGAGTTTCTGCATCAGTCCTTCCAATGAATATTCAGGGTTGATTTCCTTTAGGATTGACTGGTTTGAGCTCCTTTCAGTCCAAGGGACTCTCAAGAGTCTTCTCCAACACCACGATTTGAAAGCATCAGTTCTTCAGCGCTCAGCCTTCCTTATGGTCCAACTCTCACATCCATACATGACTACTGGAAAAACCATAGCTTTGACTTGATGGACCTTTGTCAGCAAAGAATGTCTCTGCTTTTTAATATGCTATCTAGGTTGGTCATAGGTCCTGGGGATACTTTGGTGAATTAGATGTGTGAAGTCTCTGCTCTCAAAGAATTTACAGCCTGGAGCATTAGAAACAAAATATAAAGTAATAAGAAATAAGAAAAATATCAATATTGAAGCACTTCTAATATTATGTTTTCATGGTGGATTTAAGCTGACATTTTGGTCCTGAATTGTACAGATCGACTCAAATCATATAATTATATTTTTAGGTTTGAAGACAGTGAAAAACAAATAAATTATGAGTCATTTTTCTGTGCCCTGAACTGGAGAGTGAATCCAGTGCCTGTATTGGAAGTGGCATCATACATTAAAGAGGTAAAATTAACAATAATACCTGTTATAAAAACAAGCCATAGCTACCTGCCTTGCATTTTTAACATCCTTTATCTTGAAATTATTTTTCAATGTAGAATATTAACATCAGTGCTTTTGGAAAGAGCACTGTGTATTTCTGAGTATTTGTGTTAAAGGCTAATTCACTTTCCATGCTGAGCGAACATCTGCTGTATAAGAGCGTGGTTTTTCTTATGCAGCTGAATGTTTTTTAACCTAAGTCGCACCCAATTATATGGAAAATAGGATAATAGGTTACAGTTATAAATAGATATAAACACTGTTATCAGGGGATTCTGGTAATATCATCATAAGCCACAAGAGCAAACCTCAAATGGTGCATATGTCAAGAATCCCCAGTGTGTCTGACGCGGTGCACACAGGTTTGCCTTGGGTGAAGCAGTATTGTGTGGAGACGCATATTTCCTAGTGGGGCCAAATTTGAAATAGAAATTCAGTAGAAAAATGCTTGGTTAGGGAAAACAAAGTTCTTGTGATCAGATGATGCTCTCAACATTGTGGAATTGTCTGAATTCTCTAAGATCTCTTTGGACCAATTGTCTTTAAGGAGTGGATGGGTGGGTGGTGGTTTGTTTATGTTTTAACATGCTCCAGAAATTGATTTTCTTGGGAAAGTCCCTTGATAAAGCAAATGTCATGTGGTCAGTACTCTCAGAAAGGAGGCATTTATTCCTCCTGGTCTCTGCTGACCAGCTCATTCTGGCCTGAACTGGTCTAGTGCCCTTGGGGAGTTCCCTCAGGCATGCAGCTCTTCTGGAGTGTCAGGCAGCCTTAGAACCTCCAGATGATGGGGAAACACTGGTGGCCTTTGGAGTTAAACAGAGCTGGGCTTGAATTCTGGCCCTGCCGCTTGCTTAGCTCAGTGACTTCGGGGATAGTTACTTAACTCATTAATTTATTAATTTAATTCTCAGACAAGTCACATTTAAGTATCCACTCTCAGCAGTTTTGGTGCTATGTCCTGGGGTCTAGAGACAGTCATTTTTGCTATCTTGAGGAGGGTCAGGGGGACAAGAAGTCTTAGGAGGTGACACTGGAAATTTCGATGATGAATAGTAAGAGTTGGATAGGAAGAGTGGCATGTTATGCCCAGTGGCATTCCCAACAGAGGCTCCAGGGCAAGGGGCAGCATGACTCTTGGTCAGAACCAGGAAGAATCGGTGTGGCTGGGATGAAGGCACAAAGCGGGAGGAGAGGAGAGGGATGAGGCTGGAGATAACCTCATGGGTGAGGTTTGCATATCATCCTGCAAAGTCTGGAGACCATGAACAAATGTCCAGGAAGAGAGTGACATGATTAGGTATGCCCTTTAAAGGGCCCTTGCTCTGGTTGGGTGGTGGGTAGATTGGAGAGAAGACAAGGAGACAAGTAGACCCCTTAAGAGGCTCTTTGATGATCCATCGTCACCATAGCAACAGCACACACTTAAACCATTTACTGTGTGTCAAGCTCTCTTCTAAGACCTCAAAATCTATTTGCTCATTTAATCCTCAGAGCAACTTTCTGAGGGTAGATACTTTTATCATTCCCATTTTAGAGATGAAGAAGTTAGAAGAACAGCCATTGTATGGGAGAGTGAGAATTTTAACTCAGATCTGTTTTACCACAAAGAATGAAAAAGGAACAAATCATTTAAATATAATTATTATTGAAGATACTGGATTTAATTCACTAAAGTTCAAGATAGTGTCACAAAAACAAGTTAATACTGTCATTTGGTAATCTTTTAAGTGTTAACTGCTCATTTGTGTCCGATTGTTTGCAACCTCATGGACTATAGCCTGCCAGGCTCCTCTGTCCATGGAATTTTCCAGACAAGAAAACTGGAGTGGGTTGCCATTTCCTCCTCCAGGGGATCTTCCTGATCCAGGGATTGAACCCGCATCTCCTGCATTACAGGCAGATTCTTTATCATCTGAGCCACGAGGGAAGTCTCTTTTAATTTCTTAGCCACACAAATATGTAATTTTTACATGTAAAAGGAACAATGATGGATAGAGTTTATGTTCTGCCTTTTCATTTAATGTTACAGTATTCTGTTTTGGATAGAATGCATTTGTCCCATTGGGACTTTGCTCCAACCCCGTCTACCCTGCTCTGAGTCCTAGGCAGCTGATCTTTGTAAGCTTCATCAGTGAGTCCCCTAGCCCTCTGGCCTCCAGTTGGGGGAGCCATTGGGATGCACCAGCAGGAGAGTGGAGGGTGGGAAGAGAAAAAAGTCATCTCCCTCCCTGACTGCCTCCTCCTCCAAGGTCCACAGCACCTGTCTGGAGTTTCTCTCGATGTAGCTGCAACCACTCTCACGTGCCCCTTGAGCCTCAAGTGGTGGTAATGGCTCCTTGAGGGTCTGGAGGATCCCTTGTTGGTTTTCCTGAACACTTCCCACAACTTTGTAAATAGTCATTTTATTAAGCTTTTCTCAATTTGCACAGTCCACATATATCCTCTATTTCTTTT
Source organism: Bos taurus (assembly GCF_002263795.3). Lineage (NCBI taxonomy): Eukaryota > Metazoa > Chordata > Mammalia > Artiodactyla > Bovidae > Bos > Bos taurus. Next base: position 99,467,286 of record NC_037357.1, read on the forward strand.
GTGATCCTGAGTGATACACATACTTATTTTTGCTAGTTAGCAACTACCTTTGTTGTTTTTCTCCTCACTTTCTCCTTCTCTCCTTTTCTATTCCACCCAATCCATCACCCAAATGTTTACCTATGCTTTGAGGTTTCATCATTTTAATGCACAGAAATATAATTGTACCACATGCATTTTATCTGCTGTGTATTTTTCTTAATTGTACACCATGGGACATTTCTCTAGTTTAATATGTGTAGACTTCCCTGGTGGCTCAGATGGTAAAGCATCTGCCTACAATGTGGGAGACCTGGGTTCAATCCCTGGGTTGGGAAGATCCCCTGGAGAAGGAAATGGCAACCCACTCCAGTACTCTTGCCTGGAAAATCCTATGGACAGAGGAGCTTGGTAGGCTACCGTCCACAGGGTCACAAAGAGTCGGACATGACCGAGGAACTTCACTCACATCACTAAGCCATTGTTTAATACTGTAGTATGAGTATGGAATAATTTATTCATCCATTTCTCTATCACTAGGCATTCACGTTATTTTTACATTTTTGCCTCTGAAAATATGTGGTATCTTATTGCTTTAATTTTTATTTTCCTGATGATTATTGAGTTTGAATGAAATTTAATTGCCTTTTGGTACTACAACCTACAGTAAGAAAGACATTTTTCCATAGCAACCCAGCATGCACATATACAATAGAACAAACGTTTCATGAAACAATATTATTCTAACTACATGCAATGATGTATGATCTTTCTTTTCTTTCCTCCCTATTTCCTTTCTTTCTCCCCACCTTCTTTCTTTCTTTTGAATATAGTCCATTACCCATTAAATTGATTTAAGGACCTGCAAAAGGATCACCACCTGCATTGGAAGGAGAGTCAGTGTGCAAAGGCCAAAAATCTACTTTCCCTTTAGCCACCCCTCCCCCATTTCATCTTTTACCTACTCTATCTGCTGGGATAGTTATTGAGCAGTGGGCCTCAGGTTCTTTAGAGAGAGCGTGTGAAACAGAAGGTCTGGAATCATAGGAAGCTGAACTCAAATCCTTAGCTCTAAGATTGACTAACTGGGTCACTTCATGTAAGTGAGTCAACCTTTCAAGTTTCCCCATCTCAAAAATGGAGGTAAAAGTAGTGCTTATGTCAGTACACATGAGACAGTTACCACAATACCTACCCCACAGTAACGGCTTACACGGTGGTTGTTACTATTGTTTCTAAAATGGCAATGTCTTAAGTCTTGAAGTCAGGGGGCTGGGCCCTGAGCTGTCAAGTTCGAAAGCTAAGATCAGTGATTCTATCCTTAAAGGTAAGAGTTAGAACAGCTACAGAACAGGCATGTAGCATCAGAAAGGGCCTGTGCTTCAGCAGTAAGTAGACTCTTCCAGTTGTTAACTCATTTATGGTGAGAAGAACTTTACTCTTAGAGTCTCTTATCATCCCAGAGGAACAAGCCTGGAAACAGTTCAGTCTTCAGGAGACATTTGGAAGGGGCCGTTCTTTTTCAGCCAGTTTAGAAATAAAAGGAAGAACATAGATATAAAATGGCACCTGACCGATTTAACCTTTAGTGAGAATTTAACTAAACTGCAGAGTCTGAAGCACTCTGGTACTCCTAAGCTTGTTATCATTTCATTAAAGAGGATATTCGATAGCCTGGGAATGTTACCAGTGAGTCTGTAATCTATATGAAAAGATGTACTGTGAATGGGTTGCCCATAATATTGCATAGTTCAGACAGCAGAATGAGCCATGAAAAGTGTAGTATCAAAAAAGAAAAAAAGAAAAGTGTAGTATCTCCTGAACCATACAAGTGTACATAAATGTTAATATCTAATAATGCCCTGAGACACAATGGGTCAGAGCTATGTCACAGGTTGGCTTCTCCAGGAAGCAGATGGAGTTTAATGTGCAGGATGTTTATTTGGAAATGTCCTTGGTATCAATACCTATGGGAGGGAGAGGGGGGACATTGGAGTGCACAGAGGGAGAATTGAGCTTTGATGCAGATCCAAAGGCAGCCTTTGCTGGTCCACAGGGAACTCTGGAGCTAGAATGGCTTCTCAGAGCCATCCTGAGTTAGTTAGGCCAAAATGACCTGGACTTTATCCCTGTGCATTGGTTTAGAAAGGGTAAGTGAAGTTCAGTCACTCAGTCGTGTCTGACTCTTTGCAACCCCATGGACTGCAGCACACCCTGTCTATCACCAACTCCCAGAGCTTGCTCAAACTCATGTCCATCGAGCCACTGATGCCATCCAACCATCTCATTCTCTGTCATCCGCTTCTCCTCCTGCCGCCTTCAATCTTTCCTAGCATCAGGGTCTTTTCCAATGAGTCAAAAATGAGTTAGAAATTAGTTAGAAAGGGTAGAGTTGCTCTTTGCAGTCAGGACAGCTCTGTAGCTGAAGCAATCCCCAAAGGGTCTTCTAGAGGCTGGACCACCAAGTCCTTACTCAAGAGCATTCTAGATGGATCATGTCTTGGCAGCCAACCACTCTTGATTATTCTTGGTATGAACTGGGGCCCTGGCCTGTGGCACAGTCTTCTCCATGCTCCTGATCTTCTGTTACTCTCTGAGCTTTCACACATGGCAGGGAACTGACATGCTAGAAGATGCCATGGTTATGGAAGAGGAAGTGGTTATGCTTGAGGAGTTGGACCAGATGTGTAGGTCTGTGGGGCCCACTCAGGCAAAGAAAGCCTCTCACTTAGAGCTTTGGGGATTGCCAATACTTAGAGAGTCTGCTGTAGCCAAAACACTGAATGTGGGACTTTAGGACAAGATCCACCAGGTTGTGAAAGTGACCCAGCCTTGATTGTGATGTGACAGATTAAAATTCTGTTGAGAACAAGGAATGGCAGGCTGAGCTCCTGTGTGGAAGTGTGGCCCTGGTGGAGGCCAGCAGTGGGGCAGCTGCATGCTTCCCCCAGTGTATGAGCTGGACGAGTCAGCTCTGGCTGAAGTTCCAGAGGTATCATGAACACCTCTCTAGAAGTTACTGGCACCAGCCACCACTCGAAACCTGGGTGGGTAACTATACTCTTGGGCTGATCACTGTACACTTAGCAGGGTGTCTTCCCTGAAATGGGGATCTTACTGAGAAATGAAAAGAGACTGTGAAGCTGATGAAAGCTAGGCAGGTCCCAGTACTAGATTCAGTACCAGTTCTGTTTGCATCAGCATGAACGGATAGGGTGGATGGTAGGGGTGGGGATTTGGGACACCTTCCCAAGCTTGATTAACTGCAGTGAATGGGAGCAGTGAGGGGCCAAAAAAAGAGGAAGAGGACCATGAGCTTTAGCCAACCAGAAGCTGAGTAGGGGAGTGGTCTGCTACACAAGACTAGGGGTTAGAGGGGCAGCATATCAGGGAGCTCTAGCAGGGAGGCTCCCCAGAACAGGGAGCACAGTGCTGGGGAATCCAGGGGTTAGGACTGTTGAGCAACCAGAGGGGGCCCGTCAGCAGGCTTGAACGAAAACCTTCAGCCCTGGCCAGGGGAAAGAGCAGGCTAAGTCCCTATACCACTGAGGTTCTAGCTCGAGACTCACAGCTCTCATAGAGGAGTCGGGGTATGGATTTAATACAGGGGCTATTGACAGAGGAGTGTGTAAGGTCAAGGGAACCAATTTGGGCAGTGAAGTGCTCAGGGCCTAGCTGGAGTGGGAAGCCTTTACCCTCCCTAGGTCTGGAGAAGCAGGGAGGGACTGGTCTTATTGGAGCCCAGTAGAAGTGCTGTAGCAGTGGCAGCAGGTAGGGAGAGAGCAGGGAGAGAGGAAGTAGAATCCATACCCCTATCTCTCACTGCTTCCCATTGGCTGGACCCACCCGGAAGGTAGAGAACAAGGAAGCTCAAGAAGTGGTGTAATCTGTAGAGGTCAGCCTCCTAGGGCAGAGAGCTTGGTGTGAAGGGCAGAAGATGGGTCTTGGGGGACAAATGGAGAAAGAGCCAGCACAGTCTGTTACCAGAGTAAAGACTTGTGCTCTGGTGAGCAAATGTCACAGCCGATGTTTAAGGCCAAGTCGAGACTAACAGCTCCTGAAGCTTGGTCTGCTGGATGTCAGGACTGGTTCCTCTGACTCCAGTAGGACTCACCTATGTGTGATCCTCACATAGCGTCAGCTGATAGAACTGGGGACCAACAACAAAAAAGCAGAATTCTCAGAGAGGACCGTGGTAAGTAGCTAGCCCAGCTTTGATTTGGTGAGAACTTTCCCTGTGTGGATGGGTGGAAACTTATTGTCACCCACCAGGGCTGCTGAGTGTGGCCTGTAGCCTGGATTCTCAGGAGCTGCCTTAGCTGGGCCTCTGCCTGGCCCCACCTCAGCCATTGGAGTAATTTAATTCTCACTCCATTGTGTGACTATCTATGGTCTCAGCATGTTGCCTAGAGCTGTCACGGCCTAGAGACCCCAGTTCCATTCTATTGTGCTTGCTCACAGATGGTAACTGTAAAACTGGCAAAAGAGGTCCCACTGTTTAGAGCCTGCCTGGTTAATCTCAGAAGTCACGTTTTAAAAAATAACGCTAAATCGGATCTCATATAAACTTTATAATTCACACTGTGTGACTGGCATCTTATCTTTGGACATTTCTGAGAAAAATTGGATGTGGCTTCTTTTTATGAGCACTGGCATTGCAGAAACATTAGCAATTGGCTCTGAAGTTTTCTATTGTCACGACAGGATGATATATAGCCTTGGTATTGTAGAATAAGGAACAGTTGGGTACACCTTGGTATCTATCTTTGGACACCCGACTTGAAGATCTTTTGGTATTTAGAGGGTGGAATACCCTGTGGCATTTTATTTTCCCAACCGTATTGTGGCAATAAGTATCATTACCAATTTATAAATAGGAAGCTAAGACTCAAAGGCATTCCTAAAGGTCTAGATTATGTAGTCAAGGGCTAGTGCCAACTCTTTAAGCAAAGTTATGTCTAATATTTCAGGTTGAATTTAACAGTTGAAATAAAAGATTATTAACCTTTCTCATTGATCTTACCTGGTGTTGCAGATGGTAAAGAATCCGCCTGCAATGCAGGAGACCCAGGTTCAATCCCTGGGTCGGGAAGATCCCCTGGAGAAGGGAACAGATACCCACTCCAGTATTCTTGCCCGGAGAATCCCCATGGACAGAAGAGAAGAGCTTGGTGGGTGCAGTCCATGGGGTCACAAAGAGTCAGACATGATTGAGCAGCTAACACTTTCAGTCATTCTCATTAGATTTGAAAAATACCTGGTAAACACATACTGATTACGTAACACAAAGCAATGACCTAGTAGGGAACAATACTGCCAGAATCCACTGTCATTTAAAAGGTTTGGTGATGTCTACTTGAATTGTATAAATAAGCTTATCACTAAAACTAAAAAAATTCGTGTCTCCTTGAAAACTTTACTTGCCCTGTAATGCAATTTCAAGGAAAGGTTTTCTTGTTTAAAAGTAACAACTTTTAGCTATACTCACACAGCTGAAAACTCTACTGGAGCTTGGTGTAGGGCAAAGAAATGCAGTTGTGAAATATTGGCATTATAGTAAAGACAGAAATGGCTAGAAACATAAACAGGTCTCCTGGTTTTATATATGAGATTTTCCTTATGTCATCAGAATGCTCTTGATTATCTTAGCAAGTATTTGCAAAATTTCTTCCTCAAATTAATTTCAATTTAATTTACTGAAATTTAATTGTTTTTATGATTTCTGTCAGCTTAATTTGATTATTTCCGAGGTCATGTCAACCTAGTAGAAGAAAGAAAATCCAAGAAAGCAGCAATTTCAGTTCATACAGCACTGGATTTTTCTACAAATTCATAGATAAAAAGCATCCTTTTTTTTTTTTTTATTGAGCGAAGGGGGAGTAATAGAGTGAAATCACTAACATGACTCTAGCAGCCTTACATTTGGGAGGAATAAAAATAACCTTGTTTCAGTGAAGCGTGGAATTTAATTGGCTCCTGATCTTTTTCCCATATGCATCTGGTGGCCAGTACTACAGTAGAAAATTTTAAGCTAGAAGGAGACATAATCCAATTAAATTTCCTTTTAAAAATGTCAAAGCAAATAAATCCAGGGCCTATGAGCTCACACACAGCTTTGCTGTTCTCACTGGGCAGCTGCTGTTTACTGGGTTTCTATCCAGTGCCATCTTTGCTTCCCATTTCAAGGATATGTGGTTTTACAGATTGGCAGCTATGTTTTTTTTTTTTCACCATTGATGAACAAGTAATTTATTGCCAACTTCTCTGACATCTTAAGTAGCTCCAGTGACAGCCAGATTGAAAGATGTCATGGGGCCCTCTTGCAGACAATGATTTCCAGCCATTTTAGAGTCATGATTTTGTATTACTGTTGAATTTCACTCTGCATCTCGTAGTTCTTCCTTCTTCCAGAAAATGCTATGTGCCACATACTGTTTACGCTCCAGATTACACTGAATTTTGCTTTGAGATTTAGGTACTGTCTCTAGAGTTATCTGGCAGTCACACTGGAGACTCTGGATCCATCCACAGTTTGTCAAGAAGTTGCTTTGTTCCAAGCTGTTCCGGGACTTTCATAGACATTCTATTAATTTTGATAAATACAAAATTGCATACTATCTTTGTTTGACTTCCTCTGGAAGCTGACTCAGAGACAACAGATTTGCATGTAAATAGTTTTTTGGACAAAGTGAAGGGAATGCTAGCAAGGGAGCGGGGAAGTGAGAAATGGAAGAGCAGAAATATAAGGCATATTATCAAACCAGTAAAAATGGGAATGACTGGGACTTAATGTCTGTGGGAAACACAGGGATCCAGTAACCTGATATGTACATCAGGGTTATCCCCTCCATCAACTCCTGTCAGTCATCGTTTGACAGCTGCTGCTGAAGTGGGGGGAAATAATGAATTCCCAGGCACTTGTGGCACATCACGTGTGCATGCAAGTCACTGCAATCCTGTCCAACTCTTTGTGACCCCATGGACTGTAGCCTGCCAGGCTCCTCTATCCATGGGATTCTTTAGGCAAGAATACTGGAGTGGGTTGCTGTACCCTCCCTCCAGGGGATCTTCCCAACCCAGGGATCAAACCCACATCTCTTGTGTCTCCTGCATTGACAAGAGGGTTCTTTACCACTAGCGCCACCTGGGAAGTCCCCGTGGCATGTCACAGGGACAACCAAAGCAGGCCCCAGAGGCCAAAGGGGAGCTCTCGGGCAGAGGAAGGCAGGTGCTGATGGTTGGAGGTTAGGTTGGTGTGCACCAAAGTTGAAAGGGGGAGAGGAACAGGAGGGATAATGGCAGAACATCTGATACATACAGGTATTTAAGATTCTGATCCTGCACCTTTAGGGAGGCTGTTTTACAGAAACACAAGCAGGCTTATCCTCATCCAGAATAGGAGGGATTGACTGCTGCAGATGAACTGTCCTGTTGTAAAATCACCATGCAGTTATTTCCACTTAAAACTTGTGTGGTGCTGGGAAACAATATAATCTGAAGTTTTCTTCGAATTTTATAGCGTGGGATGAATAGAAGGTCAGTGAGGACAAAGAATATTTTTAACTCACTGCCCAGTCATAAATATTATGTAATGATTGGAACATTTGCAGATTTATTAGAACAATTAGGCAATGGTAGTGAGGGGATTTCTCATGTTACCAAGTGAAAGAAAATGAAGTCGCTCAGTCATGTCTGACTCTTTGCGACCCCATGGACTGTATAGCCTACCAGGCTCCTCCATCCATGGGATTTTCCAAGAGTACTGGAGTGGGTTACCATGTTACCAAAGACCTCTAAAAGTGATTGGCCACGTGATTCCTTTCAGTTCAGTTCAGCTGCTCAGTCGTGTCCAACTCTTTGTGACCCCATGGACTGCAGCACACCAGGCTTCCCTGTCCATCATGACTCCCAGAGCTTACTCAACCCCTGTCCCTAGAGTCGGTGATGTCATCCAACCATCTCATCCTCTGTCATTCCCATCTCCTCCTGCCTTCAATCTTTCCCAGCATCAGGGTCTTTTCCAATGAGTCAGTTCTTCGCATCAAGTGGCCAAAGTATTGGCATTTCAGCTTGAACATTAGTCCCTTTGGTGAATATTCAGGACTGATTTCCTTTACAACTGACTGGTTGGATCTCCTTGCTGTCCAAGGGATTCTCAAGAGTCTTCTCCAACACCACAGTTCAAAAGCATCAATTCTTCATCGCTCAGCTTTGTTTATAGTCTAGCTCTCACATCCATACTGACTACTGGAAAAACCATAGCTTTGACTACACAGACTTTTGTTGGCAAAGTAATATCTTTGCTTTTTAATATACTGTCTAGGTTGGTCATAGCTTTTCTTCCAAGGAGCAAGCGTCTTTTAATTTCATGGCTGTACTCACCATCTGCAGTGATTTTGGATCCCCAGAAATAAAGTCTGTCACTGTTTCCACTGTTTCCCCATCTATTTGCCATGAAGTGATGGGACCGGATGCCATGATCTTACTTTTCTGAATGTTGAGTTTTAAGCCAACTTTTTCACTCCCCTCTTTCACTTTCATCAAGAGGCTCTTTAGTTCTTCTTAGCTTTCTGCCATAAGGATGGTGTCATCTGCATATCTGAGGTTATTGATATTTTTCCCGGCAATCTTGACTCTAGCTTGTGCTTCATTCAGCCTGGCACTTCAAAAGATGTACTCTGCATATGCAGGTCAAGAAGCAGCAGTTAGAACTGGACATGGAACAACAGACTGGTTCCAAATCAGGAAAGGAGTACATCAAGGCTGTATATTGTCACCCTGCTTATTTAACTTATATGCAGAGTGATTCCTTTAGGTGGACCCAATTACAGACAAAATTATGAAGAAGATACCTTTGCCCTCTACTTTATTAATGCCCCATTCCCCTGAATTTCTTAAATCTTATGTCCTGCTTCCTTCATCTTTTGGATCCTAACTTGATTACTGTTAGTCCATTTAAACTAGTACTGTGAACATCTGTCTGAAATTGGGGGTTAGTTGCAATTCTGGTACCAATTCCAATGTGTGTTTTCCCCCATAGCAAGCAGTTCTTAGCAACAGCTGAGTCTCCTACAGGTCAGCTCAATTCTAATTGGAGATAGTATCAGATCCCACAGGCTAAGGGCTCAGTCCTACAGGACTACCTCTCTTCCTTCAGATGTCATTCACAAGTCCAAGTTGTCACCTGTGCTTCCGAACAAAGGCCTGTGGATTGGAGGTTCCCATGTCCTCCTCCTTAAGTGAAGTCGCTCAGTTGTGTCCGACTCTGCAATTCCATGGGTGTAGCCTACCAGGCTTCTCCATCAATGGGATTTCCCAGGCAAGAATACTGGAGTGGGTTGCCATTTCTTTCTCCAGGGAATCTTCCCAACCCAGGGATCGAACCCAGGTCTCCTGCATTGTAGACAGATGCTTTACCATCTGAGCCATACTTGACTCGTTGTCCTCCTCCTTGGGTTTGAGTAATTTGCTTGAGCTGCTCACATAACTCAGAAAAAACAACTTACTTACTAGATAACCTCATGTACGGATGTGAGTTGGACTGTGAAGAAAGCTGAGTGCTGAAGAATTGATGCTTTGAACTGTGGTGTTGGAGAAGACTCTTGAGAGTCCCTTGGACTGCAAGGAGGTCCAACCAGTCCATCCTAAAGGAGATCAGTCCTGGGTGTTCATTGGAAGGACTGATGCTAAAGCTGAAACTCCAATATTTTGGCCAGCTCATGCGAAGAGTTGACTCATTGGAAAAGACCCTGATGCTGGGAGGGATTGGTGGCAGGAGAAGGGGACGACAGAGGATGAGATGGCTGGATGGCATCACCGACTCAATGGACATGAGTTTGAGTAGACTCCAGGAGTTGGTGATGGACAGGGAGGCCTGGTGTGCTGTGATTCGTGGGGTCACAAAGAGTCAGACACGACTGAGTGACTGAACTGAACTGAACTAATATTCTTCAAAAATCCCTTTTAAGAAAATTACAACATTTTCCAACATATGGTAAAATCAGGGATCTGTTGATTGGTTAACTCTCTCCTTCATGCAGGGTACAAAGAAGAGCCTGGTAGATGAAAGAATAGGTATTTAAAAATCAGACTGACTTCAGCTCCAGCCTCAATACTTTGGGAGTTTGCATAAGTGATTTAAAGACTCTGGATGTCAGATTCCTTTCCTGTAATTTGGTATACTATTAATATCCACTGGGAATTATGCTGGGATACACTGACTCGATGGACGTGAGTCTCAGTGAACTCCGGGAGTTGGTGATGGACAGGGAGGCCTGGCGTGCTGCGATTCATGGGGTCGCAAAGAGTCAGACACGACTGAGCGACTGATCTGATCTGATCTGATAGTGTCTAGACCAGCACTGTCCAGTAGCATTTTCTGTAATGATGGAAATGCTCTGTATTTTCATTGTCCAATACAGTGGCCACCAGACTAGTGCAAAATATGGCTAATGTGAATGTGGAACTAGGCTTTTTATTTCAATTAATTAATTTTTTAATATGGCAAATAGTTGGGAAAATAATGGAAACAGACTTTATTTTCTTGGGTTTGAAAATCACTACAGATGGTGACTTGCAGCCATGAAATTAAAAGATGCTTGCTCCTTAGAAGAAAAGCTATGACCAACCTATTCAGCATATTAAAAAGCAGAGATATTACTTTGCCAACAAAGGTCTCTCTAGTCAAAGTTATGGTTTTTCCAGTAGTCATGTATGAATGTGAGAGCTGGACCATACAGAAAGCTGAGTGCCTAAGAATTGATGCTTTTGAACTGTGATGTTGGAGAAGACTCTTGAGAGTTCCTTGGACTGCAAGGAGATCCAACCAGTCCATCCTAAAGGAAATCAGTCCTGAATATTCATTGGAAGGACTGATACTGAAGTTCAGGCTCCAGTACTTTGGCCACCTGATGCAAATAACTGACTCATTGGAAAAGACCCTGATGCTGGAAAAGATTGAAGGCGGGAGGAGAAGGGGACGACAGAGGATGAAATGGTCAGATGGCATCACCGACTTGATGGACATGAGTTTGAGTAGGCTCCCAGAGTTGATGATGGACAGGAAAGCCTGACGTGCTGCAATCCATGGGGTCGCAAAGAGTCAGACACGACTGAGCAGCTGAACTGAACTGAACTGAACTGAACCTGTTTATTATGAAAGGATATAAATCAGGAATGGCTTCCCGGGTAGCTCAGTGGTAAAGAATATGCCTGCAATGCAGGAGACTCGGGTTCAATCCCTGGGTTGGGAAGATCCCCTGGAGAAGTAAATGGCAACCCACTCCAGTGTTCCTGCCTGGGAAATCCTGTGGACAGAGGAGCCTGGTGGGCTACAGTCCATAGGGTCTCAAACAGTTGGACACAACTGAAGCAACTAAACATCATAAGTCAGGAACAGGTAGATGGAGGAAACAGGCATGAAGCACAGTGTGGGGCAAGGGCCCAGAGTTTCCATTCAACTCTGGGCTCAACTACTCTCCCCACACCTCTACATGTTCACCAACCTGGAAACTCTCCAAACCCTGTACATTTGGTGTTTTATGGAGGTTTCATTAAAAAGGCATGATTGAGTAAATCATTGGCTGTTGGTGAATGAAGTCACTTTTCAGCCCCTTGCCCCCGCCCTAGAGGTATGGGGTGGGGAGTGGAGGTGGGGCACTGAAAGTTCCAACCTTCTAATCATGTGGCTGGCTCCTTTGGCAACCAGCCCCCATCATTAAGGTGCTTTTCAAAAATGTCACATTAACATAAGAAACGAGACCCTATGACTGTCATCACTTAGGACATTCCAAGAGTTTTAAGCTAGTGGAGGTGATAGAATTCCAGTTGAGCTATTTCAAATCCTAAAAGATGATGCTGTTAAAGTGCTGCACTCAATATACTAGGAAATTTGGAAAACTCAGCAGTGGCTTCAGGACTGGAAAAAGTCAGTTTTCATTCCAGTCCCAAAGAAAGGCCGTGCCAAAGAATGTTCAAACTACCGCACAACTGCACTCATCTCACACACTTGCAAAGTAATGCTCAAAATCCTCCAAGCCAGCCTTCAGTAGTATGTGAACTGTGAACTTCCAGATGTTCAAGCTGGTTTTAGAAAAGGCAGAGGAACCAGAGATCAAATTGCCAACATCCGTTGGATCATCGAAAAAACAAAAGAGTTCCAGAAAAACATCTACTTCTGCTTTATTGACTGTGCCAAAGCCTTTGACTGTGTGGATCACAACAAACTGTGGGAAATTCTTAAAGAGGTAAGAACACCAGACCACATCACCTGCCTCCTGAGAAATCTGTATGCAGGTCAAGAAGCAACAGTTAGAACTGGACATGGAACAACAGACTGGTTCCAAATTGGGAAAGGAGTACATCAAGGCTGTATATCATCACCTTGCTTATTTAACTTATATGAAGAGTACAGCATGAGAATGCTGGGCTGGATGAAGCACAAGCTTGAATCAAGATTGTTGGGAGAAATATCAATAACCTCAGATATGCAGATGACACCACGCTTATGGCAGAAAGCTAAGAAGAACTAAAGAGCCTCTTGATGAAAGTGAAAGAGGAGAGTGAAAAAGTTGGCTTAAAACTCAACATTCAGAAAAATAAGATCATGGCATCTGGTCCCATCACTTCATGGCAAATAGATGGGGAAACAGTGGAAACAGTGATAGACTTTATTTTCTTGGGCTCCAGAATCCCTGCAGATGGTGACTGCAGCCATGAAATTAAAACTCTTGCTCCTTGGAAGAAAAGTTATGACCAACCTAGACAGCATATTAAAAAGCAGAGACATTACTTTGCCAACGAAAGTCCATCTAATCAAAGCTATGCTCTTTCCAGTAGTCACGTATGGATGTGAGAGTTGGACTATAAAGAAAGCTGAGTGCTGAAGAATTGATGCTTTTGAACTGTGGTGTTGGAGAAGACTCTTGAGAGTCCCTTGAACTGCAAGGAGATCCAACCATTCCATCCTAAAGGAAATCAGTGAATATTCATTGGATGGACCGATTCTGAAGCTGAAATGCCAATACTTTGGCCACTTGATGTGAAGAACGGACTCATTTAAAAAGACCGTGATGCTGGGAATGATTGAAGGCCGGAGGAGAAGGGCATGACAGAGGATGAGATGGTTGGATGGCATCACTGACTTGGTGGACATGAGTTTGAATAAGCTCCGTGAGTTGGTGATAGACAGGGAGGCCTGGTGTGCTGCAATCCATGGGGTCGCAAAGATTTGGACAAGACTGAGTGACTGAACTGAAGAGTTTTAAGAGCTCTGTGCCAGAAATGGGGACAAAGCCAAATATACATTTCTTACTATAAATCACCAGATCATATTGCCAATGTATAAATATTAGGTTCCTCAGGCACTACAAACTCAGATATTTAGGCAGAAAACATCATTTCCATCTAGAACCTGGAGAAAAGTGACAAAGGGAAATAAACTTGAGGGAAGTGGTATTGATTTTAGAGAAGGGGCATAGCGGAGCTGGAGCTGTCAGGAAAGCATTGTGTGAGCCACAGGATTTAAAGTGGTCAGAATTAAAAGAAATGGACTATTTTTGTTGGGGGTGGGAAATCATTTCCTCCCACCCTTCTAGGTTCTTTTGGCTGGTTTAATAGTTAAAATGAGTTTAAGATGGATTAACAGGAGAAAGAAAAATTGCTTATATATGGGGAATCCATATATAAGAGATTCCAAAGACAGGTAAAATGAGTTATAGATGTCATTCTTGACTAAAGGACCGAGGAGAAGGGGTTAGGGGTCTGGGACTGCAAAAGGAAAGGGAAGGAAGCAATTCCCAGGAAGATGAAAAGAGCAAATGTTTGGTAAAGAAATCTTTTCTGGGCCATGCAGAAACAATGGAACACAGAAATTTGAATAAGCAGACTTTGCTCAGTTCCTCCCTGTCTACTTCACATGTAGTTATCTACTCTCTTGGAACAAACCCTTTATCTAAATTCTTTTAGGCAGTTAAGGGGGAGGTAAAAGCTCTTCCTGAGTCTTTTGTTTCTTAAAAATAATCAACTTAAAATAATCCTCATGCCAGAGAGGCACATTTTGGGGTGGCAGATTTTGCTCCCATACATTATTTTTTCATCTTAAATTGTCCTTAACTTCAAATCTCAGGGCATTTTCCTTGAGTTTCGTTTATCCAGGTTTGGCTTTTTGCTAATAAATTTCTCATCTCCAAACTCTTGAGTTATCATTATTCCAATACAAGTTCTTCTCTTTCTTTTTCTCTTGTTGTTAGGATTTAAATCATGATTTTTTGCTCAAAAATCAAACAAAAATTAAACCAAACAGTTCAAAAATTTTGCTGCCAAATAAAGAATGAAGATCTTCTAATACTGACCTGTTTCATGAGAGAAGATAATTTCATTGTAATGTTATATGTTATATAATGTGTTTCTTTTTTGTATTGAAAACTTCTGTTTAAAAAAAAACCTATCAGGAAATAGTGATTGTGAATGTACATATTTGTACAATGTTCTTCTATAACATGGTAAAATTAAGAAATACAGTCAGCTCTCCATATCCACAGATTCACCCAACCATGGATCAACAGTATTTCCGAAAAAAAGATCTGGAGAATTCCAAATAGCAAAGCTTAAATCTGCCACACACCAACTATTTGCATAGTGTTTACATTGTATTTACAGCTATTTCCATGACATTTACATAGTATTAGGTATTTTAAGTAATCTAGAGATGATTTAAAATAAACAGGAGGATATGCATAGATTATATGTGAATACTCCACCATTTTATGTAAGGGACGTGAGCATCCTTAGATTTTAGTATCTGCAGGAGATCCTAGAGCCAAGATACTGAGGAACTACTGTATTACTTAAGAGTGAAAATTGCTTAAAGTCTTATAATGAAATTTTTGAGGACATGTTGAATAGTTGAATTGAATGACTTGATCTTAGCCTTCATTGATTAAAAAGATATATATACACATACACACATATAAAATACACACACATTTTGTATATGCACATTCAGACACACAGTGATTTACTACTTTAGGGCATAGGAAAGACATTTCTTGAAGTTCCATGTAGTATGAATTACACAGAACACACCCTAGGAGTTGATTTAGCCATCATCCATCTGAATAGTCATTTCCTTCTTTACACAGCTGGTTGGGTAGTCTGGGCTCAACCTACAGCATCCAACAGGAGGCATCCTTGAAAGAGAAGTATAGTGTCCCTTCAAGAATCACAGCTTTTTCTACTTAATTATTCTTGTTGAAAATGATGGGACTAAATGTAGCCATGTAGGATGAGAGCCAGCTGCTTCTGAACAGGCCCGCTCCTTCCCTGGGATTTGGGGGATAGCCCAGCAGATAAGCAGAGCTCTGGAGCCCTCAGACTGGGGTTACGGTCCAGACTCCTCCACTTACTGGCAGTTTGACTTTAGACAAGCTACTTAACCCTTCTCTTGCCTCAGTTTCCTTTTCTGTAGGTGAGTATCATAATAATACCTACCTCTTAGGGTTTTCTGCTGTTGTTCAGTTCAGTTCAGTTCAGTCACTCAGTCATGTCCAACTCTGCAACACCATGGACTGCAGCATGCCAAGCTTCCCTGTCTGTCACAAACTCCCAGAGTTTACTCAGACTCATGTCCATTGAGTCAGTGATGCCATCCAACCATCTCATCCTCTGTTGTCCCCTTCTCCTCCCGCCTTCAATCATTCCCAGCATCACTGTCTTTTTAAATGAGTCCGTTCTTCACATCAAGTGGCCAAAGTATTGGCATTTCAGTTTCAGCATCAGTCCTTCCAATGAATATTCAGGACTGATTTCCTTTAGGATGGAATGGTTGGATCTCCTTGCAGTTCAAGGGACTCTCAAGAGTCTTCTCCAACACCACAGTTCAAAAGCATCAATTCTTCAGCACTCAGCTTTCTTTATAGTCCAACTCTCACATCCATACGTGACTACTGGAAAGAGCATAGCTTTGACTAGATGGACTTTCGTTGGCAAAGTAATGTCTCTGCTTTTTAATATGCTGTCTAGGTTGGTCATAACTTTTCTTCCAAGGAGCAAAAGTTTTAATTTCATGGCTGCAGTCACCATCTGCAGGGATTCTGGAGCCCAAGAAAATAAAGTCTGTCACTGTTTCCACTGTTTCCCCATCTATTTGCCATGAAGTGATGGGACCAGATGCCATGATCTTATTTTTCTGAATGTTGAGTTTTAAGCCAACTTTTTCACTCTCCTCTTTCACTTTCATCAAGAGGCTCTTTAGTTCTTTTTAGCTTTCTGCCATAAGGATAGTGTCATCTGCGTATCTGAGGTTATTGATATTTCTCCCAACAATCTTGATTCAAGCTTGTGCTTCATCCAGCCCAGCATTCTCATGCTGTACTCTGCATATAAGTTAAATAAGCAGGGTGACTAGATACAGCCTTGACGTACTCCTTTCCTGATTTGGAACCAGTCTGTTGTCCATGTCCAGTTCTAACTGTTGCTTCTTGACCTGCATACAGATTTCTCAGGAGGCAGGTGATGTGGTCTGGTGTTCTTACCTCTTTAAGAATTTCCCACAGTTTGTTGTGATCCACACAGTCAAAGGCTTTGGCATAGTCAATAAAGCAGAAGTAGATGTTTTTCTGGAACTCTTTTGTTTTTTCGATGATCCAACGGATGTTGGCAATTTGATTTCTGGTGCCTTTTCTAAATTCAGGTGTTGACTTAAAATCAGATAGATTGCTGGATACTTCTCCAGCGAAGATGAATTTATTTGCAACCATCAGAGAATTGCCATGGGGCCCCAAAGAGTCAGACACGACTTGGCGATTAAACAACAACAGGAAGAGAAGTGCATTTTGGGGGTCTGCAGCCATGGTAAGCCATGTACAAGTTCCTTCATGGGAAGGGAAGGAGAACACTTGAGAGGAAAAGGAAATTGGAAAAGTGGTAGCAAACAAAGGGTCCATGTCTTTTCATTGGCTGTGTCCTTACCAGCAAAGAAGAGGAGTTGCTCCTTTTCTCTTGTGTTCTGCTTATAATGAAGGGCATGGAGGCTTCCCCTTCTGGTCTCCTGACTCTATTTAACTGAAGTTTCTGTTTATTAATTTTTTAAGCTGCAGCAATTAAATAGCTCAGTATATCACTTAAAAGAATACCTGTCATATAGTGAATAACCAGTAAATTTATAATCATTGTCATCATCAATCATCTCTTAAACTAAGAATTTATGCTTCAGTTAGAGATGCCAGTTCCTGATGCTCTTTGGATTTTGATTCTACATCATCATTATTAATTATCACACTTTTACATGTAACCCGTGTTTCAGTGACTTCCACTTCTGTGCCCATTTCTGGAGTTTAGGTCTGTGCTATACAGAACCCTGTTTCCAGATATTTACCAGAATCTTTACCTTGCTGTCTTAGGGGTACCTCAAATTAAAATGTCCCAAACTGAGCTTAGTTTCTCCCCATGATCATTATTTCCCAGTTAAAAATGTTTAAAACTTATCTTCTTTGTGCTTTTTCATTTTCTTTACCATGTTGCCCCCCCCCCTCCACCACCACATCACTCAATTCTTGTCTACCCAAAACCTCAGAATGTGAATTTATTTGGAAATGGGATCTTTGCAGATACAATTAAAACACCTACTAAAAGTTAAAATGAGCTCATACTGGATTAGAGTGGCCCCTAAATCCAGTAATTGTTGTCATAAGAAGGCTATGTGATGACAGAGACACACACAGACACACGGAGAACAAGATAGAGGCAGAGAATGGAGTGATGTATCTACAAGCCAAGGAACTCAAGGGATAGCCATCAACTCCCAGAAGCTAGGAGAGGGGCATGGGACAGTCTCCCTTAGAGTGTCCAGGAAGAACCAGCCCTGACAGCACCTGGGTTTTGGACATCTGGTCTCTTCACGGTGACAGAATGCATTTTGTGGCTTTAAGCCTCTCAGTTTGTGGTAATTTGGTACAGAAGCCCTAGGAAACTAATACAGACATCATCAGCTGTTACCAAATTTAGAAGTCTTAGAACCATCCTTATCTGTATTAGTTTATAAGATCACTGAGCATATTGAATTAGGGGGCCTAACCTACTCCAGGATGACTGCATCAAGCTAATTACATCTGCAATTCTGAAATATCAGAGGGTTAGGACTCCAACATGTCTTTTTTGAGGGGACACAATTCAACCTATAACTTGACCTCTTTCTTTTATCACCACTTCCCATCAATCACCTTCCAGGTATTGTATGTTCTACTGCGGCAGAGTCTTTCAGATTTAGTTCTTATTCACCCCAGGCTCAGCTGCACTGGTTATGGCATAGTCATCTCTCCCTAGGATTATTGCAGTAACCTCCAAAGTGATTGTCCTCCTTCCTTTCATTCTTCATACATCCAGTGAGTTACCTAATAAACTTCTAATCCAGTTTCACTGAGATCCACCGTTGACTTTCCCTAGCCATAGCATAAAGCATAAACTAGCACAGAAGGCCTCAAGTTTGGCCCCGCCTTTTCCTTCCAACTGCCTCTCTTCTCGCTTTGTACTGTGTACCCCAGACCAACCAGGATACTCACCCTTTCTTGAAAATAGATTTTTTTTAGGTCTCCAGGCCTTTGCTTATACTATTCTCTATGCCTGGAATAGCCTTCATCACTTTAATCCCTTGCTTAACTGCTTGCTGCTCAAGACTTCCCTGGTGGCTCAATGGTAAAGAATCTGCCTGCAATGCAGGAGATGCCGGTCCTTGGATTGGGAAGATCCCCTGGAGATGTAAATGGCAACCCACTCCAGTATTCTTGCCTGGGAAATCCCATGGACAGAGAAGCCTGAAGGGCTACAGTCCATGGGGTCACAAAGAGCTGGACACAACTTAGTAGCTAAACAACACATCAACAAACTGTTCCTCATCCTATAAAGCCCAAGTGAAATATCACTTTCAGGTTGCTTCCACATCACATAGAATTATGGAGCCCTTACCTGTATTTCTGTGGTACCTTGTGACTCCAGATACTAATTTGGCACTAGGAAAGATTTAACAGCTCTTATATACAACGATTAACCTTGACAATAGAAAAAGAGGTAGATGTAGTTATGGAATCACCCCCCCCCCCGCCATTGATAATAATATTAATTAGCCATTGCAGCATAAATAAAAGTATGTGTATATAGATTTATATATACAAGATTTTTGAAATCTCCTTGACATGTTTATTATTACATAATTGCATTTTGTTACAAGCCACCGTAGCCAAATAATTCTTAAACCTCCTTAGAGTGAAGTTGTTTAACAAATATATATACACATATATGTATCACATAATATGTGTGTGTGTGTGTGTGTGTACACGCATGCACGCAGTCAGTCATGTCCAACTCTTTGCGAGTCCATGCACTGTAGCCCAGTAGGCTCCTCTGTCCTTGGAATTTTCCAGGCAAGAATACTGGAGTTGGTTGCCATTTCCTTCTCCGGGGGATCTTCCCCACCCACAGATGGAAGCCAGGTCTTCTGCATTGGCAAATGGATTATTTACCACCGAGCCACCTGGGAAGCCCGTGATGTATCGTGCATGCATGTGTGGGGGCTTTCTCCACCTGTGTGGTTCTGGGACCAGCAGCATCTTGGGCCATGTTCTTCTCATGGTGATGGCAGAGGTACAAAGGCCAAGCCAAACCATTCTAGCACATTAGGGCCTCTGTCTGTGGTATATCTGCTAGGATGACATAGGCCAAAGCCAGTCATGTGGCCAAATTCATGTCAAAGGGAAAAAGGACTCCTTAGGAAACAGGATGCCATAGGAGGTTTGGGAAATTCACATGGCAAAGAGCATAGTACATATAATTCTAATACAGGGAAGGACAAAGGATCGAGTATAAGAATGCAATCTATTGCAGAGTCCTGATGATCTGAAAGTCAATTAAATGTCTGCTTGGAAAATAAACTACTTAGCCAAGAGCTTATATAAATGACAAGGAACAAACAATTTGATGTTGCATTTATAAAACTGCGGTTTCAAATGTAGTTCTAATTATATCCTTCTTTGTGTTTTTTTTCCCAGAGATGTGAAGATGAGTGGCTTGGAATGCCATCACCTATTCCTGTGAAATACATTTACTATTTAAACCTTTTAAAGGATGTGTTTGGCGTAGATGAGTAGTAACCATGCAGTTTTGGTTAACTTTCTTTGATTTTCTAATTTCCTGCTTTAATTTTTGCCAAGTTTATTTCAGTAGATATAATTCCATTAAACAAAAGAGACAAGGTTCATATTGAATTAAAATCCATATTCCAAAATTAATCTCCTTTTGTCATTTCAGGTTTTCAGAACCTCATATTGCTGATGTACCTGCACTATTAAAAATGCCATTTAAAGAAACATTGAGCATTTTTATTATATGTGTGATTTATTAATACCAAGAATCTTACAGGAATTTTCTATCCAATGTAATTTGATTCATTACAGCACAAAAAGAAAATGTCTTTTGACAGCTATATAAGACAATATAAAATCAAATTATATCAGAACAATAAGTTGTGATTCTATTAAACATTTTTTGAAATCTTTTTGACAGACACTTATTACTTACATAATTAAACTTTGTAGCAACTCACCTTTTCAAAATAATCCTTAAACCTCTGTAGAGTGAAGGTATTTATTTTTTCTGAAATTAACAAAGCTACAAGAAGAAAAAAGACCCCTCCCCTACAACATACAAACACACACACACACACAATTTGAGAAAGTAAAATATATGCAGTTATTCTTTTTAAACTTACACAATTTAGGATATATTGTTGTTGTTTAGTCACTAAGTTGTATCTGACTCTTTAGCAACCCCACAGACTGGAGCCCACAAAGCTCTTCTATCCATGGGATTTCCCAGGCAAGAATACTGGAGTGGGTTGATGCATGTGTATGTAATTATAGTATGACCAAAACTGTATTATGTCTGAAGTATTTAAGGATGTGAATGTTGAGGACCCTGAGAGGTTTTTTTTGGTTCATTATGTACACATACATAACCACCCAGAAGTTTTAATATTCTAAGACTGTAACATGTTTCCCTTTTGTTTTTCTCTAGTTCTCTTTTTCTTCTAGGACTATACATTATGAGTCTCAGCAGAACTTTTGTCATGTAGTATACATTTGATTACACCTCATAATCACAGACCTCTTGGAATTCACTGTGAGAAGTTTGTCTCAATCTACCCCATTCTTCAGTGTTGGGTGCTGAGTATCATAAAACCAGTTGCCTGGTGTTTTTAGAGATGATGGAAGCCTGTGGAGAAGGGTCTCTCACACTGACCCAGGGACTGCTCTGAGAGGAGGAAGAGGAACTGACGGCATCTCAAGGGCCCCTTCTATCTTCTTATTCTTTCACTCTACGTTTGCAGTGTTTTGCCTAGAAATGAGCTGGCTTCTTGACACTCAGATGTGCCACTTTGCTCAACAACAATGACTGCTTCATTTTTAAAATTTGAAGTTCATCAGTAAACCATTTCTATATATAAACCTAGGATAGTTCTCCATGTGCCATTGTTAAAATAGATCTCATAGGATTTTCCAATAAACTCGAATACTCAATTTATATACTAGAACCATTTACCCATAAAGTCTAATTTTGACTTCTTGATTTTTGTCCCAGGTTTTTTTTTTTTTAAGACAGCTGACAGTGCCAAGCTATTTTGTCACTTTGAGATTTTCCATACCCCAGAGAGCAAGCTTTTAGAAGGATGACACTTTCCTGGAACTTTTCAGGCTGACACATTTGTCACTTACCTATTCAACTCTTCAGTCAGTTGTCTTTCCCTCAAGATTTTAAATGTGTAGATAATTTAGCCCTGGTACAGGCTTGTAATAAAGTTCATTTGAGAAGTGGGAGGAGAAAAGGGAAGGAAGCAAGCCAGTGATATGCTCCTGAGTTTGTAGGATGACAGCTGCTTGTTCTGATACATACATGTGTGTGTCACTGCCCTGATTATTCACAGAACAAGTCCACAATTAGCAATTAAATGGCCATTATAAGAGTCATGTGGATAAACATGATACATTGTAGTCATACAGACACTTTATATAATTATTCTTTTTATAACAGCCATATACTGAAGGAGATTTATAATTTAGAGATAATATGCCCATTAGTAAAGTTTATGACCCAATAAACAGCCCCCATTAGTTAATAAATGCCAAAGCCATAAAAACAAAGATTATTAATAGAATTTTTGTACCTCCCTCTTTTGCTGGTGGTCTCAAGACACTGAAGGGAAATGCTATCTTAGGAAAAACATTTATTCTCGTTATGTAAATATCAGTGAATTGTCTTACAATCCATCTGGAAATCTCCCAGCCCCCACCTCCTTGGTCCCAGGTGGTCCTGAAATGCTGACGCAGTCTGCTTAGGTTTCAAGCTGTTGATAACTCTAGTTTTCAACACAAATAAACCCTGTGACTCAAATCTTTGGGAGGTGTGGGAAAGATGGCTGTAATTTTGGTCTTTACCCTCTGAAAAAGGGAAATCCCAACTATTGCCATTAATCCAGAGTGTGTGTGTTCATCACTAAGTCATGTCTGATTCTGCGACCCCATGGACTGCAGCACACCAGGCTTCCCTGTCCTTCACTATCTCCCAGAGTTTGCTCATTTCATGTACATTGAGTCAGTGATGCTATCTAACCATCTCATCCTTTACCACCCTCTTCATTTGCCTTCAGTCTTTCCTAGTATCCCATGGTCTTTTCCAGTGAGTTGATTCTTTGCATCAGGTGGCCAAAGAATTTGAGCTTCAGCATCAGTCCTTCCAATTAATATTCGGGGTTGATTTCCTTTAGGATTGACTGGTTTGATCTCCTTGCTGTCCAAGGGACTCGCAAGAGTCTTCTCCAGCACCACAATTTGAAAGCATCAACATTCCATAGTAATACCTTTTAAAAGTTTCACCGCCTTTGCACACACTTAGATTATTAGCTGCTTCTTTCCTTTCCTCTGAAGAAGAAAAATCACAACTATTGTCATAGTTCGTGGGTAATAATATTTTAAAGAAGTTTTGCTACCTCTGCATATACTTATATTTTTAGCTGCTAATATTTCTCATTTTGATAGAAAAGCTGGTGCTGCCTCTTGTTGTCTGGGTGAGTTGAAGGTTAATATAGGCAAACCTTTTGTACTAAGAACTAATTTTTTTTTAGTATTCCTGGAACTGTGGAAATGATTGATAAAGTCATTTGAAAGCCCAAATTGAATCATGTATTTTCATAAGAAACTGATTAAAAGCTGTTGCAGTTCACTTTAAATGGTTTGCTGAATCATTGTTGTAAAGTATGGATGTTGTCAGCAGATGACTAATTTTCAGTGTTTATTTGCCTTTTTCCCCCCTTTTTAACCTAACTAAACCATTTGGACCCAACTGAAGAGCCTTGTGGCTATGTTTACTGGTTGATTTATTTATTTATTGAACTATAGTTGATTTACAATGTTGTGTTAATTTCTGGTGTATAGCACAGTGATTCAGTTACACACATATATATTCTTTTTTATATTATTTTCCATTATGGTTTACCACAGTATATTGAATATAGTTCCCTGTGCTATACAGTACAACCTTATTGTTTACCCATTCTTCATATAATGGTTTGCATCTGCTAACTTCCAAACTCCCAGTCCATCCCTCCCCTACCGTGCCTCCCCCTTGGCACCCACAAATCTATTCTCTATGTCTGTGATTCTATTTCTGCTTTGTAGATCAGTTCATTTGTGTCATATTTTAGATTCCACATATAAGTGATCTTATATGGTATTTGTCTTTCTCTTTCTGACTTACTTCACTTAGTATAATAAGCTCTAGGTCCATCCATGTTGCTGCAAATGACATTATGTTATTCTTTTTCATGGCTGAGTAGTATTCCATTGTGTATATATTGAATGTTTCACATATTCTTTATCCAGTCATCTGTTGGTGGACATTTAGATTGTTTCCATGTCTTGGCTATTGTAAATAGTGCTGCTATGAACATGGGGCCTTTTTGAATTGCAGTTTTGTCCTGATATATGCCTAGGAGTGAGATTGCTGGATCATATGGCAACTCTATTTTTCGTTTTTTGAGGAATCTCCATGTTATTTTCCATAGTGGCTGCATCTATTGGTTGACTGATGCTTACTAAAATAAATAAAATTTTAAACAGAGAGATGAAGAACATTGTAACTTTTAAGTATTACAGTAGTTTAACAGTTTGCCTACTTTAGTGTGTGCATTGCCTCTGATCCAATTAATGTCAAACACACCATTCTCGGTCTTATTTTGAAGTCGGTTTGTGGGGAGGTTATATTGCTTCCAGGCTTTAAGGATACCTCAGTCGTGAGTTTGGGATATTTACATTGCCCTTCCTTCTTTCAAATAGTAGGGAATTATTGAACAAGATGATATCCAGATTTTTTTTAAAAAAACCTTGCCTTTCCAACTTCAGTTTATTTAACTTAATTTGAGTGAGGATTGCTTCATCATAGCCTTTTCCACTTGTTCCTCATTTTGTCCACTCCTTCTTCCATATAATATGATTTTGCTCTAAGTTTGGCAGTTGGCATCTTCACTAGTAGCTTAATGAAAAGTAGGGTTTTTCACAAAATATTTATGATGCTGAATAGTGCAGAATCCATGGAATAATGAATAGTCATGTTCCCAATTATCTGTATATTGCTTTTGGTTAAGAATATAGATTCCTGAATTTTTAATACCCTGCAGAATTGGTCTGTAAATGATCTTTCAAACAGCTTCCAAATGATGGTGTTAAACATATACTCAAGTGATGAGTCTCTGCCCTGATATTTGTTTGAGCCACATTTGTGTTGCTTCCAGTTGAAAGCAGGTTAAGACTTTTCAAAAATAAGTCTCTTGAAGTTGACAGCATCTGGAAACACAGTACTTTTTTTAATTCCCAAGAGAATGTGATGTATAAAAATGGAAAACCAACTGAGGCAAGATCAATGAAGCTATTTAACAAATAAACCTGGAGTGATAATGGAGCAAACATTATTACAAAGGGTAGCGCTGACTGTGCAACTAGTTTAAACGAAATTGTAATTCACACCCCCTCACATTCTTCTACCAGGTTATATATTGGTTTAAATAAACATCTTCATTTAAAATTCAATTAAGTTCCCCCAAACTAAGAGTTCTAATGCGAGGATGTACATCTTCTTTGCGTTTATTCCTGGCCCCCAGTGAAATTCCTTCCAAGGGAACTTTCGAGCCCATTGTGTGTCTCGTGCATGGCACAGGAAGCCAAGGGTCAGCACTGCTGCTCAGAAGCAACTGGAAACAGCTGAAAAATGTGGCTGATGAAAAACTCCACAGTGGCTCTGCAAGCGGAGAATTAATGACTGGCTAGAATCAGTAGGAGCCTTTACTTCTAAATACTCATTAGTTTAAGCAGTGAGGCCTGATGTTATGCAAGTTATAGAGGGAAAAGGGGACCGCCACTCCCCATTGTCTATTTTGAACAGAATATGCACATTTAACTCAAAGTGGTGAATGGTTCAAACACATCAAACCAGCTATTCATCAATCTCCCAGCTTCCTGAGCACCGCTTTGCTTCTGTGTAAACCCAACAATAGAGGAAATGCTTGTTATGACCCCACTATAATATTAAAATCCAGAGGGGCTGATGGCTTGGTGAAAAACAAAATACATTCTCCTTTATAAAGAGTTCCACCAAAGTCATCTTTGTGTTTCCTTTTTCCTACTTTGCCTGTCCAAGAACAGCTGACTGAAATAGGAACTTGATTAAATTACTTTTGCCTGCCTTTTTTCTCCCTTGCTGTGAAGCCACTCACTGAATACAGAACCGGAGCTGACAAGCCATTTCAGACTGCTGCAGATAGCCCCAGTTTCAACCATGACCAGAATGGAGAGAAAGAAGGGAAATGGCAAGACATACGACCATTGCAGAGAGGAGCCAAATGAGAATAGGGACCACTTTTTGTGTGTAACTCACATTAAAGAGTTGGAACTTCATCCTAAGGGCACGAGAAGTTACTGAAAAGATTTGAAATCTGGAGAATGAAAAGATCACGTCTGTATTTAAAAATCTCTGGCTGCTCTCTGTGTGTGAACTACGAGAGTGAGCTTGGCAGTGAGAAGGCCGACTAGGAGGCTGTTGCCAGAGCAGTGATGGCTGGTTTGAGGTTGCTAAAAAGTGAATAGATTCCAAACACATTCAGGATGTTGAAGATGAGGGAGAAGCTGAAATCAAAATTAGGGTTGAGTCATTTTGGCAGCTGGGTAGGTGGAGTTGCCAATCATTGTGCTGGGATATACCGGGAAAAAATCAGGTTTGAGGGGGAGTCAAGAATTCTGCCTTGGGCATAGGAAATTAGAGTGCCTGTGGAACAGAGAAGTGGAGATGTTGATAAGGTAACTGGATGAACAGGGCTGCAGAATGACCAGGGCTGGAGTTGGCACATTTGAGGGTCATTGTGAGTGCAGGTAAGATTGGCTAGAGAATCACAGTGTCTAGTGTATTACTTACTGATGTTTTTTAAAGAGCTTTTATTGTCATTCAATGAACTGTACATATTAAAGTGTACAATTTGATAAACTCACACATATGTATACCAGTGAAACGTCAACCCAATCAAGATAATGAACTTCTTCCCTCCAAATTTCCTCACACTCCTTTGAAATCCCTCCTCTTGTGGGGCAGGAAAAATAATTTACTCTCCACCATTCTGAGCTCTCGGGTGGGACCCAATATAATAAAAGACAGATTAACCAGAGGAAAAACCCCAGAAAGTAGATGTGGGAGATAACCAGAAAATATTAGTAACTCTACAGGGTGGTCCTACGTGCATCCCCGGTGGTGCTAGTGGTAAAGAATGCAATACAAAGAGACACAGTTTGATCACTGGGTCGGGAAGATCCCTTGGAGGAGGAAATGGCAACCCACTCCAGTATTCTTGCCTGGGAAATCCAACTGACAGAGGAGCCTAGCGATGGGGACACAAAAGGTCGAACATGACTGAGAACACACACATACACACACACTGTGACCTAAGCTACTACTTTAGATACCACCTTCAGCTAAAGATAGAATAAAGGTGTGTGTTGTGGGGAGGAGAGCCCTTATGGAAGATTACCAGGAAAAGCAAGGTAAACAAGGGTAATATTTGTTTTGCAGATAGAAATCAATGCCTTCTTCATTATTAGGAGTTTTTTGTGATTTTGAGCCATCCTCGCTTCCTGGTACAGAGAGGAAGACATCCTTACAAATGGAGATTTCCATTATAGATATAAATGTCTCTACAGAAGGATAGCTCGTTTTCAGAATGTCTCCTGTGTCTGCTGTGATTGTTTCTCAAAATAGTCAGCTCAAAATAATTCTTATGCCAAACAGGAATATTTAGGGGTGATATATTCTGCTACTCTTCACCCTCCTCCATACCACTTACCTGCTTTCTGTCACTATAGAAAAGTTAGCATTCTCTAGAATTTTATATAGATGGAATTATACAGTATGTACTTTTTTGGGGTCTGGTTTCTTTCACTCAGCATAATTATTTTGAGATTCATCCACATTTTTGAATATACCAGTATTTCATTTCATTTTATTGCTGAGTCCATTGTATAGATATGCCAAAGTTTAATTCATTCACATTTCGATGGAAATTTGGGTAATTTCAGTTAACTACCTATTACAAATAAAGCTGTTGTGAACCTTGGTGTACAGGTTTATGTGTGACTATATGCTTTCATTTCTCTTAGATAAATACCTAAGAGTAGAATGTGTGCTTAGTTGCTGAGTCACGTCTGACTCTTTGTGATCCCATGGACTGTAGCCCATCAGGCTCCTCTGTCCATGGGGCTTCTCCAGGCAAGAATAGTGGAGTGGGTTGCCATGCCCTCCTCCAGGAGATCTTCCCAACGCAAGGATCAAACCCAGGTC
The DNA here is from genome assembly GCF_002263795.3 of Bos taurus. Lineage (NCBI taxonomy): Eukaryota > Metazoa > Chordata > Mammalia > Artiodactyla > Bovidae > Bos > Bos taurus. Next base: position 99,495,183 of record NC_037357.1, read on the forward strand.
TCCTGCCTTGCAGGCGGATTCTTTACCAACTGAGTCACTAAGGAAACCAGAGTAGAATGGCTGGAATAGAATGGAACCAGAGTAGAATGCAGAGTAGAATGGCTGGATCCAATGGTTGATATATATTGTTAAATAACAAAATTTTGACAAAATAACAAAATTTTTGACAAAAAATAACAAAAATTTGACAAAAATGAGTATATTTAAAGACCCAATTGACTTTATTAAATGACTCGTGAATGGGGCAGCATCTCATCTAGCACATAGGAGCTCTGCTGAGCTACAGAAAGGGTAAAGTTTTTAAAGGTGGAAAGGGAGCTGAGAAAATAAATTATTAGCAAAGAGTGCATTGTTTCAGGGAAGGTCACCCTCCTAAGGGGAACAGAAGGGGCCTATTCTGGGGGTAAGGAGAGATTACCTCATCAGGGCTGACTAGATAATTCCAGGTTGACTGGCTAAATGTTAACATTCCTGGCGGGGGGGGGGGGGTGGGTCAAGACTGCAGTTAGGTTAGGTATTAAGTCTTGGTTTCTCTGACATAGGGTTTAGCACATTATTTTGTACCTGCTTTCTCCTTTTTCAGTTCAGTTCAGTCGCTCAGTCATGTCCGACTCTTTGTGACCCCATGAATCGCAGCACACCAGGCCTCCCTGTCCATCACTAACTCCCGGAGTTCACTCAGACTCATGTCGATCGAGTCAGTGATGCCATCCAGCCATCTCATCCTCTGTTGTCCCCTTCTCCTCCCGCCCCCAATACCTCCCAGCATCAGGGTCTTTTCCAATGAGTCAACTCTTCGCATGAAGTGGCCAAAGTATTGAAGTTTCAGCTTTAGGATCATTCCTTCCAAAGAGCACCCAGGACTGATCTCCTTCAGAATGGACTGGTTGGATCTCCTTGCAGTCCAAGGGACTCTTAAGAGTCTTCTCCAACACCACAGTTCAAAAGCATCAATTCTTCAGTGCTCAGCTTTCTTCACAGTCCAACTCTCACATCCATACATGACCACTGGAAAAACCATAACCTTGACTAGATGGACCTTTGTTGACAAAGTAACATCTCTGCTTTTGAATATACTATCTGGGTTGGTCCTAACTTTCCTTCCAAGGAGTAAGTGTCTTTTAATTTCATGGGTGCAATCATGATCTGCAGTGATTTTGGAGCCCCCAAAAATAAAGTCTGACACTGTTTCCACTGTTTCCCCATCTGTTTCCCATGAAGTGATGGGACCAGATGGCATGATCTTCGTTTTCTGAATGTTGAGCTTTAAGCCAACTTTTTCACTCTCCTCTTTCACTTTCATCAAGAGGCTTTTTAGTTCCTCTTCACTTTCTGCCATAAGAGTGGTGTCGTCTGCATATCTGAGGTTATTGATATCTCTCCCGGCAATCTTGATTCCAGCTTGTGCTTCCTCCAGCTCAGCATTTCTTATGATGTTCTCCTTTTTTAACAATGTTTAACTTTTTCAGTAACTGACAAACTATTTTCCAAAGTGATCGTACAATTTTGCTTTCCTTTCCAGCATTGTAGGGAGTTCTAGTTCCTCCATGTTTCTTCAAATACTTGGTATGGCCAATCCTTTTAATTTTAACCATTCTAATAGATATGTAGCAGTAGCTTGTTATGAGTGTGTATTTTCTTATTATTGAATTTTGAGAGTACTTTATATGTTCTAGATACAAGACCTTCATCAGATATATGATTTCCAAATATTTTCTCCCAATCTGTGGTGGTCTTTTCATTCTCTTGACAGGGTGTTTAGGAGGGCAAAAGTTTTAAAGTCTGATTAAATCTATTTTATCAATTTATTTTTTATGGGTTGTGCTATTGGTGTTATACCTAACGAATCTTTGCTAGACCAAGATCCCAAGGGTTTTCTTTTATATTTCTTCTAGAAATTTTATAGTTTTAGGTTTTCCACTTAGTTTTGTAATCCATTTCTAGTTAACTTTTGTTATGATGTGAGATATGGCTCCAAGGTTTTTTTTTTTTTTTTTTGGCATATGGATGTCCAATTGTTACAGTACCATTTGTTGAAAAGATTATCATTTCTCCATTGAATTGCTTTTGTACCTTTGCTGAAAGTTGGTTTTTGATATATGTGGAGATCTATGTCTGGACTTCTATTCTGTTCCATTAATTTACGTGTCTATATTAATATCACACTGTGTTGATTACTGTAGCTTTATAATAAGTCTTGAAATTAATGGTTTTAGTTCTCTAGTTTTGTTCTTCTTTGCTCAGTTTACTGTGTACAGCATATTAACTTGATACATTTATATATTGCAGAATGATTACCATTGTAGTATTAGGTAACACCTCCATCATATCACATAATTACCATTCCTTTGTTGCAGAGAAAACATTTAAGATCTACTCTTAGAAAATTAAAAAATTAAAAAAAAAACCTTTAAGTATATATAATACAATGTTTTTAACTGTAATTACCATGCTGTACATTAGATTCCTTAGAACTTACTTATCTGATAGCTAAAAGTTTGTACCCCTTGACCAACATTTCACCATTTCCCATCCCAAGCCCCTGGTAACCATTTCTCCACTATCTGTTTTTCTGAGTTTGACCTTCTTAGATTCCACATATAAATGAGATTATACAGTATTTGCTTTCTCTGTCTGACTTATTTCATTTAGCATAATACCTTCAAGGCTCATCCATATTGTTGCAAAATGGCAGCCTTTATAGCCTCAGATTATTGCCGTGAAAAAGTTTCTGGCCTATGGCACAAGAAAAGGGAATCCAAATAGAATATGATGTCCTCTCTGACTAGAAGAGATGGAGCCGAGAGTCTAGAAATACCAAGTTTGCTAGAGTTCAGAAGGAATATTACCTGAGAGAAGAGACTGCACAGAAACGGAACTTAAGAGATCTTCAGATGGTTCCTTGAGTATTCAGCTGAGTACTGAGCAACACATGTGTCTGAGGAAACTACCCAAGACTGGGGAGCAGAGAATGGTGCTTAGTGTTCACACAAAGCTGATAATAGTGCCTCTTCTCAAAAACCTGACTGTGAAGTCTCAACATTCATGGAGAATTGTACTCAGAAGTTTCTTTCCCCAATAATGAGGAATAATGAACTTTAGATTAAAATTAACACATTTTAAAAGCAACACCTAAAAGGGTCAAACAATTTCCAAGTAATTTAACTATGTCTCAGAAAAAAAAGCTGGACTATTTATGTGTGTGCTTAGTCACTTAGCTGACTCTTTGAAGCCCCATGGACTATATAGCCTACTAGGCTCCTCTGTCCATGGAATTTTCCAGGCAAGAATACTGGAGTGAGGTGCCATTTCCTACTGCAGGGTAAGAGTTTTGATAGAAATATATAAATAGTCACCACCCAAGAAAGGTAAAATTCACAAGGTCTTGCCTCCAATAAAGATTACCAGGCATACCACAAAAGGGAAGTTCACAATGAGGAAAAAAGAAATCAATAGATACTGATCCAGATTGACATAGATGTTATAGTTAGCAGAAATGGAGACTCAAACAACTATTAATCTGTTTCCATGTAATTAAAAAGTTAGGGAGAGACATGGAAGATTAAAAAAGACCCAACTCAAACTTCTATTGATAAAAGGTACAATGGATGAGGTGAGATGAAAAATATAATGAATGGGTTAAAGATGGATTAGGCTTTGCAGAAAAAAAAAGATTCATGAACTTGAGGACATACTAATAGAAATTATCCAAAATGAAACACAAAGAGTAAAAATATTGGGGAAAAAATGAACAGTTCATTGGTGAGTTGCAGGACAACTTAAAGCACTCTAATATGCAATTATAATAGTGGAGCGAGAAGAAAGGAAAATAATGGCCTAAAATTTTCTGAATTTTTTGAAAATAAGTAATATATGGATGTAAGGATCTCAGATAACCCAAGTGCAAGAAATATGAAGAAAACAACACCAAACAACATCATAAACAGCAGCTAGATATAGAGTGAAAATCTTAAAACCACCCACAGAAAAATGATCTGTTATGCACAGAGGGACAAAAATAAGGATTTCAGCAGATTTTTTCACCAGGAAAAGTGTAAGGAAGAAGATAGTGGACTGGCATCTTTAAAGTACTGAAATAGTAAACTGATAATGTAGAATTCTATGCCCAGTGAACATATCTTTCAAAAATGAAGGCAGAACAGGTACTCAAACAAATATTTATACACACTGTTCATAGTAGCATTATTCACAATAGCTAAAAAATGAAAACAACTCAAATGTTTATCAACAGATGAATGGATAAACAAATTGTGGTGTTAACATGCAGTGGAATATTATTAATATTTAGCCATTAAAAGAAATGAGATACTAATGTATGCTACACCATTGATGAACCTCAAAACCATTATGCTACATGAAAGAAGGCAGATAGGAAAAGTCACATATGATTTCATTTGTATGAAATATCCAGAATAGGTAGATCTATAGAGACAGAATGCAGAGCACTTGAAGGAGAGAGGATTGGGGAGCAGTTGCTTAATGGATAGTGTTTCATTTTGGGTCAATGGAAATGTTTTGAAACTAGAGAGAGGTGATGGTTGTATAAAATTGTGAATGTACTGAATGCCACTGAAATTACACTTTTAAATAGTGTTCCATGAATTTCACTTCAATAAAAATATATCAGTTGAGCATGGACTGGAAAACTCAAAATACTAAAGGTGTGAATTCTCCCAAATTGGTATACGGATTTAATGCAATTCCTATCAAAATTTCAGCATGAATTTTTGGAGCTATAGACAACATTATTCTGAAATTTATATGGAAAAAGAAAAGAACTAGAATAGCTATAGCAATTTTGAAAAAGGACAAAGTAGGAAGAATCAGTCTATCTGATTTAAAGATTTATTATATACCTATAATCATCTGGACTGTCATTGGTGGAATGATAGACACATCAATCAATGAGAAGGAGAACAGAACCCAATAATAGACCCAAACAAATGGTACCAAACTGATCTCTGACAAATGAACAAAACTAAGTCAGTGGAGGAAGGACAGCCTTTCAACAAATGATGCTGAAGTAACTGAACAGCTTTAAGCCAAAAAAAAAAGAATCAAAACTTTGAATTAAACTTCACACTTTATATGAATATCACCTCAAGATAGATCATGGACTTAAATCTAACATGTTAAGCCATAAAACTTCCAGAAAAAAATACCCAGGAGAAAATATTCAGGCTAAGGGACAAGTGATGAGTTCTTAGACTTGATATCAAAAACATGCTACATAAAAGAAAAAGTAAGATAAATTGAAATTGATCAAATTTAAATATTTGCTTTGAAAAAGACCCTGTTAAGAGGATGAGAAGACAAGGGTACAGACCAAGAAAATCTTTGCAAAACATATATCCAGCAAAAGATATATGTAAAGAAATCTCACTCAATTCCAAAAAGCAAAAGACATAAACAGAGATTTCACCAAAAAGAACATACAAGCACACAAAACTAAGCACACAAAAAGATGCTCAATATGATTTATTCATTAAGGAAAAACAAACCAGTCACAGTGCAATATTAATACACATCTCTCAGAGTCCCTAAAAAAAATAGTGATAATAACAATTACTGGATGTCGCGAAGCTGAATCTCTTGCACTTTGCTGATGGGGATATGACCATTTCATATGCCACTCTGTAAAACAACTTGGCAGTTTCTTAAAAACTGTATCTTTCATATGACCCGGCAACTTAACCCATGGGCATTTAATCCAGAGAAATGTAAACATATATTCCTACAAAAACCTATATACGGATATCTGTGCTGTGCTGTGCTTAGTTGCTCAGTTGTGGCTGTCTCTTTGTGACCCCATGGACTGTAGCCCACCAGGCTCCTCTATCCATAGGCATTCTCCAGGCAAGAATAGTGGAGTGGGTTGCCATTCCGTCCTCCAGGGGATCTTCCTGACCCAGGGATTGAACTCAGGTCTCCCACATTGCAGGCAGATTCTTTACTGTCTGAGCCACCAGGGAAGCCCAAGAATACTGGAGTGGGTAACCTGTCCCTTCTCCATGGGATTTTCCTGACCCAGGAATTGAACTTGGGTCTCCCACATTGCAGGCGGATTCTTTACCAGCTGTGCTACTAGGGAAGTCCATATGGATATTTATAGCATCTTTATTCATAATAGTCCCAAAGTGGAAACAACCCAGCTAAACTTCAATGGGTTAGTCCTTAGCAATGATTTGTTTGTAACTACAGTCTCAGTGCTGTAGAATACCACTCAGCAATAAAAATTGAAATGAACTATCCATTCAATGCAACAAGTTGGGTAAGTCTACAGAAATTTATGTTGCCTGAAAAAAAGTCAATCCCAAAAGGTTACATAGTGTATTATTCCATTTACACAATGCTTTTGAAATGAAAAATTGTGTCAATAGAAATGAAGAACAGGTCAATGGTTGTCAGGGGTTAGAGGGGTAGTGTGGAGGGTGAGAGGAAGAGAAATGGATTGTGGCTATGAAAAGGCAACATGAGAAATCCTTGTGATGATGAAAACGTTTTGTTTCTTGATTTTATTAATGTCAATATCCTGGTTGTGATACAGCACTATTGTTTTTCAAGATGTTACTATTAGTGAAACTGGGTATAAGACATGTGGGATTTCTCTGTGTTGTTCCTTACAATTACATTTGGATCTACTACTATGTAAAAATAAAAGGTTTAATGAAAACTTTTGTAAAGGGAGACAAAATACTTTGTCAGATATAAAGAAAGATGACAGTGTCCATCACAAGCAGTTCTCTCCAAATTGATGTATAGTTTCAGCGCAATCCTAATCACAATGAGAGCAAACATTTTTGTAGAAACTGACAAACTGATTCTACAATTCATATGAAATGCAAAGGTAGTCCTTCTGGTAAAAGGAAAATGGCATCACTGGGGAGTTGTACCAAACATTTAATGAAGAAATAATACTGGTTCTACATAAACTATTCCAGAAATTTGAAAAGAAAGAAATACTTCCCAACTCATTCTAAGAGTTGAGCATTACTCCAAAGTTAAAAAAAGAAAGAAAATGAGACTCAAAGGAAAAGAGACTGCAAATCAATATCCTTCATGAATATCGATGCAAAGTTTCTTAACAAAATTTTAGAAAAATAAACCCAGTAATTATAAAAATGACAATACATCAGGACCAAATAGAGTTTACCTCAGGATTATAAAGTTGCTTTATCAATGCCATTAATGTAAAAGATTAAAAAGGAAAAATTAGATGATCATTTAAATCGAATCAGATCAGATCAGATCAGTCGCTCAGTCGTGTCCGACTCTTTGCGACCCCATGAACCGCAGCACGCCAGGCCTCCCTGTCCATCACTAACTCCCGGAGTTCACTCAGACTCATGTCCATCGAGTCAGTGATGCCATCCAGCCATCTCATCCTCTGTCGTCCCCTTCTCCTCTTGCCCCCAATCCCTCCCAGCATCAGAGTCCTTTCCAATGAGTCAACTCTTCTCATGAGGTGGCCAAAGTACTGGAGTTTCAGCTTTAGCTTCAGTCCTTCCAAAGAAATCCAAGGGCTGATCTCCTTCAGAATGGACTGGTTGTATCTCCTTGCAGTCCAAGGGACTCTCAAGAGTCTTCTCTGACACTGCAGTTCAAAAGCATCAATTCTTCGGCGCTCAGCTTTCTTCACAGTCCAACTCTCACATCCATACATGACCACAGGAAAAACCATAGCCTTGACTAGACGGACCTTTGTTGGCAAAGTAATGTCTCTGCTTTTGAATATGCCATCTAGGTTGGTCATAACTTTCCTTCCAAGGAGTAAGCGTCTTTTAATTTCATGGCTGCAGTCACCATCTGTAGTGATTTTGGAGCCCAGAAAAATAAAGTCTGACACTGTTTCCACTGTTTCCCCATCTATTTCCCAAGAAGTGCTGGGACCGGATGCCATGATCTTCGTTTTCTGAATGTTGAGCTTTAAGCCAACTTTTTCCCTCTCGACTTTCACCTTCATCAAGAGGCTTTTGAGTTCCTCTTCACTTTCTGCCATAAGGGTGATGTCATCTGCATGTCTGAGGTTATTGATATTTCTCCTGGCCATCTTGATTCCAGTTTGTGCTTCTTCCAGTCCAGCGTTTCTCATGATGTACTCTGCATATAAGTTAAATAAACAGGGTGACAATATACAGCGTTGACATACTCATTTTCCTATTTGGAACCAGTCTGTTGGTCCATGTCCAGTTCTAACTGTTGCTTCCTGACCTGCATACAAATTTCTCAAGAGGCAGATCAGGTGGTCTGGTATTCCCATCTCTTTCAGAATTTTCCACAGTTTATTGTGATCCACACAGTCAAAGGCTTTGGCATAGTCAGTAAAGCAGAAATAGATGTTTTTCTGGAACTCTCTTGCTTTTTCCATAATCGAGCAGATGTTGACAATTTGATCTCTGGTTCCTCTGCCTTTTCTAAAACCAGCTTGAACATCAGGAAGTTCACAGTTCACGTATTGCTGAAGCCTGGCTTGGAGAATTTTAAGTATTACTTTACTAGCGTGTGAGATGAGTGCAATTGTGCGGTAGTTTGAGCATTCTTTGGCATTGCCTTTCTTTGGGATTGGAATGAAAACTGACCTTTTCCAGTCCTGTGGCCACTGCTGAGTTTTCCAAATTTGCTGGTATATTGAGTGCAGCACTTAATTTAAATAGATTTAGGAAAAGAACTGGAGAAGATCCAACATCTAGTCCTGGTATAAAACTCCCACCAAAGTAAGAGTAGAAGGAGATTTCTTCAATGCCTATGATAAAATAATTCTTATTTTCAGATGGTAAGATAGTCTACCTAGAAAATCCAAGAGAATAATTTTTAAAGATCATCTTAGAATTAATGAGACAATTCATAAAAGTGTTGGATATAGGATAAATATATAGAAATCAACAGCTTTCTGGTAAACAAGCAATACACACTTAGAAAACACAATGAAAAAAAAAACACTTTTATAATAATGATAATATCCTCTAAAAGACCCAGGAAGAATAATATTAATTTGAAACATGTAGTAACCATTTGAAACACACTGCAAATTAGCAATAAAAAAAATGAGGACGTGTGGAGAAAAAGGAAATTTGAATATGGTTAAGATGTCAGATGTAGGCTTAACATAAATAAAAGTCCCAATGGGGTTTAAGGAGAGAACTTAATAAAATGATTATGATGTATTTGCAATATAAAAATAGTTTCAAGACATTGGAAAAGTTAATGAACAGAAGCTCTTCCTAAATTTTATATTTATAATAATTGAAGTAGTATGATAGTAACATAATAAATTGCAGATCTATGAAATATTAATAACAGATGTGTGTGTGTATGTGTGTGTCTATAAAGGAAACATTAACCATTAGGAAAGAGACTTCAGTTTCCCTGGTCACGATGGACTAAAAGTCCAAATTTACCCTTTTACCTTAGACAACTAAAAATCTAGAAAACCCAGTGATGAAGCAATGATTTTCAGATATGGATCAATAAAGAGGGCAGGACTGTGATTCCTAAGGCTAAGGAACTGAGAGAGGTGAGAACTATGACAGTCCCTCCTTACTATCTTGAGGCAGTTTTCATACCACAGTAGAGGGAGGAGGAATCCAAAGAGAGCCTGGTGGTCCCATTAAGTTGAGAAGACAAGGGTTGGCGCTCAGGAGAACCAAGGAGTCTAGAGTGTGTGGGGAGAGTACTAGAGATGAGGGAGCTGCAAGAGAGAGCTGTTCATCTGTAGAGGGATCAACTCTAGTCTTTGGCTTTGGCTGAGTACTGATCTTCCCATGGATGAGAAAAAGTTACCCAAGTCTGGGGCAAGAATCACTGGACAGCAGTAGGCCAAAGAATTCCCAGAGATCCTCAAAGGCTAGAATAATTTGGCTTTCCTCTATCCAGAGTAGAAAGACCTTGTCACAGGTGGAGGACTTGGTTAGAGTCCTCAGAGATATTGCTGTATTAGTAAGGCTAAATTACCTCTAGACTGATTCTGAACCAAAGACTGTTCTAGATCTGTCCTAATGAAGTCTAAAAGTAAGACACCAAATGATACAGCTGACTCCAAGTAACTTAATGGTACACCAGAACAAAGTTCAATACAACTTAAAGGAATTTTAAAAAGCATAGCACTCAACAAAGTAAAATTCAAATTGTCTAGCATCCAATTAAAACTTAGGCATCCAAGGAGGCAAGAAAATATGGTCCATAACCAGGGGAAATTTAACCAATAGAAATGAAGCCAGATATAATAGTGATGGTGGAACTAGGAAAAAAGATTACTAAGATAGCTAGTATAAATATGTCTATTATATTCAAGAAAACAGGAAAACATGAACGTGATGGGGAGATAGAAAGATATTACAAAGGCTAGCATGGGATTTCTAGAGGTGAAAAACAAACTGGATGGGATTAAAAGCAAGTTAGACACTGCAGAAGAAAAAGATTAGTGAATTTGAAACAGAGGAAAAGTGATTAATTTAATTTGATCAAACTGTTAAAACTTCTGTTCTTCAAAAGCTATAGTTAAGAAAATTAAAAGGAAAGCCACAGACAAGGAGAAATATTTGTAAATTGCATATCCAGCAAAAGACTGGTATCCAGGTATATAAAGAACTTTCAAAACTCAAGATTAGGAAAACAAACAACCCAATTAAAAAAAAAAATGGTCCAAAGACTTGAAGAGATACCTCACCAAAGAAAGTATTCAAATGGCAAATAAACACACAAAAAGATGTTCAACATTATTTGCTGTTAAGGGAATGCAAATTAAAGCCACAGTGTGTCACCATTACACACCCATTAGAACAGCTAATATTTTTAAAAAGAATATTAATAATGCTGGCTAGGGTGTAAAGCAGTTGGTGAAAATGCAAAATGGTCCAATCACTTTGCAAAATAGTTTGGGAGTCTCTTATAAAGTTAAACGTATTTACCACATGAACCATTGATCCCATGCCTAAGTATATACCCCAGAGAAATGAGAATATATGTCCACACAAAGGCTTGTATTCAAATATTCATAGCAGTTTTGTATGCTATGAATAATAGCCCCAAATTGCAAAGACTCCAGGGAAGTCCAGTGGTTAGGTTTCTGTGCTTCCATTGTAGGGGGCACAGGTTTGATCCCTGATCAGGAAACTAAGATCCCATAAGCCATGCAGTGCATCCAAAAAAAGAATGAAAGAAAAACAGGAAAAAAAAAAAGACTCCAAATGTCAGTCAACTGGTAAATGAATAAACAAACTATGTTCCACTCATACAACTGAGTACTACTCACCAAAGGAAAGGTACAAACTATTGATACATGCAACAGCATGGATGAATCCCAAAACATTATGTTAAGGGAAAGAAGACAGACAAGAAAAGTCTGTATGATATATTCATATGACATTGTAGAAAAGTCAAAACTATAGTAACAGAGAGCAGATCAGTGGATGCCAGGAGTGTGGGCAGAAGACTGATCACCAAGAGCTACAGGGGAGTCTTTTGGGATATTGCAGGTGTTGTAAATCATGATTGAAGTGGTGGTTACATGACCATATGTTTGTCAATATCCATTCAATTGTACCCTTACAACTGGCTAATTTTAGTGCATGTACATTATATGTTGATTAAGCTGATTTTAAAAAATCAATAGGAGTCTCCTGATGTGATGCTCTGAGAAGGATACAATACCACCTATGAAGTTTTTCTAACAAAAAAAATTCAACTAGGATCTACTTGTGAATAAACTCTCAGACCAGCCAGACTGTGAGACATTCTGTAAGACAACTGGCCTGAAATCTTGAAAAACTGTCAGTATCATGAGAAACAAGAAAAGGAGGTGAAAGGACCACAATAACTAAATACAATGCATAATCCTTGATTGAATTCTATATTAGGAAAAATAAAACTATAAAGAAATGGAGAAATTGGGGAAATTTAAATATGGACAATTTATTCAATAATAGTAGTGTGTGAATGTTATTTCCTAAGTATTTTGTTTATGTAATAAGATGCTCTTGTTTTTAGAGATACATAGTGAAGATTTGGGGGTGAAGTTCAAGTGTCAAAATGATAGCATCTATCAAGTGGTTCAGGAAAACAAAACAAAAGAGAGGGAGGAGGGGATGGGAAGGGAGGGAGAACAGATAGAGTTAAAGGAAATATTAACAACTGGTAAAAAAAAATAAGTAGTGAATATACATGAAGAGTATATGGGTGTTCATTGTATTATTATTTTAATTTTTATTTAATTTTGAAATTTTTCAAAATTAAAAGTTGAGAAGTAAACGTGTTTTAAGACTTTAAGATTGCAAGTTTTAAATCAAGATTTTTTTTAAATGATGCATACTTAGTCATATGCTCTCACTAGAAATATTAATAAACTGACAAAAGTGTTTTTGTACCTTTAACAAACAAAAGTTTTCAATGTAAAAAAATTCAGTGGGAGAACACATGCGTTATTTAATATATCAATTAGAAAAACAGCTCTTGGGAAAATAAACCTATGTAGCCCCGCTGTGCTGTGCTGTGCTCAGTCATGTTCGACTCTCTGAGACCCCATGGACTGTAGCCCGCCAGGCTCCTTTGTCCTTGGGATTCCCCAGGCAAGAATACTGAAGTGGGTTGCCATTCACTTTTTTTTTTTCTTCTTTTTTTTTTTTCTAATTTTATTTTATTTTTAAACTTTACATAATTGTATTAGTTTTGCCAAATATCAGAATGAATCTGCCACAGGTATACATGTGTTCCCCATCCTGAACCCTCCTCCCTCCTCCCTCCCCATACCATCCCTCTGGGTCGTCCCAGTGCACTAGCCCCAAGCATCCAGTATCGTGCATTGAACCTGGACTGGCATCTCGTTTCATACATGATATTTTACATGTTTCAATGCCATTCTCCCAAATCTTCCCACCCTCTCCCTCTCCCACAGAGTCCATAAGACTGTTCTATACATCAGTGTCTCTTTTGCTGTCTTGTACACCGGGTTATTGTTACCATCTTTCTAAATTCCATATATATGCGTTAGTATACTGTATTTATGTTTTTCCTTCTGGCTTTCTTCACTCTGTATAATAGGCTCCAGTTTCATCCACCTCATTAGAACTGATTCAAATGTATTCTTTTTAATGGCTGAGTAGTACTCCATTGTGTATATGTACCACGGCTTTCTTATCCATTCATCTGCTGATGGGCATCTAGGTTGCTTCCATGTCCTGGCTATTAAAAACAGTGCTGCGATGAACATTGGAGTACATGTGTCTCTTTCCCTTCTGGTTTCCTCAGTGTGTATGCCCAGCAGTGGGGTTGCTGGATCATAAGGCAGTTCTATTTCCAGTTTTACACCAGTCAGAATGGCTGCGATCCAAAAGTCTACAAATAATAAATGCTGGAGAGGGTGTGGAGAAAAGGGAACCCTCTTACACTGTTGGTGGGAATGCAAACTAGTACAGCCACTATGGAGAACAGTGTGGAGATTCCTTAAAAAACTGGAAATAGAACTGCCATTCACTTCTCCAGGGGATCTTCCTGACCCAGGGATCGAACCTGCATCTCTTATATTGGCAGGCTGATTCTGTATCACTGAGCCACCAGGGAAGCCTACCTGAACATTAATTATAAGTGGATGAAAGTTCACTGTCAAAAATCAAACCATAAAAGTTGAACATTTATTAAGTATACTCTGAATGGAGAAGACTTTCCAAGTGTAAAAGAAATTAAAGGCAGAAGAAAATGATTAATAGATTTGATAATGCAGTTAAAACTTTGGAACATCGAAAATGTAACATTAGATAATAAATCTTTTTAACAGATACAAGAAATTATGGCTTATCAGATTTACCTCCTGTAAAAAGAATATTATACACATTTGGTAAGGAATATTCTAGGACTAATGAAAAATAAGCAGAGAACTCAGTCACAAAAAAGAAATAAAAATGGTTAATAAAACTAAAATTGTATTTCACCTTGAGTGGAATCAAAGAAATATAAATGAACTACTATAGTAAGATTCTATTAATATTTCTATGAAACCAAATGTTATAAAATTTTTAAAGTGGCAATTTCCCTATTGCTGAGGACAATGGGGAATCCATACTTACTCTCATTTCTGGTGGTACAATTTTTCTAAAAAGCAGTTGGAGAATATCTATTAATATTTAGAGCCTTAAAATATTCATGCTCTAGTAAGGCATCCTAAGGAAATAATCAGATACGCAGACCAAGATTTTTGCACTAAGTTAATTTTTGTAATATTATGTAAAATAGTGAGGATATGGAAATAGCAGAAATAGCCTGTGATTAGGGGCTGATTCGGAGAAGGCAATGGCACCCCACTCCAGTACTCCTGCCTGGAAAATCCCATGGAAGGCGGAGCCTGGTAGGCTGCAATCCATGGGGTCGCCGAGGGTCGGACACGACTGAGCGACTTCACTTTCACTTTTCACTTTCATGCATTGGAGAAGGAAATGGCAACCCACTCCAGTGTTCTTGCCTGGAGAATCTCAGGGATGGGGGAGCCTGGTGGGCTGCCGTCTATGGGGTCACAGAGAGTTGGACAGGACTGAAGTGACTTAGCAGTAGCAGCAGGGGTTGATTAAATCCATTTCAGTACATACAAGAAAACAATATGATGCAGCCATTAAGAAGTATTAGGAAACATTTTTAATAACATGAGGAATTACTTAAGATACAAATACTAGGAGAAAAAAATACTAAGAGAAAAAACAGAGTTCAAAATTTGTATAAAAAATTTTCAACCATTTAAAAATATGTGCTTAGAAGAGTTTGAAGGAAATAGTCTATAATGTTCACAGCAGTTATTTCTGGATAATAGGAATTAATTTATTAATTAATTTCTTTTTATTTTTATTATTTTTTATTTTTATTAATTAATTTTTCACTTTGCATTTTTATAAATTGATAATTTCTTCAGAATGTATGTTTGACCTATATTAGAAACATTGACAACCTTATTAATAAGAATGAGATATGGTCTTTTCTCTCAATTGTGGAAGGTAAGACTATACTTAAACAGGCAGCCCTGGGGCCAACTTGTCCAACTGTCGCACTCAGGATTTCCTTCTGTGATGCCGCTGCCCAGTGCTCCTTCATCTGCCACGCAACATTTCTAGGGCTGGGGATGGTGGGGCAGGCAGTGATATTTTCAGGCAACCCACTTACTGCATAGACAATTCTGATTGTTTGGAAGTTCCTCTTTATTGAGCTAAAATTATCATCTTCTACATGTATAGTGTCCCCTCACTATACACTATACTGGCCCCCGTGGGCCAGCTAAGGGTAAGTGGACTTCTCTTCACCCCAAATATCCAAATCCAACCACAGAGGTCTCCACCACAACTATTTTTCCTGTGTCTCAGTTTTCAGACCCTTCATGATCACAGACACCGTAACCACATTACTCAAAGCAGGGTCTGTGGCCCAACAGTATGGCCATCACTTGGGAGCTTGTAGGAAGTTAGACTCCTGAATGAAATCTGCATCTTAACAAGATCCTTAAATGGTTTGTGGGCACATTAGACTTTAAGAAGCACTGGCCTCAGGGAAGACACATTCTCATTTCTCAGCATTTCATTTAGTAGGTGCTCTCCAGACAGAAGAATATTCCAATATTATTGAGGTATACAAGGTGGTTATTAGTGCTTCTTTTTTTTCCCCCAAGAATAGTAACTATTAAAATTTTAATGCATTTAGTTCCAGGACTTTATATGCATAGTATTCATCACGGTTGAGAGAAACGACACATCTAATTTCATATTCTATTCTTTTTTAATTATTATTTTTTAACACCAAAAACATTTTGTATTGGAGTATAGTAAATAAACGATGTTGTGGTAGTTTTAGGTGAACAGTAAAGGGACTCAGCCATACATATACATGTATCCATTCTTCTGATATATCCATTCATCATGGAAACCAGTATTTATGGAACTTGTAGCTATATGCAAGCTACTGTTGTCAAGCACTGTTAAGTGGAAGACGGATGTGAAAAATGAAATCACCACAGAGGTCTGAGAGTTTCAGGCCCCAGTGGAAGAGTTGTCATGAGACATAAGTGATAAATGGATGATAAGATTATATGGACAATGATGGCTATTGAGACTAAGGAAGAGATCATCTGAGAACAGGGAGGTTCCAGAAAAGTCAGCTTGTAACTGGGCTTGTCACAATGAAATGCCCTAGTAGGGGCCGTGCTGTGCTCATCTCTGGATATAGGCATCTGGATTTGTGCTCTAGGGCAGGGTTTCTCCAATTTTGAGGAGTATCAGCCTCATTTGGAGGGCTTGTTAAGACACAAATTGCTGAGCTTTTGACATTGAGTTCTCATCCAGTGGAGCTGGAGCAAGGCCTGAGAATGTGCTGCTGGTCCAGGGAACCACACATTTGAGAACGACTAATTGAACTGTGGTGTTGGAGAAGACTCTTGAGAGTCCCTTGGACTGCAAGGAGATCAAACCAGTCAATCCTAAAGGAAATCAGTCCTGAATATTCATTAGAAGGACTGGTGCTGAAGCTGAAACTCCAATACTCTGGCCACCTGATGAGAAGAACTGACTCACTGGAAAAGACCAGGATGCTGGGAGAGATTGAAGACAGGAGAAAAACAGGATGACAGAGGATAAGATGGTTGGATGACATCTCTGACTCAATGGACATGAGTTTGAGTGAACTCCGGGAGTTGGTGATGGACAGAGAAGTTTTGCATTCTGCAGTCCATGGGATTGCAAAGAGTCGGACATGATTGAGTGACTGAACTGAACTGACCTGAATTTGGAGAAAATAGCACGGGTCTTGGAGCCAGTTTTGGTTCTGCTACTTAATTTGGCAAGTCACTTTTTCTTTTTGAGGTTTCTCTTCAAGGACTAGAGAATTATAATGACAATTTTACAAGTGTTTGGGACTAGTAGATGAAATAAAGGTCTATGAACGCACTTTAGTACACTGCCTGGTATATTGTAGGTATTAATACTACTAGTGTGACATAGTTTCCATTGCCTTCTCCAAAGTAATCTTAATTGACAGTGTGAATTGCAACATCTTTGGGAGCGAAGGAATAGTATTTTGGGTGTGATGGGCACCTGAGAGTGGGCATAGGCCCTGTTTGGAGAACCTAAGGGGTGAGCCTTCATACCATTGGCACAAATCAGCTAGTGTCCTTTGTGTGGCTGTTTCGGCCATTTATTTTTCTGATGACATTCATATTGCCTGTCAGTGGGTCAAAAGAAAGATACCTCAAGGCTTAGAGAGATTGGTGCCATTCCAGGTATACTGCCTAAAAGAATGATTTGAGAAATTGGAAACTGGAACTTAAATTTCACCAGAAAAAGATAAAAATTTATTTCCAATTTACTAGAACTGAAAAATTCTAAGATAACTTCCTTAGACTTATATTTAAAGAAATTCAAGCAAGCCTATATAGTTGGAAGAATGTGAAAGTGGACCTTTCTCCTTTCTCTAATAGGGATCTTCAAATGTCAACACCATGAACAAAATAATTTGACAACTGAACCTATTCATCCCCACAACTTCTTTGGGAAGTATGAGAATGCTTAAAACACTGAGGCATTTTTATTTGGGTGTATTTATTCACTTCAATTTTAGTTTTCATAGTAACAGGATGCATTAAGAAAAAGAAGACCTCCCTATGGGATCCCCAAATTTACATGAGAAATTGATGTAGTCTCCTCATGCCACCATTAGTTCTTGACTCTTTATGGGGACTCTGTGTCTTAGATTATAGATGATAGCTAATTAAGCACAAAGCAAACTTTTGAAGATTAAGACATAGAACAGGTGCATTTTGGTGGATATGGAGGAAAGACAGGATTGTTCTAAAGCAGAAGTCATCACCCAGTTGAGTTTGGAACACTTCGGGGTTATCTTCAGGACATCTGAAGGAAGGACATCAGGCAAAAGGACGAGACAGGAAAGGGGGAAAAGTTTTTCACTCTGTGGTCTCACTTGAGACTTGCCTGCAGCCTGTTCTTATTTCTTTACCCTTTCAATAGCTGAATTTTAACAGAGAAAACATGTCACCTCCCAGATAATGTGTCTTTATTGGCTCCACTGTTTGTCTTCTGGATCATATTTAAACTGCCAGTTTCTAGAGCAGCCAGGATCCCTTCACTCCAGTGGCGCACTGTATAAATAGCCATCATGGGCAATTAGTGTCTCTGATTTTCTTCTTTCTAAATAATGTGGTTAAATGATGTTTAATATATTTCAGTTTTTCTCTCCCCAAATCACGTCAAGTAAATTATGTTTTCTTATGCCTTGCAAAGTTCATGCATATATCACTTCAACTGTGATTAAAAAGGATGAAGGGATTAAAAAATAGGATATGAACCAGTCACTCACTAACATTTCATGAGCTTGAGACTGTTTTTTTCAGAAGATTTCCTTAGGAAAAAAATTTCTATGTTTTTTATTTTTCTTTTTAGAGGAGACTTTTTTTTTTTAATATAGTAAATATTAAGTATCTAAGTACTATTAAATGGGAATTTTTGATTGTTTATTGTCCTTGTCTTTCTTGCCCACCCCTACATATCAATGTTACACACCCTTGTTGTCCCAAATCACTTTAAGCCATCATAACTGCACTCCTAGAACCCTGACAGCAGATCAAGAAGTCTGTCTGAAAATCAAGGGAGAGAATATTCTCGACTTGTTGAGCTCTCACGAAATTAACAATTTCTGAGGCTCAGTACCTGAGGCAAAGACTGACTGAGAAGGAGAGGGTTCTAATAGCACTTGGGAGGGGGCAGCATGTCACCTAAGTGCCAGGGTAGGAGGTCAGAGTAATCACATCCATGAGTGCTGTGCAAGCTCTTCTCTAAGAGTTGCCATTTGGGCAATAGGATAATGTAATTCTACTACTTCCTCTTGCATTTCATAGTATTTCACAATCACTGCACAGCAGGTGGCCACCACTGACCTAAAGTCAAATGGCTCAAAATTTGTCCCAAAGGATGTCTTCAAAAGACTGCCTGTGTAGGGAGCCCAGCCTGGTGCTCCGTGATGACCTAGAGGGGTGGGTTTGAGGGGAGAGGGAAGGGAGGTTCAAGAAGTAGGTAATAGAGGTATAATTATGGCTGATTTGTGTTGTTGTTGGACAGAAACCAACACAGCACTGTAAAACAATATTCCTCCAATTGAAAAAAAAAAAAAAAAGACTGCCTGCAAACAGTCCTCAGCTGCTTTGTCAGCACCCCACGCCACCACCCTACCCTGCAGAGTGGCCCTCGTGGTTCTCCTGTTTCTGTTCATCACTTGCCCTGGGCTCTTTAACTTCATCTGGTCACACCGACTTGAGTGCACTGAGCTGAGGAACACGCAGCCGGCTGCCCACCCAAGCCCTAAAAAATCAGTTCTGCTGCTAAGTCATTTCAGTCGTGTCCAACTCTGTGCGACCCCATAGACGGCAGCCCACCAGGCTCCCCCGTCCCTGGGATTCTCCAGGCAAGAACACTGGAGTGGGTTGCCGTTTCCTTCTCCAATTCATGAAAGTGAAAAGTTAAAGTGAATCAGTTCAGCCCCATCCAAAATTCTATCAGAGAGCCAGAGCAGGAGAAGACAGGCATGGATGTTTCTGCACAGGAGAGGTGTGAAAGAGCTGGATGTGAAGAGGACTTGTAGAGTAGATGCTGATAGTGGCTCATCAAAGAGCCCTCAGAACTCAACATTCGTATGTACTTTGACCTGATGGCTTCCTGCTTCAAGTGCCTAGGGCTCTGCCTGAGTTCTTTCTCTGGCCTCCACAGCGAGCTAGACTTGTACAGGGGCACACCAGAAGTGATGATTAGTTAATGTGGACACACTGGAAGTGACGGGCAATTAATGGGTCTAGAGGTAGCTCTTAACCAAAGGCTGGCAGAAATTGGTGGATAATTCCCCAGGTCCTTCAGCTCTTGGGCAGGATAACTCTGAGGTGTTCTCTGTGCTGTCCTCCAGAGGCTCCCAGTGAGACTGAGCCCCAGTTATCTATAGCAGTAATCTTCTTTTTAACTAACTGTATTAGTTTCCTTTGTTCTCGTCTTAATTAATGCCTTATATACTATTGCTTCCTGACATTACCCTTCAAATCCTTATCTTTAGGTTTGCTTCTGAACCCAGGCTAAAAGCTAAAACATGGTATGTGTGAGGTTGTGACTGCACACATCAGCTGGGAACATGTTGAAAGTGAGAGTGTTAGTCGCTCATTTGTGTCTGACTCTTGCAACCCCATGGACTGGGGCCTGCCAGATTCCTCTGCCCATGGAACTCTCCAGGCAAGAATACTGGAGTGGGTTGCCATTCATTTCTCCAGGGGATCTTCCCGACCCAGGAATCAAACCTGAATCTTCCATACTACAGACAGATTCTTTACTGTCTGAGCCACCAGGGAAGCCCAGGACCACGTTGGGGAGGTCCTCAATGTCATGTTGAGGTGAGATGTTACTCCATGGTGACTGAATGGTGAGTACTTGATTAGACTCCTATGCTAGAGGATCATTCTGAAAACAGGGAGAAGAATGGATTAGAGCACTGCTCCTCAAAGTATAGTCCTTGGACCATGAATATAAGAATCATCTGGAAACTTAATAATGCAAATTCTTGTCTCCACCTCAGACCTGCTGAATCAGACAATCTGGGGGTGAGGCCCCAAAACCTGTGCTTTAATAATCACCTGCCCCCAGGTAAATCTGATGCCCCTAAAATTTGAGAACAACTGGATTAGAGAATGCAGGAGAAGCTAGCAGCATGAAGATCATTTATTAGGCTCTAGGCCTGAACTATAAGTTTTGATTCCCTTCTCCCCATTCTTTTTGCCTTGGACTTTGTTCGGCATTCAGAATGTGCTTAATAAATAATTTGGCCTGATGTCTCCAATCCCATTATTAAATAAGTGGGAGTGGCAATGAGAGGGGCAGGGATGGAGAGAGGTCATGTAATTCATATGAGGTTCAGCCACCACTGACCACATGGCATTTCCAGCATTATGTCTTTCTTGGTTCCAGCAGCTACTCCCTCCTCAGAAATCAAGATCCCATGACTTCTGTGTATGGAATCTGAGAAGTATTGTAAATCCAAGTAAGAGATTCCCATAAACTGGGCAATAAAAGCTTTTTAACAGAAATTACTTCCTGAAAAAGGGAACATTGTGTGTGGACAATGGGGAGGGATAGAGTCTGGGAAGATGAACGGGAGGTTTCCTGAATAAGTGGCCCTGAAATTCCAAATTAGTTTGTGTTAGTTTGAGTCATAATCCATATTATTATTATTATTATCTGTTATTGCTTGAAAACATTTTCTTTTTTATTTTCCTAGTCAGCTTGACCAAGGTCTTTATAAGTCATGAGTTTCAAAACCCCATAATTATGCCCTGCAACCTTGTCTGATGGCATCCTAGACCTTCAGTGCCTGCTTATGAAGCTGTGGGAACTCAAAGTCCCCCAATAGTCCCCAGGGCTGGGGTGGGTGAGGGAGACGTGGTTGGCAACAGCCCATCCTGCTGGGGTACCAGCTCCCAGAACAACAAGGCCTTTGACTGAAGCCTTCACTGGAAACTGGATGACATTCTTTGGGCCAAAAGGAGCAATTGGAAAGGTAGTTTTGTGGGTTGGAGTCTAAGCCAGAGTTGAAACAAGGCTATAGCAAGGCTGAAAGAAACCTGGCAGAGGAGGAAAAGGCCCTCCCTGTGCCAGGAACTGCATAAACCCAAGACCAATCAAACAGAACCAGCGTGTGGGGAAATACTTCTGACTGGCAAAGATGGCTCCACTGTCTAGTGATTTACTGTAAGTGGTGACGGCCAACGTCCTGCTTGGTGGAGTGTGGCCTGTTGAAGGAGAGCCTGGCTGGAAGGATTGCTGTGTTATTTCTCCTTGACCTGGAAAAAAAGTATGCCTTTTCAAGAGGAACTAAACAGGGGGAATCTTTTGTGATTATAAAACCTTAAAAGGGCATTGTATGTTCTTTGTAACCAGACAGATTGAGTTACTGCTTGACCTATTTTGCATAAAATTAATGAAAATAAAGGTGTACGTGGACAAGAATTTACTAGGCATATGCATACTTTTTCATAAACAATGAAAAATAATTAGCTCACAAAGAGCAGGCTATGGTTCGCTCCACCAAGGGGTTTTTCAGGGTTGCTTTGTAAATTAAATACAAAGCTGTTGTAGAATGAGTAAATACAAAATCCATATCAGATAGAAAGACTAATGGGCCCAGTGTTGGCTCTGGGCTGGAAAGAACAAATCCACAGTGCCAACTTGGCCCTTTTAAAGCTCCCATAGCAGAAGGGCCACTGGTCGTGACCATTTATCTCCACTGAGTCCTTGGCTTTTGCAGCATTGTTTCTGGTTGTCATAACAACCAGCTGTGGACCAATCCATCTGGATACTGAGTGGACTACTCAATTCAGTCATTAAAAACTAACTCATATTTTAACTATTTGAATGAGTTTCATGATGGATATGGCTGCCATTGGCATGATTGCTTAGTTATCAACAGGACGGGGTGGTCAAAGAACCACCAATCCAACTTGTTTTTTTCCAGAACCAAGGCCTAGAGGTGGGGAAGTAACACCCAAATCACCCGGCTAGTATAAGGTAGAAACAGAATGAAACTCCCAAGCCAGAGTTCCCCACATCTTTCTACCATCTGGTCAACCCAAAGCACCTATTATTTATTCACAGAAATAAAACAAAGCTATTTTTTTTAATCTGCTTTTTTTTCCAACAGAAGTTAATCCCCCAAAGACACATATTAATTAAGGTAGCATAAGAAAAATTGCAGCAGTAACTATAAAAATGATGGAAGATAAATATTGGCATTCTTTGCAGCTTAATTTATTATGGCTTATAAAGAGTTGCAAGGGCTCATCTTGCTTCTTTGAAACATGGTGCATTTTTGCAATACCCCTCAGTTATAAATTAATATAGGCCATTAGGGATGAGACTAATGGTGGATAAAGACTATCTCATGGGGAATATACAACACCTGAGAAAATGAATAGCTATGGTGTATGGACCCCCAAACAATCCTACAAATGACACAACTTGTCACAAAGCTAGTCCCCATAGAGGCATATTAATTTCTAATAAATAAACCCAGCCACTTAAAAATTTTGCTTTCCTCTATAAGCACGTTCCCATGTTGCTTTATCCAGAGGAGTTTTGATATAGGTGTCAAGGAACTATATAGGCCCATCTTTAGCCAACCTGGGTGAATGCTCTGTCCTGACATTTGGCTCCTCCCTCTTGGAAAGTCTGAATTCCCAGCTGAGATTATGTGCTGATGAGAAGGAAAGCTAACATATTTGCAGGCTGGTTACCCATGATGAATATACCTCAAAGATTCCCTTTCAGAAATAAAAGAAGGCATCAGAATCCTTCTAATTCTCAGTGCAACAAGGTAAAATCCAGGGAGCTTTCTGAGAAATAAGGATTAGTTGAAACAACATTATCAGTGCTTTTCCTCTTCCTACAGTCATACAAGATTGCTGAGAGAGGCTTGAGGGAGCTTCAGTTCAGTTCAGTTCAGTTGCTCAGTTGGATCCGACTCTTTGCAAGCCCATGGATTGCAGCACACCAGGCCTCCCTGTCCATCACCAACTCCCGGAGTTCACTCACACTCATGTACATTGAGTCAGTGATGCCATACAACCATCTCATCCTCTGTCGTCCCCTTCTCCTCCTGCCTTCAATCTTGCCCAGCATCAAGGTCTTTTCAAATGAGTCAGCTCTTCGCATGAGGTGGCCAAAGTATTGGAGTTTCAGCTTCAACATCAGTCCTTCCAATGAACATTCAGGACTGATTTCCTTTAGGATGGACTGGTTGAATCTCCTTGCAGTCCAAGGGACTCTCAAGAGTCTTCTCCAACACCACAGTTCAAGAGCATCAGTTCTTCAGTGCTCAGCTTTCTTCACAGTCCAACTCTCACATCCATACATCACTACTGGAGAAACCATAGCTTTGACTAGATGGACATTTGTTGGCAAAGTAATGTCTCTGCTTTTTAACATGCTGTCTAGGTTGGTCATAGCTTTTCTTCCAAGGAGTAAGAGTCTTTTAATTTCATGGCTGCAGTCACCATCTGCAGTGATTTTGGAGCCCAGAAAAATAAAGTCTGACACTGTTTCCACTGTTTCTCCATCTATTTGCTATGAAGTAATGGGACTGGATGCCATGATCTTAGTTTTCTGAATGTTGAGTTTTAAGCCAACTTTTTCACTCTCTTTCACTTCCATCAAGAGGCTCTTTAATTCTTCTTCACTTTCTGCCATAAGGGTGGTGCCATCTGCATATCTGAGGTTATTGATATTTCTCCCGGCAATCTTGATTCCAGCTTGTACTTCATCCAGCCCAGCTTTTCTCATGATGTACTCTGCATATAAATTAAATAAGCAGGGTGACAATATACAGTGTTGACGTACTCCTTTTCCTATTTGGAACCAGTCTGTTGTT
The DNA here is from genome assembly GCF_002263795.3 of Bos taurus. Classification (NCBI taxonomy): domain Eukaryota; kingdom Metazoa; phylum Chordata; class Mammalia; order Artiodactyla; family Bovidae; genus Bos; species Bos taurus. Next base: position 99,519,630 of record NC_037357.1, read on the forward strand.
CCATGTCCAGTTCTAACTTTTGCTTCCTGACCTGCATACAGATTTCTTAGCAATTGAGATAAAAGACACACCTTACGCCCGTAAAGATTTCAAGTCAGAAATGTAGTCACTTTGAAATTGAAACACCAAGGCCAAATCTTAGACTTAAAATGGCTTTATGGACTCAGAAATGTAAGCCTATCCCATGTCTGAGGACTGAACATTCGTACTTTTTTCCTGCAGACTGAGTCAGTCTCTGGGTAAGCCATATTTGGATGAGATGCTGACTTCAAAGCCTCCATCCCCACTCCCATCTCCACCACCAGTGTGGCTTCTCTCTTTTTTAGTACTTTTGTTAAAGAGATTTAAATGTCCATTCCTGCCTTTCTGAACCCAGGAAAATAAATGTAACCTCGCTTTATTTGAATAACAACAATCATAGTATCCCACAATAACTTAACACATAAGGATAAGCATGCGCCTGATGTTAGGGATTTTGATTTATTGTGGCTGCCTTGGGCTCCCAAGTAATGTGTGTGCGTACATGGCCAGAGAGAAGCACTAAATGACTGTAGGTGGATGTGTCCTTGGATAACGCTGTTGTACCAGCTATAGGCAGCTGTGCTGATCATACCAGGTGATCAGCTGAGCTGCCTGAAGTCTCTTGCCTGTGAAGGGAACTGTCATTTGGAATACCTTCCATTGAATGGAAGGTTAATTTGATTTTTCTCACTTTATTTCACTAAGGGAACAATTGATCAGGTAATCAGCTAGTGATGAATCATAGTAATGGCCAATGTACCCAAGCTTGGTTCCAATCTAGAGATGAAGCTGATGGAGGATAGAAACAAAGCACACAGCTGATTTGCATGACTCCTCCAGTTCCATTCTTCTTTCTCAAGATTGTTTTAGTTATTTGGGGTCTTTTGTGTTTCCATATAAATTTTAAAGTTATTTGCTCTACTTCTATGAAAAATGGCCTTAGTGTTTTAAAAAGAATTGTGCTGATTTTGTTCTACCTAGCATCTCACTTAATTCTACCCACAACTACTGGAATTATCCAAAGGCAAATTCTCAGTCTTTCTATTACTTATTGGCAATAACTGACCCAATGGATCACCTCCTCCTCCTTGAAACACTGTTATTAGCATCCAGAACACTTGCTTCTCTGAGTTCACCTTTTATCTCTGGTCTTCTCCTTCTTCCTCATTTACCTGACTTCTAATTGTTGTAGTGCCCCAGGCCTCAGTTCTTGCACCCTTTCTCTCTTTTGTATCTAAACCCACTGCTTTGGTGATCTCATTTAATCTGAATAATTGTTTTAATATCATAGCTATCCAATCTAAATGGTTGAAATATCATAAATATCATGCATTCACACATGCATAAAATTCCCAGAACTTCTAAGGCCAACCAAGATAGAGTAAGCTTGAGATTCCTTTTTTTCCCCTCTTGTTTCTCTAGACTTGATTTGAGGGTGGCCTGGAGATCTGAGTCACAGAATTTTAAAGCAGGGATGGACATCCAAAACTAATACAATTATGTAAAGTTTAAAAATAAAATTTAAAAAAATATATATATTAAAAAAAAAAGAAAAAAAAAGTGATTGAAAGTAAAAGGAAAAAAAAAAAACAAAGCTCCAATAAAAATCCCACTCTTTCTGGCCAGAGGATGAGAGCCAAGAGTACAGGTGGGTGGGGAGAGAATCCTAATTTTTTTCTTTTTCTCTCTCTTGGCTTTGTCTTTGAGGCAGCCCCAGTTGCAGATCTGCACTGCTATGGGGACAGTGTTCGTGGTAGTGAAGACACTTGAATTTTGTCTCTCTAACTAGTGGAACTGGAAAAAGGAATCCTTGCATGTGAAGAGTGTTGGAGGAAGCCCCATTATTATTATTATTTTTCTTGCTGTTTCACCCTCAAGGTGGCTCCAATGACCCAGAACTGTAGGACAGTGTAGTAGGGGGAGCGAGGGCTAAAAGTCTGAGAAAAGTCCATTTTTTCTGACCAAAAGAATTGGAAAAGGGGATCTCGGAAGTCAGAGAATGTGGAGAAAATCCCAGAGAGCAAAGAATTGGAAAAGGGACTCCCTCTACTACTGTGTATGAACTAACACAAGTCCTGAGCTTACCCCCAAGCTGTGCATGAGCAGGCAGACTCAAAAGAAGCAGAGTAAAATCTCTGAGAACTGAACTATGATACAAACCACTCCTAAGTCCCAAACATAGTCCTGAGTGTCCCCTGCATGTGCGTTAAGTCGCTTCAGTCATGCCCGACTCTGTGCAACCCCATGGACTGTAGACCACCAGGCTCCTCTGTCCAAGGGCTTTTCCAGGGAAGAATACTGGAGTAAGTTGCCATGCCCTCCTCCAGGGGATCTTCCTGACCCAGGGCCTGAACCCCGAGTCTGGTATGTCTCCTGCATTGGCAGGCAGATTATTTACCACTGGTGCCACCTGGGAAGCCACGAGTGTCACCTATATTGGGGCAATAAAAACAATGGCATTGAATCCTGAAATGATATTTGAACCACTGCCCACAGAAAGTAGGACAAAACTTATGGTCTTAACCTGTGTTTATTTCCTTCGAAAAGAGCAATAAAATCTATTGACATTCCATTCTCAAGAGGATTTTAACAGGACCCAGTCTCAAAACATGTCCAGGAAGAGATATAAAATTATTTAACATACAAAGAACCAGAAAAATCTAACCAATTCTCAAGAGAAAAAACAATAAACAGAGGCCAACATGATGGTCCAGATGTTTGAATTAGCAAAGACTTTCAAGCAGCTATCATAACATGTTCCATGAAGTAAGGGTGAACATTCTTGTAATGAATGGAAAGATACAAACTCTCAAGATGAAAATAGAAACTATTAAGAAAAAAACCGAACTGAAATGTTAGGATTGAAAAATATGGCATCTTAAAATTTTTTTTAAATTGCTGGATAACTTCAATAGCAGAATGGAGATGATAGAGAAAAAAATGAATGAACTTAAAAACAGGTAATTAGAAATGATCCTATCTGGAGATGTTAAAGAAGATTAAAATTAATAAGGAAAGTAGAGATTCAACAAATGGTACTGGAACAATTGGGCACTCAATATGCAAAAAAAATGTACCTTGACTATATCTCAAGACTTACAAAAATAAAAATGTTTCATAGACCTAAATAAAAAGCATAAATATGTAAGACTTTTAAAAGAAGATAAAGGAGTATATCTTTGTGACTGTGTTTAGGCAGTGAGTTTTTGAGTATGAAACCAAAATCATGATCTGTAAAAGAAAAAAAATGATAAACTGGGCTTCATCAAAATTTAAAACTTTTGCTCTTCCAAAAACACTTTTAAAAGAATAAAAAGACAAACTACAGACTTGGAAAATATATTTCCAAATCACACATATGACAAAAAACATATAAGCAGACTATATAAAGAACTGTCCATACTAAACAGTGTATAAACAAATAACCCAATTAAAAAACGGGCACAGACTTTAATGGACACCTTACCAAAGAAGAAATTTGTATGGAAAATAAGCACATGAAAAAACACTCAATTTCATTATTCATTAGGGAAAGGCAAATGAAAGCCACAATGGGATACTATTATATATCTATTAGATTTGTTAAGAAGTACATTAAAAAATAATTTAAAATCTGATATTCCTGCAGGAAACACAAAATGGTAACCACTTTGGAAAACAGTAGGCAGTTTAGAAAACATATACTCACTGGATGACCCAACAATCCTACTCCTCATTGTATATTTTAGAAATCTGAAAACTTTTGTTTATAAAAATGCCATGAATATTTATACCAGCTTTATCATAATTGCTAGTAAGGGGAGACAACCTAGATGTCCTGCTGTCAAACAGGTCCTGCTGTGAACAAACAATGGTACATCCATATAATGAAATACTCAGTCAGTTCAGTTCACTCAGTCGTGTCCGACTCTTTGCGACCCCATGAATCGCAGCATGCCAGGCCCCCCTGTCCATCACCAACTCCCGGAGTTTACTCAAGCTCATGTCCATTGAGTCAGTTAGGCCATCCAGCCATCTCATCCTCTGTCATCCCCTTCTCCTCCTGCCCTCAATCCCTCCCAGAATGAGGGTCTTTTCAAATGAGTCAACTCTTCGCATGAGGTGGCCAAAGTATTGAAGTTTCAGCTTTAACATCAGTCCTTCCAACGAACACACAGGACTGATCTCCTTTAGAATGGACTGGTTGGATCTCCTTGCAGTCCAAGGGACTCTCAAGAGTCTTCTCCAACACCACAGTTGAAAAGCATCAATTCTTCAGCACTCAACTTTTTTCACAGTCCAACTCTCACATCCATATGTGACCACTGGAAAAACCATAGCCTTGACTAGACGGACCTTTGTTGGCAAAGTAATGTCTCTGCTTTTGAATATGCTATCTAGGTTGGTCATAACTTTCCTTCCAAGGAGTAAGCCTCTTTTAATTCCATGGCTGCAATCACCATCTGCAGTGATTTTGGAGCCCAAAAAATAGTCAGCCACTGTTTCCACTGTTTCTCCATCTATTTCCCATGAAGTGATGGGACCAGATGCCATGATCTTCGTTTTCTGAATGTTGAGCTTTAAGCCAACTTTTTCACTCTCCTCTTTCACTTTTATCAAGAGGCTTTTGAGTTCCTCTTCACTTTCTGCGATAAGGGTGGTGTCATCTGCATATCTGAGGTTATTGATATTTCTCCCAGCAATCTTGATTCCAGCTTGTGCTTCTTCCAGCCCAGCATTTCTCATGATGTACTCTGCATATAAGTTAAATAAGCAGGGTGACAATATACAGCCTTGACAATATACTCCTTTTCCTATTTTGAACAAGTACTCAGCAATAAAAAGCAAAGGGTTATTAATAAACCTGACATGGATAAATCTCAAATAAATTGTGCTGAACAAAAAATATCAGATTCAAAATGCTACATACCTTTTGATTTCATTTATATAACATTCTGGAAAATGTAACACTTAGGGATGGAGAATAGATGAATTGTCACCAAGGGCTAAGGATGAAGGGTAAGTTTGAGAACAAAGGGGTTACTTGGGGGATTTTTTTAGGATGATGGAACAGTTCTGTATTTTAACTGTGGCGGTAGTTATATGACTGTGCAGTTTTCAAAGCTCATAAAACTGTACAAACAGGAAGAAGGAATTTTTCTGTAAGTTAAACATTCTTCCATATGTATATCTCCAGATCAGAAATGTCCCCTTCAGTCATATATCTATCTGATATCTGCACTTGGATGTTTAACAAACATCTTAAATCTAACGTACCCTAAAGCAAACTCTTGATCTTTTCCCCAAAACCTGTTCCATCTACAGCCTTCCCTGACTTAGCTGATGGCAATTCCATTCTTCTAGTTGCTCGGGCCAAAATGCTTGGAGCCATTCTTGACCCCACTCTTTATCTTATATCCCATATTCAATCTATCATAAATCCACTTGTCTCTATGCCTCAAAAATATATTCAGAATTTTATTTCTTCCACTCCTATCAACCTAGTCCAAGTCATATGGTTTTGCAGTGACATTATCACCAGACTCGCTGTTTGTGTTGAAAACAGAGTTGCCTTTTCCAGAAGAGACTTGCTGTCCCTCTGTGGGGAGAGGTATCAGCAGAGAACCTTCAGCTGTTAACTCCTTCAGAGTCCGCTTCAGCTGCAAAGTCAAGACACAAGCCTCCTTGCTCTTTCCCAAGCAGATAGGCAAAAGATCTGCCTCAGAGCCTTTGTATCTGCTGTTCTCTTGCTTAACCACTTCTTAGATAACCTCTTTATTAATCTCCTAAGGGTGCTCCTAAGGAGAAAGGGGCAGCAGAGGATACAATGGTTATATAGCATCACTGACTCACTGGACATGAATCTGAGCCACCTCTGGGAGGTAGTGAAGGACAGAGGAGCCTGGTGTGCTACAGTGCATAGGGTCACAAAGAGTTCAGCATGACTTAGTGACTGAACAACAACAAAGGGTGCCGTGCAAAACACAAGCTTGATGGCTTAAAACGAAAGAAATTGATTCTCTCACAGTTCTGGGGGCCATAGTCCCTCTGAAGGCTCTAGGAGAGAATCCTTCCTTGCCTCTTCCAGCTTCTGGTGGTGCCAGGTGTTTCTTAACTTATGACCACATCACTCTCTGCCTCAATCTTCGCATGGCTTCTTTGTGTCTGTCTTCTCCTCTTCTCTCTTATAAGGATGCTTGCCATTAGGGCCCACCCAGATAATCCAGGGTGATCTCATCTCAAGAACTTTAACTTAATCACATCTGCAAAGACCGTTTTTCCAAACAAAGCCACATTCATAGGTTCTTGGATCACAACATGGACATGACCTTTTGGGGGCCACCATTCAACCCACCACACCTTCTTAGCTCACTCCTTCACTTTCTTCAAATATTTCATTGGAAGATGCCATCTCAGGGTGCAATCCTCCTCCATCCTACTTAAAGTGGAAACTTTCCTACCTCTATCCACTTCCCTCCTTAATTTAACTCCAAAGCATTTATCACCATCTGGTGTGCTGTATATTTTCCTTTTTTATTCTTTATTATTATAATAAAGCTGATTCTCCCATTAGAATTGGCAGGGCTTTTAAAAAATCTATTGTATTTACTGCTGTATCCTCATTCCCTAGAACAGAGGTCCCCAGCCTTTTTTTTTTTTTTTGGTACTAAAGACTTCCACCAAAATTGTGGAAGACAATTTTCCCACTGTCAGAGTCAGGGAAGGTTTGGGGATGATTCTCATAAGGAGCACACAACCTAGGTCTGTCACATGTGCAGTTCACAGTAGGGTTCACTCCTGTGACAATCTGATGCCACCACTGATCTGACAGTTGGTGGAGCTCAGGCGGTAATGAGAGTGATGAGGAGCAGCTATAAATACAGATGAAGACTTGCTTGCTCACCTGCCACTCACCTCCTGCTATGCGGCCTAGTTCCTGACAGGCCATAGAGTCGTACCAGTTCATGGCCCTTGGGATGGGGACCCCCTACCCTAGAGCAATGCCTGGTGCAGTAATAGTGTTGAATGAATAATTAGCCCTATTTTACAAATGCTTAAGCAGGCAGAGAGAGGTCAAGTAATTTGCTCCAGTGTGGTGTTTCAAAGCAGATTTCTCATACCAAACCCTCTGCCTCTAATGAGATGACAAATCATCAGGACCAGGACAATTTCCTAGTGTGGCAATGGCCTCCAGGGACATCTATTGTCTCAGGGTTGAGGAAATATTGAATTGACTTCTTACCCTTGGAGTATCTGGGACACATGGGGTACTTCCTACATCTGAAGTTCTTCTCTGCTCTCAGTTTCTCTCGGTAGCATTCCCTGTTAAAGACATTTCCTTTTATCTAACCTAACTCTTTCATGCTGCAGTGGAGGTTCATTTCTTCTTCAGCCTTGAGTCACAAGAGAGAGCAGCCATTCTTTCCAGTCCTCTTGCATTTGGAGATTATTATCAAGTTGCCCTGTGGGCATTGCTTGTCCAGACAAAACACGCCAGACAAGTTCCTTTAGCTTTTTCCAGAAATCTCATTTTATTGTTTCCCACCATCTCCCTTCTCCCCTTCCCTGCAATGGGTTTCTGATAAAATGCAGGATGAGATTTTTGGCTTGTAGCATGCACTGCCCTTAGGTGATGTTCTATAAATAATGAATGGAACAGAACAACATTTTCAAAAATGCATGTTTTGGCACAAATTCAATTAGTGGTGTTGGCACTTGCTAACTTAGCAAATAAATGCATTTTCCCTGGCAACCAATGCCAGACTCCAGCTCTTAATGCTTATTTTCTGGGAGTCCTATTTACAAAGTATATTTTCATAAATAGCAGAGAATGCTCAAAGGAAGAGGGGACAAGCAAATAATTGTTTCACTCAATTCCCAGGTAGGGATAGACTGAGGTGGGAATGACTCTGTCCCTCCAGGATGGACAGACAACCTAGAGCTTTCCATACTGGGTCACACTGATTTGTAAAGCTCCAGAGGCCAAAGGCATTTGCTCATTCCATCATGCAAGCTGCTCTGGAAATCAAGGCCAGATAAAATTCAAGCCGATGTTTAGATGGACATTATTCTGTGCTCCGTCAGCCAGATTCTCAGCCTATGAAGCCTTGTGGCCATGTGCGTGGAGCCTCATCTCAGGCTAGTTGATGGGAATTACTACAATAAGTGAAGCTGAAGCCAAATTCTCAACCAATATAACTCTGTGAATTCCCATAGAATTACATCAGTTGAGAATCTGGCCTATGTGTACATGTATGTATATAACTCACATTACTTTATGAGGTCAATCATAAAGATGACCATAAAAGTAGAGATGACCATAAAGGTCTCTTCATTACATTACTATTTTTTTGGAGGGGTCATGATCTTAGACTGAGATTCCATAGTGGAATAAAAGGGAAATTATATGGGTGTCTGTGTATATGTGTATATACATGTGTCTATATGTATATATGCGTGTGTATACATATATATACACGCATTTATATATACTCTGTATATGTATATACATACATACACGCATATGTACATATATATGTATATATATGCTAGATTCTGTACAAGAACAAGAAAACTCCGTGTTATTCAAATCCACTGGGGACAGTTGTGACTTTGTTGTATTTTATTTCCTTTTGTTTATGTCTTTCCAGGGAGTTTTATTTTCCTCCATTTTTTGTTTGATTGAGGTACGATAAGCCTGGTTTGAGATAGTTCTAATCAACCCTGGACAGCTGAATTCTTTAAATTGTTCAGAAAGCACTTAATATTTTCATTCAGGAAGTTCCAAACACTAGAGCAATTAGAGTTGGCTGTTGGTGCCTCCCCCAATGCAGGTGGCTTTTATCTTTATTATGGATTGTTCAGTAAAACATTTGGGTCACTTGAGTTTATTTTCAATGTAAGATTTAAACCTGTAAAAAAATAAATCCCATATGTGTAAGAGGGAATAACAGCAGAAAAGGAGACATGGAAATTTTCACCTTCTCCCTCCAGCCATTGGTTCAGGGCCAGCCCATGTCTGCATTGGCAAAACATATCAGCCTTAAAATGAATGCCATGTCTTGTGATGTGTAAAAAAAGGTTGGTGGTCTTGGTATGGTGGGTCTATGTGGGTAACTGCCTATATCACTGGCCAGAGCCCAACAGAGCTGACTCAAGGGCACAGAAATTGAAGAGTAGTTGGACTCAGTGGAAAGTGGCTCCCATGTTCCTGGGTCAAAGGTGATGTGAAGCTCTCTTAGACAATCTTTGATGGCTTTTCACTGCCTCCTCTCTTCTGACTGTATAGCTGGGTCTTCTTCCCAGGGATGTGGGTGGTGTGTGTTCTCTGTGGCTTCAGGCTTCTCTGACATTTCAAAGACAATCAGTTCAGCCAATTACTAAGTAGATTTTACATTTGCTGGACCCTGTGTTGGGCTCTAATCTGAAATTAAAAGTCCAAGCCAAGGAGCTCAAAGCCTGGCAGGAAGCAAAGAAGCCAAGACCATACCCAGCTCTTGGCATCCTGGAGTTGGGCAGCAATGAAATACAGTGAACTATGGCTTGCAGGGCAGAGAATGATGCTGAAAACTTGGCTTTTGTGCACTGGTACCAAATCGAATATCAGAGAGAGTTTTGGGTAAAGTAGAATAGAGTAACTCTATTGCTTTGCCTGGCAAAGGGGCCACAGTAGGCTCATGCCCTTCAAAACTGTGTGTCCCTGGGACTTCCCTGGTGGTCCAGTGTTTAGAACTCCGCACTTCCACTGCAGGAGGCCTGGGTTCAATCCCTGGTCTGGGAACTAAGATCTGGCAAGCTACCCTTGTCGCTTTCTCTAAACCTGTGTGTCCTTTCCTGGGGGCATTTGGTGAGGAATTTTATAGCAATGGTTCAAGGGAAGAATTGCTGATAAGGAGCAAGATGTATTCAGGGCTCCCACTCCTTTAATCAGGTCTTAAGGCAATCTCCAACCTTGATAGTATATTCAAAAGCAGAGACATTACTTTGCCAACAAAGGTCCATCTAGTCAAGGCTATGGTTTTTCCAGTGGTCATGTATGAATGTGAGAGTTGGACTGTGAAGAAAGCTGAGTGCCGAAAAATTGATGTTTTTGAACTGTGGTGTTGGAGAAGACTCTTGAGAGTCCCTTGGACTGCAAGGAGATCCAACCAGTCCATTCCAAAGGAGATCAGTCCTGTGTGTTCGTTGGAAGGACTGATGCTAAAGCTGAAACTCCAATACTTTGGCCACCTGATGCAAAGAGTTGACTCATTGGAAAAGACCCTCATTCTGGGAGGGATTGAGGGCAGGAGGAGAAGGGGATGACAGAGGATGAGATGGCTGGATGGCAACACCAACTCAATGGACATGAGTTTGAGTAAACTCCGGGAGTTGGTGATGGACAGGGAGGCCTGGTGTGCTGCGATTCATGGGGTCGCAAAGAGTCAGACACGACTGAGCGACTGAACTGAACTGAAATCAGTAGAATGGAATGTAGAATGCTTCATCAAGTAGTTAACATCTTCCATTTGTTGGGTGTTTCAGTTCTGCAGAAATGCTTAAAGATGTTGTATGTGTATCGCTTGAGGCATAACCAGGACCATGCCCCAAGGCTGATCTATTGTTTCTTGACTGCTCCTCCCTTGTCTCCACATCCCCTCTCTTCCCTAATTAGCAACTGTTTGAACCTGTCCCATTGGAACTCAGGGAAGGTCATGGAGACTGAACCAAAAGTCTCCTGTACCCAGGAGCCCCACAGGTCCTGCTGGGTTTCAAAAGATATCCAGCAGAGAGGGGATAGCCAAAGACTAAGACCTTAACGATCCCCTGGAGAAAGAAATGGCATTTGGGGAATCCCTTCAATGACTCCCTTAGCTGTTATGCTAAAGGGCAAATGTGGCAGCATGCCTACAAAACCCTTCACTTGGCTGGTCTCTCCACTTCTGAAGTTTTCCTTTCATTCTTTCCCTTCTTTTACCTTCTCCCTAAACATTCTTAACTCTATAGGCTAAGCCTTCTCACAATGCTGCATATTTGCACTTGCTACCTTAATCAACTTTTCCCTGCTCCTTTTTCTAGCTAACTCTTTCACTGTTTAGAATTCCTTCTAAGTTTTTTCAACATTCCCTCTTTGACTCCTTCTCTTCTCCCCAGAGATGACATTTGATGTCTCTCCATACTTTCATGGCTCCACAATATTGTCAATGCTCAGCCCCACGTGGAAAAGATTGAGTCTCTCAGACCTATGTCCAAAGCACCTAATACACTGCCTACTGTTGAGAAGGAAAAACTTTTCCTCTATCATCTTAGGTTCAGTAATCAGAGGTCTGCAAATTAAACTGACAAAAGACAGATTAGCAAGAGGGGAAAAACAGATTTCATTAAATACCTATGCTCAGGAGTTCACAAACAAATGTGAGTTGAGGAGGTGGTTAGAATTTTTACATATCACCTTTATGGGATGGGAGGAAGGCAGAGGAGCACTTCTGGGAGAACAAATGACTTTTAGTAAAAACAAATGGGCACTTAAGAGAATAGATGGGAGATATGATAGTCCCTTATGATTATACCCTTATGATCATAATCCCTTATGATTATACAGTGGAAGTGAGAAATCGATTTAAGGGACTAGATCTGATAGACAGAGTGCCTGATGAGCTATGGATGGAGGTACATGACACTGTACAGGAGACAGGGATCAAGACCATCCCCATGGATGCAAAAAAGCAAAATGGCTGTCTGAGGAGGCCTTACAAATAGCTGTGAAAAGAAGAGAAGCGAAAAGCAAAGGAGAAAAGGAAAGAATAATCATCTGAATGCAGAGTTCCAAAGAATAGCAAGGAGAGATAAGAAAGCCTTCCTCAGCGATCAATGCAAAGAAATAGAGGAAAACAACAGAATGGGAAAGACTAGAGATCTCTTCAAGAAAATTAGAGATACCAAGGGAACATCTCATGCAAAGATGGGCTCGATAAAGAACAGAAATGGTATGGACCTAACAAAAGCAGAAGATATTAAGAAGAGATGGCAAGAATATACAGAAGAACTGTACAAAAAAGATCTTCATGACCCAGATAATCACGATGGTGTGATCACTGACCTAGAGCCAGAGATCCTGGAATGGGAAGTCAAGTGGGCCTTAGAAAGCATCACTATGAACAAAGCTAGTGGAGGTGATGGAATTCCAGTTGAACTATTTCAAAACCTGAAAGATGATGCTGTGAAAGTGCTGCACTCAATATGCCAGCAAATTTGGAAAACTCAGCAGTGGCCACAGGACTGGAAAAGGTCAGTTTTTATTCCAATCCCAAAGAAAGTCAATGCCAAAGAATGCTCAAGCTACTGCACAATTGCACTCATCTCACATGCTAGTAAAGTAATGCTTAAAATTCTCCAAGACAGGCTTCAGCAATACATGAACCATGAACTTCCAGATGGTCAAGCTGGATTTAGAAAACGCAGAGGAACCAGAGACCAAATTGCCAACATCTGCCGGATCATCGAAAAAGCAAGAGAGTTCCAGAAAAACATCGATTTCTGCTTTTTTGACTATGCCAAAGCCTTTGACTGTGTGGATCACAATAAACTGTGGAAAATTCTGAAAGAGATGGAAATACCAGAGCACCTGACCTGCCTCTTGAGAAACCTGTGTGCAGGTCAGGAAGCAACAGTTAGAACTGGACATGGAACAACAGACTGGTTCCAAATAGGAAAAGGAGTACATCAAGGCTGTATATTGTCACCCTGCTTATTTAACTTATATGCAGAGTACATCATGAGAAACGCTGGGCTGGAAGAAGCATAAGCTGGAATCAAGATTGCCAGGAGAAATATCAATAACCTCAGATATGCAGATGACACCACCTTTATGGCAGAAAGTGAAGAGGCACTAAAGACCCTCTTGATGAAAGTGAAAGAGGAGAGTGAAAAAGTTGGCCTAAAGCTCAACATTCAGAAAACTAAGATCATGGCATCTGGTCCCATCACTTCATGGGAAATAGATGGGGAAACAGTGGAAACAGTGCCAGACTTTGTATTTTTGGGCTCCAAAATCACTGCAGATGGTGATTGCAGCCATGAAATTAAAAGATGCTTACTCCTTGAAAGGAAAGTTATGACCAACCTAGATAGCATATTAAAAAGCAGAGACATTACTTTGCCAACAAAGGTCCATCTAGTCAAGGCTATGGTTTTTCCAGTGGTCATGTATGGATGTGAGAGTTGGACTGTGAAGAAAGCTGAGCGCCGAAGAATTGATGCTTTTGAACTGTGGTGTTGGAGAAGACTCTTGAGAGTCCCTTGGACTGCAAGGAGATCCAACCAGTCCATTCTAAGGGAGATCAGTCCTGGGTGTTCATTGGAAGGACTGATGCTAAAGCTGAAACTCCAATACTTTGGCCACCTCATGCGAGGAGTTGACTCAGTGGAAAAGACCCTGATTCTGGGAGGGATTGAGGGCAGGAGGAGAAGGGGATGACAGAGGATGAGATGGCTGGATTGCATCACCGACTCAATGGACGTGAGTTTGAGTAAACTCCAGGAGTTGGTGATGGACAGGGAGGCCTGGCGTGCTGCAGTTCATGGGGTTGCAAAGAGTCGGACACGACTGAGCAACTGAACTGAACTGAACTGATCTGTTTAAGTGAATTTTTATCCAGATGCTGACCTGTGTTTACTTTTCCTCTTCAGTGATAACAGTCAATTGTCCCTGGTTGTGAAACTCCTGGAAGGAGATTTATGAGAGTGAATTAATTGAGGAGGCTTTGCTTTTAGAAAGATAAGGGGGAGGCTAGAAAAAGTCTCTTCCTGCAGCTGTTGAGTCTTAAATATCTTCAGATCAAAATAATCCTTATGTCATGGTGACATATTCTGAACCCCTCCACTGGCACATAGTAGATGCTCCCAAAACATTTGGTGAGCACACTTAGTATTCCAAACCTGCTCCTTTCCAGTGTTCTCCTTCTTAGTAAAAGTCACCATCATTGGCTAGTTGCCTAAGCCCTCAGGCTAGAAATCAGCCTTGATTTCTCTCCTGTGCCACATCCAATTAAGTAGCTGTTCTTATCAGCTCTGCCTCCAAGATATACCATGAGTCTATCTACTGAACCAGAGATCAAACTGTCAACATTCCGTGGATCATAGAGAAAGCAAGGGAATTCCAGAAAAATATCTACTTCTGTATCATTGACTTCATGAAAGCCTTTGACTGTGTGGATCACAATAAACCCTGAAAAATTCTTAAAGAGATGGGAATATCAGACTATCCTACCTGTGTTCTGAGAAACCTGTATGCAGGTCAAGAAGCAACAGTTAGAACCTTACATGGAACAGCTGACTGGTTCAAAACTGGGGAAGGAGTATAACAAGGCTATATATTGTCACCCTGCTTATTTAACTTGCATGCAGAGTACCTCATGTGAAATGCTGGGCTGGATGAATCACAAACTGGAGTCAAGATTGCTGGGAGAAATATCAACAACCTCAGGTATGCAGATTATACCATTCTTATGGAAGAAAGTGAAGAGGAACTAAAGAACCTCTTAGTGAGGGTGAAAGAAGAGAATGAGAAAGCTAGCTTAAAACTCAACATTCAAAAAACTAAGATAACTCCATCTGGTCCCATCATTTTATGGCAAAGAAAGTGAAAGTTGCTCAATCGTGTCCAACTCTTTGTGACCCCATGGACTGTAGCCCACCAGGCTCCTCTGTCCATGAAATTCTCCAGGCGAGAATACTGGAGTGGGTTGTTGTGCCCTGCTCCAGGAGATCTTTCCTAATCCAGGGATTGGACCCACATGTCTTAAGTCTCCTGCATTGGCTGGCTGGTCCTTTACCAATAGCACCACCTTGGAAGCCCAGCAGGTCCTTCTCAGGAACCAAATCTACTGGCACTTTGATCTTGAACTTCCAGCTTCCAGAACGTGGGAAAGAAATTGCTGTTGTTTAAGCCTCCCAGTGTATGTTATTTGTTAGGGCAGCCTGGACTAAGACAGTCACCCTGGTTGTTCTTATACTGAAGCCTTAAGTTTTGGGGTGGCTTCTTTTGTAGCAGGCAATAACCAAGCAACCTGATGATGAACTACTTGAGGGGAGAGGGGTCACATTCCAGCACTTCACTTTATGCATAAATATTCTTAAAAAAATTTTTTTTTCAAATGTCAGAAGGACTGGCTGAATGACTGAACACATTGAGGTGGGGGACAGTAACTGTCCCAAATGGGCAGCATCTTAGGTGAATTATATAACTGTATTTGAGAATGTCTGAGTACATAAAGCTATGTGACAAATCAATTGCCTTTAGCAGGTCAACCCCATCCTTTTCCTCAGACAAGCATAGGCAATATGATTGCTTCTACCTCTGAAACTGCTCAGTGGCCCAAATGTAGTTATCAATCAGACTTTTTGCGTACTTCATCTCCCACCCGGCAGGGGCTATCGGAACATATAAAAATCACCCTGGCTTACATCTGCTTTCCCAATCATCACTGGCTGGGATTTTGGACCATTATCTGTCTGTAATGATGTCTCTCTTCTCTCAATAGTATCCAGATTTATTGAATTGGAAAGTCTTGGATCCTTCTTGCCTAGGAGGAACCTCCTGGGTTTACAACTCCTCACCCAGGTCTCAATGCAGAGTCATCACTATTTAGGATGTCAGCATACACTATTTATGATGCAGGTGTACTTCACTAGTGAAATAAACACCCAATTCACTTATGCATGCCATCCAGAATATTACCCAGATGTTGGGACAAATACAATGGTATCATCTGTGGGAAAAACACGTTAGCTGCCATGATGGGCAGAGGCCTTGGACGGAGTTCATGTGCAGTCTGGAGTGTGACGTGCTGGGGTGGTGTGTGCCAAAAGGCCACACCAGTGGATCCCACCCTGGAGCTGCAGCCTGACTCTGTCATTGCTGCAAGATTGTTTATTTAGGGATAAACAATCTAGATTAAAAGAAAAAACTTGCCTAGCTCTCTGTCCAATTTGGAGCTGGACACTGTTTGTGGTCTTGGGAGTTGATCATCAGTAGAATTGTTTTGGTTCCAGCAGTCAGGCCATGGGACACCGACTCTCCTCACTTCTATGCTATCTGCTTCCAGCCTATGCATGACACCTGAGTGGAGGACAACAGTGTGGGGGTGGGACAATGACAAGGACAAATGGGGCTTTCTGGGACTTGCCCAGTTCCTGACTCATCAGTGTCATGTCAAAGCCCCCAATCTCCCCGTTTGGGAGTGAGGAAACAGCAGCTGAGAAAGAAAAGGTAATTTTTCTAAATATTTTATTGAAGTGAAGACAAACAGAAAAGCGCATGAATTATAAATGTACACATTGATGCATTCTCTCAAACTGAACACACTCACCTAGCCAATACCCAGGTCCAGAAAGGAACTGTAACTTGAAACATCACAGAAGCCCCCTCATGCTCTCTTCACTCACTATCCCTAACCCTGAGGGACACCCCTATCCTGACATGTAACAGTACCAATAAGTTTTGTCTCTTTGAGGGAGGGATCTTACATAAAGTCAGTTGTCAATATATCCCACTTTTAGGGTCTAGTTTCTATGGCTCAACATTCTACCTGTGAAACTCATCAATGTACTATATGAAGTTATTGCTCTTTCGTTCTCATGGCTGTGTAGTATTCCTTTGTGTGACTACACCACAATTTACTTTTCCATCCCACTATTGATGGGCATCTGGGTAATTCCTAGTTATGACTATTATGGAGAGTGCTGCTATGAACATTCTAACATTTTTCTTTTGGTAGTATAAGTACACATTTCTGTTGGGTGGGGAACTAGGAGTAGAGTTCCTAGATCAGAAGATATGGGGCAGTAGGTTGTATTTAATAGCTGTTCTAAACCATTCAGGAGACATTTGGTTAAAAGATGTGGAAGCACGGATGCTCATTATTTTGGAGTGTTGCCATACCAGGGCTAGTCCAGAATAATCCAAGAGGAGAAACTGTGATCTTTCCCACTTTGCTTCACTTCTTGTGCTTTCTCCTGTGCACATACCCAGGCATGTGCATGTGGCCTTTGCTATCACAAGATGGGTTGGAAAGAGAAGCCTTCTTCTTGGGGTGTTTTGTAGGATTATCACAAAGACCTCTTGCCCCCCAAATGTCCTCCCATCGGTCTGATGTTGATTCCAAATTTCCTTAGTAAGACATGATAAGTGAATGACAAACAGTTGTGAAAAAGGCAATGTTCTAACCTGAAAGAACAAAGCCAACATTGTGCCAATAAGGCAGGAGGATGCAAGCTTGGGTAATCACCAGGTTAACATGGCTGCTGCTGCTGCTGCTGCTGCTAAGTCGCTTCAGTCGTGTCCGACTCTGTGCGACCCCAGAGATGGCAGCCTACCAGGCTCTTCTGTCCCTGGGATTCTCCAGGCAAAAACACCGGAGTGGGTTGCCATTTCCTTCTCCAATGCATGAGAGTGAAAAGTAAAAGTGAAGTCCCTCAGTCTTGTCAGACTCTTCGCGATCCCATGGACTACAGCCCACCAGGCTCCTCCATCCATGGGATTTTCCAAGCAAGAGTACTGGAGTGGGGTGCCATTGCCTTCTCCGGGTTAACATGGCACTGGGTGTCCAATCTGGGAGGAGGTCCCTGTCAGAGTCAGAATTTGTAGATGAATCTGAGATTAACCCTGGTCCACACCAAATTCCTTGGGAAGTGTTTAAAAACTCTGCAGGTCAGGCCACCCCCAGAGAAATCAAATCAGACATTCTTGGGGAGAGTCCCAGGCACCAGTACTTTCTAAAGCTCCCCTGGTGGCTCCACTGTGCAGTCCAGATGTGATTTTGTTCCTCAGAGTAACTGTTGACCCCCAGAGAACATTTTTCAATATCTGGAGACATTTTGGGGTTGTCACAACTAGGGGTGGGTACTACTGATATTTAGTGGGTAGAAACCAGGAATGTTGCTAAACATCCTCCAGTATACAGAACAGCCCCCTGCAACAAAGATTTATCCAGCCCTAAATGATAATCATGCCTAAATTGAGAAACCCTGCTCTGGGCAAATTCTCATGGAGAGTGGATTCCTGCACAATCTCTGTAAAAAGTCAGAGGCTTTGTCTCAGCAGACTCTCTTAATCAGGATAACTGAATGATGAATGATAATTTTGAGCAGGGAAATTCTCTCTTCTGCCTTCTGGAGACTGAAGATGAAATCTTCTTCACCTCTTCACCTCCCCAAAGCAATAACCTCATGAAAAGAATCAGAAGAAATGAGATGTGAAAATTTACTTCCTTGAAACTAACATGATATTTGTAAACCAACTATGGCTGATTCATGTTGATGTATGGCAGAAACCAACACAAATTGTACAGTAATTATTCTCAAATTAAAAATAAGTAGATTTTTAAAAAGCTTCCATAGCCTCAAAAAAAAAAAAAAAAAACTGAATACAAATCAACATCCTAAAACAGTAATATTATGTAAATATGATGAATATTATGCATGTGTGAATGCTAAGTTGCTTCAGTCATGTCTGACTCTTTGTGACCCCATGGACTGTAGCCCACCAGGCTCGTCTGTCCATGGGATTCTCCAGGCAATAATTCTGGAGTGGGTTGCCATGCCCTCCTCCAGGGAATCTTCCCGATCCAGGGATCAAACCTACATCTATGTCCCTTGCATTGGCAGGCAGATTGTTTACCTCTAGCACCACCTGGGAAGCCCCAGTATTATGTATAAACAATATTAAAAGCAAATAAATATTACTTCAATCAAAACAATTTTACTTTGCTACCTATGTCAACGTCAAATCTGTATCAGAACCTTGGAATAGAAACCGCTGGACATGCTGTTGTCCTCACCCTTGAATTGGGGTCAAGTCTCCCACAGTGTGGAAAATTAAACATAATCCCCTTGAATCAAAACCTCCTTCCATATAAAATTAGAAAAACATTTTCACTGTATCATAGAGCTCATTTATGATCTGGTGTTGGACTTTTATGTGATTGTTTCCAAGATGGAGAGATAATTAAGAAAGTGTACCCACAGCATAATGAAATGCCTTGAAAGTGATCTGGATTGTCCCGGACAGTCTGACATTTCTGCCCCAGAATTTTATAGCACATACTCTCTGCATCACTCACCTAATTGAGATGCTGGCTTATAATAACATTTAAATGTGTCATATGTTTACATTTTAACCCCAAGGAGAATGTTCCTTAAGAGTAGGGATTCTGCCATTTATTTTTTGGATAGCATCTCCCCATCCTCATACATTCATTACACCCAAGTCTAACAGAGTGCTGTGTGCATTTTACGAGCTCAGGAAATGATTGTAGAAGGAAAGAGAAAGACATGGAGGAAAGGAGGCAGAAAGGAAGGAAAGGAAAGAAAGAGGGAGGGAAGGGAGGAGGAAAGGAAGGGAGGGAATAGAGGAGGAAAGGAAAGGAGGGAGGGAGGCTTGATATGGGCCCTGATATGTCAGAATCATGTAACTATAATGATGTATTAACATTCTACAAGGTGTCTGAACATCCAGGAAACATAGGAGACGTTTATCATCAAGCGGTATGTTAGCTACATTTTCAAATGTTTCTAGACTTTCTGGACATTCTAGAGTGTATTTATTTATTAACTGATAAATCTATATTTATAAATACACTCTTTTCTCTGTGTTTCCAGATATTTTAGGCTTTCTGTAATGTTGTTGTTGTTGTTCGGTTGCTCAGTCTTGTCTGATTCTTTGCAAACCCATGGACTGCAGAACACCAGACTTCCCTGTCCTTCACTATCTCCTGGAGTTTGCTCAAATTCATGTGCATTGAATTGGTGATGCCATCCAACCATCTCATCTTCTGTCGTCCCCTTCTTGTCCTGCCTTCAATCTTTCCCAGCATCAGGATCTTTTCCAATGAGTCGGCTCTTTGAATCAGGTGGCCAAGAATTGGAGCTTCAGCTTTAGCCTCAGTTCTTTCAGTGAATATTCAGGGTTGATTTCCTTTAGGATTGACTGGTTTGATCTCCTTGCAGTCCAAGGGACTCTCAAGAGTTTTCTCCAACACCACAGTTTGAAAGCTCTCAGCCTTCTTTACGGCCCATATATTTAATATGTTATATATAACTTTTTTCAGATTAACTATTGGACCTATTGCTTTAAATTTAGGGGTGTTTCACCTTAGAAGGTTTCTGAAGTTTGCAAAAAATGTACAGAGCATATATTTGAAATAGAAACTAACATATTGTTTAAATATACATTTATCTTGGAGGTTTTTGATTTTTTGGATACTCTGTGTTAAAAAATTAGAAAAGCTCCAATCCAGTTATTTGAGGAATCATCAGTGGTGATGTCAAGGTTTGGAAGATGTTTGTCTTAAGGAGACCATCTGCTGAAACAGAGCTTCCAGGGACCCCTGCGTTGGAGCTACCTGGGAAGGTTTATTAAAAAAGCATGTTTCTGGGCCCTACTCCAGACTGGCTAAAACAGAGCCTTAGAATCTTCATTTTTAGCAAGCTTCCATGGTGATTCTTGCACACCCAAGAGTCACTGTGTAAAAAGCAATAGATTTTACAAGCCCCCAATGCCACATGTGATATGTGCAGATGCATGCTGAGCAGGAAACTCAATAAGACCCCTTAGAACTAAGGCCAACACATAAAAACAGCCCAGTGGAGAGAATTGCCATGGGCCCTGGCAACAGCTGGTTCTGAGCCAGGAGCATCCTTTTGGAGCTGCTTTTATGAGAAGGGGGAATTTGCAGTTTGATTCCTAGAAGAATTGCCTTGTAATAATACTAACAACAACAATAATATTCAAATAACTAGCAGCCTAGCAAGAGTGTGGAACAGCAGGAACTCCCATTCATTGTGGGTGGGAATACAAAATGGTAGCGCCACTTTGGAATACAGTTTGGTAATTACAAACCTAAACATACTTTAGACATATGACCTAGCAATCACTTTCCTTGGTATTTACCAAAATGAGTTGAAAACTTAACTAACGTCCACAAAAAACCCTGTGCACAAATGTTCTGTAGCAGCTTTATTTATAATTGCCAAAACTTGGAAGCAACCAAGAAATCCCACAGTAGGTGAACAGATATATAAAATATGGTACATCCATACAATGGAATATTATTTACAGATTTAAAGAAAAAAAAGAGCTATCAAGCCACAAAAAGACATGGAGGAACCTTAAGTGCATATGGCTAAGCAAAAGAAGCAAATATAATTATGTACTGTATGATTCCAACTGTATGACATTCTGGGAAAGGCAAAAACTACAGAGGAAGTAAAGAAAGCAGGGGTTGGAAGAGAGGAAGGCTGGGATGAATAAGGAGGGGCACAGAGGATTTTTAGGGTTGTGAAATGAAAACTTATTCTGAGTGATACTGAAATGGTTACATTCACTGTAACCAATGAATGGATGCAATCGTTACACATTTCTCAAAACTCATGTAATGTACAAAACAAAGAGTGAGCCCTAATGTAAACTACAGACTTGAATTAAACATAATGGACTTCCCTGGTGGCCCAGATGGTAAAGAATGTGTCTGCAATGCAGGAGACTCTGGTTCAATCCCTGGGTTAGGAAAATCCCCTGGAGAAGGGAATGTCTACCCACTCCAGTATTCCAGGGACAGAGGAGCATGGTGGGCTACACAGTCCATGGGATTGCAAAGAGTTGGACACCACTGAGCAACTAACACCCACTCAATAAATCAATATTAGTTTACCAACTTTAGCAAATGTACCACATTACTGCATGATATTAATAACAGAGGAAATTCAGAGTTAGGGTGGGTGAGGAGACATATGGGAACTCTATTTTTCACACTAGTTTTATAAACCTAAAACTACTTCCTCATGCACATAAATTCTATTAATTAAAAAAAAAAACAGCAGCCATTGAATATCTACTAAATGTTAAATAGCTTACTAAGCATATTACATATACACGTATCTAATCCTTCCAATGCCTCTAAAAGGTAGGTACAATTATTGTCTCCATTTTACAGAGAAAATGGAGCTCAGAAAGGCATTTAGCTCAGCTAAGGTCACACAGCCAGAAAGAAGCAGAGCTCGGGCTTCACATTCAAGGAGACTAACCTCAAAGCCCAGCTATGTGATCACTGAGCCTTGCACCAGACAATACTGGTTCTTCTGAGCCAAATGAAGAGCAGAATTTGGACCTATTAAGACAGTAATTGAGAGGCTTTGCTTAGAGTGCTCCATTTATAAATAAAGAAGGTGAAATAGTTGAGCTTCTACATATGCCAGGTGCTGTTTTAAGAAATGAACAAAGCAGTGTGTCTCTGACCTCACAGTCCTTAAGAAGAAGCTCATCACCATCTGTGTCCATGTGAACCTGCAGCTCCCGTTCATGCTGCTCTGAGCAGGTGTGAAGCAAAGAGTCTTCTCTGGACAGGAAGACTGGAGGTTTGGACAAGACATGGTGGTAATGGCTTGTCTCTGCTCCCTGATATCTGGGGCTTCACCTGGGATGACTTGAAGGCTAGGGCTGCAGTCACCTGGAGGTGACCCACCCAGTGGGAACCTGGGTTTGGAGGCCTTGAAGGCCGGGCTCAGCAGGGTTTGTTAACTAAGGGCCCTACATGTGGTCTCTTCATATGGCTCGAGCTCATCAGATCAGGGCATCTCAGTTTCAAGAGGGAGTGTCCCCAGAGGACCATCAAAGAGTGAATGTTCAGGAGAACTAAACACAAGCTGCTTCACCTTTTTGACTCACAGTGGGAAATAACTCAGTCTTATATTCATCTTGTCTGTTGGTCCAAACAGCCATCAGCTTGCCTAAACTCAAAAGAAGGGGTTATAGATGTCACTCTTCATTCCATGAATGGTCATAGTTTAAAGGGGGAGTTTGTTAACAAAGAGGAAGGACACTTTAACCCTGGGCATTCATTTGCTGTTGATGGTGGAAGAGAGGATGCTTTTCTGTTTTTGTTTTTATAGTCTTGTGGCATACCCATCAGCCACTTTCTTTTTTTTATATATTCCTTTTATTTTATTTATTTATTATTATTATAATTTTTTTTTACGTTACAACATTGTATTGGTTTTGCCATACATCAACATGCATCCGCCATGGGTGTACACGTGTTCCCCATCCTGAACCCCCCTTCCACCTCCCTCAACTATCCAGTGGATTTGACTGGTGGAGGAAAACATCTCAGGGCTGTGTCAGTTCCTTAGGTGAATCAGAATTCCAGAAGTGAGATCCAGAAATGTGTATTTTAGCAAAACTTTCTGGTTATCTTTATGTGATCTAAAGTTTGTTGTAGAGCACATTATGCTCTATAGCATAGAACTCCAGAAAGTGTGAAAAATTGAAGATCTTGTGCTCAACTATGAGACCCCTGCCTCTTTTCTTTCTCTATCTCACTCTAAGAGTGCCAGCCTCCAGGCTTATGTTTCTCCACTCTTCTTCCCACTCTTTACTATTAATACCTTTGCCATAAGAGTAGAAAATGAAAAGATTCTTTCTCGGGAAACAGTGATGCTAGTGCAAACTTAAAAAAATATTGGTGTATTGTTTATTTATTGGCTGCACTGGGTCTTCATTGTGGTGCATGGGCTCTTTGTTGTTGTATGTGGCTTTGCAAGATAAAGTTGAAAATAATTTCCCCAGAAAATATAACAAAAATACTAAGAAATTAATCACGGGAAAAAAAATTAGAAAATCAGATGGAAGGCACATTTCACCAGCCTTGCCACTTCCCCGCAAGGCAAGCCTGGTATTCAGTAAACATTAAGGTGAGAGTAACTTTTATCCAGTACTTAACATGTACCATGCATCAAGCTTGCACTGTGTGTGTTTGACAGATGTTGGGCTCTAATGCAGTGATCTGAACCCCTCAGGCAGAAATCCCTGTGAATGAGGGATTGTGCCTCCCTTGAAGAGAACATCAAAGAGTCAGTGAGATGTCAAGACTCAGGATCAAGGTGGGCTCCCAAAAGTGAGATCAGTGCCAGTTGAGAGCTAAACTGATGTGCGTAAGGAGAGGCAAGATATTTTGGGTTTTGTCTTATTGCCTCTTCCCCACTGACCCAGGAGAGAGAAGAGAAAGAAGAGACAGAGAGAAGGCCAGACAAGGTCTAAGTCAGGTGTTTGACAACTGGAGTTAACAAAAATGGCGATGGAGGTTGGTAAATGCAAAGTGGTAAATATTTGATATTAAGTATGGGATTGCTGCAAGGTAAACCTCCTCTTTATCCCCAGACCATCAGTAATAAAATCTGCTACACACACACGACCTTGCACGAGTGGCTTGATTTGGGGATGGTTGCTAACACACTGGGCAGTGCAGGGGTGACCTGTGTAGAACATATGATGAGGAATCTGGAAGAGGACTAATTTGGGAGGTAGAAGAGCTTGTGGTCATCTATGGTTGGGACACATTCACCATCCCTACTCCTTTATCCTCAATCCCTCCTCAAGTCCCCAGAGAGACTGAGAGAGATTGGGGATTCTTGGCACACATTGGCTGTTGTTTGAAACTCAAGAGCAGGGTTACCTTAGCTGACATCATTGTTACATTCATGATAATACTGCAAGTTAGTCATTATTGCCAGTCTTCCTTAGTGGCTAAGTGGTAAAGAATCGGCCTACCAATGCAGAGCCATAGGAGATGCGGGTTCAATGAGGAGGAAATGGCAATTCACTCCAGTATTCTTGCCTGGGAAATCCTATGGACAGAGGAGCCTGGTGGGCTACAGTCCATGGGGTTGCTAAAGAGTCAGACATGACTTAGAGACTAAACAAGAAGATATCATTATTGCCATGATTTTCCAGAAAAGAAAGCTAAGTGCGTTTAAAATGGAGTTTAGGAAAACTTTGCTCAGGTGCCCCAGTTTTAAGAGCCAAGCCCCATTGGTTCCAGAGCTCATTGCCTCCCAGCAATAATGTGCCAAGTTCAAGTCCTTCAACCCTTGGCTAAAGGCATTGTATTACTGAAGTGCTAGCTTTGATAGGGCTGAAAAAAAACTCTAGTATAGAGTAGCTTTTGGTCTAAGGTAAGCATTTATTTCTATTTATAATATTTCCTGATTGCCTGAAGCCTTTTTCTTCTCTCCTTTCCTCTTCTCCTCTTCTTCTCCTCCTCCTTCCTCAGTTCCAAATTCTACTCTGTTTCCTTCCATAAGCAAGAAAGTATGGGGTATAGACAGCCTCATTTATTTTAACTCTAAAGGAGGATCCCTGGGAAGTTAATCAGACTGCCAGGAATCTGGAATTTGCTGATGAATGGACATTTGGCTGAGCATAGTAAATTCTCAGCTAATTGAAAGCAGATAACAACAGTAATGCCTCCACCTTGAAAAACATCACATTCCTAATAAATAATTGGAAATGGCAATCTTTTGACATATGAACTGAGGGGATAAAGTCTTAAATAAATTCTGGACTAATTCCTGTCACATATATTGTGCTGTATTTAGCAGTTGTGCCATATGAGAAGATTAAAAGCCATAAATCTCTTTGCAACACCATCTATGGCAGTGTTTTAAATCCTGAGTAAATAGGAGTGGGTTTCTTAGAAGGGCTCATAGAATATTGATTTCCATGGCTTTAAAGTTGTGTGTGTATGTGTATTTTGGGAGTTGTTCCCTTCTCTCTTCATCTGAACCCAGACTCAGAGGAAACAGATAATTGAAGAGTTCCAGGAGTCACCCTGGTCACCTGGCTGCTGCTATGCAGTGCATCTTCTAGAAGGTTCTTGGAAATCCCAGTGATCCATGGATATCACCTGAGAACTTAGAAATGCAAAATTTCAAGCCTCATCCTAGACCTACTGAATCAGAATCTGCATTTCAACAGGATTCCCAGATGATTCATGTGCATATTAGTCTTTGAGAGGGACTTCCTTGGAGGTCCAGTGTTTAGAACTCCACATTTGCTTCCATTGCAGGGAGTACAGGTTCCTCCCTGGTCAGGGAACTAAGATCCCACAAGCTGCAAGGTGTAGCCAAAACAAACAGACAAGCAAAACCCCCAAAACAGAACAAAAACAAACCTTTGAGAAATGTGCTCTAGTGTTCAACCAGGATTGATTTCACCCCAGGTTCTGGGGTAAGCCTAATCCATAACCTTTATCTTCCTCCTTATTTTCCTAGGAGCTGGACCCTGCATTCTGCCCAGGCCCTGCCTTGACACTGAGTTCCAGAAGCCAGGTCCTTGCTTTGCTCCCTCACTTCTGCTTCCTACTTCAGACTCACTCTGGAGCCCCAGGTTGGGACCCATTTTGTCTAGATTGGGAATTCCTCCCTCACCAGGCATCCTGGCATTGCAGCCCTGTCCAGAGCTATCTCAGACCCACGCACTTATGGGTCCTTGCCTACTATCTGCTTCTCTGCACAGTACTCACCTGCCTGCTCAATAAGGCTAGGGTGCTGCAGTGGTGGGAGCCCACAGGTAGGCTACTGAAGGGTGGAGAAAATCTCTAACATCTACCCCTACTCTGGAATTCTCCAGGGTTTCTAGATGATGCAAACTAAGATTTCTGAAGTCAATTTTTTTTCATGTTTATACCATCACATTATTTTTTATTGAAGTACAGTTAATTTACAATGTTGTAATAGTTTCAAGTATAGAGCAAAGTGATTGAGTTATATATGCATATATGTAGATACACACATGAATATATATATATATATATATATATACACTTTTTTGATTCTTTTCCATTATAGGTTATTATGAAATATTGAGTATAATTTCCTGTGTTATACAGTAGGTCCTTGTTGATTATTTTATATATAGAAGTGTGTATCTGTTAATCTCAAACTCCTAATTTACAACTTCTTCCTACCTCTTTCCCCCTTGGTAACCATAAATTTATTTTCTATGTCTGTGATTCTATTTCTGTTTTGTAAATAAGTTTATTTGTATCATTTTTTAAGATTCCACATATAGGTGATATCATGATATTTATCTTTCTCTGTTTGACTTCACTTAAGTATGATAATCTCTAGGACCATCCATGTTGCTGCAAATGGCATCACTTCATTCTTTTTCTTCATTCATTTTCTTTTTTTATGACTGAGTAATATTCCATTGTGTGTGTGTATATACATATATATATATATGTGTGTGTGTGTGTGTGTGTATATATATTCTGGTTGAGACTAACATTTGAATCTATAGACTGAGTAAAGCAGATTGGCCTACCCAATGTAGGTGGGCCTCATCCAATCAGTTGATGGTACAATAAAAGAACTAAAAGGTGGAGGAAGGGAATATTTGCTTCTTCTACCTGAGTTCAGACATTAGTCTTCTCCTTGGCCTCAAATTGGGATTATTCTATTGGCTCTCTGATTGTTAGTCCTTCTTCTGATTGGTAGGCTGGAACTTATGCCATCCAGAAAAACATCTATTTCTGCTTTATTGACTATGTCAAAGCCTTTGACTGTGTGGATCACAATAAACTGTGGAAAATTCTGAAAGAGATGGAAATACCAGACCACCTGACCTGCCTCTTGAGAAACCTGTGTGCAGGTCAGGAAGCAACAGTTAGAACTGGACATGGAACAACAGACTGGTTCCAAATAGGAAAAGGAGTACGTCAAGGCTGTATATTGCCACCCTGCTTATTTAACTTATATGCAGAGTACATCATGAGAAACGCTGGGCTGGATGAAGTACAAGCTGGAATTAAGATTTCCGGGAGAAATACCAATAACCTCAGATATGCAGATGACACCACCCTTATGGCAGAAATTGAAGAACTAAAGAGCCTCTTGATGAAAGTGAAAAAGGAGAGTAAAAAAGTTGGCTTAAAGCTCAACATTCAGAAAACTAAGATCATGGCATCTGGTCCCATCACTTCATGGCAAATAGATGAGGAAACAGTGGAAACAGTGGCTGACTTTATTTTGGGGGGCTCCAAAATCACTGCAGATGGTGACTGCAGCCATGAAATTAAAAGACTCTTACTCCTTGGAAGGAAAGTTATGACCAACCTAGACAGCATATTAAAAAGCAGAGATATTACTTTGGCAACAAATGTCCATCTAGTCAAAGCTATCATTTTTCCAGTAGTGATGTATGGATGTGAGAGTTGGACTATAAAGAAAGCTGAGCGACAAAGAATTGATGCTTTTGAACTGTGATGTTGGAGAAGACTCTTGGGAGTCCCTTGGACTGCAAGGAGAGCCAACCAGTCCATCCTAAAGGAAATCAGTCCTGAATGTTCATTGGAAGGACTGATGTTGAAGCTGAATCTCCAATACTTTGGCCACCTGATGCGCAAAAACTGACTCATTTGAAAAGACCCTGATGCTGGGAAAGATTTAAGGCAGGAGAAGAAGGGGACAACAGAGGATGAGATGGTTGGATGGCATCACTGACTCAATGGACATGAGTTTGCATAAACTCCAGGAGTTGGTGATGGACAGGGAGGCTTGGTGTGTTGCAGTCCATGGGGTCACAAAGAGTTGGACACGACTGAATGACTGAACTGAATTGAAGTGAACTATGCCATCAGCCCTCCTGGGTCTCCAGCTTACCAACTGTAGCTCTTTGGCCTTATCAGCCTCCATAATCTCGAGTCAATTCTTTATAATCAATCTCCTTTTATCTATGTATCAATAGTTACAGGTGTATCTCTTATTTCCTATTGGTTCTGTTTCTCTGGAGAATCCTAATGCAGGGAACAATTGAATGTCCTGTTAGTTCTATCTCAACCATTTTGCCAACATTTCCTGAGAAAAGAAGGCCTTTATCTGCCAGAAGAGAACCAAAATTCCCACACCATCTCTCTCAGAGAGTTAGCTTGCTGATCAAATGGGAAAAAAATGCAAAAATGATTTATAAATTCTAAAGTGCATTATAAAACTAGTGTTGCACTTATTCATTCTTGGTTTCTGGGTTGCTTCAAAGTCAAACTTAGGCCAAAAGGATAAATTAGAACCAATCTCCCATCTGAAAAGAACAATTTGACTACAGTGTTGGTGCTATGTGATTATTTTCACTCTGGGGCCTTTCTTTTTTGAATAGAAATATTCACATTTTATTACTTTTAGTTCCTACAGGACTTTCTCCCAATTCGTTTGCTTCAGTTTTCTTTTAACATTTAAAATGATGAGGCTAGAAATGCAGAATATATTAAAATAATTATTAAAGAATTAATTATACAAAAAGTTGCTTTCTCACACCATTCCAGGGAAAGAAAAGAATAAGAAAATCTGGAATTTGGGTTGAGTAGAAGAAAAATTTGTCTGATAGAGCTAATTATTTAATTACAATGGATTAATATTAAGATCATGCTTAGCAATTTTTTTTTTCAATTTGCTGTAGTCTAATATCTTCAGCAAGATTAAACCTGTAATTTCCTTAGAGCCCATGATTAAGTTATTCCTATTTTTCTTTTTGGCTATTTTAAAACTTCTGGTTTCATGCACTTTCTTTTGTAGCTTTTATAGTAGAATTGTTCAGTCATCTCTACAACATTTCATGCAGATATTCTGAATTTTTAACTGATAGAAATCAGAAGGGGATGTTCTACAGTGAAAAAATCCTTTAAACCATGTATGCAATATTCCTGCTTATATCTCTCTTGGACTTTTGTTAAATAATAGAACTACTTAGCTGACACATTTAGGAATTAAGTCTGCAAGTATTTTAGCCCTATATGGACAGGCTGTTGAATTTTATTGTATTGAATCCTAGAGTCCTAGCAATTACCTTTGCTGATCTCTTTCCTCTTGCTTTATACCCATTCCTTGAGTTTTACTAGGGGCTTTCAATGCTATAGTCCCTAGATTCCAGGGTAGCTTCTTCCCTGGGAGTGCCCATGTGCAGAATGCTGTTATGTGTAAATATGTTGAGCAGGCTTCTTCTGTCCCCCAGGTCACTGATGTAAAGGCTAACATCTAATGGATTAAAGGCTGACCTTCAGGGTCATTGTTCAAGTGTGAGGTGTTACACTACCTTCCCACTTGTGGTAGATTGTAGCTGTTAAGAATCACTGTGTTTATTTGTTCAGGTTTAGGCAAGCTATGTGGTAGCCCTTGATGGGCAATTTAGATGACGCTGCTCTATAAATGTCATGTCCTTGTGTTGTTTCCAAAATGTCATAAGGCAGAGTAGTATAAAGGCTTGGGTAGACAGACCTAGGGTTTAAAAACAGGCTCTGCCACTTACTGAGGGACTTTGGGGAAGCCATTTAGCCTCTTTGAGACTCAATTTTTCATCAATAAAAGGGAGATAATAATAGCAACCTTACAAAGTTGTCGGGGTTATTGGAGTTTGTAAAGTGCTTGGCATAGCCAAGAGATCACTATTTGGTGACTGCTCCGTTCATAATGAGTCTCTGGGTATGAACTTGTGCCCTTTCCCCAGTATTGTATGGTTTGGACCACATGGATTTTTCTAGTCTGCTAATGAATCTGTTGTTCCAGACAAAATCAAAGGCTCTTTAAAGTCAAGGACAATTATATATATTGTCTAGGCAGTGATTTAAGATGGGAACTTCTGTTGAGTTTAGTCCTTACAAAGCTATGAAGATTACTTTCCTGTATCCAATTTATGCTTATAACTTAGCAGTTTATCTTGCACCAATGTTATTCCTATATTTTTGAAAAAACAGAAATGAAGTGTTGTTTGGTAATTTCTAAGGCCATCCCTCTTTAGTTTTTGTTATGTAAGATCTACACAGGCATTAAAAAAATCATTCTCACACAGTTTTTTCAGTCCAGACCTCCTTCCAGTTGGTAGACCAGTTACTTTATTACATATCCTGGAGTGAAGCAATAGGTCTGGCCCATTCCCTTGTGACCAGACCATTATACAAGGAATTTGTTCACATACAACATCGCACCACATTGTTATTTTTCTTTCTATTTCAGACGTGACCTGTCCTTATTTCCAGTTCAGTGGCCACTCACACATGGGTAGTTAGATCTACTTTAGGTCGTTAGTAAAGAGGTTAATTAAGGACTTTTCTGATAACAAAGCCCACTCCCCCTTAAGCTGGCTCAGTTAGAAAGCCCTGGAATGGTTTTTGAAAAAGGACACTTTATGTTATCACAATGAACTATTCCCTTTCGGTAACATATAGAAATGCTATGTTCAGAGAGTGTGGAACATGTCATATGTTTGGTATTTAGTGATGAGTTTGTTCCAGAGCCTAAGGAAATGCTTGCTGGCAGCACACTAAATTTGATTTGAATTTGGACTTGGAAGTTATTTCAATAAATTCAAGCAGATTCAAACATCACGAGCTACGGGATGTTGGGATAATGCAAAGTATTCTGCTTAAGTTCACCTTTCTGATCCTTTCCAATTTATGAAAGAGATATCTAACCACGATGCAATGAGATGAGTCCTTATTTAATCTTTATTATTGATCTAGAATGTCAGTGTGAACCCCCAGGAAATTAATAGATCTGGGCATTGATCATCAATGGCTGGTAACAAAGACAGAATCATATTAATCATATATTATGTACTTCCTGATGGAAGAACGCACTGCCATTTATGAAGCAGTCTTCTTAAAAAGATAAAACCTGAATCAGATCAAATCTCTAGATCCCCCTACAAATTTACAGGAAATATGAAAACAGAAAAGGTATTCAATGACACCATGAAGATGCAATCAGTAAAATCTAGACTGTGGGGAGTCTGTAGGACAAACAGTCCAATGTCTTCACAAATTGAAAGAAAAAAAAGAGAAGGTATATCCACAGAATTAAAGAGATGTAAAAGATTATTCAATTACAATATGATGACTTCGTTTAGTAGTTCAAACACATAAATGGTTTAAAAAGATTTACAAGATACATGAATTTTGAGCACGGACTAGATATTCGATAATCTTAAGAAATTACTAATTTTTAAGGAATGATAATAGTATAGCCCTTATTTTAAAGAATCCTTATCTTTTGGAGATGCATATTGAAATTTTTAAGATAAGATGATCTTATGTTATGTGATTTCCTGCAAAATAATATGAGAGAGGAAGAAGTGAGTGAGGGTATAGATGAAAGAAAAGTGGTTGTTGAAACTGGGCAATTTGTTGCTGTTCAGTTGCTGGGTCATGTCCAACTCTTTGCGACCCCATGGACTGTAGCCCACCAGGCTCCTCTGTCCATGGGATTCTTTAGGCAAGAATACTGGAGTGGGTTTCCATTTCCCTCTCCAGGGGATCTTCCTGACCCAGGGGTTGAATCCACGTCTCCTGTATCGGCAGGTGGATTCTTTACCACTGAGCCACCAGGGAAGCCCATGAAGTTGGGCAATAAGGGCTCATTATACTATTATCTTTCTTTGTATCTATTTAAAATTTTCCATAATTTAAGAAAAGATAAACCAAGACACTATGAGATCCTAAATCTCAAGAGAGAAAATAAAATCAAGAAGTAATGTATGGTGCAAGTGTGAAGTACAGTGATAGGCACCTTGTTTAAATTATGTTCAATATTCTATATGTGCTTAGACAAAGAAGTGGGTTAATTCACTAAAAAGAGTTTCAACAAGATTACAAAGATCTTGCTCAAGGTTCTGAAATTGCTCCTTTGCTGAACCTTGCTCTGAACTAAGCCTTTGTGTCTTAAGATTTATACTCTGAACCCCCAAGTCCTATGACTACTGCATCCAGGTGTAAGAGAGACAAATAATCAAAAAGAAAACCACAAATCTTATTTATTGGCGATGTCCTTGTGCCAGGTCCCTTACACATATATCTAACTTTAATCCTAACTTTTAGCTTTGAAGTAGGCATTATTATTTCTAGTATACAGTGGGTGAAACTCAGACTGAGAAAGTAACTTTCTCAGAGTCACATAGCCAGTAAGAAAAGGATCAGGGAATATTCAGCTAGTTCAGTCTGATGTCAGAACATTCTTAAACCACTTTCAGGACAGTGGAAAGAAATGTATATTTAAAGAATAATAATAATTAATGTCATAATGTGATTGACATTTGCTTGGATGTGCTTTACAGGGTGAAGAGGAATCCTATATTCATTTCCTTGACAAACTGGGAATCTCCAGACTTTTGTTTTAATATAGTTCTTGTAGCAAATGCCTTTGGTACTCCACACCACATCGCTTGTGGTGGACAGTTTCCATACACATTGAGAGTTCCACCCCAAGTGTCACTCTCTTCTCTCTGCTTTCAGGAACTCATTCAGCCCAGACAGAGCAATCTGGAAGTGTGTTTGTGGGTGGAGGTATCATTAGGGATGAGAGGGACCTTTCATTACAGGGAGATGGGAGTCAGCAGGTAAATGTTTCAGCTTCCCACCTTTGAAGGAACACTTCCAAGGCACATTTGCTAGTTCTTTAGAGGGTTCCTAGTAGGACTGAGCCTCAGTTGCCCACAGAGTTAATCAACTCAACAATGTATTAGTTTTGCCATCTTCCCTGTCTCACATACCCTGTTCCTTTACTCTTGCTTCCAGGATCACCTATCAGATGAAATACCTGCACCAAGGTTTTGTCTCAGCTCTGCTTCTGATGGAACTTGAAAAAGTGAAAGTGTTAGTCCCTCAGTCCTGTCTGGTTCTTTGCAACTCCATGGATTGTAGCCCACCAGGCTTCTCTGTCCATGGGATTTCCCAGGCAAGAGCACTGGAGTGTGTAGCCATTCCCTTCTCCAGGGGATCTTCCTGACCCAGGGATTGAACCCAGATATCCTGCATTGCAGGTGGATTCTAACTTGAACCCCTTTCAATAAAAAATTCTGAGCCCACCCTTAATGTATGCATATTTGTTTATTTATAAGTTATATTAATGATTATTATATATACTATAAAACATACACTTAAAAGTTCTGAAAGTATGAAATAAACATAAAAACAAGCAATATTATACCAGAATGCATTTTTAAAGTTAACTTAATACATGTCCTACAAACAGATTGTATGTTTTCCCCCTGTGCTCTACAGTAGACCCTCACTAGCAATCTACTGCACACATAATAGTGTACATATGCCAACCCCAGTCTCCCAGTCCAGCCCACCCCCTGCCCCTTTTAATATTTGTGGTGACAGAGTTTAAGTTTAGGAAGATGAAAAAATTGGGGAGATGGATGATGATTAGAGTTGTACAACAATGTGAATGTACTTGGTGCCACTGGACTATACAGTTAAATAGGGTTTAAATAGTATGTTTTATATTATGTGACTTTTATCACAACAAAAAACATTAAAAATAGTTTTTTAAAAAGCAATATTATAAAAATACATTTTGGATGCTATTTTCCAATTTATTTGTTATAGTGTGCACAATGTGTAAAGGTGGCTCAGTGGTAAAGAACCCGCCTGCCATTGCAGGAGACTCTCAGGTTTGATCCTTGGGTCAGGAAGATACCCTGGAGAAGGAATGGCAACCTACTACAGTATTCTTGCCTGGGAAATCACATGGACAGAGGAGCCTGGTGGGCTACAAGTCCATGGGGTTTCAAAGAGTCAGATACAACTTAGTGAGTCAACAACAACAAAGCACAATGTGTTAGTATAATCAGTCAATGCTTATAAAATTTATAAAAGATAAATGGGTATTCCCTGAGGAAGTATACTCTATAAATATTTTGCTGATGTGATGCACATAGAAAATTAGATCACTGCTATAAACTATAATCATTCTATTTTCTTAAATAAACTTTAATTTCAAATTCCATTTGTTCACTGTTATTGTTCAGGAAAGTGATTAATTTTTGCATATTAACTTTTGTATCCTACAACCTTGCTAAAATCACTTATTAGTTTCAGGAGTTTTTTGTTTGTTTATGCTTTCAGATTTTCTACATTCTATGTAGAATCATGTCTACAATCATGTCTTCTAGAAACAAAGACAGTTTTATTTCTCCTATCCCATTGGTATACATTTTACTTGCTTTTCTTTTCTTATTTTGTTAGTTAGGACCTCCACACAATGTTGAAAAGGAGTGTATGAGAGGGGACTTCCTTACCTTGCTCCTAATCTTAGTTGGAAAGCTTCAAGTTTCTCATCATTAAGAATGATATTAGTTGTAGGTTTCTCTTACATGTTCTTTATCAAGTTGACGTTTCCTCCTGTTAGTAGTTTGCTGAGAGTTTTTAATTATGACTGGATACTGGAATTTGTCAAATGCCTTTTCTACATCTACTGATATGATCATGTGATTGTTCTTCTTTAGCTTATTAATGTGATGGATTACATGAATTAATTTTTTCCTCACAAAACTATCCTTTATTATTTATTTTAAGAGATGAGCAAGAGTCTAAGTAGTTAATAACTTTTTTGTTTGTTTTTAAAATTTTTACAATGTTGTGTTGGTTTCTGCCATACAACAATGCTGATCAGTCGTAATTATACATATATCCCCTCCTCTGGAGCTTCCCTCCCCTCCCCTATCCCATCCTTCTAGGTCATCACAATTGATTTTTGAACATGGACCTAATCTTGCATAACTGGAATAAACCCAGTTTAATACTTTGTAAAAAGGTGATTTGAACATCTGGTTCTAACTTTTTTTTTTTTGATGAAATTTGGTTGTAATGACTTGACATGGCTGGAAAAGACATTGACAAAGAGGCATGTTCAAAAGGAAGAAGTGGATTGTTGGCTGCATTGACTAATCACAACAATTTTTTTCAAGCCATATGCCAATTAAACAAAGATTTTTGTTGAAAATTGGCTAGTGAATTTCTATCTTTTAATGTTAAAGTGTCCTAATAAAGCAAGTAGAGGATGCAACATTTGGAAGATGTATTCATCTGAAAGATAGGTAAACAGATTTGAAAATTTCAGTTCTATTTTTTATGTGTGCAGATATGGAAGTTTTTATGTGTCACCCATACACATTGTGTCCTCCAACAAAAATAACACAATGAAGAAATCTTCCAAACATCTAAGCTCTCTCCATAATATATATTTCTTTCATAAAGAAGTTAATTTCTCATTCATTTAAAAAATTTCAAGTTTTTAACATCAAGGGATAGATTATGTGCTTTCTTTAGCTTATGCTAAATACCAAAAGTTAGGATTGCTTGACATCCTGGTAAAGGTCAATAAATTTGAAACCCTTATCTAGAGTAATAGAAAAATGCAGTAGTCATCTTTAAGTTTCATTGCTTTTAAAATTTCTTTCCCACAAGATCTTCCCTGTAAGGTTCAAGAGAGTTTCATGATTATTACCCATCACATCAGGACATTCTATACAGATTCTGATATTTAATATAGCATAATCCATAAATCCACCCAACTGACTGTTCAAACTTCAGTCCTTCACAATGAACAGGCAGCAAGTCAATGAGTAAGGATGCCTTGGCCATCCCATTGTATTTAAAATTTTTTCCTTTGAGGTAAAATTCACATCACATAAAATTTACCATTTTATGTACATTTGGAAGTGTACAATTCAGTGATTTTCAGCATATTTACAATGTTATACAACATTCACTACAGAATGTTTCCATCACCTCAAAAAGAAATTTTGTACTTTTAAACAGTCACTTCCCATTCTAGCCTCTTCCCAGCCCCTGGAAATCTTCCCATCTGCTTCCTGTCCCCATTGTATTTGAAACTCCCTCCTTTCTCTCAGAATAAGGTGCCTACCATGTGCCTCATGTCACCTTGGAGAGGGTGCCAATTCAACCGGTGTACTAAATATCATCAAATTTCTTACTTTTTTAAAATTAAAAATATCATGAAAATTCTAGTTATTTCTTCCAAAATACTGCACCAAACCTTTACTGATCATAGTTCCTAGAATTCTGTACTGTTAGGTGCTCAGTCATATCCGACTCTTTGTGACCCTGTGGACTGTAGCCTGCCAGGCTCCTCTGTCCATGGGATTTTCCAGTCAAGAATACTGGAGTGGGTTGCCATTCCATTCTTCAGAGGATCTTTCCAACCCAGGGATGAAACCCAGGTCTCCTGCATTCTTGGCAGATTCTTTTAATGTCTGAGCCACCAAGGAAGCCTTGGTGTAGGTGTAAATCATTGTTGGAAGAATAAAGCAATTGCTTTCATCACTTTGAATCTCACTCCTCTCTCTCTCACACACACACATGCACGCACACAACTTTTACATATAAATCAAATTGGATCAAACAATAACTTTTGTTACTTAAATTTCAGGTAAACAGAAAATGGAATTAATTACCAAGATCCTTTCTGGGTCTAGAATTCTGTGAGGACACCCACTGGTAGGATGAACAACAATCATCCTGTTTGCCTGGAATTGAAAGATCTCCCAGGACACTGGGACAGTCTGGGGCAAACAAGATGGGTTGTGCCCTCTGCCTCCTGAACATATATATATTTGCTGTATGCTGTCATGGAGCCCCTCTTACTGGAGCCTCTGCTTTGGGGGTATGGGCTTAAAGCTCCAGGTACTAGTTTCGTTGCATTCCCACAGACATGGGGCCAAGTCCTCCTTCTGAAAGTGAGGAGCAGTTATCATGAACAAGATTTGGGCACTCGTGGCCAAATATTATTAAAATCTCACAATTCTTTCTTTCTTTCTTTTTTTTAAATTTTATTTAATTTTTAAACTTTACATAATTGTATTAATTTTGCCAAATATCAAAATGAATCCACCACAGGTATACATGTGTTCCCCATCCTGAACCCTCCTCCCTCCTCCCTCCCCATACCATAGGTATAGTCAATTTGCAATATTATATTAGTTTTAGATATACAACATAGTGATTCAATATTTTTATAGAGATTATACTCCATTTAAAGTTCTTATGAACTATTGGTTATATCTCTGTGCTATATATTCCATCCTTGTATTGATATCTTATTTATTTTAAACCTAGTTTTACCTCTTAATTCCCTACCTGTGCCTTGTCCCTCCCCCTCCCCTCTCCTCACTGGTAACCACTAAGTTGTTCTCTGTATCTGTGAGTCTGTTTGTTATATTTATTCTTTTGTTGTATTTATAAGATTCCACATGTAAGTGAAAACATATAGTATGAGCCTTTCTCTGTCTGACTTATCCTACTAAGCATAATATCCTCTAGATCCATCCATGCTCTTGCAAATGGCAAAATTTCATTCTTTTTTATGGCCAAATAGTAGTCCATATACATATATAAACATATCTTCTGTATCCATTCATTTTTGATAGACACTTGGATTGTTTCTATATTTGGATATCATAAATAATGCTGTTATGAACATTGGGGTGCATGCATATTTTAAAATTAGTGTTTTCATTTTCTTTGGATATATACTTGGGAATGGAATTGCTGGATTATATGATAATTCTATTTTTAGTGTTTTGAAATATCACTGGTTTCTATACTGTTTTTCAAAGTGGTTGCACCAATTTACATTCCCACCAACAGTGCACTAAGGTTCACTTTTCTCCACATCCTCACCGACATTTCTTATTTTTTTGTCTTTTTGATGACAACCATTCTAATAGGTGTGAGGTAGTATCTCATTGTGGTTTTAATTTGTATTTTCCTGATGATTAGCGATGTTGAGCATCTTTTCATGTATCTGTTGGTCATCTATATGTCTTCTTTGAAAAATATCTATTCTTCTGACCATTTTTTTTGATTGAGTTGTTTGTCTTTTTCATATTGAGTTGTATGAGCTATTTATATATTTTGAATAATAACCACACATATCACTTGCAAATATTTTCTGCCATTCCATAGGTTATCTTTCTGTTCTGTTGATGGTTTGTTGTGCAAAAGTTTTTAAGTTTAATTAGGTCTTATTCATTTCTTTTTGTTTTTATTTCCCTTGCCTGAAGAGATAGATTAAAAAAAATATATTGCTGAGACTTAGGTCAAAGAGTGTACTGCCTATGTTTTCTTCTAGGAGTTTGATGGTTCCTGATCTTACATTTATGTCTTTAATCTACAATTATTTCTAAAAAAAAAAACAAGCAAACCAAATCACCAGTGTAACCAATTGGTAACCTTGATCCAGTTTCCAAGTCAATATTCTTGTTTCCCTTTTTAACTTAAAATGCTTTTGGCAATGTTAGCTTCATATCCACATGGAATTTGAATCCTCATAGCAGTTTCTAGATTCCTCACAGGGCCTTTGAGGGTTTGGAGGTGAGAAAAGTAGATGTAGCCAACAGCTATCTTCTCCATCTGCTGCACAAGCCTTTTCACATCGAGAACAATCTAGTACTTGGCCTCTTGACAGAGCCAGCCATAACAGGGAGGTGTCTTAAGGATCACCTCAGAATTCTCTTGATCTCTAGAGGGAGTGCTCAGTCGCTTCAGTCGTGTCCGACTCTTTGTAGCCCCACGGACTACAGCCTGGCAGGCTCCTCTATCCATGAGATTTTCCAGGCAAGAATACTGGAGCGGGTTGTCATTTCCTCCTCCAGGGGATCTTCCTGATACAGGGATTGGATATGCTTCTCTTTCATCACAGGTGGATTCTTTACCACTGAGTCACTGGAAAGGTATCACAATATTAGAATTATTTGACTTATATGAATTATTTTAATTATATGAATTATTATATAAATATGAGTTTAATTATATAAATTATTTAATTATTATATATTTTGTATGAATTATCATATAATTATTTGAATTATATGAGTTGGTTGCACATAAAAATTAGTAAGTTTTTAAAAAGCTTTATGTAAATCTCACCTTTTATATGATCTTTGTAGATAATTTTAAGAAGGAAAGCATATACATGGTTAGAAAATTCAAACAGTACATAAATGAGCAAAATTAAAAGTGAACATTTTTTTCCTTGCACCTCTAGTCTATCTCCCTAAAGGCAACTACTGTAAATACATTTTGTCTCTTCCTATATACCCTTCAAATTATTTAGGCATATACCAAGAAGTTAATCAATCAGTCTTTCTGATTATCCATTCAAATTTCCACCTTTATTTATACAAAAAGAACCATTCCATACATGCTCTTCTGCACCTTGATTCTTAGAAATATATTTTCATATTAGCCCAGATAGACTTGGCCATTCTTTCTTGGTGCTTACAAAGTGAGAAACAGGGAGTATAGTGTAACGGTTAAGAGCATAAACCCTGAAGCCAAAGCAGGGAGAGAAGGAGGGGAAAGGGGAGAGAGGGAGGAAAAGAAAGGGAGAGAGA
Organism: Bos taurus; assembly: GCF_002263795.3. Lineage (NCBI taxonomy): Eukaryota > Metazoa > Chordata > Mammalia > Artiodactyla > Bovidae > Bos > Bos taurus. The sequence continues at coordinate 99,559,630 of NC_037357.1, forward strand.
GAGGGAGAGGAAGAGAGAGAGAGAAGAGGGAGGCATGGAGCATAGGATGCACACATAGGAGCATAAAATGTACATGTACATTCTGGAGGATTCTACTCCAGAAAATTTTTATTCAGGTGAGGCTGTCTACCTCAGAGGAGCAGGCTTTATGCTAAGATCCACCTGAATGCTAAGCCTGATATCCCCACTCTGGCCAAAACAGGTAAAGAAAGAAATATCTGGGGGAGAGTAGCAGGTATTACTCAGCACATTCTCTCAGGACTGTAGAAATATGGTAATTCTGAATTTTACTTAAATCAGTTTCATTTCTACTATGATTCCATCAGGCTGGATTGATAGGCAATCCAAAACTTTAGAAGCTCCCCCTACTCCTAGGGGTATGCAAACATCCTGTGGTTTTCACTCTTGTTACTGTTTAGAAGGCCTTCCTCACAGTCTATATGCTCTCCTCCCAGGTCTGCTTGGAGCACAACATTCTGCCATAGAATGGAAGCGTCTGTGACCGAGGGAAGCCTCCCTAAGAAGTATGTCACAGTCCTCCCCCTTAGATGTTTGTCTGGCCCCCTCCCCAGGGTGCAGATCTGCAGATCTCCTCTATTCTGAGAAGCCACAAAATGTGAACCTGTGCCCCGCAATGGGTTTCCCTGGCTCTCTCTCCTCTAGACTCACTGCCTTAAGGCATCTCTTCTCATTTCCTGTGGCCCCAATGGCACTCCATGTGATCAACTTCAGCTCTCCCACTGCCAGTTTTCTTTGAGATGAAGAAGCCTGGAGTCTGGTTATCAGCTGGAAACAGGAAAAGAAAAAAGGGAAAAACACAGGGAGATAGGGGACATGAATTAAGACCTCAAAAATTATCTTGTTACATTAAGATGGAACTAGAAGAGCCTTCCTGAGAGACCCATCCTTATTTAGGAATGTTGTAGTCAGTATACTATTTTTATTTTTCAGCTATGAGAACCAGCCTGTCACTCTTAGATGTCTCTGGCTTTACCATCAAGCAATTATATTCACTATGGAGGAGCCAGTGTTCAATTCTGACAGAACTGCCAATATGGAACAGAGCAGCTTTGAGTGTGAGTATAACATGGGGGCCTGGGGTATGTAATGCTCAGACTTGATCAGAAGAGGAAGCAAAGGCTCACATATGTTGGTTCAGGTTTGAGTCTGGGAATCCATGTAGAGATTTTTTCACTCATACAGGATGACAGGGAGAAAAAAAGTTCTAGACTAATTTCCACCAAACCACTTTCCCTCTCAAACCATGAGACAGAGACGTCTTTCTTGTTCAGTCTAAGCCAGATTCAGTTTTCCTAGAGGACTTATGCTGCCCTGTGGTCTGGATTAGCTTCTTGCATGGTCCATTCAAGAATGATCTAGAACCCAAAAAGTTCAGACTATCCTGCCCCTTGTTACTGAAAGCCCTTTGAAGGCAGGCCTGAGTCTTAGCCAACATTATATTTGTTCATGCTTTGCATGGGCTTCCCTGGTAGCTCAGCTGGTAAAGAATCCACCTGCAATGCAGGAGATCCTGGTGTGATTCCTAGGTCAGGAAGATCCCCTGGAGAAGGGCATGGCAACCCACTCCAGTCTTCTTGCCTGAGGAATCCCCACAGACAAAGGAGCCTGGCAGGCTCCAGTCCATGGGGTCACAAAGAGTTGGACACGACTGAGTGACTAAGTGCACAATAACTCTAGCTGTGCTTTGCACAGCTCTTGGCATATAGTGGGTGTGTAAATATTTTTTGCTGAATGAACAAATAAATGAAGAAAATAACGAGTGTGCAAGAGTAAAACACAGAGCAAGTGTTGTTACAAAACCACAACAATCAAGAAGTTTTCCATGGGATGCTATTTATCACCAACAGCCCTCACTCACCAAGAGCAGAAGAAAATTCAGTCCTGGGCTGGTACTCACACAGGAAAGCCCTGGAGCTGACCTGACCACGGGAGGAAGAAATTGGCATCTACAGAGCAAGAAGAGCATTACCCAGTCTAGTGGAGTCCTAGCTCTAAATTTCCGCCTCTTCCACCTCCTGACAGTCTTGGCGGATTTATTCCCCTTTGGTTTTATGAGCCAAGGCTTCTCACATTGCTTATACATTACTCATTTTAGCTATATAGGCAGCAGGGTCAAACAAATGACCTATTGGAGCTCACAAGTGACTGACGGCCAGGTAGCCCTGGCTTTACTCCAAGGGGGTCACTTACTATCTCACTCGGCTAAATTTATAACTTCGAAAATTCTAATTTCCACCTCACTTCCCCCACCCGTTGTCCCACTACCTTCAACCCTGGGGGCTAGGTAAATTATACTGCCTACTAATTGAGCATGCCACTCCTACTGCTCAGTAATGAGTCAGACGGACTTGGCTAGGTCTGCTCTTCTGGCTTACCCCTCTCATAAACATTCAGAGTGACAAACTTTTTCTTTGGCCTGTGGTCATAAAGAGAAAGAAAAAAAAAACTCTTAAGTTTTCTTTTTTTTCCAACTTAAGACTTCAGTGAAATATTTTCCACCATCCTCAGCAAGACATAATACTTCATGCCATGTAGAAGTTAATGAGAAAAATATGGATGTCTCTGTTCTCTGAGGGACCTGCTGGGCACTGTGCCCCTCTGAGGACCAGTTACTCTCTGTGTCTTTGGGGCTCACTGAGTGGTCTCTGGTCTGAACCTGGTCCCAAGGTGCTGGGGATTAGCCTGTCTCTTTTAGAGGTCTGCTGTTGCATTTACCTTGAACTTGGGCACTCCTCCCTATCGAACCACCCTTAGAACTCCCCGAGGAGCTGTCAAGTGGGTGAATGGTCCACAGCAGGCAGAGCCAAGTGCCAACTAACAAATACTTCAATACGACCAATTTCAGATTTTATTTCATCTCTGGGTCAAAAATATGCTTACCTAAAGAAGAGCGTCCAGACTCTTAGCTTGGCACTCAGCTGGTTCCCCACCATCTGGCTGCAACCTGCCTGGTGACCTGACTTTCCACAACCTCCTTTCCAGCTCTAAGCAAACAGAACTGCACTGTTGCCTGAGCTCTGTTCCTGCCTGAAATACTCTTCTCTCCAACCAATCTAAACCCTTTTCACTTAGAGTTTATGGGGACAACAGGATAATATTTCTGTGCTTTTTCACACTGATAGTCTATAAATATTTATTCAACATTTTTAGTGTGTGTGATGGAGGGAAAAGCTAGTTTTTTAATTTATTTTTTATTGAAGTTTTTTGTTGACTTACAATGTTGTGTAAATTACTGTTGTACAGTACAGTGATTCAGATATATATATATATGTATTTATATATATATATATATATATATATGTGCATATATATACATGGGCTTCCCTGGTGGCTCAGATGGTAAAGAATCCACCTGCCTTGCAGGAGACCTGGTTTCAATCCCTGGTTTGGGAAGTTCCTCTGGAGAAGGGCATGGCAACCCACTCCAGTATTCTTGCCTGGAGAATCCCCATGGACAGAGGAGCCTGGTGGGCTACAGTCCATGGGATCACAAAGAGTGGGACAGGACTGAGTGACTTCACACACACACACACACACACACACACATATATGTATATATATACATTCTTTTTCATATTCTTTTCCATTATGGTTATCACAGGATATAATATTTAACAGGCTTCCCAGGTGGTGCTAGTGGTAAAGACCCTGTCTGCTAATGCAGGAAATGCAGGAGACCTGGGGTTCAATCCCTGGGTCAAGAAGATCCCCTGGAGGAAGACATGGCAATCAACTCCAGTATTCTTGCCTAGAGAATCCCATGGACAGAGGAGCCTGGCGGGCTACAGCCCATAAGGTCGCAAAGAGTTGGACACACATGCTCACATGCATGATACTGAGTATAGTTTCCTCTGCTATGCAGTAGGACCTTGTTGTTTACCCAGTCTATGTATACCAGTTTGTATCTGCTAATCCCAAACTCCCAATAGTTTTTTTTTTTTTTTTAACTAATGCAAATAATGTAAAAAAAAAAAAAAAACAGATTCACTTTCTAATTCATTTCCAAGTGCTGAACACACATCTGTCCCTTTGGACTCCGGACTCAATATACCTCCATGTATGTTTGTTGGACTAGAGGTATTTGCTATGCTGTGAACTCTGTGGGGGAGCTATAGGGAAGAAGGCTAAATCCTACATCCCCTTGGGCCAAGGGCGGTTCCCCTTGATCCTCGGTCCCATCCCCCTTTCTCCAACTGCTCCTGGGCCTCTGTTTTGCCCAAGGCCAGCCAGGATCTTCTGGGAAGTGAAAGGAATAGGGAAAAAGGAGAAGCCAGCAGTGTCAGAGTCTCAGGAACATCTCCCACCCCGCTATTTTCACCCCTTCCTCCTATTTGAGCCAAGAGCATTGATTGAGAGCTGAGAGGAGTTGCAGTTGTTGTAATGAAACAACAACTTTTGCCTGACCGGAGAAGGCAAGGACCAGCAGATAATCCCACTATCCTCTGTGCTATGGTGGTGTTCTGATGCTCTCAAACAGCTCAGGTTTCATAAAAGTGAATTAAAAACCTCCAAACGTGAAAGAAGATCGACCAAATCTTTCTGTCTTTTAAGTAGTTTCTGTTCTGTCTTCAGTTTTTTTTTATCATTTCCCAAGTCACATAACTTTTTTGGAAGCATATTATGAGGTTTTAAATGCAGCTTATTAAGTCTATCGCTCTTTCTTGGTAGACAGTCCCCACCAAATTTTATTCAGGTTCAGAAGTTCAGTTGACTGTAATTAGTGTTAGGTGTGTAATAAGATCTGTGGAGGTTGTATTTGTGTGTTTGTGTCCCAAAACATTCAGTGGAAATAGATCAGCAAAGAATATGAATTTATATATATTAATACATATGAGTATTAATATATATAATATATATTAATGGATATCATTGCAACCCTGTCTTCTTAGGTAGGAGCAGAATCAGTTTTACATTTCACCAGTTCAGTGAGAATATGTATGAGCAAACCTGAATTAATCAGCACCATGTTTATAATTAACTCTAGGATTCTTTTGGGCTCCTCATAAATGAGAATCTTTGATGGGAATTTAGCTCTGTGAGATGTACATTGTTTCCAGATCTGCATCCTCTGAGAATTCCACATGACTTTCACCTTTATTATCTCCTTCACCTCCTTCGCCTTTACATTCTGGCACAATATTTGGGCACAATCTTCCACAAGTAGAATTTCATTACTCAAAGTGTGGGCTCAGCCCAGCAGCCTTGGTATGACCTAGGAGCTTGTTAGGAATGTGGACTCTTGGGCCCCATGACAGAAATCCTGAATCAGCGTTTATTTGTATGCACATTAAAGTTTAAGAAGCTCTGGGCTAGAACACACTATATAGTATTCTTTCTGGTCTCTTCCAGTGTGTGACTTGTGAACTCCAAAGAGCAGTCACCATGTTTTCTAATTTTTTTCTCTCTCCCACAGCACTTAGATGGGCACAGAAAAGATGTTAAGGGTAGTTTTGTTGTAAGATTGGTCCATTTTTTAGCTGAATCCAGCCCTGGAATAAGAGAGGAAATATTACTTTCGTAGTTCTTACTGTAGCTCAACCTTTAGAAGTTCAAGTTTGGCGGAGTTTTTCCAGGAAGTAAAAGAGCTATTTTTCCTGTAAGGCCTACGATTTCTATGGTTCTATAATTGGGCTCCAAAGGCTGTTTTTCATTTGACCTCAAGTGCAAATCACAAAGATGACTTTGACAATACTAGTTCCCTTTTGGGCAAGAATACTCCCATTGGAAATTCAGAAAGTGTCTTATTGAGTAAAATGCTTCCTAATTTACTGTAAAAGTGTGTTTAGAAAAGCAAATTATCTATGACAGAGCATAGAACTGTCTACTATTATGAAATCCAATGAAGAATAAAAAGTAAACTGAGCCCTCCAGATATGTTTTTATAATAAAGCCAACAACTCTAGACATCGTTGGTTGATCTGTTTGCAGTACATATCAAATGCAATTATGCAAGGGGCCTACTATGTTATCTATCTTCAGAAATCTGTGCTTTCAGGACAACACTTAGTTCTAGTTGCATTGAGGCTTCATGTTCTCCTGGGTTACTGAGATTACGTACGTGCATGCTAAATCGCTTCAGTCATGCCCAACTCTTTGCGACCCTATGGACTGTAGCCCACCAGGCTCCTCTGTCTACGGGATTCTCCAAGCAAAAATACTGGAGTGGGCTGCCGTGCCCTCTCCTGGGGGAATCTTCCCAACCCAGGGATCAAACCTGTATCTCCGGAATCTCCTGCACTGGCAGGCAGATTCTTTACCACTAGCACCACCTGGGAAACCCACTGAACTTATGGATCAAGACAAACAGGAAGAAAGTTCCATAAATCTCTCTTTGGATTGTGTGTGGGGAGTTAGGGATTATCACTGGGAACTTATACTGGAGAGGGAAAGAACTGAAAAGTATTTGGTTTTCACATATTGGTTGGTCATTGCTCAATCTTTGGCCCTAGCCCTCTAAAACTTTCTTCAGGATGCTTGATAAACAACTGTTTGATGTTGGAGAGATAAGGGTGACTTCTGATGACCTCAAAGGAATTGTGGTTAAGCCACACAGGATGGCTAAAAACTATAATTATTTTAGAGGAAAGTACTTCCCTTCTTTAGGAGTGAAACAAAACAGTGACCTGCCCTGAGAGTGGTCCCGAACATGAGTGAGAAAGTGAACTGGGGAAGGATGAAGCCACCAATAAGGAGGTCTGGGAGCCATTTATGGAAGAGATTTCTATCTGGGGCACAGGTCCCTAATGATAGTGGGTGGGCTCATCAGTGTCTCCCAAAGCCCTAGTTATCCCAAGCCTTGATTTTGTACAGACTGATGAAAGATGATTAAACAAGGGTAATGAACATCCATTCATTCATGAGAACAAACATCCATTCATTCATGAGAACAAACATGCATTCATTAATGAAAACAAACATTCATTCATGAGATACCTACTGTGTGCCAGGCATTGTACTAGGTGCTGGGGATAGAGAAAGGAATAAGACACCATTTTTATCTTTGAAAAGCTCGCATTCTAGTAGGGAGCCTAAGAAACATATCTAGAAGCTGGTGTGGTAAGTACTTGTGTTGGAGGCATACAATAGGAGTAGGCTTTAACATAAATATCTCAAGGAAGGCTTTCTGATAATCAATCGTGATTCTTTAGCTATGACTTCTGCCATGTAATGGCAATTGTTCCCTTAGAGTGTATTTCACCATACTTTGACTTTGGACTTGACCATGTGACATAATTTGCCAATGGGATGTTTGCAAATATGACTCAAACAGGAGCTCAAAATGTGCCTGTATGGTTATGCTTGAGCTTTAGACAGCTACTGGAACCAGGAAAAAGATGAGACACACTTGGGTCTCTCTTGAGCCAGCTGGACCTGCAGCTTGAAGAGGCACTTAGACCTTCAGTTGACTGGCACCCCAGCAGAGGGGTAGAGAGAGAAAAGAGGCAGAGTCAGGCATGTGCAACAATGAAACACTCACCCTATGTAAGGCACTGTCTTGGGGGTACTAAGCATGAGAACAATGGGAAGGATGGGACACTAGATTATGTCTGATTGACAACAGTACTAGCTAGAGCTACTGTTACTGGGTGGGTCAATTTTGGTCACCATATTCAACAGGCCCTGTGCTGAAAATTTAACATTTTTTTTTCATTTAAGTCTCATAACAACCCTTCAGTAAATACTATTAACATGCCCATTTTGCAAATGAGGAATCTAAAGCTCGGAGAATTTTGCAACTTGCATGGCAGAGCAGGGATTTTGAACTTGGCTCTCAGACTCACAAGTTTCAACTTGTAGCTACAGAAAAGTGAGGAAGAAGGTCCAAGCTGGGACTTCAATCAGGCCAGAATGTGCCTATTGGTCCCCATCAGTCTTACCTTCATCCTTCTATGGGCTGGACCCCACTAAATTCTGGAATCAATGGAGGCTTGGCTTGATGAGGGAAGCCCCCTCACAAGTAGTTTGAGGGACTGGATATAGTATTTTATTTTATTAGTAGACATGCCAGAGGGAGTCATCATGTGTCAGACACTGTGCTAAGCATTGTACATGCATTGACTAAATGAATATCATGCTCTCTGTTAAGTATTAGTCTTCAATATGGGTACAGCTATTATTATACCCATTAGTGCTCTAGTTTTGCGAGATGGGGAGCCCCAGTCATCTTGTTCACTCCGCACATTGTTCTTGAGCCCCTACTCTGTACCTGATCTTACCCTCAGCACAGGGGAGTGTGGAAATGAAATGGATGAGACCTGTGCTCTCTCGGAGCTTATAATGTAGGCATTGCCCCCTTCCCCAGCCTCGTTCCTACTTTCAGGCACATTCGTATCTGTTCAAATAGGCACCATTCACACTGGTGCTTGGGAGACTCGTTGCCTCCCAGCCCTGTATTTGGACAGACTTGGATTGCTTATGCCCAGTTAGATTTAGAGATTAGCTCTGACATACCTTCCCTGTCAAGAGTGGCATATTTGCTGGCCCCAGAGGACTCCCCTCTCCACATTCTTACCCCAGCCCTTCTTGGCTTGTTCTTTCATTGTGACCAGGCACTCCCAGCATGCCCTGGGGTTGGGCCCTCTACGGAGATAAAGAGCACAAATCATTGTACTGTGCTTCCTTTGAAAGCAGTGCTCCTTGGTGGGCTGCTCCAGTAATTGGCTACTTTTCACCTGTGGGGGAGGAGGAAGCCTTGCCCCCACTTTGGATTCACCCACGCTAGCCTCACAGATTGAACCAAAGTTAACTTTTGTTTCCAAGCACGAAGCAAAGAAAATCACCAGCCTTCATCAAAATGCCATTTGGAGTGCCAGAAATATGTACATGGCAATATTCTCAGAGGAATCATCACTTACATGATGTGCTCTCTAGACCAAATTCCCTTAGAGTAACTGAATTGTGAGGCTTTTGCAATGATGTCCCTTTTGGAAATTACAGCTTGCCTTTGATTCACAAGACTTCCCAGGACATTTGCTCAAGTGTGGGCTTTCTCAGAGTTCTTCTGAAACAGGGCTCTTGATCACATTAACTGAAAAATGTGCCCTCAGCCCCAGACTGCTGAGTCTAGCTATTTTCATGAAGAATAATTTAATATTCAAATAAGTGGTAATTAAAGAGCAACTCTTCCTCCTCTTCACCATTCCCTCCCTGACCCATGTGGCTGCTAGAAGCAGGCCATGAATCCTCGGATTGTGAGGCTGAGGAGACCGATTTGATTGCCAGCACAGTTAAGCCAGGCAGTAGAGAAGAAAGTACAATACAGCTCACTGGGTCATAATATCTCATAAATCAAATGGATTTTTCCCAGAATCAGATGGTCATGCCACATTCTGGTTTCCAGTTAGATTTATGAGCATGTTCTCTACATGAGATACATACCACAATGGGCTAATTGGCATAGAAAACAAAGAAATGCAGAACACTTAGGAACCAAAATATAAGGAGCCTGTTGACCCCAGTCAGGCTCTCTTCACTGACAAGTTAGTTATTTTGATTCCCATTTGGGGACAGCTCAGGTCACTAATAGCTTCTCAGTGTCCTAATGAAATTGAAGGGAGGGAGAAGGCATCCCTCTTCTGTCGCATTGTTCGAGCTATCTTTCGTGTGATTTGCTTCTTGGAAAGTGATTTGGGCTGGCTCCATAAAAGTCATCCTGGCTCTCATTGGACAGCTTGGGCCAGTAAGGAGAACAGAGTCACTGAAGAGAGAAATTGACCTTTAAGCATCAGCTGAGATGCTCTGGCACAGAGATCTTGGAGGCTAGTCTGGGTCTTCCTTACACTAGGGAGAGCCCACTTCCAGCTTTACAGAAGTGTTATCCCACCTGGGGTAACACCCTCAGCCCCCTGTCAAGCTGAGTCAGTACAAACTCCTATCCTATTTAGAGTTTCAAGGATGTTGTGAAGCCAAAGAAATGTAAAAATGCTTGGAAAGAGGAAAAACTATTAAAGTCAATTGGAGAAAGCAGTTGCTTTTCTGTTTGAGCTTAGTGAGCATAAATCACATGCAATCACCACATAGTTGAGGAACTTCTTTAAAACAAGAAGGCAAAGAAAGAGGCTTCAATACATTTTAGTGATCTATCAGCACTTGCTCAGGGCTTCCCTGCTGGCTCAGCGGGTAAAGAATCCGCCTACAATGCAGGAAACACAGGAGACACAGGTTTGATCCCTGGGTTGGGAAGATGCCCGGGAAGGGGAAATGACAACCCACTCCAGTATTCTTGCCTGGGAAATCCCATGGACAGAGGAGCCTTGTGGGCTATAGTCCATGGGGTCGTAAAAGAGTCGGACATGACTGAACGTGCACAATACTTCCTCAGGCTTTTATAATCCTGGATGTCTCATTCTGTCTGTTGCATTGTATGCATTTTGCTTTTGTTCTTTCGGCTTCTGTGGAAAAAAAATATGGAAAGCCCGGTTTACCCCCAAGCTGGGAGGCAATTAATAATGCATTTCAAGATTGTGACAAATTCTGGACTTGTGACAAGGCTGCCGTCATTCATATGGCTGTACATTTTGCTAAAGGCTTTTGTAGATTGAGGCTAACCAATTTACTACTCTAGATTTACTACACTCTGGTCAGTGAGGTAACTGCCAGTGCAAACTTTTCACAGAGAGTAAGATCTGAGGCCATTTGGATAGTCTTTGGGGATGTGATTTGCAACACATGATAGTAAATCAACTTAAAAAAAAATAAAGGTGACTCAGAGGCAGGGTATTTAAACCCTGGGACAAAGTATACACTCCTTCCCTCCCTTCTCTCTCTATCTTCTAAACGCAGAATTTTTGTTAACTTAAAATGAGGCTGAAATAAACCTCAGACAGCCTTGAAGTAGATTAAAACCACAAAAAGGTCTGTAGCTTAAAGGGATGAGCCAAGGGAGAAAGGGTAGTACCGCCCACCTAGCCTTGGGCATGAGTCATGCATGGGGAGATGGCATAACTGCCTCTGTCTCCAGCTATTTTTAGCAGCAGTTGATAGAGCTGCATCCTTCTGCTCCTCTCTTATGGCCCCTGAGTCATTCTTACATGAAGCATCCAGGCTACTGTTCCCAGTGCCCTAAGACTGGCTCTGTCTAGGGGCCTCTCATTGTTAGCGAAACATTTCCTAAAATCTCTTAGAAAGATAGAAAGTTCTCCCATTGGAGTCTATCTTTTATGGATGATATGGACCAGAAATAGGCTCATGTGGCCCCGGTATCTTTATCCAAATTAACCACTCGAAACATTCTCTTGTTGTTTGCATATGTAGGGAATAGGCAACATGAAAAATCTGGAAGAGCCCATCTGTTTTCCTCAATCTCTAACTTCTGCATGGCCGCCAAAAGGGCAAGGTCTAACCGGTTTGTAACTTTTACAGAACCCACATGACCCCGACTGAGTTGAACATTTTCCAGAGGCATACAATAGAAAGAACGATATGTTCATCTGGAAGATTAACAGCTTTGTTTAGGCAGTGTTTCTGTGAGAAAGGAGTGTGTTTTCTCCCCTGTATCACTGTGAATTATACACAATAACCATCATGTCACAGAAAATAAACAAATTCAATGCAGTTGGGCACATATTTTATTTCCTCTTGTAACATAATCTAGAAAATGCAAAACCCTGGAATATAGGGAGGTTGTAGGCAAGTCAAATGAATTTTATGGAATCCATTAGGGAGTCGTGTATACCCTCTCCAACAACAGGATGAAATCTTTTATTAGAACCAGAGTCTATGCTCACTGGCCCCAGAGATATTTGTCTGCCTTGCTGATCCATATCACCCATGTTTACTTTTACTAGATTGGAATGCTTCAGTAAGCCAAGATGTGCCCTTACTTTTCATTGGTTGGTAGTATTCTCTGAACCCTTAGACATGCATTTTTAACTGAGGAAGCAGACACTTTAAAGAGCATCCTTTGGCCCAACTGAAGTTGATGACTTGCTTTCTTATTTGTTTATAATAATCTCAAGAGAATAACTTCTTCCTTACACCTCCCACTGAAAGGAACCTTCCTTGAGCTGTTTTTCTATTGTCCAAGGTCAGACTCTCCCATCCTTGGGAGGATAAAGTGAAAGTGAAAAAGTGAAGTCGCTCAGTCATGTCCTACTCTTAGCGACCCCATGGATTACAGCCCACCAGGCCCTCCGTCCATGGGATTTTCCAGGCAAGAGTACTGGAGTGGGGTGCCATCGCCTTCTCCGTTAACAGTGGGTAGGCATATTATATTTACTTGGAGCTGGTATACTTGGTGACAGCCTTAGTGCCCTCGGACACGGCGTGCTTGGCCAGCTCCCCAGGTAGCAGCAAGCACACGTGGTCTGGATCTCCCTGGATGTGAAACCCAATGTCAAACACCTTTTATTCTCTCCAGCTGGAGATGGCTAACCTATTAGTCCCTCAGAGGGCAGCTTCTGAAAACCATGGTCCTCTCTGGATCCTTCAGTGCTGCTTAGAATGGGTACAGGTTGGGGATTCAGACAGGGGGCCACAGACTCTTCACTTTCCTTCTTAGTTCAACTACCATATCACCCAACCACCCATGGCAAGTCATTTAAACATTCTGCTCTTCATTTCCTCCACAATCACAAAATGATAATCATCAGTTACTTGGGAGAGAAGTCTTTTGTGATCCTGAGATGAAAGGATGATTGTAAGTACAAGACCAAGGGATTGTGGATGTTAGTGCTAATCTTGGTTTGAATATCCCCAAGATAAAAGAATACAGATTGACCTATACCATTATGAGAACTTTAATGTCTTTTTCCCAATTCAAGAGACAAAACTATCATTGAGGCTAATCAGAATAGCCTTTTCTGCTTAGGTGTTCTCTTTCTGATGGAGGATGAGGGGAGGGAGAAAGGCTGTTACAAATGACCAAGTTAGTCTTTTTCATCTTCATGAGTGAAAACTCCTAAGAAGGACCCGAAGATGTGTGGGTCTAAATGAAAAGTGGTGTTGTGCACTCCTATGAAAAATGCTATGGTTCCTCAAAAAATTAAAAAGAATTACCATATGATCCAGCAACTCTACTTATTGGTATATATCCAAAAGAATTGAAAGCAGGGTCTTGAACAGATATTTGTACCCTCATATTTATAGCAGCATGATTCACATTAGCCAAAATGTGAAAACGATCCAAGTGTCCACTGACAGATGAGTGAATAAACAGGTGTGGTATACACACACAATAGAATATTATTCAGCCATAAAAAGGAATTCTGACACACCCTACCTCATGAATGAACCTCAGAGGACATTATGCTAAGTGAAATAAGACAGACACACAAAGAAAAACACTGTTGAATTCCACTTAAGTACCTACTCAGACTCATAGATACAGAAAGTAGGGTGATGTTTTCCAGGAGCTGTGGGGAGGGAGGAATGGGAAATGTTTGTTTAATGGGTCCAGAGTTTCAGTTTGGGAAGACGAAAAGAATTCTGGAGAAGGATGGTGGTGACAATTGCACAACAGTGTGAATGTACTTAATACCCCTGAACTGTACACTTAAAAATGGTTAAGATAGTAAATTTTATGTTATGCATATTTCACTACAATTCACAAAATGTTTTTTTTTCAAAATGTTTTAATTTTTAAAATTTAAAAAAAGAAAAAGAAAATATTAATGGAAAATGGGAATTCCCTGGAAGTCCAGTGGTTAGGGCTCAGGGCTTTCACTGCCAGGGGGCAGGTTCAACCCCCAGTCAGAGAAATAAAATCCTGCATGATGCTTGACATGGCCAAAAAATAAATAAATTTTTTTTACAAATGGAAAGTAATAACACTGGTGAGCTTTAAGATTTCTGCAGGCCATGGTACACATTAAGTTTGTATCCAGTACAGTCCAACGCATTGTTCTTTCTCTGGCCTTAGAGCAACATACTGACCATCAAAGGCAGCTCTTATTGAATCCAGGGAATTTGTACCTGGGCCCTGTATGCATGCTAAGTCGCCTTAGTCATGTCCGACTCTTTGTGACCCTACGGACTGTAGCCCACCAGACTCCTTTGTCTATGGGATTCTCCAGACAAGAATATTGGAGTGGGTTGCCAGGGGATCTTCCTGCCCCAAGGATCGAACCTGCATGTCTCTTACTTCTCCTGCATTGGCAGGTGAATTTTTTTTTTTTTTTAACACTAGTGCCACCTGGGTAGCCCACCTGGGCCCTAGAAGGTGTTTTTGACAAGGCAAGCAATCCAACTTCATCTCTAAAATCCCCAAACATTTTTACAGGCCATCCTAAGATAACCTATCCAGTCTTAATGGGAAGAAAAAAGGCAATTCTTCACCCTAAGGGCTGAAGAAATCAACAGTTGATTCTGTTCACTTGCTTGCCAACTGTGTGATGATTTCAGTCCATGCTGGAAGCCTTGACAGTGCTAGAAAGGGCAAAAAAAATTTGTTCACAACTTTATGAGGAGAAGACACCCAAACAGATGGCTTCCTACTCAGATAGTTGCTAGACTGAGCTCCTAAAACTCCTTTGGAGGGGCTGAACTGAAAGTTACCATATTGTGGGATTCCTTGAAGATTCTCACAAAAAGCAGAAATAGTATTTTATCACTCTCTTTCTGGACGCTTTCCTTTGTTCCTCTCAAAAGAGAATCAACTATGGGAGTGGCTGCATAGCCATCAGCATCTACCCCTCTTCTCTATAAAAAACATAAAGAAATTCTACTAACTTCCATGAATTAAAAAGAAAACCAAATCAAAGGATTCCCAAATAGGCTGAATTCTATAAGACTCCCGAGTGAGAGAGGGTGGGGGTGAAGGTGGGCAGTTCTAATTTCTTCCATGACCACATTTCTGGGCCCTGGGGGACAGATGACTCTCTAATACTAACCCAAACATCAAACAGCCTTTCCCAATGTTCCTCTAAACACAGTCAAGACAGGCTGGAACTTACATAAAAGTTTTATATGATTCTAAGGGAAAACAAAAGGAAATAAACACAGATAGTGGTACAAGATTAACGAGTAGCTTTTTGACACTGGTTTTGTCAGTCAGGGCTTTTAGCCCATACACCCTTTCATGTGCTGTGTTGGGGTTTGTGTATTGAAGCCCAGATTGTCAAGCCCTTGCCTGATCCTTTTATATCTCTGTTGTCATGTGACTGGTGCCATCATGAAGCCCATCACCCAGGGCCTTGGCTAGCCTGTGAGGCATCTTGGTATGAATTTGACAAAGGTGCCCCATTTGGGCGGGGCTTCCCAGGTGGCGCTAGTGGTAAAGAACCTGCCTGACAATGCAGGAGATGTAAGAGACATGGGTTCAATCCCTGGATCGGGAAGATCCCCTGGAGGAGGGCATGGCAACCCACTACAGTATCGTTGCCTGGAGAATCCCATGGGCAGAGGAATCTGGTGGGCTAAAGTCCATAGAGTCACAAAGAATTGGACAGGACTGAAATGACTTAGCACTCACGTACACCCTGTTTGGGCAGCTGGAAGCTCTGTAGGTTCTTCTCTCGGGGAGCAGAGGGTGGCCTGAATTTCAGCCTCAACTTACTCTCCCAGCCAGGAACTTTTGTTCAGTGAACAACCAGCCCAACTATACTTAGTGGCCCTGCCCATCACCCAGGGCTTTTCATAACTTGATTATACATCTCAAGTTTCCTCTCCCTACCTAAAACCTCATTTTCAGGTCTGGCCTCTGGCTTTTAAATAAATACTTCTCCAGATAACTGCCATTAGGAATGACAAAAGGAATGACACCCCAGTTTTCAATTCCTTATACTTTCTTTATAGCCTACCAATATGTCTTAATTTAATATCATGACTACATCATTTATGTAGTAATAATATGTTTGGAATCATAAAGGAATCAAAAATGCCTGCACTAAGAGGAGTTTTTCAAAACAAGATTAAAGGTCACTGGATAAGAAATAGTTGAACTCAGTGTGGACTTCTAAAGGGCAGTTTTCCTAACACCTTAGCCTTTCAGTTCAACAGCATTAACAGTGAGTCAGTGTGGTATCCCCATGTTGATTTCTATCCAATTCTACAAAAGCACAGAAATATGTTTTTTTGAGCAAAGCAGATAAGCTTTGTGTCTAGAATCAACATGCTGATATTCAGCAAAACACACATCCTGCTGGGTCCTGCTGTACTCAATCTCCACACATTCTAAACAGACTATCTTGCAAAAGCAAAAGATTGTTTCCTTGTAGCAAAGCACATGTCCCTTGAAAAGTTTGCGCCCTGAGTGTGAAATGGCAACCCACTCCAGTATTCTTGCCTGGAGAGTCCCATGCACAGAGAAGCCTGGTGGGCTATCTTCCACAGGGTCTCACAAGTTGGACATGACTTAAGCAGCTTAGCATGCACGCACACGTGCACACACACACACACACACACATGTGGGCCTTGCCTGGGCTTTCCGCACTAAGACCCTGAGTGACAAACGAAGTCCCTAATTCCAACTATTTGTAATCAACAACATAGACAAGGAATTTTCCATTTACAGTTCATGCTCTACAATATTTTCTTATAGAAGCAATACTATCGGGATATTCAGCTTCTCAGGTTAGTCTCTATCCTGCACCACCCAAGAAAACCAACACTAATCATGATGTATGTTTTAGTTGGGATCATTTTGGAATATTTTTAGCAGAAAAAGTTTAGCTTGGATATTATTAACACAAACAATGTACATTTAGATGGAAACAAAGCTTTTTCAAAATGAGTTAGTAAAGAAAAAAAATTTAAATCTGTGGTTTGTTTCGGGATAAAGACTGTCAAAAGGAACACACTTCCAGTCAGAAGATAAATAAGTACCAGGGACGTAATGTACAACATGATAAATATAATGAACATTGCTGTATGCTATATATGCAAGTTGTTGAGAATCATTCTTGAGAGTTCTCTCATCACAAGGGGAAATTTTTTTAAATTTAATTTTGTATCTATAGGAGATGATGGTTGTTCACTAAACTTATCATGGTAATAATTTCATGATGGATATAAATCAAATCATTACTCTATAGACCTTAAACTTATGAAGTACTGTATGTCAATTATATCTCAATAAAATTGGAATTGAAAAAAGAATACATGTTTTGTTTTTAGCGATTTAGAATGCTGGGGATTAGGATAAAAGCACAGTTGGAAGCATTTGAAAAGATAAAGTGGGGATTGGGGGAGTCTTCCAGGTTTCTTTAAAGGTCTTTAGAGGCTAATTTTGATGGTTTTCTGTTTTGTCTTATTTCACTTTCTGTCTCCCTCATGTTGATGTACAACTCATGTGAAGGGACTATATGGAGCTCACAAATGGGAGGAGGGAGGAAAAGTAGAATAGGGATGAGAGAATAAACAGAGAGCATATGTAGTTACAGAGATAAGGCAAAGAGGAACAAAGAGGAGTTGCAGGATCACCCAAGGTGGAATGAATTAAGAAGTGCGTGCATGAGTGCATGATTAGTCACTCAGTCATGTCCAACTCTTTGCAACCCCATGGACTGTCGCCTGCCAGCCTTCTCTGTCCATGGAAGCTGTACATAATCTAAAAGATAAAGGAGGTGGTGGCTGAGCACCATAGGTCCTAGTGTCTGTCACTGCAGCTACTAACAGGAACAGTCATTTTCGAAATATTGATTCCTTCTACCCAGGAACATGGAATGTCTCTCCATCTGTTTATGTCATCTTTGATTTCTTTCATTAGTGTCTTATAATTTTCTGTGTACAGTTCTTTTGTCTCCTTAGGTAAGTTTATTCCTAGATGTTTAATTCTTTTTGTTGCAGTAGTTGAATGGGATTGATTCCTTCATTGCTCTTTCTGCTTTTTCATTGTTAGTATATAAAAATGCAAGTGATTTCTGTGTATTGGTTTTGTATCTTGCAACTTTGCTAAATTCACTGATTAGCTCTAGTAATTTTTTGATAATATCTTTAGGATTTTCTTATGTACAATATCATGTCATCTGCAGTGAGAGCTTTACTTCTTTTCCAGTCTGGATTCCTTTTATTTCTTTTTCTTCTCTGATTGCTGAAGCTAGGACTTCCATAACTATGTTGAATAATAGTGGTGAAAGTGGACACCCTTGTCTTGTTCCTGATTTTAGGGGGAATGCTTTCAGTTTTCACCACTGAGAATAATGTTTGCTGTAGGCTTATCAGATATGACCTTTACTATGTTGAGGTAGGTTCCTTCTATGTCCATTTTTTGAAGAGTTTTAATCATAAATGGGTGCTGAATTTTGTCAAATGATTTTTATGCATCTATTGAGATGATCATATGGTTTTTATCTTTCAATTTGTTAATATGGTGTATCACATTGATTTGTATATATTGAAGAATCCTTGCATTCCTGGAATAAACCCAACTTGATCATGGTGTATGAGCTTTTCAATGTGTTGCTGAATTCTGTTTGCTAAAATTTTGTTGAGGATTTTTGCTTCTATGTTCATCAGTGATATTAGCCTGTAGTTTTCTTTTTCTGTGTTGTCTTTGTCTGGTTTTGGTGTCAGGGTGATGGCAGCCTCATAGAATGTGTTTGAAATTGTTCCTTCATCTGCAATTTTTTGAAATAGTTTTAGAAAGATAGGCATTAGCTCTTCTCTAAATGTTGGATAGAATTCTCCTGTGAAGCCATCTGGTCCTGGGCTTTTGTTTTTTGGGAGATTTTTGATCACAGCTTCAATTTCAGTGCTTGTAATTGGGTTGTTCATAATTATTTCTTCCTGGTTCAGTCTTGGAAGGTTGAACTTTTCTAAGAATCTGTCAATTTCTTCCAGGTTATCCATTTTATTGCCATATAGTTGTTCATAATAGCTTCTTATAATCCTTTGTATTTCTGCATTGTCTGTTGTAACCTCTCCTTTTTTCATTTCTAATTTTGTTGATTTGATTCATCTCTCTTTTGTTCTTGATGAGTCTGACTAAAGGCTTGTCAATTTTATCTTCTCAAAGAACCAGCTTTTAGTTTTATTAATCTTTACTATTGTTTCTTTCATTTCTTCTTCATTTGTTTCTGCTCAGATCTTTATGATTTCTTTCCTTTTGTTAATTTTGGGTGGTTTTTTGTTTGTTTTTCTTTTTCTAGTTGTTTTAGGTGCAAAGTGAAGTTGTCTATTCAATGTTTTTATTGTTTCTTGAGGTAAGATTGTATTGCTATAAACTTCCCTCTTAGAACTGCTTTTGCTGCATCTCATAGGTTTTGAGTTGTCATGTTTTCATTGTCATTTGTTTCAAGAAATTTTTTGATTCCCCTTTTGATTTCTTCAATAACCTGTTGGTTATTTAGAAACATGTTGTTTAATCTCCATGTGTTTGTGTTTCTTACAGTTTTTTTTCTTGTAATTGGTATCTAGTCTCATAGCATTGTAGTTGAAGAAGATGCTTGATATGATTTCAATTTTCTTAAATTGATTACTGAGCTTTGATTTGTGACCCAGGATAAGGTCTATCCTTATAGACCTTATCTATAAGAATGTTCCTTGTGCACTTGAGAAGGAGGTGTGTTCTTCTGCATTTGGATGGAATGTCCTGAAGATATCAACGAGATCCATCTCATCTAATGTATCATTTAACACTTGTGTTTCCTTATGAATTTTCTGTTTTGATGATCTCTCCATTGGTGTGAGTAGGATGTTAAAGTCTCCGACTATTATTGTGTGACTGTCGATTTCTCCTTTTATGTCTGTTAGTGTTTGTCTTATGTATTGAGGTGCTCCTACGTTGGATGCATAGATATTAAAATTGTTATGCCTTCCTCTTGGACTGATCCCTTGATCATTATGTAGTGTCTTTTCTTATCTCTTGTAATCTTCTTTATTTTAAGGTCTATTTTGTCTGATATGAGGATTGCTACTCCAGCTTTCTTTCGCCTCCCATTTGCATGGAATATATTTTCCCATCCTCTCACTTTCAGTCTATATGTGTCTTGAAGTCTGAAGTGGGTTTCTTGTAGACAGCATATGTATGGGACTTGTTTTTGTATCCATTCAGCCAGTCCGTGTCTTTTGGTTGGAGCATTTAATCCAGTTCAGTTCAGTTCAGTTGCTCAGTTGTGTCCGATTCTTTGTGACCCCATGGACTGCAGCACTCCAGGACTCCCTGTCAATCACCAACTCCTAGAGTTTACTCAAACTCATGTCCATTGAGTTGGTGATGCCATCCAACCATCTCATCCTCTGTTGTCACCTTTTCCTCCTACCTTCAATCTTTCCCAGCATCAGAGTCTTTTCAAATTAGTCAGTTCTTCGCATCAAGTGGCCAAAGTATTGGAGCTTCAACATCAGTCCTTCCAATGAATATTCAGGACTGATTTCCTTTAGGATGGACTGGATGGATCTCCTTGCAGTCCAAGAGACTCTCAAGAGTCTTCTCCAACACCACAGTTCAAAAGCATCAATTCCTCAGTGCTCAGGTTTCTTTATAGTCCAACTTTCACATCCATACATGACTACTGGAAAAACCATAGCTTTGACTAGATGGACCCTTGTGGGCAAAGTAATGTCTCTGCTTTTTAATAAGCTGTCTAGGTTGGTCATAACTTTTCTTCCAAGGAGCAAGTGTCTTTTAATTTCATGGCTGCACTCACCATCTGCAGTGATTTTGGAGCCCCCCAAAATAAAGTCTGACACTGTTTCCACTGTTTTCCCATATATTTGCCATGAAGTGATGGGATCAGATGCCATGATCTTAGTTTTCTGAATGTTGAGTTTTAAGCCAACTTTTTCACTTTCCTCTTTCACTTTCATCAAGATGCTCTTTAATTCTACTTCTCTTTCTGCCATAAGTGTGGTGTCATCTGCATATCTGAAGTTATTGTTATGTCTCCTGGTGATCTTGGTTCTAGCTTGTGCTTCATCCAGCCCAGCATTTCTCATGATGTTCTCTGCATATAAATTAAATAAGCATGGTGACAAAATACAGCCTTGATGTACTCCTTTTCCACTTTGGAACCAGTCTGTTGTTCCATGTCCAATTCTAACTGTTGCTTCTTGACATGCATACAGATTTCTCAGGAAGCAGGTCCGGAGGTCTGGTATTCCCATCTCTTAAAGAATTTTCCACAGTTTGTTGTGATCCACACAGTCAAAGGCTTTGGCATAGTCAATAAAGCAGAAGTAGATGTTTTTCTGGAACTCTCTTGCTTTTTCAATGATCCAACGGATGTTGGCAATTTGATCTCTGGTTCCTCTGCTTTTTCTAAATCCAGCTTGTAATTTAGAACACACATCTGGAAATTCACGGTTTTTGTAATTTAATGCATTTACATTTAAAGTAATTGTTGATATATATGTTTCTATTGCCATTTTCTTAATTGTTTGGGGATGATTTTGTAGATCTTTTTTCTTGTCTTGTATTTCTCAACTGTATAAGTCCCTTTAACATTTGTTGTAAAGCTGGTTTGGTGGTACTGAATTCTCTTAACTTTTGCTTTTCTGAAAAGCTTTTTATTTCTCCATCAATTTTGAATGAGATCCTTGTTGGGTACAGTAATCTTGGTTGTAGGTTTTTCCCTTTCAGTAGTTTAAATATATTCTGCCATTGCCTTCTGGCCTGCAGAGTTTCCGGGTGAAAGCTCAGCTGTTAAGCATACTGCATTTAATATTCTTTTTTTGTGTTTAGTCTTTGTTAGTTTGATTAGTATGTGTCTTGAAGTGTTTCTCCTTGGGTTTATCCTATATGGGATTCTTTGTGCCTCTTGGACTTGATCGTCTCTTTCCTTTTACATGTTGGAGAAATTTTGAACTATAATCTCTTCAAAATTTTTCTTATACCCTTTCTTTTTCTCTTCTTCTGGGACCCCTATAATTCGAATGTTGGTGTGTTTGATATTGTCCCAGAGGTCTCTGAGACTATCCTCAGTTCTTTTCATTCTTTTTATTTTATTCCACTCTTCAGAAATTATTTCCACCATTTTATCTTCCAGCTCACTGATTCATTTTTATGCTTCAGATATTCTGTTATTGATTCCTTCTAGAGTATTTTAATTTCAGTAATTGTGTTGTTTGTCTCTGTATGTTTATTCTTCTAGGTCTTTGTTAATTCATTCTTGTATTTTCTCCATTTTGTTTTCAAGGTTTTTGATCATCTTTACTATCATTATTCTGAATTCTTTTTCAGGTAATTTGCCTATTTCCTCTTCATCTATTTGGACTTCTGTGTTTCTAGTTTGTTCCTTCATTTGTGCAGTATTTCTCTGCCTTTTCATTATTTTTTTTTACTTATTGTGCTTGAGATCTCCTTTTCCCAGGATTCAAGGTTTAATTCTTCCTTTTGGTTTCTGCCCTCCTAAGGTTGGTCCAGTGGTTTGCGTAAGCTTCCTATAGGGTGAGATTTGTGCTGAGTTTTTGTTTGTTTATTTGTTTTGCCTCTGATGGGCAAGGCTGAGTGAGGTGGTAATCCTATCTGCTGATGACTGGGTTTGTATTTTGTTTTTTTTATTGTTTAGATGAGGCATCATGCACAGGGTGCTACTAGTGGCTGGGTGACGCTGGGTCTTGTATTCAAGTGGTTTCCTTTGTGTAAGTTCTCACTATTTGAAACTCCCTAGGGTTAGTTCTCTGGTAGTCTAGGGTCTTGGGGTCAGTGCTCTCACTCCAAAAGCTCAGGACTTGATCTCTGGTCAGGAACAAAGATTCTACAAGTGGTTTGTTATGGCATTAAGTGAGATTAAAACAAATACCCAAAAGTAAGAAGCCAAAGATGAACCCTAGACAAATGGCAGTTACAAAATCAGGCAAATAATAATTAAAATAATGGAATACACACACACACACACACACACACATACACACACATATATATACACCCATGAGCAAAGTGAAAACAGTCCAACAAAAATAAAGTACAGTAGATTGACATGACAAACAAAGGAAATAAAAAATTATATTTACCAGTTAAGAACAAAACTAACTAAAGCAAAAACTGGAAAACAAAACTAAATCAAGGTGCCAAGTGGAGAATAAAGCAATGAAAACAAAACTAACAAATATGTTGAAAGGAAAGAAAGAAAAACAAGAATAGATATGCAAAGTTAAATAGAGGTAGATGAAGATTTATATACATTAAAGATTAACTGCAAGGGGAAAAGAACAGTAGGAAAAGCAAACAAAGAAATAAATGTAGAAAAAATAACAATAGGTTTAAAAAGGAAAAATTTGAATTAAAAAAAAAGAGGAAAGAAAAAAGAGGAAAACTCCACAGAACTGCAAAAGCCCAATGTATAGGCAGAGGTTTATAACAACAATAAAAAAAATGTGACTGGGGAAAAAAAAAGCTCAAAAGCTTAATTAGATTTCGTAGTGCCAATAAAGTTGAGAACCACAATGGGGGGAGAGCGGAGTGGGGGGAATCCAAAAGAATATACAGATCAAATGTTTTTCTTGAGTCACTGCTGTCCACATCCTTTCCTTCACTGAGAATCGAAGTCCACCTCACCTCCCTAGGATGCACTCCAACACTGTGCTGATCTCTGGACCTGCTGTGGGGGCAGCTCAGATTCTAATCTGTTCCTACTCCTGTGTGTTCTTGCCTCCAATGTCCACAGCTATCAGAACTAGTGCATTTTCTTTTGTGGGAGCTCTCAGTGACCTTTTATATATTCCATAGACACAGAGTCTGGCTAGTTGATCGTGTGGATTTAATCTGCAGCTTGTACAGCTGGTGAGAAGGTTTTGGGTCTTTTTTCTCAGCGACACTGCCCCTGGGTTTCAATTGTGGTTTTATGTCTACCTCTGGATATGGGTCATCCATTGGAGTTTGTTCCTGAGGTTGCCCTGGAGGAATTGTGTTTGCCCCTGTGAGGGCCAAGTGTGGAAGTGATGCAGCTGCTTGGGTCACAAGGGTTTTGGTAGCACCAGGTACTCAGGGAAGTTGGCGGCTAGGGCAGCAGGAAATACAGTGTTCTAGATGGGTATGGAAACCAGTATTGGCCAATATGCTCCAGTATTCTTGCCTGGAGAACCCCTCTCACTGACAGAAGCCTGGAAGGCCACAGTCTATAGGGTCGCAAAGTTTTGAACACTACTGAAGCAACCCTGCACACATGTTTTTTGCCTGTGGTAGATGTTTTTTGCCTGTGGTAGCTCTGCCCCAGTGAGAGTTGAGTGTGAAGGTGGCGCAGCTGCTTGGCTTGCGGGGACCCTGGTGGTGTCAAGTGTGCAGGGACACGGACTGCCTCTGCAGCAGGAATTATGGCCCTATCAGAATTTTTTTTCCAGCCTCTTGTAGAGAGTGATGAGAAGGCCTCTTTGGCCAGTCTTTCTCCATAGCTCTGCCTGTTCAGGCATTTAAAGAGTTCCCTTGCCTGGAGTTCTTCTCTGTTGTTCAACACGTCAGGCACATAGAGCCCCACCCCCCCCCCCGACTGGGGTCCTACTCTGTAGATAGGTGCATTAGGCACTTAAAGGGGCATGTTGAGTGGGGTCCTACTCTGTAGTTCTACTCTGTAGGTCCTGTTCTGTAGTTCAGTGCATCAGGTGTTTGGTGGGCCAGCCTCTCTATTGTTCAGCTGCTGATGCTGGCGTGTGGGGAGAGAGGCTATAGTAATGGCTTCACCCCCTATGCATGGCTCAGCAGTATTGCCTTGCTTCCATGGCTGCCCAGCTTTCCTCCACAGGCATTTCCCACCACAGTCCATCTCCCCGCAGTCAACAACAGCACTTGCACTGGGATTGCTCCATAATCCCTAAACTCCAGCTCCCAGTCACTGTGCCTTCCAGGGGACCGGCATCCAAGTCTGGGGTATGTATGGCTGTGGCAAGGACTGTCTGATTCTCATTCTATTTAGGCTGCAACAGATCAGCTGTTTCAGTCTTAAATATTTCTTCTCTGACTCAAACAATTGCCCCAATGTGGGGATTGGACCCCTGCTTCAGTTGCCCCACCCGCCGAGGGCAGGTCCAGTCCTACTAACACTCCTGTTTTTACCCCTAGTTCCTTCATCCTACTGAGTTTTGCATTGTTCTATATATTCTTTTCTTCTGGTCAGGTACTCCTGTCTGCTCTCAGCTGGTGTTCTGTATGCATTTCTGTGTCTGAAGGTGTATTCCTGATATATTTGTGGAGAGAGATGTACTCCATGTACACCTACTCCTCCACCATCTTGTTCTCCGGCATTCTTGAAAAAAAATATTTTTTATTTATTTGGCTGCACCAGGTCTTAGTTGCAGCATGCAGGGTCTTCAAATCCCACATGCTGTGCATAGCATTCTTCAGCTAGGTGTTTATGGCTAGGTGAAAACTTATTGGTTCTGATTAAATCAATTGACAGAAAATATGGAGAACAATTTATCGGTATTGGTTATGAGCCAAGAACCAAATATTCAGCTAACTACTGAACATGCTGCTTCCTCCTTTCTTGCAACCTCTCTGTGAGCTACAGGCTGTAAATAATTCTCCATTTTGCAGAAGAGAAAATTATGGCACAGAAAAAGTGCAGAACTGGTTCTCAAGTTACAGAGCTTGTAAGTGAAGGAACTGAGTTCATACCAGGGAGTCTCAATTGAAGGCCACAGTATACAACCCCATGGAAATGCTAGATCACTAAGTAAATGTTTTGTGATTAAAATGATCAAGTCAATGAACACATTTCAAACCACAGATTATTTCTGTGACTCTATCAATTGCTTAGCTCTATTTCTCAGAGGAAGCAGCTAGATGATGGTAATTCAAGGTCCATCCCTCAGTGGTTCTCTTCCTTCCTCCCTGCTTCAATCAGTAAATAAGCATGTGTTAAGCCTCTTCTTCTTTGCAAGATACTGTACTGAATTCCAAAGGTTTAAAGATGAAGGGGGATCAGGTCTTCTCTTAAGGAACTCCCAGAGCAGTAAACAACAGACTCTTAAAACAGAATGTTGTCTCAGTAGGAACCCCAGGGTTGTAGGAAGGGAACCTCACCTGGATTTGGAGTGGGGAGCCAAGCAAGATTTCTACAGTAAACTGAAGAATGAGTAGTAGGGCTGCAGATGGACAGAGGAAAGTGTCTGATGTAGAGGAGCCAGTGTGAGCAAAAACTCCGAGGACCATTCTGGCATTTTTCTTCTGAAATGGAGATCAATCAATTTCATCTCACTCAGAGGAGTGCCCCTGTCAAGCAGAGATCTTGGGGTTGGAACAGGGTCTTGGGGGGGTCATACTCTGGTGTCTTGGAAACAGCTCCACATTCCTTCCTAACTCTGCATTGAGTGAGGTCAGGTTGATAGGTTGAAATTGATTATGGTAGAAGTATTGATGCTATGAAAATTGAGAGCCACTGCAGATCAGGAAATTTTTATTTCCTGGAGATCTGGTTGTGAAACACGTACCAGCACACCACTAGACAGTGGTCCCAGAGACCATCCTCCTGCAAAGATGTCTGTGATGCAGCTTTAATTCTGCTTTTCACTTAGAACCAAAAATATTTTTCTTGATCTTCTGCATCTCCCACAGGCAGCTGCTCTTGAGCTGAAAGTCAGATGGAGATGAGTAAGAGGGTCATGCAGACAGAGCAAGCCCTGCAATAGTTTCATCACCCTGGTCTCCTTTTGACTGCTGAGCTCTCCACATTCACACATGCTAACATCCTGTGAGTTTTCCCACATTTTGCAGCTTTGAAAGTGAAACATATGTTAAAAAAAATAAACTGACACTGTTTTCCTCGGATATTAATGCTCATTAACACACACCTAGACTCCCACAGCTTCATTTTCACACCTCTAATTTGATTTACATGAATAACTAAGTCTTGGTTTCTATCAGCTTGGAGTGATCCAGAAGAAACTTAATATTTCACTTTAAGAAGCAGATTGCTGCTACATAGATATCAGCAACCTGCTCAGAATCTTATCAGAGATGAATAATACTTTCAAAATCTACCTTGCCACGCTGACCCAGTTTCCATGGCAAAGCTCACATGGGCTATGATCGTACACAAACTAAGGAATAGACAAGAGGTCCACTAGGTCAAGCGTATGACACTTTGTCATTTTCAGTCATCTGACCTCCCTATTTTCCCCTCTCTCTTTATTGATCTGGCACTGATTTATGTGCCCAGAGCAGACTGGGCAAATTCCCTTGTGTCCTGTGGATGGTGTCTCTCTCTGTCCATGGAAAGAAAGGTAGCCAAGAGAGATCAACTCATATTGACATGATGAGCAGGTTAGAATGGGACTGGCTCCATCTGAGAGGCAGAGGAGAGAATTCTATCCACATCACTGCATGCTGGGAGTTTATTTTTCATATTCAATGCAAATGAGCATCTTCAAATATCTCCATATGCTTTTTCTGCAGGAAGAGAAGCTTTTTGTCCTGGAATTCATACCAAATGTTCTAGAGAATTGCATGAATATATATCTACATCATTTTATTTCTGCAGATTTAGATGCTTTGATAGACAGGCACTAAAAACATATCTCAAAACTAGTTGAAAGGGAGAAGGCTGTCCCCTTCTAAGAGCTCATCAAGGAATGAGAAGGTGAAACAGAGAGAACTTGTTGGATTACAAATCAGCTTGGTTGGATAAGACAGCCTCCCCCAGTCTACTGTTTTCCCTCCTAATTAAATATTGTCTGCAATCAAAAGTCACTATTAAAGCCTACAGAGTTCATGTTAATAATAATTTAAAAACTAGGATATTTTTAAAAAATAAAATATTTAAATGTTTCCATAAATCAACTTTCCAAAAATGCCAGTTGGTGGCTCAGTGGTAAAGAATCCGCCTGCCAATGCAGGAGATGTGGGTTCGATCCCTGGGTTGGGAAGATCCCCTGAAGGAGAGCATGGCAACCCACTCCAGTATTTCTGCCTGAAAAATTCCATGGACAGAGGAACCTGGTGGGCTACAGTCCATGGGGTCACAAAGAATCTGACACGACTTAGTGACTAAACTACCAAAAATCCCCTCCCAACTTTCTTCCCCTTCCCAACTAGAAAACAGTGTAGAGTAGTTGAAAATCGATGGACTTAGGCTCAAATCCCAGTGCCACTGCTTTCTGGTCATGAGGCTTTGAGCAATTCATTGATCCTCTTTATGCTTGTTTCCTTATTTGCAAAATTGAGGCAATGATATCTATTGCCTAGAATTGCTGCAAGGATTCAGGGAGACAATGTTTACATAGTATCTGTTCTGTAGGTATATATATATTTAAAGGTTCATTCCTTGTGTTCAGTGTGGGAATTCTAATTTGTAAGATGGAAATAAAGAAAAAATGCATAATTCAAGACTACAGAAGTGATTATGGGATGAGGGAAATAGTGGAGTAAAGTTATCATATCAGATATGCAAGCCCAGTTTTTGTTTTTCTTCTTGTTTTTTTTTGCTGTAATGCACTTGGGAAAGATGTGGCCATGTTTCTAGAGAGATTTTTTTTTTCAGTAACCTCTCTAGGCAAAGTGTTTTGTGATTTTTTCAACAGCTTCTTTCCCCTTCCTTCCTTCCTTGTCATCCCAACTTTTTAACTGTATCCTTTCAAATTATCTGTCCTGCAACTCCATGTGTTACACATGAAAGTCATAGCAAAAAAAAAAAAAAAATTTCACTTCTTACCTAAAAAAAAAAAAAACATTTTCTAGGTATTGCACTTGACTTTTTTCCACTAACCACCTAACCCTAACCCATGGCTAGACCTGATTAGACCGTTGATCTCAAGTGAGCTTTACAACGGATACCTTCCTGTTCTAGCCTGGCTTGTGACTTGCAACAGAGATTTTAGGTGAGTCACTGTGTAATTATAGAATCTTATTTCACATGAAAGAGATTTTTAAATAACACCATAAACATCTCCATAATTGAAAAAAACAGTCAGTACAAAACAGTTCTCTAAAATCCATCCCATAACCCTCAGGGATTCAGTTCTATCACATCAACTTTCTTCAAATTTAATTTAAAATGACTTAAGAGCCAGATTGGCAAAGGGCCCAGCCTCTTCATTTGTGTCGATCATCTCCCGTACCCCACCAGTGGCTTAGAATCTGTGTTCTCAGACACCTGAAAGCCCCTCCTGGTGCTGGTCAGCCTGGTGCTGCCTGCCTGCCATCCCTCCTTGACTCCTCACAGCCCCCAGAAGGCCATGATCCTCTCCATCTGCCTGCTGTTGCTGGCTTCATTACAGTGAAATCTTGTTGGCCTCAGGCCACTGTGGCCCATCAGGAGAGCACAATATCCCCAGCTGGATGAATTCCAGGCATCCACTCCTGAAAGAACTGAAAGTCCCCAGTTCTGGGGACTCCATCTCAGGGTGGTCATTTTCATGCAGATGGCCACTAAGCACATGAAAAGATATTCAACATGGCTAATTATTAAAGAAATACAAA
Organism: Bos taurus; assembly: GCF_002263795.3. Taxonomy (NCBI): domain Eukaryota; kingdom Metazoa; phylum Chordata; class Mammalia; order Artiodactyla; family Bovidae; genus Bos; species Bos taurus. The sequence goes on from NC_037357.1 coordinate 99,588,878, forward strand.
TCAAAACTATGAGGTACCACCTCACACCAGTCAGAGTGGCCATTATTAAAAAGTCTACACATAACAAATGCTGGAGAGGGTGTGAAGAAAAGGGAACCCTCCTACATTGTTGGTGGGAATGTAAATTGGTACAGTCCCTATGGATAGTAGTATGGCGGTTTCTTTAAAAACTAAAAATAGAACTACTATATGATCCAGCAATCCCACTCCTGGGCATATATCCAGGAAAAGCTCTAATTCAAAAAGATACAGGTACCTCATTGTTCATAGCAGCACTATTTACCATAGCCAAGACATGGAAACAACCTAAAGGCCCACTGCCAGATGAATGGATAAAGAAGATGTGGTTCATATATACAGTGGAATGCTCCTCAGCTATAAAAAGAATGAAATTATGCCATTTGGAGCAATATGGATGGACCTAGAGATTATCAAACTAAGTGAAGTAAGTCAGAAAGAGAAAGATAAATGCTACATGATATCACTTATATGTGGAATTTAAAACATGGTACAAATGAACTTATCTATGAAGCGAAATGAACTCACAGATATACAGAACAGACGTGATTGCTAAGGGGATGGGGGGTGGGGGTGGATAGATAGGGAGTCTAGGATTAGCAGATGCAAACTCTTATATACAGGATGGATAAACGACAAGGTCCTACTGCACAGCACAGGGAACTATATTCAATATCCTGGGATAAATCATAATGAAAAAAAATGTAAAAAGAAAATATAAGATTCTTTTCTGTACAGTAGAAATTAACACAACATTGTAGGTCAACTATACTTCAATAAAAATAAATTTTAAAAAGTGGTCATTTTGCTCCTTCTACTTTCCCATGCAACTTTGCTTTTGGCTGGGATGATACCAACTCAGCACAGCAACTCTTGGCCTAATGTGAATGAGAAGATATTAACCATTATGTATATTTATAATTAATAAGAAATTTTAAAATAATTTTTAAATGAGTACAATTTGTTTTTTAGTCAGCATCTTTATCAGCCAGGGTCCTGCAGAAAAGAGATGACACACTCCAGGAGTGATTGAAGAGATAGGGACTATTAGTCAAATTGTGGACAGGGTTAAGGGAATCAACAAGTTTGGTGATGCACCCCAGGGACTAACAAAAGTAGGAAACCATTACTACCATAGAATTAAAGGGACCAGTGGTGGGTGCTATTCCTGGAACCCAGAGAGAGCTATGGCTGTGGAAGAGGGGCTACCTGAATGATAATGATGTGTTGATAAAGGAAACTGGCTTTTCAGGGAGGTATGGTAGAGGTGGAGGAGGGCATGGCAACCCACTCCAGTATTCTTGCCTGGACAATTGCATGGACAGAGGAGCCTGGTAGACTACAGTCCATGGGGTTGCAGAGAGTCAGACACAACTGAAGTGACTTAGCATGCATGCATGGTAGAGGTGACATGACTTAGTGACTGAACAACAGTGATAGAGGTGACATACATAGAGGCCATGAATGGCCTCTCTCCTCCAACCCTCAAACTTCTGGCAGTGCCTCACATTGCCTAACCCAATCAGAAGCCAGATGTCTGGCGAGCCCAACTGATGCAGCACCATAGAGGTCAGCCTCAGGGCACAGAGGAGGCGGTGAGGGGAGGAACATGGGTATGGAAGAGCAAAAAGAGGAACTCACCAGAAGAACATCTTTTAATGTGGTAGAAAATACAAAATGTAATGAAAGAGTGAGCATGAAGGGAAATAAAAGTTGGGTGCTGGTCAGTAAAGAAGGTAAGGAAAGAAGGGATGAATTGAGCCATGAGGGACAAGGGAGCTTCTCTTCCTGGCTGCCTCCCTGAGTGGAATCCTAGAAGTTGCTGCTTAAATAAGTCCTGTTTTCATTACACCCATGTAGAGAAGAGACCTTTCTCCAAATGAACTCACCTTCTAATCCCCAACTAGAAAAGCAGACTTCAGGACTTCCCTGATGGTCCAGTGGTTAAGAATTCACCTGCCAATGCAAGCGACACAGGTTTGATCCCTGGTTGGGGAAGATCCCACATGCCTTGTGGCAACTAAGCCTGTGCACCACAACTGAAGCTCCAGCACCTAGAGCCATGCTGGGGTGGCAACATCTAAGCTGATATCTCATCCTCCAGGTTTTCTCTGTGCCTAGTCTCCCAACATGCTTTCCATCTTGTAACCTGGGCTTCTTTATTGGCAACGATTTTTCAAGGGGTGTTCTAAGAAGACAAGTCCTTGCATCTTGCTTGCTAATGTCTCATTGGCCAAAGCAGGTCACATGGCACGTGACCAAACTCAAAGTCATTGTAGGAGGGGCCTACAGGAGGGTCACTGACTTGATTGACATGAGTTTGAGCAAGCTTCAGGAGTTGGTGATGGACAGGGAAGCCTGGCTTGCTGCAATCTATGGGGTTGAAGAGTTGGACATGAGTGAGCGATGAACTGACTGACTGACAGGAGGGTCATGTATGGATGTGAAAGCTGGACAATAAAGAAGGCTGAGCACCGAAGAATTGATGCCTCTGAGCCGTGGTGCTGGAAAAGACTCTTGAGAGTCCCTTGGACTGAAAGGAGATCGAATTAGTCAATCCTAAAGGAAATCAGTCCGAATATTCATTGGAAGGACTGATGCTGAAGCTGAAGCTCCAATACATCAGCCACCTGATATGAAGAGCTGACTCACTGGAAAAGACCCTGATGCTGGGAAAGATGGAAGGCAGGAGGAGAAGGGGATGACAGAGGATGAGATGGTTGGATGGCATCACTGACTCAATGGACATGAATTTGAGCAAACTCCAGGAGATGGTGAAGGACAGGGAAGCCTGGCGTGCTGCAGTCCATGGGGTCACAAAGAATCAGACATGACTGAGCGACTGAACAACAGCAACCATAGTCCGTCCATCAAGGACCACTAATGTAAGCTAACCACAGAAAGTGAGAGAATCTGGTCCCTGAAGAGCAGGAGGGTCATCAGCAAAGCAAAATGATGCAGAAAGGAATCAAGAAATCAAAACTTGCAAGGATGGACTTCCTTGGTGGTGCAGTGGGTAAGAATCTGCCTGCCAATACAGGAGACATGGGTTTGATCTCTGGTCCAGAAAGATTCCACAGGCAGTGGAGCAACTAAGCCTGTCTGCCACAACTACTGAGCCCATGCTTTAGAGTCCAGGAGAAGTAATAAGAGAAGCTACCAAATTGAGAAGCCCAAGTGGTGAAATGAAGAGTAGCTGGCACTCACCCCAATTAGAGAGAAAGTCCGCACAAAGCAAGGAAAACCTAGCACAGCCAAAAAAACTTGCAAGGATCATCCTACTTCCTTAGTTTTATGAAGGTAAATATACGACTGCTTAAAAGTTTGTTGTTGTGAGCATGGGTATCCCTGCTTCCAGGTTTGTTTAACATGAAGTCATTATATAGTTCTTCATCCAAGAAAGTCATTATTGGAGCTCTCAGGGTAGCAGGTTTGCTCTTTGTGTTTGGAGAAAGGGAAAGATGTGCCGTATGGAGGGAGGAGGAGTGGGCAGAAGGAACAGGAGAATGAAGCTCAAGGTCATTTTGCACAGGTTAAGGAGTTAGCACAGAACGAGAGCCCAGTTTCTCAGCTCCAGCCCTAGACTTAGGAAAATGGAGCTTGATAGAAATAACAGTTTTGTTAAGCTTGACAGAAATCCAAGATATTTATTGAACAAGTAAGATGCATTCTGTTTGTGAATAGTTAGTCATCCTGAAGATTTTAAATTTGGAGGGTATCCCCAGTAAAGAACTCCCATTCATTTGTGATGTAACATTACTCTGCTCCTCTCTTCTCCCAACCAGGTTAAGGGTGGTGGCTGTGGGTGTTCTCAGATTTCCCTCAGCCCTGAAGGGGTCCCAGGGTGTGGGTGGGACATGTCAGTCTCATAACTGACTCACTAACTACAAACCCGAAGGCATTTGTGATGCACACATAGGTGATCCCTGTGTGTACTGCTGTAAAAGCACTGTTTGTGGGGTGGGGTGCACTCTGGAACCCACTTGAAAAGCTCTGTGTCTCTCCCTAATGTCTCCTGCTGTTTCAACATGTCCCAACATGGTCTTATGTTTTCTATTTGCCCTGCAGTATCAGATGCAGAGTAAAATGTGTAAACACATAAACCATAGCTAAGAAGGATGCAGATAGAAAATCTTCAGATGAGCACCAGATTTTAAACACTAAAGTGAAGGTTAGATCAAAATAATCCTTTTCAGGCACTGCCTTCTTGGCCAGTTTGTGAGCTACATATGGAAATCCATCTTTCTAATTTCATTTTTACAAGAGCAAAGATGAAAAACATTGATCACTAACCTTATTTATCTGAATAATTCTTAACTCTTTCTATCATTCAAATCTACCTGCAAAGCTGTAACTTTGGGCTGGGGTGAAGTTGGAGGACTGCAAAGAATGGAATGTGCCACAGGCACTAATGGTAGCTCTGAAAAATTTTTTTTTAATTGATCAGAAAATACTTGCTTCGTGTCTGACTCATTGCGACCCTATGGACTGTAGCCCGCCAGGCTCCTGTGTCCATGGGATTCTCCAGGCAAGAATACTGGAGTGGGTTGCCATGCCCTCCTCCAGGGGATCTTGGTATCATTGCTGAAATAGGGTCCCATAAGTTGTTCAGTTCAAGAGGGACAATATGCTTTTATGTTTTAAGTTCTAGTATGTTTGTATAACATTTTTCTATATCTTAAGCAATATTTTATTAAATGGCTAGAAGATCAATCTCAGATCAGATCAGATCAGATCAGTCACTCAGTCGTGTCCGACTCTTTGTGACTCCATGAATCGCAGCACGCCAGGCCTCCCTGTCCATCACCCACTCTCGGAGTTCACTCAGACTCACGTCCGGTGATGCCATCCAGCCATCTCATCCTCTGTTGTCCCCTTCTCCTCCTGCCCCAATCCCTCCCAGCATCAGAGTCTTTTCCAATGAGTCAACTCTTTGCATGAGGTGGCCAAAGTACTGGAGTTTCAGCTTTAGCATCATTCCTTCCAAAGAAATCCCAGGGCTGATCTCCTTCAGAATGGACTGGTTGGATCTCCTTGCAGTCCAAGGGACTCTCAAGAGTCTTCTCCAACACCACAGTTCAAAAGCATCAATTCTTCGGTGCTCAGCTTTCTTCACAGTCCAACTCTCAGATCCACACATGACCACAGGAAAAACCATAGCCTTGACTAGACGAACCTTTGTTGGCAAAGTAATGTCTCTGCTTTTGAATACGCTATCTAGGTTGGTCACAACTTTCCTTCCAAGGAGTAAGCGTCTTTTAATTTCATGGTTGCAGTCACCATCTGTAGTGATTTTGGAATCTCAAGCGGTCTCTAAAAGCCTCACAGTGCTCTCTGCCTGTTAGTATTCACATCCCTGAGTAGGGGCTGGACCGAGTGCTTCACTTCTAATAAATAGACAATAGCAAAGTTGAGATATCACTTCCTGACTGGTTTACAAAAAGACTGACTTCCTTCTTGCTTGTGATCTCTTAAATACTCTTCTCTTTTGGGGCATTTGCTCTGGAGGAAGTAAGCTGTCGTGTTGTAAGCTACCCTCTGGGGAATCCCATTCAGCAAGGGACAAAGGGACAGAGGGAGGCCTCCAGGTAACAGTCAGTGAGACACTTAGTCCAATAACCTGTGAGGACCTGCATTTGGTCAACAAGAATGTGAGTGAGCTGGGAAGCAGATCTTCCCCAGTAAAGCCTTCAGGTAAAAGCACAGCCCTGCCAAAACCTTGAGTGTAGCCTTGTGAGAGACTCTGAGATAAAGGATCCAGGCAAACCACACCTAGACTCCTGACCTGAAGAAATTGTCAGATAAAAAATTTGTTTTTAACAAATAATTAATGTAAATGATAACAAAAAATTTAAATTTTGTTTTAAGACACCAAGTTTGGTGGTAATTTGTCATACAGTAGTAAAGGAGTTTTATAAAGTTAAACTTAATAAAGGATCTTTCTGCTGTTCTCTGACTATAAAGAAAATTATTTCAATATATTTATATAAAATTTTAAAAATTGAGATGTTTTACATCATTAAAGATTCTGAAACATCAATGAAGAAATCTCCTAAAGGGACTAACTAGTCAGCAGGAACAATTGTCCCCAGAAGTTCTAGTAAACTGAATATAATGGTTATCCACAACAATGCCCCTTGTTAGTATTATAGAATGTTAAAATTCATCTTTGATCAAAGACCAATTTTTAGCCCACATTTCCTTTTTTAAGTCTCCACTTCCTCTTGAAAGGGAAAATTATCTTTTACTAATTTGATCTTAACACCATTTAAAAAAAATCAATTTTCATCAACAGAATATACTGGAATGACTTCCAAAGAGGGTATCAATTAAAGCAGTCATATAAACAGAATCATATCTTCTCTGAACAAGTCTTATTTCATGCTTGAACTCATTTCCACAAGCTTGGGAGACAGCCTCTTTTTCAGGAGTAGATCTAAGCCTGCATCACTACTGGGAGATGACCGACCATATTGACCCTTGGCCAGTAGCTTGTTTGTAGGATCCTTTCTCTCCGTCTCTGGTGAGCAAGTTCATCCAACTGAAGCTGTCTGGTCTAACAGCGAGGCAGCTGGATAAAGTCATGGCTGTGATTCAGCCAGGAAACAGCCCATGATGGTTTCTCACAGGTTTGGTGAATGACTGTCCATAGAAGGGAGGTCTCCCCATCTGAAAGGAATTGTATTTCTTCGGTTGAGGCTTGGAACATAGACATGAGTTGAGCTTCTCTCCCACACTTTCTTTCACTAGTGGCTCATTAAACAAACTGAGTTGTTAATGACAGAGTGATTTCCCTGCAGATCTTCGAGTCTGTAAAAAGACATCCAATTCATAAACCCAAAACAAGGAAGTTTACGTTATGGGTATATGTCTTGGCAGCTTACGTGTAAAAAAAATAATAAACATGAGGCCTTCTTGTACAGCCTGCAGCTAGTGTTCAGATTGCGCCAACATTTCCACTACAACCCATAATTCTGAGTCAAATGGGAACAAAGGAAGAGAATACCACACAGGAGTCTGGGAAGGGTAGGGTGGTGATTTTCCTGACTCAGACTTGGATGCACATCTTCACACAAGTAAAACTGAAGATCAGATTTCAAGAAGCCTCAATTGATTTTGAGTGAGAGATGAAACTTCTGATTTCTGTTGATGCAAGTCTAGTAATCTGCATTTCTGGCAGTCAACAGCATTGCCAGGTCTTCTAGGCCAGCCACTGTGGGAAACTTCCAGTTTTCTATTGAATTTCTTATATGAGATCTTTTGAGAAGAGCTAAGAAGTATACTATACTGGAGAACCTAAAGACTGTTGTTGAATCACTTACAGCTGTATCAGGGTGAACAAAATGTCTCTGGGACCTGAAGATAGCTGTCTTCTGTCATGAATTTAGATGAATGTGGACCCTCAAGAAATGGTCATCTGATATAGACCACTGATGTTAACTCTGCATTGTCTTGGGGTGGCTGGCTAATAGAGGGGTACTTTGTCTCAGATAACCAGTGTCTCCCTCTCTAAGAGCTGGAACTCTGCTTGGTTGGTAAAGTTCACTGATAATGTGTGGATTTACTACTGTACATGAGGGCATGAGCAAGCACACTGATCAGAACTGGCCAATTTAGACAGCCTAGTCACTAATGGAATAGTACACTTATTTTCTGTTTTTAATTATTAATTCCCTTCTTGCAATGGTACTACACTTCTACATCCTTTGCTAGGTGAGTTAGCAGTACCCCTCAGTACAGAAAGATTATCCCTGATCCATTGACTTTGGTCTTCACCATGGGACTTGCTTTGACCAATGGAATGTTAGCAGAAGTGAAAGGCTGTCAATTTCCAGCTGAGATCTTAAAAGGCACTGCACATTTCCACACACTTTTTTGCACTTCTGCTATCAACCATGAAAAGGACATGCCTCAGGCAGCTGCTGGTCCCAGAATGAAGAGAAATGTGGAGCAAACCTGAACCCAAGTTGAAGCTTGAAGCTAAGCCCAGCTGAACCACAGATAATCTTCAGATCCCTGAATTGGAAATAAATGCTTATTGTTAAAAGCCATCAAGTTTTGGAGTCATTTGTTACACAGAACTATTTCAGCAGAAACCTTATTACACTTGGGCCCCTCCATTTTCCCATGTGCAAATGGTAGGATTTTAATTCCATCCAAAAAAGTCTTTAGTTACCATCTACCCCTAACCCCTCATTAGAGTATCAAAACCTTGTGATTGAGATGACAAGCCCTGGTAGTAATGTAATAAGCTCTTGAGGTACAGGTGTTAGGTGGCAGAGTCAAGACCTGACTTCAAATCTTTATATTCCCATGTCATAGTAAACTAAATCCTTAATTTTACTTAGAAAACAGATTTTCAATCAGGTAATCATATGTCGAGTTCCTATAAACACTAGATATACCGTGTAGTAGAAATTAACCAAGATAATCTATAGACAGATCAAGCCAGAAGGTACCATAATGATTGTGTATTAGTTTCAGAAATTTCCCTCAGGACATTTTATAATCAGCTCAGTCATAATATATATTTATGTTTTTGAAAATATGGAGCAGGTGTCTAGATCCTGAATTCCAATGCTGGATGGGTGAGACAGGAAGAAAAACTTCTATTAGAGATTGAATGCTGATCTGGCTTATCCCATCAGTTCAGTTCAGTTCAGTCACTCAGTCGTGTCCGACTCTTTGCAACCCCATGAATCGCAGCATGCCAGGCCTCCTTGTCCATCACCAACTCCTGGAGTTCACTGAGACTCAACGTCCATCGAGTCAGTGATGCCATCCAGCCATCTCATCCTCTGTCGTCCCCTTCTCCTCCTGCCCCCAATCCCTCCCAGCATCAGAGTCTTTTCCAATGAGTCAACTCTTCGCATGAGGTGGCCAAAGTACTGGAGTTTCAGCTTTAGCATCATTCCTTCCAAAGAAATCCCAGGGCTGATCTCCTTCAGAATGGACTGGTTGGATCTCCTTGCAGTCCAAGGGACTCTCAAGAGTCTTCTCTGACACCGCAGTTCAAAAGCATCAATTCTTCGGTGCTCAGCTTTCTTCACAGTCCAACTCTCACATCCATACATGACCACAGGAAAAACCATAGCCTTGACTAGATGGACCTTTGTTGGCAAAGTATTGTCTCTGCTTTTGAATACGCTATCTAGGTTGGTCATAACTTTTCTTCCAAGGAGTAAGCGTCTTTTAATTTCATGGCTGCAGTCACCATCTGCAGTGATTTTGGAGCCCCCAAAAAATAAAGTCTGACACTGTTTCCACTGTTTCCCTATCTATTTCCCATGAAGTGATGGGACCAGATGCCATGATCTTCATTCCCATAGTCACCACTTATACAGCCTCAGTTACAAACATAATTGTTAACTCTTCATTTGTTTCATTGCAAACCTGGACAGTAAGAAAGACAGTTATCTCAACATTTCCCTAAAGATCTTCTGCAATAGGCAGAATTGAATGAAATAAACATAATTGATACTACCTGGAGGCAGCCAGTTGACTTAGATGATTTTTCACAATTCTTTATTTCAGTGTCATTAAGAAAATACCTGGCACTTTCAGCTAATTTGGTGTCTCTTTATTTCCATAATACATGGGCTAAGAGTGTCTAAATACCATCTCTCTACCATAAACTTATCATCCTATAACTTTTTCATTGCTTGACATTCTTTAAATTCTTTAAAAGATGTAAGAAAAATGGTTCCAAAAGACATTCACATCTTATAAAGCTGGATTAAGCTGACCTTCAGAAGGAGGTGGATCAATGAAGTCTTACAAGCTAAGAACATAGTTCCCTGGAGGAGGACTTGAGGTAGAAGACTGAGTCTCTTTTTCTTGGCTCCATGTCCTACAGCTTCTTTGCACCTACCTATGTGTGGAGCAGTAGTTAAGTATACCCTGATGGTGGAAAATGACGAATTACAAAAGTGTGACTAGCTCTCTCTGCTGCTCCCCACTGACATCCCCCCCACTCAGGCCTCAGCTCCCACACTCCACACTGATCTTGTGAGTGCTTGGCACTTCCATTTCACTGTATGCCTGCCTTGCAAATGTCCTTCAGAGAACTTGAAAAATCCAGACGTTCTAGTCTATGGGTATATTAGAGTTATAACAAGAAATAGTTGACATATTCCAGAAAGGATAATTTAAGGATTGATTAGGTATAGTGGAGCCATGAAGGATAGTGCAGTAATCTGTAACTAGTAGACACTAAATTGTTACCACTTCTAAGCCTGAATGGTTGTGGAAAGGCGGTGGGTAGTAGAATTGTGAGGGGATGAGTAAGTCTTGGAGTTGTCAGAGTTAGCTACCCAGAAAAGGTGGTTGAGGGATACCATCTCCCTTTGGTTGCCTCAGGTTGACTGCATCCCTCCAGGGAAGGTCTCCTTTATCTCTGATCTTCTGAAGATGCTTTCCATTGGAAAAGCTCACCTGAGAGCCAGAGGGCACGGGAGCCCTGTTAATGTAGTCCAGACCTGCAGGATCCAGGTTCAGAGCAGGGAAGAGAAGGGTGGAGAGTGGAGATGAAGGGACACAGAGAAGATATCTGACTAGTAGATTCACTGATGCATCCTGACTATCTTCAGATCTTTGGAGACCATTGACTGCGTAAAATGCTTCTAACAAGCTAGATGTCCATTGACAGGTGAATGGATAAAGAAGATGTGATATATAAATAATGGAATATTACTCAGCCAAAAAAGAACAAAATAATGCCATTTTAGTAGCGTGAATGGACCTAGAGATAGTCATACTAAGTGCAAAAACAAATATCATATGATATCACTTATATGTGGAATCTAAAATATGACAACCTTATTTATAAAACAGAAAAAGACTCACAGGCTTTGAAAACAAACTTATGGTTACCAGAGGGGAAAGGGATAAATTAGGAGATTGGGATTAGTGTACACACACTACTATATATAAAATAGGTAATCAACAAAGACCTACTGTATAGCACAGGGAACTCTACTCAGTATCTTAAAATAACCTATAATGGAAAAGAATATGAAAAATATGTGTGTATTATATATATGTATAACTGAATCACTGTGCTATACACTTGAAACTAACACAACACTGTAAATTATATCTGAATAGGACCTAATAGAGGGACCCCAGAGCTGTCTCCTTTCCCATTCTTCTTCACTATTTCTTTACACTTCTTTCAAATGACAATTCTAGCCCCACACACATCATATAAAAGGAAACTGAGTATAACAGGAAGATTAAGGGTTTTTTTTTTTTTTTTAAGGTTGTGGATGGCCATATTCTTTCCTTCCTGCAAGCCAAGGAAACATTTCTCAACACTTACCCTGATGCCAACCACAAAGTCCTAAATATGATTTTCCTCTGAATTCAATTTTTAAAGAAGAGCATATCCAAATGTTACTCAGAGAGTACTACCAAAGTGCCTGCCTGAGAGTGGCTGGTTCACAGACCTTCAGCTTCTGGTGTCTTTAATACCCCATGAGTGGGCCTTGAGGCAAGTATGAAAACAGGTTTTTACTTCGAAATATAAGTGCAAATAATAACAAGACTCTATCATTTGAAAGCTGAAGATGGATGGCTAATTTACATATGTAGTGTTTTAAAAGATAGCCCATTTAAAATAAAACACAAAGAAAAATATTGCTGTCTTTTGTATATGATTGATGAATTCACGCTCTTTCCTTTAACCTGAGTGAGTGAGTTCAAGGATCTGTAACTTTGAATATAAAATTATCTTTGACAAATAAACAATCCAGACAGTATAACTAGACCCATGTGTAGAGTCCTTTACTACAATTATGTGGTTGCTGCTGCTGCTGCTGATGCTAAGTCGCTTCAGTCGTGTCCGACTCTGTGCGACCCCATAGACGGCAGCCTACCAGGCTCCGCCATCCCTGGGATTCTCCAAGCAAGAACCCTGGGTTGCCATTTCCTTCTCCAATGCATGAAAGTGAAAGTGAAGTTGCTCAGTCGTGTCCGACTCTTAGCAACCCCATGGACTGCAGCCTACCAGGCTCCTCTGTCCATGGGATTTTCCAGGCAAGAGTACTGGAGTGGGGTGCCATTGCCTTCTCCAATTATGTGGTTACTTTCTACTAATAGCAGAACTCTCAAGATCATAGAGCATCTTCACTGGCAACAAGAGAGGGGAAAGTCCAAAGTTTCCCAGAGGATTGTTACATAGAGAATCTAGGGGAAAACAAAATGGCATATATGTAGACGAGTTGTATTACTACTGTCTACTTTCAGTTGTGAATGGAAATTTCTAGATGGAGAATAAAAGGAAAAAAGTGCAGACTCAGTTACTCTGCTTAACAATACCTTGTGTATTACAAAATATTTTCCCTAGAAATTTGATGGCTCCTACTGATTTAGGCTTTCTTAAATTATTGGGATTGAGTTTCTAAAGTTAAGACAACAAATGAGTGCCTTGGGCTGATGCAGAACTGGCATATGGACAAGGTTCGAGGTAGGTATGTATTTATAAACATATAATCAGATAGGAAGCAGATAACATGTTTCCTTCATTCACAGGAGCGCATTCCTAAGATGAACTGGGGCACCACATCCTGTAAGCACCTCAATGAAACAGCTGTGACAATTAAGACTGAGCCAGGCAGAAATGCTTTTGGTGAGGAGTCAGTGCCCAGCAATTTACCAGTCTGAAGCTAGAACGAAGAGACCATAACTATTCCAACACCTGCCTGGGCTGGTTCCTTGTTCACAAAACCCATGGGCAGGATGGCAGCTGAGTGTTTGCAAGTGAGATTTCAAACACGGATGTTCTTCTGAACTTTAGCTTTAAGAAGATTGGTCTTGCCCTCTGTTTATTCTAGAGAAAAAAGTCCCTAATAATTATTTGATAAGATTCAGCAGAGCAGCCAGAAGTTTTGGTGGTGGTGGTATGGGGGAGATGAATGCATTTGTACTAAAAATTAGTTCATGATACTATTTAGATAGTTTCTAGGCCTTTCCATTCCTAACATATGTTGTTTTGAAAGGAGTTTTTAATACAGGAGCTTCACAGTCTAATTACATGGTTCACTTTGAGGCCTTTATGTCACAGACCTGAAGCTCTTGGCAGAGGGTCTTTTTGAAAAGTTGGTTCTGGGGATGTGCTTCAGGTAGTGTTTATGGGCAGGTTTGACATTAATGCTTCCCTGGTGGTTCAGACAGTAAAGAATCTGCCTGCAATGCAGGAGATGGGGATTCAATCCCTGGGTCAAGAAGATCCCTTAGAGAAAGATATGACAATGCACTCCAGTATTGATTGTTACCTGGAAAATCCCATGGACAGAGGGGCTTGGTGGGCTACAGTCCATGGGGTCACAAAACTCTGAAACAACTGAGTGGCTAGTACTTTTTATATTAATAGCTCTCAGACTTCAATATCTTACAGCTCTGTGTTATTATTATGGGCTTTCACATAAGTAAAGGAAGCTTGAGACACAGCTTACCAGAAGGTGGCCTTCTGCTCCTCAGGTCCCCTGCCATAACTCCTCAAATTGGGTCATGGGCTGTACGGAACCAGCCTCCACCCACTAATTCCTTTGGAAATTTTAGAATTATTTGTAACTAAGTAATATGTTTTTCTTGGATAAGGGATCCACTAATTGCTTATTTTCCTTGGTGCTTTGCAAATCTGACTAATGTTGACTCAGGTAGATATTATGAAATTATTTATGCTGTGGGTGATAATTACTGGCAAACATATTTATAGTTAGAGTGAAGCTTCAACACATTTCTACAATTCAATTATCTAGCCCAGGGTAATGATTTCTCCATCTTCTTTTAAAAATATTATTAATTGTTCTTAGTTTACTGTTAATGAAGATGGTTTCCTGAATTTTCCCTCTCCAGCTTATTACACAGGTCATCAATATGGAAAACAGAGGCAAGGGTAATTTATATTCCTTTTTAAACTACAAATCTGTGATGGTTTGAATCTTCCCTTTGCAATAACTTATATATAGAATATACTGAATGGTACCAGGTTTTGCTAGTGAGGTAATTAAGGATAATAGTCATTATCTCACCAAGCTTGAGTCATTTGCTGCTTACTTTAAAATTTTAAAACATGGTAGTTCTTTATTAAAAAACTATAATTTCTAGTAGGAGAAAATTATCTATAAGTTGTGAATTGAATTCATTAATAATTAATGGCCAATACATCCTTGCTACTATTGAACATGCTACAAATCTCTTTTAGAAATGATATGTAGTTGAATCATCTTTCAAAATGTTAGTACTAAGTAATTGACTTTTCTTTGGGTAATAGTGAATTATTTTTCCCCACCCAAGATTTTGGCTTGTGACTCAAAATACTTTAAAACTGAGTTTTAGCACCAGTCACAGTTTCCACAGAAAACTACCTCTGTGGTAAAATAACTTACAGCACACATTTTTCGTACAGCAGTACCCATCAGTATTGATTTTCATTTAACTTTTTTTCCCCTAACAGAGAATTTGAAATAGCATTTCCTTGGGAAAATTACTTGGGAATGTGTGTGAACAATCATACCTGTGGTATTTTTAAATTTTATGAAATCTAAACTCAGATTCATTAGACAGAAACCTTAAGGTATTTAAGATTAACGTTGTGCCAGATTCCCTTAGTGTCAAACAAAAGAAAAATGTAACCAGAATAAGAAGTATGGTGTATGTGTGGGTAGGTGGGTGAGGGGTATAAGGAAAAGATCTTGGTGGGAAGTAAAGAGATCCCACAGCTGTTAGTTAACTCTCTTCCTGGCTGTGGCAAACCATATATTCCCCAAAGATGGTGGAAACAGTAACTTCCATCTCATGCCCTCTTCTATAGTGTGGCTTTGACACTCCTCCCGTCATGAGGTTTGACTATGAAACTGGGTGGGCTGTTGGAACTCTTTCAACCAATAAAGTATGACAGAAGTAACACTATGAAGCTTCAGAAATTAGATCATAAAAGGCAAGAGGTGCCATCTTGCTCATTGCAACAGTACTGTTTGAAGTCCTGAGCCTTCATTGAATCAGACTGACTATCCTACAGTCCCCATACTTTAGGGAAGCCCAGATTAGGTCACATGGAGGACATTGGAAAGAGGCCCTGCAACTTCATGGAGAGTGAGAGAGATTCCCAACCTAGTCCCAGCTGCTATGGGCCCCTCATCTAAGGTCACTGCTCGATATTTCACTCCAGAACCATTCAACAGAGTCCATCCTGAATTCCTGGAAACTAGGAAGGATAATAATAATGACTGTTGTTTTAAGCTGGAGTTTTTTTGAGTGGGATAGGAGTGATTTATTTGACAGCAATAGTGACTAGAATATGAGCACACTGGCTCAGGATGAGGTGCCCGAATGGAGTGGGGATGGAGATGGGTGGGGGAGGGGAGAAGGGAGACTCACATCTCTGTCTTCTCTATTTTCACCATATCCCCTCAGGGCTCTTCCGCCTCCACATCCAGTTACCAGGCATCTTCTCCTTTATCCCTCCATAATGGCTTCCTTCAATGAGAAAGGCCCTACCCTCCACTGACTGGGAACCTCTTCTATATGTGTTAAGACCGAAGGGACAATAGCTCTGTAATCCTCCATGAGGTCTAAAGTGTCAAACTACCTAAGAAAACCAAATGAAGAGTACATGCTTTATCAAGCAGCTAGGGCAACTCCACATGACTTGCTTGGGTAAGGAACAATCCCTGCCCTCAGGAGGCTCATAGTCCTCATAAGAGAAATAGACACAGAAGTCAGCAGTCCCTTGAGGAAAAGTGCTAGATGGAAGTAGGTGCAAAGTGTTATGGGACGACAGAGGAGTCAGATACAAAGGAGCTGACTATATTCTCCCCTGGTCCAGGCAAGTTGCCACAATTCTCTCCCTCTTCTTCTCTTCAGATCACAAGTTAAATTGTTTGTTCCCAAATATGGAAAACCTCTGAAGAATCTCTGATAAATTTCAGAAATATACTATGGCTGCTATATCTAATTCTCAGGCAATTTATGGAGCAAATGATGATCAAAATATATTTAGTATGACAAAGACTTGGCATTCCTCATCTGAGATCAACTCATTTCTGAATTTTTTTTTAATCTCTCCCCTCCCTATAGTCAGTCCTATTTCCTTGCACAGGCAATAATAAATGGCTGTTGAGCTGAATTAAATTTAGGTGTAACTAGTACATTTACAGAGTTATACAATCCCTTAAGAGGCAAACCTGTGATTATGAAAATTAGGTTAGAGCTCTCATAGTTTAGTTCAGATGAGAAGAAGGAAAGTTAGCATATATGATTGGGGATGACATTATCAAGAGGTTGATGATGGTAAGAAGAATGGGAGAAAATGTGTTTTGAAAGTAAAAATATATTCCAAATTTTTTGGCTAAAAATGCTAAGTACAAAGCAGGCCTTTTCAAGCTAAACTTTGTTTGCACTGGGTAAAGTGCAACTTCCTGTTTTGAAGTAAAAGTTTTAGTAGGTTCACAAGCTCTCCTGGGGACTCTTATCCCCATACCAACATCACATTTGAACAATTTTAAATGTAAATTAGGCAAAATATGGATTGGATTTCATTTGAAACACGACTTAAATACAAGAAAGGAAAAAATAGATTTGAAAATCATTGCAACCATTTGAGAGTTCCAGATCCTGGTCAATTTCCATTACTCTTCATCAGCAGGAGTCCCACTCGGGCTGGCAACCTTCATTCCTCTGTCAGGACAATGGGCATCACTTTGGCTTCTTAGCCTCACTGTAAACAAACACCCAGTTATGGCTCATCTCCCTTAATTCAGACTCATTGGGGAGACAGTGTATCAGAAATAGTGAAAGAGTTTATAAACAGAATACTCAGAAAGACAGTTCTATTTTTTGAGTGCAATTAAGAACACTCACACATCTAACAAACAACTGTTTTCTTGTACGGTGTTCTCACACTTGAGCGTGCATCAGAACCCCTGGAGGGCTTGTTAAAACACAAACAGCTGAGCCCCACCCCCAGAGTTTTGGATTCAGTAGGTCTGAGGTGGGACCTGAGAGGTTGCGTGTCCAACAAATTCCCAGGTGATGCTGATGCTGCTGATCTGTAAGCCACAGGGAGGGCCACCATCCTGGTAGGCAGACAAGCTCTTGGGCCTCATTTAAGGGGTTAAAAAGCTGCATACTTTGCCTTGACGTATTCACTGATGGATTCAACCAATTGAACACTTTATGTCCGCATGGAGTGTGCCACAAGCTTTGTAAAACATGTTTTGCTTAGGCAAGATGAAAATGCTTTCACCTATTCTTATTTTTACTATAGTATTTTCCTCAGCACATTCTTTTTTTCGAGAAAGTGCAGAGGTAAACATCAGCCTGACCTCGATTCAATCATCATGAATCAATGGACTCCAAATCAATAAAACCTTACCGTGTCTAATGGAGAAATTTTGTACATTTGAATTTGGTCATCTGATGTGGGAGCACTTTGCTAGTGCTAAATTTTACTACTTAATTTTCTCATCAATCCTTATTTACACTCTTTTAGGTGTTCCATATTAAAATGCAACCAAGGGCCAGTTATTCACAAGATTAGCTTCAAAGTAAGAAAGTGTAATATTGGAATTCCCACTCTAATAAAAGCATGTTTCCTTGCACATGGAACGATTACATCAATTCTCATTAATTATTGACTGCACAGAATAACATAAAATTGTTACAAGGAAGAAAAGATTTTTTTACTTTATTCTCATCTCCCTTATATGTGTGTGTGTTAGTTGCTTAATTGTATCCAACTCTTTGCAACTCCATGGACTGTAGCCCACTTGCAATGCAGGAGATCTGGGTTCAATCCCTGGGCCGGGAAGATCCTCTGGAGAAGGGAATGGCAACCCACTCCAGTATTCTTGCCTGAGAAATCCCATGGACAGAGGCTCCTGGCAGGCTACAGTCCATCGGGTGGCAAGGGTCAGACATGACCGCATTGCAAGTGGATTCCTTACCATCTGAGTCACTAGGTAAATCCTCTCATCTTCCTTCCTGGTATAGAAACCTTCTCTGATCTGCACATCTCCAATCAATTCAATACTCTGTAAAAAGGAACTCATGTCTAACTTCATCTCCAGTTCCATTGTTTTATATTCATTTTTTCCATATGTTCAACCTGTAAACACAAGTCTGTAGAACAAATGGCTGCCAAGCTCTTTGTGAAAAAAATCTCATATTTAATAAAAATGCTCTGAGGATCTCAGCAATGGGGGTCATGGGAAATGGAAAACGTGGAGAGGCAGCAGGAAGTAGTGAAAGGAACATGGGATATAGAGTCCTAGAGCCTAGATAGGAAATGTACCTCTGCAACTCACCTTCTTTACTGACTTTCTCTGATTTTTCTCTTATCTTAAACATTAGAAATAAAAAAAAATAGCTCTCATAAGGGGGTTCTTGTAAAGTTTGGACAAAAATTTAAGCTAAAACTACAACAAATGATTACAATGCTATCACAAATAGTAATTATTTACGGTATTAAGTTTTGTTATATGTTTTGAACTATATCAATGAAGATGATACATCTATTATTTGTGATTGAGAATTTAGGGCTGTTCCTAGCTTTCCACAATATTCAATAGGTCCTCTTGGCTTGGTTTTCAATGACTAGTATTTGACCATGAAACAAGGCAAATCTCATGTGCCCTAAACCCAGAAAGCCACCACCCTAACTTCTTTAATGCCATACTTTATGGCATACATCATCCCAGGTTACAACCAAATGGACCTCAATTATTTCTAAAGGCACGAATTACACTAAAAGAAAAACCAATGTTGTCTATTGCTTGCCTGGGATCACAATCTATATATATTAGTTTGCCAGGGCTTCTATAACAAAGTCAAGCAGACTGAGTGACTTAAACAACAGAAATTTATTCTCCCACAGTTCAGGAGACTGGAAGTCCCAGATCCAGATATCAGCACAATTGGTTTCTTCTGAGGCCTCTCTCCTTGGCTTGCAGACAGCAGCCTTCTCTTTGTGTTCTCACATCATCTACCTTCTGTATGTGTGTGTATGTGTGTCCAAGTCTTCTCTTTTTAGAAGGATGTCAGTCCTATTGGAGTAAGATCCAGCCTGGTGACCTCATTTTCACTTAATTACCTTTTTAAAGACTCCATTTCCAAATATTGTCACACTCTGAGGAACTAAGGGTTAGGGTTTCAACATATGAATTTTGAGGGGGTACAATTTCAGCCCATAACACTATATATAAGTCCATTATTTATAGTTTATCTTGTGCTGTGCTTAGTCACTCAGTTGTATCCGACTGTTTGTGACCCCATGGACTATAGCTCATGAGGTTCCTCTGTCCATGGGGTTCTCCAGGCAAGAATATTGGAGTGGTTCACCTCTCCCTCCTCCAGGGTATCTTCCCAACCCAGGGATTGAACCCAGGTATCCTGCATTGCAGGCAGATTCTTTACTGTCTGAGCCACCAGGAAAGCCCTTAGTTTATCTTCATGGGATGTAAATGACAATATCCTTATGTGACTCCTTTTTACACTTAAATAAAGGTGGTGTTAAAGCATATTCTAGAAGTTCTTGACCGCTGCACTCCCATATTTATGTGATGAAACATGATTAGAATGACATGTTCAAAATTAAATATAAAATTGGTTATAAAAGTCAAACACTTGATGTCTGTGCCTCCTCAGTGAATTCGCCTATAAGCATCCATTAATTAATCTGGTGATGATGATGATGGAGATGATAGTTGCATTCATTCAGTGGCAGTGATGTGTCACCCACTGTACCAGGTGTTTACATATGTCACCCAACATAACATTCTCAACTCCCTGATTACCTTCAGTGTTTTTAGTATTTCAGTCTTATAAATGAAGGATCTAAGACTTGGAGAGGTTAAATTATGACACATAGGTAGCAAGTGGCTAACTGGAAATATGACTCATTAGCACCATCATCACCAGTTGCATTCGTAGCCCTTGGAAGACAGTTCCTATGTAGCTTCAAGAGATTTGTAGCTGTCTGGAAATATACACACAAAATGGAAGTATATGTGCAAGTGCAGAAGCGAAAGGTCTAAATTTGCTGTCTGGTTAAGAAACTCAGCATTTCTCTGTAGTCTAGGAAATGTTGATTACACAACAAAGATTCAAAGTGGCTCTAATCCACCTTTTTTGTTTTCATTGCTTGACTCATAGTCCCCCTTGCCTCTCCTACAAGTTTCTCTGGTGGATGTATTGTCAAACTAAATTTGATCAATTGTTCTGTCCTGAGTGTAACTTGGTTGAGTTTTCTCTATTAGTCAGGATTCTTGGTTGCAAGTGATAAGAAATACTACTCACATCAGGTTAAGATCCAGAAAAGGTGAAGCTGGTACCAGGGGTCTCAAATCAGGGACTTGAACTCCATCAAGACCTTGGCTCATCGTTTCTCCGTGTGTCCATTTCATTGTCTTCCACTACAGATAGGATTTTTCCATTTGGTAGTAGCCTAGCCATAACTGTTTTAGGTTTATACCCTCACCATCTTGAAGCCAGAGAAAGAAAGAGAGCTCTTCCTTCTCACATCTATTTAGAAAAATCCAAGGGAAAGACTGATTAGCCTGACTGGAATCATGCATCTGTCTCTTGAATGATCACTGTGTCCAGGGGAAAGTGGTACCATGGACATCTAAACTTCACTTACATGCTCTTGACTCTGACTAGATAGGTGGGATATCATGAGAGGTAGCCCCCAAAGAGTCATATGGATGGGTCAGAGAGGAGCAGACCCCCAAGGAAGAGTCATACTATCAATGGGGAAAAAAAGGTGGAATGTGTATGCTAAGTCATTTCAGTTGTGTCTAACTCTTTGTGACCCTATGGGCTGTAGCCCTCCAGGCTCCTCTGTCCATGGGATTCTCCAGGCATGAATACTGGAGAGGGTTGCCCCGCCATTCTCCAAAGGATCTTTCCATCCCAGGGATCGAATTTGCATCTCTTATGTCTCCTGTATTGTAGGTGGGTTCTTTACCACTAGCCACCTGGCAAGTCCTAGAAAAGGTGGAGATGGGTCCACAAATACATCTAAGATCTACCACAACAATGACTTTAACCAACAGAGGCAAAATCCTTTCTCTTTCTTGACTCAGAAAAGAGACCATAGCAGAAAGTGACCTGCAAGAATCTAGACCTAGAATTAATTTCCAAGTTGACCTTGGCTCCTGAATTGGCAGAACTGTTGATTGTCATGCCAAGCAAAATTGAGCACTATTCATGAATTTTAGTATTTTGTTTATTTTAGTAACCTAAAGGGCCACTGTTAATTATATAGAATATTCTCAGTCTATGAACTCTACAAACATAAAAACATCCATTATTTATTGATACAAGTGACTGGTATGGATGGACTCATTTTTTCTTTGGCACATTCTTTAGTCCCTGAGGGCCATAGTGGCACATATGCCCACCTCCCCAGTTGAAGTGGTTGTGGGGATTTTGCAAAGAGACATTGGACATAAACACACTTTGGGAGAGAAAGTAGAGGAAAGAGGGAAGGCCTTATGTAAGATCTGCCCTTGTCTTTTGGGTCTATTTTTTTTCCTTTCTATACATCCAGTTATTTCAGGTCTTGGGATCTCTTCCTTAGACTACTTCCTAACCCCTCTGAACTAGTGTTAAATCCTTTCCACTATACTCCTGGGGTAAGGGTTGGAGAGGAGCTGCTTTGGTTCTTGCCCTATGCTTTGCCATTTGCTTTTGGCCAAGCCAGACTTCACTCTACTTTCTATTAATAATTAAGTAATAAGCCAACATTTCTCCAATATTTGCTGTAAATATACATGAAACAATATTTGTGATTCCATATGGTGGTGGTGCTGCTCCTGCTAAGTTGCTTCAGTCGTGTTCGACTCTGTGCGACCCCATAGATGGCAGCCCACCAGCCTCCCCTGTCCCTAGGATTCTCCAGGCAAGAATACTGGAGTGGGTTGCCATTTCCTTCTCCAATGCATGAAAGTAAAAAGTGAAAGTGAAGTCGTTCAGTCGTGTCCGACTCTTAGCGACCCCATGGACTGCAGCCTACCAGGCTCCTCCATCCATGGGATTTTCCAGGCAAGAGTACTGGAGTGGGGTGCCATTGCCTTCTCCGCATATGGTGCTATGCTGTATGTATAAAGGGCTCAAGAAATGCTAACAGGAAATACATGCAATGTTAGACTGAAAAGTATTGAAAAGTTAATATGTCACCATCGTACTAAACATCACTTCAGTTGCAACTGATAGGGATTGTAAATGATAGATATTATTCCCATTTTACAGATATGGTTACTGAATGCCCATTATCACCCAGTTGGGATACTACACAGCCAGGATTTGAACTCAGATCTCACTGATCCCAAAGCCTTAGGACACAGCAAACCCTCAAGAGTTCTAAATAAATTCAAGACTAGTACAGCCCTGTAAGAAAGCTTTTCACTGTCCTATGTACTTAATTATACTTGGGATCTATTTGGCTGGGCCATCTCCTCTGTGAATTTTGTGCTTTTTGGAAGATCTTTCCCACCATAACCCAGGAAGCATATTATGTGGCTCTTTTTCTTGTCTCTCTCAGTAGCATTATCACAGGCATAGAGAACAGACTTGTGCTTGCCAAGGGGGAGGGGAGTAAAGGAAGGGTGAATTGTGAGTTTGGGGTTAGTAAAATAGATAAACAAGGTCCTACTGCATAGCACAGTTCAGTTCAGTCGCTCAGTCATGTCCGACTCTTTGCAACCCCATGAACCGCAGCATGCCAGGCCTCCCTGTCCATCACCAACTCCCGGAGTCCACCCAAGCCCATGTCCATTGAGTTGGTGATGCCATCCAACCATCTCAACCTCTGTCATCCCCTTCTCCTCCTGCCCTTAATCTTTCCCAGCATCAGGGTCATTTCCAATGAGTCAGCTCTTCGCATCAGGTGGACAAGGTATTGGAGTTTCAGCTTCAACATCAGTCCTTCCAATGAATACCCAGGACTGATCTCCTTTAGGATGGACTGGTTGGATCTCTTTGCAGTCCAAGGGACTCTCAAGAGTCTTCACCAATACCACAGTTCAAAAGCATCAATTCTTCAGCACTCAGCTTTCTTTATAGTCCAACTCTCACATCCATACATGACGACTAGAAAAACCATAGCCTTGACTAGATGGACCTTTGTTGACAAAGTAATGTCTCTACTTTTTAATATGCTGTCTAGGTTGGTCATAACTTTTCTTCCAAGGAGCAAGTGTTTTTTAATTTCATGGCTGTAGTCATCATCTGCAGTGATTTTGGAGCCCAGAAAAATAAAGTCAGCCACTGTTTCCCCATCTATTTGCCATGAAGTGATGGGACTGGATGCCATGATCTTAGTTTTCTGAATGTTGAGTTTTAAGCCAACTTTTTCACTCTCCTCTTTCACTTTCATCAAGAGGCTCTTTAGTTCTTCTTCACTTTCTGCCATAAGGGTGGTATCATCTGAATATCTGAGGTTATTGATATTTTTCCCAGAAATCTTGATTCCAGCTTGTGCTTCTTCCAGCCCAGCGTTTCTCATGATGTACTCTGCATATAAGTTAAATAAACAGGGTGACAATATACAGCCTTGACGTACTCCTTTTCCTATTTGGATCCAGTCTGTTTTTCCATGTCCAGTTCTAACTGTTGCTTCCTGACCTGCACACAGGTTTCTCAAGAGGAAGGTCAGGTGGTCTGGTATTCTCAGAATTTTCCACAGTTTATTGTGATCCACACAGTGAAAGGCTTTGGCATAGTCAATAAAGCAGAAAGAGATGTTTTTCTGGAAATTTCTTGCTTTTTCGATGATCCAGTGGATGTTGGCAATTTGATCTCTGGTTCCTTTGCCTTTTATAAAACCAGCCTGAACATCTGGAAGTTCACAGTTCATGTATTGCTGAAGCCTGGCTTGGAGAATTTTGAGCATTACTTTACTAGTGTGTGAGATGAGTGCAATTGTGCGGTAGTTTGAGCATTCTTTGGCATTGCCTTTCTTTGGGATTGGAATGAAAACTGACCTTTTCCAGTCCTGTGGCCACTGCTCAGTTTTCCAAATTTGCTGGCATATTGAGTGCAGCACTTTCACAGCATCATCTTTCAGGATTTGAAATAGTTCCACTGGAATTCTATCACCTCCACTAGCTTTGTTCATAGTGATGCTTCCTAAGGCTGACTTGACTTCACATTCCAGGATATCTGACTCTAGGTGAGTGATCACACCATCGTGATTATCTGGGTCATGAAGATCTTTTTTGTACAATTCTTCTGTGTATTCTTGCCACCTCTTCTTAATATCTTCTGCTTCTGTTAAGTCCATAGCATTTCTATCCTTTATTGAGCCCATCTTTGCATGAAATGTTCCCTTTGTATTTCTAATTTTCCTGAAGAGAGATTTAGTCTTTCCCATTCTATTGTTTTCCTCTATTTCTTTGCATTGATCACTGAGGAAGGCTTTCTTATCTCTCCTTGCTATTCTTTTGACCTCTGCATTCAGATGCTTGTATCTTTCCTTTTCTCCTTTGCTTTTTGCTTCTCTTCTTTTCACAGCCAGTTGTAAGGCCTCCTCAGACAGCCATTGTGCTCTTTTGCATTTCTTTTTCTTGAGGATGGTCTTGATTCCTGTCTCTTGTACAATTTCATGAAACTCCATCCATAGTTCATCAGGCACTCTATCACATCTAGTCCCTTAAATCTATTTCTCACTTCCACTGTATAATCATAAGGGATTTGATTTAGATCATACCTGAATGGTCTAGTGGTTTTCCCTACTTTCTTCAATTTCAGTCTGAATTTGGCAATAAGGAGTTCATGATCTGAGCTACAGTCAGCTCCTGGTCTTGTTTTTGCTGACTGTATAGAGTTTCTCCATCTTTGGCTGCAAAGAATATAATCAATTTGATTTCCGTGTTGACCATCTGGTGATGTCCATGTGTAGAGTCTTCTCTTGTGTTGTTGGAGGAGGGTGTTTGCTGTGACTGGTGCATTCTCTTGGCAAAACTCTATTAGCCTTTGCCCTGCTTCATTCCGTACTCCTAGGCCAAATTTGCCTGTTACTCCAGGTGTTTCTTGACTTAGCACTTTTGCATTCCAGTCCCCTATAATGAAAAGGACATCTTTTTTGGGTGTTAGTTCCAGAAGGTCTTGTAGGTCTTCATAGAACCATTCAGCTTCAGCTTTTTCAGCATTATTGATCAGGGCATAGACTTGGATTACTGTGATATTGAATGGTTTGCCTTGGAAACGAACAGAGATTCTGTCGTTTTTGAGATTGCATCCAAGTACTGCATTTTGGACTCTTTTGTTGACTATGATGGCTACCCCATTTCTTCTAAGAGATTCTTGCCCACAGTAGTAGATATAATGGTCATCTGAGTTAAATTCACTCATTCCAGTCCATCTTAGTTCGCTGATTCCTAGAATGTCAATGTTCACTCTTGTCATCTCCTTTTTGACCACTTCCAATTTGCCTGGATTCATGGACCTAACTTTCGAGGTTCCTATGCAATATTGCTCTTTACAGCATTGGATCTTGCTTCTATCACCAGTCCCATCCACAATTGGGTGTTGTTTTTGCTTTGGCTCCATCCCTTCATTCTTTCTGGAGTTATTTCTCCACTGATCTCCAGTAGCATATTGGGCACCTACTGACCTGTGGAGTTCATCTTTCAGTATCCTATCATTTTGCCTTTTCATACAGTTCATGGGGTTCTCAAGGCAAGAATACTGAAGTGGTTTGCCATTCCCTTCTTCAGTGGACCACATTCTGTCAGACCTCTCCACCATGACCCTTCCATCTTGGGTGGCCCCACACAACATGGCTTAGTTTCATTGTGTTAGACAAGGCTGTGGTCCATGTGATCAGATTGGCTAGTTTTCTGTGATTATGGTTTCATTTTGTCTGCCCTCTGATGCCCTCTCTCAGTGCCTACCATCTTACTTGGGTTTCTCTTACCTTGGACATGGGGTAGCTCCTCTAGGCTGCACTCCTGTGCCGTTGCAGCCACCGCGCTCCTGTGCCGCATATCACAGGCAACTATATTCAATATCCTATGATAAACCATAATGGAAAAGAATATAAAAAAGAATGCATATCTATGTATAACTGAATCACTGTGCTGTACAGCAGAAATTAACACAACATTGTAAATTAACTATACTGCAATAAAATAAGTTAATCTCCCCCTATCCTGATAAAATCATTATAGTATTGTTTTGTATCCTATAATTTCTGAAGGAAATCTCACATACACGCTCTTGGATGTGTGAGAAAAATAATTAGGTCCAGAAAGACTTCAAACCAGCCTGTTTTAAAAAATTTCAGAGCATTATCTGGGATATAAGAGTTTGGACACATAGACAGGATACTCCATATTTAGTGTGATGAATGATTTTCTATGAGATATAAGTGAGTGCCCCCTGCCTTTTTATGGTTTCCCCTACACTAACCTAGCATGCCCACTCCATTTCTTGAGGTTAGGAGTTAAGTTTTTACTTGTTCCAAGCCCTTCCTGTCCCATCTTCGGGTTACTAAAAGAAAAGAGTCAGAAACATGCCACATTTTCTTTTTTTAAAAGGCTGTTGATGCTGCATTTTCAATGGCAGTGTTCATCGGTTATAAAAGTAGCAAGCAGTTGAGATAAACTGGGATTTAAATAGTGGCTGTGCATTTCATCAACAAGATGATCTTTGCCTAAGTCAAAAGGTTTGAAGAATTTCCCCCATCTCATTTTCATGTTGTTTAAGTTTTGGCTTCCAGGAACTTTAGACAAAACACACACACGGAGTGGCATATCATACGGCAAAATGAGCTACAGGTCGTATATGCCAGAATCTGAGGGAAAAAAAACAAATCAAATGAAAACAAGTGTGTTGGGCCAAATAACAAGAAATAAACAGAAATGAAGTAAAGTCACAAACCCAGCCAGAAAAGAAACAGAAACCCCATAAGAAAACACACTTAAGGAAATCAACAAAATGTGTAGCCAAAGGAACACCAGGAAGGTTGTTCCCAGATGGCCATCTCTCCTGGGCAGTCTTCCCCTTGGGAATGGAAACTCTTTAGCAGGCAGCCAGACTCCATGCTTTGGGCCCAGAGTGGGGCATTGCCTGTGGAAGGGACTGGGCCTTGTTAACCTTTGGCAGCTTTTAGTAAACCGAGGGGAAAGGATTCTTTCCTCAAAGCCTGCCCAGCCCTTCCTGAGGAGGCCACATGGCTGAGGCTCCAGAGGGCAGGGTTGGGGAAATGGAGAATGAAGTAGAAGAATGAGGGGCCTCCCCACTTCCCAAAGAAAGCAAGATGCTCAGGAGACAAAATAACGTGTGGTGAAGACCATGAACTTTTGTAGTTCATAGCGCTGGGTCTGGGTGTTACTTTCCTGTTCATTCTGTGACCTGGGGTGGTCATTGCACTTCTCTATGTCTCAATTTTCTCATCTGTGAAAAGGAGAATGGTGATATCCCTTATCTAACACGGTGGAGGGGGGGAGATAAATGAGATAATGTAGATAACCACTCAGAATGGTGCTTTGTTGTTACATTAATTAGGGGGTCTGTTATATTATTGATTGGATGGGAAAGCAGTAAAGGGGTAAGTGGTCAACCAGAAATCAGCAGAAGTCCAATAAGGCAATGAAGGAATACAGGCTTGCCCAGGACCACTTGCCTTTGTGACCATTTTAGTTGTAGTATTCTTTGGGCCTTCCCAGGTGGCGCTAGTGGTAAAGAACCTGCTTGCCAATAAGAGACTGCAGGTTCGATCCCAGGGTTGGGAAGATTCCCTGGAGGAGGGCATGGCAACCCACTTCAGTATTCTTGCCTGGAGAATCCCATGGAAAGAGGAGTATGGCAGGCTACAGTCTATAGGGTCGCAGAGTTGGACAAGACTGAAGCAACTTAGTGCACACACATTCTTCTTTGAGGTTTATGAGTTCTTAGTTTTTCTGAAGAGTAAGTTCTCTAGGATCTTCCTCAAAACCAATTTGCCATTCCTAGACATCCTCAGAATTGTGTGAAACAAGTTATCTGCACAAATATGTATTAATGGATCAGTGTGGTATGGATTTCTCTGTGACTGACCCCAATGATCCTGGCAGCTCTGGAATTTCCTGGGTACCAAGAGTTGGGTCCAGCGAACCAGCCACCCAGCATGGCTGGTTGCAAGGCAGACACATGAACCAGAGAATGGAGAATAACCACAACTCCTGTGGGGTTTCCCTGAGCATTTTTGAAACTTCACAGTCTCTAGTGGCTGAATCAACATGCAGTACAAGGATATAGAAAAATAAAGATACTGTGAAGAAAATAAATATTCATTCTGCTTTAATTGTAGCCAGTTCCCACAAGGTCTATTCACATATCCATTTGTCCCAATTGTCTAGTAACAGAGGAGGCACAATTCCCTCAAACTGGGTTACTCCACCATCGGTGAAATATCACAGGTTTTCCCCCAGTGTTTCCCTTTCCTTCCGGTTATAGGAACTTGGCTGCTATCTTAGTTAAAGGTAAATTATTCTCTGTCAAGTAGGAATATTACGGGGGGACGTATGGACAGTTTAAAGTACAGTTTTGAAAGTCCCATATTACATATCCACATTTTGTCTTAAAAGTTGTCAAATGATCAAAAATTATTTCATGCTGCACATAGTGTGGGTCATATAGACATTAACCATCAATTGTAACATTCTTAATAGCTGTTGGTGGTGACATTGTTAGAGAAGTGAATTTTCCCCTTGACAAAAATGCATTGGTCCCAAGTCCTTGTCCCTCCGTGCCAGGAGATAGTTTGTTTGGTGAGATGATGACTAACTATTAACTAATCTGATCAATGAATTCCTGCTAGTGTGTTAATGTCCATAATGAATTTGTGTATAACCACTCTTAGGGAATATATTTCCATTTTAACAGGAACATTCAGAGGGCTTACCTGGTGGTTCAGATGGTAAAGAATCTGCCTGCAATGCAGGAGATCTTGTTTCGATCCCTGGGTCAGGAGAAGGGAATGGCTGTCCACTCCAGTGTTCTTGCCTGAAGAATTTCATGGAGAGAGGAGCCAGGTAGGCTATCAGTTTATGGGGCCTCAAAGAGTCAGACATCACTTAACAACTAACATTATCTGAAGTCTTGATGTCTTAAATTAACTTAAAGGAGGTCAGAGATATTTGTATAGCCATTTGAGGCACTGACTACTGCCTTCATGATTCTGATTGACTGCAAACAATCAAACATCTTGATATATCTTGGAAAAAGCCTCTGTTCCACCCCTGGATTGGGATAGTATTCTTGGACAACATCAATGATAGCCTGGCTGTCCTATAGAAAATAATCCAGAAGTTCTTGTCTTTTCAGGCTTAAACTATATTAACAGATTCACTACTAGGACTGAGAAATTCAACCCTACTGTGTCAACAACTAGCTTTGTGGTCCTGGGAGAGTCCTTTCACCTCCGAGCCTTGGTTTCTTCCTTTTATAATTGGGAGAGTTGGACTAGATGATCTGTAATGCTCTTATAAGGTTGAAAGTTCTATAATTCTAAAATCCATCAATGTAGTCTGCTAGGGTGTTGACTGTCTAAGTGTTGAATGCTGATGTATTTTCAGCGAGGTTACTTCGGGGCGTAGTGGTAATATCTCACTGGGGACATTGTTTTTTGTCTGAAGATTGCTCTCTTGCTGCAGAGGGTTCTTTTGCATTGCTCCAAGTGCTGCGTTAAAAACCTATAAACAGTGTCTTAATAGTTTTATCTTTCCAAGAACCATTGGATGCTCAATATTTCTTCTACACATCTTCAGAGTGCTTATTTTAGCTTTGCTTGATTACGATCCAGTTTTTTTGGTTAGAGTATTTGTCTTGATGCTTATTTCAGCCAGTGATTCTGTCTGTCCAGTTTGGAAAGCCAGTGTTGAACAACTGCATGGGATACACTTAGATTTTTTTTTTCAAACTCAATCCTTCCATATTTCATCTCTTACCCCTCAAATTCTCATGGTAGGTAGTCTCCTGACAATTCCAACATCATCTGATCTTCCAACATAGATCATGCCCCTATAAGTATGATTTCAAATAATTGTTTTCTCCAGCAGTTCCATTTCTGAGTTTGTAGCCAAAGAACTGAAAGCAGGATCTTGAAGAGATATTGTACACCCAGGTTCATAGCAGCTTTATTCACAATAGCCAAGAGGTAGCAACAACCTAAGTGTTCGCTTATGGATGAATGAATAAACAAAATGTGCTATTGATATGTCTAAACCATGGAATGTTCGTCAGCCTTCAAAAAAGGAAATTCTGACACATGCTGCAGCATGGTTGTATGAGGACATTATACTAAGCAAAATAAACCATTCACAAAAAAGACATGCTGTATAATTCCACTTACTTATATAAGGTATATAGAGTAGTCAGGCTCATAGAAATAGAAAGTAGAATGGTGGTTGCCAAGAGCTGGAGGGAGGGGAAAACGGAGAGTTGCTGTTTAATGGGTACAGAGTTTCAGTTTTGCAAGATGAAAGAATTATGGAGATTACTTGCATGACATGTGAATATAGTTAACACTACCAAATTGTATACTCTAATATGGTCAAGATGGAACCTTTTATGTTTTGTGTATTTTACCAAATTAAAAATAAAAGTCTTAACAGAATTCATTGCTTTCTGCAACTACTTCAAGTTCTGTAATTCTGCCACAAGTGCTCACGAGTTTACTGTTTAGGCAAGTTATTGGGAGCTGTTTCTGGTCACCTTGTTCTTGGTAGCCTGTTTACAAAAGCCACCTGGGTAATAAACTGTGAATGTCAAGCTGAGCTCACAAGTTTGGTGTGAAGTCTCAGGAGGTACAGATCTTGTATTTTTCCCTGTTTAGCTCAAGGGATTGCACCTTTGGGGATGAGGCATATCCCAGCAGTGCTAGATATTCTCCTGAAACTTTAAGCATCATTTTAGGAACTAAGCAAATAACTCCTCTATTGGAAACATGAACATAGCCATCACCCAAACTGCCCCTCATAGACTTCAAGGGTTGCACTTTGTCTGCCTGTCTCATTAACTTTTTCACACATATTTGAGGCTCAATAAATGCTGAAGTATGAAAAGAAGTGCCCCAGGGTCAGCTTCAAGGGTGTGCAATCTGTGTAGTTATACAGAGTTGTAGTGTTAGTCACTCAGTCGTGTCCGACTCTTTGCGACCTGATGTACTGTAGCCCGCCAGGCTTCTCTGTCCATGGGGTTCTCCAGGCAGGAATACTGGAGTGGGTAGTCATTCCCTTCTCCAGGGGATCTTCTAGACCCAGGGATTGAACCCAGGTCTCCTGTATTGCAGGCAGATTCTTTTACTGTCTGAGCCATCAGAGAAGTTATACAGAGGCCCACACTCAGAAAGGTCTGGCACTTTGGTTTAATGACCTGCTATGACCAGTATTCTTGCCTGGAGAATCCCATCGATGAAGGAGCTTGGTGGGCTACAGTCCACGGGTCACAAAGACTGAGCAACTTCACTTTCACTATCACCTTCTTGACCTTATTAAATTTTGCTTTTGAACTTGTGCTTTTGTTTTTAGTGAAATCTGATGGAGTAAGGGAGCATGTGTGAGAGTAGAGGAGGTATTAGTGATATGAGTATCTGCTGTTCCTTGCTGCCCCACTGATGCTATGCTTATGCCAAGTCACTTCAGTCGTGTCTGACTCTTTGTGACCCCATGGACTGTAGCCCCCCAGGCTCCTCGGTCCATGAGATTCTCCAGGCAAGAATACTGGAGTGGGTTGCCATGCCCTTCTCCAGGGGATCTTCCCAACCAAGGAACTGAACCCGCGTCTTTTATATCTCCTGCATTGGCAGGCAGGTTCTTGACCACTAGCCCCACCTAGGAAGCCCCATTAGCATGTACCATTCATGATGTCCCACGAGCACAGAATTCCAGTGCTCATGGAATTCCATCATGTGGGCATCCCCAATGGTTCAGTAGTAAAGAATCCCCCTGCAATGCAGGAGATGCAGGTTTGATCTCTGGATTGGGAAGATTCCCTGGAGAAGGTAATAGCAATCCACTCCAGTATTCTTGTCTGAAGAATTCCATGGACAGAGGAGCCTGGTGGGCTATAGTCGATAGGGTCACAAAGAATTGGACACGATTGTATGCATGCACATTGTATGATGTGAGTTCAGGGAGATGCCAAGTGTGTTCAACCTATAACTGAGTAAGTGAGGTAGCTGACAAACTGTGAGGTGAGGCTTTCCATTGGAACCAGAACTGACTTCGACTGCAGAATGAAAGCAGGGTGTTCTAAGATACATGAAGGAACAAGGAACTTTATCTTACCTGTGTTATTAATACTTCCTTGTATTGGCCAACCACTCACATAGAAAATGATGAGATAGAAGGAAAGAGGAAAATAGGGCAACCCATAGTTCCTACTCCTTCCAGTGCTTCCTTACTTATCAGAAACCAAGACTGAGAGTGGTTTTTTTTTAATTGAAGTATAGTTGATGTGCAATATTACCTAAACTACAGGTGTACAATATAGTGATCCACAATTTTTTAAAGTTATGCTCCATTTAATGTTATTATAAAATATTGGCTATATTCCCTGTGGTGTGCAATATACCCTTGTAGCACCTCTTACTTCTCTACCCCTATCCTCCCCGCACTGGTAACCACTAGTTTGCTCTCTACATCTGTGACTCTGCTTCTTTTTTGTTGTATTCACTAGTTTGTTGTATTTTTTAGATTCCACCTGCAAGTAATATCATACAGTATTTGTCTTTGATTTATTTCACTTAGCATAATAATAGAATGTGTGCATATGAAGAAGTGAAATAAAAACAGGCTAGTTTGGGGCACTATTTCCACTTTTCTGATGAGGACAAAATACACATATATGTATGAGCTGGGGAATCTGAATTTCAATAATTTCACCTGTGGGTTATGTGGTCTTATTTTTACATTTGTAACTGGCACCATGCACTATAAGATTAATGGTAAACTCGTGCTAATAATTTAAAATTTAAAATTTTAATTTTTTCTTTACTTAGAATGACATTAAATAGCAAATGAAAAACATCAGGACAAGGCAAGAGAGAAACTGCAGAAGAAAAGAAAAGGCTTTATACTTTGGTACCTTTAGTGGCACCTTTTTTCCTGCTTTTTAGAAAAGAGGGCCTGCACTTTCGTTTCACACAGGGCCCCGCCAATTATTTAGCTGGCTCTGATGTCCCCTACAGCATTTGGCTAGAATGTGTTTCAGGAAAGTGGGGAGAATCATCAAAGGGCCTCTGTGTTCAAGGGGTCTTGAAATTAAATTCATGTCTCTGGTTCCAAGGACTAAAAAACCACAAGACATAGTCCTTGCAAGTTTCTTCTTTGTTTTTGTTCCTTACCCGTACTGGATGTGTGGTCAGGCCAGAGGGATTTGAATGAATGGCTCACATCCTTAAAGGTTACATGACAATCACTTTTGTTTCTATAATACTTACCAGTGGCACCTGTGCTAATAGTTACATATGAAATTAAGTCAGAAACAGATGGAGTTCTAAGGCCAACTGTGGCCAGTCATGGAAAACCTGCCCTCCTTAAATAGCCTCTGGTGTAATTGTCTGCCCACACTCTGCCCACTTTTTGGGTTTAAATACAAGGCGACATTTGGTATGCATTTCCTGTAATAAAGAAACATGTGATGATTATTCCCAAGATGTTATTTTTAAGACTATTATTAACTGTGGTCTGTCTTTGGTTTCTCAGTTAAGGAAAAAGCAACTTGACTGGAAGCATCATTTGATTCAAGTTGGGCAACCCCATGGGAGCAAATCCCCTGAAGGAACCATGAGTGAGGACACATTCCCTCCCCTATGCTTTGTAGATGGTCCTGCTGCTACTGCTGCTGCTAAGTCGCTTCAGTCGTGTCCGACTCTGTACGACCCCATAGACGGCAGCCCACCAAGCTCCCCCGTCCCTGGGATTCTCCAGGCAAGAACGCTGGAGTGGGTTGCCATTTCCTTCTCCAATGCATGAAAGTGAAAAGTGAAAGTGAAGTCGCTCAGTCGTATCCGACTCTTCACGACCCCATGGACTGCAGCCTACCAGGCTCCTCCATCCATGGGATTTTCCAGGCAAGAGTACTGGAGTGGGGTGCCATCGCCTTCTCTGGTAGATGGTCCTGGGAGAGATCAAATGTTACAATGCCATGTACAACATTGCGAGTGCAACTAACACACGATGCTATCTGTTTCTATAATAGTAGTAAATAAATAGATATTTATTTGAATATACCATTTTGAGGATAGGCAGGCGCCTGCAGCCTTGGTTTTTCTTGCCTTTTTTTTTGGTTTCTACTTTTAATATGAAAACTAACTTGAAAATAAATCATGTTTTCCTCAACATAAAGGAAGGAAAGACAGCATAAATTGCAGCCATTAATTAAAAGAATAAGACAATGTTTGTATTTAAGGTGGGAAGCGGTTTGTAACAGAAAAGAAGTCTATGGTCATAGAGTCAGAACATAGTTGAGTCTGATTCATGCTTAGGTCTTCTGTCTTATGCTCAGTGCTTGTCTTAAGAGGTGGGTACCAAAACAAGCGACTGGAAGGGTTCAAGTAGAGGCTACTACTCCCTGGGGAATGGTAAGAAATGCCCTCCAGTCTCATTCCCATTAGTAGTGAGGTGATGCCTAAAGGGTGAAGAAAGACCTGGGCTTGCTGAAATTTCCAGGAAGGCTTTGAATCTATGAAAACGATTGTGATCCTTTTACTTAGCCCTAGAGTGGACGTTCCCAGATCGGTGTGTTTGAAATTAAGTACAGTTTATTTAAGAAGGTATCTGGCCAAGGTTAAGAGTGAGACAGGGCCTCTTTAAATCTATAGCATATCTATAAAATCCAGCCAAAGTTCATAATTAGTGTTGGGTTGAGCCATATGAAAATGCTGATGGAGATTTCATATGGTGCAACTTAATACTTAAATATTTCTACTTGTTATTTTCACAAAAGGATAGCTTTGTGATGAAAAAGGAAATGGATTAGGTTGTTCTCTGTTCCTGCTTGCCCTGTGTTAACTGTGCTTTGGGTAAGGTAAGTATTTTTCCTTATATAATCTTATCTTAAGTCTCATAGGATTCTGTATCATCCTTCCAGACCTTTCTGGTGTGTAATGATCAGTGTTAGGATATATCACAAAAATTTTATTAGTAGTAATAGCTAAAGTGCTGACATTTGTGGATTTTTAACTTTTTATTTTTAACAAAATAAATCAGAATTGATGTTATGCCTATAATGATGATACTCTTAACCAATTGCACAATAGTCTTTCTTCAATGGCGGAGAAAAGGCAACCCTGGGAGTGACATCCATGGAACAGAGTCACCCAGGTGACCATCATATGATAAGACTGATGGCAGAAAAATCTCAGAAACAGTATGATGCTTGCTCCAGTGGTACAGTGTAAGAGATGGTGGTTTGCATTAAGAGACAGTGGTGAGCAGAGAGCCTTGGACTGAGGTCTTCAGAAGTACACTCTGACATAAGGATTTGTGTGCAAGTGGATTTTTCAAGAAACTCCCAGAAGAAGCATAACAAGAAAATGGAGGGGATAGGACAGTGGAGAAGCCAAGTGAGGTGGGTATGAGGGCAAAGTCATGGACAGCACCCTCCTTTGATCCAGTGGGGAGCTCTGATGAGTAAGGTATACCTCAAGGTCATCTCAACTCAGGGCAAAGAGGCTGGACTTTCATACTCCCATTCTTGTTGGTCATTGGCTAAGGTCTGATTGGGCAGACGGTGAGGTGAGGGTGGGAGGGATGGAAAGCTCTAGACACTTCCAGTTGTCATATTTGGGCAAAACCCTTCCCCAACCGGAGGATGGTCCTGTGAAGAGGAGTCACAAGGCCATTATTGGCAAAAGCACAGTACAGCCAGGAGATAGGCACATGGGAATAGTTAAAAGGGCTTGAGGCAATCCCTGATTACCCACAGTGTCTGCCACACATCTGATTTCAGAAATATACTATAAAGAGAAAGGGAAAGGGCACAGCTTGGAGGAGTGTTCTACAAAGCCCAGGATGCTACAGAACTGGTGCTCTGTCACTCATGCCCTCAGAGAAAAACAAATATTTTCAATCAATCCACTTTGCTCCACTGCCATAAATACCTCCTTAATTCAAGCCAATATCATCTCTTACCTGTACCACTGCAACCAGCATTCTACCTAGCTGCCAGGCATCTATTCTTGCTCCCCTATGTTCATTCTCTACACAATACACATGGTGATTAAAAAAAAAAAAAATACAGTGCCGATGTCTGGGGATGAGAGTGAGTTGAGTTTGAGATGCTTTAATCAGCCCATGATAGAAAAGTGAAAGTATTAGTAGCTCAGTCATGTCCGACTCTTTGCGACCCCATGGATTGTAGACTACCAGTCTCTATCTGTGGGATTCTCCAGGCAAGAATACTGGAGTAGGTAGCCATTCCCTTCTCCAGGGGATCTTCCCAACCCAGAGATTGAACTGGGGTCTCCTGCATTGCAGGAGGATTCTTTGCCATCTGAGCTACCAGGGAAGCTCTTAATCGGCCCATAATCAATACTAAACCTGCCCCCTCCCCATATTCTTTGGTAGACACAGTGGATATTTTCTCAAGTGTATGCAGCAGTATGCTGCTTTATGCCACCTCTCATCTCCCCGTGTCCACCAACCTTCATCACCCCTCCTCCAGATCACCCCCCTTGTAAGCATCTTATCACTTTCAAATTCTTTCCATATAGACATTCTGGAACCACCAAAGTTAAGATGTAAATCTGGTCATGTGAGTCCCCTACTTAGAACCCTTCATCACACTTGGCATAGAATCACGACTCCTTCTCATGACCCATGAGCCCCACCTCAGCTGGCTCCTATCTCTCCAATGGGCATTTTTCCGTTTCCACCAGTGTATCTCTCTCACTTGACAATCTCTGCCTTTGTTATTTCCTCTGCCCCAGATTCTCATCCTCTTTCATTAATTTGGTTTCGCCTCAAATGTCCCTTCCTCAGAGAGGTAGTTCTCCATAATCCTTTGACCACCACGTCTATCCAGCCCCCTTCTAACATGTTACACTCTTTGATTTTCTCCACAGGACTTATTTATATCTTGTCCATAGATTTGTTAGCTTATTGTCTGTCCCCCTGGCTAGAGTGTTAGCTCCAGGAGGCTTTGTCTGCACAGGCCACCACTGTATACCTCTGTAACGGTGCCTGGCACAGCCATAATAGGTGCACACTAAATACCTTCTAACTCTGAAGTCAGTCTGCCAAGGAAGCATTTGTTTCTATGCCTGGGTAAAGATTTCACAAGCTTTATCATCGAATCTGTGACAAATCACATTTGCCATAACGTTTCAGATGCAGGCAGATAAATAAATATGAGTCCTTCTTAGAAGACTTTTGAAAGGAAATCAAGCCTGAATATTCACTGGAAGTACTGATGCTGAAGCCGAAGCTCCAATACTTTGGCCACCTGATGTGAAGAGCTGATTCACTGGAAAAGACCCTGATGCTAGGAAAGATTGAAGGCAGAAGGAGAAGCGGATGACAGAAGATGAGATAGTTGGATGGCATCACCAACTCGATGGACATGAGTCTGAGCAAGCTACAGCAGATAGTGAAGGACAGGGAAACCTGGCGTGCTGCAGTCCATGGGGTTGCAAAGACTTGGGCATGACTGAGTGACTGAACAACAACAGCAACTGGACATAATTGGCCTTCCATACATCCTGCTGGTCTGAGCCTCCCTAGAGAATGATGTTTATTTCCAATGGTCATGTTTCTAATAGGAAAGGTGCCCACATTCATGTAACTAAGGATAGTCAGTCAACAGGCTGCAGTTCCCACATCTTTAGAATCCACTGCCACATTCACACTGTGGCATGACAGAGCACAGCAGGAGTACTACGGCTGGGTCATTTCAGTCTTACATGGGTCATCTTTTATAGGCAAACTTTTTTCTGGCCCTCCCCATCTTCTGAGACTTTCTCAGAGCTGTGCTGCCGTCTGTGACTCCTTCTACCCAATCTTCCATTTTACTGCTCTACCTGCATCTTGGTCTAAGCCTCTCCCCACCTAGCTTTCCCCTTTTTCTTTCACACAAATTTCCCTCAATAGACTCCTTGCACATCTAATCTTACTTGAGCATCTGATTCCTGGAGGATTCAAACTGACATAGAAAGCATTCATTTTGTATAAAGGACATGTTGATCCTGTGTGTGGAATCATCTATAGAGTTGAAAATATCCATTTGCTTTGTTTTCTGGGTCAGTGAAAGTACACTAATATGAAGATCCTTGAAAATCATGGGCTCTGAAACACACTTTTTTTCCTTATCTGGGATCCCAATACAGTAGAATTGCTCTAAATCATTTCAATAAGAATCCATGGTTGTTTGGCTTATAGAAAAAATTGGTTCAATCTGGGAATCATAAAAATGATTTGTACACTTCTAAAGTTTTTTATTTAACTCAAAGCATAAATTTGCATCAACCCCCCAGTCCTTTGATGAAGGACCAAGACTTTTTCTTGAGTATCTCTCTGTTTGCACAAACCACATTCTTCTGTAATTGCCACTTTCTTTAAAGTGAAGCAGGAACTAAAAGTTACCTGTCATACAATCAGAGCACAGAAACTTTTTCATATTTTCCTTAAATTTCTGCAGTTATATAAAAAAATCAAGTTGCCTTAATTAAGAATCTGAAAGAATTCAACTTTGCAACTTTCTTTGTATGCTTATATTTAATCAAATTTTCATGTTTTTAACCAAATCATAGAAATATAATATCCTGGCATGAAAAGGATGGGCAAGAACCATCACTGAATCTTGGTATGAATCAAATCCATGGGTGGGACCAAAAGTGTGGGAGAGTGCTGGGCTCAAGGCTGGAGGCAGCAATGAGTGTATTTTGTAGATGAAACAGAGAGCATTGGTTAGGTTGGAAAGTTCGCTAAGGAGTGGTTAATGAAGAGGATTTTTACTACATGATGCTTAATATAATGGACTAGGAAATGGCAACCCACTCCAGTGTTCTTGCCTGGAAAATTGCATGGACAGAGGAGCCTGGTGGGCTACAGTCTATGGGGTCACAAAGAGTCAGACATGACTGAGCTTGTTCCTGATATAAAATGCTTTAAATTTTTAGTGGGGAATTCCCTGGTGGTCCAGGGACTAGGACTCTGCACTTTCACTGCCCAGGGCACAGGTTCAATCCTTGGTTGGGAAACTAAGATCCCACAAGTTGTTGCCAAAAAAAAAAAAAATTGTTAATGATGTTGCTTCTGTAGTTCCTTTGGCTCCCTGAGCTGCCTCCATTAGAGGTAGACAGTGATTGATCCTGACTCTATGGTGATAGAACATTCTTTTACATTTGTTAGTCTTACCTTTTATTTGCTCATGAATTCTGTTGGAAATCTGATCCTCTTCTAAGAAAAATGTAATTCATACATACACATACAAAATTGTAAATCGGGTTTTGTTCCTGAATCTCACTTGAAAACTCCTAGGATATATAGAAATATGTATCTATATATCATATATATGTATCATATCTATATATCATAACTATATATATAGTTATTACTGATTCATGTTGTTGTATGGCATAAACCAATACAACATTGCAAGTCAATTATCCTCCAATTAAAAATTAAAAGAAGAAAATTCCTTATTCATAAATTCCCTATGCTAGAAACTGGTTGTGTTCCTCCTCCAGTTCGTATGTTGAAAACCCAACCCCCCACTATGATAGTACTTTCAGACAGGGCCTTTGGAAAAATGATTACATCGTGTGGTTAGAGCCCTCATGAATGAGGTTAGTGCCCTTATAAAAGATACTCCAGAGAGCTCCCTTGCCTCTTTCACTATGTGAGGACTTAGTGAGAAGACGCTGTCTATAAGGAAGCATTCCCTTAACAGACACCAAATCTTCTGGTGCCTTGATCTTGGCCTCTCCAGATTCCAGAACTATACAAAATATATGTTTGTTGTTTATAAGCCATTCAGTTTATGGTATTGTTGTTATATTAGTCCAAACAGATTGACACCATGCATGTGTGTGTGCTAAGTTGCTTCAGTCGTGTCCAACTCTTTGTGATCCTGTGGACTATAGCCCACCAGGCTCATCTGTCCATGGGATTCTCCAAGCAAGAATACTGGAGTGAGTAGCCATTCCCTTCTCCAGGGAATCTTCCCCACCCACGGATCAAACCCATGTCTCTTACACATCTCCTGCATTGGCAGGTGGGTTCTTTGCCACTAGTACTACCTGGGAAGCCTGACTGATACCATATTGCATTATTAAACCATACAGAATAAAATAGGCAGTACACTAGCTTGTTATTTTCTGACCAAGGATATAAACCAATGGGCTGTATTTGCCTGATAAGATTGATGCATCATAAATGTCACTGTCTAACTGTTGGAAAAAAAGACACACCACACGCACACTAGTACATTTGCTTAGTTCTCACAGAGAGTGGCAAGAGTCATGCCAATCTGATTCATCTTTCAGGAAGGAAGAGGGAAGTGCAGTGTTAAGCCACAAGCAAGGCCACAGAGAAGATTAGTCCTGAAGAGCAGTAGAGATTGGGGCCATCCAAGGGCAGAGCAGTGGTTGTCAGTTGAGTAAGACTGTGTCATTGAATGCCAGATAGACACAGCCTAAGGGGGCCTTGGAGATCATCCAGGCCAACTCATTCCATAACTCAGTCCCATCAGATGCAGACTCTTAACAGAGTTACAAGCAAGAAACCATCCTCTCAAATCTATCAACTCTAGGAGGAGCAAGAATTGTTTTCCTGGCCTTGATTAGCACACAGGTGGTTGGCGCCAAGTGTCTTCCTCCTTGTTCTGAAGATTACAAGTTAGTGATAACAACTGGGTGGGAATCCAGTCCTTCTCATATTTTTGCTATAAAGTCTCACTGCTCCAGGCCTTGAGGATGCTTTTGCATTTTACTTAATCTTATTAAAATTATTTGAATATAAAAACATTTCAAGGACATTCTCATTCCATACCCCCCTTTCCTCACGGTTTCTCTGTTTAGGAAGAGCTTTGAGGCCTCTGGTGTAACTTCCCAAATCACAAATGACATTACTGCTTCCATTTCATGGGCCTGACAATCAATCTGAATGATGCTGAGTTCCATTTCCTAAGAGCAACTACTAACTTTGTACAGAGTGCCAAAACCCCAAAGTCAAGTAGTTAAGACTTTTGATCAAGTACAAGACAGTCTAAAAGTGCCTAGGATTGCTTTCTCATTTTTTTCTAGGGCATAGAAAAGTGACTCATTCATTTATAGACTAACAAAATGAACAAGTGATTCTGTACAAAGTGAGGTGATAATTGGTTGAAAACTTCTTTCTCAAGTACCAGTCCTTGAACTGAATAATGACCTGATTTAGGAGTAAGCATAGAGGAAGCCCAGTGGGAGAAAAAAAAGGAGACTTTTTATTTGTGCTTTTAGCTACAATGGAAGGAGGATTAAAATTGGAGTTTGTGGTAGGCAGAATAAAGCCTCTTCCAATGATATCCACACTTTAATTCCTAGAACATGTGAAAATGTTAGATGGCAAAGGGGAATTAAGGTTGCAGATAAAGGTTGCTAATCAGCTGATTTTTTTTTTTTTTTGTCAGTACCTGGAAGCAGAGTCTTAACCACTGGACTACCAGGGAAGTCCCTAATCAGTTGATCTTAAAATAGAAAGATTACCCTGGATAATCTGGTTGGCCCAATATAATCAGAGTCCTTAAAAGTGGAAGAGGGAGGCAGAAGAGGAGAGTCAGAGGGAGATAAGATCATAGAATGGTCCAAGTGATATGTGACAAGGATTTGACCTGTTTTTGGTGGCTCTGAAGATGGAGGAAGGGGGCATAAACATAGAAATGCAGGAAGCCTCTTTGAGCTTGACCAGGTGGTGCTAGTGGTAAGAACCCACCTACCAATACAAGAGACATAAGAGAAGCGGGTTCAATCCCTGGGTTGGGAAGATCCCCTGAAGAAGGAAATGCAAACCACCCCGTATTCTTGCCTGGAGAAGTCCATGTACAGAGGAGCTTAGCAGGCTACTTTGACTGTGTGAACCACAACACTGTGGAGAGTTCTTAAAGAGATGGGAATACCAAACCACCTTACCTGCCTCCTGAGAAATCTGTGTGCAGGTCAAGAAGCAACAGTTAGAACTAGATATGGAACAACAGACTGGTTCCAAATCGGGAAAGGAATACATCAAGGCTGTATATTGTCATCCTGCTTATTTAACTTATATGCAGAGTACATCATGTGAAATGCTGGGTTGCAAGAAAAGCTGGAATCAAGATTGCTGGGAGAAATATCAATAACCTCAGACATGCAGATGACACCATCCTTATGACAGAAAGCAAAGAAGAACTAATAACCCTCGTGATGAAAGTGAAAGAGGAGAGTGAAAAAGCTGGCTTAAAACTCAACATTCAGAAAACTAAGATCATGGTATCCCATCCCATCACTTCATGGCAAATAGATGGGGAAACAATGGAAACAGTGACAGACTTTTTTGGGCTCCAAAATCACTGCAGATGGTGTGTGCAGCCATGAAATTAAAACACGCTTCCTCCTTGGAAGAAAAGTTATGATCAACCTAGACAACATACTAAAAAACAGAGACATTACTTAGCCAACAAAGGTCCGTTTAGTCAAGGCTATGGTTTTTCCAGTAGTCAGGTATGGATGTGAGAGTTGGACTATAAAGAAAGCTGAGCACCGAAGAATTGATGCTTTTGAACTGTGGGGTTGGAGAAGACTCTTGAGAGTCCCTTGGACTGCAAGGAGATCTAACCAGTCCATCCTAAAGGAAATCAGTCCTGAATGTTCATTGGAAGGACTGACGCTGAAGCTGAAACTCCAATACTTAGGCCACCTGATGCGAAGAGCCAACTCATTGGAAAAGACCCTGATGCTGGGAAAGATTGAAGGCAGGAGGAGAAGGGGACGACAGAGGATGAGATGGCTGGATGGCATCACCCACTCAATGGACATGAGTTTGGGTAAACTCTGGGAGTGGTGATGGACAGGGAGGCCTGGCATGCTGTGGTTCATGGGGTCACAAAGAGTTGGAAATGACTGAGCAACTGAACTGGACTGAACTGAATTTATTACAGCAGCAAATATAAAAGTAAGGCAGATGTGATGAAAGTAAGAGTAAATGAGATGTTCCCGTTTTGGGTATGTTTCAGGCAGGCTGTTGCCAGCAAGTGGACTGAGAAAGATACATCAAGAGTTGAGGACCCACAGGAGAAGGTGACTATGAGGCTAGAAAACTGGGAGATGCAGGAGCTTGGGATAGGGAGCAGCCCCTGTAGATTCAAGGACCCTAATCAGGAGTGAACTCCAATGACCAGGGGACAGCTGATATAGTAACTAGCTATATAGTAACTAGATATAGTAACTAGCTGACATAATGATTCTTGCAATTGAAAGTTGCTCAGTCATGTCTGACTCTTTGAGACCCCACGTCACTATTTGTCACTGTTAGTTTTCTTTTTCTATGGCTATTGTAACAAATTACCACAAGTAGTGGCTTAAAGCAACAGACGCAGATTATGTTACAGTTATGTAGGTTAGCCATCTGACATGGGAAGGTGAGGGGGAAGAGGAAATATTCAGTATTGTTTAGAGCATGGAAACTGAGCTCCACAATAATAGTAGATCCAACAAAAGACATTTTCTTTCTCTCTCCCCCTGAGCACATAGGGGGTCTCTTTGAGAAGCTGTCAATCTCCAGCCCCTCTCACCTTCCCAGAAATTGGGGGGTGGGGCTAGAAGTTCCAAGCTTCTAATCATGGCTTGGTCTTTCTGGTAACCAGTCCCTCTCCTGAACTCAAAACAACCTACAGATTTAATGCAATCCTTATCAAAATATCCATTATTCAGAGAACTAGAAGAAATAATCTTATAATTTATATGGAATCACAAAATACCCCAAAATACTAAAGCCGGCTATACCGTAAAGCTGCAGTAATCAAAACAGTGTGATACTGACATGAAAACACACAACAAATCAATGGACTAGAATAGAGACTCCAGATAAAAACCCACACACCTACCATTAATTAATCTATGACCAAGCAGGCAAGAATATACGATGGAGAAAAGTGGTGCTAGGAAGACTGGATAACCATATGTAAAATGATGGAATTAGAACATTCTCTCACACCATATAAAAATTAACTCAAAATGATTTAAAGATCTAGCTATGGAGATGGAAACCATAAAACTCCCAGAAGACAACACAGGCAGAACACTCTTTGACGTGAGTCATAGCAATATTTTTTGGTTTTAGTCTCTTAAGGCCAAAGAAATAAAAGCAAAAATAAACAAATGGGACCTAATTAAACTTAAAAGCTTTTGGACAGCAAAGAAAAAACATCAATAAAAGGAAAAAACAACCTATGGAATGGGACAAAATATTTGCAAATGATACACTGACATGGGGTTAATATCCAAAATATTCAAACAGTTCATATAACCCAATGTTGAAAAACCAAACAGTGCAATAAAAAATGGGCAAAAAACCTGTATAGACATTTTCCCAGAGAATACGGATGGATGACTAACAGGCACATGAAAAAATTCTCAACATTTGCTAATTATTAAAGAAACACAGGTCAAAGCAACAAGATATTATCTCACACCTGTCAGAATGGCTATCATCAACAAGCCTATAAGTAAGAAGTGTTGCCAAGAATATGGAGAAAAAGGAACCTTTTTACACTGTTGTTGGGAATGCAAGTTGATGCAGACATGATGGAAAATGATACGGAGTTTCCTCAAAAACTGAAAATAGAATGACCATATGATCCAGAAATTCCACTCCTGGGTATCTATCCAGAAAAAATTGAAACACTAATTCAAAAATATACATGCACCCCAGTGTTCATAGCCACACTATTTATAATAACAAAGACATGGAAGTGACCCAAGTGCCCATTAACAGATGAATGGTTTAAGAAGATGCGGCATACCGTA
Source organism: Bos taurus (assembly GCF_002263795.3). Taxonomy (NCBI): domain Eukaryota; kingdom Metazoa; phylum Chordata; class Mammalia; order Artiodactyla; family Bovidae; genus Bos; species Bos taurus. The sequence goes on from NC_037357.1 coordinate 99,633,867, forward strand.
TACAATGGAATACTACTCAATCATAAAAACTAACAAAATTCTGCCATTTGCAGCAACATGGATGGGCCTAGAGAATATTATGCTTAGTAAAATAAGTCAGACAGAGAAAGACAAATACTATATTATATCACTTATATGTGGAGTCTAAAAAATTATACAGATGATATACATGCAAAACAGAAACAGGCTCACAGATAAAGAAAACAGAGGGAACCAAAGTTTACCAAAGCAGACAGGGAATGGAGGAGAGACAAATTAGGGATTAGGGATTAAAAGACACAAAGTACTGAGTATAAAATAGATAAGCAACAACAATATATTGTACAGTATAGCACAGGGAATTACAGCCATTATCTTGTAGTAACCTGTATATAATATTCTTGCAATATAATCTGCAAAAATACTGAATCACTATGCTATACACCTAAAGCTAATATAATAGGTAAATCAACTATACTTTAATTTTTTTGAAAAAAATGCAGCGGAACAATATTCATAGTTGTATTATTCACAATAGCCTAAAGTAGGAAACAGATGTCTATGAATGAATAGATAGACAAAATGCGGTATATACCTGCAATGGAATATTATTCAGCCTTTAAAAAGAATGAAATTCTGACACATGCTGCCACACAGATGAACCTTGAAGATGTTATGCTGAGTGAAATAAGCCAGTTACAAAGAACAAATATTGTGAGATTCCAAATATGAGGTAGCTAGAATAGTCAAATTCACAGAAACAGAAAGTAGAATGGTGGTTGCCAGGGGCTGTGGGAGAGGATAATAAGGAGTTAGTGTTTAACGGACAATTTCAGTTTGGAAAAACTTCTGAAGATGGATGGTCATGATGACTGTACAACAATGTGAATGTACTTGATGCTTATGTACTTAACTATATACTTAAAAACAGTTAAAGTGATAATTTTTATGTTAAATATATTTTACCACAATAATTTAAAAAATAAATAAAAAGAGAAAAAGAACCTTTCTTACTGAAGCCCTCAGTGAAAAAGTTCAAGAGCTTAGCACCCAACAAGACCTGGACACAAGAGATGTTCAGGGAATCTGTGTTAGATGTATAGGTCAGTGGGGTCAGAATATGTCTAGTCTCATCTGTACTTCAAAGGAATAATAATTTCCTGAATTAGCAAACATTGTGTGCTATTTACAATGCTGCCTCTTTTGTAATATTAGATATTTGAGGATGTGCAAAGCTTATTGGACAGAACATTCTAATTGTGATTGTCATAGCTGTTGCAATAATGGCCCTGAATAAACCATGCCTCCCTGTACTTTTGCTTTGTGTGGCCCCTTTTCACATTGACTCTGGGTTTCAGCACACAACTTGTTTTGGCTAATAGAACGTTGCCAAATTCTACATAGTCAGAGGCTTGATAAGTGCTTGCACATTGAGGCTTTTCTGCTTGGAAAGTTCACTCTAAGAGCCAACCAACCACAATGTAAGAAGTCTGACTATCCTGAGATCACTATGTTGTCAGGAAGCTGAAGCTAGTCATGTGGGGCCACCAAGGTCCTTACTGTGTTAGACAGAATAATGGCCCCCAAGGAGGTTCAAGTCCTTATCTTAGGAACCCAGGAACATGTTATACTATGTGTCATCTTCCATGTTATGTTCCATGTTAATGTCATACAGAGTATCCATTGTTCTGGTAAGAACAAAATGTGTACGTGTGTATGTGTGTGTGTGTGTGTGAAGTTGCTTCCATCGTGACCAACTCTCTGCGACCCTATGGACCATAGTCCGCCAGGCTCCTCTGTCCATGGGATTTTTCCAGGCACGAGTCCTGGAGTGGGCTGCAATTCCCTTCTCCAGTATACATGTAAAACAAGCTATAAAATATGAATAGAGTAATAGTGGTGATTTTGCATATGATAGGGGCTCTTATATGTGCATTAAAAACTGGTATTGTACAGTATAAATGGTGAAATTCATACCAATCATTTAACATTTTAATTTTTTGTGCCAGAACTTTTGATAGCAAGTAGCAGAAAATTATATGAACTATCTTAAGTAAAACCAAAATGCATGAGGGGGATTTATTATAACAATACAGAGGCATCTCAGAAACCAAGAAATGAAAGCAGAGTATAGAATGGCCTTGAATCCAGGACCTGAAAAGCCATCTGAAGCACAGCAGGGCTCCTCCATCCCTCCAGGGCCACATGTTCTCTTAAACCAGCTTCGTTTTGTTCAATCTCTTTCTCCCCACCTCTTTCTCTCTCCCTCTCCAGGATGACTTTCCCTGCTTTTTCAGGCATTCTGGGTCAAACAGGACAGTCTTAGCCCAACCTTTCCTTCATTAGCAGTCTAAGCTCCCAGTGCAATGACTGGTACCTCCGAGTCTCAGTTCTAAATTCGCTGGAGGAAGAAATCGATGCAGGTGGGTCAGTTATGCAGCCCTGGTCCAATCAGCAATGGCTAGGAGGGCAGGGTCAGCTAGGTCATTCAGTAGGACCAGTGTGTGTGTGTGTGTGTGTGTGTGTGTGTGTGTGTACTGATGAGGGGTGCCTTCATGTGTGGATGTGTGCATATGTGTGAACATGATGGCATTTTGAGGCAGGCAGATACACTAGAGATGTTCCTATAACCTATCCTGTCTAGGCAATAGGAATCTACTTGTTCTGGCGCTGTAACTTTGAAGGAAGTCAGAAGAGGAGGGCAGGTGGTCCCAGATGGCAAAGCCAGAGATTCTGGGAGTACAGAACCTGATACTCAGGGAAAGCCTGAGTCAGAGCATGGGCCCCTGGGATGCTGCTTCCTGGAACTCTCACAGCCCACCCACTCACACTCAGATCGGGGAAGTCCAGAGCAGTGAGTGGGACATTTGGGACATGGGCATTCAGGAAGCTGAATGTGTGGTGTGGGTGGTGAAGAAGCAGACAGCCTGTCTATGTTTAATCTGTCTCTAGACAACATGCTCTTTTGTGTTTCTCCACCTTTCCTAATGCCTGTCTCCATGTGAAGAATCAAAATTCCCACACCTTTTTAATTGTGATTACATCTTCAAAGTGAATTAAGTACTGTGACTAAAATCAAATCTGTACTTATCATATGGATCGCTCATTTTTAAATAAACATGCCTCCAGGAGGTTTCAAAGCATCTCTCTGGGAGAAGGGAAGACTCTCTGTCTTGCCCCACACCAGCTGTATCCCACCCCTGTTTGAGAATAACTGATTTCAATCATAAAATAGTCAATTCCACTCCACAGACATTCTTATTGGTGGTAATTATTATTAAATCAACACTTTGGGAAATTAAGAAATGGCCTTAGAGTGAAGATTCATGGGGGTGCATTTACTTGCAATGAAGAGAGTGCTTTGCACCATTTCATTTTATTAAATTGCCATTGTATTGGACATTTTTATATCTGCTATTAAAAAGTCAGTGATTTGAGATGTGCCCACATACCATGTCTTATTTTCTGAAGTATATATAAAATGTAATTTGTGCAAATGAATAAAATCTCAAATTATATGCCTAACTGATCTATATATGTCTGGGATAATAAGTTTTCCTAGTGTGGTACTCCTGCCTACAAACCAAGTAATCGTCAAGGTCAGTCTGGTCTTTACTATTCTAACATCTCGTCCTTCTGTATGCATGTCAAGAAGCAACAGTTAGAACTGGACGTGGAACAACAGACTGGTTCCAAATCAGGAAAGGAGTACGTCAAGGCTGTATATTGTCACCCTGATTATTTAACTTATATGCAGAGTACATCATGAGGAATGCTGGACTGGATGGAGCACAAGCTTGAATCAAGATTGCCAGGAGAAATGTAAATAACCTCAGATATGCAGATGACACCACACTTATGGCAGAAAGTGAAGAGGAACTAAAGAACCTCTTGATGAAAGTGAAAGAAGAGAGTGAAAAAGTTGGCTTAAAGCTCAACGTTCAGAAAACTAAGATCATGGCATCTGGTCCCATCACACACATGTGCTCTGCAGAAGGACCTTGCTGTTTATCCATCCTTTTCACCCTTTCTCTTGGCAGCCACCAGTCTGTTCTCAATGTCTGTGAGTCTGTTTCTGATTTGTAGATAGGGTCATTTGCATTGTATTTTAGATTCCATAGCTAAGTGATATTGTATGTACTTGTCTCTCTCTAACTTATTTCATTTAGCATGATAATCTGTAGGTCCATCCATGTTGCTGCAACTAATGGGGTATCTAAATGGTTCTGTGAAGTCTTGTTTTCAAAACTCAGATATTTTATAAGCCTATATGCATAGAATTGTTCTATAGTTTCAGTTTTAATGCTATTGTCTTCTATTCCCCCAGTGATGACTACATAAGCTTTTCCCCCCCAACTCATCTGTGTTACAACATTCTACTGCATGACTATGAAGATGAACAGAAATGATATTTTCTTACAAGTGGTCAGATAACCCTTTGTGGTTGGGTCCCTTCATGTCTCCAAGTTTGGCATTATGGTGTCCATAAAAGTAGAAGACTAAACATACTTTATATCTCCTCACTTCCCTGAAACAAGAAGTCTGTTTTTTCAGTGGAATAATGAGTGGGCTGTAAGAAAAAGTGAAAGCATCTAGTTTTTAACTGTTCTCCTCTTCATCTTTGTGTGAAATGCAAAACTTCAGGCCGCTGTTATTTTCATCTTAAAATAGCCACTGATTGAAAATTTCAAATTATTTAATGGATGATTCAGTCATTCAGAGATTATTTGGCAGGTGTCACCAAGTCTTCTAGATGCTCTCTAGGGGAAAAAAAAAAAGAAAATACCTGTCTTAGTTTGAGAGATGTTGCACAGTAGTTAGTAAAGTTCTTTAGGCTTAATTAAGCCCAAGTGCACCCAAAGCATGCAACTTATACTGATTTATTACAGCCTTCCAAACCTCTTTTCTAGAATTGCTCTCTCTACCTTTCACCCTGCTTGGTCAAAGAAACTTAACTACAGTTAGTTTTGCATGAATTCAGACAAGCCAGGGTTTTCTTGGTCATTTCAAAGCTTTCCCACTCTGTCCTTTTCTTTGGAGTGGTAGCTAAGTTCCAGCAGGCTCAGTAGGCAGCAAGATTGGCCAGGAAGAACTTTAGCAGAGAAGCCAGTGTGGACCTGATCCCCCTTGTTCCTGAATATCATTAGCATTTGTTCTTACTGGCACTTGCCCAGACATTTCCATCTGGCCTCTGATCAATGGTTTCTGCTGGTCACTCATTTTGTCCTTATCCAAACTGGGAATACTGAAGTCCCACCATTTTTCTTTCAGCTACTCCTATGCTTGAATGGCTAGGAGTAGCTAGCCAAGAACTTGAATGGCTTCTGGTGCCATGCTAGAGTGCATGGAGGCCCCCATGTCTCCCTTAGGTCCTTCTGCCTAGACATCTCAATCTTCAAGAGCCACTGTGGCACATATATCCTCAAACTACAGAGGAGGGCAAAGGGAGACTTCTTGCAAGAGTTTCATCCAACTGGAAAGGGAACGCACGTCCCCATACTCATTTCTCACTCCCTGCAAAAGCTCTTCTCCTCCTCTGACTCTTTGTTTAGTCCAGCTCAGGGCACTTCAGTCTCTTCTCCAGGCTGGTCCTACACTCCATGCCTTTTGTTTAGCAAAGACTTGGTGCCCTGAGTCACCTTGGCTTTTAAAACAGAAAAAGACCATACTCTTGGAACTCAAATCCTTGGCTCTCAAACTACTATCTCTACCACAAGTTTCAAACGTTGATTTCTAAATTAAAAACCAAAACAGTACTTTTTTGCCCCTTTACTCTGCTCTAACAAGACATTCTTCACTGAATTGATGATGCCTGTCACTGAAAGGACAAGGGAGAGGACCCTCAGATTGTATTCCAAATTGTCAACTTTGTTCTCTCAGAAGAGTATGTTTCTCTTTAAGAAGAGTATAAAGATTAATGAAAATATAAGGCTACATTATGAAAGATGCCACAGAGCTGAACCATATTTGGTTATTGACCAAAATGGTATAAATACTGTGCAGTCAGTGGCAGGTCTAATCAATATGGAATGGTCTCAGGGGTTTTCAAAGAGGAGAGAAAGATTGATTGGTTTGTAATGTGTAAATCAGTAGGAAGGAACATGTAGTGGAGTCCATGCTGAACCACAGTGATGGAAATAGCCAAGGTTTGGTGTTATAGAAGCTGGGGGAGGAGTTTTTAAGGAGGAAAATCAACTGTTTTAAAAGCTATAGGGAAGTAAAAGAAAATACTTATTGGCACAAGGTTGTCGTGTGAGTTGGAAAGTTCTTATGTGTTGGTGTTGGAAGGGCATCCAGTAATAGCCCCTGCTATTTCATATTTATTGAGTTCGCAACAGAGCTGGATATATGGAGATTGTAGTAGTAGATGAAGAAGGGTAAGACATATTAGAGTCATGTTTGAAAATGGTTGCGGACCCAGGAAACTGCCAGAGGACACTTCCACTGGATCCTGGGGCCCTGTACCCATAACCACATACTGGGGGAAAAGGGTCTATTTGACTTTTAATAACCATGCAAATTAAAGTTAAGGAGTAATAATATATGGATTTGAATACGAACTGGCAAGGCAATACGTTTAAAATCGGGCTTCCCAGGTGGCTCTAGTGGTAAACAATTCGCCTGCTAATGCAGGAGACATAAAAGACTTGGGTTCGATCCCTGGATCAGGAAGATCCCCTGGAGAAGGGCATGGGAACCCACTCCAGTATTCTTGCCTGGAGAATCCCATGGACACAGGAGCCTGGGGGGCTACAGTCCATAGGGTCGCAAAGAGTCAGACATGGCTGAAGCAACTTAGCATGCACCCATGTTTAAAATCAAGCTTACTTTAATCTATGTTTGTACTGGGAGTTCTATCAGCTGTGCTCAACCATTATTTGTTTATTAGTATTCTAGATGTGCTGTCAAAGGCATATGTCAGCAGTATAAATGCACAAAAGAATGAGCAGAGAACCAAGCTGCAGTATTAAATTTTAAATTGCATGGTATATTCATAATATACTAGGATCTCCTTTTTTTCTTTTTAAAGAATTCCTTTCTGTTCAACTTATTTGAGAAGAAAAATGACTTTCACTAGATTATTTAAAAATGAGCTTTGATCCAACTAGAATGAATATCTTGAAGTCATTTTAGTTTTGTCTTTGCAGTGTATATAAAGTAAATACAGAAATCTGCTCAAAATCACAAATTAAAAAAATCTATAACTTTAAAGGGTCAATCTATTTTAATTTACTTGCTGAAAGATCAGCTGGATATGTGATGGAACCGTAAAGCCATCCATTTTGAAGTAACTACAAGGTGGACATTTGCTGTTAACCAAATAAGCATTTGGGAGACTTAGTGATAAGAATAAAATGTTGCTCTGAGTCAGGACACTATTAGGGATGAGTTAAGTGCCTGTCTGCCCAAGAGCTGGATAACAGCTCCACAGGGTGATTGGGAGTTAGGCCTCATGGCAAAATGAGGTGGCATGTCCTCAGTGACAGGAGAAGGCAATGGCACCCCACTCCAGTACTCTTGCCTGGAAAATCCCAGGGATGGGGGAGCCTGGTGGGCTGCCGTCTATGGGGTCGCACAGAGTTGGACACGACTGACGTGACTTAGCAGCAGCAGCAGCAGCAGCAGCAGCAGTCCTCAGTGACAGAAAGAAGGGGGTGTATAATTGAATTAGTGAACTTGAATGATTGATGGGTGACTGTGGGGGCATGAGGAGAATGAAATGCATTTAGAGAAGTTCTCAGGTGCAGACTTCCATCCATACATAACCATGGAGTCATAGTCTTTCTGCTTACTTTCCCTGTGCTAAGGGCTGACATGGTGGCCAAACTTCTTCATGCACTTCACTGGGATAAGGCAATGACCTAGAAATTTGAGAGGTACCAGGAAGTTTCAGGAAGGGGGAAAGAGTTTTAAAAGTACAGAGAATGAGAATCATGAAACACACCTTTATCAAAATAAAGAATGAATTCTGAGAGTATTTTAATATTCTCATTACCTGGCTTTCTGGATTTATGTATCTGTGATTGAAAATTCTTTTCATTGAAGTATTTTGATTTATAATGTTTCAAGTATACAGCAAAGTGATTCAAATATACATATATATTGAAAAAATTTTTATTGACGTTTAGTTGATTTACATGGAGAAGGAAATGGCAACCACTCCAGTATTCTTGCCTGGAGAATCCCAGGGATGGAGGAGCCTAGTGGGCTGCCGTCTATGGGGTCACACAGAGTCGGACACGACTGAAGCGACTTAGCAGCAGCAGCAGCAGTTGATTTACAATGTTTCAAGTGTACAGCAAAATGATTCAGTTTTACATATACATATATCCATTCTTTTTCAGATTCTCTTCCATTATCAGTTATAATAAGATATTGAATGTATTCCCTGTGCTGTGCAGTAGGTCCTTGTTGGTTATCTATTTTATACACAGTCTGCTAATCCCAAACTCCTAATTTATCCCTCCCCTGCTTTCCCCTTTGATAATCACAAGTCTGTTCTCTATGTCTGTGAGTCTGTTTCTGTTTCAGAAATAAGTTCGTTTGTGTCACACTTTAGATTCCACCTATAAGTAATATCATATGGTATTTCTCTTTCTCTTTCTGACTTTCTTTACTTAGTATGATCTCTAGGTCTATGCTTGTGTGTGTGCATGCTCAGTTGCTTAGTTGTGTCCCACTCGTTGCAACCCCATGGACTGTAGCCCACCAGGCTCCTCTGTCCATGGGATTTTCCAGGCAAGAATACAGGAGTGGGTTGCCATTTCTTTCTCCAGGAGATTTTCCTGACCCAGGGGTCGAACCTGTGTCTCCTGCATTGACAGGCAGATTCTTTATGGCTGAGCCACCTGGGAAGTTCTCTAGCTCCATCCATGTTGCTGAAAACGGCACTATTGCATTCTTTCTATGGCTGAGTAGTATCCTGTTATTAGTGCTGCTATTAATATAGGGGTGCATGTATCTTTTTGAATTATACTTTTGTCTGGATATATGCCCAGGAGTGGGATTGCTGGATAGTATGATAGCTGTATTTTCAGTTTTTTAAAGAACCTCCATACTGTTCTCTATAGTAGCTGCACCAATTTACATTCCCACCAATAGTGTAGGGGGTTTCCCTTGAAAATATTTTTTATAATGGAGGACTCAATTAAGAAATTAAGTCAGTAATAAGTGATAGAGCCCACACTGGGGACAGAGGACTCATTACACTTCATCACACCTATTGAGAACAAGGGACAGAAGAATCTCATTGGGTTCTGATGTCTGTCGCCAGTGCCTCATTACAGGACCCATTCACCAACACTTGATTCTCAAATTCTCAAAGCAGCTCAATCCCTCTCTGGCCCAGACCTGCATGTATGTTGCCCCTCTACCTTGGATGCTTTCTCCACTTCACAGGTTGCTTCCTTCTCATCCTTCAGGTTGTAGCTTAAACTGGGCTTCCTCATGACAGGCTTTCCTGAGGACTTGATCATAATTATTATTTTTTGTTTGTTTGTTTGCTCCTTATCCCCTTGATGGTGGGTGATTTCTTTGCCAGGACTGCTGTAAAAAAGTGTCACAGATAGGATGACATCAGCAATAGAAACTTACAGTCTCACAGTTGTGGAGGGTGGAAGTCCTCTATCTAGGTGTAGACAGGGCTGGTTTCTTCTCAAGGTTATGAGGGAAGGATCTGTTCCAGGTCTCTCTCCTTTGCTTAGAGATGGCCTTCTTTCTCCTGTGTCCTCATATTATTTTCTCTCTACAGATGTCTGTGTCTGTCCAAATTTCTCCCTTTAATTTGAACACCAGTCACATTGGATCAGGGTCCACACTAATGACCTCATTTTAATTTATTTCTGTAGAGATACTATCTGCAAATACAGTTGCATTCTGAGGTACTGGGGAATTAGGACTCCAACATATGAATTTGGGGGAGGGGGTGAGAAAACTCAGTGCAGCCCTTAACAGCAGGAATTGTGTAATTTTTTCCTCCTTCACTGTATGGCTGCTCAACACCTAAAACAGTGTCTGGCACATAATAGCTGTTATATTTAAAATGGATGGCCAACAAGGACCTATTGTATAGCACAGGGAACTCTGCTCAATATTACTTGACAACCTGGATAGGAAGGGAGTTTGGGGAAGAACGGATACATGTATATGTATGGCTGAGTCCCTTCATTGGTCATCTGAAACTGTCTCAACGTTGTTAATCTGCTATATTCCGATATAAAATAAAAAATTTAAATTAAAAGATTACAATGTTCTTTTAAAAAAATTTTTTATTGGGGTATAATCGATTTACAATGCTGTGTTAAGTTTCAGACGTATAGCAAAGTGCATGTGTTATACAAATACATATATCCACTCTTTTTTAGACTCTTTTCCCATATAGGCCATTGCAGAGTATTAAGTAGAGTTCCCTATGTTATACACTAAGTCCTTGTTAGTTACCTATTTTATATATACTAGTGTGTATATGTCAGTCCCAAACTCCCAATTTATCCCTCTCCCCACCCTTTCCCCCTGGTAACCGCAAGTTGTTTCTCTAAGTCTGTATGTCTGTTTCTGTTCTCTAGATAGGTTCACTTGTACCACTTTTTTAGCATATAAGTGAATCATACAATATTTTTCTTTTTCTGTATAACTTACTTCACTTAGTATGATGATCTTCAGGTTCATCCATACTGCTGCAAATGGCATTATTTTCTTTTTTATGGCTGATTAATATTCCATTATATATACATATCACATCTTCTTTATCCAATTCCTCTACTGATGGACATTTAGATTGCTTCCATGTTTTGCTATTGTGAATAGTGCTGCAATGAACATTGGGGTGCATGTATTTTTTTGAATTATGGTTTTCTCCAGATACACTGGGGTTTCCCTGATAGCTCAGTTGGTAAAGAATCTGCCTGCAATGCAGGAGACCTAGGTTCGATTCCTGGGTTGGGAAAATCTGCTGGAGAAGGGATAAGCTACCCACTCCAGTATTCTTGGGCTTCCCTTGTGGCTCAGCTGGTAAAGAATCAGCCTGTAATGCGAGAGACCTAGGTTTGATCCCTGGGTCGGGAAGATCCTCTGGAGAACAGAAAGGCTACCCACTTCAGTATTCTGGCCTTGAGAATTCCATGGACTGTATAGTCCATGGGGTCCTAAAGAGTAGGACATGACTGAGCGACTTTCACTTCACTTTCAGATACACTCCCAGGAGTGGGATTGCTGGATTATATGGTAGCTCTATTTTCAGCTTTTTACGGGACCCCTAAACTGTAGTGGCTCAGCTGGTAAAGAATCCACCTGCAATGCAGGAGACCTGGGTTCACTCCTTGGTTTCAGAAGATCCCCTGGAGAAGAGAAAGGCTACCCACTCCAGTATTATGGCCTGGAGAATTCCATGGACTGTGTAGTCCATGGGATCGCAGAGTTGGGCACGACTAAGCGACTTTCACTTTCACTTTTTTCATACTGTTCTTCATAATGGTTATGTCAATTTACATTCCCACCAACCATGTAGGAAGGTTCCCTTTTCTCCAGCATTTATTGTTTGTAGACGTTTTGATGATGGCCATTCTGACAAGTGTGAGGTGATACCTCATTGCAGTTTTGATTTGCATTTCTCTAATAATTAATGATGTTGGGGAATTTTTTATGTGCTTCATTGAAGAAAATATGAAACTTGCAGGTAAGTAGAAAAGGACATTATAAATAATCTAAAATCCCAGTATCTAAGAAAAAAAAAATTGTTAACAGTCTAGGGTGTTGCTATGCATGAATGAAATTTTTAACAAACATTTCAAACTGCATGTTATTTTTCAATCTGTTTTTACTTAAATTATATGTCATGAACATTTTCTCAAGCCATTAAACATTCTCTTAAAAAAATATATTTCTAACAGTTTCTATGTATTTCATTAAATAAAGCCATTTATTTATTGAGCAAATCTTCTATTGTTGGATAGTTAGTATGTTTCCAAGATTAGCTACCATAAGAAATGATGCTGTGGACATACTTATAGTTAAATCATAGCAAAAATTTATAGTTATTTCCTTAGAACAAATTCCTGGAAAACCAATGATCAATATTTAAACATTTTTATACATAAATGTCCACTTTTCTGTATGAACTTCATAGAATTTATACTTAGACCAGCTGTGTTCAAGGGTACCAGTTGCTTATACACTTACCAAAACATTGTGTATCATAATTTTATGTAATTCTTATCAGTTTGATACACAAAAGGTAATGTACACCTCACTGTTTTAATTTGCACTTTATTTTTAAAGAACCTAACATTTCTTAAAAATAAAATGGTTGAGTCTGCAATTTTGTGAATTATATGGCCTTTCATGGCCTTTGCCAATTTTAATTATTTTAGTTTGTGAAGCTTTTTATTGTATACATGTATTTATTTTTCTTCCTGTGTAGTAGTGATGTTTTCCTAATTTTGTTTATTCTCTTCTGATAGAAAAGTACAATATGCTTGAATTTTAATACATACTATTTTTTCTGTATGTATATGAGTGGTAATGTTTTTATATACTCAGATAAACTTGTTTTTGCCGTGCCATGGGGCTTGTGGAATCTGAGGGATCTGAACTTGGTGCCAAGTAGTAGAAGCACAGAGCCCTAACCATTGGACCACCTGGGAATCCCCTACATCATTTTTTAAAATGATATTGCTTTCAGTGCCATGATTAGAAAAACTTATGGCACTCCAGGATTATATAAATGTTCTACAGTCTTTTGGACTCTGTGGGAGAGGGAGAGGGTGGGATGATTGGGGAGAATGGCATTGAAACATGTATAATATCATATAAGAAATGAATTGCCAGTCCAGGTTCGATGCAGGATACAGGATGCTTGGGGCTGGTGCACTGGGATGACCCAGAGGGATGGTACCGGGAGGGAGCTGGGAGGGGGGTGCAGGATGGGGAACACGTGTACATCCGTAGTGGATTCATGTTGATGTATGGCAAAACCAATACAATATTGTAAAGTAATTAGCCTCCAATTAAAATGAATAAATTTAAATAAAAAATATATAAATGTTCTATCTATATTCTCTTCTGGGACATTGATTTTTTTTCCTTAAAAATTTGCATTCTTAGCTCAGCTGGAATCTATTCTGGAATAATGAAATTAGCTTAATTTTTCCACAAATATTTAGTAAAATTATAAAATAAGTATTATATAAAAGACACTACTATCATATGCTGAATTCTTAAACATTCCTGCATTTGTTCTGGACTTTTTATTTTTCTTACCTTGAACTGTTTGTCTAGTCCTGTGCCCATACCACATTGTTCAAATTACTGTGGCTTTATAATATATTTCAACATTTGGTTTCAGATTCCTTCCCATTTTTCTTTTAAAAATTTTCTTGGTTATTCTTTCATGTTTATTCTTCTGGATAAACTTTAAAAGCATTTTGTCAAGTTACAAGAATGTTCAGTTGGTATTGGGGTTAGATTAAAAAATATTTGAGAGAATAGCATTGAAACATGTATATTATCATATGTGAAATAGATCACCAGTCCAGGTTCAATGCATGAGACAGAGTGCTCAGCGCTCGTGCACTGGGATGACCCTGAGGGATGGGATGGGGAGAGAGGTGGGAGGGAGGTTCAGGATGAGGAACACATGTACACTCATGGCTGATTCGTGTCAATGAATGACAAAAACCACTACAATATTGTAAAGTAATTAGCCTCCAATTAAAATAAATTAATTAATTTAAAATATCATATTTATAAAGTAAACTAGGGAGAATTAACACTTTAATAATAATAGATCCTCCTGTCCAGAAATATAATGTCTTTCTCTATTTTAAACTTTTTTTAAGGTATTTTTTTGTTTGTTTTCTTTATATAATATAGCACAATACTTAAGATCTTTTGAAAGTATGGTATCAGTTCAGTTCAGTTCAGTTCAGTCACTCAGTCGTGTCCGACTCTTTGCTACCCCATGAATTGCAGCACACCAGGCCTCCTTGTCCATCACCAACTCCCGGAGTTCACTCAAACTCACGTCCATCGAGTCGGTGATGCCATCCAGCCATCTCATCCTCTGTCATCCCCTTCTCCTCCTGCCCCCAATCCCTCCCAACATCAGAGTCTTTTCCAATGAGTCAACTCTTCGCATGAGGTGACCAAAGTACTGGAGTTTCAGCTTTAGCATCATTCCTTCCAAAGAACACCCAGGACTGATCTCCTTCAGAATGGACTGGTTGGATCTCCTTGCAGACCAAGGGACTCTCAAGAGTCTTCTCCAACACCACAGTTCAAAAGCATCAATTCTTCGGCACTCAGCTTTCTTCACAGTCCAACTCTCACATCCATACATGACCACTGAAAAAACCATAGCCTTGACTAGACGGACCTTTGTTGGCAAAGTAATGTCTCTGCTTTTTAATATGCTATCTAGGTTGGTCACAACTTTCCTTCCAAGGAGTAAGCGTCTTTTAATTTCATGGCTGCAGTCACCATCTGCAGTGATTTTGGAGCCCCAAAAAATAAAGTCTGACACTGTTTCCACTGTTTCCCCATCTATTTCCCATGAAGTGATGGGACCAGATGCCATGATCTTAGTTTTCTGAATGTTGAGTTTTAAGCCAACTTCTTCACTCTCCGCTTTCACTTTCATCAAGAGGCTTTTTAGTTCCTCTTCACTTTCTGCCATAAGAGTGGTATCATCTGCATATCTGAGGTTATTGATATTTCTCCCAGCAATCTTGATTCCAGCTTGTGCTTCATCGAGCTCAGCGTTTCTCATGATGTACTCTGCATATAAGTTAAATAAGCAGGGTGACAATATACAGCCTTGACGTACTCCTTTTCCTATTTGGAACCAGTCTGTTGTTCCAAGTCCAGTTCTAACTGTTGCTTCCTCACCTCCATATAGGTTTCTCAAGAAGCAGGTCAGGTGGTCTGGTATAGCTTCATTTTACAGATGAAATATTAATATCTAGTTTTAATATGTAAAAGTCATTGATTTTTGTATGCTGATGTTGTTATCCATCACTTCCTAGGAGTTTTAACATTTTCATGAATGATTTTCTTGAGGTTTCAAGGTAGATTAAAAAAATTGAAAATAGCATTAGTTTTATTCTCTTTCTAATACTTATACCTCCTATTTCTGTTGGTTTCAAACTTACAAGAAATAAAAAAGAATAGTAAAAAAGAAATAAAAAAGAATAGTAAAAAAGAAATAAAAAAGAATAGTGATTATTTTAAGTGTCTTTATCTTATTCCTGACCTCAGTTGAAAAGCCTGTCAGAATGATGTAAATTGTTGGTTTACAAAATATGCCATTTATCATGTTAAGAAAGTTTTCTTCCATCCCCAGTTTATAACACATATTTATAATTAATAATTTTATCATCTATTAATTAAATTGGAAACATCTATTGAAATTCTGGTATTTCTCTCTTGATGTGATAAATTGTTATTAGATTTTCAAGTATTAAATACCCCATGCCTTCCTGGTATAAACTCTGTTCTATGTGGTATACTACTCTCTTTTTTTTCTTGCTGGATTCCCTTTGCCAATGCTATGTTTAAATATTTTTGTTTCTATATATTCGCTAATCTATTTAATAAGCTTTCTTTTTTTTAATTTTATTTTATTTTTAAACTTTACATAATTATATTAGTTTTGCCAAATATCAAAATGAATCCGCCACAGCTTTCTGAGTGTTTAATATTTATTAGGTTTTAATATTGAGTTTTGGTAACTTCATCAAATGAATTGGAAGCTTTCCATCATTTTCTGTACTTTGGAATTATTTAAATAGTGTTATAATATTATTTCCTTCATGGATCACAGCCTTGTCATGGCAAAGGGACTTGCATAACTCAATGAAGCTATGAGCCATGCCATGCAGGGCCACCCAAGACAGACAGGTCATAGTGAAGAATTCTGATAAAATGCGGTCCACTGGAGGAGGGAATGGCAAACCACTCTAGTATTCTTGCTATGAGAACCCCATGAACAGTATGAAAAGGCAAAAAGATATTCCAGGTTGAAAAGTGTCCAGTATGCTACTGGGGAAGAGCAGAGGGCAATTACTAACAGCTCCAGAAAAAAAATGAAGCACTTCAGCCAAGCGAAAACAATGCCCACCTGTGGATGTGTCTGGTGGTGAAAATAAAGTCCAATGCTGTAAAGAAAAATACTGCAAATAAAAATACTGTAAATAAAAACCTGGAATGTTAAGGCCATGAATCATGGGAAACTGGATGTGGTCAAGCAGGAAATGGCAGGAGTGAACATCAGCATCTTAAGAATCAGTGAACTAAAATGGACAGGAATGGGAGAATTTAATTCAGATGACCATTCTATCTACTACTGTGGGCAAGAATCCATTAGAAGAAATGGAGTAACCCTTATTGTCAACAAAAGAGTATGAAATGCAGTACTTGGGTGCAATGTCAAAAATGACAGAATGATCTCTTTGGTTTCCAAGGCAAACCATTCAATATCACAGTAATCCAAGTCTATGGCCCAACCAGTAACGCTGAAGAAGCTGAAGTTGACCCATTCTATGAAGACCTACAAGACCTTCTAGAACTAACACCAAAAAAAAAAAAAAAACTGTCCTTTTCATCATAGGGAATTGGAATGCAAAAGTAGGAAGTCAAGTGATACCTGGAGCAACAGGCAAGCTTGGCCTTGGAGTACAAAATGAAGCAGGGCAAAGGCTAACAGAGTTTTATCAAGAGAACACATTGGTCATGGCAAACACCCTTTTCCAACAACACAAGAGATGACTCTACACATGGACATCAACAAATGATCAATACTGAAATCATATGGACTACATTCTTTGCAGCTGAAGATGGAGAAACTCTGTACAGTCAGCAAAAACAAGATCTGGAGCTGACTGTGGCTCAGATCATCAGCTCCTTATTGAAAAATTCATGCTTGAGTTGAAGAAAGTAGGGAAAAACACCAGGCCATTCAGGTATGACCTAAATCAAATCCCTTATGATAATACACTGGAGGTGACAAATAGATTCAAGGGATTAGACCTGGCAGACAGAGTACCTGAAGAACTATGGACAGAGGTTTGTAACATTGTATAGGAGGTGGTGACCAAAACCATCCCCAAGAAAAAGAAATGCAAGAAGGCAAAGTGATTGTCTGAGGAGGCTTTACACGTAGCTGAGGAAAGAAGAGATATGAAAGGCAAGGGAGAAAGGGAAAGATACACCCAGCTGAATGCAGAGCTCCAGAGAAAAGCAAGGAGAGATAAGAAGGCCTTTTTTTAATGAACATTGCAAAGAAGTAGAGGAAAACAATAGAATGGGAAAAACTAGAGATCTCTTCAAGAAAATTGGAGATATCAAGGAACATTTCATGCGAGAATGGGCATGATAAAGGACAGAAAGGGTAAGAACTTAACAGAAGCAGAAGAGATTAAAAAGAGGTGGCAAGAATACACAGAAGAACTACACAAAAATGGTCTTAATGACGCAGATAACCACAATGGTGTGGTCACTCACCTAGAGCCTGAGATCCTGAAGTCTGAAGTCAGGTGGACCTTAGGAAGCATTACTACATATACCACCTCATGCGAAGAGTTGACTCATTGGAAAAGACTCTGATGCTGGGAGGGATTGGGGGCAGGAGGAGAAGGGGACGACAGAGGATGAGATGGCTGGATGGCATCACCGACTTGATGGATACAAGTTTGGGTGAACTCTGGGAGTTGGTGATGGACAGGGAGGCCTGGCGTGCTGCGATTCATAGGGTCACAAAGAGTCAGACACTGCTGAGCAACTGAACTGAACTGAACTGAACTACATACAAAGTTAGGGGAAGTGATGGAATTCCAGCTGTGCTATTTCAAATCCTAATAGATGATGCTGTTAAAGTGCTTGCACTCAGTATGTCAGTGAATCTGGAAAATTCAGCAGTGGCCACAGGATTGGAAAAGGTCAGTTTTCATTCCAATCTAAAAGAAGGGCAGTGCCAAAGAATGTATAGACTACTGTATAATTGCACTCATTTTGCATGCTAGTAAGATTATGCTCAAAATCCTTTAAGCTAGTCTTCAGCAGTACATAAATCAAGGACTTCCAGATGTACAAGCTGAATTTAGGAAAGGCAGAGGAACCAGAGATCCAATTTCCAGCATTGCCAACATCCGCTGGATCACAGAAAAAGCAAGAGAATTCCAGAAAAACATTACATCCATTTCTGCTTCACTGACTATGCTAAAGCCTTTGACTGTGTGGATCACAACAAACTGTGGAAAATTCTTAAAGAGATGGGAATACCAGAATACCTTACCTATCTACTGAGAAATCTGTATGTGGGTCAAGAAGGAACATGAAAACATGAAAACTTGTTTCATGTCTTATATGAAACAAGTGAGTGGTTCAAAATTGGGAAAGGAGTATGACAAGGCTATACATTGTCATCCTATTTAACTTATATACAGAGTACATCATGGAAATTCTGGGCTGGATGAATCACAAGCTGAGATCAAGATTGCCAGGAGAAATATCAACATCCTCAGATATGCAGATGATACCACTCTAATGGCAGAAAGTGTAGAGGAACTAAAGAGCCTCTTGATGAAAGTTGAAAGAGGAGTGTAAAAAGCTGGCTTAAAACTCAACATTCAGAAAACTAAGATCATGGCATCTGGTCCTGTCACTTCTTGGGAAATAGATGTAGAAAAAGTGGAAATAGTGACAGATTTTATTTTCTTGGGCTCCAAAATCACTATGGATGGTAACTGTAGCCATGAAATTAAAAGACCTTTGCTCCTAGGAAGAAAAGCTATGACAAGCCTCATTGGTTAAGGGCTGTGGGGTTCAAGGGTAAGGGGGGGATGATGTAAACTCTCTGGTAATTCCTGCTCTAATGCCTGTGGGCAAAGTGGTTCCAGTGACCTGAGGTCAGTCCTCATACTTTTATGAGTTGCAGAAGTTGGAGGAGGGGTTGTGCTGCTGCTGTTCAGACGTTCAGTCGTGTCTGACTCTTTGCGACCTCATGGACTGTAGCCCGCCAGGCTCCTATGTCCATGGGATTTTCCAGATAAGAATGCCAGAATGGGTTGCCATTCTGTTCTCCAGGGGATCTTTCCAATCCAGAGATCGAATTCACGTCTCCTGCAGCTTCTGCATTAGCAGGCAAATTCTTCACCACTGGGCCACCTGTGGATACCAGTCCTTCTATGTTGGAATACTTTTGCAGATGATCAAATGATCAGTCTCCGGGGAGTAGGGCTGATATCCTTCTGTGAAAATCGAGGAACTATCTAACAAGACTGTGTGCCTGAATGGAAAGCCATAGTACTTTAGCTTCAAGGTGAGACATGAGGAAACAATGGGCAAGGCCAAGATTCTCCTAGAAAATTGTTTTCATTTACTGTAGTGCATAGACACGTGGAAAAGAGCCTGAAGCTCTACTTCATATAATTTAACAAAAATACCTTTAGTCTGGAATTTTGTAAAGCTTTGGACATAAAAAGTAATCTCAGTAAAGGACCCAAATTATTTCCAACAATACAAGATAACTAAATAAAATAATATATATGGAAATTTATATATATATCTGTGTGTGCTAAGTTGCTTTAGTCATGTCCATCCCTTTGCGCCTTCATGGACTGTAGCCCGCCAGGCTCCTCTGTCCATGGGATTCTCCAGGCAAGAATACTGGAGTGAGTTGCCATTCCCTTCTCCAGGGGATCTTCCAAACCCAGGAATTGAATCTGCATCTCCTATGTCTCCTGCATGGGCAGGTGGTTTCTTTACCACTAGTGCCACCTGGGAAGTCCTTTAATCTATATAGAAAAGAAATAGAGGAGAAACTTGCTCAGTCATGCCCAACTCTTTGTGATCCCATGGACTGTAGGAATTCTCCAGGCCAGAATACTGGAGTGGGTAGCTTTTCCCTTCTCCAGGGGATCTTGCCAACCCAGGGATCGAACCTTGGTCTCCCACATTGCAGGCCGATTCTTTACCAGCTGAGCTACAAGGGAAGCCCAAGAATATTGGAGTGGGTAGCCTATCCCTTCTCCAGCAGATCTTCCCAACCAAGTAACCAAACCAGGGTCTCCTGCATTGCAGGAAGATTCTTTACCAACTGAGATATCAGGGAAGCCCTTTAATCTGTATACTAGTTTGTAATTTCAGGAAAGTCTACCAAAAATCCTGTCAATAAATTTAGAAAAGATTATTCACTGAATTCCTTCTTTATACAGCTAAGTTTCAGCAATCTGTTCAAACTATAGTATCTGTAGATAAGAATATATATTTTAGTCTCATCTCTATAATAGGAGGACATATATAGATTGAGCTTGTCCAAAAGTGGTATTGCAGCCTTAACAAACAACCATTTGCACTATGGCAGATTATATTTTCCAAAGATAGCTGTTATTTATCTGTGTATATAATATCTATATCTTTATATCTATCTATATCTCATTCTTCATGCTTTTCTACAATACATTATTGATATGTCTCCATTGAGAGATAGCATCTGTGTTCCCTCCCTCAAACATGGGGAAAGTTTTGTAATTGCCTTGATCAACAGAATATGGCAGAAGTGATGCTCTGTGACTTCAGAGGCTAAGTCACGATAGGCAAGATAGCGTCTTTTTCTTGCTACACTTACTCTTAAAACCACTGTGGTCCATTACTTGTTTTCATACCTTATTCAAGATTCCACATTGTATTTAGTTGCATTCAGCAGCTTCCACTGCATGCAACAGATTCTGATAAATTCTCTTTTCATTTTTATTCTGAATACAAATATTTTCTAATTTTACTTGTTATGCTTTCCTGGAAAATTCCATGGACAGAGGAGCCTAGTGGGCTACAGTCCACGGGGTCACAAAGAGTCAGACACAACTGAGCAACTAACACTTTAAGATGACCTCTTAAATGCACTCATCATTTAAAAGTGGACATTTAATTTCCAAATACATGGTTTTTTTTTTAAGTATCCTTGGTATTAATTTCTCATTTTGATATTAACTTCTAATTTAAATGCTTTCGTGTTTGCAGTCAGCCCCTGTGTTTTTTCAGTGTTTTAACTTTATTGATGTTTTCAGTGGATAAGATCTCTTTTTGTAAATGTCACATTGCACTTGAAAATATGTGGGTTATTTTCAAATATCTTTTTATATTGATTTCTAACATAATTCCACAGTGATAAGAGAGTAGACTCTGTATTATTTCAATACCTTTAGACTCTGACATTTTTGCATCTTAAAGTTTTAAGTCCCTGGATATGTTCCAGTGTCTCCTGGTTTATAGTCTATAGGAACTTGAATTTGTATCCTGTTATTAGAACTGTACAAAAAAGATCTTCATGACCCAGATAATCACGATGGTGTGATCACTCACCTAGAGCCAGACATCCTGGAATGTGAAGTCAAGTGGGCCTTAGAAAGCATCACTACGAACAAAGCTAGTGGAGGTGATGGAATTCCAGTTGAGCTATTCCAAATCCTGAAAGATGATGCTGTGAAAGTGCTGCACTCAATATGCCAGCAAATTTGGAAAACTCAGCAGTGACCACAGGACTGGAAAAGGTCAGTTTTCATTCAATCCCAAAGAAAGGCAATGCCAAAAAATGCTCAAACTACCACACAATTGCACTCATCTCACACGCTAGTAAAGTAATGCTCAAAATTCTCCAAGCCAGGCTTCAGCAATACATGAACCGTGAACTTCCTGATGTTCAAGCTGATTTTAGATAAGGCAGAGGAACCAGAGATCAAATTGCCAAATCTGCTGGATCATGGAAAAAGCAAGAGAGTTCCAGAAAAACATCTATTTCTCCCTTATTGACTATGCCAAAGCCTTTGACTGTGTGGATCACAATAAACTGTGGAAAATTCTGAAAGAGATGGGAATACCAGACCACCTGACTTGCCTCTTGAGAAATTTGTATGCAGGTCAGGAAGCAACAGTTAGAACTGGACATGGAACAACAGACTGGTTCCAAATAGGAAAAGGAGTACGGCAAGGCTGTGTATTGTCACCTTGCTTATTTAACTTATATGCAGAGTACATCATGAGAAACGCTGGACTGGAAGAAACACAAGCTGGAATCAAGATTGCCGGGAGAAATATCAATAACCTCAGATATGCAGATGACACCACCCTTATGGCAGAAAGTGAAGAGGAACTAAAAAAGCCTCTTGATGAAAGTGAAAGCGGAGAGTGAAAAAGTTGGCTTAAAGCTCAACATTCAGAAAACGAACATCATGGCATCCGGTCCCATCTCTTCATGGGAAATAGATGGGGAAACAGTGGAAACAGTGTCAGACTTTGTTTTTCTGGGCTCCAAAATCACTGCAGATGGTGACTGCAGCCATGAAATTAAAAGACGCTTACTCCTTGGAAGGAAAGTTGTGACCAACCTAGATAGCATATTAAAAAGCAGAGACATTACTTTGCCAACAAAGGTTCATCTAGTCAAGGCTATGGTTTTTCCTGTGGTCATGTATGGATGTGAGAGTTGGACTGTGAAGAAGGCTGAGCGCCGAAGAATTGATGCTTTTGAACTGTGGTGTTGGAGAAGACTCTTGAGAGTCCCTTGGACTGCAAGGAGATCCAACCAGTCCATTCTGAAGGAGATCAGCCCTGGGATTTCTTTGGAAGGAATGATGCTAAAGCTGAAACTCCAGTACTTTGGCCACCACTTTGGCCAATGAAGAGTTGACTCATTGGAAAAGACCCTGATGCTGGGAGGGATTGGGGGCAAGAGGAGAAGGGGATGACAGAGGATGAGATGGCTGGATGGCATCACTGACTCAATGGACGTGAGTCTGAGTGAACTCTGGGAGTTGGTGATGGACAGGGAGGCCTGGCGTGCTGCAATTCATGGGGTTGCAAAGAGTCGGACACGACTGAGTGACTGATCTGATCTGATCTGATTGTATGAAATGTTTGTATAAATCTTAATTATGTTGAATTGGTTCATAGTGCTCTTTTCAGGTCTACTGTATCCTTCTACCTTTCTGTTCAGTCATTCTATTAATTTTTGAAAGCTTGATATTGAAATTCCAACTAAAAATCTTAATTTTATCTACTTTAAAAATAATTGTAATGCATGTAACTTTGTTCTGTATTTTCCAAGTCTCCTGTAAACGTGTTATCATACTTTCATAATTAAAAAAAAAAGAAAAGAAAGATAATCACAGGCAGACAACAACAACAACAACCTGCCCACTATGTTGTGAGAATGTCTAAGTTTTGCAAGAGGCCCCATGTGGGGCCTAAGTTCCAGCTGAGAGACCCAGGTAGGCCTCTGGTCCACAGCCAGCATCCTCAGCCTCAGACATGCAAGTGAATGAACTTTCAGAGTACTCCAGCCCTCAGCCTTTGAGTTGTCCAGCTGAGGCCCTAGACATCATGCATGATGGGGAGACAAACTTTTTCTGTGATATTCTGTCAGAATTCCTGACCCACCAAACCTACAAGATAAAACAAATGATTATTGTCATTTTAAACTGCTAAATTTTGAGTTAATTTTGTTGACTGAGATATGCACTAGTAACCCATCCTTCCCCACTGATTTAAGACATCGTTGTCACATATTAAACTTCCAAATAGGCATGAGTCTGTTTATGAACGCTTTTATAGTTCATTGATCTGTTTAGTTGTATTCATTGAAGAAAGTTTCTTTTTATATTAGTAATGCTAATTAGTAATTAGTAATGCAAAACCTAGACATCCTCACAACATAGTGGGCGAGTTATTGTTGTTGTTGTTGTCATTGTTTTGCCGGTGATTATCTTTCTTTTCTTTTTCTTTTTTTGTATTAGATAATGCTATGATGAAATAGAACCCCCCAAATCTCTGTGGTTTAGTACAAGAAACACTCATTTCTCATTCATGTGGATTCCACCATGGGTCAGGCAACATTCTAGGCCAGTTGTCCTCCATCTGGAGATTCAGTGGCACAGGCTGCTTCCCTGTTGTGATGCCACAACCTCAGTAGATGCTCTCTAGGTCACTGAAGCATGGGAAGAGAGAACTGAAGAGTTTGTGCCCAAGATCTTAAATGGTTTGACCCAGAAGTGACTCCTTTCCTGCCTATTGGCCAAAACTAGCCACATAGTTCCATCCACAACAAGGGGGCTGAGAAATGTGGAAAGGATATAAATATTGGATGAGAGGTAGATGTTTTGCTGTACTCTTTATTATTCATTGTTAATTTTTCCAGAAATTTCTTGGCTATTTTCACACATATATAGTTTCTGACAAATATTAGAATCCAATATGCTATTTTAATTGCTTTTATTTTAAAAAACTCAGCTTTCTATTTTTTTTTTTTTTGAGAATGAATTTAATTAATTTAATTTTGAAAATTTTCTGGGACCTTGAGAGTCTCATATGCATTTTTTTCCTTTTTAATTTTTTATTTATTAAATTATGAAAGTATGGTAACACATTTACAAGAGACAGAACAAAGTTATATATAGTTCCACTATATGTTACAATTTTTTAAATCTATTTTGGTGGAAGGAAATAAGCTAAAACAAAGAGGGACAAAAACAGTTCCCTATTTTTACTATTGGACACTTGTTGCTCCCTTCCTACCAATCAGCACTCTTTTGGTTCTTAATTAAGTATTCCTAATTATGACTGAATGTCTAGTTCATTTAGCTCAGGGTACCAGATCCAAAAGTTGAAGAAAAGTCAATGGCATTTCCAAATTTCCTTAATGATTTCTCTTCAGAGTAAGAATGAAAATAAGAATGATATGCAGTGGAGTAACAATATCTGAAGCATCATTGCCCTGTAATTGAAACAGTCGTCTTAAAACCTAGAATCAAAAAAGAAAATACACATATCACATGTGAAGAATGTCCTATAATTTAATAGTTCTATAGTTTGGGGGGAGGAGAGAGTAAAATGTTGCATTCAAAAGAAAAACAAACCTTGCTCAAAAAGCTTTGGAATAATTATATAATTTTGATTGAAGTCTCTGAAAGTGTAAAGTATAGAATATTGTCAATTTTATATTTAACTGGTGGGTAATTCTCTTTAGCAGAGTGAGGGGAAAGCCATGCTTTTCAAATTTTATGTTTATTATGTTTTATATCTCCTTAGAAATATTCCCCCTTTATCTTGAAAATGACAGTTTGGATCTATCTTGGTTTTGCCTTATGTGGTAAATCACAGGTATTGTTTTGAGATTACATTGTGCTTGAATGTTCCTTCTTGTTTATTTTTATTTATTAATTTATTTTTTGATGTAGGCAACCAAGAGTCTGCCTGGCCAAGTAGGCTTCTAAATATTAGGCCTGCTCCAGGCTTCTAAATATTAACATAACCTGGGCAGGATTCAGTTTGCCAGTATGAGGTCTTTTTTCTCTTATATTTGCTCCTAAAGTGAACCAGTTCCATGGCTTTGTAGCAGAGAACAAACCTGACTCCATATTGAATCTATTCCTTAGCTCTAACTCTTGTGTTCTGTTGCTTGTGCTGGCTCTGCACCTTCATAAAAGAATGTTGCCTAGAGCCTGAAATGTACAGGATAGGCCATTCTTGGGGCTCTGACCTTTAAAGGTATAGCACTTTTTCATTTGTATAGACATAAAAATTTGCAAAACAGAAAATAACTATTGTCTTGTTGGAGGTTTATAGGAACATTGTAACCACATCTACATGGACAGCTGCAAGAACAAAGGATTCCTGCAACAAGAAGTTTCCAACAACCAGCCATGCTCCTTCCCCTTTTGGTACAAAAGAAACCTGAATTCTGACTTTTAGACACAAGTTCACCATCTTCTCAATCTGCTGACTTTCTGAATAAAGTCACTATTACTTGTCCCAACAAATAATCTCTTGAATTATTGGCCTGTAATGTGGTGAGCAATGAACTTGGACTCGGTAACAGCTTTAAAAGGCACCTATATCCTAATGACTCCAAAATTTATATCCTTCATACAGATCTTTTCCCTGAACTCCAGGTGCTGTCCACCTCCTTACTTGACTGTCTTTCAGTCATTTCTAAATCAAAACCCTTGATTTCATCTCCACCCCCACTATACCTTCCTTCAATCTTCCTTATTTCTGTCAATGACAACATGATTAAATCAGTTGGTCAGGATAAAAACCTATACATACTTCTTGATTGCTTTCTTTCTCTTTGAAAAGTCAATCCACCAGCAAGTTCTTTGGGAAATCTACATTGAAAGTATTTCTAGAATCCAATCACATTTCACCACTCCACTACTACCAATTCAATCCAAGTTTTTATGAAGAGGTAAGTGTTAATTTGTTCATGAATTATCCCCTGTAGAGAAGGAATTGGCCTCCTGAAGATCTCCATAGAAACTGGCTAAGGCTAGTGTTTAAGGCAATCAATCTTGGTCAACCACAAGGCTTGGACCACAGCCCTCCCAGCATGCCCCCAAAAGAGGCTGGTACTTCTCCAATCATGAGCACTGATGTGGCAAATTGTGCTGTTAACTTTCTCTGTCATACAGCTGCAACAGGTACCTTGGATCCTTCTCTTACTTTCACAACAGCAGAAGAAGGGGGATGGATACAAAGTTAAATAGGGATGGAACAAATTTCTGCTGTATCCTATTGCCATTATATCTTGGTCCCTGATCACCCCAAAGGAGGGACTGGCAGGATGGGGATGGAGCACAGTTTACTGTGTTATATTGCTATTATATCCCAGCCCCTCATTATATCAAGGAAGAACCTGATTCTTCCCTAACCATTCAAATTAAAAGCCCCACATTCCAAAAATCATGTCCCTCTCCCATATCTGGCATCTGTGGTGAAGCTACCCCAGAATGTGAGGGGCAGCAAGGAATCCACATAGCTTCCCTTGTCCTGTCTTCCTGAAATTTTTTCTATGAATGATGTTCCTACAGGTCTGGTCTACTTGACAACAGATCATTTGTACTTGCTGCACAACAGGTTCTCTATTATGTCTAAGTAAGAACTCCTGATTCTGCTTCCTCCTTCCACTGTATTCACCCTCTAATCTTCCCTATTTCAATTAAATGAATCACCAGTTCATATCAAGAAACTAAATGTCACTGTCAATTCCTCTTTTATATCTGAACCATAAATCCAATCCATTATCAAGTTCTACAAGAGCTCTACTTTCAGAATATAGTCAGAATTCAACCATGTTTCACTGCATTGGCCTCCTAACCACATTTTCTATTTCCACAAAAGACCCATGGTCATCTTTGATAAACATGAATCAGCTCATGTCACCATCTGGTTCAATATCCCCAGCGGCCTCCCATTCCGCTTAGAATACACTCTAAATGCCCAGTCATGGGTATAAGGTACTACATGATTTGGTCTTTATCTCATTTTCTTCTACTCTTGCTCTGATTAACTCTGCTCCAGCCACAGTGGCCTCCTTTCTTCATCATGAACATGCTAAGCTTGGTTTCATTCTAAAGCTGTTCCCTCTGCCTGGAATGGTCTTCTGCCAGCCCTTACATGACTTTTACTTCACTCATATCCTGGAGTTCAAATACTAATTTTTCCTTCATGTGTTTCTTAACCATCCAATCTAAAGTAGCACTCTCCTTCACTCTAGATCACCTTATCCTTTTTTTTGTCATTGTACTTATCACCTGAAAGTATATTACATATTTCCTCATGAGATTGTCTGTCTCCCTAATACATTTTCAGCTTCATGAGAGCTGGGACTTTTCGGTCTAGTTTGCTACTCTATGTGCAAGGCCTAAAACAGGGCTTGGCACTGCTCAAAATTTATTTCTTGAAAAACTAATGAGAGGGAGTAAAAAGTTCTGAAAATCACTTCTCAGAAACCTGGGAAAATCAGAGGAACTTTCTGAAAATATAATTATTCATCAATTAGACAAGGGAAGGCAGGGTTTTCTATACTTTGTGGTTGCCGTTGATTCACTAAGTGCCATCCAACTCTTTGTGACCCCATGGAAGCATGCCAGGCTTCCCTGTCCTTTACTATCTCCTGGAGTTTGCTCAAATTCATGCCCATTGAGTTAGTGATGCCATCCAACCATCTTACCCTCTGTTGCCCCCTTCTCCTCTTGCCCTCAATCTTTCCCAGTATCAGGATCTTTTCCAATGAGTCTGCTCTTCGTATCAGGTGGCCAAAGTATTGGAGCTTCAGCCTTAAGCATCAGTCTTTCCAATGAATATTCAGGGTTGATTTCCTTTTGGAGTGACTGGTCTCATTTCCTTGCTGTCCAAGGGATTCTCAGGAGTGTTCTCCAGCACCACAGTTCAAAAGCATCAATTTTTTGGTGCTCAGCCTTCTTTATGGTACAGCTTTTACATCTGTATATGACTACTGGAAAAGCCATTCCTTTGACTATACAGACCTTTGTCAGCAAAGTGATGTCTCTGTTTTTTAATATGGTGTCTAGGTTTGTCATAGCTTTTCTTCCAAGGAACAAGAGTCTTTTAATTTCATGGATGTAGTCACCATCCACAGTGATTTTGGAGGCCAAAAAAAGAAAAAGAAAATCTGTCACTGTTTCCATTTTCCCCCATGTATTTGCCATGAATTTATGGGACCAGATGCCATGATCTTCATTTTTTGAATGTTGAGTTTTAAACCATATTTTTCACTCTTCTCTTTTACCTTCATCAAGAGGCTCTTTAGTTCTTCTTCACTTTCTGCCCTTAAGGTGGTATCATCTGCATATCTAAGGTTGTTGGTATTTCTCCTGGTAATCTTGATTCCGGCTTGTGAGTTATCCAGCCCAGCATTTCACATGATGTACTCTGCATGTAAGTTAAATAAGCAGGGTGACAATATACAGCCTTGTCGTACTCCTTTCCCACTTTTGAACCAGTCCATTGTTCCATGTCCAATTCTAACTGTTGCTTCTTCTCCTACACACAGATTTCTCAGGAGACAGGTAAGGTGATGTGGTATTCCCATCTCTTTAAGAATTTTCCATATTTTGTTGTGATCCACACAGTCAAAGGCTTTAGTGTAGTCAATGAAACAGAAGTAGACTTTTTTTTTTAGAATTCCCTTGCCTTTTCTATGATTCAGCAGATGTTGGCAATTTGATCTCTGGTTCCTCTGCCTTTTCTAAATCCAGCTTGTACATCTGGAAATTTCTGGGCTTAGTAAACGTTTAATAAATACAGATTGAATAAGTAAATATATAAAATAAAGCTGCTTTTATTCATCACATAGAACAACTACAGAATGCCTCTAAGCCTGTTATTTATTTCTTGACTCAAACCACAAAATATGTTTTTTTTAATTAAGTTTTAATTGGAAAAAAAATCATAAATTTGAAGAAGACAAACTTTTCAATATGTGAGAAGATTCTTCTGGGAAAGATAACAAAGTGACAAATATGATGAGTGGTATCTTTTTTTTTTTTTTGCTGTGTGGGGGAAGATCAAAAAATATAATCTTTCTTTGAGCATCCAGTCAATGACTATTCATCCTTTCAAAAGCATACATTAATTACAAGCTGTCAGTATGAACTCTTACAATAATTCTTTCTGTGTGAAATTGACCTCAGGTAGGATTAAAACTGACCTAACATGAATTTGTTGAGCTTCTAGTGACTATAGTTTGTCTATGATCTTTGAGACATGTGAAGTTAATGAAAAATCCCTTATTTTTTTCATTAATTTATTTTAGGCTGTTATTTGCTTTCAATTTTTTAATTTATTTTTAATTGAACGATAATTACTTTACAATATTGTGTTGATTTCTGCCAAACACCAACATTAATCAGCCATAGGTAAATCTATGATCCCTCCCTCTTGAACCTCCCTCTGACCTCCCTTCAAATACTTCATTCTTTTTCTTTTTTTAAATTTTTTATTTATTTTAATTGGAGGCTAATTACAATATTGTGGTGGGTTTTGCCATACATTGACATGAATCAGCCATGGATGTATATGTGTCCCACCATCCTGAAGCCCACTCCCACCTCCAAAATCCTTCATTTTTAAATGAATTTCACATTTTGAAACTAAACGGAGGGGATATTTTTCAGTCCTGTGAAATTTAAGATTTTGAGAAAATAGGATTTGACAGTAGACTACATTATTTTATAGCTAGAATGTAAGAAATTGAAGTTCAAATATGACTGAAACCATTTTGTTTCACTATAGAGAACGTTATTATTTCCTAGCCAGTCAGTAGTTTTATAGGCATCATAATATGGGAGTCAAAGACCTTGGTTCTGTTTATAGCTTGAGACTGAGTTCACTGTTCCTTAGGTGTTCTCCAGCAGGGCCTCATCTAACAACACAGAGCAATAATCTTCGCAATTTAAAGCAATGTCTCAAATAACCTTCACACTGAGCCTCTTAGATTATTTTTCTTTACCCATAAAACAGATGAAGTAACTGAGGTTGTAAGAAGTTAACAACTTTTCCTAAATTACACAACTAATAAGATTTTTCAGGCTGGGGCAACTGTGGTACACCTGATTTAAGGATGCAGAATACTGGAGTAGCATGAAAGGAGCCGACTCGGTGGCCCAGTGAGAGGTGCCAATGAATTATTTAAATGGTGAGTCCTTGGGAATAAGTGGCAGTTCTTGTTTTGAAGTTCAGAAGGTAGACTGAGAACTGAAATGGACCTGGAGGTAACATTTGAGCCATGAACTAGATAAATCACTCAGGTGGGTTTGTGGAGAAAAGAATTGAGGCCATGAAGGAAAGGATGCCAGGATAGGAGTGGTTCCTATACAAGCAGTCCCCAGTGGTTTTGGCACTAGGGACTGGTTTCATGGAAGACAATGAAAACAGGTGGGGGAATGGTTTCAGGATGATTTAAGCACATTTCATTTATTGTGCACTCTATTTCTATTATTATTGCATCAGCTCCACTTCAGATTATCAGGCATTAGAGCCCGGAGGCTAGGGACCCCTGCTATAACATGATGAAGACAAAGAGAAGGATGAATTTTAAGGAAGAGTTGCTCACTCATTCATGTTAGATACTATTGAGTTCTATGGGGTGAGGAATAAGATCTTTGAATTAAAATAAACATTGAGATCCTTACTTCTAGCAAGGGGTCCCACACCCCCTCAGTGATTTGGCAGAGTACTGATGATTTTAATAGACCTATTCCTCATCAAACTAAAGAAAGGCTAATTTTAGAACCATAATGAAGTAAGACACTACATTTTGTTAGAGAATTTGTTTCCTCCTTAAATATAAGTCCTTTCTTTTCTCAAATGCTTTTTGGACTTTTTGAATCCTTGCATTTTTAATTTGAAGTATTAAATAATTTTTCATTATCCTTATGGAGTAACTCATGGACAGTAAGATGTATTATTTTAAAAGGGGCTAGATAAAGATCTTAGTTTTTCTATTACACTATGTCGCTCTTTAAGTGATTTTTATAAAGTTCAAAATGTGCTTAGATTTAGAGTTGAGAGTCTTTCTTTCGTCATCTTTTTATAAACCAAAGATTGTACTGAGTTATGCCTTTGATGAAATGTACAGTATGTTGTAAGGAAAAGATGTCCTCTCAACTCTTTGAAGATGCTCATAAAATGGTGGAAAGGATGCCAAAAAAGATTATTCACTACAATTAGCACATGTCTAGGGGTTCATTAGCTTGAATTTACATTATAAAATTGTTTATTGAGTTGATTGACTGGGTACTTTTATAATGGCTAAAGACTGGTTCTTGACTCTAACTGTGCTTTAGAATTGCCTGGGGAATTTTTTTTTCTTTCCTGAGACTGTCTCCTCTAATTGGGTAATATTTTTGCAGAGAGAAGGGAGCCTGCCATATTTTTTTTTCACAATTTATTTTTTAGAGCAGTTTTAAGTTCACAGCAAAATTGAGTGGGAAGTACAGAGTCCCCGTATTCCCCTGTCCCTGCACATGCGTAGCCTCCCCCAACATCAGCATCCAGCACTGCAGGGTACATAAGTTACCACTGATGAACCAACTTGGACATCATCATCACTCAAAGTCTATAGTGTATACTAGGGTTCGCCTCTGGAGTTGTACATTCTATGGATTTAGATGCATGTATAATGACGTGTATCCATCATTATAATATCTGTACTCCATCTATTCATCCCTTCCCCTTCTCAGTCCCTGGAAACTACTTCTCTTTTACTGTCTCCAGTAGTTTTGCCTTTTCAAGAATATAATTTAGTTGGAATCATAGAGTATATAACCTTTTAAGTTTGACTTCTTTCACTTAGTTAGATGCATTTAAAAAATCCAGCTCTGTTGAGATATAATTGACATAAAAATTATTTAAAAATTCACCTTTAAGCTTCCTCCATGTCTGTTCATGATTGATAGCTCATTTCTTTTTAGCACTAAATAATATTCCATTGTTTGGATGCACCACAGTTTATCTATTCACCTACTGAAGGACATCTTGGTTCATTGCAAGTTTTGGCAATTATGAATAAAGCTGCTATGAATATCTGCATGGGCATAAGTTTTCAGCTTCTTTGGGTAAACACCAAGGATCACGATTGCTGGATCATATGGTTAGAGTGTGTATAGTTTTGTAAGAAACTGCCAAACTGTCTTCCAGGGTGGCTTTACTATTTTGCATTCCTACTCATCACAAATCAATTTCTATTACTCTCACCAATATGTAGTGCTGTCAGTTTCTGGATTGTGGCTATTCTAATAGACATGTGTGGTATCTTATTACTGTTTTAACTTCCATTTCCCCGATGACATATAACTTGGAGAATCTTTTCATATATTTATTCTCCATCTGTGTATCATCTTTGATTAGGTATCTGTTCAGATCTTTTCCCCATTTTTTAATTAGGTTATTTGTTTTGTGTATTCTAGGTAATAGTCCTTTATCTGATGTGTCTTTTGCAAATATTTTTCTTTCAGTCCATGGCTTTTTTTTTTCTTTTTCATTCTCTTAACATTGTTGTGGAGCAGAAGTTTTAATTTTAATGAAGTCCAGCTCAATTATTTAATGAATTGTGCCTTTGACGTTGTAAGGGGAGCTTTATTTATGTATTTATTTACATTCTTCATCTTCTTTTTGTTTTTTCCTGGGCTTTACTGAAATATAATTCATGTATAGCATTGTGTAAGTTTAAGATGTACAATATGTTGATTTGATATGATATACTCATATTTTTCAAAATGATTATCACCATAACATTAACACCTCCATCCCATCACATAATTAGTTTCTTTTTTTATGTGAGAATGTTTAAGAGCTACTTTCCTTGCAACCTTCCAGTATATAGTACAATATAGATGAAATTGCCAACATCTGCTGGATCATCAAAAAAGCAAGAAAATTCCAGAAAAACATCTATTTCTGCTTTATTGACTATACCAAAGCCTTTGACAATGTGGATCACAATAAACTGTGGAAAATTCTGAAGAGATGGAAATACCAGACCATCCGACCTGCCTCTTGAGAAATCTGTATGCAGGTCAGGAAGCAACAGAACTGGACATGGAACAGCAGACTGGTTCCAAATAGGAAAAAGAGTATGTCAAGGCTGTATATTGTCACCCTGCTTATTTAACTTATATGCAGAGTACATCATGAGAAACGCTGGGCTGGATGAAGTACAAGCTGGAATCAAGATTGCCAGGAGAAATATAAATAACCTCGGATATGCAGATGACACCACCCTTACAGCAGAAAGCGAAGAACTAAAGAGCTTCTTGATAAAAGTGAAAGAGGAGAATGAAAAAGCTGGCTTAAAACTCAACATTCAGAAAACGAAGATCATGGCGTCTGGTCCCATAAATTCATGGCAAATAGATGGGGAAGCAACGGAAACAGTGACAAACTTTATTTATTTATTTTTGGCTTCAAAATCACTGCAGATGGTGACTGCAGCCATGAAATTAAAAGACACTTACTCTTTGGAAGAAAAGCTATCAGCAACCTAGACAGCATATTAAAAAGCAGAGACATTATTTTGCCAACAAAAGTCCATCTAGTCAAAGCTATGGTTTTTCCTGTGGTCATGTACGGATGTGAGAGTTGGACTATAGAGAAAGCTGAGTGCTGAAGAACTGATGCTTTTGAACTGTGGTGTTGGAGAAGACTCTTGAGAGTCCCTTGGACTACAAGAAGAACAAATCAATCCATCCTAAAGGAAGTCCTGAATATTCATTGAAAGGACTGATGCTGAAGCTGAAACTCCAGTACTTTGGCCACCTGTTAAGAAGAACTGACTCTTTGGAAAAGACCCTGATGCTGGGAAAGATTGAAGGCAGGAGGAGAAGGGGATGGCAGAGGATGAGATGGTTGTACGGCATCACCGACTGAATGGATATGAGTTTGAGTAAGCTCTGGGAGTTGGCGATGGACAGGGAAGCCTAGCATGCTGCAGTTCATGGGGTCGGAAAGAGTCCAACACAACTGAGTGACTGAACTGAACTGAATATTGATTTATAGTATTGTTTTAGTTTCAGGTTTACAACGTAATCAGTCGACATTTTTATAGAATATACTCCATTGATAGATATTATAAAATATTGGCTATATACTTTGTGTTGTACAATATATCCTTGTAGTTTATTAATTTCATACATGCTAGTTTATGTCTGTTAATCCTCTACCCTTATCTGGCCCCCCTCCTCTTCCCTCTCCCCATGGAAACCACTGGTTTGTTCTCTGTATGTGTGAGTCTATTTCTGTTTTATTATATTCATTCACTTGCTTTACTTTTTAGATTCCACATAAAAGTGATAACACACAGTATTTGTCTTTCTCTGTCTGACCTATTTCACTAAGCATAATACCCTCCAGACCCATCCATGTTGTTGCAAATTGGAAAATTTTATTCCAATTTGGAAAGGAAGAAGTAAAACATTTACTGTTTGTAGATGACATGACATACAGCACCCTAAAGACACCACCAAAAAAACTACTAAAGCTCATCAATGAATTTGGTAAAGTTGCAGGATACTAAATTAATACATAGAAATCAGTTGCATTTCTATACAATCACAATGAAATATCAAAAAGAGAAATTAAAGAAACAATCCCAATTATAATCACATCAAAAAGAATAAAATATCTAGTAGTAAATCTAACTAAGGAAGTAAGTGACATAATCAGAAAACTATAAGACATTGATAAAAAAAAAATTGAAGGTGACATAAACAAGTAGAAAGATATACTGTGTTAATGGATTAAAAGAATTAATACTGTTAAAATGACCATGCTATTCAAGGCATCTACAGATTCAGTGTAATCCCTATCAATAAACTGTGGAAAATTCTGAAAGAGATGGGAATACCAGACCACCTGACCTGCCTCTTGAGAAACCTGTATGCAGGTCAGGAAGCAACAGTTAGAACTGGACATGGAACAAGAGACTGGTTCCAAATAGGAAAGGAGTATGTCAAGGCTGTATATTGTCACCCTGTTTATTTAACTTATATGCAGTGTACATCATGAGAAACACTGGGCTGGAGGAAGCACAGCTGGAATCAAGATTTCTGGGAGAAATATCAGTAACCTCAGATATGCAGATGACACCACCCTTATGGCAGAAAGTGAAGAGGAACTAAAAAGCCTCTTGCTGAAAGTGAAAGAGGAGAGTGAAAAAGTTGGCTTAAAGCTCAACATTCAGAAAACTGAGATCATGGCATCAGGTCCTATCACTTCACGGCAAATAGATGGGGAAACAGTGGAAACAGTGGTTGACTTTATTTTGGGGGGCTCCAAAATCACTGCAGATGGTGACTGCAGCCATGAAATTAAAAGACGCTTACTCCTTGGAAGGAAAGTTATGACCAACATAGATAGCATATTAAAAAGTAGAGACATTACTTTGCCAACAAAGGTCCGTCTAGTCAAGGCTATGGTTTTTCCAGTAGTCATGTATGGATGTGAGAGTTAGACTGTGAAGACAGCTGAGCGCGGAAGAACTGATGCTTTTGAACTGTGGTGTTGGAGAAGACTCTTGAGAGTCCCTTGGACTGCAAGGAGATCCAACCAGTTCATCCTAAAGGAGATCAGTCCTGGGTGTTCATTGGAGGGACTTATGTTGAGGCTGAAACTCCAATACTTTGGCCACCTGTAGCAGAGAGCTGACTCATTTGAAAAGAGTGATGCTGGGAAAGATTGAGGGCAGGAGGAGAAAGGGACAACAGAGGATGAAATGGTTGGACGGCATCACTGACTCAATGGACATGAGTTGGAGTAAACTCCGGGAGTTAATGATGGACAGGGAGGCCTGGTGTGCTGCAGTCCATGGGGTCACAAAGAGCTGGACACAACTGAGCAACTGAACTGATGATTAACTATAATCACCATGCTGTGCATTAGATCCCCAGAACTTATTCATTTTATAACTGGAAGTTTGTGCTGTTTGACCAATATCTTCTTATTTCCCCAAATCCATAGCTCCTGATAACCACTATTCTACTCTCTAAGAGTTTAGTTTTTTTGGATTCCACATATACTTGAGACCATACACTATTTGTCTTTCTATATCAGACTTACTTCACCTAGCATAATGTCCTCACATTTCGTCCATGTTGTCCCAAATGGCAACATTTCTTTCTTACTCACAGCTGAGTAGTATTCCATTGTGTATACACACAGGTACACACACAGACACGTGCACACATATATCACATCTTCTTTATCCATTCATCTGTTGATAGACACCTAAGTTGCTTCCATATATAGGCTATTGTGAGTAATCTGACAGTGACCACGAGGGTACACATATCTCTTTGAAATCCTTTTTTATTTCCTTTGGATAAATACCCAGGAGTGGTGTTGCTGGATCATATGGTAGCCCTATGTTTAATTTTTTGAGGAAGAAAGGAGAGCATTTAAAGATATCAAATGCCCAGCTCTTCACCCCTAAAGAGTCTGTTTTGGTTAATCTGAGTGAGGCCTGGGCAACAGCATTTTAACACTGTGTGTGTGTGTTAGTTGCTTAGTAACACTCTCCAGTTAATTCTAAATTGGAGGAACAGAAGCCTAATGCCATAGTTCCCTTTCTCTACTTTTAGGCAACAACTTTCTATAACTAAAAAACAAAAAAAACAAAACTTGTTATTTGTTTTTCTGGTGATGGCTCAATATCCTGATTTTCCTCTTACCTTTCTGATCTTTTCAATCTCACTTAATGTAGGTGAGCTCTGGGGCTTTATCCTAGTTCTCCATCTCTCTTTCTCTTTTTTTTCTGATGTGGACCATTTTTATTTTATTAATAAAGACTCGTCTTTATTGAATTTGTTACAATATTGTTCCTGTTTTATGTTTTGGTTTTTGACCCTGGAGGTATGTGGGATATTAGTGCCCTGACCAGGGATCAAACCCGCACCCTTTGCATTGAAAGGCAAATTCTTAACCACTGGACTGCCTGGGAAGTCCCTCCTCATCTCTTCTCTAGCTACATTCTCTTCCTCAGTGATCTTCATCACCCACATATTGTAACTACCCTCCATAGGTTGACAATGTCCACATGTTTTTTCCTCCAGCTCTGAAATTGCCCCTGAAATCCAAACTAGTATATCACATTATCTTTTCTGAGTTTCAGTTTGGATGTCTTATAAGAATGCTAAACTGAACCTGTTCCAAATTGAATTGAATGCTTCCAGCTCCACACATCATCAAACCAACCGGTACTTCCCTCAGTCCACCATGGGGCAAGCATAAGACTGATGTTTTCTCTTTTTGGCCTCTCCACATACAATTCAGAGGCAAGTCATGTATATTCTACACCCCCCAAATACATCCAAAGTCTGTCCACTCCACTCCACTTGGACTACTTCCACCACAGTGCAAACCAACGCTTTCTCTTCCCTGGGAGACTTCAGTGACCTCTCTCCTTCCACTCTTTGTCACATCCCATTTCCTCATCTGCCCATGATCCATCTCTACATATGAACCAGAGCGAGTTTCTAAAAAATGTAAATCATTTCTTTAAACCCACCAGTGAATTCCCATCCTTTTGCAAGCAAAACTGTTTGTTTCCAAGGGCTGCCATATCAATGTACCAAAACCTAGGTGGTTTAAAACTACAGAAATTGGAGAAGGAAATGACAACCCACTCCAGTGTTCTTGCCTTGAGAATCCCAGGGATGGCGGAGCCTGGTGGGCTGCCGTCTATGGGGTCGCACAGAGTCGGACACGACTGAAGCAACTTAGCAGCAGCAGCAGCATGTACCCTTTTGGAATAAGCTAAAATTATCAAAAATAGGCAATTAAATAGCCAATTAAAAGTTTTTATCTTTGGAAAACAACTTTAAAATAACACAGAGATCAATAACCAAGTTATGATGCAAGTCCACATAGAGTGTGAATCCATCTACCTGTGTGTGATCATATTTTAATTACTTTTCAGAATAGAATTTCTGCCATTAGAAGATTGACTCACAATTAAAAGCTGTAGTCTAGTCACCATGGTTATCCAATCCTCTTTCAGGAAAAATAAAAAAACTCCAGGTATGTGTATATATTCAAGAAGCGTCTCAAATTTTTACACAGAGATAATACATATTATCTCTGAAATGATTTCATTTCATTTCAATATGAAAATTGTCTCTTTATAATTTTGTGCCTCAACTGAGTAATTAGAGAAGATTATGATAAGAAATAAAATAATAGACCAGATGAACTAGTACTGGGAAAGATGTTATTAAGTGCGTGCTGCTGCCCTTATCTTTCACTGCTGAGGACAGGTATGGTGACTGCTACTATAGGGCATTGATTTGATAATGTGCTTTGTAATGAGAACAGATGTGTGGTTAACTGTTAAAATACTACAGAATAATTTTTAAGAGTATAATAGGTATCAAAATATGGGTTATTTGAAACAGGCTGTTTGCTGCTTGGAAAACACAAAAATGATGTTCGGGTGGTGAGTGATAAATATTGGAGTCGAAGAATAAAGAGAGCCGTCTTTGTGAGAGAAAAAAAAAAAGAAACTACAGAAATATATTGTCCCACAGTTCTGGGGGCCAGAAGTCTGAAATCAAGTTGTCAGCAGGGCCATGTTTTCTCTGATGGCTTCAGGGGAGCATCCTTCCTTGTCTCTTTTAGCTTCTGGTCTTTGTTGGAAACCCTTGATCTTCCTTAGCTTACTGATGCTTCACTATAGTCACACAGCCATCTTCTCGCTGTTTGTGTCTTTACATTTTCTTCCCTCTGTGTATGTATGTTTCTGTGTCTAAAATTCTCCTTTTTATAAGAACACTGGTCATATTGGATTAGGACCCATCTTAATGACTTCACTATTTATCTTTATAATAAGTCAATTTTGAAATAAGGTGGCATTCTAAGCTACTGGGGGTTAGGATTTCAATATATCTTATTTGGAGGAGACACAATTCAACCAAGAACAAAACCC
Source organism: Bos taurus (assembly GCF_002263795.3). NCBI lineage: Eukaryota > Metazoa > Chordata > Mammalia > Artiodactyla > Bovidae > Bos > Bos taurus. The sequence continues at coordinate 99,673,111 of NC_037357.1, forward strand.
CAAACTCCCTACACTGACCAATCAAGCTTTATGTAATAAAGCTTGTATATATGCCCCCTGCTTTCATCTCTGATCACATCTCCTACTACTTGCCCCTCTCACTCTGTTCCAGGCAGTTCTGCTTGCCCACTTTGCTCTTAGCATTTAAATTCAAATGTTGTGTCTACAGAGAAACCAACTCTGGTCAGGCACACTATTAATTCACTCCTCTTTCTGTACTACTTCAGTTACTGTCTAGTTCATTACTGTTTCATTTTCCTCATAGCATTTGTCACACTCTGCAGTTACCTGGTGTTTATATTGTCTTTCTCACAGCGGCAGATACTACACTTCATCCTCTTTCATCACTAAGAATCTATGTCTAGTCTGCTATGCATCCAGCCCCAGGGCATGGACCATGTTTGGGCCAGACTAGTCATGGCAATTATGCTTTCCTTTGCAGAGACTGGGGCTTCCCTAGGTGGCTCAGTGGTAAAGAATCCACCTGCCAATGCAGGAGACTCAGAGACACAGGTTCAATCCCTGGGTCAGGAAGATCCCCTGGAGAAGGAAATGGCAACCCACTCCCATATTCTTGCCTGGGAAATTCCATGGACAGAGATGCCTGGTGGGCTACAGTCCAAGGGGTTGCAAAGAGTCGGACATGACTTAGTGACTAAACAACAACAACAGCAACAACATTGCAGAGATTACTGTTGGAGTGGGAATGTGGCCAGGTTCTGGTCAATGGGATGCAATGGGAAGTCCTTGGGGTCTCTGGAAAGACTTTCCTCCTGATTGAAGGAGCAGAGAAAAAACAAAACAAGCTCTTCTCTCTTTCCCTCTTGACTCCTGAAATTCAGTATGATTTCTAGAGTTCCACCAGCCATCTTGTGTGCATGAATTGATCTTCCAGAGGAGAACAGAACCCAGCAGTATTGAGCATGATGAAAGTGGGAGGAGCTTGAGATTTTGATGATACCAGGACTACCGTACCGACTGTCAAGTTATTACTGTCTGATTGAGCACCAGAAATGTCCTTATGTTTTAAGCCATTGATCTTTAAGGTTTTTGTTTCTTGCCTTGAAAGTGTTGCAAAGAGTCAGACATGACTGAAGTGACTTAGCTTGTAGTACTTTTTTCTAGATTTCATATGTGTGTGTGTATATATATATGTATATATATATATATGCATTAATATAAGATATTTGCTTTTCTCTTTGTGACTTTTTTCATTCTGTATGACAAACTCCAGGTCCATCCAGGAATAGAGATGCAGACGTAGAGAAAAGACTGTGGACACAGTGGGGGAAAGGGAGGGTGGGATGAACCGGGAGAATAGCATTGACATATATACACTTCCATATGTAAGAGAGGTAGCTAGTGGAAAGTTGCTATATAACACAGGGAACCCAACCTGGTGTTCAGTGACAACCTAGAGGGCTGGAATAGGGGCTGGGAGGGAGGCTCCAGAGGGAGGGGATATATGTATACATATAGTTGATTCACTTTGCTGTACAGCAGAAACTAATACAACTTTGTAAAGCAATTATACTCCAATGAATTTTTTAAAGGGGGTTAAAATGTGAATAATAGCACTATGTATGCTATCATATAGTAGGACTATCTTCTTAGAAAATCCAAGGACTGATGTTTTTAAAAAGTCACCAGTTAAGAAAACAAAACAAAGCTTAACCATCCAAGTATACACAAAGCAAAGAAATATTTAAGATTTAAAAAATTGACATATACTGGAACAAATATTAAAGAAACAATAGTTGCTTGGGCTTCCTAGGTGGCTCAAGTGGTAAAGAATCCACCTGCCAATGCAGGAGACCCCAGTTCAATTCCTGAGTCAGGAAAGTCCCCTGGAGAAGGGATGGGCTACCCACTCCAGTATTCTTGGGCTTCTCTGGTGGCTCAGACAGTAAAGAATCCATCTGCAATGCGGGAGATCTGGTTTTGATCCCTGGGTTGGGAAGATGCCGTGGAGGTGGGCATTGGCAACCCACTCCAGTGTTCTTGCCTGGAGAATCCCCATAGACAGAGGAGCCTGCCAGGCTACAGTCTATGAGATTGCAAAGGGCTGGACACAACTGAGCAACTAAGCACATGTCATTAAGTGGTTATTTGGATTTAACAAGTTACTGTAAGTAAAGCACTTTGTACCTGGCACAGAGCAATCTTTCAATAAACATTCGTTATTATTTTTTGAAAAAAGACAGTAAAGCCAGGACTCATATCTGCTATTTGTTTACTTGGTCAACCTCAGGGAAATCACCTGTCGACTCAGAACTCCAGTTTCCCTACTTACAAAATAGAGAATAGTATCTACCTTATAGGATTACTGTGTATTTCTCTAAAAGAGATAATCCATATAGAATATTTTTCACAATGCCCAGGAGAGAGTATACACTCATTAAATAGTTGCTATTATTATTAATAGATATGTTTGAATAAATACGATTATATTCATGAGCATGGTAAAGACTAGTATTCTCATAGATAATTATAAATCATGCTTGGCAGACTATGCTGGTATGTTGGGATTTTACACACAAACACACACCTATCTATATCCATGTAGGCATGATGTCATATGTTGGTTTTTGGTGAGCGTCTTAATAAGTACATAGTATACTCATGCATGTATGCTGAGTCAGTTTAGTCATGTCTGACTCTTTGCAACCCCATGGACTATAGCCTGCCAGGTTCCTCTGTCCATGGGATTTCCCAGGCAAGAATACTAGAGTGGGTTGCCCTGCCCTCCTCCAGGGGATCTTCCTGACCCAGAGATCAAACCCACATCTCTATGTCTCCTGCACGGGCAGGCAGGTTCCTTACCACTAACGCCACCTGGGAAGTCCCCACAGCATATATGTGAATCTTATTATACATCCACCTAGAAATTTTCTACTTTCAAAATGTAGCTATAGCAGACTGACAATTAATCTGAAACCATTTATTTGTTTGGAAAAGTAGTTAGGAAGAAGAAGAGGCTACATTCCCATTTGTATGTTAATGATGTTAGTTACCTGAACTTGGAAAATGGAATGTTCAGGTCAGGACTCTTGGTTGCCAACCTCAAAAACTTCTCTAGCTAATTAAAGCAGAAAATAATTTATTGGCAGGATCTCTGTGGGTGTGGTGATGAGGGAGGCAGTTCACAGAATCCCCAGGAAAGCTGGAGATTCAGCCTCATAAAATGGTGACAAACATGGATGCAGCCCAGAAGACCAGACTGCTCAGAATGCCATCATGGATTTTGATGGCATTCACAGAACACCCTTTGTCACATGCTGGGCTCTGTTGCCCTTGACACTGGCTGCTGTATCCTATGGGACCTCCAGTGCACCCATAGGGAATAACCTCTGAATGTCTGCAGGTCTTTCTTAACCATGCCTCCTGTATGGCACATCTGGTAAGCTTGGTCACACCTGACTCTCCAGCTGTTCAGAAGAGGGAACAGGTTCTGATGGGAGAAGGCAGCCTTGGGATTTCCCATCCTTCAGGGGTAATTGGATGATGGGAAATTCCTGTAAATATCCACTAGAGCTAACAAGAAAGAGGCAAGCTGAAAACAGAACCAGAAAAAAAAGGGTCAGGAGGGTCCCCTGAAGAATTTCCCATCCAGCTTATAGACAGCACCTTCTCCAAAACTCTTCCCATCCTGAGCACAAATGAAATAGCAGCAGGACTGTTTTCACCCCCTTTGGCATAGACAGAAATGTAAAGAGAGTCCTCCTTTCTCAGGAATGTTAATGATGGCTGGTAAAGTAACCATGGGTGGCACAGTGACCTTTCTGAAAAGCATGGTGATGTGATGAAAAGAGTCATGTTGCCAGATACCTACTGAGAAACGGGTCCTCTGGAGCCCAAGGGGCGGAGGCAAATCTCCCTCTTGAAAGGGGCAGCAGATGGTATTCTTTGCTATCCCTAACAGAATAACTCCTGGAGGAAGCAGTGGGGCTCCATCTGGGAGACAGCCTGTCTTCTGTGGCCAAGCAATCAATGTGCTTGCAATTTTTACACTTTCTGTGGTGCTATTGCTTGTAGGAGGCTGGAAAATTCCAACCAGGAAGAACCACACCTTTTCATGTTACTTCAGAGCAGATAGAGTAACTCTGAAAACCCTCAAAAGATAGCAGGGTGGAGTGATGAACACATGTTGAGGAAAAAATCCACAAATTATTAGGAGAAGTGAAAAGGTGGATGGACGTCAAGCTCTGATATTTGAAAATGTTGGTGGCCAAAGGATTTATCCACCCTCTCGATCTGACCCACAAAATTGAGCCAGAAAATGTGTTCATGACTCTTTCCATGGCTCTTACTCAGCTACAAGTCATTTCCCCTTTCAGATTATTTCCATTTTTAAGGTCCAATTTCCATTTGCTTTTTGATCTTCTGCTTTTAAGACATTTCGGCCAATATCATCATTGGCCAAGTGCCAGATTTCCTTTCAAGGCTTTGAACTTGTCATTTGTCCTTTATCCTTGAAAGTAGATTCTGTTTTGTGACTGGCTGGTCCCAGGTAGACTAGCTTTTCCTGGTAAAGCAAAAGAAAAGTGTGGAGATCAAACTGAAAAATATAAGACACCTCTTATAAACTTCAGTGACTGAAGTAAAGGTTCTGTGGGAAAGTAATAATGTGACTGCCTATTTATGAATGAATAATAAATGATGTGATCTAGCTGAACATAACAGTTTCAGCATCAACAATTATATGGAGTTCTCGCAAGAAATTTCTTCTGAAATTCTATGACATATTTATCACGTTTTTATAGTCTCAGTTTAATTCTTCATCAGTGTTCATTTCTAAAAAAAAAACATTCTGGAGCTGGGTTCATCTGACATAAAAAAATTTATAAATGGATCTTTGTGTTTTCCACAAAGAATTGCTGATGGTTTTCTGTCTTAATTTTCAGCTTTTAAGGGCAAGAATTATGAAATATTTCCCTTTGTATTCCCACAGCTCCTAACAGTATTATCCAGCTAGCAGGCATTTAGCCCACACACAGAGTTACCTTTGTCATTTTTCTACCAGTCTTAATGCAGTGGGTTGGCTTTACCTGTTATTATTCTCACCCTCAGAGAACTCCAGGAGTCAAGGACTCCCACTTTGACATTGTATCTAAATCAGATCTAGAGTTTTATTCAAATGACGCTGAGAAGGCGCTGATTTAAGTACTATTGTGAATTTAATCATGGATCTGCTGCTAAAAATCATTTACTGGATAAACAACTCAGAAAAGAAGAACTCTCACCACCCACCCACAGCGTGAACAAACAGGGCAGCCTTTTGCACTTGCTACCACAGCATCTCCTGAGAAGGAGTTCGGATTCCCATGTTTCTCCTCTCTTTCTGAGAATTTCAACTTCATCCTGGTCAGCTGCTGAATCGTTAAGCAGAGTGCCACTCTATATTTCTGTGTCTTTCTTGCGGACGTCACCTCTTTAGGGTAGCCGCATGCTTGCCAAAGAATTAAATCCCGAATATTATGTAGCCCCTTACTAAATATTTCCAAAACACCAAAAAAAGAAGAAGAAGTGGGGGTGGGGGGTGGGTGGGGACTTCCTTGCCCTTGTTAGTCCTATGCGGTTCCCATCGTAAGATGCTCGGTGGAAGGGAGCCGAGCGGTGGGCAGAGGCGGAGAGTCCCCGATACCGGGCGCCTCACATTTCCCTGGCATTCCCATTTGCTAGTGCGCTGCTGCGGCCGCACGCCTGATTGATATATGACTGCAATGGCTCTTTTCCATTTGACATTCTCTCTCTCTCTCTCTCTCCCTCTCTCTCGCTCCCTCTCTCTCTCTCCCTGTGTCGCTTAAACAACAGTCCTAACTTTTGTGTGTTGCAAATATAAAAGGCAAGCCATGTGACAGAGGGACAGAAGAACAAAAGCAATTGGAAGTAGCACGACCTCTTTCTAGCTCTCAGAAAAGTCTGGGGAGAAAGGAGCCCTGCGTTTCCCCCAAGGTAAGCAGGAAAACAGCGCTGACGGCTTCCCTAGGAAATTACTTCTTTCCAAAGCGAGCGTTTCATCCTCCTCTCAGACAAAGAGACAACCTTTAAATACCACTTAAATTTGCATTAATTGAATTTGCATTAATCTGTAGAGCTCTAGCATTGTGTTTTGTAAATGAACGGGTCTTTGAAGTCAGTGACAGAGCAGGGGAGCCTCCAAGAGAGGCTGGAAAATCTCCTTTGGTTGGACTGAAAGGGATTGGATTTTCAGACTCTGCGTAGTTAGATGGAACTTTGTAATGATTCTTCTATTTGTCCCCGTGAAAGGAGACTGAGAAGCAGCTACTCGCCGACATGGATTCCTGAAGCCCCGGTTATCTTCCCCGCCGCCCTCATCCCTCTTACAATGGGGCACTGTGAACGCGGGCAAGCCTGCGAGTTTAAAAGCGCACTGTTTACTTTTATTACTACTTATGTATGCTGCTGATCTCCTGCCAGGGCTCTGCCGGAGTGCTTAGAATGACTTCAAACAATAGGCAACATTTATTTCTACCTTTCTGTGTCACGCTTTGCAGGAATCCTGTTCCTTTGCACCTTTCTCCCAACTTGCAAGATCTTCACTTCCATAGATGCGGTCAGGAGCGCCAGGGAGAGAGGAGGATGGATTTACTATAGGATTTGCATTCCGCAAAAAGTCCGGGGAAATGCATGTTGTTTGCCTTGGCCTTATTGCAAAGGGTTATTTTTAGTAAATCAGCTTGTCTCTACAACTCCACTTATGCTACCTTGCCCAAGAAGTAACCGGGAAAGGATGCTCCCACCAGCCTGGGGACCAGGACATGTAGGGATGACTCCTACAAACACCTGAGGAATATTCAGAGGGTTCTTTCAAAGCTCCTGAATACAAGTTCTCTCTCTGAATGAACAATTGGGCTGTAGGAGGCCTGGGCATAACTCTTTCTTGGGGGACGGGAAGTTTGACTGTGTACAGAATGTTAATGACTCTGAACGCCCTGTAACTGAGGCTCATTGTCAGGGAGGAGCTGAGATAAACCTGCTTGAAAAAAGGTAGCCTCCCTTCTCTGCTGAGATTCAGGTGCAGGAAAGGAAACTCTTTGGCAAGAGGGGAGTCCCTCATTCTATGCTTGGAAACGGTCATGAATAGCAGATCCAAATGCTGTGAAGCTTGTTTCTTTTCATTTATACTAGTGTATTTTAATTACAAGGAGCTGGCATTGGCAAACTGCTTCAACACCTAAATTAAATGCCAGGTGCATTTGCAAATGTAGAGATGCCTAAAATGCAGAGTTGGCTATAGGGGTCTACCAAATACCTACCATGGGACTGCCAGATGCTTCTCAGTTGTGTGTTTAGATCAAATGCAAATATCTGCCTATTTTCTTCTCATCCGTCTGGCTTCTGAAAGTAAACTTTAGCATCCGAGTGGCCAATTTTTATCGTGGAGCAGGAACGTGCTTTCTGGGGAAACTCGTGTGATTTTCTCTAATAACTAAGCGAACAAGCATTGTTGAATGAAAATCTGGCTTTTGAATGAGCTAATTTACAGCTTTGAGAGAGTCATTATTTATTCGAGAAAGTCTGAGAAAATACCATGGATTCTATTGCTATACAATTTTAAACTACTACTGTTAACAAAGCATTTAGCCAAATCAAAACAATTTTTTTAAACTATTATTCAGACCACGATATGTGAGTGAGCACAAAACGCAATGTTTTGCATTGTTTACTTTAGCGTACATTGGATTCAGGTAGAAGGAGAGCTGGCTGAAGCCTTCTAGATGACCATGTACCATCAGCTGACAGCCACAGATGGAAACACGTCTGTGGAGTTTTCAATCTTAATTCAAGCCCCAATGACACTGTCAAGGGGAAAATAAATCATTTTTCAATACATTTAACAATTTCCAACTCATTTATTTTCCTCGGCCCTTGAAAAATGTGGTGAGTTTCTTGAAATTATAACCACCAGTTGTGGCTGGCAATTTTTACTGTATTTTGAGAACTTACAATTCAAGGCCTATTTTTCTTATTGGTTAATTATTCATGCCATTATTCTTTTAATGTTATGCCAGTCCTGATGGATGCAAAGGTAAATGAGACATTGTCTCATGCCCTAATTCTCAGTCTCTATGCTATTTCCAGTTAGATTTTGTAACTGACATGGACTTGGCCAGTGGGCAAACTGGTCAATGAGTTCCTTGTTAGAAAGAACCATTTCACATATCTGCCGGTACCCAGATTTACTAGAAATGATGGTTGTATATCAGTCGGTTTTCTTTCCATTTATGATAATGCGGTTCCCCTTAGGCTTTTATCATCGGATCCCAGGGACACGTCACTCACAGCTAGCACAACCCAGATCTTTCCCTCCTGGCTAGGAGAAGCCTGGCAAAAGGGCAGTTTATCCTCTCTCTGCTCTCTTGAGCCCCCTTTGGAAAGGACCACGTGCTGTCTGTATCAGGGACAGCTATGAGTCACCTACTCAGTGGCTTACACCAGGGCTGCTTGATGAATCATTGAATTAGAAACACACCCGGAGGAAGATGTAGCCAGTATCTCCCCCCACTTAGTTGTCCCACCCCCAGGATCGAAACCAATGACCTCTGGGCCTGGCCTAAATTCCACAGGCCCCTGGGAAGAAGTTGCTGGAAGTCCTTGCCCAAACCCAGGTCTCCATCAGAGCCACTAACAATGTTGCTTTCAAATAATCCGATCTTTTGTTTCTGACACAAGTAGGTTACTGGGGGTGGGGTGGGGGAAACCCTGAAGGCAGCATCACCAGAGTCCTTGATTTGCTTCTTATCAGCAGATAATCCCCTGTGGTTGGATTAAGATGCCTCTGACTCCCTGGGGTTGTGGGGGGAGGGGGCTGACTCACCCTAGCCAGCCCTCAACTTCTTGGCCAGCAGCCTTCAAGCTCATCCTCACCTCTTCCCATGACAGTCAACTAAGGCAACTTTGTCCAGGCCCCCTGGCTGAGCCAGTGGGAGCAGGAGGGATGGGGCGGCAGGTGGCAGGACAGAGAAAGGAGGGAAGCTGGGCCATGGGAGGGTGGGTGAGCCCCAAGGCCCAGATTGCTGCAGCCTACCCTGGCTGTGATCAGCTGTCATTTCCTCTTCGTGTATGACACTGTGGAACATATTAAAATTTCTCTGGGATGGTATGTTTGGAATTCCTCTGATGCCCCACCTCACCAACTTACCCGGACAATAAAAGCAAGGTTGTAAGCCTTTGAACAGCTGGCAGGCTATATATTTCCCCTCTTTCTTTCGCATAATCTAGTTCACAAAAGAATCCAGCTAGACTGGCAGTGCCATGTCTGGGTACTAGTTTCCTGCAAGTCCATCCTCCACCACCTCCTCCCGCCCTCCCTGGAATCTTCCTGGGTGGCATGTGGCTTTTCTTCCATTTTGCTCTCCACCACTCCCACCCCGCCCCCTATTCCCCTCGCCTGAGCTCCTTCCATTGTGAGCTCGCTTTTTGCTCAGTCTGTTTTGCAGACAGCCTGGGTCCTGTCCCATCCGAGGCCAACAGCCCATGAGGTCTCCCCATATCCATAGTATTCCCAGGATGTCATTCTTGGCAGGAGCTCTGCCGGGCTGATGGGATCGGGGGTCTTTTTGGAGCACCCCGAGCCTGAGCCCATTCGCAGAGAGGAGCAGCCTCATGGCTCAGGCTGCCCTTTAGGCTTCTGAGAGAAGGGCTGGAGTGACCCGGGCTGGCAGGGACCGGCATACCATCACAGTGACCCACACATCTCCAGCAAAGGGCCGGGGGTGGGAGTGCTATGGGAACGCCTGAATGCACTTCAGCCTACATTAAGAGAAATGTGGTTATTCTCTGTTTCAGGGAGAGAGACAAGTGACTTGAAACAAAGCTCCCTGGATCCTTGGACCTGGACCCGCCCCCTTGCTCTGTCCTTCCCACATCCTTCCCTTACCAAGGAAAAAGAAGGACAGACAGGACTTTTAATTTGGCTAGTGTAGGGCTGAACGTCTTTAGGAAACCCGTTTTGTGAAAGAGAGAGGGGAGAAATGGTTCCTGGGTTGAGCCGAACTAAAAATGCATGGGGTTAGGGAGGTGGGGAGGACTTCTTCTCTTTTTCTGTCTTTAAACAGCGGAACAACAGATCAGTTTATGAGCTGCAAATGGAACGACTGGACTTCTCAATTAGACATCCCATTTAAGAGCCTGTGTAACCCTCTAGGTGCAGCATCCTTAAAAGATGCTACTAATGTCCTCGGGTCCAAAAGGTATTAAGGAGCACTCTACAACGCAGCTTCCTATTCCTTTTCTTTTCCTGGGGGCTTTGGTAGTCTTTTCCGAATTAGCTAAAGTTCATTAAAAGGCCCAAAAGGAAAAATTGAACACAGCTGAATTAAAATGAGCCTTTTTTTTTTTTTCCTGTTAGCTTGACAAGAAGGAAAAAAAATAAGAAGGAAAAGAAAAGAAAGCGAAGAAAGAACCAACTCCCCTCTGTTGCCACTTCTTGGGTTTTAATATGAATTATTCCATACAAGTCCCTAGGCTAGAGAATCTATTTAAAGACGCCTGGCAGCGTGAAGAGAGAGGGTAAAAATACAACCACTCTTTTGTCCATCAAAGGTTTTCTTTGGGAGGACATTAAGAGCCTTCCTATTTTCCTGTCTGCCCCTACCAGTGGCAACATTCCAGCTGGTAGTACCCGCTCCTCACCCTTCAGATCAGCAACCATAAACTTCTACTTTGGCATCCAGGAAAAAAACAAAGGGTGGGGAATCCTGCCGAAAGCCCAGTGCATATGCAGCTGGGTGGGAGTAGCTGGTACTTCAGCGAGTGCTGACTTGGCCATGCAGGTTGCATGTGGCAAATTCACACACCCACACACTGGAGTTTTTAAGGAAGATTGTTCCATAGCATGCTTTCTGATGCAAGCTGCTCTCACATCTGCAAAGCTTTTCTGTTGCGTGTCTGGCAATAATTTGCTTGGTACCATCCATCCTTCCTGTCTGTCTCATCAGAGGGTCTCAGAGTCTGGTGGGTGAGACTATACTGCTGAGAATCACACCCCCTGCCTTACCAGAGCCATTTTCAGTCGTTAGAATGTAACTCCCTGGATGGGGGTTCACAGTCTGGGACAACTACTTTCTTGTTAGAAAGACTGCTGATTCAGAAATGCAAAGAATGGGTAGCTTTAGGAGGCAATATATCCCTCATGCTTAGAATCAGGAATTTATCCAATTAGAGTGCATTTCTCCCTCATGTCCAAATCTGTACATGAACATGGTCCATAGCTTTAAACTCAGTTCTTTAAGATTTCCAGTAGATATGTTTTTCTTTTTGTTTTTTCTACAAAAGCTAAGAATCTTTTCATACCATGTTCTCTCTTCCAAAGCCTGGCTCAATCCCAACTTTTTCTTTTAAGCTGTGATCCAACTGATTGCCATATCCTTTAAAAATGAAAGGGCAACAGGTTAATACATTCAAGAAAGTTGATGAGTTGTCAGAAAATGCTCAGGGGTGACCCTTCTGTGGTGCCACCCACCAACAATAGCCCTAAAGATGGAGTCTCCTCCCATCCTTTCATCAATAAGGAATAAAGATAGGAAAAGAGTAGGCCACGGGAGAAGTAAAAAAAAAAAAAGGAGAAAGGATTATTTTTGATGCTCAAAATCTGCTACTGGAGATTTTCAAATAGCATAATTTCAGAAAGGGAAGCTTCCCTTAATTTCACCTATTCCTTGCCAGGAAGAGGGACTTGAACTCTGAAGTTGCCTTCTTTACTTGTCATTAGAAAAAGAAGTCAACTCTTCAGGTGAAAAAAAAATTCTCCTTGCTTAAATCTAAGTAAAATGATGTAGGCACACACATTCCTGATATGGATATGACGAGTCAAAGAAATTCAATTCTTAATCAAGGTCAATTTTTCTTTAAAGCTCAAGGCAGTATTTAAGGGCTTAATACATTTCTGTGACTTCCTCCCAGTTACGGGAAATTACTTCTTTTCAGAATTAGAATTTTTCTTTTGAAGTTTGAAATCTAAAGGCAGCAGAATAGAAGTGTCACATGGGGGCTGGCAATCAAGAGACATAACCAAAGTGTGTGTGTTTTACACACAAAATACAAACAGAAAACCAAAAGGCCAGTAAGTTCAGAGCGATTAGCAATAGAGGGAAACGCATTTTTAATATTTATTGATTTGGCTGCACAGGAGTCTTAGTTGTGGCATGCAGGATCTTTAGTTGCAGCATGTGGGATCTAGTTCCCTGACCAGGGATTGAACCCTGGCCCCCTGCATTGGGAGTGCAGAGTCTTAGTCACTGGACCATCAGGGAAGTCCTGGGAAACACATTTTTATGTGATTGGCTTTTTTTTTTTTTTTTTTCACTTTGAAAAAAATGGTATTGGAGTATAGTTGATTTACAATGTTGTGTTAGTTTCAGGTGTACAGCAAATTGAATTACTTATATGTGTGGATGTGGTGGGGGCAGGCTTCCCTGGTGGCTCAGATGGTAAAGAATCTGTTGGCAATGCAGGAGACCCAGGTTTGATCCCTGGGTTAGAAAGATCCCCTGGAGAAGGAAATGGCTACCCACTCCAGTATTCTTGCCTGGAGAATCCCATGGAAGAGGAGCCTGGCGGGCTACAGTCCATGGGGTACCAAAGATTTGGACACGACTGAGTGACTACACTTTCATTTTCACATATGTGTGTGTGTGTGTGTATTCTTTTTCAGATTCTTTTCTCATATAGTTTATTACAGAATACTGAGTAGAGTTCCCTGGGCTTTAACCTTGACCCTTTGACATGAATCTTTGTCTGCAAGCGTTGCTTCCAGATTGCCACAGGAGGGGATTCAGTATTCAAGTCCCATCACTAGGCAGAAAAGGCAAATTGGATGGGGAGTGGAAATACTGAGTTGCTCTATTGTTTATGCCCAATTTCTAACTAAGGGCTCTACAGCTGTTAGGTGAGATCACTACCCACCATTCCAGAACACTGTTGTGGGTGAGGAGATGCAAATGCAGCTTTGGAAATGCTTTGCTGGACACTTTGAAGAAACGCCAACATACTCATTTGGCTTCAGGGTGAACAGGAGCTTGTACCCTGAGCTAACATTGGTTATCCCTCTTCTCCTGAGGCCATAGCACAGCCAGTGGTCCAGCGGCAGAGCAAGTATCAAATTACGTCAGCACAGAGGGTCCCCAGAACACCTGGGAACCTTTTCTTTTCTACAGGGAGAGTGCACATTCACGTTTTGACGAGACAGAGTGCCCTGTGCTGGGTATCTCAGAACTCCCCTGCTTTCCTTCCAAAGGGTCTTACGCAAGGTAAGTGGTGGAGCATGTCTCAGTCCTCATGTGAAAGCCCCTTCCTGGGAAAGAGTGGGTGAAATGAAGGAAACCATCCCCTTGTAGAATTTTGCTATCTGAAATCACTGAAAGGGCAGTGAAAGGTTTGAAACATAAAAATCATGCTTCCTCCATCTCTCATGTTACTTCTTTTGCGGCTTCCTCTCTCCCTATTATTGATGAAAGAATGGAAGCGGGCTCCATGTTTAGGGCTATTGTTGATTTCTAGCACTGCAAAAAGGCCACCCCTATACATTTTCTGATAGCTCATCAACATATCAGTCACAGCTTTTAGTGGAGTGTATTTACAGAAATAATCCAAACCTCCAGAGGAGAAGCCTTCAACTATATCCTACTTCTTGACACATGGGTAATCAGACTTGGTCATTTCCAATTTATGCAAGCTTTGTCCTCTAAAAGCCAGTTATGTCAACTGTTAAGAACTCAGAATGAGTCTTTGTATAGAAACTATAGAAGCCTACAGAAGCCCAGCGTAGGATCCAAAACCCGTACCCAACGGACAACTCTTTTAGTCCAACTCCCAGCCTAAAAGGGCTTCCCTGGTGGCTCAGATGGTAAAAGAATCTGCCTGCCATCCAGGAGACCAGGGTTTGATCGCTGGGTGGGGAAGATCTCCTAGAGAAGGGAATGGCTACCCACTCCAGTATTCTTGCCTGGAGAATCCTATGCACAGAGGAGCCTGGCAGGCTACAGTCCATGAGGTTGCAAAGAGCTGGACAGGACTCTGACTAACACTAACTAATGCCCAACCTAGAGCTTCAGGAACCCTAACACAATGTTTCCATAGATGCTTTATCAAGCAGAGTGTCTTGCTCTTGACCACATTTGCAGAGAAGAAAGTTCTTCTAACCAGTCTTCCTCTTCTATCCTGAACCAGAGCATCACAAATGGCCCCACTAGGGCATGAAGATCTGTGACTCAATCCATTAGGAATAAGGGTCATTCACAGGAAAGGTGCAAGAAGGTTGAACTCAGCCTGTATCATCAACATCCTCAATTGAAAGAAGTTTAATTTTACCATGACTGACTACTATTAGTCTTTCTCTTCTCCTCATTTGGTGAAGACTGGAAAGAAACACTTCAAATTTTAGGACAGCTTTAAGAGAAATAAGAACTGGTTAAGTATATTCATTAACTGCTTCCTATTATTAACAACATGTTATGAATTTATAAATCATAGTACATTCAAACACCAAGTCAACTGATTATTAAGGGCTATTTTTATTTCTGGGCACCAATATGGCCTCATCAAGTGTCAAATTCTCATAGTTTGACTTTCAAATTTTGGCTTAGGCCCCACATTAGAACTTGTTTGGACTTTTCTGTGATCATTAACTTCTTGAGTAAGAAAAGAACTTTTTCTGTAGTATTTCTTTGGGGACCATGTAGCCCCAAAGCAAACATATACTCTGATAAGCTTGGATAGAGTTAGAGAATGTTAGAAACAGATAGAACCATAGAAATATCTAGACCAATCTGTTCTTTTTGTGGATGAGAAAACTGAGTCCCAGAGAAGGCAACTGACTTGCTCAAGATCACACAGCCAGTGACAGGAAAGTAGGTAGAGTTTTCAGCTCCTCAATATGGCCTTCCTTCTGCCAGAGCAGACAACAGTAGAATGCCCTTTGAGTTTCAGAAGGTTGTAGAATAGTTATCTAATATTTCTGATAAATGAATGTAAGACAGCGGGTTGCAGGACACAGGCTAGAAATAGGTTTGGGGAGGAAGAAATGAAAACTGTAGATAGGTGGGAGTTTGGATCACAGTGAGTGGTTTCCCTGGATTTCCTGAAAAATCAGGATTTGAAGTTTCAGTCAGGTTCTAGGTCCAGTCCTCCCACACCAGTCCTGCCCAGACAGTAAAACTATTCCATCCAAGGACACACACACAGGTGGCGCCACTTGACAGTTGGTCAGAAATTACTTCTATTCCCAGTCCTCCTTTTTCACATCCCTCTTTATCCTAGCCTTTGATTTATTGCTTCCTTCTTGGGCTCTATTTCTTGTTCCCTTTTGCTTGTTCCATCTCTTTGCTTGTTTCCATCTCTTCTCACCATCACCCCTGAGTTTGGCCATGTCTGCCAGGAGAAGGAAATGGCAACCCACTCCAGTATTCTTGCCTGGGAAATCCGATGGACAGAGGAGCGTGGCGGGATGCGGTGCAGGGGTCACAAAGAGTTGGACATGACTGAGCGACTGAGCATGTCTTGTAATGCAGGCTGGGAGAAAAGAGGCTCTCCGAGACTAGAGAGCTGTTGTTTAATCCCAAGGATGTCATCTTTCTCCTAAGATGACTCTGTGGGGGCAAGCATTGCCTCCCATGCTCTGCTACCTCTAAGTGTAGAACAGACACCATACTTGAGATGCCAGGGGTAGGAGCTGCTCCCTCCCCACTGACCTTGGGGCTGCCCCTCCTTGGAGATACCTGGGGTGGGCAGGCTGGAGGGCTGCCTTTGGGTGAGCCCAGGCTTGACCTCTCTGTTGCCACTGATGTGCTGTCAGATAGGAATAATATAAAAAACCATTCATTGAGCACATGGGATGCTTTATAAAATCCAGCATGCTGTTTACAGTTTATAAATTAAGTGCCTTGGGAAGAGCATCTGACTTATTCTCCAAGGCATCTCGTTGACTAGATCCAATTGGAATTCTTGGAGTTCCTGGGAAGGGGCTACTTAGCACTTCACACTCTCTGATGAGACTTTAAGTTTTTGTTTTTCTAATTCTAGTGTGAAGTGTTATCTAGTGGCAAGCTTTCTTCCACTTTTAAATCTCTGATTTTGTGTGTGTGCAATTCCTTTGAGAGAGGCTCTATGTTCTGCCATCTTTACCTTACTCGTGCCTGAGATGATTGTTTTAAATGATAGTAAACATCGAATAATTCAGTCTGGCACACTGACGTCATTCCAAAGTCATTAGATTTCATCTGCTTAACTTGATCTTCTTAGGAATGATGCAATGGATGTTGCATATGAATTAGATGTTAAGCAAGTTCATCGTCATGTCCGAAAAGATTACCCAGAAAGACAACAGGCCAAGACTCTTTGCTTGTGGATGCAGTGAGCTGGAAGAAGGAACTAGAATAGGACCTATTTTTCTTCCTGACCCTTAAGTCTCATCTGCTAGAGCAAAAGGAGACTCATAGTAGCTGTTCAGTGTGAATATGTGTTAAATATGTATTTGTAGAAATAAGCTTCAGGAGGTAAAACCTGCATGTATTATATTGAAAAACAGTCCAGGGGGGAAATATGGATGCTGAGTACCGCCCTCCCTTGTCTGGCAAGCAGGGCAAGAATAAGGCCACTTGGCACATGTCACTTGTCTTAGCCGATTGCTGGAATAACTTGTGTGAAACCAGCACTTTATCCTTTGCCAGGGAGAAGGTCAGCCCAAGAGTGAGTTGATCTGTGGCTACAACACCATCTCTCACCCAGGAGGCTGGGCCCACTGTAAGCTCTGCTATATTATTTCGCTGAGGGTGACAGGTGGGGAAATCTGGGCACCAGTTGTTCTTTTCCACTGGTATCATTTGGAGGGTAGCTCCAAAGTCGGGCACGCCAGCCTACGTGCCTCTCCTGCCGGCAGAGGCTCCACATTGAAGCTATTAGAATGTGGGCTCTGTATATCGGCCAAGTTCATGTCTCAGAGACTGTATCCGGAGCACTGAGCAACCCAGGTCTACCGAGTTCAATGAGACAGTCACTTTCTCACTTAATCCATCACTGGCTGGGCTGAGGTTCTAAGTGTTCATTGGCAGCATTTGATTTTCATGCTAAATGGCTTTAATAAAATTAAAGCAAGTTAGAATTAATTTAATTTTGAGAAAAATAACGGAAGCTCCTACAAGACAGACATAGATACTCCTAGGCTGCCATCAAAGGGGGATCTCATCTAGAGTGATGTAAATCTCCTTCATTCCTGATTTTCCTCTTTGCGAGTGCTTCCCAGGGCATCACCTGTGCACATCCAGACCAACACAATGTTAAGGCAACTTGGCTTAATCTTTTCTTGAGCATTCTGCTTACTTTTTCTTCAACACAGTAGTGTTAGTTCATTCAATTTGAGCACGAGGCAAAACTCCCAGCGTTCTGTTGCAAGGATTAGACTTTCACGCTCCAAGGGTTCTGTGAGTTCTGTGGCATATTTACACTGTTGCTTAAATTCTCACGTCAGAGTTTAATATAACAACTGAACAAAAAGTATCATGCTTTATGAGAGTGTTGAAATGAAAACATCTATTTCTTATTAATGGTGAAACAATATTTTTTCTGTCATTCTTATACACTTTATCTTTATTACTACTTTTCGGCTCAGCTTATTATCTTTAAAGGGAAAATCAAATAATAGAGTTACATTTTGTATGACATTAACTAGCTCTTTATCAGTATAAACGTCATAACATTTGCTTACAAAATTATTTTATTCATCTTTTGGGGAAAAAAAAAATTTAACTGTGCTTGCAATTCAGAATATTACTACTAGGTGGCAGTAGTGCACAAGAACAAACTGGTCCACGGGGAAAACGATTTGACTGAGACCAACATGTCTTCCCATACTTCTAAGGAACAAAAGTTTAATATTATTAAAACACTCAAAGTGACACAAACATCAAACATCCATTAACTTCATTACTATTTCTAAGCCAAGATTTGATTTGAAAAGAGAAAGTATTATTTTTTTAATGAAATTCTGGATAGGTAATACATTTGCAAGTTCAGACGTCTACAAATTTAAAAAAAGATATATAGCAAAAAGTCTTTTTCCCAGGCCTGTCCTCCAACTCCCACACATAACTAACTGTATAGTTTCTTGAGTATCCTTTCAGAGCTTCTCTATGTAAATACAAAGTAACATAAATATATATTCTTATCCCTCTTTGTTTTAACACAGATCAGTAGAGTTTCTGCATTCCTCTTTATGGAGGTACATATTATTTGATTGTATGAATGTTGTATAATATATTTAACCAGCCCCCTGCTAATGGAAATTTTGTGCTGTTTCCAGTTTTATGCTATGACAACCAATGCCGTAGTGAATAACCATATGCTTGTGTGATCTCACTTGTAGGAGAGTTCTCCAAAGTGAAATTGCTGGTCTAAATTATATACATTTTTGGCTTAATAAATATTGCCAAATTGGCTTCTATAGAATTTGTACCAATTTTTACTGTACTGTCTCCAAAATAAGCTTGTTTTCCCATAGCCTTGCCAACAGAGTACATAATTAGACTTTGGGATTTTTATAAATCTGACTGGTTGAACAAAGTATCTCAAAGTACTTTAATTTTCATTTCTCTTATATAAGTGAGGGACTTACATATTTAAGGGCCATCTTCTATATTTAAGGGCCTGTTATATTTCGTTTTCTGTGGAATAAATGTAAATGCCAACACATACCACCATACATACACACACTTTTATAGGATTTTGTTGTCGATGTCGTCGCTTGTTTTTACCATCATGCTATGCATGCTTTTCTTTCATTTGCTTTGCTCATTTAACCATATCTCCTGGCCATGGCTCTGAAAAGAAGTTGGCAGTGGAAAGGGAAGGCCAGGACTGGAATGTCTGCTTTTCCCCTTCATCCCCTTGCCATTGATTCCTGGGGGAAATACCTGTAGACCAGAGTGGTGAAAGGAGAAGTCCAATAAATTCTCTTTCTGAGACTAATTAAGGCTTCAAAGAGACAGATAACCACTTGGGAAAATATAGTCATACTGAAACTCAGGAAATGGTCAGTAATACCTCAGCCTCTTGACATGGAACTGAAGAAAGCTCTGGCTCTTTGAGCTGAAGTCTTGCTGACTTTCAGTGTAACATGCAGAGGAAAATCTAGAATATGCAGCTGAAAAGAAAGCAAAAATGCTCTTCTGCATCTTTTGCTGATTTGGAGCTTCAGGTTCAGGTTTGATCAATTTTAGTGAGATGTTACCATTAGCATGCACATAAAGGAAAGTGGTGCAAAGTTGCATGCAAATATGGTGTCTTGAACTTTAGGATTATTCTCTACATATGAAGATGGGGGTAAATGAATCCATAAGTATCTAAAATGTTGGCATTTTTGATCAAGAGGGAGCTGCAGATGCCATTTTTCCCCAACTCCCCTACAGATGAGGAAACCGGGGCTGAAACAGTTCAAATGATCCTGTACATGATCCCCAGCTAATGAATGGCAGTGCTAGAATCCAGGTGAGTCCCCTCATTACTGTTTCCTACCCTTCCTGCAATTTACAGGGCTTCTCTGAAACACACATACTCAAGTTTTGCCATTGCCAGGGATGCTCAACTCTGAAAGAGCGCTGTGTTACATACCTTTTTCCACCTGGGATTCCACTGTCCCACACTCGCAAGACAGCTAAACTGAGGTTAAGGGAGTCTGGGGCCACTCTGTTAGAGCAAGAGTAACCAACTTATATGGACTAGAACTTCATCTTATCAATACTTTGCCATGTTTATTCAGACCGTGAGTAGGAAGCTTAAAAAAATGTTGTACTATGAAGCAAAATATTCAAACTTTTATCTGAAATACCTTTGAAAGCTTCTCTGAAGCTTTAATTATTATGTTCCTTTTGTTTTTGATGTAATGTCAAGTCCTCCAATTTTCCTAAATGGTTGAAAATATTTTTGATGCTCTCTGTCTTCTGGTGTGATAACGCTGGCCATGCCTTGGGTTGGGGTTACTGAAGTGATTTGAGCTGACTATGGACCTGAGTCCTTTGTTCAAGAGGTATATGCTTTAAAAAAAACGAGGCAAATTTCAGGTATGGCATGATCCCACTTTAATGACAAGTCTCTGCTCCAACAACCACTTACTTTTTCAAATTATACCATGTGCTTGGGCTACAAAGGCTCTTCAGAAATGTGTGAGTCTGTTGGCAACTATACGTGTGTTGCCTTAACCACACTGGAGAGCGGTTAGCATAATGTGTATTTCCGATGCAGCTTATCATTGATGCTGGGTGGCACGGAGTTTCACACAAAAACAGGATGAGCCCAGAGTGCAGAAGTGGAAAACTAGGTGGATGGGTGGGTTAGACGTGGACATGGAAAATGTGCTTCTTTCCCGTGGGACATGTCCTGTGTTTGTTACTGCTGACCTGCCTCCTCTCAAGCCCTGGAAGCTGACATGGACATCAAAGCTTACTGAGACACTAAATAGACCCTCTTGCCCCCACCAGCCAGGAGTAAGAATGAGACCACCCAATTGAGTTATGCTAAGGCCAGAACCACATGGTTAATCTTGACTATGGGTTCAAACTATCCTTGTTACTTGTAACATGGACTCCAGCGATCAGAGTCAACATGTACTTTCATTAAACCATTATGTCCACCTTTAAATGATTTTAAATATATACCATAAGCTATGGGGGAAGCGGTACGAAATGGCTGACAGCTTATGAGAATGACACTCTAGAAACCAATATTTTCAACTCATAAATGACATGGAAACAATTCTACTCAATACCTCCAGGGTTCCATTAGTTTTTCTGGATAAATGTTTCTGGGGAAAATAATTTCTGCTTTCATTCCAGTTGTGCAGCAGATACAGTGATGATGGACCGCGAGTGCAAAGAGTAAGACGAAACTCCGGCATACAAAGGACAATGACAAGCAGAAAGCTCCAACCAGATCCTGCCCTTTCTTTGAAAGGAACTGGAGCCTAGGAGGTGAAGGCATTTCCAATTTTTAGTCCTCTGCCTCCCTCTGCTGTTCTTCTTGAGAAGTTTTCCCTTACAACAATGAGAAATCATGTACTAGCTGCATCCTTTTCTATGCTCTCCCTGCTGGCGCTAATGGGAGATACAGACAGCAAAACAGAGAGCTCATTCATGATGGACTCGGATCCTCAACGCTGCATGAGGCACCACTATGTTGATTCTATCAGTCACCCGCTATACAAGTGTAGCTCCAAGGTAAGACCAAGATCTCTGTGAGATATCCTTACTCCCAGAAACAGGAAAGAAGGCCTATTCTTATAACAAGAGATGGGGAACTATATGGCTGACCCGTAGGGACTGCCACAGAATCACGCTTTTAGAGTTTCCCACCATGCTTTCAACTGTTGTCAATAAAGCTGCCTAACTGACCATGTACATACCTAGCTACCTTCATTCTATTCAGACTGCTCAAAGTCAATAAGAAAGGCTGAAAGCTTCCACAATAAAGTTGATGCTAGGCTCAAGGTGGGAGGGGTATGTTTTATCTTTGGCTGTGAAATTGATGAGCAGTGGTATCCTTGTTCAAGAAAGAAAAATGGTGTCTACATGTTTTCATAATTCCTTCTATCTCCACCAGCAATGAAGAGGAAGGGAATACAAGCAATATGATTGTGCATTGGAACATACTTCTTGGTGGGCTCTTCAAATAGTTTCCTGGTCCATGCCTTTCTCTTACTGCCGTGTTTATGTGAAAATGAATTCAAAAGAAAAATGGCCTTTTGATAAGTTATTATTTTATCTTGATTATACAAGTCATTCTTGTTTGGTGCAGGTTATATATATATATTTTGCACAGGCAAAAATGATGTCTCAGTGTTGAGATGGAGCGTATGAAGTAATACCATGCTTAAACGTCACCAAGAGTGGCCAGCCACGTGGACCACCCAGAAGGGAGGCACACAGTAGGGAAAAATAGACTCAGAAGGAGACTTCTCACGACTGTCACTGCTCCCAGTCACATGAATGAAATTTGCCCACATTTGGTAAATAAGAATTTGTTTAGCTCAACCTCAGAGATTTTCATTTCCAACCCTGAGACTAAAACCACTTAAATATTCTCATATGGCATGCATTTTTTTAATTACCAGTATAATTAAGAAGTTTTGGTAATATCAACCACTAAAATTGAGACCATATAAATTAATGGCTCTTCTCTCCATTTAAAAACATTACGACTTCTGTCTCCTGTTAAAATTTCCATAGCATTTCTGAGTATAGCTCAGTGATGATGGCTTGTTTTAGTTTAGGGAGATCAGAATTTGGATTAACTCACTTTAACCAAAACTTCTTATTTGTACTTGTTGAACTAAAAAAAAAAAAAGCAGTAACTAGATAAACTTGAAATTTTGCAAGCCTGCAATTCCTTCTTAGGAAAGATTATAAAACAAATTAAGAAAAAACAATCAGGACATGTTCTCACAGCTGTGATTGCTGAGAAGCTGTAGGCCTGAGGTGAGATAGACTAGAGCAATTACTAATTTCTCCTCCACTCCCCCTACAGAGAGCACTAGTACTTCGTGTTTCTTATTCCATGGATGATTTCTCCCTCTACTGAGTTGTCCTCTATAATCATGATTCTTTTTAAAAAAGAAAAAAAAAAAAATCAGGGACTTCCTTGATGGTCCAGTGGTTAAGACTCTGCACTCTGACTGCAAGGGGCACAGGTTCGATTCCTGGTGGGGAGGCACTAAAATATCCCACATGCTGCAAGATGAGGCCAAAAATAAGTTAAAAAGAAAGGAAATAAAATTATTTCCAAGAAAGTGTTCACTTGATGATAGGAAAGAACAGGAAAATTGAAACATTTCTAAAAACTAAAGAACAAGCTGAGATTTGATGAAATGATGATGGAGCGGCTTAGCAATTATCACATTAGTTAAAGAAAGGTCAAAGGAGAGATAGCCTTAACTCGAACCCAACAAACTCATGGTGCTTGAGCATGAATCCTAGAAACAGACTTTAGTCCACCTTTGGTCACCTCTGTTTCTTCCAGAATACCATGATAAATAGCGCAAAATCGTGATTGTAGAAAAATGTTTGTAATTTCATGGGAACAATCTGTTTTCAAACATAACAAACTATCCCTAATATAGCAATAGTTTTATGTAAATGGTGCTTGCAATTATAAACCTTGCTTCCTTGGCCATAAAATATGCCTGGCAGAATCTCAACTACCCAGACCTTCTCTGGATTAAATTTTCTCTATGTATTCAGGAATAAAAATTGCTTTTCATTTTGAGATGTTCTATAAATCTTAATTCTCACAGACTCAGGCTAGTTTATCTGGTGTCTGGTCTTTGGAAGACAGATAAAGGGGAGCTTTTTGACGCATGCTCAAGGAAGAAAGAGCATTTGCTTAAAATTTTAAAATGTGTCAGGCACCTCATACTCTATGATCTAATCATTGCTGACAAACCTATGATGGAAGGCTTTATCATCCCTATTTTACAAGTAAGGAAAGCTGAAACCTGAAAGAAGTATTAAGTAGATTGGTCAATGTCAGTTAGCTCAGGATTGGCAATGTCTGCCTTGGAGTGTTCATCTATCAATTCATCTTTCATTCAATTCATTCGTCTTTCATCTGGCTCTTCCTATTTTGGAGATATGCAAATAGAATGTAAGAGCCACTATTTATTTTTTATTATTTTAAAAAAATTATTGAAGTATAGCTGATTTACATTGCTGTGTTAATTTCCTCTGTACAGAAAAGTGACTCAGTTTCACATACATATAGATATATATATATATGTGTGTGTATATATATATTCTTGTTCATATTCTTTTCCATTATGGTTTGTCACAGGATATTGAATATAGTTCCCTATGCTATACAGTAGGACCTTGTTGTTTATCCGTTCTATATATAATAGTTTGCCTCTGCTAATGCCAAACTCCCATTCTTTCTCTCCCCACCCCTTCTGCCCCTTGGCCATCACAAATTTGTTCTCTATGTCTGAGTCTGTTTCTATTTTGTGGATAAGCTGATTGATACCATATTTTAGATTCCACATATAAATGATATCATATGGTATTTGTCTTTCTCTTTCTGATTTACTTCACTTGGTATGGTAATCTCTAGATCCATCCATGTTGCTGCAAATGGGAGCTGGTATTTAGAAGTCTAGGCTCAACTTCTGGTCTGCTGAAAATGATGATTTACACTCAACAATATGTGTAGAAAAATAAAAATAGTAGGGAAAGCTTTTCTGGGACCCTTCCATGAGACTGTTTCCCCTCACTCTGAACTTGCAGCTGGTCAGCCCTGGGGGCCTGTCTCCTATCTTCTAGCAATTTTGGAAAGGGCTGACAGAGTCAAGCAGAAAGGACCAGCCACCATGGTCCATGAAGGAGGTCAGTGTGGCCACAGGTTACTATGTGCCTGCTGACTTTCAGCAACACCTTCTAGGATTTGGTGCAAAAGATTCAGGGAGTGGCAGCTTCATTGACAGTCTTCCCTGGAATTTTTAGTAAAGGTGGTAGAGCAAACAAGTAAGGGGTCAGAGGTTAGTGGAAATGAGTTATCTGGGGAATCTTCAAGGGAACTGAGGCATCCCAAGCTTTGAAGTGAGAGAGACCTGGTTTTAAATTCCAGTTCCCCAGTTTGTAAAATTCCAGCTTCACATCCACTAAGGGTGACTTAGGGGCAAGTGAAAACATTCTTTGGTGCCTCAGTTTCTTCCTATGTGAAGCTAATGCTGTCTTCCAAAAGGTATGGGTCTGGGTATTGGTGGTAATATTTGTAACGCATCCAGCTTAATATCTGGCATCTAATAGACATTAATAAATGATAGTGTGATCTTGATGAAGTTTTAAACTGGACAGGTGTTTAGACTCACTCTTCTATTTCAGTCACCACTGAAACCTCAATAAGTATTGGGATCTCCTACAGCCTTAAAGGATTAGGAAAATGAAGCTCACCGCAGTTCTTGTTAAACACAGAGACCTGGTGGGGGTGGGGAAGTGCACAGAGGGGCTAAGTAAATGTAAGCCACTGTACTGGGTGCTGAAAGGGAGGATCCAAGTCAAAAGGGAACAGATCGAGCCGTCTGACCTCCCTTCTCAGGTGAGTGGAGGAAGGAGGGCTTGGAAGGGTGTGTTCTGGATTCAGGCCAAGGAGAGGTGTTCAGGAATCAAGGCTGGGAAAGCAAGTCCACAGGACAGGGCTGTGAAGTCTGAGCTGGGTGAGGAACAGGAGATGGCGGCACCAAGCCAGGAGTGGGGAAGAAGGGCGTATGGTTGTGTGAACTCTGAAGGGCCACAGGAGCAAGCAGGCAGTGGCCAAAGGAGAAGGAGAAGGAGGATTCAGGGGACAAAGCCTGGGGAAATTCCCTAAGGAAAGGGGACCTGTGATGCCCAGGCTGAGCCTCAAGGTTGAGAAGGGGCGATTAGGATCCCCGAGCCATTTCCTAGTGCTGCCCATGAAGCTCATGGAGAAATGAGGGGAATCGGGGATATTGAGTTTATAACACAATTGCCTACTGGACGGATATGACTTGATTTTTTTTTTAAAAAAGGAACAAATTTATACTGTGGTGGGTAGTTGAGGCACAAAAGTTAAAAGAAAACACAGGCTACATTTTTGCCCTCATCATGCTTACAAGTAAAGCGGGGAGAGAGGAAAGGGAAGCATTCGGTGTGCAGAAGTCTCTTCATGTCAGTTCGAGTTGTAACCGGAGTAAAGGGACCAGGTTCTAGCTGGAATCCACCAAGTTTCCACCCGCCCTATGAGAGCTCACCCCACCACCC
The DNA here is from genome assembly GCF_002263795.3 of Bos taurus. Classification (NCBI taxonomy): domain Eukaryota; kingdom Metazoa; phylum Chordata; class Mammalia; order Artiodactyla; family Bovidae; genus Bos; species Bos taurus. The sequence continues at coordinate 99,698,889 of NC_037357.1, forward strand.
ACAACTACTTCCTCCCCCTGGGTGCCATTTTGTGGATGCCCTAAGCCTGACACGGACCCCTCAGAGGTTGACCTGGGTCTCTGGAGATGAGCTAAACAGTCATTTATCAATGATGTTGGTGAGGTGAGGAAGGGGAGAAGCAGAGGTGAGTCACGTTCCTGAGGAGAAAGCGGGGTGCTTCAAGGGGTGCCATGGAATAAGGGATGTTCACTGCTAAGAAAACGCAAAAATTTTTTCTCAATCGATTGAGCTAAAATAGCCAAAACCCTATTCTGATAGTGAAGGATGGAACAGGTGGGTCTTTATTCTGATAGTGATGGAGCCCATGACCTGCACCAGGAATTCATGGGGTCTCCACATGACAGGAAAAGAAAGTGGCTTTAGAGAGGGTGAGTCTTTCAACAGGGGTAATGAAAACCATCTGTGTTTGGGTTTTCTCCCTCTTGGAAGACGCTTGTGTATTGCAGCAAAAGACATAACTATCTAAGAACTGTGGTAGGTCACCAGAGAGAGTGGGAGCCTGAGGTATCTGGCTGCAATCCTTGGGCTGGCCCCAGGAATCACAGCTGGCTACAACCCTCACAATGTAGCCTGAACTTGTTTATGACCAACTAGCATCTTATGCTAGAAACTTGAGAGCTTGAAAGGCTGACTTTTATGCCCTGACAGTATAGCATCACAGTTAGGAGAGAGAGCTCAGGAATCGTGGGGTCTTGGTTCAGAAACTTGGCCCTCCATTGTACAGCTGTGTGACTTCAGGCAGATAACTTATCCTCTGCCTTTGAATTTCTTAATTTGTAAAGTGGGGAGAGTTTACCTTTTGAAGTGGTTGTTAAGTATTAAGTTGCCTGTGAAGGGCTTGGCACAGTGCCTGGAGCCTAGTAAATGCTCAATACATGTTATATATCATCATCATTATTATTCTTTTATTACTACCCAAGGACCTTCTGTTGCTCTTAGCCTCAGCACATGGAAATCAGATTAGAAAATGAAAAAAGTCTATCCTCGAGCAAATACTCTGAACCCGGCAGCTCTGTTTATGTTAAAAAGAACTAGATTTCACATCCAGCCAGAGCCAAGCGATTCCAAGGTTGGGGAGATACAATGAGGCTGCTGGAGAAGTTGCCTAACTTCCTAGCATCAAGCCATAAAATAGCAAAAATTGAACCTGATCAAAAGCAGATACTATGTATCTGTCACACACACACACACACACACACACACACACATTCCCCCTCCCCTCCCCAGTGCAAGCTGTGAAAAATCAATAGAAGTTTGTATGAGCAATAACCACCTATTGAACCCACTCCTGTAGGGGTGCAGCTCCATGTGGGTTCTTTGTCCAAAAATGTTCATTTCTTGATTTGATAATGGAGCAGTGTGTATGGTCTCCATTAAGAGTAGTTAAGTGCACTGCAAAATGCAGAGGAATTAATAAAATACAGCCAGGTCACCCATGTATGAGGAATGTGCTTGAGCATAAGCTGGGGGCCAATGTGTTTTGGCAGGTAAACTGATGCTTGAAGGTGTCAAAGTTCTATTGAACTGAAGGATGGATTGGTGACCAGTTAGAGGGTGTGTGGTATCATCCAGTGAATTGCTTGGAGGTTGTGGGAGTCTTTCAATCACTGGGGAATGGAGTTGGGCAAGAGACTTGACAGTGGAGGAGATATTATTTAGGACTGCCATCGCTCTTAGAAGATCCAGCTGTGCTTAAGTTTAGAGATAGTGATGATGGGTCCCAAGAAGCCCATACATAAGAAAAGGGTCAGACTCGTTATATGGTTAGGACTCCATATCGTAGGCAGGTCAAAGTAGATAACAGTAGGGGTGAGTTGGCTCATGCCTCAGGAAAGCATCTTAATATTAGGAGGCATGATATTACAGTGCCTTAGACTAGGGCTTTGGTTTTAAACAGACCTGGATTTGATTTCAGCTCTGCCTTTTACCAGATAGGTGAGTCTGGGGAATTTATTTAAACTCTCTAAAGCCCCAGTCTCCTCATCTGTAATAATGACACAGATAATAATAGTATCTTTCACAGAAGATTGTTATGAGAATTAAATGAAATTCGATAAATGTTAGCTTCCATCATAGGTGGTGTGTGCATGCTCAGTAGTGTCCAATTCCTTGAGACCCCATGGGTTCTTCTGTCCATGGGATTTTCCAGTCAAAAAAACTGGAGCGAATTGCCATTTCCTGATCCAGGGATGGAACCCACCTCTCTTACATCTCCATGTCTCATTTGGATATGACACACCATATGTCTTTGCCCTTCTGAATGAAGTCTGCTGCCACAGCTTAGCTCTATCTATCCAGACTGAAACTGAATCTAGAAAGACTCCATTTGTAGAGGTGATCCTTTGAAGAACTATTCATCTGCCTAATAGATGATCCACATTAGAGATGAGCAATTTTAACATTACTCCAAAGTGAGATGTGAAGGAACTATTTCCATGTATATCAAGGGTAAGAAGAGACTGGGAAGACCTTGAACTTTTTCTCTCATTAGATGGATGGTGCGGGCACCAATAACTGGCATGTATGATATAGACTTGTGGCATAGTCTCTCAAAACCAGTTTCAGATCATGTCTGCTTTCCCTGTCAATATGAAGAGCAGGCAGGGTAGAATCCAACCTTTAATACAATCAAAATGACTTACAGCTGCCATTTTTTCCCTGCCTCTGTGACCTTTCAGAGAAAATAAATCAGTAGGTCTAGTCCAACGTATCCTTCACCAAGCCCTGCTAGTCTCATCTTCTCTTGTTGGTTGCTAAGAGATTATTGAATTCACCCAGCATCTTTTCAGATATTGATGTTAATGAGTTCTGATTACCAGAAGTCATCTTTGCCTTTTGGAAAGATGGGTAGGCCATTTACTTCTTTTAATTCTTGGGCATTAAATTCTGTCCTATAGGATGATATTAGAGATGATAATAGCTGGTAAGTTTTCAAAAATAATTGCTAATTCTTAAAATACCATGAGATAAATGTCAAACAGTTTCATGCATATTTATGGACTGTTTAATCTTTTATTTGAATAGTTCCACTTTTTATGTTCTTGTGGGTTCTGGAAGTATAGGGCAACTTTTTTTCCATCACTTAATGTGAAATTCACCAAGCAAGACCCTCCCACATAAACAGACCAATAATCTCAGGTTTCCACCACCTTCTGTGCCCCAATATATAATGTTCCATAGCTTAATGAATCAAGCTACCCACCCTTCTCTCACTATGACTACCACTCCCAGGATACCATTTATGTATGGTACACATAAATGAGTCTCTGCTCCATCCTTTTACTCTGTATGCAAAATATAAGGTTTGTGCTTATATCCATTGTTTGCTGGAAAACTTTGGTAGCTTGCATCAGATTCTTAAAGGGTCTGTTTACTAAAGACACATTAAGAGCCCCTATAAAGAATCTTCCCAGGTAGCTCAAGTGGTAAAGAATCTGCCTGCAATGTGGGAGACCCAGGTTCGATCCCTGGGTAGGGAAGATCCCTTGGAGAAGGGCATGGCAACCCACTCCAGTATCCTTGCCTAGGGAATTCCATGGAGAGAAGCCTGGTGGGCTACAGTCCATGGAGTCACAAAGAGTCAGACACAACTGAGTGACTAACAGTTTCACTTTCACAAAGAACACACAGCCTCTGCTACTTAAACCTAAGCTTTATTATCGCCCTAGCCTACCTTTGGAAATGGAGATGGTCAGAATGAATGCATCCTAATATTTGCCTTAAACGACTCTGAAAATGCAATTGCACATAATCTTAGTCTTCTTCAACATATATGCCCAGAAGTGTGATTCCAGGTCTCAAAACATCCCGTTTCTATTTCACTCTCTTGTTCCAAGTTGTAGTGCCCCGAATAGTTCTTCCTAAGCATCATTAGGTTATTCTCTTTTTCTTCTTCAGAAACCATATTTTTTTCTCTTTAGTAATTTCCTGTAGATAGCAAATTTCTTTTCTTTTTCTGTAGTCATTCTTTATTTACCCCCGATTGCAGTTTGGAATGACGTTCTACATTTTGAGACTGATGGAACTGGCATGGAGCCAGTGGTAAACTACCACCTGTCAGTAAAAATTTCTTTTATTCTTTGGTTTTCATTTGCACATCATGGTGGTGGGCTGTGTCCGGTGGTACTAAATCCCCAGCGCACCTTCAGAATCACCTAAAGAGCTTGGAAAACCATGAAAGTCTGGGCTCAACTCCAGAGGATATAAATTCACTTGGCCTGAGATGGGGCCTGAGTGTTGACATTTTAGAAGCAAATTTGCAGCAATGTAGAGATGGTTGGATAGCATCACCGATTCAATGGACATGAACCTGGGCAAACCCTGGGAGACAGTGAGGGACAGGGAGGCCTGGCGTGCTGCAGTCCACGGGGTCTCACAGAGTCGGACATGACTTAGCAATTGAACAGCAACCACGGGTGATGCTATCATACTTCATATTTTCGTGTATAATGACAGATACAGATTCTTTTTCACTTAGGTTGGGAAATTTCATTGAATAGCAGCTGAAAGGCCAGTTTCAATTGGGAAAATTCATTTATGTCTGTGGCAAACTTTATTTTGATGAAAAGTTGCACTAGCCTTTTACCACCAGATGAAAAAAAAATGAGGAACTTTAAAAAATTAATGTATTTAAAATGAAGCAAAAAGCATGTATATATCAGGCTTTGTTTTGAATGAATCTTTTCCCCCAGTCCTTAATGTAAAGATCTTGTGTTATAACTTTTAAAGCCATAACGATAAGAGTGCTAAACTGTGGACTTAAAAGTAGGTGTGTAAATGTTTTTACACTGGTCTCTTCCAGCAGGAACTCATCCAGCCAGGAGTGTTAGGGCCTTTTAAAGGATGCTTTGGAACTTGGCTAAGGTTTTGGCTTCCCCGTGGGTAACTGGGCTTCCCAGGTGGCGCTAGTAGTAAAGAACCCGCCTGCCAATGCAGGAGACATAAGAGATGTAGGTTTGATCCCTGGGTCCTGAAGATCTCCTGGAGGAGGGCATGGCAATCCACTCTAGTATTCTTGCCTGGAGAATCCCATGGACAGAGGAGCCTGGCGGGCTACAGTCCATAGAGTCACAAAAAGTCTGACATGATGGAAACAACTTAGCACGCACGCACCTGAAGTAACCACTTCTTTTCTCTCCCCAGATGGTACTCCTGGCCCGGTGTGAGGGACACTGCAGCCAGGCGTCACGGTCTGAGCCCTTGGTCTCCTTCAGCACTGTCCTCAAGCAGCCCTTCCGCTCCTCCTGTCACTGCTGCCGGCCCCAGACGTCCAAGCTGAAGGCACTGCGGCTGCGCTGCTCAGGGGGCATGCGACTCACGGCCACCTACCGGTACATCCTCTCCTGTCACTGTGAGGAGTGCAGCTCCTGAGGCCTGCTATTGAGTGGCTTCTGGATGGGACAGACCCTCCCCCTTGCTGAGGCAGTTCAACCAGCCAGGGAAGGACTGGCAAGGGAAGAGTTAAGGCAAAAGAAAAAAAAAAAAATATATATATATATATGTATGTATGTATGTATGTATGTATGTAGCAATTCCCACGGGATTCTGCATATTCTAGTAATAAAGAGTCTACATGCTTGTTGACAGAGATACTCTGGGAACTTGTTTTCCATTCCCATCTCCTTTCCTTGGTACCATTTCTTTTGGTTCCTTTTCAGATTCGGGCATTTCCCCCTTTAGTGCTGAATGCCATCTGGGCTCCAACCATTCAGCATTAGTGGGAAAAGTGGGCTCCCAGGCAAGAGTGGATCAGGCTGTCACAGTTTTAGTATTGATGACGGAAGCATTTGCTTTGGAAAGCAGGAAAGCTGAATTCTTTCTGGGACATCCTCTGGCTTTTTTTTTTTTTAAGTCTTGTGACTGGGTCTAAGGTTGCCCTTGCTGCTAAATATTACCAATTTCAAATTCCGGGCACCAAGCATATGGATATGTTTAGCCAGGTTCATTCACAGCCAGCCAACTGATGTTAAAATCACTAACAAGCAGATTCTCCTATGTGATGCTGGAACTCTGATAGCCATCATTATTATTCAGAAGTGACTTTGGGAAAGTAAAAGTGGCATAAAGAATTTGTCAATTTGAAGCTCTCTCAGATAAATTATGGTAACGTATAGTAAGAGAGCAGACTTTTAAAGACCTGCACAAATATGGATCCTGCACTGACTTTGAAAAAGGCATATATGTACTAGTGGCATGGAAAATGCTCTATACTCATGCATGCAAATTAGACAACCAAGTACAAATATCTTTGTGGGTGTGCTATAGCTTTAGCCATGTCATGGGCGTCATTCTCTCATATCCACTTGTCCATGGGACTCTTGCTGCCAAAAATGGTGGCCTGGCTCATCTTCTTAATATTTGGTTCAAATAGATTTTGGTCCTTGAGGCTCAAAATTGGAGTTATTCCCATGTTTTGAAATAAAAAGACAGTATCTTCAAAATCTTGATGGTGTAAGGATTGTTTTTTCCTACTCAACTACTAGGATGTATCCCCTATGGTGTGTGAGGGGGATCCAGAAATAGAGGGAGATAAGGTTTCAGAAGATACTGGATGGGGACATTTGTTTGAAAATCAATGTACTAGGGTAGTGGGGGCTTATGACATGTGGCTTTTAGTCTCAGAATCTAGCTTACCAAATGGGCACAAAATCTGGTGCATCTCTTAGGCACTATTCTCAGAAGAAAATAAGTATCCATAAATGAAGTCTGAAGAACCAGAAGGAGAACAAATGGTTCACAGACAATGGTTTCTGTGCCATTCTGTGCCCATTGATCCAGGGCCAATGGTACTTAGGAGCATTGCAAGAATACTCATGGTGCTGGCATAGTGCTGTGTCCACTTTAAGCATCTCAACACTAACCCAGGCTGGCAGTTCAGCTTCCAAGGCAACTGTGACACCTTGCTGTCTTGGTTCACCAGAGATGACGGTGCATCCCACTGTTAGTACAGTTAACACAAGAATTACATTTTCTGTAGTGATGATGGTTTTATACATTCTTTGGCATAACTTTCACATGTTTTTAAGAAAGCCAGCAGGGTTAAATTTATATTTGTGGCTTTGGAACAGAATGAGACTAATATATTAAACCTTGACCTTGATCTTGACCTTCATGGTGACAGAGCCAGCCAGTCCACTAAATTGGAGGTTCTCCTCATTCTGAAGGCAAATGTGAAGTGGTAATTTGAATCATTATAGAAGATAAATTTTGTCATAAAAAAAGAATTAAATTTAACACCTAAAGTTGAATTGTTATAATTCATAACTGATAATGAAAGTATTAACTGCTGGTCACATTTATGGCTATTCTTTCATGTCAGTAATCAAAAAGTGAAAATAGTGTTTCTAGTCTTAAAATATCTCTTCCTGGCTTGGAAAACAATTTGCTTTGAGGGTCATATGCCCTAAACTAAATCTTTATTTCCTTGCTACCAATGTGGGACTGGAGGGGGGCAGTTTTATGATTCATATTTTCCAAATTCTCTGAAAGCCATAGAAAGTGTTTCCTTCCAATTCTATTACATGGTCTATTGTCAAAGTTTCCCCCATGGAAAAAAGTAGAATATGCTTGGAACGTTAGAGAACAGTGGCATTGGAGAGCCATTAAAAAGCTTCCGTCCTTCTCTCTCTGAGCAAATGGAGACATGCAGAAACCCTGGAATTTGCCCAAAGTCATACACTTAGTCCTGGATTTCAGACTAGAACCCAGACTTCCTGTTCTCCACAACCATGAGTTCTTCTGTCCCATTGCCTCTGAAAGGAGTCCTGCTTTTCTCAGGATCTTGGATGTTGACTATGGTGAATGGGCTGGAAAAGAGCATAGCGAGACAGAGTAAAATTTAATGGGGCATATCAAGGCTGAGAAAGAGGAAAAAGTTATAATTTTCCAAAAGACCTAAAAATAGCCCTGGGAATGGAGAGAATTTAGACATTATTGGATAGTAAGTTACTATGGAATTTGCACTATATCTTTAAAAAATTAAACATATTTAGCCATATGTTAATGTCTACCCCTAAGGACTGAGAGATAACTAAATGAAAACATTGATCAGTTAAAAACACTGCGTTCTTGAAATGCCAAAGGAATGTCTTCCCCATTTGCTCTGAATGAATAAAGGGAAATTATGTTATACTTTTAGCAACTTACATCTTTAAGATATGTGTGATAATCTACAATTGTGAAGGGCAAGCCTCTTATAAGCTGATCTTCAGTTCAGTTCAGTCACTCAGTCGTGTCCTACTTTTTGCAACCCCATGGACTGCAGCACTCCAGTCTTCCCTGTCCATCACCAACTCCCGGAGCTTACTCAAACTCATGTCCATTGAGTCAATGATGCCATCCAACAATCTCATCCTCTGTCGTCCCCTTCTCCTCCTGCCTTCAATCTTTCCCAGCATCTGGGTCTTTTCCAATGAGTCAGTTCTTCACATCAGGTGGCCAAATTATTGGAGTTTCAGCTTTAGCATCAGTCCTTCCAATGAATATTCAGGGCTGATTTCCTTTAGGATAAGGATAAGGATTTCCTTTAGGATAGGATAAGGATTTCCTTTAGGGTAAGTTGATCTTACCCTCATAATTTATAAGCATTTAATAATAATGTGTTAATAGTGCAGTAGAAAATGGAGAGGTTTATGGACTGAACTGATTTTCTTGAGTTCTCAATTTCCCAGACCAATCACTTTAGTTTTCTTCATGTAACCACCTGAACTTTCCTCAGAAACTTAGAATGAAGAACAATTCAACTGGTTTGGGTCTTGAGGAAATAACAATTGGTTTTCTTCTAAACTCAAGTGTTTGCTAATCCACTCAAGCCATGATTTTGTATTAGGTAGAACGTGGCGCCTACATGTTATGACTGGGGAACTGTTTAGGTAAGTTGATTTCTTTCTTGTGACCTTGGAGAAGTTAAGATACAGATTTACTTTTGGTTACTTTTTCAGGCCCCATTGAAACATACACACTTGAATAAGACAGCTACACAAGATGAAACACCAAATGCATGGGTAGTTGGGAAGGCTTAGATCAGAAATGGAAGCCATATCCTGCTGATGCTGATTCCTGACCCCAGGACACAGTCACATCTGGGTAGACAGACAAGCCCTTTCCCTTCAGGAACTAGAATAATGGAAAGGCTTGGATCTGGGCAGAAAGGTTCTACCCAAGCTCTGCCATAGGTATATTGTTACATCCCAGAAAGACTGCCCATTGAAACATCTTAGTAACATCTGTTTTAATGTACAAACAAGTACCCAGCCACCACTTGCTGAAGGACAATAGTTCATGTGAAAATGACATCATATGCCAACAAATCAAAGTTTTCCCTGAACTCTTCATTATATTTATGAAATATTTTGGTAGATTCTACCAGAAATCTATGAAAACATGGGTAAATTCTTTAACTCAATTATGAATGTAATTACAAATTTCTCATTGATTCCAGTTCAGTTCAGTCGCTCAGTCGTGTCCGACTCTTTGCGACCCCATGAATCGAAGCACGCCAGGCCTTCCTGTCCATCACCAACTCCTGGAGTTCACTCAGACTCACGTCCATCGAGTCGGTGATGCCATCCAGCCATCTCATCCTCTGTCGTCCTCTTCTCCTTCTGCCCCCAGTCCTTCCCAGCATCAGAGTCTTTTCCAATGAGTCAACTCTTCACATGAGGTGGCCAAAGTACTGGAGTTTCAGCTTTAGCATCATTCCTTCCAAAGAAACCCCAGGGCTGATCTCCTTCACAATGGACTGGTTGGATCTCCTTGCAGTCCAAGGGACTCTCAAGAGTCTTCTCCAACACCACAGTTCAAAAGAATCAATTATTCGGTGCTCAGCCTTCTTCACAGTCCAACTTTCACATCCATACATGACCACAGGAAAAACCATAGCCTTGACTAGACGGACCTTTGTTGGCAAAGTAATGTCTCTGCTTTTGAATATGCTATCTAGATTGGTCATAACTTTTCTTCCAAGGAGTAAGTGTCTTTTAATTTCATGGCTGCAATCACCATCTGCAGTGATTTTGGAGCCCAAAAAAATAAAGTCTGACACTGTTTCCACTGTTTCCCCATCTATTTCCCATGAAGTGATGGGACCAGATGCCATGATCTTCGTTTTCTGAATGTTGAATTTTAAGCCAACTTTTTCACTCTCCTCTTTCACCTTCACCAAGAGGCTTTTTAGTTCCTCTTCACTTTCTGCCATAAGGGTGGTGTCATCTGCATATCTGAGGTTATTGATATTTCTCCTGGCAGTCTTGATTCCAACTTGTGCTTCTTCCAGCCCAGTGTTTCTCATGATGTACTCTGCATATAAGTTAAATAAGCAGGGTGACAATATACAGCGTTGACATACTCCTTTTCCTATTTGGAACCAGTCTGTTGTTCCATGTCCAGTTCTAACTGGTGCTTCCTGACCTGCATACAAATTTCTCAAGAGGCAGGTCAGGTGGTCTGGTATTCCCATCTCTTTCAGAATTTTCCACAGTTGATTGTGATCCACACAGTCAAAGGCTTTGGCATAGTCAATAAAGCAGAAATAGATGTTTTTCTGGAACTCTCTTGCTTTTTCCATGATCCAGCGGATGTTGGCAATTTGATCTCTGGTTCCTCTGCCTTTTCTAAAACCAGCTTGAACATCAGAAGTTCACAGTTCATGTATTGCTGAAGCCTGGCTTGGAGAATTTTGAGCATTACTTTACTAGCGTGTGAGATGAGTGCAATTGTGTGGTAGTTTGAGCATTCTTTGGCATTTCCTTTCTTTGGGATTGGAATGAAAACTGACCTTTTCCAGTCCTGTGGCCACTGCTGAGTTTTCCAAATTTGCTGGCATATTGAGTGCAGCACTTTCACAGCATCATCTTTCAGGATTTGAAATAGCTCAACTGGAATTCCATCACCTCCACTAGCTTTGTTCGTCGTGATGTTTCTAAGGCCCACTTGACTTCACATTCCAGGATATCTGACTCTAGGTGAGTGATCACACCATCGTGATTATCTGGGTCATGAAGATCTTTTTTGTACAGTTCTTTTGTGTATTCTTGGAGCTTCCCTCGTGGCTCAGATGGTAAAGCATCTGTCTACAATGCAGGAGACCTGGGTTCGATCCCTGGGTTGGGAAGATCCCCTGGAGAAGGAAATGGCAGCCCACTTCATTTCCAGGACTATTGCCTGGAAAATCCCATGGATGGAGGAGCCTGGTAGGCTACAGTCCATGGGGTTGCAAAGAGTCAGACACGGCTGAGTGACTTCACTTTCTGTGTATTCTTGCCACCTCTTCTTAATATTTTTTGCTTCTGTTAGGTCCATACCATTTCTGTCCTTTATCGAGCCCATCTTTGCATGAAATGTTCCCTTGTTATCTCTAATTTTCTTGAAGAGATATCTAGTCTTTCCCATTCTGTTGTTTTCCTCTATTTCTTTGCATTGATCACTGAGGAAGGCTTTCTTATCTTTTTTTGCTATTCTTTGGAACTCTGCATCCAGATGCTTATATCTTTCCTTTTCTCCTTTGCTTTTCACTTCTCTTCTTTTCACAGCTATTTGTAAGGCCTCCCCAGACAGCCATTTTTCTTTTTTGCATTTTTTTCCATAGGGATGGTCTTGATCCCTGTCTCCTGTACAGTGTCATGAACCCCAGTCCATAGTTCATCAGGCACTCTATCAGATCTAGTCCCTTAAATCTATTTCTCACTTCCACTGTATAATCATAAGGGATTTGATTTAGGTCATACCTGAATGGTCTAGTGGTCTAATCTTATTGATTAAAGACATGTTAATGCCATCTTATCACATGGTAGACAGAACATTTAAAATTTGGTGACCAGGGTGGACATGGACATGCATGCATCAAGGAAGGATTTGTTGCCTCAGCTGTCAGTCTTCTCCAAGAGTGCCTCAGCTGCAGAGTCACCTTGCCCAGGGGTATGCTCTTCCAGGGGTGGCTTTCACATCCAGTGACTAATGTAGGTGGAGTCATAAGAGCCTATCTATATTACTCTGATGAAAGACAACTCTAGCCAGAGCTGTCCAACTGGGTTGGCAGAAGGCATGTCAGCTCTACTTCTCTTTCTGGCCAGGCATGCTTCTCTCTTTGTGTTTGTGATGATCCCTAATAAATACCTTGCATCACAAGCTCCATCTCAGCCTCTGAGTCTTGGGAACCAAACCTGCAACAATAACTTCTACATATTTTATTGGCCTGGAAAAGGAAGCAAGTGCATCTAAGCCATCTTGTCTTCTGAAGTGGCCCATAATATTTAAGGTTCAAATCAATATTTCTACTTCCTCTAAATGCACAGCTTCAACATATGTACCAATATCTAAGTGCTGGAGATACTGAGGTGAAAAAGCTATAGCCTTGATTTTCATACATGTACAACCTAGAGAGGGTGAGAGATGACTATAATAAGTTCACTGGTGACACATAGAGATAATCCACAAGCAGATGTTCTTGTGTGCTTGGTTTTAAGGAGGCCATCTTTAAACCAAGGGGCTATGACTTTCAATAATAACATTATAATGATACAGCACTTGCACAGATGGTATCTCATCCTTATGAGGTAAATTAATTACTACAGAAATCTCCTGGATAAGAAACCATAAGTTCTTTGCAATTCTGTAACACCCTCTTTTTTTTTTCCTGAAACTTGAAAACAGAAGACAATGACCACCAAACCATCTTGTGTTGGCATCTCTCAGTTCTCATTTGCAAACTACCATCCCAGAATGTAGAGAGCTTGTTGACACAAACCATGAGGGGTTTGATTCAACAGAACTTTAGAGAATATGCTATTTGAATATAAGCTTCTGCAGAAAATAAATATATTTCAAATTATATATAAAACCAAAGCTGAGCTTGTGAGTTTAAAATCCTGTCATATTTGGCTGTAATCTTTTGAATAGCTTCAATATTTTCATGTAATGTATACATGTTAAATGGAATGTTTTATTTTAAAATTGTTGAGAGTTAGACATGGCTCCCTTAGTGCAGTTTGACTTGTGTGGCCTGTCATTGTCATCATCACTGTTGCTGTCATCATTTTTAAACTTGATTAACAGAGCATAATGAAGCAGACATTGAGCTTAGCACTTTCTCTGCTTTATCTCATTTAATCCTACCAACAGACTGTGAGGTTAATATTACCCTCACTGTACAGATAGTACAAGTAAGTTCTTATGGTTTCTAATCATTCAGACTTTCTTTGGTATCTGAGAATTCTTCATTATCTTCAAAACAATCACTAAACCTAATATTGCCATTATCATCACAAAGTGTATTAAAGTAACTGTCCATGCATATGTGCAGTGGAAAAAAATTTAAAGAGGTAAAGATCTTTCCTGATAAGAACTGATATTCTAAACCCTGTGTTTGGTTTTAAATAACTAAATTCTTAACAATGTGTCCTCTTCAATTTTGGTCGACACCAGCAGTGTTTTTCCCATAATCCTAGCGTCCAATTATTGCCTCTTCGCATTGGGGCAGTCTCCTTCACCTGCCCTTATTAAATTCCACAACTTCATTTGCGATTCATGACTTTTTAGGTAATTGTCATTGGAAGAAGCTCTCAGAAGCCATAATACTAACAGAATAATTGGTCTGATAAAGGTACGTGGAGGGCACATCATCCCACTGTCTCACTCTATAGAACAGGGTTCCTCAACTCCCCATCCTTCCTCCCCACACCCCTTGCTCTGGCCACGTAGCAGGAGGTGAGCCATGGGCCAGGGAGTGAAGCTCATTTGTATTTCTAGCTGCTCCCCATGGCTCTTATTGCTTGAGCTCCATCTCCTGTCAGATCAGCGGTGGCATTAGATTCTCATAGGAGCTCAAACCCGACAGTGAACTGTGCATGTGAGGGATCTAGGTTGCATGCTCCTTATGAGAATCTTTCAGAAACCACCCTCCTACCACTCCCCCCAACCCCCTGGTCCATGGAAAAATTGTCTTCCATGAAATCAGTCGCTGGTGCCAAAAGGTTGGGGACCACTGTTATTTATAGAGGTTTCTGATCCTGTGTCTCCTGACTTTTCAACCAAGGCTCATGCCATTGGCCAATGCTAAATCCTTGATTCTTCTTGCATGGCAATTTCCCATGATCCATGCAAATGAATTCTTCATTATTGTTGTTGAAACCAATATTCTAAGACTTTGTTTAACTCTTTGGCCACTTTTACTCACTAACTCAGAGTGCTCGTTGTATGTTAAGATCGTGAGCTATGAGGCCAGACTGCCTTACACCCCTGTTCTGCTGTTTACTAGCCATGTGATCTCTGGGCAAGCTTTTCCGTTTTTCTGTGGCTTGGATTTCATATCTGTAAGGTAGGATGAGTCTATAAATAGAATTCATGATTCTATTATGACAATTAAATACGTTAATACATGATGTGTAGAAACCCAGAACAATGCCTGGCACTGAGTAGCACTCATGAATATTAGCAACCATTTGCATTATGCATTCAGAGTTAGAACAAGGTGCAACTTCTCAAATAGAGCTTTGCCTAATCTGAATGGTATTCTTATCCATATGTTTCCCCAGAAAAATTTATGCATTCCTAAGATTTTCTGTTATATTACTATACAGTAAAAAGTTTTCATTTTTAAGGTTATAGTACTAAATTGGTAGAAATAAATCAAAGTTGGTTTCTATTTTATAGCTTAATTTTTAGCTTGTATATTCTGCTTTAAAATTACATTCACTCTAGTGGCAGAAGACACTTATTAGATCATTTTATTTGCCCTCCTCCATGCATGAATCAGGCTTAGATGAAAACAATGTGTAAGCTTTTTAATATTTTTCTGGGAAATTAATTTATTCTGAAGTAATGTACAGCCTTTTCTTCCTCGCATCATTCAGTTATTCTCAAAAGCCCTGTCTTCTCTCTCTCTGCTTCACACCCCACCCTTTAATAACAGCTTACAGCTGTGAGTTAATGAGCCTATTCTGAGGTATGTTCTGAGTGGTGGCCTGCTGGAAGAACTTTATGAAGGCAACATTTTTGGTTACATTTAAATTTAAAGACACCAGAGAGTTGGGGACTATATGTTCCACCACAAGGAAGGGAGGATTATAGTAAATTGTACAAATTAATGCATTTAAATCATTTATGCCTTATGTTAATTTCTACTTTACCAGAATAGTACAACTATGGATTAGTATAATTTATATAATCTGCCCCAAACAGTGCAATTATTGATTAGCACAGCTTAATATACCTAAGTCAATCATTTCTTCCATTAAATTCTATTTTGCCAAAACAGTAGTCATGTACCCTTAGCCAGAAGCCTTTGTTGCAAATCTTGGATTTGAACAAAGAGTAGAATATCTAATTCAAATTGGAAGATTATAATTCTACATGATTGAAGCTATAATGTGAGCCACATAAATCATTTTTAACTCCATAGTAGCAACACTAAAATTTTTTAAACAGGTAAAATTAATTTTAATAAATTTTACTCAATCCAATCTATCCCAAATATTGTTTCAACATGTAATCAATAAGAAAAGTTATCACTAAGATCATTCACATTCTTTTTGTCATATCAAGTCTTTGAAATCTGGTGCTTATTTTACATTCACAGTGCATGTCAATTCCAACCATGTATTATTTTTGAAACATATGTACTGAAATCTTTGTGTAAAAAGGGAGCAAATATAGTGGACAAGTCTAAGAACAAGAGCAAAGAGGTTGAGGGAACAAAAAAAGAAGTTGAACTGGTTTAGTAACAGTTCAAAAGCAACAGTAACACAAGCAACAGTTACTTGGACACTTTGGAGACTTCACTGTCCACATGGCCTTGCTCAAAAGTATCTAAGAGTCAGGAAATCCAAATGCCCTCCTGGCTCCACCACCAACCGGCTGTGTGATCCAGAGAGCATCACTTTGCTTTCTACTACTCAGTTTTGTAGACCAGATTATGAAGATCTCTTCCCATATCATGAATATTCTACACACACACACCCCACACACACAGAGCCCTGCTCTAACACTTAACTATTCTTAAGATAAAGTTTTTGCTGTACTTTCACCACAAAGAAACCTTGTATTTTTACTTATTCAGTTTCTCATGTTTCCTTCTCTTCTTTTCAAGAGCTGTACATGGGTGATATTTTATGTAAGTGATTAAAAATAGAAGTAAGCTCATTGCTTTGACCAATCTTGGAACAGAATGAATTGCTGATAATGCATCATTCATTTTGAGAATTTTTTTTAAAGGTTAAACATGTTATCAATATATTTCACAAAAATGTATTATATTTTCATGATCTTTTCCTCATAGCTCTCTCTTCCTCTCTTCCCTTCTAACAAAGGCAGCAAGCAGCAAATGGATGGGAAGGGAGTGGGGTCGTTCAGTGGTGGGTGGGTGGGTCGGTCATCCCTTTGCTTTTGTGTATCGAGTCCCTGGCTAAATGCCAGAGGTACTTGAACAAAAACAAGAGCAGAGCGATACAGGCTTTTAGGCAGAGTGCTCATTCATAATTAAGTTGCTTAGTTGCAGGGCCATCAAAGGAAGACTTCAAACACCCTGACAGCAAAGCCACCTGTGCTAAAAGCAGAAGCAAGATGGTGCAGAGGAAAGGTGCAACCGATGGCAGACACTCAAGAAGCACAGAGCTAAGAGGCCATTTTGAAAGACAAAAGCAAGAACCCAGGCTGTGTGTCAGAGGAACCTGGCAAGCATTGTTAGATCTGAGACTCAAAATCTATTGCTGGGGCTTGTGCTAATGCACAAGAATCTCAAACCTTTCTTTGTTCACTGTGTTGCCTTAAACGGGAGAGTCTGCTTTTAAAATAATAAGCTTGTGACATCATTCATGGGATATTTATGCTGCATCCAGTATTGGGCTAGACTAGATGAGTACAGTGTCTAATTTAATCCTCTCAACAACTTGGTTGTTAGGTGCATTTTACAGACGTGGAAACCAAAGCTTAGAGCAGTTGAGTGATTTTTCCTGAGTCTCACGACCAGTAAGGGGCAGAGGCAAACTAACCACAGATCTCTGTCTGCATGCGCGTGTGCTCAGTCGCTTCAGTCATCTCCGACTCTGTGTGACCCTATGGACTGTAGCCCACCAGGCTCCTCTGTCCATGGGATTCTCCAGGCAAGAATACTGCAGTGGGTTGCCATGCCCTCGTCCAGGGGATCTTCCTGACTTAGGGATCGAGTCTATGCTTCTTTCGACTCCTGCATTGTCAGGCAGGTTCTTTACCACTAACGCCATCTGCGAAGCCCTAGATCTCTATCTACTAAGCTTAAAATTCTTTTTCTTTTTGCTGCATCCACTCTCTGTCCCCACACCTGCCAAGGTTTGACCCTCAGAAGTCACATTTCCATTGGATGACTGTATCAGAGGGTCAATCTATTGTAAAATCCTCCTACCACCCAAGTCTTTTAAAGACAAGCTCCTATTTCTAATAGGTCCTTAGTAACTTCTAGGGAATCTGGGGACTCTAGCTTACTACTGGGGCCTTGGAAACTTTCCAAAGAAACTTTAAGTCAGGCTTTCCTTGCCTTTGAACCCAAAGGATTTGGGTACAACTCACCTGGGTATAATATAACAGAAAGTTTCCTGGATCATTTTCTTGTGCTTCCCAAAATGATATAAAATAGAGGTATGGGACCAGGTTAATCATGGTCTCAAAATGCAGGGCCACAATGATGGTAGAAAAGGAGAGGTCCCTAAGGATAATCTAGTTGAGCAACCTTGCTTTATGCCTAAGAGGATCAGAGAGGTTAAAGCCACAAACCTAGCAAAGAGCAAAGCAGACCTGGAGCCCCCATCTCTCCTACAAGGCTAATGGCTATTTCATAACTGCCCGGTTCCCCCCGCTCCTCAACTGCCTCCCTCCCACCAATGGCCAAGTTCAGACTAGACCCACTGGCAGTTTGAGCTAAGGAATAACAGGTCCCTACAATACAGCAAGCCAGTACAGCTTTTGATAAACATGACCTACTTTTGGGAAGGGGAGAGATGGATAAATTAGGAGTTTGGGATTAGCAGGTACACACTGCTATATATAAAATAGATAAACAACAAAGACCTACTGTTTAGCATAGCGAACTCTACTCAATATCTTATAATAACCTATAAGGGAAGAGAATGTAAAAAAAATTAATGTATGCGTTTATACATATAGGTATAACTGAACCACTTTGTTGTACACCTGAAACACATTGTAAATCAATATTTCTATAAAAATTTTTTTAAAAGGCCTACTCTTTCAAACAGGCAAGCACTACAGATAACATGTACCTCTCCAGAAATATAACCATCTCAGACACATAGCATGTGATACTGGCCCACTGCTTCATTCTCGGTAGGCAAAAATTTTCAGCGTCAATACTCCAAAGCATTCAGTTCAGTTCAGTCGCTCAGTCGTGTCCGACGCTTTGAGACCCCATGAATCGCAGCACGCCAGGCCTCCCTGTCCATCACCAACTCCCGAAGTTCACTCAAACTCATGTCCATCGAGTCAGTGATGCCATCCAGCCATCTCATCCTCTGTCATCCCCTTCTCCTCCTGCCCCCAATCCCTCCCAGCATCAGGGTCTTTTCCAATGAGTCAACTCTTCACATGAGGTGGCCAAAGTATTGGAGTTTCAGCTTCAGCATCAGTCCTTCCAATGAACACCCAGGACTGATCTCCTTTAGGATGGACTGGTTGGATCTCCTTGCAGTCCAGGGGACTCTCAAGAGTCTTCTCCAACACCACAGTTCAAAAGCATCAATTCTTTGGCGCTCAGCTTTCTTCACAGTCCAACTCTCACATCCATACAAGACCACTGGAAAAACCATAGCCTTGACTAGACTGACCTTTGTTGGCAAAGTAATATCTCTGCTTTTCAATATACTATCTAGGTTGGTCATAACTTTCCTTCCAAGGAGGAGTAAGCGTCTTTAAATTTCATGGCTGCAGTCACCATCTGCAGTGATTTTGGAGCCCAAAAAAATCCACAGTAAACACTATTTCAGGCAACATTTACACTGGCAAGACATTTGGAATGTAGCCTTTAGATGGTGCTAATGTTCTACTTTTAACATGGAGTCTGCAAGAACTCTGTGCTCAGCATCAAGGAGGTAGAAAGGACCTTGAGAAGCTTGCTATATTTCAAACCTCCTGTTCCAAGCCCTGGGAACACACCAGCAAACAGGTTTGGAGCTATCTTGGTAAAAATACATTTCACAGGCGTTCATTGCTATAGCTAGGTTTTGGTCATGCTAAATGTACCTTACTGGGTGGCTCAGATGGTAAAGAATCACCTACAATGCAGGAGACCCAGGTTCGCATTCGTGGGTCAGGAAGCTCCCCTGGAGAAGGGAATGGCTAGCCACTCATGTTCTTGGGGCTTCCCTGGTGGCTCAGACAGTAAAGAATCTGCCTATAATGCAGGAGACCTGAGCTTGATCCCCGGATTGGGAAAATTCCCTGGAGAAGGAAATGGTTACTCACTCCAGTATTCTTGCCTGGGGAAATTCCATGGACAGAGGAGCCTGGTGGGCTACAGTCCATGTGGTCACAGAGTCAGACACGACGGATAGACTAACAATTTCGCTTTCACTTTTCACTTTTGGTAGATCTCATGCAATCCATGCCATCAGTCAATACTTTAAATGTGAATACACATCCTCAGAATTCAGATCCATCTGTGCCTTTGTGCACTGAGTAGAACTTGTGGCTATCTTGGTTCCTAATGTCTGATTGTGTCACCAGATTTGTTTAATGGAGCCATTCATTTTGTGAGACAGTTTTCTTTGGGAAAGCCTCATTCATTCACTTATGAAAGAATTGGTGAAATCTACCATCATCCATTTTTTTTCTGTCTCTGAAAAGAGTGGTGGGGTCGGGGAAACACATCACACCATAGCACAACCTTTCTACAGCGGGCTTTTATGTCTTATTTCTTCTCTTTTCCACACACTGTGAGTTCCTGAGACTCCATTCATCTCACAGTCCTGCTGAAAGAGACAATGCTTTGCTCTCTAGTTTTTCTTTGCCAATGCAGTGAGTGACAGGCTGTGTCACAGTCTTATTGAGAAGCCTTTGACATTTTGTTGAGATTTTTATGCATGGAAGAAAATTACTCCTTGTGCATTCCCATGGACAGCTCTGCACATGTAGGAGCTGACAGAGGTTCCCAAAGTAAGACATCACACTTAATATATACACTTGTGAGTGTATTTGTGTGTGTGTGTGTGTGCACATGTGTTTATATCTGCCCTGAGTGGAAGAGAAAGAACAACTAGGGAGCAAAGAAGGGTAGAGATCAGGAAAGAGGTGAAGTTCCTACCCAGATTATCTGTTGAGAAAAAGCTAGGAGAGTCATGATACCATCATTCTGATGTCTGAAATGGTATTATAGTGGAAAAGTATGTTTGTCCAGAAAGATCACAGAAGGGACAGAATTAGATCCAAAGAGATGGAAATCTTTGGGAGACAGGATTCAACTCAGTTTCAGCAAGAACTTTTTGTTGTTGTTGTTGTTGTTCTTAAAATTAAAACAACAGCAACTCTAGGATCCAGGTGAGCACTGGCCCATGGGTGGGCTGGGAAGACCACTGCTTCTGCCTTCCTGCTTCCACCCTGGAGTATATAGGATTTAAGCCTCCAGTCAGAGTTTATGGTAGAGCTAAAGAAGAACACAACCAACCAAGGATCATATGAAATTATAATTGGCCAATAATCCCAGGTGGCGTTAGTGGTGAAGAATCCACCTACCTTGCATCCAGGAGATGCAAGGGATTCAGGTTAAATTCCTGGGTTGGGAAGACCCCCTCGAGTAGGAAGTGGCAACTCACTCCAGTATTCTTGCCTGGAGAATTCCATGGACAGAACAGCTTGGCGGGTTATAGTCCATGGAGTTGCAAAGAGTTGATGTAAAGGCTTAGGCTGAGTATGTTGTGGAGTGGGCTTCAAAGGACCCATATGACTTCTTTTCCACAGTTATTTTGGCCCTAATGTCATTGTTTCTAGCAAGTGCTATATTGTCTTGGAAATTGGCTAAGATGATTGGGAAAAGGAGCAAAAGAAGAAACAAAAATATCAAAAAAATATTGCAAAAACTAAATGATTGAAAAAACATTGAAGGCATAAACAGGCTCTGCAACCAGAGGAAAATCGTTTGGAAAATTATTCAGCATTGGAAGGATCCAGTAAGGTTTCTTTTCAGATCTTATGATGGTATTTTTCAGTAAACAAAGTCTGAGCATATGGAAGAATCATGTTAGTTCTCACCTGTACTGTAGCAACTTTTCAGCTTCAGTACAGAAGTCGGTTGACAGTTACTATAAATTGGCTCTTATTATGCTACAAATTCTTTGTAACTGACGTAGTCATTTGCCTTTTTGCAACTTATGTATTAATACTAAAATGAAAACATCCTGTGGAGGAAAATGGCTTTAGATTATGAACTCTATTCAAACAATGGCTTAAGAATGCAAAAATCAGAATTGTCCTGAGGTGAAAAACAGGCTTTGGCTTAAAAGAGATAGGGTGTATTAATTACATCTCTTATCATTATCACTTATTTCCTCAAATAGAATCATTTCTGGCTTCCTCAAAGCAAAATAATATTATTTAATGAGTACTTCTATTTTCTGTATTTTTCTCATTTTAGCTTTTGTGAGACTGGTAATTGTCAGACATTCTGCATTTTTCAAAATATAATTTTGTAAAGAATTCTCTTATTATCTTGACTGTGTAGAACACCACTTACTGGATATAATAATTTTTGTACTTGTGAACACCACCATTTTCTTGAGATGATTTGAGTATAGTAACAATATGATTTAAAGCCTGTGGTAAAAATGCCAAATCTGTAGTACCTTGGAACCAATTTATTCTCACTTGTGCTAAGAAGAAATGTGAAGTAGTAAAAATGTTTTTCAGATAATTTGTTGATTATATAAATACCAGTTTTGCTTTTTATTCTACTCTTTGTTTTAATTAATGTGGTAGTGACATCCTTTACCTTTTTGATCAAACAGGTTCATGGTGAAAATTAAAATTTCAAATTTCCTTTAAGGAACTTTTAAAGAGTAACAGTTAAGTCATATTTCATAAATAGTAAAGAAAGGCTTAACATTTGGAAAATTTTTGTTTGGCATAGTATTGATTGGATGAAAAAGATGTACATTATGTCAAAATGAGACTATAATTAGAAATAAAGAGTTAAAAGATAGTTCCTTCATTAAGTAGCATAACTGGAAATTTTTACTCTAACATGGCTTTTAAAAATGCATGGTTAATAATTTAGTTGTCATTAATCATTAAAAGCTTATTAATTCTTTCCTCACCTCTGATAATGAATTTTAAATTACAAAAAAAACTGTCCAATAGCTTTAATTTAAAAATGAAACTAGATATTAAAATAAATTTGATATATTTTTATTTTTTAAAAAATCTTTAGCTTACCAAAGAGTTGCAAGAATAGTACAAAGAACACTCGTATGTTGTTGATCTAGATTCCTCAGTTGTTAATGTTTTGCCACATTTGCTCTCTATCTCTGTCTTGTCTCTCTCTTTCTCACTCTTTCTCATATGTGTTTTCCCCTGACTCATTTGAATGTAAATGACATGCAAATATCCTTATATTCCTAAATATTTCCTCATGAATTTCATAATAATGACATTCTCTTACATAACTTGGGGCTTCCCTGGTGGCTCAGACATAAAGAATCTGCCTGCAATGTGGTAGACCTGGGTTTGATTCCTGGGTTGGGAAGATCTCCTGCAGAAGGGAATGGCAACCCACTCCAGTATTCTTGCCTGGAAAATCCCATGGACAGCGGAGCCTGGTGGGCTACAGTCCACAGGGTCACAAAGAGTCAGACACGACTGAGGAACTAACAGTGTCACTACTTTACACAACTTGAGTAAAACTATACACTCCATACTCAAATTTCAGCAATTATTCGAATGGTATGCTTTGTAACTATTTTTTCCCTCTGATTCCAGGATCCACTAGGATACATTTCTGGTGATGCTAACAAGTATGAGCTTTTTTAAGATTCTGGGTTTTCAGAAGTGAAAGGTTCTGTATCAAATATCAATTTTCAAATATCAGCTTGGCAAGTATATCCTATTGTGCTTACCAGTATGGCAGAATAAAAGATTTAAATAAACTCTACAACCCCAACCCTTTGTGATTAAGGCTTTCTGTGTCCTGTGTATGAAATCTGTCTGCTTCAAAGTGGTGAAAATATCCTCTTAGGCCTTCTTATGGAATCTTTTGTAGTCCTAGGTTTTACCTTTAAATTTATAATACACCCCAAAATAATTATGTGTGTGTGTGAATGGAGTGAGGTAGAAATCAAGGTTCTCTTTGTTTTCTATACAACTGGCCCAGTTCCATTTCTTTAGAATATTATTTTCATGCTAATCATCATATTTTTCATAGATGAAGGGATTTGGCCAAAAGGTTGCACTCAAATGAAAGACTGGACAGAGAGGACATTACATTGGGAGGGGGTGGTCATATGGGGGCAGAGGGCTTGCATTGTCTTGCCTCAAACATCAGTAGTTGGGATTAGTCCTGGGTGTCTGAAGGGTCACTTGTGGTCTTCTTGTTGAATTTCAGAAGACAAGAGACTTGCTCATTGTTTTAAAAAACACCTATTAGGGACCTGGCCAAATGGTACCACTCTGGGGAAGTTGTTCCTGCCCAGGGGAGAACAAAAAAATTAACACACAGGTGGGAATTCTTATTTATTTATTAATTTTTTGCCTCACTGCACAGCACATGGTATCTTAGTTCCCTGACCAACCAGGGATCAGACCCTCACTGCCTGCATTGGAAGCTGGAGTCTTAACCACTGGACCTCCATGGAAGTCCCCATAGGTGGGAATTCTAATGTGGATTTTAGTTGCAAAATACAGAATACCATACGTGTTTGTTTCAGAGGGGGCTTGGTTGGAAGAGACATTCAAGCTGAGGCTTGAAGGAAGGGCACAAAAGAGCCAGGTGAAGAGGAAGGTTAAGATGACACCAGCACCCATGGGGATAGGGAAGCTGGCAGCCAGCAATAGGCAGCCCCAGAGACCGGGTATGGGAAGTGAGGCAGAGGGTAAAGGAGCATAGGGATGACAAGGAAAGGGATGCACTGGCTGACTTGCCTCTGGTACTTTGGACTGTGCTAAGGATTTTAGACTTGATTTCAGGTGCCTTGTGAAGCCTTTGGAAAATTTTAAGTGTTAGTGACTTTTCTATGCAAAGAGCTTTCATGCACAGAAAAATAGTCTTACAGTTACTTGTGTCTTAATATTTCATTTATCAACATAATAAATATAAAAACCATTACTTTTCAGCTTTTAAGCTCAACATATAAGCTATATTTATAACCTAAGTGATTTCTGTGTAAGAAAAAAACCCCATCACTTTAATTGGTTATTTGATTAATATGCTCTTATTTCATAAATTTGACAAACCAAAATTTCCTCAGTATTTAGCATCAGTTTCAACTTGAATTAATTGAATGATCTTAGGTGTTTCAAACTGTATTTACAAAGTTAATGCATTTGGTTCTCTCACAGCTACAAAGGCAGATTTACAAATCTAATGTGAAAAACTTTCCTAACATTTAGTGGATCAAATTCTCTTAAGCATTTCAAAGATCTTAAAAAAAGAAAAGAGAAGCCCATTTGGAGCAACACAAGCCTTCAACATTTGTCAGTACACTTGTCCAAACAGAACGTTCCCAAAGTGTTCTTGTTTTTAATACCTTCCTTGTGTTACTTAGTTAAGCAAATGGAATACATTTGCCAGTTCATTTTAGCTGAGGTTTCTTAGTCAGAAATTTTGGGTTGTAAAAGTCTGACCAGAAGCATCACAGGCCCTGTATTTTAAAACATTCCTAGGATTTCTTTTATTAAATTATGGTAAGACGCACAGACATGGAAATGACTGCCATGAAAGAATAAGTTCTTACAGATTCCTAGAATCAGGAAGCACTCCACACAATTCAGGGCCACATGGGGAAGCACCAGAGTCAGTCAGGAGGCAAAAAGAGTCAGGGGGAAATGTAAGCAAGAGCCTTTAGTGCAGTTTTTGTGAAAAGGAATGAGTGAGGCAAAGTAGGCAAACAGAGCAGGCTTGAATAGTGTGAAGAATTTTGACAGGCTCTGGGCCATGAGGATGGTCCCTGGTTGTCTGGTACCCAGCCCTGGAGTGATTTAGGGTAGAGGGATATTGTCTTGGGAGGCAGGATCCTGATAAAAGGAGGTAGATGGAGGGTATAGACTTAGGATTGGTTGGTTTGCAGCAAGTTGTTTGCTATTTTTAGGAATTAACTAACCCTAGGGGAGGAAATGGCACCCCACTCCAGTATTCTTGCCTGGAAAATCCCATGGATGGAGGAGCCTGGTAGGCTGCAGTTCATAGGGTCGCTAAGAGTCGGACACGACTGAGTGACTTCACTTTCACTTTTCACTTTCATGCATTGGAGAAGGAGATGGCAACCCACTCCAGTGTTCTTGCCTGGAGAATCCCAGGGATGGAGCCTGATGGGCTGCCGTCTATGGGGTCGCACAGAGTTGGACACGACTGAAGTGACTTAGCAGCAGTAGCGGGGGAGGAAGTAGTCCTCCTCTAAGTCCACAAGGTCCCAAGATGCCAAAGCATCATAAAATACAGAAAATTAAAAAAAAAACAACATGACTAATATACCCTGGACACCCCGCTTAAGGTGAAGCAGGAAACTATTGGGAAAGCCTCCTTCTTGTGGTCAGCTTTTGTCTACCATGTTACCTGACATGTGGGATTTAACAAACCACACAAATTTTAGGATCTAAACATACAATATAGCATAGTATTTCTGACTTAAAAGTATATATTATATATATAATATATATATTATATATATATATTATATATATATATATATATATAATGTATTAGCTGGGGCCATTTTTAGGCCCACTGATTATTCTGTTTTGCATAGCCACTGAAATACCCTCTTCCCGACCCAGGGATCAAACCTGGGTCTCCTTCATTGCAGGTTGATTCTTTCTGAGCCACCAGGGAAACCCATAATAATACCCTACTAATGCTTATTACACCATAATGGATGGAATTTTGAACCATATTCTCTGGGCTCATTTGCATCCTGTATCTCTTTCTGATTCTCATATGCCTCGTGAATTGCTCTTGTGTTATTGCTTTATTCACTTATTCATGCAAAAATGAATTATTGAAAGTTTAGCACTTAGCACTGGGGATACACCAGAGAATAAAACAAACATTTTTGCCCTTTTGTAGCTTTCATTCTAGCTGGGAGACAGACAACAAAAATGCATATAATCAATAAGTTAATTGTACAGTATGCAAGAAGGTGCTAAGTATTATGGAAAAAAGAAAAAGTAGAGCAAGGTAAAGGGGTTTGGGAAGGCTGGTGGGGAAGTGAAAGAGGTTTGAAATTGGTTGGACAAGGTAGTACTCACAAAACAGGGAGCATCTGAGTGAACACTTCACATTTACTAGTAGAACGATGTGATCATATCTGAAGACCAAGGTTGTTTTTCCATTGGTGACATCTGTCATCTCCTAAGGGTTAGATGAAGGCATAATGGGAGGAGGAATAGAGAAAGAAGGGACAAGTGACTTGCAGATGAGGTTAGGTGTTTAGATTCTGGAGGTGGTGGTAAAATGGGCTATTTGTAAGTTTCCCTGCACAGTCTGCAGTAGGTGGAGTGCTAAATCCTTAGAAGCACTTGGCTGGGCTGGGCAAGATGGAAGCCAAAACCAGACACAGGTATAGCAGTATTCAGCACAGAAATGGCAGTGGAAGCCATGAGAACAAGCAAACCTTTCAGGGGACCCTAGAACCACCCACATTTAAGGGGCAAGTAGAAAACAGGCCCTGCTGGAGACATCTGAGTGGTTTCTGTCAGAGATGCTGAGGCAAAATCAGGAAAGAAGGAGTTGAGGAAGTGTGAGTTGGTGAAGATCCGAGGGTAGTCATCAGTGCATCATCCAGCCAAGGATTGTGTGAAGACTAGAGGATTTAGTGGCATTCTGGGAAATCTTTGGTGACCTTGGTCAGAGACTTGCCATCAAAGTGTAAAGGAAAGGGGCCCGACTGCCAGAGGAGGTGGACGGTGGGGACTGAAGGCTGCAGAAATGAAGCTAGCAAGCAAATCCACCAGGCTTTTTTTAGATTTCCTGGGCAGGGAGGGAGGAAGAGTCCAGAGGGGTGAGCTCCTGTGGCCTACTCTGCCCTCTCCAGGACCTGCTGACACAAACCTATTGATCTCCAGCGCCCTCTACTGCCTCTAATACAGCATTTATTGTCTTAAATTAGCTTGCATAGTCAAGAGAACTCTTCTCTGACCTTACAGGATAATTACCATAAGGAGTCAGGAAACTGGCTTTGTTGTTCTGTAATATGTTTGCATACTTCCATTATTTTTCAGTATCCAAATCTTGCCTCTGGCATCTTTAAAATGGATTTCCATATTTTTATTGATATTTTTTCACTTTTACCATTCTCCTTTTAGCTATTTCTATTGAGCCCATTTGTTTTTATAATTTTAAAAGTAAATTTCTGTCAATAACTATAGGGGTTTTACAGCTGTAGGGTTTTTGGGGGACCATTCTCTATATTTCTAATTTTTTATTAATTCTTGTTTAAGTATAGTTGCTTTACAATGTTGTGTTAGTTTCTGCTGTACAGGAAAGTGAATCAGTTATATATATACATATATCTTCTCTTTTTAAGATTCCTTTCCCTCTAGGTCACCACAGAGCACCAAGTAGTAGAATTCCACTTACTAGAGTGGTATACAGTAGGTTCTCATTAGTCATCTGTTTTATACACAGTGGTGTTTATATGTCAGTCCCAATCTCCCTGTTTATTCCACCCCCTTCCCTCCATGATAAACCATAAGTTTGTTTTCTATATCTATGACTCTATTTCTGTTTTGCAAATAAATTCATCTGTATCATTTTTCTAGATTCTACATTTAAGTGATATTATATGATATTTGTCTTTCTCTGTCTAACTTCGGAGAAGGCAATGGCAAGCCACTCCAGTACTCTTGCCTAGAAAATCCCATGGATAGAGGAGCCTGGTAGGCTGCAGTCCATGGGGTCGATACGAGTCGGATGCGACTGAGTGGCTTCACTTTCACTTTTCACTTTCACGCAATGGAGAAGGAAATGGCAACCCACTCCAATGTTCTTGCCTGGAGAATCCCAGGGATGGGGGAGCCTGGTGGCCTGGCGTCTATGGGATCGCACAGAGTCAGACACGACTGAAGCGACTTAGCAGCAGCAGCAGCAGCTGTCTAACTTACTTTACTCTGTATGAGTCTCTAGGTCCATCCATGTCCCTACAAATGGCATTATTTCATCCCTTTTATGGCTGAATAATATTCCATTGTATATATGTACCACATCTTCTTTATCCATTCCTCTGTTGATGGCCATTTACATTGCTTCTGTGTCCTGGCTATTGTAAATAGTGCTGCCGTGAACATTGGGGTGCATGCATACTTTCCAATTATGATTTTCTCCAGTTGTATACCCATGAGTGGAATAGCTGGATCTAATGTGTGTGCATGCTAAGGCACTTCAGTAGTGTCTGACCCTTTGACACCCTATGGACTGTAACCCACCAGGCTCCTCTGTCCATGGGATTCTCTAGACAAGAATACTGGAATGGGTTACCATGTCCTCCTCCAGGGGATCTTCCCAACCCAGGGATCGAACCTGTGTAGCTTATGTCTCCTGCACTGGCAGATGGGTTCTTTACCACTAGCGCCACCTGTGAAGCCCTTGTTGGATCATATGGTGGCTCTATTTTTAGTTTTTTAAGGAGCCTCCATACTGTTCTCCATAGTGACTGTACCAATTTACATTCCCACCAGCAGTGTAAGAGGGCTCCCTTTTTCCCACACCTCCAGCATTTACTGTTTGTAGATTTTCTATGATGGTCATTATGACCACTGTTAGGTGATACCTCATTGTAGTTTTTATTTAAATTTCTCTAATAAATAGTGATGTTGAGTATCTTTTCATGCATTTGTTGGCCATCTGTATATCTTCTTTGGTGAAATGTCTATTTAGATTTGTCCATTTTTTGACTGGGTTTTTTGTTTTTATGATATTGAGCTGCATGAGTTGTTTGTATAGTTTGGAGATTACCCCGATCGGTTGCTTCATTTGCAAATATTTTCTCCCATTGTTTTAGTTTTGCTTATGATATCCTTTGCTGTGCAAAAGCTTTTAAGTTTAATTAAGTCCTGTTTATTTATTTATTTTTTCTGTTTATTTATTTTTGCTTTTGTTTTCATTTTCTAGGCAGTGGATCAAAAAAGATCTTGCTATGCTTTATGTCTAAGAGTGGTCTGCCTGATATTTTCCTCTAAGAGTTTTATAGTATCAAGCCTTACATTTAGGCCTTTAATCTATTTTGAGTTTATTTTTGTGTATGGGGTTAAGTGAAAGTCGCTCAGTCGTGTCCGACTCTTTGTGACTCCATGGACTGTCGACTACCAGGCTCCTCGGCAGACAGTCCGTGGAGTTTTTCAGGCAAGAGTACTGGAGTGGATTGCCATTTCCTTCTTCAAGGGATCTTCCCAACCCAGGGATCAAACCCGGGTCTCCCGCATTGCGGGCAGATGCTTTACCATCTGAGTCACAGAGTGTTCTAATTTCATTCTGTTTCGTGTAGTACAGCTGTAGTTTTAAATCTGGGGACATTTTGGAGAACATCCAACCATGACAATATGAATTTCCCTTTTCCCATGGACTTCTTTTACTCACCCAATTTATTTTATTTAGAGTTTCTCCTTCCTCCCTTTATTCCTCTTCCTTATCTTCATCTTCATCAGGTTTTACTTCTGGAATGTTGTACTGAGGATTAGAGAACTAGGATGTTATATACTTGTGATCTGTTTCCAGTTTGTAGTTTAATAGTATAGCATTAATCCTCTGGAAATACAAGAGATTTGATTTCAGTGTATGGGGTCTGATTGCTCCTTACCTCCATGTGACACTGAGCCATCAATGATCGTGAAAGTGAGCTTGTGAATGTCTATTGGGTGGAGGGTGCATTGAATGTGGTCTGAGCAATGAAAGGGCTATAGTCTCTCCCACAAGCAATTCAAAGAAACATGTGTGGATTATCCCATGTCTTACACATGCTATCATGGACGTTATCTCACTTAATTTCTGTAACAACCTTGTGGCACAAGATAAGTTTTATTACTATCATTTATCAATCTCATTTTATTGAAAGGAATCCTAGGAAGGTACTGGTGCTGGCAGGAGCATATCTTTTGAATCTGCTCACACACACACAAAATAAAGAGAAAC
Organism: Bos taurus; assembly: GCF_002263795.3. Lineage (NCBI taxonomy): Eukaryota > Metazoa > Chordata > Mammalia > Artiodactyla > Bovidae > Bos > Bos taurus. The sequence continues at coordinate 99,729,214 of NC_037357.1, forward strand.
TAAGATAGTAAATCTAAGAACACCTATAATAAAAGCAAGTGCCAAGGTGTCCTCATCAACTCTGAAAGAGAAACAGATTTGGGACAAAACACCATCACCAACAAGACTTGTATAGAACCAGCCACTGTCCAGGGGAAAAGAGAGGAAAAGAATGGGAATTTTCAGTGACCACAAGAAAGAGATAATCCAAAAATTGCCCATTGATTTCTCCAAAATGCCCCTTAGCATGGAAAGATCAGGAGTCAACCTGAGAAGAGCTAAAACTAGCAAGGATATTTCTAGGTTCCAATCTAGGAACCATGTTAAGGTAGAGTTTCACTGGAGTGGTGTGGGCCCTAAGAACTCTCAAAGCTGACCTAATAAATAGACCCACATGAATAGAAAGAGTTGCTCTAGAGGCAAGGAAAAATAAGAATAAGTGAGACAGCAAAGCTCAGGAAGGAATTCAAGAAAATCTTCCTGAGAAAAAATGAAGAAAACTTGGAAAGCCATTTAGGACAATTCACCAAAACGTCAGCATTAAGACATATTCTAAGAGAATTATTGGTGTTTTCAAGCTAGAAGACCATGTCATTGATGAGGGAGATAAATCAGATTGACATTAGACTATTTATGCCCAAAGACAATGGAGTCAGCATATTTATGACACTGTTGTTCAGTCACTAAGTCGCATTCAATTCTTTGCAACCCTGTGGACTTCAGGATGCTAGGCTCCTCTGTCCTTCACTATCTCCTGAAGTTTGCTCAAATTCACGTCCACTGAATCGGTGATGCCATCCAACCATCTCATCCTCTGTCGTCCCTTTCTCCTCCTGTGTCAATCTTTCCCAGCATCAGGGTTTTTTCCAATGAGTCGGCTCTTCACATCAGGTGGCCAAAGTATTGGAGTTTCACCTTCAGCATCAGTCCTTCCAATGAATAGTCAGGGTTGATTTCCTTTAGGATTGACTGATTTGATCTCCTTGCAGTCTAAGGGACTCTCAAGAGTCTTCTCCAGTCTTCTCCATTTATGATGCTAAGGGAAAGAAAATGTGAGCCAAGGTTGCTGATAAGCAACCAAACTGACCTTTAAATATAGAGGCCACAGGCAAACTGTTGCAAAATCTATAAGAATTTGGGGAATATTATTCTCATAAGCCCCTTCTGAAAAAAATCTACTAAAAAATAAGCTTTGGAAAACCAAAAAATGACCTAAGACTAAAATCATAGTGATAAGGAAGAAAGTAGTTTGTAATGGTTATCTCTGACCATGTAAATGCAGTGTTCAAAAAATTGGATGAGAGAGAATACACAGAAAGTAGGATAAATTTGTTGACTGTCTTACATATACATAAATTGGGATCAAAATTATATACTAGGGGAGGCAGAGGGGTTAGAAAGTGTTTATGAATAATTTGAAAATCGCTCATTGTAGACAGTATAAACAAAAAAGGATTAAGGTTATTGATAAAGACAGTGTATAGGTAATTATATTCATTTTCTATTGCTGTCATCACAAATTATCACAAACTTAGCAGCTTAAGGGCTTTCCTGGTGGCTCAGTTGGTAAAGAACAGCTTAAACAATATAAATTTATTGTTTTACAGTTCTGGAGGACAGAAGTCCAAAATGGGTCTCACTGGGCTAAAATCCAGGTGCTGGTAGTGCTGAATTTCATTTGGAGATGCTAGAGGAGACTTGATTTCCTTGCCTTTCCAGCTTCTAGAGATACCACATCCCTTGGCTCATGGTCCCCTTTCTCCATCTTCAAAGCTCATCATGTGAGTCAAGTGCTTCTCACATTGCATCCTTCTGACCTTGCTTCCATCATCATATTTCCCTCTGCCTCTCCTTTCTCCCTCTTCCACTTAAGAACTGTTGTGTTTATGTTGAGCCACACAGATAACCCTGAATAACACAAGTGTGTATGTGCCCAGTTGTGCTCAATTCTTTGGACTATAACCCATCAGGCTCCTCTGTCCATGGGATTTTTCCAAACAATACTGGAGTGGGTTGCCATGTCCTCCTCCAGGGGATCTTCCCAACCCAAAGATCAAACCCATGTCTCCTACATTGGCAGGTGTGTTCTTTAACCACTGTGCCACCTGGGAAGCCAGGCAATCCTGAATAATCTCCTTATGTTAAAGTCAGCTAACTAACAACTCTAATTCCATTTGCAACCTTAACTCCCCTTTGTTGTCGTTGTTCAGTCGCTCAGTGTGTCCTACTCTTTGTGACCCCATGGACTTCAGCACGCCAGGCTTCCCTGTCCTTTGCCATCTACCAGAGCTTGCTCAAACTCATGTCCATTGAGACTTCCATTTACCATGTGATATAAAATATTCATAAGTTCTAGGAATTAAGACATGGACACCTTTGGAGAAGGCATTATTCTTTTTGTCACAGTAACTAAATACTAGGTTCCAACAAAAACATAAAACTTCCCAAATGTCAAAATATATGTGTGTGTGCTCTGTTGTGTCCAGTTCTTTGTGACCCCGTGGACTAGCCCATCTATCAGCCTCTTCTGTCCATGGGATTTGGACAAGAATACAGAAATGCGTTGCCATTTCATTACTCCAGGGGATCTTCCTGACCCAGGGATAGGATGTGCATCTCTTTGCCTCCCTCCAAAAAGAAAGAGAACAAATAAAATACATTTAAGGAAAAACTGAGGCCCAGAAGGAAATAAACTAACCATCAGTAGACCCAGGGCTGAAACCTAGACTATCTAATTCCAAATTCCTTGCTCTTTTTATTGCTTCACATGATCAAGTCCAAAGGCTCATCTCTTAAGAGATGGAATTATGACCGTCAGTCTAGTCCTTGTAAATAAGTAGTCTCTAAAGATAAAGACATATATGATCATTATTATGATTATTATGTTAATAATAATATGATTATTGTTCTTAAAGGATGCCAAAAACTAGCTGAGGAAGTAGAGGAGATAAAGAGGAGCTGAAGGCATGATTACAATTCAGTTGCTCAGTCATGTCCAACTCTTGGAACCCCATGAACTGCAGCACGCCAGGCTTCCCTGTCCATCACCAACTCCCAGAGCTTGCTCCAACTCATGTCCATCGAGTTGGTGATGTCATCCAACCATCTCATCCTCTGTCGTCCCCTTCTCCTCCTGCCTTCAATCTTTCCCAGCATCAGTGTCTTTTCAAATGAGTCAGGTCTTCACATCAGGTGGCCAAAGTATTGGAGTTTCAGCTTCAGCATCAGTTCTTCCAATGAATATTCAGGACTGATTTCCTTTAGGATGGACTGGTTGGATCTCCTTGCAGTCCAAGGGACTCTCAAGAGTCTTCTCCAACACCACAGTTTAAAAGTGTCAATTCTTTGGCGCTCAGCTTTCTTTATAGTCCAACTCTCACATCCATACATGACTACTGGAAAAATCATAGCTTTGACTAAATGGACCTTTGTTGGCAAAGTAATGTCTCTGCTTTTTAATATGCTGTCTAGGTTGGTATAACTTTCCTTCCAAGGAGTAAGCATCTTTTAATTTCATGGCTGCAGTCACCATCTGCAGTGATTTTGGAGCCCAAGAAAATAAAGTCTCTCACTGTTTCCATTGTTTCCCCATCTAACTCACGATTACTGTCTTTAAACATATAGTAGGATTTTCATAGGGATAAGTTGGGTCACTTTTCTTTATCTTCTTAGAAGACAGAAATAGAGTAAAAGATTTAAGTCAAAACTGCAATAACTTTAGATCTTCATTAGAAAAAAAATCCTTTCTTTCAAGAGAAGAAAACACTGGAAGAGGTATGCAGGGCGAAAGGTATGGATTTTCTACCAGAGATCCTTGAGAAAGGAACAAGATAGCAATTTGAGAGAGGCTGAGGCAGCTTCTCAACCTTGGAGTGAGAGCCAGACAAGACAGACTATTTCTTTGGGTCTCTTTTAATTCTAATAAGAGATGACAAGATTCTGAGTACAGAGTAGAGAGTGTGTCATGTGTCATGATCCAAACTCAAACTACTGTTTGTTTCTGATGATCACTGCATAGTCTAGAAAACTCATCAGACCAAAGTGTGAAGGAAAGTTTGGGTGTCATACACTTGGAAAGTTAATGTTGCCTGATAAGAAGGAATGAGACAATATGAAGGAAGAAACACCCATATAACCCATCTTGGAGTAAGCAGAGTTGTCAGAACATGTTTTGAGCTTTGATCTTGATTCTGTCATTTACTAGCTGAATGGCCTAGGGCAATTGACTGAACTTTTCTGAGTCTCAGTTTTCTGATCTGTAAAATGGGCACAATAATACATACACCATGGGCTTTTTAGGAAGAGTAAATAAGGGAATGTAAGCCAAGTTCTTAAAGATGGGAATATAAGATGGCAGAGACTCAGTTCATGAAAGGCTTCTTCCATGCAAGTCATGAAACAGTATGCATTTGGTTTGAGATGTTTTCATGTTGTCATTAACAGGCCTGAGCAATACTTCCTTAAGATTTGCATTCCTAAGCGTGTGCTCTCTGTGCCTATACTTTCTCTCCCCTCTGCTGTATTTACATCTGTGCCCTAAATTTACATCTGAGTGGCCCTTGAATAGATATTGGGTAGATAAGGCCTGCTCCCACTCTCAATGACAAGGAACAAATAGAACAGTCATGAAGAGACCATTACACAACAACACGGAAGTACCGTGTGTGGTGTGAGAGTGGCCGACAGACATAGTGGTGCCCTTTGGGTGCTAAGGTGCTTGGCAAGATGGCAGATAGTAAATCAGAGCTATAAGTTGGTCTTTCTGTGGCCTGACTGCACTTGGGATGCCCCCGAGGACAGGTGCTTCTCTATAGTTTACTCCAAAGAAGTGCTTCTAATGGTGAAAGATATGCTATTGGTGGTGGTTGATGCTTTCTCATTCTTAGGTTAGCCCACCTGGTCATTTAATACACATAAGATGCACAGAGTGTGGATACATGTGTATGCATGGCTGAGTGGATCTGCTGTGCACCTGAAATCATCACAACATTGTTAATCGGTTATGTGTGTGTGTGTGTGTGTGTGTGCGCGCGCACACTCAATCATGTCCCACTCTCTGCTGCCCCATGGACTGTAGCCCACCAGGCTCCTCTGTCCAGGAAACTTTCCAGGCAAGAACACTGGAGTGGGTTGCCATTTCTTACTCCAGGGGATCTCTCTGACACAGGGATCAAACCCATGTCTCTTGCGTCTCCTGAATTGGCAGGCAGATTGTTTACCACTGGCGCCACCTATACTGCAATATAAAATAAAACGTTTAAAAAAAGATGCATAGGGTGGCAATCTCTCCAGGGCCATCTGCCCAAATCCTAGAAAGGAGAACCCTTCAAAGAGATTTTGTGAATTTTAGCTCTGTCAGCAGAGGCAGAATTCAAGATCAACACAGGCAGCCTGTCTATGCCTGGCTACTATGAGCCCTAGCTGTGTCTTTGGTCCTTAGCATGTATTTCCCAAGATCATTTAGATAAGTCAAGTATGACTGGCTGGGAGCTCAAGGATCACAAATGGCCACAAATACTTCCCCTCCCATCAAGAGGGGTAGTCTATTTCTGCAGCCCTTGAATTTGGGTTGGCCTGGTGATTTGCTTTGGTTGATGGGGAGTGAGCAAACAAGATATTAACAGAAGCTTGAAAAACATTCATCATTTCAGCTAATGCCCTTCTAGACCAGTCAGCTCACAGCAGACAAACAATTGACCCTAGACCAGAGGTTGACTGGCTAGCTGCCTGTTTTTGTAAATAAAGTTTTATTGGAAAACAGCCAAGCTCATTCATTCACTTCTATCTATGGCTTTAGTGCTATACTGGCAGGGTTGCATAATCATGACAGAGATAGTATTGCCTTAAAAACCCAAGATAGTTACATCTGGCCCTTTACAGAAAAAGTTTGCTGACCCTCACCTTAGACCAATAAGGAAGCCTAGTCAAGACAAGCAGAAGCCAGTCCCAGTCCAAACTGCCAATCCACAGAATTGCAAATTAAACAATGGGAGTTTTACGCGATTTCATTTTGGAGTAGTTTGCTGTGTAGCAAAAACAGAACTGGTACAGTAACATATAGGTTTCTCAGAGAAGTATGAGAACTGTATGCAGGTTAGGAAAGCTTCAGAAGTCAGACGAAGGTGGTGAGATAGCCAGCACAACCTTTTGTGCTTTTAGCTTTTGACAATGTTTTGGAAGAGGAAATTGGTTTATTTTCATAATATCCTTGCACATCATATATGAACTGAAACCAGAGCAATTTGTCACAAGAGTTATCCATACAGTTCCACACCTATATCTACCAGTCTATCTCTGCCTATGCTTATAGAGATTGTAAACAGATTGAATAACTGGATGGCCCAGCTATAAGAGACAGCAGAGACTTTGCAAATAAAAAACCCTCGGATATTAAATTCTGACAAAATTTCTGTTAAAATTGTTGCGACTGCTTTTCTTGATAACTATGAGAATTGACATATTGTCATTAATTTGTCTCACTCTCCCAGCAGAATGCACTTAAGCCAAAATTAAATAAAGGCTGTTAGGTGGTGTTTTAGTCTGCCAAGAAAGCATCCTCTGTGTGGTAAAAAGAAGGAAATTTTTCTTTTTAACTCCCAGAGAGTGGATGCATTAACTTGAGGAATTGGAACTGTATTTCCTTTGTCTTATGATTCTAGGCCCCCAAACTCTGGAAACTAAAATGCTTTTTGAAAAGAAGACCACCTCATCATGTTTGTGTACAAATGACTTATTCTTAATCATTCTTTGTGTCTGTTTTGAAAAAGGTCATGAACCAGAGGGACCACATGTGCCTAGAAGGCTCCAAATAAAATACTTTGGGTTGATGGACTGATTTTTTAAAACCAACATTTACCAAGATTTATGTGAGAAAATAAATTGTAATTCCTTCCATTGTGTGAAAGAACTAAAGCCCAAAGTTACATAAAGCCATCTGATGAGTCATCATGAAATCTAAATTTCATGCACACAATTGCCTGGCACTCAAACTTCTACTCAAACTGAATCTTCATTCTCTCAAGAACATTCCAAAAGTTAAAATTGCAAGGATTTTTACTATAATTTATTATGGCCTGCCTAGATTTCTATGGACACTTTTTTGTTGTTTTTTTAATTGATGTATAATTTCTTTACAGTGTTGTGTTAGTTTCTGCTGTACAACAGAGTCAATCATCTATATATGTACGTATATCCCCTCCCTCTGTTACTTGTCTCATGAAAATATATGGTTCATATGATCATCACAACCTTTTACTCTCTAATTAAGCTGCCTATTAAATATACTTTGCTTCACCTGGTAAGTACCACTTTGTTCAGTTTCTGATAAATTCTTAGCAAGTATTTTGCTGTTCTAATGAACTCAGAGTATTTGAAATCACTAGACAATATTTGACATACCATTTTTCAGCTTCAGTTTTAATTTAAATGATCTCAAAGGAAAAGCTAGAAATATGACATCTTAAGCTTGAGAGACTTATCCCAGAAGTTTTTTCTCCGTCTGAAAAGAAAAAAAAGACCCCTTCATAATTATAAGTTTGCCATCAGGGCTTATATAATCAGTTACTGGAGAGTTACCATGAGATATGTGTTGTGTCTAAGTTATGAAGAAATTATTTGATCATAAGGTAGGACTTACAATTTAAAAATAAAAATTTATCTACAACATCCTACAAAAGCACCTTGATTCTGTAGGCCTTGATGTTTCTTGCTAAAATACTGATAAACAGGGAATAAAAAGTACAGGCATTTTTAGTCTTGGACATGTAAATACGTAGGTTGAAAACGCAGTAACTATTTGTCAAAGGTTTCCAAGTTAAAACAAGTCTCTATCTGAGTACACACTACTTATCCTTTCTTTCTCAGGTCATCATTACTTTTGTGAAAGAGAGCAAACAATAAAGCAAGAAATAAGTTAAACTGTAATCAACATCTTAAAAAACAAATATATACTGATTTGAGCCAGAGGCATAAATCTTTTCTTTGAGGTAAATAATAAGTGGGCAGGCACTCAGTTAGTTGGTGAAATGGAATGTCCAAGAGTGGCGTGCTTTCACAATGAGAACACACTCATTTGCAGGTTAAAGCTGTTTGTATGCACACAAGTGACATGGGCTTCTTTGTGACACGTCATAGCAGATCAAAATCAATATCTTGCTATCTTTCAGTTGATGTGATTTGTTATGTACAGGATGATGATGAGTTTTTATAATTTCATATTCATTGAACCATGGAAGCCTTGTTTTTTCCACTTATAAAATCAATGCAAAATGTAGTTATTATGTAATTAAATACAATGATAAAGAAGATGCAGGCGTATGTAAAATAGATGACCAGTGCAAATTTGATGCAGGAAGCTGGGCACCCAAAGCTGGTTCTCTGGGACAACCAGAGGAATGGGTGTGGAGGGAGGTGAGAGGGGATTCAGGATGGTGGGACACATGTATACCCATGGCTGATGCATATTGATGTATGGCAAAAACCACCACAATATTGTCAAGTAATTAGCCTCCAACTAAAGTAAATTAATTAATTTTAAATAAAAAAGAAGTTGCAGGTGAAAGGCTTCAAGGGAGGGAAATACATTTAAATCAACATTGAAATCTCTGTAAACAAAAAGAAAATTTTCCTAAACCCAAGAAAAAATTCACTCACAAGGGTGGTATTTTCCCTATATTGTCTGTCAGTTTTTAACCAACTTCATTCTCTATCCTCTTCTACTTTGTTTACGGTTGAATTCCTTTGTTGATTCATCTTTGCACTTCTTTCCTTTCTCCCAGGCCTTCACTCATGAAATATTTCCCCATAAGAAGGGCACAAGTGATCAGGACCAGTTCTAATCAGCAAGAGGAATCAATGCAAATAACTGGCTAATTGCTTTCATGAAAAGGACAAAATTGGCATATATATTAGTTTACTCAGACTGCCATGGCAAAATACCACAGACCGGTGGTTCAAACAACAAAAATTTACTGCCTCACAGAACTGGAGGCTGGAAGTTCAAGATCAAGCTGTTGGCAGGTTTAATTTCTTCTGAGGTCTCTCTCTTTGGCTTGCAGATGGCCGCCTTCTAGCTGTGTCCCCACACGGTGATCACTTTGTCTGTGCTGTCTGCTTCCTAACCTCCTCTTCTTAAAAGGACACTAGCCATATTAGATTAGCACCTACTCTAATGATCCAACTTTAACTTACTGACCTCTTTAAAGACCTTGTCTCCAGATAGTGTTACAGTCTCAGGTACTGCGGGTTAAGACGTCAACATTCAAATTTGGCAGGTTGAGGGGGTGGGGATGGGGACATAATTCAGCCCATAACACGACACTATGGCAAATCAGTGTCCCTCTGTAGAACAAGGTGAAGAGAAGACTTTACACATATGGGACTTCTCTTTAGCAGCATCACTATCACCTTTGCAGATATCTTCCTTCTCACCTCATCTTGAAATGTAGTATCAGGGAAGGTTAGACTAGGAACCCCAAAGCCTGATCTGGCTTCTAGGCCTGCCTCTGATATACCTCAAGGAGATTCCTTCAGCTCATTGGGTCTTGGTTTCCCTCTCTGAAGTGTTGGTGGAAAGGAAGATATTCAAGATTTTGGCTGTGACTGAAATTTTATGATTTCATTATTATTATTGATGACCATACCCATAAGTAAAGTAAGGAAGGTTGGAAGTTATTTTAGGATGATTCCTGTTGCTCCCAAATCACTCTCTAGATCACTTGCTACATTATTAAATTGTGGTCTTAGAAGTTTCTTCTTGCCAAGTGAAACACAGCAGACACAGAAAAATTTTGCACTATCTCACCTATCTGTGGGGGCTTCCCTGCTGGCTCAGATGGTAAAGAATCTGCCTGCAATGCGGGAGATCTGGCTTCAATCCTGGGGTTGGGAAGATCCCCTGGAAGAGGGCATGGCAACCCACTCCAGTATTCTTGCCTGGAGAATCCCCATGGATAGAGGAACCTGGTGGGCTACAGTCCATGGGGTCACAAAGAATCGGACACAACTGAGCAATTAACTAACTAACTAAACTATATGTGGAACCTGAATTAGTCAAACACATAGAAGCAGAGAGTAGAATGGTGGTTTCTCAGGGCTAGATGAAGAGGAAAATGAGGAGTTTTGACCAAATGGGACAAAGTTTCAGTTACACAAAATAAATTTTGCAGCTCTGTTTTACAACCTAGAGCCTGTGATCAACTACACTGTATTGTATACTTTAAAAATTTCTAAAGTAGATCTTATATTAAGTGCTCTTATGACAAAAGGAAATAAAAACTCAAGGATGTGGGAAGGAACTTTCAGAGGTGATATATAAGTTTATGGCATTAATAGAGATGATGGCTTCACAAGAGTGTGCTTTCCCCAAAAAAACATTAAACTGTATATATTAAATATCTACAGCTTTTGTATATTGGTCATGCCTCAATAAAGTGATTTTTTAAAAAGTGCCTTCTTTAGGTGAAGACCTTGCCCTTGAAGCATCTTGTTTAAAATATTACTTTTACAAGGAACAAATATGTAAATCAGTTCAGTTCAGTTCAGTTGCTCAGTCGTGTCCGACTCTTTGCGACCCCATGAACCGCAGCACGCCAGGCCTCCTTATCCATCACCAACTCCTGGAGTCCACCCAAAGCCATGTCCATTGTGTCAGTGATGCCATCCAACCATCTCATCCTCTGTCGTCCCCTTCTCCTCTGGCTCTCAATCTTTCCGAACATCAGGGTCTTTTCAAATGAGTCAGCTCTCTGCATCAGGTGGCCAAAGTATTGGAGTTTCACCTTCAACATCAGTCCCTCCAATGAACACCTGGGACTGATTTCTTTTGGGCTGGAATGGTTGGATCTCCTTGCAGTCCAAGGGACTCTCAAGAGTCTTCTCCAACACCACAGTTCAAAAGCATCAATTCTTTGGCACTCAGCTTTCTTTAGAGTCCAACTCTCACATCCATACATGACCACTGGAAAAACCATAGCCTTGACTAGACGGACCTTTGTTGGCAAAGTAATGTCTCCGCTTTTTAATATGCTATCTAGGTTGGTCATAACTTTCCTTCCAAGGGAACAAGAGTCTTTTAATTTCATGGCTGCAATCACCATCTGCAGTGATTTTGGAGCCCCAAAAAATAAAGTCTGACACTGTTTCCCCTGTTTCCCCATCTATTTCCCATGAAGTGGTGGAACCAGATGCCATGACCTTCGTTTTCTGAATGTTGAGCTTTAAGCCAACTTTTTCACTCTCCTCTTTCACTTTCATCAAGAGGCTTTTTAGTTCCTTTTCACTTTCTGCCATAAGGGTGGTGTCATCTGCATATTTGAGGTTATTGATATTTCTCCTGGCAATCTTGATTCCAGCTTGTGCTTCTTCCAGCCCAGCATTTCTCATGATGTACTCTGCATATAAGTTAAATAAGCAGGGTGACAATATACAGCCTTGAAGTACTCCTTTTCCTATTTGGAACCATTCTGTTGTTCCATGTCCAGTTCTAATTGTTGCTTCCTGACCTGCATATAGGTTTCTCAAGAGGCAGGTCAGGTGGTCTGGTGTTCCCATCTCTTTCAGAATTTTCCACAGTTTATTGTGATCCACACAGTCAAAGGCTTTGGCATAGTCAATAAAGCAGAAATAGATGTTTTTCTGGAACTCTCCTGCTTTTTCCATGATCCAACAGATGTTGGCAATTTGATCTCTGGTTCCTCTGCTTTTTCTAAAACCAGCTTGAACATCTGGAAGTTCACGATTCATGTATTGCTGAAGCCTGGCTTGGAGAATTTTGAGTATTACTTTACTAGCATGTGAGATGAGTGCAATTGTGGGGTAGTTTGAGCAGTCTTTGGCATTGCCTTTCTTTGGGATTGGAATGAAAACTGACCTTTTCCAGTCCTGTGGCCACTGCTGAGTTTTCCAAATTTGCTGGCATATTGAGTGCAGCACTTTCACAGAATCATCTTTCAGGATTTGAAATAGCTCAACTGGAATTCCATCACCTCCACTAGCTTTTTTTGAAGTGATGCTTCCAAAGGCCCATTTGACTTCACATTCCAGGATGTCTGGCTCTAAGTGAGTGATCACACCATGGTGATTATCTGGGTCATGAAGATCTTTTTTGTACAGTTCTTCTGTGTATTCTTGCCACCTCTTCTTAATATCTTCTGCTTCTGTTAGGTACCTACCATTTCTGTCTTTTATTGATCCCATCTTTGCATGAAATGTTCCCTTGGTATCTCTAATTTTCTTGAAGAGATCCCTAGTCTTTCCCATTCTGTTGTTTTCCTCTATTTCTTTGCATTGATCGCTGAGGAAGGCTTTCTTGTCTCTCCTTGCTATTCTTTGGAACTCTGCATTCAAATGGGTGTATCTTTCCTTTTCTCCTTTGCTTTTCGCTTCTCTTCTTTTCACAGCTATTTGTAAGGCCTCCCCAGACAGCCATTTTGCTTTTTTGCATTTCTTTTCCATGGGGATGGTCTTGCTCCCTGTCTCCTGTACAATGTCACAAACCTCTGTCCATAGTTCATCAGGCATCTGTCTATCAGATCTGGTCCCTTAAATCTATTTCTCACTTCCATTGTATAGGCATAAGGGGTTTGATTTAGGGCATACCTGAGTGGTCTAGTGGTTTTCCCCACTTTCTTCAATTTAAGTCTGAATTTGGCAATAAGGAGTTCGTGATCTGAGCCACAGTCCACTCCTGGTCTTGTTTTTGCTGACTGTATAGAGCTTCTCTATCTCTGGCTGCAAAGGACATAATCAATCTGATTTCGGTGTGTCCATGTGTAGAGTCTTCTCTTGTGTTGGTGGAAGAGGGTGTTTGCTATAACAGGTGCATTCTCTTGGCAGAACTCTATTAGCCTTTGCCCTGCTTCATTCTGTACTCCAAGGCCAAATTTGCCTGTTACTCCAGGTGTTTCTTGACTTACCACTTTTGCATTCCAGTCCCCTATAATGAAAAGGACATCTTTTTTGGGTGTTAGCTCTAGAAGGTCTTGTAGGTCTTCATAGAACCATTCAACTTCAGCTTCTTCAGCATTACTGGTTGGGGCATAGATTTGGATTACCGTGATATTGAATGGTTTGCCTTGGAAACAAACAGAGATCATTCTGTCGTTTTTGAGATTGCATCCAAGTACTGCATTTCAGACTCTTTTGTTGACCACGATGGCTACTCCATTTCTTCTAAGGGATTCCTGCCCACACTAGTAGATATAATGGTCATCTGTGTTAAACTCACCAATTCCAGTCCATTTTAGTTTGCTGATTCCTAGAATGTCAATGTCCACTCTTGCCATCTCCTGTTTGACCACTTCCAATTTGCCTTGATTCATGGACATAACATTCCAGGTTCCTATGCAATATTGCTCTTCACAGCATTGAACCTTGCTTCTATCACCAGTCCCATCCACAACTGGGTGTTGTTTTTGCTTTGCCTCCATCCCTTCATGCTTTCCCCACTAATCTCCAGTAGCATATTGGGCACCTACTGACCTGGGGAGTTCATCTTTCAGTGTCCTATCTTTTTGCCTTTTCATACTGTTCATGGGGTTCTCGAGGCAAGAATACTGAAATGGTTTGCCATTCCCTTCTCCAGTGACCACATTCTGTCAGACCTCTCCACCATGACCTGCCATCTTAGGTGGCCCCACGGGCATGGCTTAGGTTCATTGAGTTAGACAAGGCTCTGGTCCATGTGATCAGATTGGCTAGTTGTCTGTGATTGTGGTTTCAGTGTGTCTGCCCTCTGATGCCCTCTCTCAGTGCCTACTGTAATACTTGGGTTTCCCTTACCTTGGACGTAGGGTAGCTCCTCCTGGCCGTTGCCCCTGACTTGGGCATGGGGTAGGTCCTCTCAGCCGCACTGGTGTGCCATATGTAAATAATAGTGTGCAAAAATGCTTCTCCAGATTGGTTTCCTGTTTTTCCATAGAGTGTAACCGATTGCATGATTTTAGTTGTATCCCTACCATCTGTCAGCAAGAAATGTCTATTTAGCCTTACAACATATTACTATTAGTAATTATAATAATAGCTCCAGTTTATTGTATGGCTACAAAGTGATTGGTTTCCGTATCTACTATTTCTAACACTTAGCAGTTCTAGGAAGTAGGTTTTATTATTTCCATTTTGCAGGTAAAAATCTTGACACAACAGGACACACTTCATCTTCAGATAATAAACCACCAAATTACATGGTGGTCTCAGAGGAGCCAATGTCTCATCCAATGAGAGGACTTTATACCTTCAGAGATATGTGCTTTTTCTTTCATTGGCCCAGTCTTGAGTTTCTGCTTTAAGAAATATAAGACAGAAGATTAGGCTTGTCACATCATTAGCTACCATGAGGAAGATGATTCTAAGCCAGGGAGATTTTGCATACTGACTAAGGATGATTCCAGTCACAGTGGAAGCAACTCATCCTCTTGTTAGTCCAATTACATTTGTAAATCCTTTCAGAAATCCATAACATCTGGAAGCGATATCCAAGACATTTATCAACAGTCCAACCACAGAAAAGCTTCGTCTTGCATTGGCAACTATCAGGAAAATCATAGTGCCATGGAAATTGGAATTCAGGTAAAGTAGGCACAGGCTGAAGAGGGCAGGAAGGAGAAGTCCTTGATAGGTGAAGAGTTTTGGATGGTGAATATGCTGAGAATATTCCTGCACTGGAAGATGTCTGCCATATGACCTGCTGTTGAACGAGGATGGACGTGACATATTCCTTCTCAGTTCAGTTCAGTTCAGTCGCTCAGTCATGTCCGACTCTTTGTGACCCCATGAATCACAGCACGCCAGGCCTCCCTGTCCATCACCAACTCCCAGAGTTCACCCAGACTCACGTCCATTGAGTCGGTGATGCCATCCAGCCATCTCATCCTCTGTCATCCTCTTCTTCTGCCCCCAATCCCTCCCAGAATCAGAGTCTTTTCCAATGAGTCAACTCTTCGCATGAGGTGGCCAAAGTACTGGAGTTTCAGCTTCAGCATCATTCCTTCCAAAGAAATCCCAGGGCTGATCTCCTTCAGAATGGACTGGTTGGATCTCCTTGCAGTCCAAGGGACTCTCAAGAGTCTTCTCCAACACCACAGTTCAAAAGCATCAATTCTTCAGTGCTCAGCCTTCTTCACAGTCCAACTCTCACATCCATACATGACCACAGGAAAAACCATAGCCTTGACTAGACGAACCTTTGTTGGCAAAGTAATGTCTCTGCGTTTGAATATGCTATCTAGGTTGGTCATAACTTTCCTTCCAAGGAGTAAGGGTCTTTTAATTTCATGGCTGCAGTCACCATCTGCAGTGATTTTGGAGCCCACACTGATGCTTATATATAAGTGATTCTTTGGGTCCTCATAAAACAGAATGAACCAGGGAAGACTTAAGGCACAGCCAGAAGCACCAAAAGTGTAAAAGACCTTGAGCCATCCCAGGGAGTCACAGGTAAATTCAGTTATATTCAGGACAGTACAGGGTCCTAGCAGAAGTCCTGATAAACTCAAAATGGTAAATTGGCTTTGTTTCAGGTGAGGAGCCCACTTAATCCAGACTAATTGTTGTTTAGTTGCCAAGTCTTGTCCTACTCTGTGACCGCAGGGACTGCAGCACACCAGGCTTCCCTGTCCCTCACCATCTCCCGGAGCTTGCCCAAGTTCATGTCCATTGAATTGGTGATGCCATCCAACCTCTCATCCTCTGTTGCCCTGTTCTCCTCCTACCCTCAATCTTTGCCAGCATCAGGGTTTTTTCCAGACTACTTGTTGAGTTATTAGTGTTATCCCCTCAAAGAGTCCCTTGATTACTCAGCATATAATGACCAAAGCTTCTCCAAATTCAGCCATCAGTGAGTGGAACATGGTAAATATTGAGCTGAGAAATAATTCAGAGCCAGCCATTTTATTTAAGATAAATATCCAGCAGGAATTTTACTGATCATATCAGTGTCAATGCCATGATAACCCAGAGGCAACTAGTCAACCCTATCCAAGTCCAACTGTTGACCACTGAATGACCAACTACTGGTCAGGGAACACCACTATGCAAATAGATAACCAGGTGCCTCCCAGGAAAGTTCCAAATTTTTGTTCCCTTGGTTATGGAATTGCTCTCTTCCTGCTTCTCTGTAATGTTATAATAATATTATTATCCATTTGCATAGTGGTGTTTCAGTTGCTTCTCTTCTTGCTGAAGGATTTGTTTTCTATCCACTGCTCATCTCAGGGCCATGTTATAATATGCTCCCCTGGGAATAGATCCTGTGGCAAACGTGAGTTACTGTACTGACCAATAGTTGGCAACAATCCTTTGGTGGTCAACAGTTGGACTCAGATGGGGCTGACTTGTTGCCTCTGGGTTACCAAGTCGATGGTACTGGGAGGATCACTCCTCAGATGTGTCCACATGCTGAGGGAGCATGTTTCTCATCTCAGTTGTTGTTGAAGCAGCTCATTCACAACCCGGCAGCAGTGAGGTTGTGAGGCAGGTGGAGATGCCCATGCATGATATTCTTATTGACCCATTCCTAAACTTCATGGCCTACAAAGTGGGTCCTTTGGTCTATTGATGTCCTTGGGGTCCTGTATCTCACACACAGCTGTTCAAAAGTGGCTTATTTACCAGCCATCTCCATGCAATCAAATGAGCCATGAGCATGGGGCTGTTACTTTTAAACTAGGAGGAGACTCTGCATTTAACAGAATTGTTGTTTAGTCACTCAGTCGTGTCTGACTCTTTGTGACTCCATGGACCATAGACCCCAAACTCCTCTGTCCATGGGTTTCTCCAGGCAAGAGTACTGGAGTTGGTTGCCATTTCCTTCTCCAGGAGATCTTCCTGACCCAGAGATCTAAACTGCATCTCCTGCATTGCAGGAGGATTCTTTACTGCTGAGCCACTGAGGAAGCCCAGTTAATAGGATACTGTTGATTTAACGGAATGAGACAGACGCTGACGTCTCTCATGGTAGACAGCTGCCACACAGCCTCACACATTAGTGAATGGTCTCCTCAGGGTCACCCCGGCAATTTTCTGTTCCTTGTCCTCATTTCCCAACATCTTGGCACTCACAGGAGTTGCCTCAGCCTAATGGCTGACTCACCAATCTACACCACGCAGGCCTACAAGCCTTATAGTTGCCAGCCTCGAGACTAAAGGAATAGCTTGGACACAATGACAGAGATAGCAATGACTTATTAAACAGGGGAACTTACATGTCTAAAGCTGGGTCTCAAAGCAACACCCCACCATGTGAAGCAGCTGGAGAGCAGGACATGAGAGCACTCATGGCTAAGGGGTTCAATAATGAAAGAAAAAGTGAAAGTGAAGTCGCTCAGTCATTTCCGACTCTTTGTGACTCCATAGACTGTAGCCTGCCAGGCTCCTCCACCCATGGGATTTTCCAGGCAAGTATACTGGAGTGGGGTGCCATTTCCTTCTCCAGGGGATCTTCCCGACCCAGGGATTGAACCCTAGTCCCCTGCACTGCAGGCAGACTTTTTACCGTCTGAGCCACCATAATTAATTTTAACAAATTAAAAAATAAAATAGACTCTGTAGCGTGTTTTAAATTCATCTTGAGGACTGGTAATTTTTAGTGTTAACTTTTTGCCGATTATAAAAATAACATATGTTTATCATTGAAAATTCATAAAATGCAGAGAAATATGAGGAAGAAAATGCAGTGGTCTGTATGCTTGTTTTCAGTGATCATAACACATTTGTGAATGTCATTCTGGCCACTAATTCCATGAAATTTTAACATGGTAGAGTACTTACTATATATTTGATTTTGTTCCTGTTTTTTTAAACTTGATAACTATATTTTGTCCCTAAATTCTTTGAGAACATTATTAATAATGCAGTACCATTTTATTATTTAGCTATGTCATTTATTTAATCAATATTAGGCTGTTTCCATTATTTTGTAATTTGAATTTTTTCATGTACAGATAAATGTTTGCATTTTGAATTATTATTGCTAAGGATGCTACTGCTAAATCACTTCAGTCATGTCCGACTCTGTGTGACCCCATAGACGGCAGCCCACCAGGCTCCCCCGTCCCTGGGATTCTCCAGGCAAGAACACTGGTGTGGGTTGCCATTTCCTTCTCCAATGAATGAAAATGAAAAGTGAAATTGAAGTCACTCAGTCATGTCTGACTCTTAGCAACCCCATGGACTGCAGCCTACCAGGCTCCTCCATCCATGGGATTTTCCAGGCAAGAGTACTGGAGTGGGGTGCCATTGCCTTCTCCATTGCTAAGGATAGGTGCCCAGAAACGGAATTATAGAAACAGAAGAGAGGAACACTTTTAAGGCTGCTGATAAATATTGCCAAATTGTGTTCATAAAGAAAACTCTTATTTTTATTTCCATTGGTAATACAGATAAACACTCAATTCATTTCCCCTCCCTTGCCAGATTTGGGTTTCATCTTTTCTTAGTCTTCTTTAATATGACAGATTAAACAGATTTAAACTTCTTTAAAAACAGATTCCAATTGTTACTTTTAGTTTGCAGTTATTTGGTAACTACCATTTTCAGTACTTTGTCACAAGCTTACTTGGTAATCATATTTAGAATTTTGAGGGATATATACTAATAACATGGACTCATTTATATTTTGAGATCATATTTATTTTGTGTTAATTTCCATTCTCTTTAACTTACAAAAATTTATTAATGTGTATAAATGTTGAAAATAATTCAACTTTTCTTGTTCGTATTTAATAGTTCTTGACCTGTAGTATTTTCTTTCTATCCATCAGATCTGTGTTTCCAAACATGGTCTTAAATTTAAACTTAGAAATTCTGTGCTTGGAGGGATTAAATAAATACTCATGTCTATTTTTGTATTTACTTCTTGGATTGCTTATATTTGCTTGGTTTAGACTTACAGTCATTCTTTACTCCAACTGAAATTTATTTCAAGTATATTTTGTGGTGAGGATATAAATTGATTTTGTTCCCAAATAGCTAAGTAATTTTCCAACTCGTCTTACTGATTAATTCCTCCTTTTGAACACTGATTTATGGTGCCACCTTTATCACACATTGCATGACTACCTGTCAATGATATACAGATTTATTTATCTGTCAAGGATTCTTGCACCAGCTAAAAAAAAGCTTTTAATAATTGAACCTTCATAAAGCATGTTAAAACTTATTTTGAATTTCTGCTTCAATTCAAAATGGAAATTGTCTTCCAATTGAAAATAAATACATTTAATAAATGGAATAACAGGTGCCTAAAAACAATTTTACTAGAAAAAAATTTAATGGAAACAACAGTTTCGAACATTGGACACTAAGCAGTGGAAGACATAGGTCACTGAGAGAGGATAAACAAATGAGTTGAGAAAGTTGAACCTGTTGCTCAAAAAGGATTTCCTGGCAGCAATTCAGGGAGGGAGAACCACAGTGAAGCTTAGTGATTTCCCTGAGTTGAGTTTTGAGGAAGTTGATAAGGAAGAAGACGGTATCCAAAGAGAGTTTTCCAGAGGTTTACATAGGGCCCCCTCAACTGAAGGCTGAAATGAATGTGTATAAAAGAACTCCCAGAGGCTGGGGAAAGGAGCTATCCAAAAACAGCAGACAGAGGGTAATCACACGGATATTAACTGAATCATGAGTTAAAAATTAGACGTTCACTAAAGGCTACTCAGGTCTCATCTTACAAAGCTTAAAACAAAGCCCCCAAATAATCAAACTACTTTCACGTAACTTAATTACATCCTAGAACAAAGCTTGACATTTTTTTTAGGAACACGAAAATATCTAACTACTAGTAAGGTAAAATTCACAGTGTCTAACAACCGACCAAAAATTATCAGGCAGACTACAACAAAGGAAGCAAAAATACACAATGGAGAAAAGATAGTCTCTTCAATAAGTGGGACTGGGAAAACTGGACAGCTACATGTAAAAGAATGAAATTAGAACACTCCCTAACACCATACATTACTGTGACATTATTAAAAAGCAGAGACATTACTTTGCCAACAAAGGTCCGTCTAGTCAAGGCTATGGTTTTTCCAGTGGTCATGTATGGATGTGAGAGTTAGACTGTGAAGAAAGCTGAGCGCCAAAGAATTGATGCTTTTGAACTGTGGTGTTGGAGAAGACTCTTGAGAGTCCCTTGGACTGCAAGGAGATCCAACCAGTCCATTCTAAAGGAGATCAGTCCTGGGTGTTCATTGGAAGGAATGATGCTAAAGCTGAAACTCCAGTACTTTGGCCACCTCATGCGAAGAGTTGACTCATTGGAAAAGACTCTGATGCTGGGAGGGATTGGGGGCAGGAGGAGAAGGGGACGACAGAGGATAAGATGGCTGGATGGCATCACTGACTCGATGGACGTGGGTTTGAGTGAATTTCGGGAGTTGGTGATGGACAGGGAGGCCCGGCATGCTGCAATTCATGGGGTCGCAAAGAGTCGGACACAACTGAGCGACTGAACTGAACTGAAGTAACACCATACACAAAAATAAACTCAAAATGGATTAACAATCTAGATGCAAGACCAGATAATATAAAACTCAGAGGAAAACATAAGTAGAACACTCTTTGACATAAATCGCAGCAGTATTTTTTGAGATCTGTCTCCTAAAATAAAGGAAATAAAAGCAAAAATAAGCAAATGGGACCTAATTAAACTTCAAAGTTTTTGCACAGCAAAGGAAATCACTGACAAAATGAAAAGAAAACCTGCTGAATGGAGGAAAATATTTGCAAATGATAAGGGGTTAATATCTAACATATATAAACAATTCATACAACTCAATGTCAAGAAAACAAACAGCCCAATTAAAAAATGGGTGGAAGACCTAAATAGACATTTTTCCAAAGTGAAATACAGATGGCCAAAAGGGACCTGAAAAGATGCTCAGCATCACTAATCATCAGAGAAATGACATCAGGATAGCAAAAGTCTAACTGTGAGGGGTTATTTTTTGTAGATGCAGAATGAGCTTTGTCTACATGTACCATCATCTTAAATGTTTATTTACTTTACCAAAGTAACAAAAAGATTTTAAAAACAAATGTAAATCACTTAAAGACAAAGAAATTCATAATCTGTTATTGAAAGTTGCATTCTACAAAAACTTCATTCTCTAAGCAGAGAGAAGACAAAATCCCAGTCTGGTGCCAACTTGCTGGTAATAACAAAATTTGTTTATCTGTTTAATCTTAGAAAGTCTTTTCCATAAATCTTGAAGAACTAGCAGTATTTTTCTAAAGGCATGAGAGTAAAACCATAGAAGGCATGTTTAAAATCTGATTCTATTGTAATTGACAAAGAAACCTGGTCATAACTCTTTAATATGATAACTAAAATTATAATTGACCATATTTTATCAGGGCATATCGGATCTATATGAATTTCACATAATTTTAGGATATCTGTATTACTAACATCAACTATACAGTATAACCTGAAAAGATTTATCACCCCTTCAACAGTACTTCTCATGTAATTTAACATGTCCGGTGAACCCAGGTAGCTTAATAGCTCTTTGGGATGTCTCAGGGGCCCTCTGAAGCATCCCAAAGTTAGCTAGAAGTCAAGTTATTTAGGAAGCTTTGTGGATAAATATCAAAAGGGTTTATAACAATCAGGTAGGATCATATAAGTCACTGTGAAATAAGTTATTTACTTAGCCAAAGGTAACAAAAGATTTCAAAGGTAAATATAGAACAGATCAATTAAGAAGTAAAGGAACTTAAATCTATTATTAAAAGCACTTCAACATCTGAAGAAAGTATATTCTCTTAACAGAAAGAAAGGCTGAATTCAAGTTTGTACCAGCTTACTTTAAACTCGTTTAGGTAAACTTAACTAAATTTATTTTAAACTTAGTCGTAACCATGCACAAAATTTTTTTTCAGGGTCCACCTTCCACAAACTTTTTATCCACTTTCTGTAACAGCCACCTGTAAGTCAGACCTACTTTCTTTTCCCTTTATAAAATGTAATTTTATTTTTTATGTTTTCTTCATTAAAAACATACATCCTACTTCCTTATTAGATTAGCAAACAAACATTAATACTAGATATTTAATATTGAATATTTCCCAGTTTACATGAATCTGAAATTTATTTAGGTTAATTTTTCTTGTATTTAGAATTGTTTGATTTTCAAGTGCTTACTTTTTTAGGCCAATTAAATTAGAATTCACTTACAACTTCAACAATATTATCAGAAAAAAACAAAAGACATACGCTGAGACATACATAAATACAGACAGACAGAGATCTTATAGTTTACCGTTTGAGATTTAAAATATCTCTTTGACCCCCCTTTTTTTTCTTTGCTTGAAGTTCTAATTTGCCCAAGGCTGAGGCCTCAGGCAAAGTTGTCTGTGTATTTCAAGGATGTGGAAATGGTTAACTTCAAGCTTTTCCCTAGGCAGGACTTTTAACAAGCTAGTTGTTTTTAATTGCATATGCAAAAAAGAATTGGTTTCGCAGTTTCCAAAAAGAAAAATTTTTCTCATTCCATTCAATCAGCAATCATGCACTCACAATCATTCAGAGGCTATCACAATGCTTCCCTTCTCCTGAGTCCCCAGGTTTCCTTAACTATTGCTCCCTTCCTGGGAGCTCCAAGGAGGTTATCAGTCAATGCCTCCCTTCTCCCAAGTCTCCAGATTTCCTTAACTTTTGCTCCCTTCCTAGGAGCTCCAAGGAGGTGATCTGTCTCTTCTACCCGCTGGGGTAGGATCTGACTGGGGACTGGCCCTGGGGCCTTCCGTGATCCTGTGGGCATTCCCGGTGAGTTGGTCCGTCTCTCCAACTAGTCAAGTTGGGGCTTGTCTGTCCGGAGAGTGGGAACATTGGTCCGAAAGAGAACCTGGAATACCATCAGGTGGCGCACCTCCTCGTCCCTCTTGGGGTTCCTTCACTCCAGCCCGACCGAGCCACCAGTCCGGCGGCTCAAGGGAATCTCACTGGGGCCTCTAGAAATGTTGCAGAAACCAGTACTCGAGAAACTAAGCACCACACTCCGAGAGTTGGAGAACTCAGGTTTACTATGCAGGCGGGCCCAAAGGAGTTAACACTTTTAAGTTTTGAGCCCCAAACAAAGGGGTTGCAGTTTTTATACACAGACAGGCATTATTAAGCGGGTTTGCAGAGGCTGGGCGGTTGCAATAAGCAGGACAAGGGTGAGGGAGATAAGCTCCAGTTCCTAATATTGTGAGTCCCCACTTTCTGAGACTATGTGACCTACATGATCCAGACATTGCAAGGAGCAAGCTGAGTTACAAAGGCGGAAGGAGCAAAAAGTTATGTAAAATTTAAACTTTTACTCTTCAGGAGGGGTGATTGTGGGTGAGAGTAGGGGAGGTAGATGGAGCAGCCAAGCAAAAGTGAAAAAGAGAAAAAAGTTTGCATTTTTAAAATATACTTATATGAAAACATATATGGATTCACATAAAATTTTTAAAAGAATGTGTTAAATAATAGTGTTTTGTGTGCTTCATATCCATGCTTAAATACCTTTGGAATCTGAAGCCACATTTTGCAGATGTCTTTTGTTTTGAGAGCCCTGAGCTAAATAAAGGAAGCACTGTTTTCCTCTAGGAAGGATTTCAGGTTCATGTAGTTCATAACTTCTGATCTTATTGCCAAGAAAATATCAGAACTGCAATCTATGAAATCCATCCTTTGTTTTATGTCTATGTACACACACCCTCTCCATTGCTTTGTCTCAGGCATAGACATCTGACCAATTTATTTTAAAATGCTTGTTATTATGATCAGAATTGACTAATTTATGGTTGTTACTGAAGCAACTGGAGGATAATATAATAACATTTATTCCAGATAAGATTTTTTATTGCATTGACTGGTTTGGATCTGAGCAATTACCTTGAATATCAAATAAAAAAGCTATGCTTTCCCTTTAGAATTTAAACCCCACCTGCTTTTCCTCAGGACAGTTTCGATCAAGCTCTGTCATATGCTATTTTACTAAAAAGAGGTCTTAGATATGAAGCACCCTGGATCAACATAATTCAGAATGACTTAAAGGGCACCAGCTAAATGAAAGGTGGTATCTTGAATTAACAGATGGGCTCAATAGCGTAGGAAAAATACAGGAAGTATTTAAGTCTGAAGCACACAGGACAATGTACAAGCTGCAGCTCTCTATCCCTAAAAATTGTGAGTAAACAAACAAAACCAGAAGGCTTCTTTAAAGGAAGTGAGATTCTCTGGGGGTATTTAAAGAAATAGATGGACAATTGCTATTGTTTTCATATGGAAATGAGAGGAGACTGTGGTCAAGAAAGATGGAAATATAATTTGGTCATGATTTTTTCCATTTTATTCTAATTATTATTTATTTATTTGGCTGTGCTGGGTCTTAGTGGCATCCTGTTGGATCTGTTTGTTTGTTTGTTTTTAGTTGCGGCATGTAGGATCTAATTTTCCAGGGATGGAACCCTAGCCCCTTGCATTAGGAGCATGGAGCCTCAGCCATTGAATCACTAGCAAAGTCCATTAAGCACAATTTTTTAAAATCTAACAACCCTGGAAACTTGTTGCTATTTGAAACTAACATATATTTGAACCTCAGCATTTAGCAGTTTTATAGAAAGTTAACCTCAAGATTACTTGTTTATGTCTCTCCAGCTTGAATTCTGATCATTCTGCATAACTTTCCAGCAGAATCTAAATATGTGGGACTTCCCTACTCAAATATTAATTTTGTCAGTTTATTTTCCTCTAAGGGAAAACTTTAATGTGTCTGGATTGTGTGCATAAGTGAACTGTAGAACTACATGTGCTGGCTTCCTTATGGGACATTTTGGTTTGTTTTTATGCTCAAGTACATTTACAGTAAGAAAGAAGGTGAAAGCAATTGACCCTGAAGAGTCCTTTTCACTAGAAATGTAGTTAAAGCTTGAATCACTTGAATGATTTGAACAGTCTCTCAAAATACCCCAAATTCCAAGTAATGTATATTCTTTTTGTTTTTAATTCTGTCAAATATTTTTTTTTGATGATCCCCAAGTAGTAAGTATTAAGTAAATTTTAGTTGGACATATTGGTATTTAAAACTCCCAATGGATACATTTATAGATGTGACTGAGTCACTCTGCTATGCACCTGAAACTATCATAGCATTGTTATCAGCTATACTCCAATATAAAATAAAAAGTTTTTTTTAAAAAAAGAAAATTCCCCTTTTGAGGCAACTAATGACGTAATTATATCTGCTATGATTCAGACCTCTCCACCCCTTTCCTGGATGGTGGAAATGCATAGTTTCTTGACAGTCTAGAGTCCCCAAAATCACATTAGGTTGCTGAAGTCAACAAGATCAGTCTGAAATACAAATTCTTTTCCAGCTTAAAATTATTCAGTGGTTTATCTTCAATTTTTGGATACATATCAAATTCTTTATCCTTGCTATGCAAGCAACATGATTATGCTCCTGTCTGTCTCTCCACCATACCTTCTATCACACCCTTCAGATTCTCTTCCTTTTGGGAACATTAAGACTGCCTGGATATTCTGCTGCATTCATATAGCTATTCTACACCCTTCTCACACAGTTACAAATCTTTCAAATACAGTCTATTCATCTTGTAAACTCCTACTTCTTCAAAATGAATTTTTGTTTGTAACATTCTCCAGAAAGCCTCCCTAGTTAAAACTTAATTTTCAAGTAACAGATACTACTTAAAGGTAGATTTAAAAGGTGTGTGTTTAGTAAGTATGGTAACAATGCTTTGGTCAGCAAATCATCATAGAGGAGAGAGATTATAAGGTAAATCTTTATGAACGGGGAGGCCTTAGGAGAAGAGACTTACACTTTTAGGCAAGAAGGAAAGGTTCAAACAAAAGTATTAGAAGAAAAGGTGATTATGCCAGATTCT
Source organism: Bos taurus (assembly GCF_002263795.3). Lineage (NCBI taxonomy): Eukaryota > Metazoa > Chordata > Mammalia > Artiodactyla > Bovidae > Bos > Bos taurus. The sequence continues at coordinate 99,755,068 of NC_037357.1, forward strand.
GAACAGAATGGTTTTAATATTTATTCTGATCCTGGTATTACAGTTTATGAGTAGATATTCCTGTTTACCCTCTACGTTAGAATATAGACATCATGTACCTTTAAAGATTTGTAATGTATAAGGAAATGTCCTAAGAAGATAAGCTTGTGTTATTACAGGGCAATTAGAGACTTTGTAGATTAAAAATAAGGACAATACATACTAAAGGGCTGTGAGGGAGATTAAGTAAAAAGGATATTGGGACTTCAGTGAGAATTGGCCAAGAAGAAACTCTAGACTTAAATTCCTTGAAATGTAATACATTTTGCCCTAGTTAATATCAATGGTCTGCATGTTCATGGCTTTGCATTCTTAGTAAAATGCATCTAAGGGAAAGCATAAGAATACCAAAGAGAATGAGTTTCAGCTTTCTTTGGCAAAATAAGCCCTTTAAGGTGTAGGGCACATAAGATATTAATGCCTAGTTACAGGGCAGAAGTACCAGGATCTCAGTGGACTCACTATGAATGAAAAATGAAAGCTGCTCAGTCGTGTCCGACTCTTCACAACCCCATGGACTACACAGTCCGTGGAATTCTCTAGGCCAGAATACTGGAATGGGTAGCCTTTCCCTCTTCCAGGAGGGGATCTTCCCAACTAAGGGATCGAACCCAGGTCTCTTGCACTGCAGGCTGATTCTTTATCAGCTGAGCCACAAGGGACTCACTATGGGTAGCAGTAAAATTATGTTGTGATTTGAAGTGGGTGACATTATCATGAACCATGCATTGGAGAAGGAAATGGCAACCCACTCCAGTGTTCTTGCCTGGAGAATCCCAGGGACGGGGAAGCCTGGTGGGCTGAGGTCTATGGGGTCGCACAGAGTCGGACATGACTGAAGCAACTTAGCAGCAGCAGCAGCAACTAAAAGCCATTTTCTCCATCTTTTTTTCTTTAAAAGAAATGTGATCATAAAATATATCAGTTCAGTTCAGTGCAGTCGCTCAGTCGTATCCGACCCATTGCAAGCCCATGAATTGCAGCAACCCAGACCTCCCTGTCCATCACCAGCTCCCAGAGTTCACTCAAACTCACGTCCATCAAGTCGGTGATGCCATCCAGCCATGTCATCCTCTGTCGTCTCCTTTTCCTCCTGCCCCCAATCCCTCCCAGCATCAGAGTCTTTTCCAATGAGTCAACTCTTCGCATGAGGTGGCCAAAGTACTGGAGTTTCAGCTTTAGCATCATTCCTTCCAAAGAAATCCCAGGGCTGATCTCCTTTAGAATGGACTGGTTGGATCTCCTTGCAGTCCAAGGGACTCTCAAGAGTCTTCTCCAACACCACAGTTCAAAAGAGTATCAATTCTTGGGCGCTCAGCTTTCTTCACAGTCCAACTCTCACATCCATACATGACCACAGGAAAAATGATAGCCTTGACTAGATGAACCTTTGTTGGCAAAGTAATGTCTCTGCTTTTCAATATGCTATCTAGGTTGGTCATAACTTTCCTTCCAAGGAGTAAGCATCTTTTAATTTCATGGCTGCAATCACCATCTGCAGTGATTTTGGAGCCCCCCAAAATAAAGTCTGACACTGTTTCCACTATTTCCCCATCTATTTCCCATGAAGTGGTGGGACCAGATGCCATGATCTTCATTTTCTGAATGTTGAATTTTAAGCCAACTTTTTCACTCTCCTCTTTCACTTTCATCAAGAGACTTTTTAGTTCTTCTTCACTTTCTGCCATAAGGGTGGTGTCATCTGCATATCTGAGGTTATTGATATTTCTCCTGGCAATCTTGATTCCAGCTTGTGCTTCTTCCAGTCCAGCGTTTCTCATGATGTACTCTGCATATAAGTTAAATAAGCAGGGTGACAATATACAGCCTTGATGTACTCCTTTTCCTATTTGGAACCAGTCTGTTGTTCCATGTCCAGTTCTAACTGTTGCTTCCTGACCTGCATATAGATTTCTCAAGAGGCAGGTCGGGTGGTCTAGTATTCCCATCTCTTTCAGAATTTTCCACAGTTGATTGTGATCCACACAGTGAAAGGCTTTGGCATAGTCAATAAAGCAGAAATAGATGCTTTTCTGGAACTCTCTTGCTTTTTCCATGATCCAGCAGATGTTGGCAATTTGATCTCTGGTTCCTCTGCCTTTTCTAAAACCAGCTTGAACATTAGGAAGTTCACGGTTCACATATTGCTGAAGCCTGGCTTGGAGAATTTTGAGCATTACTTTACTAGCATGTGAGATGAGTGCAACTGTGCAGTAGTTTGAGCATTCTTTGGCATTGCCTTTCTTTGGGATTGGAATGAAAACTGACCTTTTCCAGTCCTGTGGCCACTGCTGAGTTTTCCAAATTTGCTGGCATATTGAGTGCAGCACTTTCACAGCATCATCTTTCAGGATTTGGAATAGCTCAACTGGAATTCCATCACCTCCACTAGCTTTGTTCGTAGTGATGCTTTCTAAGGCCCACTTGACTTCACATTCCAGGATGTCTGGCTCTAGATGAGTGATCACACCATCGTGATTATCTGGTCATGAAGATCTTTTTTGTACAGTTCTTCTGTGTATTCTTGCCACCTCTTCTTAATATCTTCTGCTTCTGTTAGGTCCATACCATTTCTGTCCTTTATCGAGCCTATCTTTGCATGAAATGTTCCCTTGGTATCTGTAATTTTCTTGAAGAGATTTCTAGTCTTTCCCATTCTGTTGTTTTCCTCTATTTCTTTGCATTGATCGCTGAGGAAGGCTTTCTTATCTCTCCTTGCTATTTTTTGGAACTCTGCATTCAGATGCTTGTATCTTTCCTTTTCCCCTTTGCATTTCGCTTCTCTTCTTTTCACAGCTATTTGTAAGGCCTCCCCAGACAGCCATTTTGCTTTTTTGCATTTCTTTTTCCTGGGATGGTTTTGATCTATGTCTCCTGTACAATATCACGAACCTCAGTCCATGGTTTTTCCAGGCACTCTGTCTATCAGATCTAGTCCCTTAAATCTATTTCTCACTTCCACTGTATAATCATAAGGGATTTGATTTAGGTCATACCTGAATGGTCTAGTGGTTTTCCCCACTTTCTTCAATTTCAGTCTGAATTTGGCAATAAGGAGTTCATGATATGAGCCACAGTCAGCTCCCGGTCTTGTTTTTGCTGACTGTATAGAGCTTCTCCACCTTTGGCTGCAAAGGATATAATCAGTCTGATTTTGGTGTTGACCATCTGATGATGTCCATGTGTGGAGTCTTCTCTTGTGTTGTTGGAAGAAGGTGTTTGCTATGACCAGTGTATTCTCTTGGCAAAACTCTATTAGCCTTTGCCTTTTTTCATTCTGTACTCCAAGGCCAAATTTGCCTGTTACCTCAGGTGTTTCTTGACTTCCTACTTTTGCATTCCAGTCCCCTATAATGAAAAGGACATCTTTTTTGGATGTTAGTTCTAAAAGGTCTTGTAGGTCTTCATAGAACCGTTCAACTTCAGCTTCTTCAGCGTTACTGGTTGGGGCATAGACTTGGATTACTGTCATATTGAATGGTTTGCCTTGGAAATGAACAGAGATCATTCTGTCGTTTTTGAGATTGCATCCAAGTACTACATTTCGGACTCTTTGGGATGTATGAAAATGCACTGATTGTAGTTCTTTCTTTATTCTCAAAATGAGCAGAACCATGCTAAAATGCCATTTGTATTCCATGCTCTCTGATGTAGGACAGATCTAAAGACCTAATAGTTCAAAAGAGAGTCACTTGGTCCAGGAGAACAAACTCCATAAAAAAAACTGTCTTTATTTTTGCCCGAGAAGGCGATGATCTAGGAATAAACTTAATAGTGCTCTAAATATACAAAGCACAGTTTGATGAGAGTGAGGTTTATTTTTCCATTTTATTGAAGAAGAACCAAAGCAAGAATTTAAGCAGGATGAAGCTCTTAAATAAGATGGAAGGAAAGAAGGACTTTTTGATAATAAGAAGGCAATAAACACTCAAATGACCTTAGAAATTGTCCATCCAAGTTTTCTGTAGACAATCACCAGTGTGCTGGGCTGGAGATCAAAAGACCTTTAAACCTTAGTCACTAATTAGTTCCATGACCTGGGACAAGTTACGTAGCTTCTCTGAGTCCTAATTTCTGTACCTGTAAAAGAACACTTGATTCTTAACTAGATTCTCATCTAGCTGATATGATTTCTATCTCAAGTCAAAGAAATGGGTGAGATTTCCTTGCCAGGCTACCTAATGGCTTAGCTTTTAAATAATGCTTTTCCTCTTAAAGCACTGATTTCTTCATATGTACTTATCATTTTGTCAGCATTCCGAAATAGAAAACATACAAAATATCTTTTTTCTAAAGTTTCATGTCAAGCATATATTTACCCTGAAAGGTCAAACTTCTATGTTGCTTGAACGTTTTGATGCTTTGCAAAGATTATGATATGATTTCTTGGAGTTCTTTATGACAATTCACCCAGTACCAAGGATAACTTCACAAAAATGTTCTCTATGCTATAATGGAGGCACATGTGTGAGTCCAGAAGGGCCCAGAAGAAGGTATTCGGGCAAACCAAGGGGTTCAGGACATTTGAAATGTATCCTAAAGCGTGAATAAGAAAGCATTCCAGTTAGGGTGGCCAGATACAATACAGACACACAGTTTAATCTGTCTTACTCAAACAATTTTTAGTATAATTTTTAGTGTAAAGATGTCCCAAATATTGTATGGAACATACACACAAAAAGGTATTTATTGTTCATTTGAAATTTACATTTAACTGGACATCCTATTTTTTTATTTGTTAAATCTGGCAGCCTGGATTCTAGCCCCAGCTCTATCTGCTCATCTATGCCCCTGATATACTACTGTAATCATCTATCTCCAAGGCAGCATCTCACTTGTATAGTATCTTCCCAGAATGACCATCTCTGACCATGCAGTCCCTCCTTCATTAAAGTTAATTACTCTCTACTTTGTGCCAACACCACTCTTTAACATTAATCTCTATACAAAGACATCACACTGTATTGCAGTTATCACATTTTATTATCAAGTAATATTTTAAAAAAGCCAAAAACACACAGTGGGGGAAAGGCAGTCTTTAACTGAAAGCATTGGAAAACTGAATGTGCACGTGTGCTTCATTGCTCAGCCATGTCCAATTCTTTGTGACCCCCATGGATGTAGCCCGCCAGGCTCCTCTGTCCATGGGGATTCTCCAGGCAAGAATACAGGAGTGCGTTCCCATGCCTTTATCCACGGGATCTTCTACCCAAGGATCAAACCCAGGTCTCCCGTGTTGCAGGCAGATCCTTTACCATCTGAATATTCACATGCAAAATAATAAAATTAGAGCTTTCTCTTATATCACTTTAAAAAAAACCTGAAGTAGATTAAGGACGTAATTGGAACTGTAGCCATAAAACTTCTAGAAGAAGATACAGGAGAAAAACTTTGACATGGGTCTAGAGGATGATTTTTAAGATGTGACACCAAAAATTCAAATGATGAAAGCAAAAATAAATGAGAGATAATCAAATTAAAAATTTGCTGTACAGTAGAAGTAACAATAAACAAAATGAAAAGACAACATGCAGAATGGGAGAAAATATTTTCTTTTTATAAAAAAAAATTGTTGGAGTATAGTTGACTTACAATGTTGTGTTAGTTTCAGTATTATTTATTTAGTGTCTATCTTATTATTGGAACATAAGCTTCCAGAGGACCATGTTTTATTCATCTGGGTGTGTTCAGAATGCCTGGAAATAGATGAGCTCTCTGTGAACATTGTTGCCTAAATGAATATATGGATGTGGATATGAGTGAATGTCCCATGTAGCACTGATTTCCAAATGAATCAGAGAACAAATAGAAAAGACACTTCAAATAAGGTCATTTATATATTTTTAAAAAATTTCTTCTGCAAGGTAAGCATACTGGAAATTTGTTGCTCAGTATACATTTTTCTCCCTTTTGATTGTCCAGGATCTAAACTTCCTTCTTGAATTTGGGGAATCTACTATTGAATTCACACAACAACATGGTGGGAGACAGGTCTTGACAACTAGAGCATGGTTATGTGACCCAAGCCCAGTCAACTGATATGGACTTTGAATTCAGAATGCATTTGGAGTTCGGAAATCAGAATGAATGATAAGGAGAGTTTAGGCTTTATTCTGCCATTGCTAGTGGTGGCCAACAGTGCCCAGGGTTGACATGCTAACCAGTGAATTTTCCTTCTGCACGACTGTGTCAGTCCTGAGTACTATTTGTCATTGACTTCCAGTTCTTTCCTTCCTCTGGAAACATGGTTCAATTTCATTTTCTGGCTGCCTTGTGGTTGGGTGGAGCCATGTGGCTAGCTATGGCCAATGAACTGGGGTGGAAGTGAAGAGTGTTCCTTCAGGACTGAGAGTTTAATTGGTCGAGTGGTGGCTCCTAGTAAAGAATCCACCTGCCAATGCAGGAGATATAGGTTCAATTCCTGTGTTGAGAAGATCCCCTGGAGGAGGGCATGGCAACCCACTCTAGTATTCTTGCCTGGAGAATCCCATGGACAGAGGAGCCAGGCAGGCTACAGTCCATGGGGTTGCAAAGAGTCAGACATGACCAAGGAACAAAGCACACACACACACAACCCACTTCAGTTCAGTTCAGTCACTCAGTCATATCCGACTCTTTGTGACCCCATGAATTGCAGCACTCCAGGTATCTCTGTCCATCACCAACTCCCGGAGTTCACTCAGACTCACGTCCGTCGAGTCAGTGACGCCATCCAGCCATCTCACCCTCTGTCATCCCCTTCTCCTTCTGCCCCCAATCCCTCCCAGCATCAGAGTCTTTTCCAATGAGTCAACTCTTCGCATGAGGTGGCCAAAGTACTGGAGTTTCAGCTTTAGCATCATTCCTTCCAAAGAACACCCAGGGCTGATCTCCTTCAGAATGGACTGGTTGGATCTCCTTGCAGTCCAAGGGACTCTCAAGAGTCTTCTCCAACACAAAGAATGCTCAAACACAACCCACTAGAGCTATCTTTTCCTTCTGGTATGACTACTGGCAAGGTTTGAGATAGTGGCTGCCTTATCAGCCTAGGACCCTGAGGGACTATGTTGAGCATAGATCCTTTGTCAACTCAGAATGGATATGTGGATTGAGTAAGAAATAAGACTTTATTGATTTAAGCTGCTTAAACATAACCTAGCCAACCCTGTAACTTTGATTCCTATTTATTTATTAGCCTAGTTCGTAAGTCTTCCCACTGATTCTGTTAACCAACCTGTATCTTTCCAACACATTCTTTGTTTCGTAAGGTAGATAGAATTGAATTTCAGTTGCTTACTCAAGAATAATGACAACTGTGACAGAAAATGGTCATTGCAATGTCCTACCTTTAATTTGTAAGAAGAAAGTTATTTGGGCCTAACAGCTATTTTTCCAAATTGTTGTAAAGAAAATGTAGAATCTAATAGGAAAGAACATCGTTAGAAATCATAATATTTTATGGCTTGGTAGCTGTGCTACCTCTGGAATGCAGCTGTCACTTTTACTATTTGAAACTGATTCCTCCAGGGCTGATGTGAAGGTTAAACAAGAAATGTCATGTGAAAATGTTCTGTAACTTTAGCAGGGTTGTACAAATGTGACACCTTGTTCCTGACCCAGGCTGGGACTGAGCCAGTCTAGGCCATGGAGGATTGAAGGAGTCCCATTGCAGTAACACTTGAGACTGAATTATCAAGTCATTATGCAAAGAGCAGATCACTGCAGTTACAATATGAGAGGAAATGTGCAAATATGTGCAAATATGAGAGGAAAGTAGGGACCATGGGAAGGAAGAAACCTGAAGACACCAGCTAGAGTCTCAGCTGGGGTTGGTTACATGGTGTGTTAGTAAAACAATCGCCTGGATGTAAACTATTATATATAGAATGGGTAAGCAACAAGGTCCTGCTGTATAACACAGGGAACTATATTCTATATCTTGTGATAAACACAATCAAAAAGAATATATATATATATATATATATATATATATCTCGGAGTCACTTTGCTATACACCAGAAAGTAAAAGTGTTAATCGCTCAGTTGTGTTCAACTCTCTGCAACCCCATGGACTGTAGCCCACCAGACTCTGTCCATGGAATTCTCCAGTCAAGAATACTGGAGTGGGTTGCCATTCCCTTCTCCAATGGATTTTCCCAACCCAGGGATTCAACCCTGGTCTCCTGCATTGCAGGCCAATTTTTTTTACTGTCTGAGCCACCTGGGAAGCCCCTCAAGGACCCGTGGTGGATGCATATTGATGTATGGCAAAACCAATACAATATTGTAAAGTAAAAAAAATAATAATAACAAAATAATTAAAAAAAAAAAAAAGAAGAAGAACTGCCTGCCCACTGAAGCTGTCACTGGGATGAGGCCAGAAGTGCTATAGGCTAATGGAAAGAGCATTAAATTCAACTGAAGATTCACTTGAAAGCTTGTTGCTTATCATGAGGCAACTGCTTCTGGATCCTTCTTCTACTTGACCAAAACATTGTATCAGACCCTTCAGGTGCCTTGCCTCAAATCCTCCTAGCACATCCTTTGTCCCCAGTTTTGAAGTAACAGTTTTGCCCAGGCATATGTCATTTATCAGTTGTGTGATGTTGGAAAAGCCCCTATCCGTGGTACTCTTGATCTCGAGTGGCCCTTGGCCTACAGTGGTTTGAAGCGGGATTTCAGTCCCCAGCCAGAGACTGAGATCAGGTTGTCGAGGTGAGAGCACCAAATCCTAGCCACTAGACCAGTAGTCTGTGACAAGGCCCTGGCCCTGTGGCTTTGCAGAAAAGAATTCCCACAAAGATGAAAAGTAGTGAAGCAAGTATTTATTAGGGGGAGAAAAGAGTACAGTGTGTGTAGGTAGATACAACACATGGGCAGATTCAGAGGAAGGGTTGTGCCCTCATGGTGGTTTGAATCACGTTTTGGGGATATTTCTTCCAGGTTTGTTTTGGCTGATCATTTTCATTTGCTTGCTTCTGAGTCCATATTTGGTATGTCTCAGGGTCCTCCCACATGTGCATGCTCATCTCTTAGCCAAGATGGACTCCAGCGAAGGGGTCTATGGGCAACTGACATCATTCGTTATGAGGTGACTACTCCTCTTCCTTTATTGACCTCCAAGGAGCCTTTCTGTGCATGCGTAGTTGGGGAGGTCTTCTTAACTTCGAGAATGAGGAATATGTGGCCTTTTATCTCTTACTGGACAGGGTCCAGCCTCCTCCATCATCCTGCTTTTATGGAGTTTCTACTATCATGGAGTTTCTGTCCACAGGGGAGAAACTGTTCAGTCTGGGGCCCATCTATCTCCTGCCTCCCAGTCTGTGTGTGTTTTTACTGAGGAGGTGACTTGGATGTCAAGTCATCTTATAAATAACCAAAGGTATGTCTGTGACCTTTGGAATTTGGTCTTTGCCACCAATGTCCCTCTGACATTGAGGGCCTCTACCAGTTCCCCCTCTGGGGTATGGCCACTCCCAGTTAGGAAGTCTCCATCACTTTGTTATTGCTTGTGAGGCTGTTATTTTTGCTCACAGTAATGGAGTATATATATCCTTTATTTTAGAATTATTTGTACCTTGGCATTTCTGGTTTGGTACACTCTTTATTTTGTTTTACTGTTGTTCTTTAGTTGTGACCAACTTTTTTGTGACATCCATGGACTGTAGCCCACTAGGCTCCTTGATCCATGAGAGCCCCCAGACAAGAATACTGGGGTAGATTGCCATTTCCTTCTCCAAGGGATCTTCCTCACCCAGGGATCGAATTGGCATCTATTGCATTGGCAGGTAGAGTCTTTACCACTGAGCCACCTGGGAAGCCCCCTTACTCTGCTTAGCCTACTTTAAATTATTTTTTATGGATTAGTACACCATTTTCTGGTCTTTGACTCTAAGATTTATTCCTTTAAAAATTCTTCCTTTTGATTATCTCTTCATTTTATATGATCTTAAATATTAAAAATCACCTTTATAGTATTTTCATTCTTTAATTTCAAGACATTAACCAATTATTTTCATTTCAATTTCTTATATTTTCACCATTCTGTTTAATTTTATGTAATTGTTTAATGTGCTAAATATCCCTTTTAATTATATGTTTTCAATTGTTACTTTTCCCCATCATTTCTAGCATTCATTGTAACTGCAACCTGCTGTTACAGTTTTTTCAGAAAGAAACTTTTTTACCCACATTCACACCCCAAGCTGAGATAAGTTCTTCTTCTACCTTTCATGCAGGTGGCTTGTTTCCAATGAACCCTTTCATTGAACCATTCTTTTCAGTGTTGTGGCTTCTTCCAGTGGTCTCACCTGATGCAGCATGTATCCAAAGCACTGCCTCCTGCCCTGTGCTGCCCTTAAAAGTCAATTCCCTTCATTAGGAAAATCATATAGCCCCACTAGAGCTATAGTTTCATATGGTCACTTGCATTTCCATCTGCCTCTTTAGCCCTTCATAATTTCTACCACTTTATTATTAACCTGGCCACACATGTAAAAAGATGTTTGTTACATCTCTCTCTGTTTTGTATTGAGAGAAATTCCATATAACCTGAAATTAACCATTTTGAAGTGTACAGTTTAGTGATATCTAGTACATTCACAGTGTTGTGCAATCACCACCTCTGTCTATTTCTACAAATTTTTATCATTCCCAAGGGAAACCCTGAACCCATCCAGCAGTTAATTCCCTGTTTTGCACCCCTCAGGCCCTGGCAATTGCTATGCTGCCTTCTGTATTTATGGATTTACCTATTGCTTATATTTCATATAAATAGTATCATTCTATCTGTGACCTTTTGTGTCAGCCTTCTTTTGTTTTGCATTATGTGATGTCTGTTATATTTTATCTAGCATTTTTAGCTGTTTTGTATTGGAAAAATTTTCAGGGCATCTACTATATACATCATGTTGCTGGAAATAGAAGTCCTATACCTGATTATTACCATGAGTAGGAAATTAAGGGACTTTACTGAAAATCCCTTTGACTGATTATCTCTTGGAGTTCCAAAACTTTCACTCAATGTTTACTTTTTAAAGAAAGCAAGGATAAAAGAGTTTCTTCTAATATTTGGTCAATAATTCCCTAAAACAGTGTGCATTCAAATATACATTCATTTAATCCGTATTTTGAATCCATTAATCCATTGCACTTAATAAATTCCTAGAAAAAGTGATTTTTTTTTCTAACTTCACTAAAGGGAAAAATTTCTTGAATCAGGAAAAATGTGCTATGAATACATCTTGCATATCTCTCCCATAGAGATCAATTCTTAATGAACTTCCAAATAGTAGCTTGCTGTGTTGTTGTTTAGTTGCTAAGTCATCTCTGACTCCTTCACTATCTCCAGGCTCTTCTGTCCATGGGATTCTCCAGGCAAGAATACTGGAGTGGGTAGCCATTCCCTTCTCCAGGGGCTCTTCCTGACCCAGAGATCAAACTCTCATCTCCTGCACTGGTAGGCAGATTTTTCACCACTGAGCCACCAGGGAAGCTCCAAATAGTAGTTAGCAGTAGCAATTGTTTCTCAAAGTGAAGAAATGAACTCTCTAGGATAAGATAGCCAGAGATGAACAATATGGCAACTACCTGTTTTGATGGAATAATTTTGAATATGCAAAATTTTCAAGCATTTTTGAATTAACAGAAGTGTTTATCAGCTAGAGAGATATGCCTCTTGGGAGGGCCTCCAGATTTTCAAGGGTCTTTCTTTTTTTCCTTTATCATGGTCAATTTTTCTTCTCCCCGCCAACTTGTAGATATAGAAGCATTTATTAAAGATAATCATCTCTATAATTGCCAGTAATGATTTCCCTTTCATTTTCAGATGCACTTATTTTAATGAGCAAGTCTGATGAGGTCAACCCAGGACCACTGAAGTCAAGATCTTTGAAGTGAATGTGTGTGATCTTAATGGATACAATTCATCATTTGCCTTTTCATCATCATGTATTCATGTCTGGCAGCACCTTTATTCATCTTAGAAATGAGCTTTTCAAATGCATAGGCTTTATTTGCTCAAATTGCCCCTGATTTGTCTCAGTTGGATAGGAAAAGAATTACGTTAGAGACTTGTTAGACATCTAATTCAATCAGTACAAGGTGCTTTCATCTAGACCAATGGTTCTCAACAGGGGCTGGTCCCCCCCTGCCCCCACCAGGGGACATTTGGCAATGTCTAGAGACACTTTTGTTTGTTGCATGCAAATGGTGGGGAAGGGGAGAGCAGTGGTGGTGCTACTGGTATCCAGTGGGTAGAAGCCTGGTGTATCATTTAGGGTTTTCCAGAGAAACAGAACCAGTAGGATGGAAATACATAGATGATGAGGAATTGGCTTACACCATTGTGAAGGGTGAGAAGTCCCACAATCTGATCTGCCATTTGCAAGATGGCAACCCGGGAAAGCCAAAAAATATGATTCTGTCCAAATCGGAAAGCCTGAGAACCAGAAGAATCAATCAATGATTTAAATTCCAGCCTGAGGGCTGGTAAAGATCAGATGAGATGTTTAAAGTCAAGCAGGCAGGCAGGAAACAAGAGGGGCAAATCCCTCCCTCCTTCCTCCACCTTTTGTTCTATTTAGGCCAGTGGATTGCACGATGCCCACTTACATTGGAAAAGAGCAATCTGCTTTACTGAGTCCACAGATTCGCATGCTAATCTCATCCAAAAACACCCTCATAGACACACCCAGAAATAATGTTTAATCTGGACACTCTGTGGCCAGTCAGTTTGACACAGAACATTGACCATGACACCAGGAGTCCTGCCAAGCATCCTGCAATGCTCAGGACAGCCACTATAACAAAGAATCTTCCTGTCCAAAGGGTCAACTGGGCAGAGGTTGGGAAACCCTGATCTAGCCTGAAGCAATTTCAGAATTTAAATCATGTTCCTTCTTGGTCTCAGATGATTTTAAAAGACTTATAAAAATGCATTTGAAGTCTGCCTGGCCAGAGAGTATGCTGTTCTATTAACACTTTCATATCAAATATTAGAGATCTAAGATTTAGTCTCTCACTTTTCAGTGTTCCAAGTCAAGAAACTTAACACCTATATTCTAGTTGGACATTTCCCAAAATACAATCCTTAAACCACTAATGAGTAACAAAGGTTCCCTGCTAAGCTGTAAACATACCTAAAAATGTAAATTTTTAGTGTTTCTGATCACATATAATCCATAGACTTTTACTGAATTTTGTTGCACTAGTTTTTTTCCCACTGGAAAGTGCAATGAGTAGTTTCATCAACAGTTATGAAATCTTTTTCTCTGCTGAAGTCTTTCTTAGTCAAAAAATGATTGAAAACCACTGCTATGAAAATTTTTCTTTTGAACAGCTCCTCCTGCTCAGACTCCTGCCAAGATTAGTTCACTCCTCTCTGCTGCTTTTTACCTATAGATCTTGGTCTTCCTTCAAGACACACCTCAAGTTCCCTAACACTCATGGATGTATTCGTGAATCTAGTAAACATCTCTACCACTATGCCAAGGGCTGGGAACATCAAAAAAACCCCTAAAGACAGAGTTCCTTGAGTAACTCATTGTGGAGGAATTCTAACTTCTGCTAACACTTCCCTTTCATTACAACCCACAATTTAATAATTATGTCTTGCTATTTTTTACTCTCAAATTGACTTTTGTGGTATTGATTTCTCCTTCTGAATCATAACAAAATATCTTTTTTGGGCTAGGGTTGCCAGATAAACTATGGGCCATCCAGTTAAATTTGAATTTTGGATAAACACGGTCTAATGTTTTCAGTATGAGTGTGTTGCAAATGTCATATGGAACACCTTTTGGGGATTTTCCAGGCAAGAATACTGGAGTGGGTTGCCATGCGCTCCTTCAGGGGATCTTCCCAAACCAGGAATAGAACCCAGGTCTCCCACATTGCAAGCTCTTTGCCCTGAGCCACCAGGGATGTTTCACCCTTATATTTTAAAAGTTTATTCAGACAACAAATTTCTACGGTATAGCACAGGGAACTATATTCAATATCCTGTGATAAACCATATTGCAAAAAATATGAAGAGGAATTTATATATTATATACATTGTTCATTGCTGTACAGCAGAGATTGACACAACATTGTAAATCAACTATACTTCAATAAAATAATTTTTAAAAGATTATTCAAATGTAACTGAACATCTTGTATTTTTATTTGCCAAATGTGGCAATCCCATTTAGAGCAAGAGTTCTCTAGTATTTTTCCTACATCTCCAAGGATATATGAGAGAGGCCTGGAATGTGCAGTCAGGACTCAAATGAACATTCTTATTAGCAGTTGTCTCATTCCTTTGAGGAACACAGAAAATTAAAACATTTTTTCCTCCAAAGGTAGGGACAGTGAGTATTTTGTTCTAGTTGATAGTGACATCATAGTTAAATCAGTTGTGATCTGAAGCAGGAGGAGGCTTCCAGGAAATCATGGGGTTTAGGACGTAACTTCTAAAATATCAGATTAGGAGAGAAGAGAATCCAGGCTCTAAGAATTTTTTTTCTCCCCCATAAGGATAGAGTGGGTGAGAGTTGGTCTTTTAGTCCTATCCATTCCAGGATGAGTTTCACACAGGGCATTGGTAATATTGATAATGCAGGGAAACAACTTGTTTCAGTCTCAATTATTTGGATAATCAATCATGGAAATTTAACCACAAATAATATTTTCTTTTCAATCTAGCACTTTGCAGTCAAAGAACACTATGCTTTATCTACAGTCAACACTGTAACTGAAAATACCCAGAGTTGCTCCTGAAATCTCAGCATCAATAAAATGACTTGACTTAAATGTCCAGAAGGCATAAATAGCCATTGCTAAATAGCATCCATTTTGAGCCCAGCAGGTTTCTATTTGCAATCCCCTGAAAATGCCCTGCTACATGGAATGTGTTGATAAGTGTCACACACACATAGATAGCCCAAGTATTATATAAACAGGAATTACTGTCACACAAAATTACTGCCATGGCAACTTCACAATGTTAACTCTTTAATACTTGATTTTCATCACCAAGAGTCCAGCATTCTAATCTTGGCTATATAAATGGGTGCTGCTGTTTGTAGGAGAAAGGGGTGTCTGAGATGATATTGCTTCCTCTTTCTACTTAGAACCTTCTTTCTGTCCCACTGCCTCACTATTAGGGCCTACCTGACTCAGACCTTGAGCCTTGGTCCCCAGGCTTACTTGTGGAGATGTAGACCAAATAGCTCCAAATGTCTTTTCTAGCTCTGTGGTCCACATCATCAGTCCTCTTAAGTTGGAAAATATTAACTTATCTGTCTTGAGGAGATGAAAATTTCATCTGAATTTGTTCCAGATTATTCCAGGTGGAAAACCAAATAGCTGAATGATTTATAAGAGTAGGAAGTAAGGAAGTTGGGGAGGAAACTATTTTCTTTGAAATGCAGCAAAGCCTCTATTATCCAACATGACTGGACAGTATTTTTCAGATTAACACAAATTTATCAACCAATTACCAGTTTTTAAATCTTTTGAGCATAATAAAATATGCTTAACAAAATATAGTCAACAAGTTTTAAAAACATTTAATTCTGAAGGTTTTCATGAATGTACATAAGTAGAAATGTACACAAGTGAAGTAAGTCAGAGAAAGACAAATACCATATGACATCACTTATATGTGGAATCTAAAAAATGATATGAATGAACTTATTTACAAAGCACAAACAGACTTACAGACATAGAAAACAAACTTATGGTTACTAAAGGGGAAAGAGGGGGAAAGACAAATTAGGGATTTGGGATTACCAGATACAAACTACTTTATATAAAATAGATAAGCAACAAGGACCTGCTGTATAGCACAGGGAATTATACTCAATATTTTGTAATAACTTATATGGGGAAAGAATCTGAAAAGGGTGTGTGTATATATATATATATATATATATATAATATATATACAGCTGAATCACCTTGCAGTATGCCTAGAATATTGTAAATCAACTATACTTCAACTTAAAAATATAGAAAATAGTATAACTTTTTCTTCATGCGCCTATCACCCAATTTCAATATCTGTCACTGCCAGTCTTATTTTATTTACATCAGTCACTATTTTCTATTTTCTCCTAGTGTATTTTAAAGCTAATCTTAAATATTACATTGTTTTACACTCTAAATATTTAGTATACATCTCTAATTGATAAGGTATTTTTATATAACCACTATGCCCTTATCACATATACCAAAATGAACAATAATTACTTAATATAATCTAGCAGCCAATCCATAGTCAAATTTCTCCATCTATCCCCTAGATATAATTGATTTACTCTAATCAAGATCCAAACAAGTCTACACATTGCATTTGGTTGAGTCTCTTAAGTTTCTTTTATAGTGAGCACAATTTAATCTCTTCACTGGACAATTTAGAAAACATTCCAGAATTTTAGAGACTTCTGGGATTCATAGTATAATAATTATTATATTTCACATGGCTGGATATCTGTGAGTAAGTGGTTAATAATATGCAGAATATGAGACTGTGGTTTAAGACTTTGGGATAGAGAGCTTCTTCCAAGTGATACACAAAGAACCAAAGAGAGATCATGGTCTTTGTCGCATAGTTTCTTTCAGAAAATGTGTAAAGGACTTAGTTGAGCTTTGTTGGCTTTGTTGTACAAATGCTTTAGCTAACATTTTCCAATTTAAAGCAAATACCTCCAAAATATCTACCTAAAGTCAAGCCTTTTTATTAGAGAAATCACAGTATTAGTAAAATTTGAAGATGTTTCTACTGCAAGGTTTTTTATGGGTGTAAGGTATGTCAAGGAAGAGCTAATGGGTCATTTGATTTGCTGAAAGAGAAAATACACTGTTTCTAGTAGGATAAGAGACTTCATCAAAGCAGCTAACTAGGTTCAGGAAATTGGGGAAACCACATGGCAGTGGACCAAGAGGGGAAAAAAAAATCAAGCAACAGTAACACAGAAGGTACATGGGGCTTCAGCCAAATGACTCAGAAGAAGGTATCTGTAAAGGGCTAAAAGTAGAGGAGAAAGAAAAATCCTAACATTGTGCATTAATCTGCCATAACAAAGTATCATACACTTGGTGGCTTAAACAACATAAATTTCTCATTTTTGGAGGCTTGGAAACCTGAGATCAGGATGCCAACCTGGTCGAGTTGTGGCGAGGCTTCTTGCCTTGTACTTGGCCACCTTCTCACTCCCTCTGCCTTTTCACTTGGCAAAGGGAGTGGGCAGGGGAGAGTGAGAGAGAGAGGAGAGGGAGAGAGCACTAGAGGGTTTTGGTGTCTCTTTCTAATGAAGGCACTAATCCTATCATTAGGGCCCCACCCTCATGACCTTGTCTAAACCTAAAGTGAAAGAAAGTGAAAGTGAAGTCACTCAGTCGTGTCCGACTCTTTGTGACCCCATGGACTGTAGCCTACCAGACTCCTCTGTCCATGGGATTTTCCAGGCAATAGTACTGGAGTGGATTGCCATTTCCTTCTCCAGGGGATCTACCTGACCCAGGGGTCGAACCCGGGTCTCCCACATTGTAGACAGGCACTTTACCGTCTGAGCCAACCTAACTACCTCCCAAAAGCCCTACATTTAAATATCATCACAATGAAGAAAGGGCTTCAACATAGGACATTTTCCCATCTTTTCTCTTAATATTTCTGTATCTGAGTCATTGTTAGAAATGTTTTCCCTACTCCTAGTTTATAAAGTATTTCTTTGAGCACTTGTATAGTCTAATCATTTACATTTAAATTGCTGATCTGTTTAGAATGTATCCTGGTATATACCAGGATGTGAGATATGGATTCAATTTTATCTTTTGCTTTATGGCTATCTAGTTATTTAAGTGCCATTTATTAATAGCTCCATCTTTGGAGTGACATATCAGAAAGACAAGAAGTCGGCTTGAAGGGGCACCCCAATTCACAGACAATTTGAACATCAAAATAAATATAGTAGTGGATTAGAAGCTATTGAATAAAATAGGAATCCATGAGTCCATCCTGTTGTACATAATAAGGGAAATACATTGAATATTTGATGAGGAATAAGATACAGGGTTTCTCAGGTGGCTCAGTGGTAAAGAATCCTCCTGCCAATACAGGAGAGATAGGAGATGCAAGTTCAATCCCGGGGCTGGAAAAAACCCCTGGAGGAGGGCATGGCAACCCACTCCCGTATTATTGCCTGGAGAATCCCCATGGACCGAGGATCCTGGTGGGTTACAGTTCATGGCATTGCAAAGAGTCAGACACAACTGAAGCAACTAAGCACAGCACATGGTAGAGGTGAGGGCTTCCCAGGTGGTTCAGTGGTAAAGAATGTGCCTGCCAGTGCAGGAGATGCAGGTTCAATCCCTGGGCTGGAAAGAACCCCTGGAGGATGGCATGGAAACCCACTCCAGTATTCTTGCCTGGAGAATCTCATGGACAGAGGAGTCTGTCGGGCTATAGTCCATAGGGACTCAAAGAGTTGGACATGACTGAGCACTGCTGCTGCTGCTGCTAAGTCGCTTCAGTCATGTTCGACTCTGTGTGACCCCATAGATGGGAGCCCACCAGGCTCCCCCATCCCTGGGATTCTCCAGGCAAGAACACAGGAGTGGGTTGCCATTTCCTTCTCCAATGCATGAAAGTGAAAAGTGAAAGTGAAGTTGCTCAGTCATGTCCGACTGTTAGCGACCCCATGGACTGCAGCCCACCAGGCTCCTCTGTCCATGGGATTTTCCAGGCCAGAGTACTGGAGTGGGGTGCTATTGTCTTCTCCAGGACTAAGCACATATGCATGCAAAATACAGGATATTTGTGTAGTCTCAAAGTACTTCTCCACTAAATAGTTATTAACTACAAAAGAAAAAGTAACTTTATAAAAGAAGTCTGGAAGATACCACCTTAACCAAGAGACCAAAATTGACATCACTAGGAATGGGATCAATTGAAATTGTACCTGATTGGATACAATTAGGAGAACACAGACAGACTTCTGTGAAATTTTTGTCAAAGATGCATAAAATGAATCTAATCACAAGGGAATATTAGACAAATCCAAATTGAGTGGCAGTCTACAAAATTCCTTGACTAGGATCTTCTAAAGTGTCAAGGTCATGAATATCAAAGCAAGATTGAGAAGTGTGCCAAGTTAAAAGTGTCTAAAGAGACAGCACAACTAAATGCAATGTATGATTCAGGACTGGGTCATTTTGCTAGAAAAGACATTATTGGGACAACTGGCAAAATTTGAACAGAGTCTGAAGATTAGATTACAGTTGTGAGACGATATTAATTTTCTAATTTTGAGAGCTGTATTGTGGTTTTGTAAGAGAATGACTTTGTTCCTAGGAAATACACAGGAAAGTATTTGGGGGTTGTAGTAATGGAACATTCTGTCAACAGCTTATTCTCAAAAGTTTCAAGGAATAAAAGGATCCTTATACCATAATTGCAACTTTTCTGTAAGCTTAAGACTGTGTAAAACAACATAGTTACAGAGAAAAAACAACCTCCATCTTTTCCTGATTTGAAATTCACTCGTTTTTCACGTATAAATTTCCATATACAATTGAATCAATTTCTACAGTTCTATTACATTGAGCTGTCTACTCATGAATTAATGTCCTCTATTTTAATCACTGAAGCTTTTCTGTTAAAAAAGCAAAATTCAACTAAGTTTAAAGATCAAATTGGCTTTATTCAATGATTCATGAATTGTACAGCATTCCATCTAGTAGGAAGGAGCTCTGTACAAAATGAAAGGTTTTTAAAGGCAGGGAGGGGGTGGGGGAAGTAAACCATGAACAAAAGAATGGGGTTATTTCAGGCAAGGTCACCTTCCTTTGAGTGAAGGTGGGTCTCTTAGGCAGATTATCTCTCTGGTGCTCCCAGAAAATTCTAGGCTGACTAGTTATGGTCACTTTCCTGAAGAAGATTGAAACTGCAATTAGGTTAGGTATTAATTCTTGATTTGGTGATATGGGTTAACACAAGTGACTCCATTTTGGGCATGTTGTTTCTTTCTTTCTTTTTTTTTTTAAACAATGCCTAGTAAGTTCAACCCTCTACTTCCCCTTTTCTTCTTCTTTTTAAAGATTTTCCTAGCTATTCTAAGGTAATAGTCTCTATTTGCACATCTTTTTTGCAAAGCTCAAATCAATAGGAAAAAACTGCAAATGATGAGAGATTCTTTTCACTATATATTTAAGTATAGTTGATTTACAGTATCATATTAGTTTTAGGTGTAGAACATAGTGATTCAATATTTTTTATAGATTATACTTTCCTTAAAGTTATTATGAAATATTGGCTATATTTCTTGTACTGTACAGTTTATCACTGTAGACAGATTTTAATAAAATAATAGGTTATAGAATAAATATACACAAATGAAATTCCTCCATTTAAAATAAAGATACTATATTCAAAGATATAATGAGGACTTCCCAGGTGGCACTAATGGGAAAGAACCTGCATGACAATGCAAGAGACATAAGAGAGGTGAGTTCGATCCCTGGGTTGGGAAAATCCCCTGGAGGAGGGCATGGCAACCCACTCCAGTATTCTTGCCTGGGAAATCCCATGGACAGAGGAGCCTGGCAGGCTACAGTCCATAGGGTCGCAAAGAGTCAGACATGACTGAAGCGACTTAGCACACATGCAAAATCTCAATAAAACAATAGAAATGGAATATTCAAAGATATAATAAAACCAAAGACCTCATTCACAATAGAAAAAAAAATCTAGGCATAAATTTAACATCATACATCGAAAACCTATGTGAAAAAAATTACAAAACAGTTTGGAAATACACAAAATTATACTTGATTGAGTAGAAAAATATTTCATGTGCTTGGATAAAAAGAGTCAATGTCATGGAAACATTGGTTTTTCCCAAGTTAATTTTATAAATTTAACAGATCCTAGTAAAATCTGTCAGCCTCCTTTAGGGGTTGCCTTGGCTGTTAAAAGTCATGTCACCATCCCCAAGCAGCCCAAAACCAGCAGAGGATCAAGGCAAAAGTTCAAAGGCCTGCTCCAAGGAGACACAAGTCTATAGAGGCAGTCCAGTCCCAGAATTCCCTGCGCAGTTGGCCAAACCTTCCAATGGGATTGAATTACAGGTCAACTTCTTCAGCTTCCTGCTCCCTTCCTTTCCCTTTAGGGATCCTAGATCCTGACAGCACTCCCTAATAAATCTCCTGCTCACTAACCTCGGTCAAAGTGATTAAACACTTTGATGCTTTGCTAGCCTATGTGAGCAAACTGATACCTAACCCAGTTCATGCACATGTATCTGAGAAATGGAAACTTAGGAACAACCAGTCACCAACAGCCAACTAGGTTTTTCCAGATAGGCAACTGCTTAATTTCCTTGCTTTGCTTTGCTTTCTTCTCTGCTGTGTAAAAAAGCCTTGCCTTTAGCACTGAATGCCTCCAATCACTTTCAGTTTGGCTTCCCTGGTGGCTCAGATGGTAAATGCAGGAGACCTGTGTTCGCTCTCTGGGTCAGGAAGATCCCCCGGAGGAGGAAATGGCAACCCACTCCAGTATTTTGGCCTGGAGAATTCCCATGGACAGAGGAGCCTGGAGGGCTACAGTCCATGGGGTTGCAAAGAGTCAGACATGACTGAGTGACTAAGCACACCATTGGAAAAGATTTTTGCTCAGATAAACTCCTGAAACTTATAATGTTCCTCAGTTTATCTTTGAACACCTCTATTTCAGAGTCGGCTTCCTTAGTAATCTAGACTGTGACCCAGGCTGCAGGATTTGACTTGATCTGTGAGCACAGACTCCTCAATCCTGTGGGATTAGACATGGTACCCTCAGCCTCATACTTTGCTCTCTGTCCTTGAAGAAAATTATCTCGGTCTCAGTATGATACCACTATATTCCTGTGAGGGACAGTAACTTGCTGCAGTGTCTCTAGTTTTCCCTCTCATGTGGAATATTTTTCTTCCTTATAGATGTGGGTGCCTGAATTTAAAAACATGATGATGTTATGTACATCTTCTAAAGAGCTCAGCTTTGCCTCTACATCCTCAGCTGCGGCTCCGCAATCTGCCACAGACAAGAGGATCTCAGTGTGAGCTGTCAAACACCCATTTTAATTACTTGTGTTATATCTGCTGCTACTGCTAAGTCACTCCAGTCGTGCCCGACTCTTAGCAACCCCATGGACTGCAGCCTACCAGGCTCCTCCGTCCATGGGATTTTCCAGGCAAGAGTACTGGAGTGGGTTGCCATTGCCTTCTCCAGTGTGTTATATCTACTTAAGATATATTATTGTATGTGAATAGTTATAATACATAATTAATTAATATAGACTACATTAACATACGTATAAGTAATATATAGCTCTGGGCTTCCCAGGTGGCTCAGTAGTAAAGAATCTGCCTGCCAACACAGGAGACTCAAGGGATGTGAGTTTGATCCCTGGGTCAGGAAGACACCCTGGATATGGAACTGGCAACCCACTCCAGTATTCTTGCCTGGAGAAATCCCATGGACAGAGGAACCTGGTGGCCTACAGCCCATGGGGTTGCAAAAGAGTCAGACACGACTGAGAGACTAAAACAGCAATATGTAGTTCTATTATTATATTCAATGTATTACTATAGGTTATATATCAGAGGTATGCTCAAGTTTTCTACCTTTTGTAATACATTTCAGGTTTTTGCAATAGATTGCCCAATTCCTGCAATCTACTTATCACTTATCTTTACAGTTATTCATAGTTTAAATCCCAAAAGTCACAGCATCCATAGTGAAGAATAATTTTTTCCTTCTTTAATACCTTGATTTCAATCATTTCATACAAAGTGAATGTCTACTACTGAGAAGAGTTCAAATCAATGCAAACCTCAGCTATTAACATCATTTTGTAATGTGTAACCCTCCCCACCAGGAACATGTCTTGCTGTGGTAGCCATCCATAAGGGTAGCTCCTCTTCTCATCTAATTACTATGGTTGCCAGACTTGATTGCAACCATCCTCTGGAGTCCATTTCTTATATGTAACATAAACGTCTTATTTATAAGAAAACATGGCGAACTTTCCTGGTAGTCCAGTGGCTAATACTCTGCATTCCCAATGCAAGGGGCCTGAGTTTGATCCCTGGTCAGGGAGCTAGATCCCACATGCCACCCACAACTAAAGATCCCATATGTTGCAACTAAGAGCTGGTGCAGTCAAATAAGTACATAGTGAAAAAAAAAAAAAATAGCATGGAGAGATTACTTAATGCAGCACTACATAGAGATAGCCAGTGTTCATTCTGCATCCAAGACCTCACAGTATGAAATGAGAATCATATAAAGAATAATTAATTGAAAATAACTTTATTGAATAACCAATAGTTAGCATATATAAAACAATACTCTAATAGTTATTGGAGTGTTGGGGCTCTAATACTCATTTCTGATTTCTTCTTCCCCCAAAGAATTGGTAAAAATGCTTAACTGTGTTCTTGGGAAATGTTCTGAGCTTCTCTTCTTCCTGAGCTGAATATTTCGCAGTTTGCTCTTCCTCTGTGGGTCCCCTACAATCCTTGTCTTCTGATTATCACCCTTGTTTAGGAAACTTTATTATGATTTCTGGAAATAGTCTCTACATACAGTCACTGTTAAAAAAAAACACATCACTTTGGTCCAGTTGGTTTAGCACTTAGGTTGCAGGTAAGAGTTGTTTTTTCTTCATCAGACTCTGCAACATGTCTAGGTATGACCTCTGTCTTTCTGAAGCCTTGTTGCTTGGTAGTTTTGGCCTGAGGCCACATGTTCTGGGGCCTGCCTCTGTCTGTTGTGCCCCTTTGTCCCATCCTTCTCTGTTGTGGCAATAAGGTCATGGAGGAAAGAGCCATCCTTTGGTTCTTTGAGGAGGAACAGTCTTTTCTCTTCCTTCTCAATCTTGTTTTGATGGGCTGGCTCAGAACATCCATCTCACTGCCAGCTGTTAAGGGAAGTCATGCAGACCCACCTGTTTTTGCCTTGTACCCTGCCAACTGTACTTTGATCCAGTTCATGACCAGTCCCTTGGCCTTTGGCATCTTAAACCAGCGTTTGGACTTTTGAGTTGGATCTCAAGCTTGTAGCCCAATGCTCCATGAAGGGCTTTGATTTGGATTGCAGCTGGGCTCCCTCAACTCTCTGGCTGTTTGAGGATATGATTCCCCTCTAAAGT
Organism: Bos taurus; assembly: GCF_002263795.3. Classification (NCBI taxonomy): domain Eukaryota; kingdom Metazoa; phylum Chordata; class Mammalia; order Artiodactyla; family Bovidae; genus Bos; species Bos taurus. The sequence continues at coordinate 99,779,259 of NC_037357.1, forward strand.
AAGCCTTTGAAGCCAAAAGTAAGGTTTTGGCCCAATGAAAGTTCACCTACTTCCTTTTTGTTGTCCCCAAGGAGAGGATTTGGAAACTCTCAGATTAGGATCCAAACTGATGACAGATTTTTCACTGGGCAGAACCAGAGGTCCTATAACATTTAATGATTGCTAAAAGTTGTTAAAATTTTTATTTAACATCGTTACAGAGAAGGCATGGCTGAGACCCTTTCATCGTTTGATCCTTCCATCTATGTTTCAAAAAAAGATTAACAGAGAAGTTGGGGAAAAGAAACTGGTAAACTCTAAAGAATCTAATTTTAAAACAAATTTTCTATCCCTTTGTCAAGCTTTCAACATTCAAAAAAAAGTGAAATGTACAACTTAGATAATATCTGGTGAATTCTGCTTTGCTCTGTCTGCCTCTTTATTGAAACCTCCTGTAGCATCATAGGAGACTCACTGAGATATCTGTTAATGAAAAGTCAGACAGCAAGAAAGAAGTAATAAGGACAGTTTATCTCTTTGGCAGGCTTCTAATAAAAAAAATGAAAAGAAAGTAAGTTCATTTTAATTAATGAAAGAAACACGGATTTCATCAAGTTGGAAAAGGCAGATAAACACTGCTCAGGGCAAACAGCATTCCTCTGTGCTTCTTGGTTAAAGATGCTAAGCATCTCTCTATTGGAACATGTATTAGGTTCACGGTAATTGTCTGTTTTCATATTTGGTTTTTCCTAGGATTAGCATGGAGAAGGCAATGGCACCCCACTCCAGTACTCTTGCCTGGAAAATCCCATGGACGGAGGAGCCTGGTAGGCTGCAGTCCATGAGGTCGCTAAGAGTCAGACACGACTGAACGACTTCACTTTCACTTTTCTCTTTTCATGCACTGGAGAAGGAAATGGCAACCCACTCCAGTATTCTTGCGGGAGAATCCCAGGGACGACGGAGCCTGGTGGGCTGCCGTCTATGGGGTCACACAGAGTTGGACACGACTGAAGAGACTTAGCATAGCATAGCATAGGATTAGCATAACTTCTTATTGATAAGGGCATATTCCAATGATGAGCACAGTGACTGATGCAAAGCTGGTGCTCAACAAATTGTTTTGGAATGGATGAATAAAAGATAATGCATGATCTCTTCCTGTAGGAATTTATTATGCAAAGAAATAGAGGAAAACAACAGAATGGGAAAGACTAGGGATCTCTCCAAGAAAATCAGAGATACCAAAGAAATATTTCATGTAAAGATGGGCCCGATAAAGGACAGAAATGGTATGGACCTAACAGAAGCAGAAGATATTAAGAAGAGATGGCAAGAATACACAGAAGAACTGTACAAAAAAGATCTTCATGATCAACATAATCACGATGGTGTGATCACTCACCTAGAGCCAGACATCCTGGAATGTGAAGTCAAGTGGGCCTTAGAAAGCATCACTACGAACAAAGCTAGTGGAGGTGATGGAATTCCAGTTGAGCTATTCCAAATCCTGAAAGATGATGCTGTGAAAGTGCTGCACTCAATATGCCAGCAAATTTGGAAAACTCAGCAGTGGCCACAGGACTGGAAAAGGTCAGTTTTCATTCCAATCCCAAAGAAAGGCAATGCCAAAGAATGCTCAAACTACCACACAATTGCACTCATCTCACACACTAGTAAAGTAATGCTCAAAATTCTCTAAGCCAGGCTTCAGCAATATGTGAACTGTGAACTTCCTGATGTTCAGTCTGGTTTTAGAAAAGGCAGAGGAACCAGAGATCAAATTGCCAACATCTGTTGTATCATGGAAAAAGCAAGAGAGTTCCAGAAAAGCATCTATTTCTGCTTTATTGACTATGCCAAAGCCTTTCACTGTGTGGATCACAATCAACTGTGGAAAGTCCTTTAAGAGATGGGAATACCAGACCACCTGACCTGCCTCTTGAGAAATTTGTATACAGGTCAGGAAGCAACAGTTAGAACTGGACATGGAACAACAGACTGGTTCCAAATAGGAAAAGGAGTACGTCAAGGCTGTATATTGTCACCCTGCTTATTTAACTTATATGCAGAGTACATCATGAGAAACGCTGGACTGGAAGAAGCACAAGCTGGAATCAAGATTGCCGGGAGAAATATCAATAACCCCAGATATGCAGATGACACCACCCTTATGGAAGAAAGTGAAGAGGAACTAAAGAGTGTCTTGATGAAAGTGAAAGAGGAGAGTGAAAAAGTTGGCTTAAAGCTCAACATTCAGAAAACGAATATCATGGCATCCGGTCCCACCACTTCATGGGAAATAGATGGGGAAACAGTGGAAACAGTGTCAGACTTTATTTTTCTGGGCTCCAAAATCACTACAGATGGTGACTGCAGCCATGAAATTAAAAGACGCTTACTCCTTGGAAGGAAAGTTATGACCAACCTAGACAGCATATTCAAAAGCAGAGACATTACTTTGCCAACAAAGTTTCGTCTAGTCAAGGCTATGGTTTTTCCTGTGGTCATGTATGGATGTGAGAGTTGGACTGTGAAGAAGGCTGAGTGCCGAAGAATTGATGCTTTTGAACTGTGGTGTTGGAGAAGACTCTTGAGAGTCCCTTGGACTTCAAGGAGATACAACCAGTCCATTGTGAAGGAGATCAGCCCTGGGTGTTCTTTGGAAGGACTGATGCTAAAGCTGAAACTCCAGTACTTTGGCCACTTCATGCAAAGAGTTGACTCATTGGAAAAGACTCTGATGCTGGGAGGGATTGAGGGCAAGAGGAGAAGGGGGCGACAGAGGATGAGATGGCTGGATGGCATCACTGACTCGATGGACGTGAATCTGAGTGAACTCCGGGAGTTGGTGATGGACAGGGAGGCCTGATGTGCTCCGATTCATGGGGTCGCAAAGAGTTGAACACTACTGAGAAACTGATCTGATCTGATCTGGGAAGAGAAACATGTTGTGCACACACATACACACAATGCTTCCCACAATTTTATTCCTTGTTAATATTTCACTATTGTTATTGATGCTTTCAAACTGTGGTGCTGGAGAAGAATCTTGAGAGTCTCTTGGACAGGAAGGAGATCAAACCAGTCCATCCTAAAGGAAATTAACCCTGAATATTCATTGGAAGGACTGAGCTGAAGCTGAAGCTCCAATACTTAAGCCACCTGATGTAAAGGGCTGACTCATTTGAAATGACCCTAATGCTGGAAAAAGTGAGGGCAGGAGAAGAGGATGACAGAGGATGTGATGGTTGGATGGCATCACCGACTCAATGGACATGAGTTTGGGCAAACTCTGGGGATTACTGAAGGACAGGGAAGCCTGGTGTGCTGGAGTCCATGGGGTCGCAAAGAGACACATGACTGAGCAAATGAACAACAGCAAGCCTGAGGTCAGAAGAAACTCAGGATTCTCTGGCAGCAAGTGGATACAGGGACTGGGGTGTGATAAGATAAGGGGTCACTTCAGGCTCACATCAGTTTACCAGACCTGGAGCCAGCCCCTTACCAGGCCCCCGGCTTCCCTATTCTCAACAGAATTTATCAATTAGTTCTTGAAAAGCCATGCTACATTGCTTCTTTCTGTTTTTGGTACTCAGAGGTGGCTTTTTGAGTGGTCTGGAGAAATATACCTCTATTTTACTACTTCAGCTTAAACACCTGTCGTCTCACTGAATCACCCTACTTTGGCAAAGCCCATATCCCAGGCTCATAGCTAATTCCCCCTTGCTGCTTCAGGGTGGGCTCTGAATTCCACTCTGCCCCCCCAAAGTCTTGCCTGGACATCACCAATTTCCTGGGCTCCTGCCTCAGCAGCTCCCAGAGGGGACACACTGGGTTGCTCCAGGAACAGTTGTCTGTTTTGATCACTTGCAAACATGAGACTTTTTAAGATAACCTTTAGGTGTTGCATTTACAATACTAGGGAAGAGCCTGCTTGAATTCACTGGGGGTTTCAGGGCAGGGAGAGTGGGGACAGAGTGGGTATCCAGAAGGAGGATGAGCGGGGTTTGTGCCGTGCTCAGTAGCTTCAGTTGTGTCCGACTCTTTGCAACCCCATGGACTGTAGCCCACCAGACTCCTCTGTCCATGGGATTCTCCAGGCAAGAATGCTGGAGTGTGTTGCCATTTCCTTTTCCAGGGGATCTTCCCAACCCAGGGATCAAACCCATGTCTCATGTGTCTCCTACACTGGCAGGTGGATTCTTTTCCACTGAACCACCTGGGAAGCCCATGAGCAGGATTAGGGATCCCATTCAACTTCAGTTCAGTTCAGTTCAGTTCAGTTCTGTCGCTCAGTCATGTCTTACTTTTTGCAACCCCATGGAATGCAGCATGCCAGTCTTGCCTGTCCATCACCAACTCCTGGGGCTTACTCAAACTCATGTCCATCCAGTCGGTGATGCCATCCAACCATCTCATTTTCTATCATCCCCTTCTCCTCCTGCCTTCAATCTTTCCGAGCATCAGTGTCTTTTCTAGTGAGTCAGGTTTTCGCATCAGGTGGCCAAAATATTGGAGTTTCAGCTTCAGCATCAGCCCTTCCAATGAATATTCAGGACTGATTTCCTTTAGGATGGACTAGTTGGATCTCCTTGCAGTCCAAGGGACTTTCAAGAGTCTTCTCCAATACCACAGTTCAAAAGCATCAATTTGGGGCACTCTCTCTCCCCCTTCTGATGTCTATGTCAGAAGCTTTCTCTGACTCTTTTTATGCTTTAATAAAACTCTGCTATACAAAAGCTCTTGAGTGATCAAGCCTGGTCCCTTGTCCTGAAATTAAATCTTCTTCGGAGATCACAAATCCGAAACCGTTCACCATAAGCTATCATCTTGGGGGCTCATCTGGGATCTTCAGGACAAGGTAAGAACACTCAGAGCTCTAGCCTCTCTGCTTTCTCAGTATATGCATTTTTCTGCCTTACTTTACTAACTCTACAGTGTGCTTGTGTGAATGAATAACATGCCCTGCTTGAAGCAAGTGATGAGTCCTGCTCTGCAGTTTTGCAGTGCCTCCTAATGACTGAAGGCAGTCCCCAAAAGGGGAGCCTTGTTGGGGGTTTATACAGACCTGCCAATGCCAAGAGACACCCAACATCTCTGTGGGGAGAGCAGCCAGAAATGGGCAAAGCAAGTGGACTGAACTTTGCTTTCTTGGTCATCTTTTCCTGGTCTCTTTGACCATTTCATAATTGTGTGGGGAATTAGAAGTACTAACCAAATCTGTCAGATCATAGATTTCTGAGGAACTTGTGATCCATGCCATTACTGTGTACTATTTCTTAGACCCCCAAGCTTGGAATAGTCATGTGACACCCAGACTTGCTGGGAGCACATTTGGGAATAAGGTGGAATTCTAGCTTCAGCAGCATCTCTCTTGGCTGCCTACCTCAGGGGCCAGCGACCTGAAAGTGAGTCCTTGTCATAGCTGTGCCTCCAAACTATATGGATGGAAGCACTGCTAGACAGCATGAGGTTTCTAAGAACATAGGTCAAGAATCCCAGATTGGAAGTACAGCTGGCTTCTTCCTTTGGTAGTGCTAACTGTTAGTGGATCAGGGGAGGCTCTCTGGTGGCTTTTGTCTCAACTCCTTAGATAATTCTTCTGTGGAATCTGTGGAAATGAACTGGAAGGATTGGCGCTAAGAGTTTGAGGATGAAAAATCCCTTTTTCCTCCCTGGGTGACCCTTCACTAACTCTTTTGCTATCACATATACTGGTGTGGCAACTCTGAGAAGGGACATCTTGGTTGCTGTTCATCTGTTTATGACTCACTGCTTTTACTGTGGTCAGGACTGTACTCAGGAATGTGCACAGACACACATAAAGAAGGATGCTTCCCCTAGTAGGCCTAGCTTAGGAAACATTTCTGGGAAAGCTACTCTGTCACACTCTGGGTGGCATCAGAGAAAAGAACAAATCAAATCAAAGGTCTTGGTGGTATGAAACTAAATCAATTTGGGATGCCATCAGGTGTGCCTCTGGTGCATCTCCACCCCGCCTCAATGGTACAACTGAGAGGGACAAGTAAGGTGCCTGCATCCATAAGGGACAGACTAAGTCCAACCAGGGAGGAAAGCTTCAGTGGAAAGTCTGTCTCCACTCCCATCTAGAGCAGGGAGGGATGCCTCCAGTGGAAAGAAGCCACAGCTGTGGATGCCACTTTTTTCTCTCTTACAGATGGGAGCTAACAGTTTCAGAACCACTCCTTTACAATGTATTTTAAAAAAACTGGGACAAGTTTGATCCCCAGAATTTAAAAAGACATGCCTGATATTCTGTTATTTGAATGGCCACGGTATCCTTTGGAAGATGCAGAACGCTGACCTGTTGTTGAAGGATCTCAATTATTACTGTTTTACAACTAGACCAGTTCTGTAGAAAACAAGAGAAATGGGTACAAGTGCCATAGGTGTTGCTCTTTATTTCTCTGTGAGACATGCAAGACTTATGTCCTAAGGGTGCAAATTTGGGTGTGAAACCTTCAGCTGCCTCCTGTTCTCTTACTTTGCCCCTGTATCTGGGGCTCCCAACTGAACAGACTGAGAATAAGGGCACCCTTCCAGGAGGGGTTGCCTCAGTCTCAGTAGAAATATTAAGGTCGAGACTATCGAGAGGATCCAAAAAGTACACAGAGACTTTATGGTACTAACTTTACATTATGACCTTACTTGGAGAGATGCTTACTTGGGACAGACACTGACTCCTGACTCGGAAACTTGAGTTTTGGGAGAAGCTACTACTTTTGGAGATGAATGGCTTGAATGTGAGATAAGGGGAAAGAGGAAACACGAAATAGCCCTCTTCCCTACTAGAAGCCAAGCAGTTCCTATAACAGAGCCAGTTTGTCAGGTGTAATCTTGAAGGACTCACGTGAGTGCACATCGTGAGACTTTAGACTGTGCTAAGATGGTTAACATAGAACAGGGAGAGAAGAAACTCCTGGTAAATTCCTAGATAGACTACATGAGGCTCTCTGAAAGTTTACTTATGTTGATCCCAAAAGTTCAGAGGGAGAAATGATCTTAAAAGATAGATCACTTAGTTGGCTCCAAATACTTGCTGTACATTACAAAAACAGGAATTTGGACCAAATCAGTCTTTAAAAAAAACTGTTACAGCTGGCTCAGATAGTATATTATGGTAGAGAATACAAGGAGGAAGAAAGAACCAGACAAAAGACTGAAGCCCCAACAATGACAGTTAGATCTGCTCTGAAACAGCCTGAGGAAAAATGTCCAGAGGAACCCAGGTGAAAAGAGATGGACTTGTTATTACTGTGGAAAGGAGGGGCATCTCAAGCAAGATTGCCCTCAGGCATCTATAAGCTGCCCCTGGATCCATGTCAAGTCTGCAAAGGACTATACTGGAGAAGAGACTGCCCTCTGAGGTGTAGGCCCCAGAGGTGGAATCTCAAGACAATTGGGACTGAAGGTGCCCAGGGGTCCCCACACAAGCCCTTATTCTAAGGCTGAAGAGCTCCATGTATTAATAACTGTGGAGGGCCTATCAGGGCCCCGTCGATTTTCTTTTGGACACTGGGGCAACTTTCTGCTCACTAAAGCCCCTGGTCTGCTTTCCTCCTGATCCACTGCCATAATGAGGCTGTCTGGACAACCCAAATGCTATTATTTCAGTCATCCTTTAATCTGAAACTGGGACTCTGTGCTATTTTCTCGAGTTTCTAACCTTGCCAGAGTCTCCCTCACCCCTTCTGGGTAGGGATATACTGAGCAAGGTCCAGGTCTCTGGTTTCATAAATATGGAACCTGCTGTTTTAATTGAACAAAATGTAAATCCTAAAGTGTGGGCTGATGGAAAAACTGTGGGTCAAGCACAAAATACTGTTTCTGTCGTCATCAAGCTCAATGACCCTCATCTATTTTCACATCAAAAGCAGTATCCATTAAAGCCTGACGTGTTAAGGAAAGGTTAAAACCCATCATTGAAAATTTAAAGGAACAGAGGTTATTAATTCCCTGTAACACTCCATACAACACTCCTATTTTGGGTGTAAAAAAGTCAAATGATAAATGGAGACTTGTTCAAGATATACTAATAATAAGTGTCTAATCCTTATACTTTATTGTCTGAAATTCCTAAACAAGCCAAATATTTTTCAATCAATTATTTGAAGGATGCTTTCTAGAGTTAAACCTATATTAGATCATCCTCTACCTATGATTTTAAGACAATTGAGAGGATTCTTGGGCATTACAGGCTATTGCCGCATTTGGATTCCAGGTTATAGGGACTTGCCCAGCCTTTATATAAACTTATAACTGAGACTCAGCAGGCGCAAACCCACTAGCTGGTTTGGTCCCCAGAGACTCAAAAGGCTTTTAAGTCTATTCAAACTGCTCTCTTGCAGGCTCCCACTTTGAGCTTGCCCACAGGATCAGAGTTTGTTTGTTACTGGAAAAAAAAAAAAAAACAGGCTATGGCCACCTTGCTTAAGGGCAATTGTTACTATTGTTTTGCTAATGCCTAAAGCTCATAAGTTTACTAATGGGCAAAATTTTACTGTACTGACTTCTCTTGATGTAAGTGGGATCTTAAACTTTAAATTTCAGAGCAAAGATGCTCCACCTTTAAAGCTGCTATAATTCAAGGGGTATTGAAAGCTCTAGGAATAGAATATCACTTACACTATTTCTGGAAACCCCAATATTCAGAAAAAGTTGAAAAGGCTAATGACATTATTAAAAGACATCCATGTAAGCTAATTCAGGAAACACAAGACAGTTTAAAGCTTTACCTATAGCTTTAATGAGGGCTTGAACTGACCCTAAGAAGAAGGGACTGTCCTAAAGCCTTAGAACTAACTATCTGAGTCAGCTTTCAGCTTTTCAACCTCCTCATCAATTGAAGGCTTCCCATGGTGGGTTTCTCCACTTCAAGGAAAGGACTTTCTTCAGCTCTGTGAATACCTTTACCAACAACAATCATATGTGACACCTCTTCTTGATCTGATGACATCTAGCAATCCTAAAATGGACTGATGTAACTATGGACATAATGTAACTTTTAATTTTGATTAGGTTTTAACTTGATTTAATGACTATTTTGCCTTACATCTGTAACTATATAACGGGGTTTGTTTCTAACCGTGTGAAGGCTTTTAGGTTACAAATGGTTTTCCAGGCTCCTACAAGTGTCATAGCCTCCTCCAACTATTACTTGGGGCCTCTGGATCAGAAACCCTCAATATGAGGTTTAGAAGAACATGTTGCCTCAACAATTTAGGGATGATGCCCTTCAACAGCAAGAAGTAGTTATGGAATGAGAACGATGCCCCTTTCCCTTTTCAACATAATTTTCCTAAAAGAAAAAGGGGAAATGAGAGCGTCAGTTCCTAGGCAGGTTGATAAGAAGTCCAGGGTCCTCAAGGAGAAAGAGGTCTGGGGCTCTTGAAGAGGAGATAGGGGTCTGGAATTCTCAAGGAGGAGGAAAGGGCAAACATCTTTTTTTTTTTCCTCTACATTCCTTAGTCTTAGTCACATTAAATGTTTTTTTTCTTTAAGCCTGGAACTGATGATTACACAACAAATAACTCAGTTTGAACTCTGTACTAAGGATTATATAACAACATATCCTGCTTGAGGACAGTTTCTCCTCCTGAGAAACTTCTGGCTAATCCTGTTATCTTAAAATGTAAATTATGAGAGTGGATCTAGTAAGATCTTTACAACTTTGAGACATTCTTTGATTTATTGTAATAATTAATTAAAAAGTATATAACTCCCTTGCTAACACTAGTGAAGGGGGCACTCTCTGTCCCCCTTCTGATGTCTATGTCAGACGCTTTCTCTGTCCCTTTTTACACTTTAATAAAACTCTGCTATACAAAAAAAAAGCATCAGTTCTTCGGCACTCAGCTATATGGTCCAACTCTCACATTCATGCATGACTGCTGGAAAAACCATAGCTTTGACTATATGGACCATTGTTGGCAAAGTAATGTCTCTGCTTTTTAATATGCTGTGTAGGTTGATCATAGCTTTTCTTCCAAGGAGCAAGCATCTTTTAATCTCATAGCTTCAGTAACCATCTGCAGTGACTTTCGAGCCCAAGAAAATAAAGTCTGTCACTGTTTTCGTTCTCTCCCCATCTATTTCCCATTCAAGTACAATGCCAAGATAATAACAATCCTGGGTAGCAGATCAAGGTAGGGCTTGGAATCTTCCTAGCCCTCAGGAAATTGTTGTGTGTGTTTTTTTTTTTTACTTTTTAAAAAAATTTATTATTATTAGTATTTTTACTTTACAATATTGTATTGGTTTTGCCATACATCAACATGCATCCACCACGGGTGTACACGTGTTCCCCATCCTGAACCCCCCTCCCACCTCCCTCCCCATACCATCTCTCTGGGTCATCCCAGTGCACCAGCCCCAGGCTTCCTGTATCCTGCATTGAACCTGGACTGGCGATTCGTTTATTATATGATTTCTGACTCTTTCTCTTGTCTTTGCCCCTTCTTAACGACTTTATCTCACTTTGCTCATCCATAAAATGAGTTGTTGTAAGGTTTAACTGGAATTATGCATGTAAAATGCTGAGGATGGTGCCTGGTACCAGAAAAGCCTTCACATTATGTTTGCCCTTCTCTACTGGCTTCCCTGGTGGCTCAGACACTAAAGCGTCTGCCCGCAATGCGGGAGACCCGGCCGGGTTCGATCCCTGGGTTGGGAAGATCCCGTGGAGAAGGGAATGGCAACCCACTCCAGTACTCTTGCCTGGAAAATTCCATGGACTGAGAGGCTCCTCAGAGCCTGGTAGGCTACGGTCCATGGGGTCGCAAAGAGTCAGACACGACTGAGCGACTTCACTTCACTTTACTGCTCCATTCCAGGGAGTCGTTTGAGGTGCTGGAGGAGGACATCCCGATCTGCCATCCTCCCAGCCCCCAAGCTGAACAGCGCACCAGGGAAGCTGATGGGAAAATACCGTGCAATGCATAAGGCCAACGGGGAGTGGTGGCCCTGGGGATGGACTCTTGGGGGCCCTGGGCGACCTTTCTGCCCCGGCGTCCACCCTCCCCAGATCTGAGCCGCAGACCTCCGGGCGGGAACGGGGGCGGTGCGCTCTAGCCCCGCCGGCGCGTAGGCGGGCGGGCGGGCGGGGCTCTGCGACCCGAAGCCCTGGGCCGCCAATATAGGCGCTCGGCGGAGGCGCTAGTGTGCGGGGGCAGCGCTGCAGGCGGGGGCCGAGATCCAGACACCGAAGCAGCTGGCACCCGGGTAGCCCGGAGAGGGGCGAGCAACATGAGCAGCAAATGCGACGTGGTCGTGGTGGGGGGCGGCATCTCAGGTCAGTGGCTGCTGCGCGCCCTCTTTCCCCCTCCCAGGGCTCCGACAAGTGGCCGCCCGGGGAGGCATGCGGGGCGGCCGTGCGGCGGCGTATCCCCCGGAGCCCCTAGACTCTCCGTGCGCCGGAGGGGATCTAGAGGGTCCCAAGCGTCGCACACGAAATCCTCCCTCAGGGGGAGAAGGATTTGGTGGCCCCCCCTCCCCTCCCCGGACAGAAGCTAGAGGATGTCTTTTGAAGGTCTGGGGCTAGACTTTGAACTTCTGCCCCGGACAGCTGCCAAGCCTGAGACTGCTGGAATTTTCAAAGCGCCGGGGGGCAGGGAGAGAGGGTGGTGGTGGTGAGAAAACGGGCAGGGGAGAGACTCTTACTAGGGGGTGGCATAAAGGTCAGTCGCTTGCCCCAGGCAAAGGTCAGTCCTTTTGCTCCAGCCCGACCTGGACACTCTACACCCTCACTCGGACCACGACGTGTTGTTATTCTGGAACCAGGAAAACGACCTTGAACAGCTTCCCGTTCAAAAAGAAGGGATTGGACCCTGGGGTATCGACCCTCCTGATCCCGATTCTTTCTGATTCCACGATTTCCATGGGTCTACCTGCGGCTGCAGGGCCTTCTTGTCAAATGCCTTCTTGTCGAATGTCTCCTCTCCTTCTGCCCCTTCTTCTCCTCGCCCCCACACTCAGTGCAGGGTGGCCAAAAAGCTTAGAAGGGATGGGGGACAGAAAGTACCCTCATAGACACGGGGAAGGGAGGTGGGACTGGGCCTCGAGAAACAGACGCCAGAAGATGGATGGGGTCAGCGGGGGAACCCACCTTCTGAAGAAAGTCAGCCAGATCCTATGGGGAGGGGTCAGTGGAATATGAAGTGATGCTTCCAGAACAGCCTGTCTCACAGACCCCTGAGAATGCTTTGGTCCAACCCCCAGGACCTCCTGGTACTTGAGCAATTACGAGGACACCTCCAAAATCCACCACTGTGTTGACTAAGACGTGCCCTAACCAGACGTCAGGAGCCGGCCTCCAACTTGCTTCCTGGGGGGCAGGCAGGGCAGAGGCGTTCAGATTCTCTTGTGGCAGGTAAAGAAAGCAAGGTGCTGGATGTTGGATGCCATGCCTCCATTCCAGCTTTCCTCACCTTTGAGTCAGATCTCAGGCTATCCCTTCTGTTTGCCGGGTCCCCCACCCCCTCCCCTAGCTCACCCATGCCAGGCTCTGTACACAGGGCTACAGATGCTTTAAGTACAACAGCATGCTGTGGTGGGCTCTGGCTATATAGATTCCATGTTCATTCAGTATTTTAGACATCATTTCTCCTAGAGGAACTCAGTGTGTGTCCGTGCGGCCTTGCACAGCACTCCCATCTTACGGAAGAGGAAACCTCTCTTTCTAGGCCTTCAAAGTCCTTTTCTTACCCAAACTATGTCTAACGTGTTCCAATTCTTCGTTTCCCCCTTTATTTTGTTTTTTTTTTTTGTTTGTTTGTTTGTTTGTTTTTTCTGATTCATTCTCTAAACCTTCACGCTCACTCAAATTATTCATGTAAGACTCGTACTGGAAGGATAGATAAGGGTTTAGTTATTTTTTACAGCAGTGGTGAATCTCTGCTTTTGACTCCCAAACTCTCCAAACAAGGGACTGGTGAGTAGATCTGCCTTTTCTCAAGAATGTCACATGGAATAGGCATTGTTCTAAAAACTGAGAAAGCAGGGTTCCAAGGCCTTACTTAAATGCTTTATCTGCTATGTGAGGATAACTCCAACTAGTCATAGCTAGATTACAAGATCATCTAAAAGGTAGGTGAAGCAATGTGTGTGAAAATGGCTTTGCAAAGTCTGATATATGTGTGACACAAGGGATTACAAGAGTTTTGCTCATTTATTCAAACAGTACACGTTAGGGCAGGCTGTGGTTGAGGATGCAAAACTAGATCACATTTTTCTTGTCCTGGAAGATTTTTCAGTCTAGGAAAAGAGATGAGGTATCCAGACAAAGACAATACAAGGTAGAAAGTGTTAGGTGCCACAAAAGAGGTCCATTCATTTGTTCATTATCCATTCATTCAAGGAACATTTGCTTCCTGTCCCACATCCTATCGAAAAGGGAAGGAAAGTTGAGTTAGTCAGAGCCATTGCCCCTGGGGTACTCACAAGCTAATGTGGGAGGCAGAGTTGTGAACGAGTGGTACTAATGACCTACGATATATGCCTTTTCCTAGGACCTCCTACTGAAAGTTATAGGAAAGGTGAATGTTGAACTCTAGGTGAATGTTGAACTCTGCCTGGGAATATCCAAGCAGACTTCACAGGGATGGTGAAGTAGATCTTAAAGAATGGATATGAATTCACCAGGAGACTGGATGAAGAAAGTATCTGAAGCTAAAGAATAGCTTAAATCACAAATACGTGAGATATTCTCATGCTTAGGAAAGATAAGAACTTTAGCACAGGGACTTCCTTGGTGTTTCAATGGTTTAAGACTTGGCCTTCCAATGCAGGGGGTTGCAGATTCAATCCCTGGTCGGGAAGCCAAGATCCCACATGCCTCAAGGCAAAAAAACCCCAAAACATAAAACAGAAGCAATGTTGTAACAAATTCAATTAAGACTTTAAAAATGGTCCACAGGAAAAATTCTTTAAAAAAAAAAAGAAAGAAAAAACTTCAGTGTGGAGAATTGAGGGGAACTTGTGGGAGACCAAGCTACAGAGGTGGGTTGGGATGAGTTGTAGGTAGCCTTGTATGTCATCACCCAAAGATTTAGCTCCCTGGTGGCTCAGATGGTACAGAATCCACCTACAATGCAGGAGACCCAGGTTCAATCCCTGGGTCAGGAAGATTCCCTGGAGATGGGAATGGCTTCCCACTCTAGTATTCTTACCTAGGAAATCTCATGGACAGAGGAGCCTGGCGGGCTACAGTCCATTTGGTCGCAAAGAGTTAGACATGACTGAGTGGCTAATTTTGGGGGCTTCCCAGGTAGTGCTGGTGGTAAAGAACCCACCTGCCAATGCAGGAGACATAAGAGATGTGGGTTCGATCCCTGGGTCAGGAAGATCTCCTGGAGGGGAGCATGGCAACCCACTCCAGCATTCTTGCCTGGAGAATCCCATGGACAGAGGATAGGGTCACAAAGAGTCAGACATGACTGAGTGACTTAGCACACATGCAGTCAATGAATAGCCACTAATGATTTTTCATTCACAAAGTGATATGTCGAGTGACAGGAATATGATCTACAAAAAGAGGAATGTGCAGAAGAGCAGGTTTGGGGAAAGATGGAGCATCTAGAATTGAAGGTGCTGATAGAACACCTAGGGAGAGATGTCTAGCAGCTCCAAGTGCAAAGAACAGGTTGGGCTGACAGATTTGTGTGACAGAGACGTATTAGTTGAGGCCCCTGAAGTCTGTGAAATGACCCAAACCAAGAGTGGCGAGAGAAGAGAGGATGCCTAGGATGGAACTGGTTGAGGCGGTGCTCACCTTCTCCACTGGGAGGAAGATATTTCGGTCTTTATAGTTTGATGAGAGAGATGAGGAAACTGAGAAACTGAAAAACACTTGCTGCTGCTAAGTCGCTTCAGTCGTGTCCGACTCTGTGCGACCCCATAGACGGCAGCCAACCAGGCTCCCCCGTCCCTGGGATTCTCCAGGCAAGAACACTGGAGTGGGTTGCCGTTTCCTTCTCTAATATATGAAAGTGAAAAGTGAAAGGGAAGTCGCTCAGTCGTGTCCGACTCTTAGCGACCCCAAGGACTGCAGCCTACCAGGCTCCTCTGCCCATGGGATTTTCCAGGCAAGAGTACTGGAGTGGGTTGCCATTGCCTTCTCCGGAAAAAAACTTGGTTAATCTCAAATCTTAGCTCATATGTCATTTACTGGGGACAGCCTTCCCAAATCCCTCCAAATAGGTTGAGATGCCTTTGTTTAACTCTCCTCTGCCATCTTGTTCTTTTCCTTGAGTTTTTAATTGTTCACATTTTAGTGTCATTTCTTGTTCAATCACTTTCTCCTCCACTAGTCTGTAAGCCCCTGGAGCCCTGGGAAGTGTTTCTATGTCTCCTGGAGAACCCCCAAACTCCAGCTCCAGAGCT
The DNA here is from genome assembly GCF_002263795.3 of Bos taurus. Lineage (NCBI taxonomy): Eukaryota > Metazoa > Chordata > Mammalia > Artiodactyla > Bovidae > Bos > Bos taurus. The sequence goes on from NC_037357.1 coordinate 99,794,640, forward strand.
CTGCCTGGCCTAGTTAGCACTTAATAAATGTGTTAAATGAACAAACTTTAACATATTCCCCACAAAACAGCAGTTGATTGCATCTGAAATTCACATCCACTTACTCCTGACCCTTTTGCATGTCCTGCCAAATCTTATTGAGTAAGGGGAAAATGGTAAAATCAGAATTTTAGGATTGGTTGGTGACTGACGCAGTTAACTTTGTTAATTATTAAACTTGGGCCATTCTGGTAGTTCTCTGATAGTTTTCGAAGCTGTCAGCAAATTTTAATCACTCCCTTTGGCATAAGCAGAGACAGACTGGGGGTACGGATGGTTAATATATAACCTTTTTTTTAGTGTTTGAAAAATTCCAAGGCGACTGCAGAACAGCATTTTGTTTGGGGAAATGCGTGTGGCATACAAACACACACCTGCTGACATCTCTTTCACCCAAGGAGCAGGTCATCTCTGGGGACTTGGCAGAGTAATGGCATTTCCCACATGGAGCTGGACAACAGCATACGGCTTCTGTTCCGAGTCTCGATTTTAATGTTTGGTTTGGTAGAACCATGGAAACTATCTTTTGCAATTCTGGAATGGCTCTTGCTCAAGCCTCAAAATAAAAGCTAAAAAAGGGAAACTTGAAACAGAAAGGAGAATTTTTTTTCCAGGCTTGAGAGAAGTGATCTGGCCATCTGAGGGTGGCAGGCACTCGGCTAACAGCCTGGAAGAGTCAAAGTCAGTCTTCCAAGTGGTAATCAACACCTGGAAGGTGATCTGTCCAGCCAGAAGGGCCAGGGGGGCAAGCCTGCTGCAGGCTGGAGGGACTGGCCTAGGCAGGGTGCATCAGAGAGGGCCCACAGAGGATCATGAGTTGAGGGATGTGATAGGCAGATGAGGCCTGTGTGTTAATGGCAAAGCCCCCGCCTCACCTTTGATGAAGAAAGATGGAGAACTTCCTGGACGCCTATAAACCACCTGAATGTTCTAAGAAATGGTAACTGGATGGAAGTGCTTGGAAATGTGTGTATCCCAAAGATAGGCTATAAAGAGGCAGTATGCAATGTTAAAAGAGCATAGGTCAGACATCAAACAGACTCGTTATGAATTCCGTTTCCTATACTTAGCTATTGTGTCACCTTAAAATTTCCCTCACCTCTCTGTTCTTCAGCTGCCTTTTAAAATGAGATTCCCAGTGCCGTTATTGGCCGAGAGCTTGTTGCTAGGATTAGAAAGAACGCACATAAAGGACTGTACACAAGAGGCCATTATGGCGACAGGTTGTACTAAAAAGACAGCTTGTCTTTTTGGAAAAGACATCCTTTTTTTTTTTTAGCTTCTAGGGTTTTTTCATCTGTGGGAGCAGAAGCAGGCATCTCTGTAATCATGTCTTCCTCTTTACTGACCAGTCATTTTTCTCGCTGTGAGGCATTTATAAGGTGACTACAGGATCTGTACAGGCATCATTCTGACCTCATCCTGCCCCACCCCCATCCCTTCAGTCCCTCCAGTGAGGAGTCTGAGAACTCAGGCTTATCCTGGGCTTCAGAGCCACCAAACCCATTGTGTTCCTTATCAGAAGAAATTTTCAAAGCCCTCGATCTGTATTTCATCACTACCCCAGCCTGGCTGTTATTCCCTTTCTGATCTGGTCTTCATTTTAGCCACCTGACACCCATCTTAATTATAAGAAATAATAAATGGGATTATTATTTATCTCTTGAATAATATTAATTATGTAATAATAATAGAAGAGTCAGCATTTTGAGTGTTGTCTATATGTTAAATTGAGTAACAGTGAGGTGATCTTAATATTAGCATCTCCAGGCACTGGATGAATTCAAACTCTTAGTGTAGAAATCTGTCCTGTGTTTAGAATTTCTGACATATTTATCTCTTAACTATATACAAAAAATAATTAGAATTTCAGACTTTTCTTTCAGTTTAGCTGCTACGTTTCTTACATCATCTGTGTTGGTAAATCATATACAAGCCAAGAAAGTAGGGCTGTGAAACACAGCCTTGTTATAAGACAATATTCCATGAGTGTGTGTGTGTGTGGGGGGGTACATATACATGCACAGCCACTAAGCCACTAGCCACCTCCTCCAGCTAAAGTTTGACAGTGGAGTTGGCCGCACACTGACACTTCACATCCACTAGTGGTTAGAGGCCATTTTGTCGGCCTGATTAACAATAATAGCAAGGTCTACTGTGTGCTTGCCAGATCCTAAGCCCCATTCCAAGCATTTTACATGCATTTTCTCCTTTACCCCTCTAGACCACTTTATGAAGTAGATACCTTTATTATCCTTACTCTCCAGATGAGAAAACTAAGTCATCAAAAGGTTACCAATTTTTCTTAAGGTGACATAGCTAGTGAGTGGTAAAACCACAATAAATGCCATGCTCTTAACCTCTGTACTCTACCACTGCTGATTTCTTCTGTTCCCAGTGAAAATGTCACTACAGGAACAGTTCCTTCCAATCTGTAGCAATAATTTAGGATTTGTTTTGATATAATTTGTTCACATTGGAACAGTGGAAAAGACATATATATTGAGTGATGTGCATGATATGTATGTCATCAGTTTGAAAATCATTTGTTTTATAGCTCGTACACCTTGATATAAAAAAAAGGCTCAATCAAAAAATGGGCAGAAGAGCTAGATAGACATTTCTCCAAAGACAGGTGACCAACATGCTCATGAAAAGATGCTGAATATGCTGATTGTTAGAGGAATGCAAATCAAAACCACAATGAGTAGTTGATCTTACACCAGCCAGAATGCCCATCATTAAAAAGTCTACAAATAATAAATGCTGGAGAGGGTGTGGAGAAAAAGGAACCCTCCTACACTGTTGGTGGGAATGTAAATTGGTGCAGCCACTATGGAGAATAGTATGGAGGGTCCTTAAAAACTAAAAATAGAGTTGCCATATCATCCTGAAATCCAGCTCCTATACCCAGAAAAAACTCTAATTCAAAAAGATAAATGCACAACAATGTTCATAGCAGCACTATTTACAATAGCCAAGACATGGAAGTAACCTAAATGTCCATCAACAGATGAGTGAATTTAAGATGTGGTGTATATATATGGGCTCCCGTGATGGCTCAGCAGGTAAAGAATCCACCTGCCACTTCAGGAGATGTAAGAGACACGGGTTCAATCCCTGGGTCAGGAAGATCCCTTGGAAAAGGGCATGACAACCCACTCCAGTATTCTTGCCTGGAGAATCCCATGGACAGAGGCACCTGGAAGGCTACAGTCCATAGGGTCACAAGGAGTTGGACACAAGTGAAGCGACTGAGCACACACACGCATATTCAGCCATTAAAAAAAGAATGAAAATGCCATTTGCAACAACATGGATGGACCTAGGGATTATCATACTAAGTGAAGTAAGTCAGACAGAGAAAGACAAATTTATGTGATATCACTTATATGTGGAATATAAAAAATGATACAAGTGAACTTATTTACAAAACAGAAACAGACTCACAGACATAGAAAATAAATTTATGGTTACCAAAGGGGATAGTGATGGGGGAGAGATAAATTAGTTGTTTGGGATTAACAGATACACACTACTATATATAAAATAGATGAACAATAAAGACCTACTGTATAGCACAGGGAGCCATATTCAATATCTTGTAATAATCTATAATGAAAAAGAATCTGAAAAAGAATATGCATATATATACATATCTGAATCACTTTGATGTACACCTGAAACTAACACAGCATCGTACATTAAATATACTTCAACTTTAAAATGGTTAAGAGATAAAGAAAGGCAGAATATACAGATTTCTGGATTATCACTGGAAAAAAAATCTGCTTATAAATGCAACCAATAGGGCAAAAGGAAAAGAAAAAAGAATAAATCAGCTGCTTTGATGATTTCTACATTTTTGTCAATAAATATACAGATGGGATCTGACTCAAATTTTGAGATAATTTAGTTTCTAACTTATTTCTCTAATATTTTGGGCTTCAGTGGCATTTTCATGTTCTACTAACACAATAAAGTCAATAAAATGTTCCAGTATCAAGCATTTCTCCAGATATCAGTAATGACAACAAATGTTGCTATCACCGAATTCTAATGTTTGTACATTTCTTTATTCTTGTCAAGATTCAAAGTCTATGTACACATGCCCTTAACTGATGTACACTGAATTAGAACTTCTGCATTTTAAATACCTTTTAGAATTAGGTAATATTGAAGTATTACAGGTGGCAAGGTCATAGTATAATGTCACCCGAGACACCTGGGACAAATGAAATGTGTACAGTAGCATGTCACTCTGAATTGGAACTCACACTAACTTTAGTTTCATCTTTGGATTTGATGGCCATTATACATATAGTCTTAGCAGTGTTCCATGTGTGTGTCTATTACCGGATCTCACTTACTGTGTTTAAATGACCTGTTTAAGCATCTGTGAACGTTCACCTGATCATAGGCTGCTCAAAATCAAAGACTTCGTACAATGTATCTCCCTATTTCTGGTGTTTAGCAAAGAACCCAGCTCACCTTAGCCCCCAGAAATTGAATTAAATTGATAGAATCCCTTGATCAAGATTGTAGGTCTTCTTAGGCTTTGGGCTCAGAAAAGGTAAGCCTTACAACCAGAGATCTATTGGAAGGATGGGACTAACTTTTTACTTCCTGGAGGAAGCAGGATAACACAGAAGTTAACCCAGAGGGATGATATGGGGAGGGAAGAGGGAGGAGGATTCAGGATGGGGAACACATGTATACCTGTGGCGGATTCATTTTGATATTTGGCAAAACTAATACAATTATGTAAAGTTTAAAAATAAAATAAAATTTAAAAAAAAGCAAAAAAAAAAAAAAAAAAAGAAGTTAAATGCAAAAACCCTAGGAGCCTAACATTTGGGTTCAGATCCTACCTGTGTCCCTAACTGTATAGCTTCGGTTAGTTACCTACTTCCTCAGCCTCCAGATATTCACTTATTAAGTAGAGTGATGTTTCTAGGGCTAACTTTTGGGATGCTCAGTCAGTGTTAACTCGGCTATTTTTACAAGTCAGCAGGCAAGGCTTAACTGAGGGGATCTTGGAAATGTACAAGATTGAATACACTTCTAGGTCCCCAAAACTGAGCCAAATGGAGAGGCCATGTTCAGGATGAGGGTTTTTGTTCCCATAACAAAATACTTTGGAAATTTCCTCATGTGAAAAGTACAGCATTTTCATTTTTCAAGGGCCCCAAGCTTCTTGAGCTTAGCTTTTTAGGGACGTCTCCAGTAGCTCAGCTGGTAAAGAATATGCCTGCAATGCAGGAGACCCTGGTTTGATTCCTGGGTCGGGAAGATCCCCTGGAGAAGGGATACACTACCCACTCCAGTATTTTGGGGCTTCCCCGATGGCTCAGCTGGTAAAGAATCCACCTGCAATGTGGGAGACCTGGGTTTGATCCCTGGGTTGAGAAGATCCCATGGAGAAGGGAGTGGAGAAGGCAATGGCAACCCACTCCAGTACTCTTGCCTGGAAAATCCCGTGGATGGAGGAGCTTGGTAGGCTACAGTCTATGGGGTCTCTAAGAGTTGGACACAACTGAGCGACTTCACTTTCACTTTTCACTTTCATGCATTGGAGAAGGAAATGGCAACCCACTCCAGTATTCTTGCCTGGAGAATCCCAGGGACAGAGGAGCCTGGTGTGCTGCTGTCTATGGGGTTGCACAGAGTTGGACACGACTGAAGCCACTTAGCCACCACCTGGAGAAGGGAATGGCTACCCACTCCAGTATTCTGGCCTGGAGAATTCCATGGACTATTCCATGGGGTCACAAAGAGTTGGACAAGACTGAGTGACTTTCACTGACTAGAAGTCAGTAATTCCCTTGATAATGGTATAAATTTTTTCCTGACTTTGACCATCCAAATCCCATAAATTTCTTCTGAGCTAAAAACATGTTCTAAGGAATTCCCTGGTGGTCCAGTGGTTAGGACTCTGCTTTCGCTTCAGAAGGGCATGGCTCCAATCCCTGGTAGGGGAACAGAAATCCTGAATGCCATGTGGTGCAGAAAAAAAAGTTTTTTTGCTCTAATAGAGTCATTGATGACTGAAGATGGAAATATCTTTAGTTTTATCTACTAGTGACAGCACCTGGTTTTCCAGTGAATAAAGTCCCTGTTCTGGAGGATGAACCCTCAGCTTTAGGAGAAAGGGCAGTTGGAACAAGAACCTGACCAAATGATGCTATGTGGAAGATAAAAATGACTAACATTTTGAATGCACTGTTTTTACTTTCAAGTTTACAAAACGGATCCATGTTCAGTCTCCTCAGTTAACTCAGTAAACCAAGTACTACAGAAAATGAAGATCTGTAAGCCATGATCTCAAGTCGTCATCTGTCGGTTTACTTAAGGGAGGTACAGAAAGTCTTCTGTAAGACCAAGTTCCTACCCTCAGAAAACTTAAAATGCAATTGCAGACACAAGACCAGCACATACAGGCAATAAGAAATGTCTAGAAATGATAAATAATTGAGTTTTGTACTGTGGGACCCAAGTAAATCACAGAAGACCCCAGGAGTTAGAGAAGTTCTTCTTCAGATCAGATCAGATCAGTCGCTCAGTCGTGTCCGACTCTTTGCGACCCCATGAATCACAGCACGCCAGCCTCCCTGTCCATCACCAACTCCCGGAGTTCACTCAGACTCATAGCCATCGAGTCAGTGATGCCATCCAGCCATCTCATCCTCTGTCGTCCCCTTCTCCTCCTGCCCCCAATCCCTCCCAGCATCAGAGTCTTTTCCAATGAGTCAACTCTTCACATGAGGTGGCCAAAGTACTGGAGTTTCAGTTTTAGCATCATTCCTTCCAAAGAAATCCCAGGGCTGATCTCCTTCAGAATGGACTGGTTGGATCTCCTTACAGTCCAAGGGACTCTCAAGAGTCTTCTCCAACACCACAGTTCAAAAGCATCAATTCTTCGGCGCTCAGCCTTCTTCACAGTCCAACTCTCACATCCATACATGACCACAGGAAAAACCATAGCCTTGACTAGATGAACCTTTGTTGGCAAAGTAATGTCTCTGCTTTTGCATATGCTATCTAGGTTGGTCATAACTTTCCTTCCAAGGAGTAAGCGTCTTTTAATTTCATGGCTGCAGTCACCATCTGCAGTGGTTTTGGAGCCCAGAAAAATAAAATCTGACACTGTTTCCACTGTTTCCCCATCTATTACCCATGAAGTGATGGGACTGGATGCCATGATCTTCGTTTTCTGAATGTTGAGCTTTAAGCCAACTTTTTCACTCTCCACTTTCACTTTCATCAAGAGGCTTTTGAATTCCTCTTCACTTTCTGCCATAAGGGTGGTGTCATCTGCATATCTGAGGTTATTGATATTTCTCCCTGCAATCTTGATTCCAGCTTGTGTTTCTTCCAGCCCAGCGTTTCTCATGATGTACTCTGCATTTAAGTTAAATAAACAGGGTGACAATATACAGCCTTGACAAACTCCTTTTCCTATTTGGAACCAGTCTGTTGTTCCATGTCCAGTTCTAACTGTTGCTTCCTGACCTGCATACAAATTTCTCAAGAGGCAGTTCTTCTTAGAAGTGTGAAATTGGAACAGTTCCTGAAGAACAGTCAATGTTTGGGGTTGGTAGAGAAGGAGAGGCTTTAAAGATGGGAGGAATAATATAAATCATAAGGCTATAGGCTCCAGTTTACAGGTGATATTTTTATTTATAGGAAGGTAAAAAGTGTAATAAGTCTAAGATAGTACTAGGGAGATATGGGTAATAAATTTGGAAGGAGGAGGGCAGGATCAAGCAATGAAATGTTGAAGAGCAAAGTGAGTTTGTTACGTTTTTCAGTGGTTTGGAACTAAGGAAGCATTGACAGTTTTTGCCAAAAAGATAAGATGGGCAGTTGTGAAAGAGGGCACCCCTAGAGCCAAAGAAACCAAGAGATGGGTAGTAATTCAGGAATAGGTTGAGAGGTGATTAGCTGATTATAATGAATTGAGTTATCCTGAAGCTCAAAGTAGATTGCAAGAGAAAGTGGGGGGAGGCAAGAATGGGAAGAAGTTCTTCTGTTTTACTGAGAAAACACCTAGAAAAGAGGTATCACAAAAATTAATTAGTATTTTCCCCCTGAAGTTTCATAGTTGAAATGGAAGGACTTGATTGTACTTAAAATTTTCCTTTTTTGAAAAAATAAGATCAAAGAGATTTTCTCCCTAAGGGTTGTGACCCAGCTTACTAAATGACAAACACACATCTTGAGCAATTTCAAACACAAAGTGAATCCTATTCTGTTCATCCTATTCTGTTCAGAATAGTTCATCCTATTCTGTAATGTAAGAGTTTTCATTGAAACCTGTTGTTTTGTGAGAGAGAGGACAAAATCAGAAAGCAAGGTCAAAGTTTGACTTTTCAAATGTTAGTTATGTTACCAGAGTCTCTATTTAATGGCATCTTAAATGTCATATTCTGGTTAATTTCCATTTTAAGTCAGAAGTTTACATTCTTTATCTTATGTTAGTCATCTCTTACCTGGCTCATTTTTCACTCTGGACTCATCATCAGCTTCAACATTTAATCTAAAAAAATGATGCAAATGAACATATTTATTAAGCAGAAGCAGACTCCCAAACTTAAAGAAGGAAACTAGTGGTGTTAGTGGTGAAGAATCTGCCTGCCAATGCAGGAGACACAAGAGAAACAGGTTTGATCCCTGGGTTGGGAAGATTCCCTGGAGTTGGAAATGGCAACTCACTCCAGTGATATTCCATAGACAGAGGAGCCTGGTGGGCTACAGTCCTTGGGACCACAAAAAGTTGGACACGACTGAGCTATTAAGGGGAGAAGGCTGGGGAAAAGGATAGTTAGGGAGTTTAGGATTGACATGTACATACTGCTTTTAGTATATATAATGATTTGTATGTTCATTCATTTTGAGAAGCATCCATTTGCACCTTGTACCTCAAGCAGTCTTAAAAACTTGTTATAAACTTAAAAAAAAAAAACACATTTGTCAGAATTGCACAATGCTGAAAGTGTCCTTCTAGGTCCTTAGTTTTATTTGCTCTCCTTCCAACCTAAATAACACCCCCCCTTTTTAATTTATCTCACAGACATTTCCAATGATTTGTTTATAGTGAATTTGGAATACTGACCTCATCTTTTGTATTTTTTAATTCCTGTGATCCCAGTCCTGTTTCTGTCTTAAATTGTGTCTTTATAATCATGTTTAATTCTATCTCACTTTTTTGGGTTGTTTTCCAGTTTTTTACATTAAAGCAACAAATTCTTTGGAAAAAGTTTGTTATCCAACACGGCCCCCTTTCAGATAACTTCGGGTAAAGAGTTAATAATCAAATTAATAACCAAAGTTCCCTCAGAAATTTTTAGGAAGACGAGCCACTGATGTAAATGAAAGATGAAATCACATTCGTTCTTGGTTATTTACAGCTTAAGGAGTTTTTTTTGGAGAGGTAGGAATGTTTTTTAATAATGTGAATTGAGGAATAATACATACTTACTGTGAAAATGTGTAAATTACAGAAAGGAGCAGAAAGAAAACAAAAATAGTCTATAATTGATTCCTACAAAAAAAGCCACTGTTACAATTGTCACCTGTATTTCCTATTTGTAAACCATCTACTGGATTTGCCATACTCACTGGTAGTCCCTTTAACATAAATAGCAACATATTATGAATGTTTAACCATGTCTTAAGTTCTCTTCTATACAATATTAATAACTTTATATTACTTCATCTGATTGTATTTATTTACCAATCTTCTATTGCTGAACATTTGTATTGTTTCCAAATTTCTATTTTAAATGAAGCTATTGTGAATGTCCTTGTACCTAAACCTTTGTGCATAATTATGATTACTTCTTTAGGAAAGTCCTAGACATAAGTGTTGGGAATCATTTTAAGGCATTTCGTAATGATCACGAAATTGTTACTCCAAGAAAGTTTTGTCAATTTAAGGTAGAATTTTAATAATGGGTTTCTTAGTTACTTCTCTAGGAAGCCAGTATTTTTCCATCTTTGACACAACACAAAGAAAACCAGGGATCTTCACCAGTTCAGAGGTGTAATTTAATGAAGTTGTAGGTACTAGTTTTTGTAAATGTTCTTTAGTTTTATAAAATTTCAGTAGTGGCATTCTTGCTCTCTTTCTCTTTTTGCTCTCTATAACATGCAGGCAAACCACTTTTGCAATTAATGCTTTATGCCTACCACTGTTTACTAGGTATTTATATATTATACAGTGCTTTAAAAATTTTTGAATATCATTATCCTGTGCTTCTAGAAGTTTGATATCATTAATTAGATCATTCTATGTGTTTCAGCCGGAGAAGGCAATGGCAACCCACTCCAGTACTCTTGCCTGGAAAATCCCATGGACCGAGGAGCCCGGTAGGCTGCAGTCCATGGGGTCGCAAAGAGTCGGATACGACTGAGCGACTTCACTTTCACTTTTCACTTTCATGCATTGGAGAAGGAAATGGCAACCCACTCCAGTGTTCTTGCCTGGAGAATCCCAGGGACGGGGGAGCCTTGTGGGCTGCCGTCCATTGGGTCGCACAGAATCGGACACGACTGAAGCGACTTAGCTGCAGCAGCAGCATGTGTTTCAGCACAGAAAAGAAAAAAGAATAGTCCTGCGGAAAACCATTTTCTATGATTATTTTTGCCCATCTAGATAAGAAATGAATATTGCCTGTGTCCAGGGTCTATTGTAAAAGCTGATCAAACAGCTGTTTCATGTTTTACATTTTAATTTCCTCTCCAGTTTGCATTCAAATCCCATGATAGATTTTGGTTTGTTTAGGAGTCCTGTAAGATACAGTTGGCTGTTTCAGAGTAGCCCTTTTATGCTATGCCTGTTAAAATTAAATAGCCCTTGTTAAGTAGTGATGATAAGCACCCATAAACGCATACACTCAGATGAGTTATCCTCATTTCATCAAGCATGTTTTATTTTATCATTTCTGCAGAGGAGAAAAAAGTCAAGTTTGTTCATTCGTTGATTCATCCATTCATCCAATAAACCCTTATCAAGGGCCCTATTTACCAAGCATGGGGCTAGACATGAGAATATACAGATGGGTAATCCATGTTTCCTTCTTTGAAGGGTACACCAAGCAGAGGGAGGCACATTCAGCTACATACAGGTGAATTCTCTGAGCGGTGGTGGGTGCTGAGAAAGATAAATTCATCTGGTTCAGGTGATACAGAAGAGAGGAATATGGCAGCTTCACCTCGGGGCCTCAGAGGACCCGAAGGAGGACTTGGTGATAGGATTTATTGGAGAGATAGTTAGCCAATTCAAATATTCTTCCATCAAATAGAGTGTTATGTGCTTGACATTTAAATCTACGTTGGTATCTACCTCTATTCTTCCCTTAATCTACAACCATTTTATGCAGCTCCCTGTAGGATTTCTCACAAGGAATCAGAGATGCTGAAAGTGATGAACAAGAGAGAAAGTGACACTGTGAGGGAGCTGTTGATAGGATTTGAGTGGAAAGGTTAATAGACTGAGGATCTTGGGTTAAAGGGCATTCATATTAGATGGATTTGAACAAGTGAACTAGAAAGATAGAAGATCATGATTGCAAGGGAGAGTGCTATAGTGTTTTGACAGACAACCTTTTGATTGTACTTCTTGGAAATGACCATTAATAGCATTTACATGAGCTGCAACATTTTGAATCAGCATATCCAGAGATGGGATTCTCTGTGTGATTCAACAAATGGTTTAAAGGCAAGAAAAATAAATGCCTTAAAAAAAGTAATTAATCTGCTATTTTACAGTTGGGCAGAGGAAACAACCAGTCATTTAGTCTAAGTTTAGGGATGTCTGGAAGGCCCCTCTGCTGGACTGAGAAACGCAGGAATCTTGAAGATGATTGGAAAAGCATAGAAAAAGGCAAGGGCTATATATAATGCAGCATTATGTAAAGTCCAGTAGGGACACCACATTGTCCCATTCCATGGCAAAACAGAGGAGAGAGAAAGAGAAAGTCCATCCTTCCCATGCCCCACCAGATCAAACGTTGTAGAGCTAGACTATTAGTATTATAATGACATTGACAATTGGAGGATTCTGTTCTCTGATTAAAAAGATGAAGCCTATGACTTATGCAAACGTCTGTAAAAGGAAATTGTGGTCTAGTTTTTAATCCTGTGATTCAGCCTCTTCTGTTTACAATCTATCAAAAAATCTTGGCTGGCAACATGCCAATCTGTCTCCATCCATCTGCTGCTAGTCTTAGATTGGGAAAACATTAAGTAAGAGCCTTTTTCACTCTCCTCTTTCACTTTCATCAAGAGGCTTTTTAGTTCCTCTTCACTTTCTGCCATAAGAGTGGTGTCATCTGCATATCTGAAATTATTGATATTTCTCCCAGCAATCTTGATTCCAGCTTGTGCTTCATCCAGTCCAGCATTTCGAATGATGTAGTCTGCATATAAGTTAAATAAGCAAGATGACAATACACAGCCTTGAATTACTCCTTTCCCGATTTGGAACCAGTCTGTTGTTCTATGTCCAATTCTAACTGTTGTTTCCTGACCTGTGTACAGATTTCTCAGGAGGCAGGTAAGGTGGTCTGGTATTCCCATCTCTTGAAGAATTTCCCACAGTTTCTTGTGAGCCACACAGTCAAAGGTTTTGGGGTAGTCAATAAAACAGAAGTAGATGTTTTTCTGGAACTCTCTTGCCTTTTCAATGATCCAATAGATGTTGGCAATTTGATCACTGGTTCGTCTGACTTTTCTAAATCCACCTTGAACATCTAAAAGTTCACGGTTCACGTACTGTTGAAGCCTGACTTGAAGAATTTTGAGCATTATGTTGCTAATGTGTGAGATGAGTGCAATTGTGCAGTAGTTTGAGCATTCTTTGGCATTGTCTTTCTTTGGGATTGGAATGAAAACTGACCTTTTCCAGGCCTGTAGTCACTGCTGAGTTTTCCAAATTTGCTGACATATTGAGCACAGCACTTTCAGAGCATCATCTTTTAGGATTTGAAATAGCTCAACTGGAATTCCATCACCACCACTAGCTTTGTTCGTAGTGATGCTTCCTAAGGCCCCCTTGACTTCAAATTCTGGGATATCTGGTTCTAGGTGAGTGATCACACCATCGTGATTATGTGGGTCAGGAAGGTCTTTTTGGTATAGTCCTTCTGTATATTCTTGCCACCTCTTCTTAATATCTTCTGCTTTTGTTAGATCCATACCATTTCTATCTTTTATTGTGCCCATCTTTGCATGAAATGTTCTCTTGGTATCTCTAATTTTCTTGAAGGTATCTCTAGTCTTTCCGATGTTGTTGTTTTCCTCTATTTCTTTGCACTGATCACTGAGGTAGGCTTTCTTATCTCTCCTTGCTATTTTTTGGAACTCTGCATTCAAATGGGTATATCTTTCCTTTTCTCTTTTGCCTTTAGCTTCTCTTCTTTTCTCAGCTATTTTCAATGCCTCCTCAGACAACCATTTTGCCTTTTTGCATTTCTTTTTCTTAGGGATGGTCTTGATCACTGCCTCCTGTACAATGTCACTCACCTCCATCCATAGTTCTTCAGGCACTCTATCAGATCTAATCCCTTGAATCTATCTGTCACTTCCACTGTATCATAGTAAGGGATTTGATTTAGGTCATACCTGAATGGCCCAGTGGTTTTCCCTACTTTCTTCAATTTAAGTCTGAATTTGGCAATAAGGAATTTATGATCTGATCCACAGTCATCTCCCAGTTTTACTGACTACATATAGCTTCTCCATCTTTGGCTGCAAAGAATAAAATCAATCTGATTTCAGTATTGACCATCTGGTGATGTCCATGTGTAGAGTCTTCTCTTGTGTTGTTGGAAGAGGGTGTTTGCTATGACCAGTGCATTCTCTTGGCAAAACTCTGTTAGGCTTTGACTTGCTTCATTTTGTACTCCACGGCCAAATTTGCCTGTTACTCTGGTATCTCTTGACTTCCTACTTTTGCATTCCAGTCCCCTATTATGAAAAGGACATCTTTTTTGGGTATTAGTTCTAGAAGATCTTGTACGTCTTTATAGAACCGTTCATCTTCAGCCTCTTCAGCATTGCTGGTCAGGGCATAGATTTGGATTACTGTGATATTGAATGGTGTGCCTTGGAAATGAACAAAAATCATTCTGTCATTTTTGAGATTGCATCTAAGTACTGCATCTCAGACTCTTTTGTTTACTATGATTGCTACTCTATTTCTTGATGAAAGGGAAAGAGGAGAGTGAAAAAGTTGGCTTAAAACTCAACATTCAGAAAACGAAGATCATGGCATCTGGTCCCATCACTTCATGGCAAATAGATGGGGAAACAATGGAAAGAGTGGGAGACTTTATTTTTTTTTTACTCCAAAATCACCACCAATGGTGACTGCAGCCAGGAAATTAAAAGACGCTTACTCCTTGGAAGAAAAGTTATGAAGAACCTAGATAGCATATTAAAAAGAAGAGACATTACTTTGCCAACAAAGGTCCATCTTGTCAAAGGTATGGTTTTTCCAGTAGTCATGTATGGATGTGAGAATTAGACTATAAAGAAAACTGAGTGCCGAAGAATTGATGCTTTTGATATGTGATGTTGGAGAAGACTCTTGAGAGTCCCTTGGACTGCAAGGAGATCCAACCAGTCAATCCTAAAGAAAATCAGTCCTTAATATTCATTGGAAGGACTGATGCTGAAGCTGAAACTCCAATACTTTGGCCTCCTGATGTGAAGAACTGCCTCACTGGAAAAGACCCTGATGCTGGGAAAGATTGAAGGCAGGAGGAGAAGAGGATGACAGAGGATGAGATGGTTGGATGACATCACCAATTTGATGGACATGAGTTTGAGTAGGCTCCAGGAGTTGGTGATGAACAGGGAAGCCTGGTGTGCTGCAGTCCATGGGGTTGCAAAGAGTTGGACACAACTAAGTGACTGAACTGAACTGAACTGAACTGAGAGCCTTCTATGTGCCTGGTGCCAGGAATGAATAGTGAAGAAACATTTCCAGTTTAACCAGGTGCACACACAAGGAAAGATGTTAAATTACATTTCTTGTGCACATCTATTGTTATTGCATGCACCAAAATGTCCTTTTTTTCGATGAAAGAAGCTTCTGGGTGCCTTTCAAGAGATCACCCTTGGACCAAGTTAGAATAGATGCTAAGATAACTTGGGGTTGAGTTTCCAAGTATTATGTCCTATCCTAGCTTTTTTAGTCTTACTTGTAGATAGTGTGATATTTCTGGCCTCAGGAGGGGTAAGGAGAACATCAGAAATGCCTTTTCTGTCATCAGAAATTGGGTTGCATGAGGGAACAGTCACAATTTGAAAGGAAATCACATGGTCCACCCTAGTTGATAAAAGGCAGAACATCCAAAATACACTGTCTGTTGTCTGATTTTCTCCCCTTGGTCCATCCTTTCTGATTTCATGAAGAATATGTCCAAAGGGAAATGAGTTTTCTGTAGATAAATCAGTCTGCTGGCCCACAATATTGCACTTCCAGTGGACAGGTCTGAGAAATGGGGAAAAGTACAAAAAGTTGAGCTGACTGTAAGATAAGGGAGGCAGAAATATTTTATTTGCAAAAGAAAAATCTTTTGGGTTTATGCTTGCTTTATTTCTGGGTTTTAGTTTGTGAACAGAATAGTATGAGAAGTGATGGAGTGCATTTTCTTCTCCCATTGCATTCTTTTAAAAGATATATTTCAGTAAACAGGTATCTTTTAAATCTGGCTTCCTTTCCGTTAGGTGTGAGAGCAAGTTTAAAACCAATCTTTAAAATTCTAAGCATTAGTAAATTATAATTTCCAAAGAATGCTTATGTGTTAGTGATTTTAATTTTTTCTTAGAAAAATAAGGGTTTTAAACAGTATTAGCAATTAGAATTTAAATCAGTATTCATATCTATACAGCATTCTGTATAGAAACTCTTAGCATTATTTTTCAGTGTTTTTTAAATACAGTGGATAAAGACCGCAATGACAGTGAAAAATGATGTCTGCATTTTTCAAATTACAAGTAATTGGTAAAGTAAGAGCTTATTCCATCTTGTGAAACCATTGGAATGAAGTGTGAAGAACAAAGCACATGTGCAAAATATAGTAACAAAAATATCTGCCTGACATTGCTAAAGGACCTTGGTTACGTACTAATATAATGACCTTCTGTACATGTAAGAACATATAAAGAAAGGCAATATTAGGATATTTTTCCTCCCCAAATACATCCTTCCTATAAGGTGGTATGTGCAGTGCCGGGGTCCAGCCCTGGCTGATCCAGGGAGTTTGAAGCGGGGATGGCGTTGGCGAGGATCAGGATACAATAGCTTCAATTAGATATTAATTAGAGATGTAAAGAGTAATAGAATGAGGATAGCTCAGTAGGAAAATTCAGTGGAGAAAAGAGGCTGAGTAGCTTGGTTTACGCGGGAGACCAATAAAACTTCAAGACAAGAAGTTTGCACCACTTACGTAGGCCGCAGGCGTCCTTCCGTTCTCCCGAAGGAGAGGAGACACTGAGGCCTCCCCGGTCGGATCTTAGAAGCCCAGGCATAATTAGTAAGCATGGTGGGTTCCGCGCTCCAGATGGAGACTCAGCCAGAGTGAGATAGAGAGCGACATGGGGAGACCAGTATTTCGAGAAACTAATCCCAATTCTTTATTTTCCATGGTCTACTTTTATACACTGAGCTGTTATGCAAAAGTCACGCGGGGTCAGCAGTCCTGACTTTTATCAAAGTCAGGTGCTTCATACAAATGTATACAGAGGTCTTAGGGGTGTTACATCATCTTCTTGCCAGGGGGCCTGCTGACAATTTATGACCCTCTCCTTGTGACAGCGGTCAGTCAACCAGGACACTTATTTCTCCAGGGGTGATTATTCTTAAAAGAGACGCCACCCAAATAAAGTTACATTTCTATAGGGTGAGGGTGTAGTGGGTTTTAGTTAAGGAAAGAATTTACTTAGCCTAAGGTCTAACGTGCTTAATATCAAAGGTTAATACTTATTTCTTCTATGTATTCGTTAATGTGTATAAGGGCAGGGGATGTGGAAACTTAGCAACAAACATTGGCTCAACAAATGAAAAATCCTTCACCAATAAAATTTCTAATCAGCCCATTATACTTATACTAATAGTTTTCTAACTTTTCTAAGGATCCTGTTTTTAGAAGGTTTAAAGCATCTCGTGCCTCTCATGGTTGGGAGGCTGTGAGCAATCACATGTGGCCAGACAAGCCTGTCAGGCAGGCTAGAGAACCTTCAGAGGAGTTTGTAGGTTAAAACACTTGTCACGCCCAGGAATTTTTATTAACTGGAGCTCTAAGTTAACTCCTTCTCTGAAAGAGGTGGTGGGGGACAGCCCCCCGTAAAGTCAGAGGTGTAGGTGAGAGCACAAAGTAGTAAAGTAGGCAGGCTCTGGTTATGGGGGTAGATGCTCGAGGATTTCCAGGGGGACTCCTGAGGCTCGATCCCCACTTTGCGTATGTCGAGCCTCCTTCCTCATGACCTTTGCCATGGGCAGAGTGCCTCACTCTGGCCCCCAACAGTGCAGTATATTGATTTGTGTGATTTTACATATAGTGGAAGGTCAGAAAGAGGTGGAGTGTGGGACTGCACTGGAAGCTTTTATTTCACTCACTGAGTTGTCTGGTTGAATAATGTTTCCTCCATCTTTGACATCTGAGCCTTGTGGTACAGCACAGGATAAGGGTGTTTATTTTTTGGTTTTAACTAATACTGTGTATTTTATTTAACTATAACCTTTTATTTAACTAATAACTGTTTTCCAAAAGAGTTCCCACTGTCTGAAAAAAAGATTTTTCAACTTTTTATGCTAAGTACTAACCAAGCATTTTAAAACAGCACTTCTCATCACTCCCACAATCCCACTGTTTCCTGCTTCCCTCCTCCTTCTCTAGTTGCTCCTTCCATCTCTTGTGGCAGCATCGACACCCTTCACCTCCAGTGTCCCCTGTTTTGGGAAACAGAATCACCTTCAGACAAGTTCTCAAGCCAAGACCCTTGACATTGGTAGCAGACATTGGAGGGGTCCCACTGTCCCTCTGCACTCCCCTGTATGGGGACCTATGGCTTCTGAGTGCTGCAAGTCTTTGCCTGAGGGCTTTCTCTGACCACTGGAACCCATAAGGGGCTCCCACTCAGGACAGGCCAGCAGTGGGGTGGGGTTAATGCCCCCAATAGCAGCCATCTTCCTAAGACTGACACAATGGCTCAGCACTTAGTAAAATCACCTAGGTGTGTTCCACACAGTCTTCAGAGGTCCCGAGCATGATCCATCATCAGTTGCCCACAGTGACAGTCTGCTGGCTAGTACACCTTTACTACCTCCCTTCTCTTCTTTGCCTCACTTCCCTTAAGCCCTACTTGGGCTTCTTGAGGTCTCCTTACGAATAAACTAGCGGCATCTAACTCCTTGTTTCACGGTCTGCTTTGGGATATTAGACATTTTCTTCTTTTCTTCTTCCTAAAGCCCTATTAGTTGCAGTTTCAAAATATAACTTGGATCTGTCCATCTCACCGCCTCTGTGTCCCTGTGAATCTGGGGTTCTGCACGTGGGCCACTCTAGTTCTGAGTCGCTCGTTTATGTCTGTCACTTGGTCCAGCCCTTCTCCAGTCCATTCTTTTTCTTTGTTTACAGTGATAAAATATGTATAATGTAAAAAATACCACTGTAGCCATTTTAAGCATACAATTCAGTAGTGTTATGTACATCCACATTGTACAACCATCACCACCATCCATCTCCAGAGTTTTGTCAGCACTCTAAATTGAAACCCTGTCCCCATTTAGCACTAACTCCCCATTCCTCAATCCTTTCAGCCACTGGTAACCTCCATATTACTTCCTGCTTCTATGCATTTGACTGCTCTGGGAACTTCATGTACTGAAATCATGCAATATTTGTCCTTTTGTGTCTGGTTTATTTCACTTAGCATAACACCCTCAAGATTCAGCCATCCAGTCCATTCTTACAACTGAAGGAAGAAGAATAATTTTTTTTTAATGGAAAAGCACAAATTTGATGTTTCTAAGTGACAAAAAAAAAAAAAAATTATTGTCAGAAGTGATGTAAACAAAGTTGTTCAGAGACAAAGCTAACTACCCGTCAGACTTTACCCCATCTCATCCCTTCAGAGGTGACTCGTGTTGACAGTCTGGCATGTATCTTTCCAGACTTTTCCCCAGGAAGGATAATCTTTCTAAAATATAAATCTCATGAGGTTACTCGTGTGCTTTAAACCCTTCAGTGGCCTTCCATTACACCCAAGATCAAGTCCAAAATGATGACTCTGGCCCAGACATGCTGCAAACCTGACCCCTGCCTACAGTGGAAGCCTGATCTCCCATGACCTCTTTGGTTTACTCTCTAGCCACACTAGTCCATTTTCAAGTTCTCAGTCTACCACAGACTCTGGCCATTGCACTTGCTCTTCATGTGGATCTCTTCCTAGCTCTTCTCCTTCCTATCTATCACTTTGGCAACTTGATTGTCTTTCAGAGTTTATTTTAAAACTTACTTTTTTGAGAGTCTCCTTATCTAATAACTTTCTGCACACTACCCTGCACCCCCACTTCTTCCTTCCTATAGCACCTTGTTTTATACCTTTCTTGCCCTCCCAGCAATCTACTTTTTGTCTCTAGATATTTGCTTGTTCTGGACATTGCATACAGATGCAATCATACCATAAATGGCTTTTGTGTCTGGCTTTTTTCAGCATAAGGTTTTCAAGGTTCATCTACTTTGTAGCATGTATGAGTACTTGATTCCTTTTTATGACTGACTAATATTTCATTGTACGGATATACCACATTTTGTTTATCTGTTCATTAGTTTATGGGCATTTTGTTTTTTCCACTTTGGAGTTATCATGGATAGTGATAGTGCTGCTATGAACATTCATGCATGTGGGGACTTATGCTTTCATTTTTTTGGGGGGTGGTTAGATGTCTAGAAGTGGAATTGCTTGGTTGTATGGTAAATCTATGTGTAACCTTCTAAGGATCATCTTCCTAAGATTTTTTTAAATTTTATTGAAGAATAGTTGATTTACAATGCTGTGTTAGTTTCTCTGTACAGCAAAGTGACTCAGTTTATATACATATATGTGTTATATTGTGGTTGTTTAGTTGCTCAGTCACGTCCAACTCTTTGCAACCCCATGAACTGTAACCCACCAGGCCCCTCTGTCCATAGAATTCTCCAGGCAAGAATATTGGAGTGGGTTGCCATTCTCTTCTCCAGGGGATCTTCCCAACCCAGGGATAGAACCCATGTCTCCTGCCTTGCAGGCAGATTCCTTACCACCTAGCCACCTTGGAAGCCCCACGTGTGTGTGTGTGTGTGTGTGTGTGTGTGTGTACTTTTCCTTTATGGTTTGTCACAGAATATTGAATATAGTTCCCTGTGCTATATGGTAGGACCTTACTGTTTATCCATCCTGTATATAATAGCTTGCCTCTGCTAATACCAAACTCTCATTCTTTCCCTTGCCTATCCCCCCACTTGGGAACCACAAATCTGTTCTCTCTACCTAAGGTTTTTAAATGTCACCTTCAGTGGTTTTCTGGATACCACATTGTGTGGATCACCTAGCAAGCTGGTATTTTTTGTTGCCTTCTGAGAGAAGAAGTTGACTGTATTAATCCAGGAAATTGGAATGAGACAGGCGGAACTTGCCTGCTTCTCCTGTATGCTTTCCCCAGATGACTGGGACTGAAAGAGATCCTTGGGGCAAAATGTTCCAACATTCACATGAAAACCCTGACCAAAAAAAAAAAAACAAAAAACTTACCTATATATTTAAGTATATGCTTATATAGAGAATGTGTATATTTACAGGAGTATATTTATGTGTATATTTAGATATTGTATTTAACATATAAGAAGTATTTTTCTTGGTTACAATTTTTTCTATTAACATTGGGGAATTTTAGTTGGCCTGTGAGCCTGGAATACAGATCATGATGCCAAATTCAGTCCCTTAATGGGTGAACGATAATTACATTGTATTCATCAGTTTAGAAAGCACAATATAAACAATATTATTAAGTTCCAAAATTTACAGGGTAATCTAATAAAGATGTATTGGTGGTGTTCAAAAAACAGTTAAGGGAAACAGCTCCTGAGCCTTGAAAAAATAATGTACATCCTTTGCTTTTCCCCCCAATCCCATCATTAGGTTGTAATTGGAGTAAATTTCATAAAATATCAAGTAGTTGAGTTTATTAGATTTGACAGCTTTGGGTAAGCACTTCTGTGAATGTACTTGCATGCAATTTTCTTCTGAAATAGGGAGGGTTGGTGTCAATATAAAGGCAGACTATGATTTACAGAGAGAGAAGTTTTGCAACTATGGGACTCTAAGTGCTTAATTTTAGGTCTCTAAAAAGTACAAATTTATAACAAAAAGTCAGTCATTTACACAGTGATTCCTGGAAATAGCCCAATAACCTAAACCACTCATTTGTCATCACAATAATTTTTTCTTACTATTCCTGGATGAGTTAGTTTCATAAGTTCATTTTTAAGTTTTACCATCCAAAGACAACCACTCTTAACACTTGGGTGTGTTTTCTTTCAGTCTTTTTTCATGCATTTGTTTGGTTCTTCTGCGTGTGTGTGACATATTGATATTTATAGCCATAGTACAGACACAATTTTATATCTTTTCACCTGATATTAAAACATGAACATTTTCTACATTTTTACAGTCTTTATGAACACAATTTAATATCAAATAAGCTTACCATAGCTTACTTAACTAATACCAAATTATTGGACATTATATTTTTTGTATGAGTATTGTTATTATAAATGACATTAACCCCAAAATCTTTAGGAATAATATTTTTCCACATTTGATATTATTTCTTGGAATTAAATCGTAAAGTAACAATGTCTGATTTAAAGATATGGACAGTTTAAAGGTTTTGATAGATACTGCCAGATTGCTTTTCTCAAATGTCTTACCAATTACTATTCCAGCCAGCTTTGTTTCATCACATTGTTGGCAGCCTTTAATACCATCCTTTTTTCCCAAAACTTTCTTAAATTGTGAGTGAAAATGGTATTTCTCCGTTTCTCAAATTGACAGGTGTATGGTTGTAATTTTTACTTACTAAAAAGTTGAACATTTTTCTTTTATCTATTAATCAATTACATTTTCTGGAAGGGCTACTATTATTTCATTATTTTTCTTAATTTGTGGTTAGAATATGGGGTGGAATCTATTCTTTTTGAATAAACCAGTATTTATGTATTTGTTTTTGAACTGGTAAGTAACTAATACTAGAAACATTTTAACCAAGATATTTAAATGCTCTTTGAGAGCCATTATGCATGCATGCAGTCTTCTGTGAGCTTCTCAGCCCCTTTCAGGGTACAGATTTCACACCCAGGTGTATGGCCAGTGGCCATAGGATGGTTCTGATACTATAATTAAAGTGACTTAATCCAATAAGTAAACGTCCTTGAACATATTTTCCTTGAGGTATTATTCTATGCAAAATTCGTGCTGTGATTCTCCTGCTTTCACAAAGCACTCCTACGGGAAAGAGTGATTTCAAACTTCGCCTGTGCTGAGATGAGTCCCAAATTGCTATATATTTTCAGCCAAAGTCAACAAATGGGAAAATAAGTAACTATTGGCTTTGTAGTTGGGTCAGTTATGAGAGACAGAAGGAACTGGGGAAGTATGGGATATAGATGGATATAGTAAGACAGAGCTAAGAATGTATTAAATACATGGAGCCCCACACACTTAGAGGGGCCCCAGAAATAGACTCACTAGATCTATAGAAATTCAGGGGGACAGAGGAGCACAGAAAAACAGAATATCACAGCATAACTTTCCAGATTTAGAATTTTGTTACTGCTGCTGCTGCTGCTGCTGCTGGTAAGTTGCATCAGTCGTGTCCAACTCTGTGCGACCCCATAGATGGCAGCCCACCAGGCTCCCCCGTCCCTGGGATTCTCCAGGCAAGAACACTGGAGTGGGTTGCCATTTCCTTCTCCAATGCATGAAAGTGAAAAGTGAAAGTGAAGTCGCTCAGTCGTATCTGACTCTTCGCGACCAGCTGTTAAATATAATTTTTGCAACTGTGGGTTATGAGTGGTGATGCTGGCATTTTCAGTTCCATTTGCTCCTTCATCTAGAAGGATTTTGTCAAAGATCACAGGATCCCTAGTTCTGGATTCTACCTCCATTTAACAAGATGAAGTGGCCTTTCCCATTAGAAGTGGTTTCTGCTTTCAATTTGGAAGGCGGCTATGCCCAGAGCTTGGGAGTACAGAGTTTGTTTAAGGTACTTAAACACACACACACAATTTCAGCTAGAATATATTAAAACACATTTAATGTATAAGAAATTTCTGTGAGTAGGTAGTTCAACATAGGCCAGGTACCTTTCTGTCCCATAATCTCATGGTGCAGGCTTAAGATTTAAATGCCCCAGAGGATTTAGTAATTAACAAAGCCTTTAAAATACCTCTTTAAAATATCAGTTGCTCCAGTGATCTTCTATTGAGTTTAGTTTTCTGACCAGTGCCAGGTTGTGTTATTGATTAAAAGGAACTCTAAAGCCTTTAGATGTGAGGAAGGCAGGCAGGCTATGGAGCTGACATTGTACTTTTAATATTTGGGGGCCTATTTGAATCCTTAACCAGATGGAAGGCTCCATTTCTATACTGATACTTTTTCCCTTGAAAAATTTTATGTTAAATTTGTGATTAAAAAGATACTTGGAAAAGGAAATTTGGGGTTGAATATTTTAAAGGGCACTTGCGATCAAATGGTCACATTGACATTAAAATAAGTTTCATGATACATCAGATTTTGAGTAGAAATGCATTCTGATGGACCCACTAGAGTAAGTTCTTTGCAAGATGAGCCCCTCTTCGTCTTTCACAGCTGAGCTAACTAACTTGTCTGACTTGTTTCAGATCAGATCAGTCACTCAGTCATGTCCAACCCTTTGCGACCCCATGAATCGCAGCACGCCAGGCCTCCCTGTCCATCACCAACTCCCAGAGTTCACACAGACTCATGTCCATTGAGTCAGTGATGCCATCCGGCCATCTCATCCTCTGTTGTCCCCTTCTCCTCTTGCCCCCAATCCCTCCCAGCATCAGAGTCTTCTCCAATGAGTCAACTCTTTGCATGAGGTGGCCAAAGTACTGGAGTTTCAGCTTTAGCATCATTCCTTCCAAAGAAATCCCAGGGCTGATCTCCTTCAGAATGGACTGGTTGGATCTCCTTGCAGCCCAAGGGACTCTCAAGAGTCTTCTCCAACACCACAGTTCAAAAGCATCAATTCTTCGGTGCTCAGCCTTCTTCATAGTCCAACTCTCACATCCATACATGACCACAGGAAAAACCATAGCCTTGACTAGGCGAACCTTTGTTGGCAAAGTAATGTCTCTGCTTTTGAATATGCTATCTAGGTTGGTTGTAACTTTCCTTCCAAGGAGTAGGCGTCTTTTAATTTCATGGCTGCAGTCACCATCTGTAGTGATTTTGGAGCCCAGAAAAATAAAGTCTGACACTGTTTCCACTGTTTCCCCATCTATTTCCCATGAAGTGATGGGACTGGATGCCATGATCTTCATTTTCTGAATGTTGAGCTTTAAGCCAACTTTTTCACTCTCCAATTTCACCTTCATCAAGAGGCTTTTGAGTTCCTCTTCACTTTCTGCCATAAGGGTGGTGTCATCTGCATATCTGAGGTTATTGATATTTCTCCCGGCAATCTTGATTCCAGCTTGTGTTTCTTCCAGTCCAGCATTTCTCATGATATACTCTGCATATAAGTTAAATAAGCAGGGTGACAATATACAGCCTTGACGTACTCCTTTTCCTATTTGGAACCAGTCTGTTGTTCCATGTCCAGTTCTAACTGTTGCTTCCTGACCTGCATACAAATTTCTCAAGAGGCAGATCAGGTGGTCTGGTGTTCCCATCTCTTTCAGAATTTTCCACAGTTTATTGTGATCCACACAGTGAAAGGCTTTGGCATAGTCAATAAAGCAGAAATAGATGCTTTTCTGGAACTCTCTTGCTTTTTCCATGATCCAGCGGATGTTGGCAATTTGATCTCTGGTTCCTCTTCCTTTTCTAAAACCAGCCTGAACATCAGGAAGTTCATGGTTCACATATTGCTGAAGCCTGGCTTTGAGAATTTTAAGCATTACTTTACTAGCATGTGAGATGAGTGCAACTGTGTGGTAGTTTGAGCATTTTTTGGCATTGCCTGTCTTTGGGATTGGAATGAAAACTGACCTTTTCCAGTCCTGTGGCCACTGCTGAGTTTTCCAAATTTGCTGGCATATTGAGTGCAGCACTTTCACAGCATCATCTTTCAGGATTTGGAATAGCTCAACTGGAATTCCATCACCTCCACTAGCTTTGTTCGTAGTGATGCTTTCTAAGGCCCACTTGACTTCACATTCCAGGATGTTTGGCTCTAGGTCAGTGATCACATCATCGTGATTATCTGGGTCATGAAGATCTTTTTTGTACAGTTCTTCTGTGTATTCTTGCCATCTCTTCTTAATATCTTCTGCTTCTGTTAGGTCCATACCATTTCTGTCCTTTATCGAGCCCATCTTTGCATGAAATGTTCCTTTGGTATCTCTGATTTTCTTGAAGAGATCCCTAGTCTTTCCCATTCTGTTGTTTTCCTCTATTTCTTTGCATTGATCGCTGAAGAAGGCTTTCTTATCTCTTCTTGCTATTCTTTGGAACTCTGCATTCAGATGTTTATATCTTTCCTTTTCTCCTTTGCTTTCTGCTTCTCTTCTTTTCACAGCTATTTGTAAGGCCTCCACAGACAGCCATTTTGCTTTTTTGCATTTCTTTTCCCTGGGGATGGTCTTGATCCCTGTCTCCTGTACAATGTCACGACCTCATTCCATAGCTCATCAGGCACTCTATCTATCAGATCTTGGCCCTTAAATCTAGACTTGTCTAGGCCCTTAAATCTAGACTTGTTTCAAGCCAGCAACAAATATTGAGAATGTCTGCATGTCAGATACTCTCCCTGATGCTGGGAATAAAGTAGGAAACAAAACAAATAAGATCCCTGCCTTCATAGAGCTTATAATCTAGTAAGGAAGATCATACAATAGATAACCAATTAATCAACCAGATAAATTCCTATCTACCTACATACATTGTTGTTGTTTATTCGCTCAGTTGTGTCCAACTCTTTTGCGACCCCATGGACTGTAGCCTGCCAGGCTCCTCTGTCCATGGGATTTTTCCAGGCAAGAATACTGGAGTGGGTTGCCATTTCCTTCTCTAGGGGATCTTCCTGACCCAGGGATCAAATTGCAGGCAGATTCTTTACTGCTGAGCCACCTATATATATACACACACAAAGTACTACCAGTGGTAAGTAATCCATGAAAAATAAAATAGATGGTGTGATGGAGCAGAGTCAAGGAATACTTCTTCCTTAGACTTGAAATATAAGTTGAGATCAGAGATGCTGAACATGTAAATATCAGGGGGAAAAAAAAGTATCATAGGAGATGGGAACAATTGATCCAAAGCCCCTATGGTGGGGAAACCTTGAAGTGTTCAAGGAACAGAAGGAAAATCAACAAAGCTAGAGTGGAATAAAGTGGGTAGGAAGGCAGGATACATAGACAAGAGTTCATATGTGTCCCGGTAAGTTAAGTAATGAGGTGGGGTTGTCTCTTTGCACTAGACGTCATTGGAAGATTTGAAACAGGGAAATGTCATAAATTTGATTTTGCTTTAAAAGATATTCTATGCTATGTAAATTGAAACTTTAGAGACGTTAGAGTGGAAGCAATTGCAAGGCTATTGCAATAATCCAAAGGAGAGATTCTGTCCTAAGAATCTCTAAGAGATCAAGGTGGTAGTAGTAGTAGTAGTAGTAGTAGTAGTAGTATGGGTGCTAAGAAATGGTTGTATTCAGGTCAAGTTGACTTACTGATGTATTGATTGGAGGGTGGAGTGGCCAGGGGAAAAAGAATCAAAGACAAATTCTGGATTTTGGCCTGAACAACTGGGTGAAAAGTGGTACCATTACTGAGATGGAAAAGCATGCACAAGAACTGATTTGGGGGAGGGGACTCACTCAAGACCTCTGTTTGGAATATGTTCAGTTTGAGATGATTTTTTAAATAGCTGAAGGCATAATTAAGGATCTCCCAGAAAGGATTTTTTTAAAAAAGGTCCAAGAAACCTAGTCCCAGGGTTCTCCAACATTTAGAAGCTGGAAAGGGGAGAAAATCCAGCAAAGGAGTCTGAGAAGGATAAGAGAGAGGAAGAATCTCAAGGAAGTGTGTAGCCCAAAAACCAGTGAAGAGAGTGGGTCAAGAAGGAAGATAAGAGAGTTCCAGGTGGCCTAGTGGTTGGGATTCCAGCCTTTCACTGCCATGGCCTGGGTTTGATCCCTAGTCAGGGAAGTAAGATCCTGAAAGTTGCATAGTGCAGCTTAAAAAATAAAGACATCAATGCAGATCCTACAGATATTTAAAGAGAGAGGAGGATAAAAAAGAGGACAAGACCAGAAGATGCTAAGAGGACAAATAATTTAAGGACCAAGACTGGACTGTGGGGTTTGCATTATGAAAATCACTGGCATACTTGACAAGAGTAGTCTAGGTGGAATGGTAAAGAAGAAAGTGATTGCAGTGAAATGGGGAAATAGAGGCAATGGCCAAAGATAACTCTCTGTAGTATTATGAAGAGATGCAGAGGGAAGGGGTTTTAGCTAAAGGAGATATTGGGCCACAGTTAGGTTTTTGGAAGATGGGAGATACCAGAGCAGGTTTGTTTGCTGATAACAGTGATCCAAGAGGGAGGGAGAAATTGATGTTGCAGGAGAGAAAGTATGTGATTAGAGGATCAAAGCCCTGGGGGGAATAGGATCCAAAGAGAGTCGCAAAGGTTGACTTCCTCAAAGAATCCACTTCATTTGAGTCATAGAAGGTAAAGCAGCACATATAGGCACAGGTGAAGGTATACAGTTGGATTTATTATGAAAAAATGAAAGAGTTATTTTATTTTCTCAATAAAAAATGAAACAGAGCCATTAGTTGAAGAGGGCTAGGGTCAGGGGGTTAGTGTCATGGAAGTTTAAGAAGAAAAGGTATGAAATAGCCATTTTGGACAGTGGGATGTGTGAAGATATCTGTCAAATAGGCTTCCCGAGTAGCTCAGCAGTAAAGAATCCACCTACCAATGCAGGAGATGCAGAGGAAGTGGGTTCAATCCCTGGGTCAGGAAGATCCCCTGGAGAAGGAAATGGCAACCTATTCCAGTATTTTTGCCTGGAGAATCCCATGGACAGAGGAGCCTGGCGGGCTACAGTCCATGGGGTCACAAAGAGTCAGACACGACTGAGTGACTAAACAACAATTTGTCAAATATAATGGCCTTAATTTTAGAAAAGAGATCGCAATATTCATTCCAAGGATTGCTAATCAAAAGATATTGCTTAGATTGCTCCAGGTCCATGATAAAAATGTTACCAACAGAAAAAATCGCTTTACCTCTTCCCTGCTGTGGTCGTTGGGCATTCATACAGTCTATGATGCAGTTTATCCATTTGTTTTGTATAGGTTAAAAATAAGGTGGCTTAAGATCCAGTCATTTTTTTGGTTGTTCTATCAACTCTGCCTGAAAGGGAAATCCCTGTTTTACAGACTGGAATTAGAAGGAGTTTGGAAGTTACTTCCTAAAGATTTCACAGGGCCTAAGGGGCAGAGTGGGATGGGAACCTCATTCTTCCAATTTCAAGGCCAAATACTTCCTAAGATGCTGGATTCATTCATCCGTCTGTTATTTACTGAGTATACACCATGCAACAGGCAATGTGCTGAGAGCCTTATATATTTGGCCTCAATTTCTTTTTACAACTACTTGACAAGGTAGGGAGTAAATAAGGGGGTGACAGACGATGAGATGGTTGGATGGTATCACTGACTCAGTGAACATGAGTTTGAGCAAGCTCCGGGAGAGAAGGACCTGGTGTGCTGCAGTCCGTGGTGTCACAAAGAGTCAGATACAACTGAGCGACTAAACAACAACAACAAATACTTCCACTCCTTTACAGATCAGGGACTTGAGGTTTAAAGAAGGAGGATACATTTATTTAATCACCTAACTCATGGTAGACCATGAATATGAGAGGGGTTGAATTTTTTAGAAAGAAGAACATTTCCTTTTTGAAGTGATACAAAGGCAATTTCACACAAGGAATTAATGAAGACAAATGGATTGGTAAATGTTGGGGCCCACTGCTCAGCATGAAATCTAGATATTCTGGCTAAAAGCACCCAAATTTGTTTCTGATTTGGGATTAACTGAGTAGATGTCCTAAGGTGGATAAGGAAACTAGATCCCAACTACAGATACCCCTGAAATAATTTGCTCAGACAGCAGCAGCTATTGTTTTCCTGTACATTTTGGCACTAGTTTTCATTCTTGTTGGCAGGTCCTCTTTTGATATTAGCCTGACAACTGAGTCGAGGGCCTCTCACTGAGATTTAACAATTTTTTTTTTTTTTTACTTTTTTTTTTAGGTATAATCTTCCTTAGAAAGAATTGAACCTAACGAACACATAAGTAATTTCATCCGAGTTCCATTTGAGGCCTTGTCTTCACAGACGTTGTCAGCTCATTTTGGCTTTCTGAAAGCCTTTTATCAAACCACAGGCTGAGTTTTGAACAGACATGGAGTGCTTTCAACCTATCTCTGAACTGTTGATATGAAATAACAGGAAAATCCTCTATCCAAAAGTAAATTGAGTGAGAAGTTTAAAATTATAGAGCTCTCAAAATAGTCTTGGGGATTTAGATGCAAATTTTGCCTCAGCCCCAAATGGCCTCCTCATTCTTATTGTAGGTGATCTAAAAGGGGGTAACGTATTCATTGTTATGAAAACCTCAACTCTGGGCTCCTAACCCACCTTGGGGTGGGGGGCTGGTTAGGGCAAATTGTCTACAGCCTGAGCCAAATTTTGGGGGGTGAGATGAAACTAAGTGAAATATTTCCAGTATAACAAAGGTCTGGAAACACTAAATAGTGTGGGATATGGAAAGAATCATGGGGAGGGGGGTGGGTGTGGTAGGATTTCAATATTGCTGGAGTATAAGGTGCCAGGTGGGGAACCGAAGGACAAAGATAGAAGAGTTGGCAGGGACAAAGTCATGCTGGATCTTTAGGGCATTAAGGGTAAGATGGGAGAAGGGACCAGGAAAATTAAAAGATGAATTCCAGGTTTCATTCCATGGGCTCTTGGGCAAATGACTGGGCCCAAGTTATGAGTCAGAAAAAAACCTGGGGAAAAGAAAAAAGAAAGAAAAAAACCTGGGAAAATGGATAAGAGTTGCTCATTCACCAGTTTCAGGTTTGTCAGTTATCCCTACATTGTAAATATGCTGAAAACTAGGGATTTCCTTATTGGTTTGATGAACAACCCTCCTTTGTAGTTGGAAGGACTGCCATATTTGAAGCCATGTGAGCAGCTAATGCATCAGTAAAAACCCAATAAAATGGTGTCCTTTGCTGAAGTCATGTCACTATTAATGAGTTGAGGCCCAGATAGTAGTTTAGAGCAGAGGTTCTAAACTGGTAGCCCATGGGCCTTCCTACTGTACTTCGTGTCTTGAAAGAGGAAGAAAGAGGGAAACTTCTAGTTTCATTCTTGGTAGGACACTTTTTCCTTCTCGTTTCACTATTTTCCACTTGGTGGAACTAAATACACTTTTCAGCCTCTCCAGGAAGCTCCCTTTCCAAATACATTACAGTCATCTTCTTCCCACTGCCTGGTGCCTCTCTTGTTGGGCGTTGTTCTCGTCTAGAAGCAAATCATGCTTGGTGATCAACTCCTTGACTACGTGCAGCTTAAGGACATGGTGTGGTTGAGAATGTTTGACATGTAGGGGGAAAGAGAGGAGGACTCTTTCTGAGAGGGATTTCTGTGACCAACCTACCACCAGTTGTAGCCACATTGACCAAATGGACCAGTTGCTTTAGGATAGTATTTCCCAAAATATATAAGGAGACATTTCTGCCTTTGAGAAAGTCATTTTCACCCCCTGTTGCCCAATAGGTTATAGAGACTAAGAAATGATATAAATAGTACATACAGCACCTGGGGCTTCCCAGGTAGCTCAGTAGTTAAAGAATTCGCCTGCAATGCAGGAGATGCAGGAGACATGGGTTTGATCCCTGGGTGGGGAAGATCCCCTGAAGGAGGGCATGGTAACCCACTCCAGTATTCTTGCCTAGAGAATTCCATGGACAGAGGAGCCTGGTGGGCTACAGTCCATAAGGTCGCCAACAGTTGACATGACTGGAGCGACTAAGCATGCACACAAGCATGCATATATAGTATCTGCTGATGCAGGTATGCATGTTAGTCACTGAGTCATGTCCATCTCTTTACGACCCCATGACCTGTAGCCTGGCAAGCTCCTCTGTCCATGGAATTCTCCAGGCAAGAAGAAGGAAATGGATAGCCATTCCCTTCTCCAGGGGATCTTCCTGACCCAGGGATGGAACCTGAGTCTCCTGAATTGCAGGCAAATTCTTTACTGTCTGAGCCACCTGGGAAACCCTGATGGAGACATACAGTACATTAATTAAAGACTCTCAAAGTCCATCTGGATGGAAACCAGTTTAACTTGTGTGTGTGTGTTTATTTTATTTTACAGCAGCTTGGTAACATATTACTAACAGCCATTGTTGATACAGAAAATGTCAGCAAACATTTGAACATTTGTACTTAAACAGTGCTTCACTCATCTTTAAGTTGGGCAAATCTTAAGTATTCTGCAATTAAAGATATACATATATGTGTGTGTGTGTGTGTGTGTGTGTGTGTGTGTGTGTATAGTCTAAGAAAACCCACCTATTTCACACTTCAAATAATCATCCTCATAATTTTGACTTTATAGCCAATTTTAGCAAATAGAGATACAATTGACATGTACCATTCATTATATCAGTTTCGGGTACACCATATAAAGTTTCAATATTTGTATATACTATGAAATGATCACCACAATATGTCTAGTTAATATCCATCACCACATAGGTGATGTGTGTGGATTTGTATGGAGAAGGAAATGGGAACTCACTCCAGTATTCTTGCCTGGAAAATCCCATGGATGGAGGAGCCTGGTGGGCTACAGTTCATGGGGTTGCAAAGAATCAGACATGACTGAGCGACTTCACTTTCACCACACAGGTACAAATGTTTTTCTTGTGATGAGGGCTCTGAAGATCTACTTTCTTAGCAATTTTCATATGTATAATGTAGTATTATTAATTATAGTCACCATACTATACATCACATCACGATGACTTAGTTTATAACTGGAAGTTTGTTCCTTTTGACCACTTGATTTAATGTTTTTTTCCCCCAAGATCTTTTTTATTGAGAAAATTTTCAAGGAATTATATAGTCAACACTCATATACCTACCAACTAAATTCTGTGGTTAACTTTTTTGCTGTATTTGCCTTATTCCATATTATCTATCTAGCTGTCCTGCTCTTGATCCATCAATCCTTCTTATTTTGTGATGCATTGAAGAGGAAATGACAGCATCAGAACCTTTTACCTCTAATTACCTTAGCATGCCTATCCTCAACCAGCTTTGTTTGAATCTGCATTTCCTGGTTCCAGCAGAGCACAAAAATCACATGTGTTTTATTAACACCTCTGGAGGTCACTCAAATTTCATTCTCCACAGGGCAGGCTTTGGGATAATGCTTTAGTGTTGTAAAGACACCACCTATATCATGAAATCTTGGATTACTTAAAATTGTTGTCTTGTCATATGTAGACTAATCACAGAATGGAAAGGGGGTTGATCTAACCACTTCATTTTATAGATGGGGAAAATGAGGGCCAGACAGGTGAGGACTCATGCTTTTCTACAGAATGCCTTGTCCTTGAATGAGGCTGTTTTCCCTTCACTCTAGTCCTTGCACACCGCTGACTGCCTTGGTCTCTGGCTCACAAGAGTGTTTCTGGGGCAAAGTAAAACTCCTGGGCCAGGCTCCAAACTAGGCTCCCAAGTGACTGCCTTGTAACTTCATTTCTTCCAGTTACTTGTTAATCTCATCCAGATTTCCTTTCCTTAACAATACCCACATTTTATTCTGTTCTGGAATTCCAAGTTGATCATCTCAGTTTTGGTGAATGGAGCTGTTTAAATGAGAAGTGTTCAAAGTATTCTACAGCAGACTTCTGACCCTTTTCTGGGCATTTGTAACACCCAGCTCTTTCAGAGACTAGGGTGTAGAGAGTGGGTGAGCCGAAGTGGGAATGATATCTCTGCAATTTTATGTTCTACCTTAAGAATGTTCATGATTCTAAAAACCATGTTGGTAAAAAAAAATTTTTTTAATCATGTTGGTAATCCATAGGAGGGCTGCTATCATGGCAATGAGTTATTTTACCCTTAAATCATAGTCAGGGAAATTATGGTGGTATCATATGATTATTTTTGATACTTCAAAAACAGTATTGCTAAAGGAGTATGTTTATTTATTTATATATATTCCATTGAATTTCCAAAAGGATTCAAGGCAGGTGAATTAAATGATTGTAGTTTTCTGTGCCAATTTAAAAAATGAAGACTATAACACCCATATTTGGGAAAGACCAAGCTGGAATTTCTGGGTTTGCCTCCTTTTTTCTTGGGAGATCATACTGAGGTAAGACAAGAACAAGTTTTGTCCACCACGATTGTAAAACACAAAAGATAACCCCACTCCTTTCAGACAACAAAGAAAGACAAGAGCTTGCCTATGAAACAAGACTCATGATGATGGCTGACATTTTAAGAAAATGCAATAATTTACATATAAAGCATGATAAAATGATTTGTATGGTTTTAGACGTATTCTTGGAGAAGGCAATGGCACCCCACTCCAGTACTCTTGCCTGGAAAATCCCATGGATGGAGGAGCCTGGTAGGCTGCAGTCCATGGGGTCGCTAAGAGTCGGACACGACTGAGCGACTTCACTTTCACGAATTGGATAAGGAAATGGCAACCCACTCCAGTGTTCTTGCCTGGAGAATCCCAGGGATGGGGGAGCCTGGTGGGCTGCTGTCTATGGGGTCGCACAGAGTCAGACATGACTGAAGCGACTTAGCAGCAGACGTATTCTGAAAGGCCTTGGAAGGCAGTCTTATTGTAGTATTTCAGAAGCAGCACATCTGGAGAAAGGTTTCTATGGCAACTCATGAAAGTTTGATTTTTTTTTTTCTCTCCTTTTCAAGAGCATAAATCATCCTACAGCCTAAGGCTTCAGTAAAGGTCTCCTGTATTTTAGCAGCTATTGCCATTTGTTTTGGGGGTTGTATATTTTGACTGTCTAAGAGAAAACAGAGCAAAGGGCTTCCAAGAAGGCTTGGAGTCTTACATTTTTCGTATTTGGGAGCAAGATGTCAATAATCTTATTCTAGACTTAGTTTCTCTGTGATCAAAAGGATGGTGCACACTGGTATGTTTGGTTTATAGCATGTGTTATTTCAGTTTTCAAGAAAGTTGTGGGACTTCCCTGGTGGTCCAGTGGTAAAGACTTGGCAGTCCCAATCCAGGGGCACGGGTTCAATCCCCAGTCAGGGATCTAAGATCCCCCAAGTGCCATGTGGCACTGCTTTAAAAAAAAGAAAGAAAGTTGTGATCAGTGTGTTCTCAGGAAAGAGGAGTCAGTCTAGACTTAAGAAGGAGGAACTGTTTGGCCAAAGCATCTCCTAATCAGTAGTTTAGTGGAGGTGTCCTACTGTCTTCACGTCTGCCTGTGAATGACATGGTCCTGGGGTTTTGCACACTGATATGCTTAAGGTGATTTTTTATCAATATATCCTTTCCAAGAAAGTCAATAAAGAAATATGATATATGGCAAAACCAATACAATATTGTAAAGTTAAAGAATAAAAGAAAAGAAAAAAACAAGATATTCAAAAATTAAAAAAAAAAAAAAACTCAGAACAGTTTGAGAAATTGTTTTAAACAACTTTGGCCTTTGTATATTATAGGATGTCACATGACTAATGAAAAACACCCAAGACACAGAAACAGAGCTAGACTATAGACCGAGCTCTGCCATCACTAATTGTATCATAGTGAGCAAGCCCTTGAGAATGTCTTTGAGCCTCCATTTTCTAATCTGAAAAATAAGATAAACAACACGAGCCTCAAGGCTTATTGTTAAGAACTGAATGTGTGTGAGTATTGGAAACTATAGTGTTGTAGCAATGTAAGGTAGTTATTATAATTGATGGGCTGGCTTTCTTTCCAGCTCTTTTTCTTTGTTAAAGTCCCTTTACCATTTCTGGTGTGACAAGAAGAAATCAGTTTCAATGTGCATCAATATTTTAGTTTTCTTATACTATGTTAAATATGATTATATAGACACCACTGCAGCCAGTTGTTTATTTCTTGACTAAGTAATTAAATATCATCTTTGCTGAAGGCTATTAAATGAATCCAGGCAAGTGCCAACTGTGTACTCACATTGAGGACACAAAGACTAGGTAATTAAATTCTTATCATTCAGGAAATAAGTTCTCTGAGTTTTGAGGCCACAGCATGAGCTATTCAGACTGATGCAGTGAAAGAGGGGGGATGCAATCCAGCTCACACACTGCTAGCCAAGCATCAATGTGAGCTGTATTCACCTGAAGAAAGGATGCTTTTTTGAAACTTACCTGCCACGAGTGTAATTTCTTCTTTCTTCCTATAATTTACACAAAGGCATGGAATGTGCTAGCAGTGGCCCTGGTATTTATGTGGTTCGTGATGTTCTGCAGAAGGCTTTCAGTGTTTCATCATTTAGTGTGAGGAAGACTGCTTTCCGTGTTTGTTTTCTGGAGTTACATTGCCTAGATTTGAATACTGGCTCTGCTGGTCGCCAGCTGTGTGACCTTGGGTACATTACTTGACCTCTCTGTGCTTTGCTTTTTACATCTGCAAACTTCATAGAGTTGTTAGGAGAATAAATAAATTCTTATATGTAAAACATTTGGAATTGAAACTGGCATGTAGTCAGTGCTCAAAATATTCCCGTCTTTTGGGAACTAAACCAATAAACTACT
The DNA here is from genome assembly GCF_002263795.3 of Bos taurus. Lineage (NCBI taxonomy): Eukaryota > Metazoa > Chordata > Mammalia > Artiodactyla > Bovidae > Bos > Bos taurus. Next base: position 99,830,789 of record NC_037357.1, read on the forward strand.
CATTAAGAAATACTTTGACCAAACAGTTCCTCCTCTTTAAGTCCAGACTGACTCCTCTTTCCTGAGAACACATTGATCACAACTTTCATTCTTCTTTTCTTTTTTTGGCAGTGCTGCAGGACATGTGTGATCTTAGTTCCCTAACCAAGGATTGAACCTGTGTCCACCTGCCCCTCTACTCTGTGTTGAAGAGTTCAGCAATTAACGTTTGAATTGTACCTATAAATGCCACTTTCCTTTAATTGATTTAGTCTCACATTGGTGATATTTTTTCTTCTTACCCCAGCCTCTTTTGTGTGTGTGTATGTGTTAAATAACTGAAAAGGCATTCTTTGTAGAGACATCAAAGAATTCCAGTTCTTTGATTAGAAGGTCAGTTGGTTGTTTCTAGAATTTTCTCATAAAACCATTGCTTTGTCCGAAGCGACAGAGGTGATGAGGGCTATTTGCATGTTTTTGGCTTTTTTCCTTCCTAAGAGCGTGCTTATAAGGTTTACTAGGGTTATAAGTTTAGAGATGCTTTGAGGTACCATGAATTTTTTTTTCTCAGTTTTGGTCAACATGATACTTTTTTGGTAACTTTAAACTGAGAAAAAGTCCTTTGTAACATGGAAGTACTGATATTTGATAATATTTTCAGAACAATTAGCCTTGCATTTCATAATGCCGAAAAATTCTGTTAAATATCAGCTTTTGATAGGAAGGACATAAGACAGACTGACAAAGCGAAGAGTGAGGCAGAGGGCGATTTTGATTTTTATCTTCCTTCCAAATCCCAACTCCTTCACTGTTCTTAAGACTCTTAGAAGAGGCCCTTTTGTTACTTGCACTGTGTACTTTTCAGTCTCCTACAGTCTCTAACTCTTAAGCCCTTTTCCGTGGCACAAAACAGGAAGCATAGAATGTTAATAATGCTGCAAACCACTGATTTCTAGGTATTTAAAATAATTTGGGCATCTAATACAGATTGAAATATCCAAATAATTGAGATAGTCATCACTTTGAGGAAACATTTTCCAAGTGAGCTACGTGGAAAGGGAGATGAAATATTTTGATCATTTCATGGCATTAGGCTTTCATCCACCATTTAGTCAGCTATGCCATACTATGCTTATTCATCCAAAGAAGACTCCCTGAGGCAAAATACCATAGATCCCGCACCATTTAGAACTAACAAGTGAGATGATCTTATCAGGGACCTGTCTAGGACACATAGGGGCTACTTCTGAAAGTGCCAAATAATCATTTGTTTGTGAAATATTCATTGATCCTGCATATTAAACTCAAGTTTTTATTAGCTTTTTAAAAGTAGGCAGCGATTATGTACTTGTTTCTAAACTGGTTGCCTAAAGAGTCTGCCACAATGTGGAAGACCCGGGTTCGATCCCTGGAGAAGGAAATGGCAACCCACTCCAGTATTCTTGCCTGGAAAATCCCATGGATGGAGGAGCCTGGCAGGCTGCGTGCAGTCCATGGGGTCACAAAGAGTCAGACACAACTGAGAGACTTTACTTTCACTTTCAAACTGATGGCAAAAATTAAATCTCTGTTTAAAAGAAAAACCAATATTTTAAGATTCTTCTGTTTAGATGGACAGCAGAATGTTTTAAAGACATTGCATCAATCTGTGTATAGAGTTACTGCATTTTTAACTTTTGCTTTTTGGTCCAAGGGCGGTGGCTAAGAAGTCCAGTTTGGGGCTGAACCCTCACCATTTACTAATTGTATAGTCTATGGCAAGTCAGTGAATGTCTCTTAACCTCCATTTTTGTTTTCTTTTTAAAATGAGGATAATAATACCTGTCAGTACTGTGGTGAAAATCAAAAGGTTTTTTTTTTATGTGAAATGCTACTTCTTCACACAGAGCAAAGTAACGCTCAGTGCTTTATGGTGGCGTTTGTTATTATCATGGATATTTTCTTTTTCCTTTTTTTAGCTGTTACTGCATTGTATCAGGAAATGATTGCCTAAGGGTTTCAACAGCACTGATTACATTGTTTAGTGTTTCTACTTTATATTATTTTTCACAATAGTATTACATTTTAAAATTCTCAGACTTCCAAGAGAATACACCATCTCTCCTATTTTTGTTTTATGGCAAAATGTGTCAAAAGTTCCAAATTACTGACATAAACATGAACCCTTGGGAAACAACCCTGTTGTCAGCCCGGGGGCTCTGGGTCCTCAGTTGTTTGCTTATCTTTTGATTAATTCAACCATTAATCCTTTTGCCAGTCATCAGCGAGGAATCCCTTGAGAGCTCAGTTGCTCAGTTGTGTAACACTGAACACCATGGACTGGACTGTAGCCCACCAGGCTCCTCTGTCCATGGGATTTTCCAGGCGAGAATACTGGAGTGGGTTGCCATTTCCTCCTCCAGGGGATCTTCCCAAGCCAGGGATTGAACCCACATCTCCTTGTCTCCTATATTAGCAGGCGAATTCTTTACCACTGAGCCACTGGGGAAGCCCCTCCCTTGAGAGCTACATGTAAACAATCTTTTTAAATTTTCTTTATTAAAAAATTTTTTATTGAAGCATATAATTGGTTTACAATGTTTGGGTTAATTTCTGCTGTATAGCATAGTGATTCTGTTATATATATCTATATATATACACATACATACATTCTTTTTTAAGTGTTTTTTCCATTGTGGTTTATCAGAGGATATTTAAGATAGTTCTCTGTGCTGTACAGTAAGACCTTGTTGTTTCTACATCTTGACAATCTTAATAACCTCCGGACCAGACTCCAACTCCTCAATTTCTTTGGTAACGTAAAACTCCCTCTTCCTAAAATGCAGAGGATGAGATGGTTGGATGGCATCACCAACTCAATGGACATGAGTTTGAGCAAACTCCAGGGGATAGTGAAGGACAAGGAAGCTTGGTATGCTGCAGTCCATGGGGTTGCAAAGAGTCAGACACAATTTAGCGACTGAACAGAAACAAACTGCAGGGACTTTCTTAAGCCATTGTTATTTGGGTCAGTTATTTTTCAAATCAGTCTTTGTCAGTTGATGTCCAACAAGCATTTTGAATATCACCCCGCATGAGCATGAGTGAGACAAATTGTGAGGTATTTCCCACAATATATTTTTGTATTGCTCTATTTAAAGATACTTTTGTAATTTCTATTTATGCCTTTTTAAGGCACATGAACCTAGAGAACTCTAGTCAATGATTTGATAAGACCCCGGATTGTTCTAGTAAATGTTCCAGTATAGCATCAGGTACTTACTTAGTAGTATCTTTTGTGGAATGTAAAATACTAGTGTATTTGAGTGATGTTGTGTTTCATTCTGAGCCCCTTTTTAAGCCTCAACATGCTTAGCAAGTCTATCTGAATTCCTTGATAACTGCTGTTACTATGGCTGCATGTTATTTCATCTTTCATTTGTTGAACTGATGCTTGATAAGAGAGATGGCATTGAATCGTGGGTAATTTTGACTCAATAGAAAGGTTTTCTTTTTTTTTTTTTTTTCTTATGGAGGTAAAATTGGGAAACTGTAGTTAAAAATCCAAGCCTTGTATTTCTAAATTAGGGTTGTGCAATGCTTGTGCACACTGTGTGTGTGTGGGGGGGTGGACTTTGGCACCATCACCCCACCACCTGCTGGATGTTCTGGCCTTGGCCCCAAGGACAGTTATCAGAAGGTGGATTAACTCAAATAATGAAATGTCACATCAGCCTCTTTAAAAAAAAAATGGTTTTCTTCTTTTAGGACAGCTCACAGAGGGTGAATGGAGCCTCATGTTTTCATTATGGTTTCCATGGTAGACTCATATCTTGTGTTCCACGGATTCTTATCAAACTGCAAGATACAAGTGTGCTTTCAAAACATGGTGACCCAAACAAAGTGAAAAACACTTTTGAAATGTAATTTCTCCCTGAAGCAAAAATTGAGAGATGCAATCTATGAAAAGGATGGCTCTAAGGCCCCATGGAAACCAGTGCTCATAGTGCTTATAGAAGCAGACACTGGAGTGAAACTGCCTGGCTTTGCTGCTGGCTCATTATGTGATCTTGGACACCTCTTTGTGCTTCAGTTTCCTCAGCCATAAAATGGGAATATCAATAGTACTTTTTTAAAAATTGGATTGCTGTGAAAATTCATTGAATTGATACATTAAAACACTCAGAATAGCATCTGAAATATTGTGCGCACTACAGGAATATGAGCTATTTTTGTAGGAATTTTTTTTTTCCACACTCGTGCTTGTGCTCAGTTGTTTAGTCATGTCTGACTCTTTGCGACCCCATGGACTGTAGCCCGCCAGGCTCCTCTATCCATGGAATTTTCCAGTCAAGAATACTGGAGTGGGTTGCCATTTCCTCTTCCAGGGGATCTTCCCGACCCAGGGATTGAACCTGTGTCTCCTGCACTGGCAGATGGATTCTTTACCACTGAGCCACCGGGGAAGCCCTTTTTCACACTGCTACTGCTGCTAAGTCGCTTCAGTCGTGTCCAACTCTGTGAAACCCCATAGACGGCAGCCTACCAGGCTCCCCCATCCCTGGGATTCTCCAGGCAAGAACACTGGAGTGGGTTGCCATTTCCTCCTCCAATGCATGAAAGTGAAAAGTGAAAGTGAAGTCGCTCAGTCGTGTCTGACTCTTAGCAAACCCATGGACTGCAGCCTTCCAGGCTCCTCCATCCATGGGATTTTCCAGGCAAGAGTACTGGAGTGGGGTGCCATTGCCTTCTCTGCTTTTTCGCACTAGTGGGATCTAAAAGTTCCAGAACTATTATTTTTAAAAGACAAGGTAGAAATTGTTTTATTTCTCTGTAAGGCACAGAATCTTGGCATTTCCTTGATTTTGTTTGATTTCATAAAGCAAATGAGTAAGGTATTTGGAACTGAGTAAATTCAATTCATTGTGGTAAGAACACCAGTTATATTGTCTGAAAAACTCTTACTAAACTCTGTAAGTTAAAGATGTAGAATTTTAAGATTTGTGAGATCAAAAACTACATTCAGGATGTATTTATACCAAAAATTACATATTTGAACTTTACACTAAGCTCTATCCCTTATCAAAACTCACTGAACTCATTGGTTAAAGTTTATTGTATGTAAATGTATCTCAGTAAGCTGTTTTGTTATGTTGAATTCATGATGTTGGAATTGTAGTAGGCATAAGTATTTTTGACTACATTAATAGATGAATAAATGAAAGGAGTCATTTTATTCTTCAGTGATGGATCCTACGGGGAATGAGGACAATTAAATGAGTTGCATTTTATGTCTTTGGTTTTGTAACTTTACATCAACTTCCAAAAGTTCAGTTTTAACAGTGAATTTTAGGTCCTTTCACATGCTTTGAAGAGTGACTCCCCTCTTTTCTCTTTCACCTAAATTTATTGGATTTTCATATTACCAATTGCTCCATTTGGTCCTGGGTTTGCTGGGGCTTATACACTTCTTTTTTGTGGGGCTTTGTGTTTTCTTTCATGTTGTCAGGCACATAATCACGTACTTTAGTCTTTAAAGATAAACATTTTGATAAAGTGACCAAAGAAGTTTTTTAGGGTTTGAGACTTTTACTAAAAATGAAACCTTTTTTTATTCTTTCAAGAAATAGCAGTTGGTTTTGCAGACTTGGAATCTGGGTCTCTAGTGAGAAACCCTAGACACCTGTAAGTTGGTTAAGTTGAACGTGATGATATGCTATGTGTATGAGCCAACATGGACTTTAATCATTGGCTGTTAGCATGGGGAGCTTATCTGGAGTTGAGTGTTTGGTTCTGATTTTTTTCTTGTATTTTCTACCAGGTATGGCAGCAGCCAAACTTCTACATGACTCTGGCTTGAATGTGATTGTTCTGGAAGCCCGGGACCGCGTGGGAGGCAGGACTTACACCCTTAGGGTAAGACAATAAGAATTGGCTGGAAAATTGTGACCCTGAAACTGAGTTTCCTTTTTTCTTTCTGAAAGTCTTGAACTTCACTTGACTCTTGACAAGAGAGTGAAAATTACTTCAAAACACTCCACGTCCTCTCAATTTGCTTTCTTTCCATGTCTTTCTTCTGTCCCTTTTCTCTTCTTACCTCATAACACTTGGCACTTTCCCCATAAATGATTGCACCAATAATTAGATTTTTGAAATACATTAGTGAGTAAAACAAAGATTCCCTGCCCTTGTGAAATATATACTCCCCCTTTTTTTTTAAGTGGGGGAGCAATAGTGACTCAGTAGGTAAAGAATCCGCCTGCCAATGCAAGAGACCCAAGTTCCATCCCTGGGTCGGGAAGGTCCCCTGGAGAAGGAAATGGCAACCCACTCCAGTATTCTTACCTGGAGAATCCCATGGACAGAGGAGCCTGGCGGGCTACAGTCCATGGGATTTCAGGAATTAGATGCAACTTAGTGACTAAACCATACCACCATACAATAAACAAACAAAAGCAGAAAAGGAGGACCTGCTCTGGTGTCCCTGACTATTAGGAATCCAGTTATGTTTGGACATGTTCAAACATAGGGAGTTTTTCTAGTCATTCTTGTTCAAAAGTTGGTCCTTAGTCATTGCAAATGGAGCTAATTCAAAACCATATGAAAGCCTTTCTACTGAACATAAGAGCAATTTCAAAGGTTTAAATTAGGACTCTAATGCTATCTTTCAAGTGTCTGGATTAACGAACCACAAAAGAAATGGTCATTTCCTGGATGGACTTAGAGTTTATCATACTAGGTAAAGAAAGTCACACAAAGACAATTATCATATGATATCATTTATATGTAGATGCTTTAAAAATGATACAGATGAACTTACAAAACAGAAACTGACTCACATAGAAAACAAATTTATGGTTACCAAAGTGAATAGAGGGGAAGGAAGTTTGGGATTAAAATTAGGAGTTTGAGATTAACAGATACACACTGCTGCTGCTGCTAAGTCGCTTTAGTCATGTCCAACTCTGTGTGACCCCATAGACGGCAGCCCACCAGGCTCCCCCGTCCCTTGGAGTCTCCAGGCAAGAACACTGGAGTGGGTTGCCATTTCCTTCCCCAGTGCATGAAAGTGAAAAGTGAAAGTGAAGTCGCTTAGTCGTGTCTGACCCTTAGCGGCCCCATGGACTGCAGCCTACCAGGCTCCTCCATCCATGGGATTTTCCAGGCAAGAGTACTGGAGTGGGGTGCCATTGCCTTCTCCACCCAGATACACACTATTATATATAAAATAGACAAACAAAGGCCTACTGTATAGCACAGGGAAGTATATCAAAATTTTCTAGTAACCTATAATGGAAAAGAATCTGAAAAAGAATATATATATACACACACACATAAAACTGAATCTTTTGACTGGTGTGAAATGGTACCTCATAGTGGTTTTGATTTGCATTTCTCTGATAATGAGTGATGTTGAGCATCTTTTCATGTGTTTGTTAGCCATCTGTATGTCTTCTTTGGAGAAATGTCTGTTTAGTTCTTTGGCCCGTTTTTTGATTGGGTCGTTTATTTTTCTGGAGTTGAGCTGTAGGAGTTGCTTGTATATTTTTGAGATTAGTTGTTTGTCGGTTGCTTCATTTGCTATTATTTTCTCCCATTCTGAAGGCTGTCTTTTCACCTTGCTAATAGTTTCCTTTGATGTGCAGAAGCTTTTAAGGTTAATTAGGTCCCATGCTGGAGAGGGTGTGGAGAAAAGGGAACCCTCTTACACTGTTGGTGGGAATGCAAACTAGTACAGCCACTATGGAGAACAGTGTGGAGATTCCTTAAAAAACTGGAAATAGAACTGCCTTATGATCCAGCAATCCCACTGCTGGGCATACACACTGAGGAAACCAGAAGGGAAAGAGACACGTGTACCCCAATGTTCATCGCAGCACTGTTTATAATAGCCAGTACATGGAAGCAACCTAGATGTCCATCAGCAGATGAATGGATAAGAAAGCAGTGGTACATATACACAATGGAGTATTACTCAGCCATTAAAAAGAATACATTTGAATCAGTTCTAATGAGGTGGATGAAACTGGAGCCTATTATACAGAGTGAAGTAAGCCAGAAGGAAAAACATAAATACAGTATACTAATGCATATATATGGAATTTAGAAAGATGGTAACAATAACCCAGTGTACGAGACAGCAAAAGAGACACTGATGTATAGAACAGTCTTATGGACTCTGTGGGAGAGGGAGAGGGTGGGAAGATTTGGGAGAATGGCATTGAAACATGTAAAATATCATGTAAGAAACGAGTTGCCAGTCCAGGTTCGATGCACGATACTGGATGCTTGGGGCTAGTGCACTGGGACGACCCAGAGGGATGGTATGGGGAGGGAGGAGGGAGGAGGGTTCAGGATGGGGAACACATGTATACCTGTGGTGGATTCATTCTGATATTTGGCAAAACTAATACAATTATGTAAAGTTTAAAAATAAAATAAAATTAGAAAAAAAAAAACTGAATCTTTTTGCTACACACCTGAAACATTGTGAATCAACTATACTTCAATAAAAAAAGTGGTCCTTTCCTTTCTTGCTTTTCCTCTAGCATTAGGTACCTCAAAATTAGCCAGAAATGCTAAGTAAAGAGAAATTTATTAATAATTCATAGTTTACAAATCTAAGCCAGTAAAACCCAGAGCACGTTGTGGTACATAGTGAGAATGATGGGGTTCAGAAATCTCTTGCTTATTTCAAGTCCGATCAGTTTTGTTTTAAAATTAGGAATGATTCAATAACCATTTAGTTGCATGAATGAGGTAGATAAAGAACAGAGTCCAGTTTTCTATAGGTACTCCTCAAGGTGTATCTAGAACCTGTGAAATGCCAATCTGCTTTTTTTAGGGCTGTCTTTTTTATCTTAAGAATAACATTTTCACAAATATTTATTTTTATTTCTTTCCATGGGAAAACAGAACCAAAAAGTTAAATATGTGGACCTTGGAGGATCTTATGTTGGGCCAACTCAGAATCATATCTTAAGATTATCCAAGGAGCTAGGATTAGAAACCTACAAGGTGAATGAAGTAGAGCGTCTGATTCACCATACAAAGGTAAGCCTGGAACAACCTTTGAAGGATTTGGAGATTATTCTGTCAGTATTTCCATATATTAGTACAAATTCCAGATCCTCCCCTCAGACAACCTCCTTTATCCTTGAATGATGCGTATGTATTTTATAACTATATTTCAACCATTCTAAGAATTTTCTTTACAGTTATCAAAGGCTAATTCTAAATCTATTTGGGAAGGTTATTGATGAAGTAGTATTAACCATTTGGTAACAAGATGAACAAAACCAATAGAGAAAAAACATTTGTGATTAATTAAATACCTCTATTAAAATAATTAGGGCTCTTTCATGTGATACAAAAACTTGTGAACAGTTTTACAAATGCTATCTTAGACATCATGTGATAGAGTATTTGCAATATGTCTAATGTAATTATTTTGAAATTTGGTTATTATGTCCTATATATAGGCTAAACTCACTTTCTTTTGGAGATTTACATAAACATAGGTCAAGTCCCAAATTTCATCTTCTGTGGGAAAGCTCCATTGATCTCCCTCAAATTTCTGTGAGTTTACTGTGTCTCGCATTCTCACGATCATTTGTGGTCCACGGTTCTTGCTTCCATGACACGTATGCTCATTCACATTCGTGGCCTGTGACTCTCTTCTTTCGTTTGCTCTATGTCAACCTGGGTTCGAATTCACCTCTTTGTCTTGACTTTCTTTGGACTACCCCGAGCATTTGTGTACAGTAGACTGGACTGAAGTTTTGAACAATGGGGGTGAGGGGTTCAATCACAGAAACTTAAAACTGAATATTGGACATTGTTATTCTAGGAAGCTCTTCAAACAGGGTGCCCTTGGTGATTTCTCACTGGCCACATTTTTCTGTGAATTCCAGTCTCCCACCATGTTTCTCCCTTTAGACTCTTCTCACAACTCCCTGATGCTTGTTTTCCCAGCATCTCTGTCTTGGTCCAAAATATCACTGATGTTCTCTGACAGAGATTTTTAATTTCAATCTTTCCTCTCTCTTCCTCACTTACCTCCTTAAAGGATTTGAGCAATATAGAGACAAGTTCCTCACTGGAAAAAATTGTACCCTTAGGAGACAGAAGAAACTATCAACAGTTAGTTTTGAATCACATAATAGTGTCGATGTGTTTATTATTTGTGGGTGATAATATTAAGAAGGACAAATAATAGACTATATGTTGTGAACTGTTTAATGAAACAGAAAATAAAAATTTATCTGATTTGGTATAATGTGGGTAACATTTATAAGAAATGTTTTGTTTGACCTTCAAATTTTGTTTTATGAGCCTTTTCACCTTGCTTCCATATGTGTCTAGTGGGAAAAGAGACATTTGAATTAGAAATGAAAATGAAGCATGGTAATAGCGTGATTTATTGAACATTCATCAGCAACTCTTTGTAAACATCGTTCATTGTGTTCCCGGCTTTTATATGTAGATCATCTTGACCGATTTCTTCTGTCTTCATGTCCTAACATTTAAGACTTGCAGAGACTGAATTCCCAGAACACTAGGATCTCTTTTAAATTTCTCTGGACAAAGGAGATGATGACTAGAAATTAAATTCATTTTTCTGTCTTTGTGAGGGCAGGGTTTCTTGGCAATCAGGGGCTATGTTCAGGACACTTTGTTTTTCTGGAAATCTTTCCGCCGACACTGTGTTCCTTGTTTGAAAGAGATTGCTCACAGTCATCAACTGTGGCAAGGATGTTATACTTGAATTTTTCAGAGTGATGACCAAATATGCTTCTTTCTTTAGCTATTTCATATAATCCACATGCAGCTAAGAAAATAATTAAGCACTATCTCTGATTTTATACAGAATACATATGCCAACATTGGTCTTCATGAAATTCAAATGAATGTTATTGCTTTCTAATTATTACAAAAGGAAAGCAGGTTTATTGTAAAAATATAAGAAGAAAACTTGGGTAGAGGAAAAACAATTACAAAACCCCTTCAATAATCTTATGTAGAGAAAATCACTCTAAAATATTCTTTTGGTACATAGATTTTCATGTTCCTGTATTGCTATTTTCTGACCTCTGCTGGAGGAAATAAGAAATATCAGTACACTTTAAAATATTGTATACATATGCATATGTGTATATGTTTGATATACTTACTCTTTAATTCTCATCCTGAGACAATTAAAGCACTAATGAATTTATGAAACAAAGATTTCAGTTTTCAGTCCACTGAAAACTGGTTGTATCCAGTGAAGTGTTACTTGATGATAAATAATAATAAAGATTTTAGAGCTAAAAAGTCCTCCCTAAACTAAAAATTTGTTCTCCACCATCATCACTTCCATGTCTTTGCTTATATGTCGTTTTTCTTCTTTTGAATCTGTAAAAAGCATCTGAGATGCTTCCATCCATTTCTGGAATTATTGACCAGAGCTCTGACATCTGATCTCCTACTACATGACAAAGAATGTAGTTCAGAAATTTGTTTCCTCTGTAATGGTAGGAAGTACTTTGGCCATTTGGACATTACCTATTTCAACAACTACTGTTCCCAAATGCAAACAATTATTCATGCAAATATCTAGTATATTTGTGCCTTGTTTCTTCAGTGGACCTGCACTCTATTTCTCAACCCAAAGCCTGAGAATGTCAAGAGTATCAAGTGTGTTACTTCTCATATTGTCAGATCCTGCTATTCAAATCAGCCTGCTCAAGGACTCTGTTTTTTCAGTTTCTTACATGATTGTTAACGTAAGACAGAGTTTTACATGCAGTCTTAATAACATTAAGCTAAAGAATTTGAAGTTGGTTGTTGGAATTGAAACTGGTGAAATGGATGGAGCTACTCACAAAGAGGGGTGAGGGGCCCTAGCAGCCCGTGATAGGCTAGCTATTCAAAGGAAGGACATCTTTTCTAAGAAACGAGGACCCTCAGTATCACCAGTTCTCTGATAGTACTGGAAGAAGTGGTCTGTTGACAGTTGGGTTGTGCCCATGCTAATCCCATAACAAGCATGCATCAACCTCTAATGTGTTATGATATACGGGGTGTTTTGCTCTCTGCCTCTGATCTCCAGAAATATTTCTGTCTACTGAGTGGTACTCATTTTTAGTGCTACAGTAGATCTGTCTTACATTGCTAAAAAGTGACTTTCCAAACCCTTGTTCATGAATTGGTACCAAGCTATATGGGGATTTTATTATCAGTGGGAAAATGATCACCTAAGCTCAAATCTATATAATTTAGAAAGTGTTTTCCATACTTCTCAAATCGGTGATGCAGTCCTTCATGCTTAATAATTATTGTGAAACAGCTACTCAAGTTTATAATCTATTTCACAGTCATGTTGATTTCTGCTAGGATGGTTTAGAAGGCAGTTGTTTACATGCCTTGGAAGTGAATTGTGAAAAATGTCCCCTTTTAGGGACTAACTCATAATTAAAGAGAAAAATACAAGAAATATAAACCTCTTATGGAATGTTGCTGCATTTTGCCTTGCGCCTCTTCCTCTTTTATCTTGTGTGTGTGTGTGTTTGCATGCTCACATGTGTGGTTATTGTGTTTTTGTTTGTTTTTTGTTCTTTCAGGCTCATACTTTGAAGGAGTTTTGTACAATGTAGGCTATTGACATTCAGAGTTTCTCTGTCTCAGAAGTTTTATAAGTCTGAAATTTAGAATGAGTGTCAAGTGAAAATATGCATGCAACTGCTTTAGGCCCAAAGGCTGAACTGCTAGGCATCTGGTGAATGTAAAGATGTAGCATGACTTAAACTTAAGAGTCCAACTTCACACTGATAGTTGTGTGTTTCCAAACTTCAGCTCTTGTGATAAACTGAAAAAGAAAGAAAGAAAAAAAAAAAGATGCTCTGGTCTTAGTCTACTTCCCAATGAGCAGAAGCCAAGATCACTGTCAAAGTCCCTTTTGTGTTGTATGTGGTAAATATCAATGCTTGAAGGGATGAGGAGCTATTTCTCAAATACTTTGCCTATGTGTCGCTGCTACAACTGCTATTGCTTAAACAGCTTTGTGGAGGAGGCACCATTTGGCAGAACTTTTCCATTTGTTGACAACACTGAAAGCCAACAGAAAATACGGTACCCCCAGAGGACATAAAGGCGTAGAGTAGAAACTAGATCTCTAGCGATCAGACCAGTTGGGTGAACTTCTTGGAAGAGATCACTGTCTCTCTGTGTTGGGGAACAGCAATAGAATTAGAGGAAACGTTGAAAAAGAAAATACTCAAATTTGAATTGCATTTGGCTAATGAAAACCATCCTAAGATGTAGGACTTCAGTATCTTGCAGAGATCAACAGACCAGGAGTGTCCAGTCTTCTTCAGACTCTTAGTATCCCCTTCTGCATGCCTCTCCCTCCAACATTATTAATCCAGAGAAGCCTGGATCAAAGTCGAGGGTGTACTTGCTTTTCTCACAATGACAGAAGAATCCAGGAACAGGTTGGACAAAATCTTGTATTTCACCCAGGAACAGCTGCCATTTTCCCAAGAACTTCACACATGCCACCCAGAGCTCACTGGTTCTGAGATGGGCTTCCTGAACCTTTTCTTCCATACATACCCCTACTCCACTTCATTTCTTATTTGTTGGAAACAGATATGTCTTATCATCACGGGAATATCCCCCCCCCCCCCCGCTAAATATGTAGAATAGTAATTTCCTCTTCAGCAGGAAAAACCTATTTGTCTAGTGATCATTCTGAAGCTTATGTTAAGTTCTTCTGGAAAACAAAGTGCTAATTTGCGTTTATGAAAGACAGGCAGATTTTTGACATGTAATTGATGAGGATGATGCTTTCAGTGGCTGAATGTGGGGGAATATTTGGGGGATAAGAGAGCAATTTATTCTAAGCCTTCAAGGTTTCCTTTTAGAATTTAAAATATGATAAAATCAGTAAAGAAAGTGAAGTCAGTCAGTTGTGTCCTACTCTTTGCAACCCCATGGACTGTAGCCTTTCAGGCTCTTCAGTCCATGGTATTTTCCAGGCAAGAATACTGGAGTGGGTTGCCATTTCCTTCTCCAAAATCTGTAAACATAGTCTCTATGTAAAAATACATGCACACACATCTGGATAAATTTAACAATGGTTAGAGTTGTGGGTAACACAGAGTTTTAAATTATAGTGAAGGTAGAAGGTAGAGAATGTATAGAATTCAGTTATGGTAGTGAAGTTCATGAAAGGAAACAAGCCTGTGGCTTAAAATCTTGTGGGAAATGTTTACAGCAGCTGTACCATATCATCATGGAGTATGGCCAAGTAGTCCAACTACTTGACTACATGCGTGCTCAGTCATGTCTGACTTTTTGTGACCCCATGGACTGTAGCCTGTCAGGCTCCTCTGTCCTTGGAATTCTCTAGGCAAGAATGCTGGAGTGGGTTGCCAGGGGATCTTTCTGACCCGGGGATCAAACCCTAGTCTCTTGTGTCTAGGGCATTGGCAGGTGGATTCTTTACCACTGTGCCACCTGGGAATCCAAGTAGTCCAAAGGAAATGCATTGGTGAGGCCCAGCTCATCAAAGGATGGCGACTAACAAGGGTGATCATATAATAGGTCAAAGCTTCAGCAGCCTGTAGGGATTGGCAGGAAGTAGAAGATGGCCTAAAATATGTTAGTCTACCTTGCCACACCCTCACAGAGCCCATGCCTTTCTATTGGCCTCTGCTTCAACTAGTAAATAATAACAATGGGAACGTTGCTCTGTTATGGACATCTAGAACCTTCCAAGTGCTTTCATGCATGACATCTTTTTTGTTTTTTTGTTTTTTTTTTGACTGCTTGGTATATGGGATTTTAATTCCCTGACCAGGGATGGAACCCACACCCCCTATAGTGGAGTCTTAACCACTGGACCATCAAGGAAGTCCTCATGATATCTTATTTGGACCTCACAATTGTGAGTCTCAAATAGCTAGAAGTTTTGTCCCCGTTTAACAGATTAGAATGTAAAGGCTAAAGAGATTAATTGCATATGGCAGGAAGCGATACAGTCAGAGCATGAACTGAGATGCCAAGAATACACATTAAAGAGCTTGCTGTCCTCTGTATGGGAGACTTTTTGTCATTTCCATCTGAGCCCCAGCACCTGCCTTTGTCCTCCTTCTTTCCTGCCAAACTTACACTCTAGCATCTTGGAAAAACCCTGTTGAAGATCCTCCCTTCTTTAAAATTATCTGCAATTGGCTCCAGTTATTCCACTAACTTCTTCCCAAGTCCTGTATTCTCTTCACTTTCTTAATTACATTCTGTGAAAAGCAGTTTGGAAGTAGAAAGTGAAAATCGCTCAGTCATGTCCGACTCTTTGCAACCCCATGGACTATATAGTCCATGGAATTCTCCAGGCCAGAATACTGGAGTGGGTAGCCTTTCCCTTCCCCAGGGGATCTTCCCAATCCAGGGATCAAACCCAGGTCTCCCACATTGCAAGCAGATTCTTTACCAACTGAGCTGTGAGGGAAGCCATTGGAAATAGAAAGAAGTCTGTTATTTGTACTTTAAGATTAAGACCCTGCCCCCTACCTTCCACACACACAGAGAACATATTTTGATTACATTTGACATTCTTGGATTCTTATTTTTGTATTTTCACATAAAATTTTTAGGTTTGCTTTTTTCACTTATAAATATTCACAGATATTTTCTAATGTCCTTAGACATTCTCTGTAGATACCATTTAAAATAGATATATAATATTCTGTCCCAAGAACATTCTGCAATGTAGTGGCTATTTTGCTGATCGGTTGCATTAGTTAAGTTTCTCCACTCTATTCAAACGGTCTAACATGTAATACAGATCTAATATAGGTTACTACTATGCAAGGCACAGGACTAAATAATTTAGTTTGTGACAATTTGAGGTAAAGTCGTTGTGGGATTTGTGGAATCAAAAAAATTTTTTTAATATGAAAAGAAACATAAAAAGGCACAGTGATTAAATAAAATAAAGCAGGAGAAAAAAAAGATTTCCATGGTGCAATTAAACCAGGAAAAGACTGCAGCCATAGATCATAAAATTTGAGAATTGATGGCAAGAAAATTCCTGACTGATAGCAAAAAAAAATTCATTCCTGGCTCTCCAATCCCAGAATTACTCCATTGCTGAAAGCAAACGTGTTACAAAGTAAAAAATCACTAAGGACTCTCACAGTTTCTTTTGGCCGCTTCAGGGTCGTTAAGTTACTTGGTCTGCTCTCCCAATCATCCAGGTGACAGTTTTGCCAATGCCTTACCACTTTCTCTGGTGGCTTAGATGGTAAAGGATCTACCTATTAATGCAGGAGATCCAAGTTTGATCCCTGGGTCAGGAATATCACCGGCAGAAGGGAATGGCTACCAACTTCGGTATTCTTGCCTGGAGAATCCATACATGCCATGGACAGAGGAGCCTGGTGGGCCCCAGTCTATGCGGTCATGAAGAGTTGGATGTGACTAAGCTAGTGCTTTCTCTACCTTTCAATCATGTGCCATTTCTTTCCTGGGCACTTGCACCAGATCCACTAAGCTAATGGTACACAATTTAAAATTTTGTCCTAGCAGTGCTCCACTTCAAGTTATCATCACATGGTGACTCCAGATAAAGAACTCTGGAATGGACCAGCTTGGATGAAATTGGCACTCAACATTAAATACATTTAAATAAAGATTTAAACATAAAGAATTAGAAGAATTATGATTGTAGTACAAAATGTACTATAGTTTGTTTTTTAAAAAAGCCCCTATATGGTCAAACATTATAGAATATATAAAATCTGAATGTGAGGAAGGTGAGAAAGGAAGAAGTATAAGAAAGATGAGTATTACTTGAAAATTTCCATCATAGCATGGAATCAGTATATACCAAAATTATACTTGTAGCTAATAAAAAAAAAGAGTCAAATCTCTTAATGATCTTTATGATCTTTTGACTTTATGCCACAGGGCTCTTTCTCTTGTTTTAAGCAACATGCATTTGAAGTTTAACCCTTTCTTCAATTCCCTTCAGTTTGTGTTTCTTCTGACTGAAGTGACTAAGCACACATGCATGTCATTAAAAATAGCAAATCTTATCTGATTTGATTCTCATATATTTGTATTTCTTTCTTTGCTCCTCCTTCTCGTCATCTCTTACTTCTCTGTTTCCTTCCTCTTTCTCTCAGTCATCCATTTGTTCACTTGTCCATCCATACCAACCATCCATCCATCCTTCTTTTGATGTTGTAGACGCATACACAGAGGTCTGGAATGTCGTGTTATAGCTATTTTTTTTAATCTGGAGTAGTACGATTTGAAGTAATGTGCGGCCTTCTTCATTGTATTTTTGAGTACTGCTCAAACTTTTTATGGACAGCTCCTTTCATTTTTACTTTAAAAATGTAATTAGACAAATACTCTACTTTTTCATATTCTTTACCATTATACTTTATGACAAGATACTGAATATAATTCCCTGTGCTATACAGTAGGAATTTGTTGGTTATCTATTTTGTATATAGTAGTGTATATCTGCTAATTCCAAACTCCTAATTTATGCATCCCCATACCTTTCCCCTTTAGTAACCATAGTTTGTTTTCTACGTAAAGATGCTACTTTGAGAATTCATGGTATATGAGAAGAGGTTAGGCCCAGTGTTTCCAGCAGATCTCTGTTATTCTCACATGCCAAGGCAGCAGTCTCTTGGGTGACATAACTATTAACAAGAACCGAACTGCTTCCAGCCAGGCTTAGCTACTGAGTTTTGACCCTTTGAGTTTAGACAGTCTAGATCCCAAAGCAGCTGTTTGAATGCAAACCCTCAAAGATTCTGATCCTGGTATTAATGGGCTGCAGAATTTTCCCAGTGTATTCCACACACACACACACACACACACTTCATTGACTTTTTTTGTGACCTTGGCCATGTTGTTTCTGCTTTGTACCTTGATTTCTCCATTTGCAAAAGGTGGATATTTGTACCTGTCCTATTTAGTGCTTTGAGATTTTAAAGAGAAAAGAGAACAGAAGCCACTGATTAACATTATTTTCACCAATAAGACTACTGTGGTACACTGAAGATACTAAGAATGTTTTGACAGAGCCTGTTTCCTTTCCTTTTGAAAACAAACTTTTCTAATAGGCTCTGAGGATTCTTACTACCAAGTAAAAATTTAAATGGTAAAACACCAGATAGGATAAAGCTATACAAGTTCTTTTCAAAAGAAAACCAGGTCAGTAAACTCACCCTGAAAATATTTTCACAGGTGCCTTATACAATGAAATATAACTTCTCTTACTGTAAAATCCAGCCTTCTTTATTTATTCCTCATATTTTAAAAAAAATCTGTATTTATTTGGCTATGCTGAGTCTTGCAGCATAGCCAAATGCAGGATCTATTTCCCTGACCAGGGATCACCAGGGATCACATTCAGACCCCCCTGCATTGGGAGTACAGCATGTTAGCCACTGGACCAACAATGTATTGGCTGCTCAATTGTGTCTGATTCTGCAACCCCATGGATGGTAGCCTTCCAGGCTCCTCTGCCCATGGAATTCTCCAGGAAAGAATACTGGAGTGGGTTGCCATTCTCTTCTCCAGGGGGTCTTCCCAACCCAGGGATCAAACTTGGGTCTCCTGCATTGCAGGCAGATTCTTTACCACCTGAGCCACCAGGTAAGCCCATTTGGACTACCCCCATACTAAGTGCCTTAGCGGCAGCAGCAGCATACTAAGTGCTCTAGTGGATACTGTATGGGAACAGCAGAGGCCTAGAAAGTTAGCAGATTCTGTGTATTTTTCCAAATGTTTCCAATCCAGCTTCAATTTTTTAAAAAGTCTGTCTAAAACATGTCTAGATCTTACAACAGAAACCCTACATTGTGGTGTAGATTAATTTTGCTTATTCTGTCAACTCCAAATGTATGGCATCACAAAGAACTTGGAAATATACAAAGAGTGAAATTCCTTATGTGCCTGTTGCTTCCTAAGAGCAAACCAGTTTGCTGCTGCTGCTGCTAAGTCGCTTCAGTCGTGTCCAACTCTGTGTGACCCCATAGACGGCAACCCACCAGGCTCCCCCATCCCTGGGATTCTCAGGCAAGAACACTGGAGTGGGTTGCCATTTCCTTCTCCAGTGCATGAAAGTGAAAAGTGAAAGGGAAGTCGCTCAGCCGTGTCCGACTCTTAGCGACTCCATGGACTGTAGCCTACCAGGCTCCTCCATCCATGGGATTTTCCAGGCAAGAGTACTGAAGTGGGGTGCCATTGCCTTCTCTGTAAGAGCGAACCAGCTTAGAATCCTTTTTTAAAAACTCTCCTAGGTACCCAGAAAAAGGCCATGTCCCTGAGGCTTTCATGTATAAGACAGTGAGCAAGTTGTAATTAAACAGGATTGAAGTAGTCAGAGATGCTTTCATAGAGAGCGCTTTGGACACTTCTCAAAACCTTGAAAGACACTGCTAAATGAATTTAAGGGACTAACTTTGTGGAGAGCATAAATACTTTTCCTATGGTCGCATTACTTTAATATTATTTTAATGAAGTTGTTAAACTATCCCTGACTGTGACTGACTCTGGAGAAACCACGGAACTGGCCCAAAGGGTTATAAATTATTATTGTCTTAAAATAGAGTTAAGGAAAATTCCTACAAGTAATAAGCTGTAGAGAAGATAAGGCTATAGTTAAGAGAAAGATGTTTATTCATTTCATCTTTGAACACACATGCTCCATGCAAAGCTTTGAGCAAAAGGGCGGCAGAGTGACCTGGAGCCTTTTACTGCTGACATTTACTGTTGCCTCTTTTTCAAGTTGGCAAATGTTAAGGGCAGCTGCTGCAGACAGTGTCTAGTCACATACAAACCAAGAAAAAAAAATTACAATTCACAATCACCTATAGTTTAGATTCTCACATAGAATTAAACACACATGTGCCTTGTGGTTCCTGGAAACTCAGTTCAAAATTGAATGTAATAATAGCCAATACCTTTTGAGATTCAAATATGTGCAAAGCACCATTCTAAGCATTTGATATGCATTATCTCAATCCTCAGGAAAGCCTTACAGCTATTACTATCTCTTATTTACAAATGAGGGCATTTCAGTACAAGATGTTTGGGTGATTAGCTCAAGTCTCTCAGTTGGTTAGTGATGATCCCCCTCAATCCAGAGTTTGTGTGCTTGGCTCCACAGCTGCGGTGCCAACCCCAGAAATCCTTATGAGAAAGGAGCGGAAGCCTCAAGAAAAACAAAGAAAAGGGTAAAGGTGCTCAGAACTGAACTGTGGACTCAACCCTCCTCTTCTTTCTGCTCAGTCTTGGTCCATAAGGCTACCTTTTTTCTGTCTTATTCCTCATTGCTGATTTTTTAAACCTCCATTTCACCTCCTGAGACCTACCTGATCTCCTGGTGGCATTAGGAGCCCATGAAGGCCACTGACATGAATTTTCCTTTTGGTTTAATCAGAGGCTTTCAGTATCTCTATCTCAGAGAGATATTGAACCACCTCATTTCATTCATAATCCAGGAGTTTAAGAAAGTATTAAAATTGCTCATTCTGGTAAGACTGCTGGAACTCTGTTATACCAGATCAGTCTGAGAGTAGACAGCCATACATGTGTCTCACATTTATTTCATTTTCCTACTACAAATTGTAAACATAATATAGTTAGAAGAAGAAGCATTGCTCTATGTCTAACTTGATGCTAAGGCAGAAAAGGAAAGGTAAAATAATATATTTAAGGGTGACCTATGTAGGGTAGGTGTTTTGGCAGTTGAAGGAGGTCATTATGATACCTAATGACATTGATCCTTTGGATTAGAAAGGATGAGAGTCCTTCTAAAAAACAACAGGTTGTTTTAAGCTCCTACCTCTCTTTTCTAAGGCCAGGGTGGTTGTACTGCTGCTATTTTAGGGACCTCATATTTCTCCATTATTACTTCCAGGCATTTTTCCCAGGTCATTCTTGACATCTTGTCTATGAATACAGGCTGATTTCTTGACTGGAGAACCCTGGAAGAAAAACAGCAGTAAAAAATAAATTAGAATGAATGAAACTAAATTTTTGTTATGGCTTACAACTACCTACATGCTGTGCCCCTTCCAATGTCGTGACCCAGGTCACTCTAGTCTCCAGGCACTCTGGCTTCTAGTATGTCAAGTTTATTCCTATCCCAGGGCTTTTTCACTTTGAAGTAAATTAAATATAAAACAATGATACAAATGAATTTATTTACAAAAGAGAAGCAGACTCACAAGCTTCAAAAACAAACTTACGGTTACCAAAGGGGAAAGGTGGAAGTGAGTGGTAAATTAAGAGATTGGAATTAACAGATACACATCACTATATATAAAATAGATAAAAAGAATTTACTGTATAACACAGAGAACTATACAAATGTCTTATAATATCTATAATAGGAAATAATCTGAAAATAATATATATGTAGATATATGCATGTTGGAGAAGGCAATGGCACCCCACTCCAGTACTCTTGCCCAGAAAATCCCATGGACGGAGGAGCCTGGTAGGTTGCAGTCCATGGGGTCGCTAGGAGTCAGACATGACTGAGCGACTTCACTTTCACTTTTCACTTTCATGCATTGGAGAAGGAAATTGCAACCCACTCCAGTGTTCTTGCCTGGAGAATCCCAGGGATGGGAAGCCTGGTGGGCTGCCGTTTATGGGGTCACACAGACTCAGACACGACTAAAGCGACGTAGCAGCAGCAGATATATGCATGTATATAAATCACTTTGCTGTATACTTGAAACTAATATAATGTAAATTAACTATATTTCAATTTTTAAAACATTAAAAAAAAGTGACTAGATATTCTTTGACACCCCTCCCATGGGGAGGGAGAGGTGAATTCTATGACCACCCACCCCCCGTACTGAGAGGGCTCTGTTGCTTATTTGACAAGTAGAATATGATGGAGGTGATGCTGTTCTAGTTTGGGGCCCAGGACTTAAGAAACTGGCAAAAACACTTCTGTCTTGGAATAGTCACTCAGTAGAGCTTTTGAGTTACATCATATGTGAAGTCCAAATACCCTGAGACCACTGTGCTGGAAGAAACCTCATATGCCTAGTCTCCTGTCCCAGCTGATTGTATAGTCTCCTGTCCCAGCTGAATGCTGCCTTCCAGCCTTACCTTTCAAGGCACTAAACTTGGCAGTGAAGCTGTCTTGGACGTCCAACACAGTCAAGCCTTCAAATGACTCCAGCGCCAGCCATTCTCTGACATAAGCCACACTAGTAACCTCAAGCAACAACTGCCTAGCTGAGCCCAGTCAATTCATATAACTAAAAGAGATAGTAACAGGCTAATGTTTTCCGACATGGACTGTTTCTTTATGCATCAATAGATAACCAACACATACTTGCTGTTTTTTCCATTTGGAATGCTCTGTCTCAGGTCTCAGCTCAAACATCCCCTCCTGGGAGACCTTCCCTGATAACCTCACCTTGCTGCTGCTGCTGCTGCTAAGTCGCTTCAGTCGTGTCCGACTCTGTGCAACCCCATAGACGGCAGCCCACCAGTCTCCTCTGTCCATGGGATTCTCCAGGCAAGAACACTGGAGTGGGTTGCCATTTCCTCCTCCAATGCATGAAAGTGAAAAGTCAAAGTGAAGTCGCTCAGTCATGTCCGACTCCTAGCGACCCCATGGACTGCAGCCTACCAGGCTCCTCCGTCCATGGGATTTTCCAGGCAAGAGTACTGGAGTGGGGTGCCATTGCCTTCTCCAACCTCACCTTAAGGAGTAGCTTCTCCCACCCCCACCTAATATTCTCTATTCCTAATTTATCCCTTCCCTGCTTTATTGTTTTTCCAATGCATTTATACATGCTTAACATCATATATGTATGTATCAGTGTTTTTTTAAATATTTATTTTTGGCTGCCTTAGGTCTTGGTTGCAGCATGCGGATCTTTCATTGTGGTGTGCAGGCTTCTCTCTAGTTGTGGTGTGGGCTCTGTAGTTTGTGGCACTCTGGCTCTCTAGTTGTGGTGCACAGGCTTAGTGGCCTCACAGCATGTGGAATCTTAGTTCTGCGACCAGGGATCAAAACCACATCCCCTGCATTGGAAGGTGAATTCTTAACCACTGGATCAACAGGGAAATCCCTATGTATTCAGTTTTCATATGCTTTCTCCAAGTAGAATATAAGCTCCACGAGGGAAGAATTTTGTTTCTATTTTGTCCACTGAGACACCTCCAACACTTGGATAAGGATCTGATGCATGTTAGGCTTTAGGTAAATGTTTTTTGCATTAATGACTGAAAGAATGGATGTTCACCCCCATGTGAGCCTATCTTTTAGAGCACAACTGGGTGGATTTTGATTTGGTATTGCTCTTAGGGGCAAAGTGAAATATTTTAGTCACAAGAAATCTAGTCTTACAAGACAACAAGTGCCTACCTCATCTGGTGTCAGGAAACCAGGCGATCCTACCCCCATCTCAATACATACACCACCAGTTCCCACCAGAATTCCACAACTAAAGACTTACTTTCTTTGTTCACCGTTAAGGTACAAATAAACTTACAAACAAAACATACAAAAATCCTTGTGTTCATGGAGCTTATGTGTTAACTGGGTAGGACTGGCAGTAAACAAACAAAATATACAGAAAGCCCAACTTTATACCCAAAATAGAATTAGAATTAACCATGTGTGGTTTTATATTACTTTTCAGGCACAATCAAGAAATATGAAAAAGTACAAAATAAAAAAGGGTATAAAATATGGATTTTCTTAAAAGTGAAGTTAATTCAAATGTACCAAAAATTCATGTATTTCTTTGTCTGAAACTTTTTTTTAAAAAAGTTCATTTATAATTTAACACTCTCAACTCTAATAAGTATATGAGTTAATTTTCAAATACATTTTAGAGTTAAAAATCAGTTAACCACCAACTTGTGAATTATGCAGAAAGCTTTGGCTTTTAAAACCTGTTATTTTTCCCATGTCAAGATTTAATTAAATTTCTATGAAGGGTTTAAACTTTTTAACCAGGTCTGCTAAAATCCCCTGTATACATTAAAGCAATGTGTAATAAAACATCTGCTCAACCATATTTGGATGAATATATATATATATATATATATATATATATATATATTTGTTTGTTTTTCAGAAAGTCCCAATGCTACAAAGAATTGGAGGTACAGGAGTGTAAGAGAGTGGGATAGAATATCAAATAAAGTAGGGCCTAACCCAGGGGGTGACATTCCAACAAAAACCTAACTCTAATCTGTAGGGTTTGCATGATGTAAATATTTCATTGTGGCTCAGGTCAACCTACCAACGTACTGTTAATTAATATAGACTTGGGGAGAGACGAGCACAGTGGGTTTTCCTGACTCAGTATGCACAAGCCCCAGTAACCCCACTGGAAGGTCAGTTCATATAGGCAGTTATAAGAATATTGGCTTTTATTCTGGGTGTTATGAGAATCCATAGGAAGATTTTTTTTTTTTTTTTGGCTATGCTGCGGAATGTAGTTCCCTGACCAGGGATCAAACCCAAGGCCCTTGCGTTGGAAGCACAGAGTCTTAACCACTGGACGGCCAGGGAAATCCCTATTGGAAGATTTTAAGTAGAGAGGTAACATGATCTTAATTTTGATTTAAAAGTTATATTCTACAGAAGTTCACTCATGAGAAAATAGATACTCTGTGTGTGTGTAGGCTCATATACATATATGCACATTAGCACATGGTTATGTGTGTATTTCTTCTTCATAGATGTCAATTCCCCCCAGCCACCACTCTGCTTTTTCTTTGGGGCAGATACAAGGGAAGAACGCACATCCTTTCCTGTGAAGGGCTGGTCCTTTTGCTTCATTGAGGCATTTAACCAAGAGCCTGCTGAAATAAAAAATGCCATATATTATCATAGCTTTTAAGAATATGTGGCTTATTCAACCCTAGAGCTTCTCATAAAAGCAAAATTCAGCATACATGGTGAAGCCTTAAGTTGTCATCACAATTAGTTATATTCATTTCATTAAAAATATTCTTATGATCCTGCTGTGTCCTCCAGCTTGGAAGCTCATAGCATTCTATTCAAATGGATTTATGTACATTTAGGAAACATAAGGGTTGTCAGCAGACATTCAATAACTTTGAAGGGGAGCTTTTTGAAACTATACTTTGACAGTCTGCATTTCTCATTGCTATGATCATCATTTAAATCTAGTTTCAGTCAGCATAAGTTAGCTAGCACCTTGTGGACTGTTTTGGAATTTAAAACAACCATATGAGACAGTATCCCTGAATGGAATTTTACAACTGAAGCTATGCATATGAATGGTGTTAGAGGTATTTTAGGAACCGTCTCAGTTAATAGATTAATTTCAAGTGAGTCTAAATGATACAGATCAAAGAAAGAAAAAATACTTGTATGGTGACAGACTTCCTGAGCATAAATACATAGACTTGGAGACAGAAAAAGTGAGATGGTTGAAAATAATGTCCAGAAGAAGAAAGACATAAATGCTTATAAATTTAACAGAGACCATGAATATGTCTTAATTACAATAAATCTTAAATAAAAGACATCTTAAAGAGTATCTCTCTTAGCTATGAATGAAACAGCCTTTGTCTCAATGGTCTTTTGCTATGATCTTCCACCAGCTTGAAGATATGTTGGCAGTATCATATTAAGGTTCCTCATAGCCTTGAAAATACATTTTGGGGGAAAATCAAAAGATAAAAACAACTCTCCCATCTGTAATAGTATAAAGACTGGGAACAAAATAGTGCCACTTGCAGCGACATGGATGGACCTAGAGATTGTCATACAGTGAAGTAAGTCAGAAAGAAAAAGACAAATATCATATAACATCACTTATATGTGGAATCTAGAAAAATGGTACAGATGAACTTATTTGCAAGGTATAAAAATAGCGTCACACATGTATAAAACAAACTTACGGCTACCAACAGGAGAAGGGATGTGGGATGAACTGGGAGGTTGGGACTGACATACATACACTACTATGTATAAAATAGATAACTAATGAGGACCTACTGTACAGCACAGGGAACTCTACTCAGTGTTCTGTGGTGACCTAAATGGGAACGAAATCTAAAAAAGAGGAGAGATATGTATAACTGATCCACGTTGCTGTATAGCAGAAACACAACATTGTAAAGCAACTACAATAAATATTAAAGATTGGGATCATAGGCTTAGAAGCCAGAGGATCTGAATTTGAATTTGAGTCACTACCTATTGGCTATGCAATTTGAGGCAAATTTCTTAATCTTTCTGCACCTCTATTTCTTAATCTAAAATGAAGATAATGATAACACCTTCCTTGTAGGTTGTTGAGAGAGAAATGAATGAAACTTGTAAAATCCTTGAAAGAATGCCTGGTCCAGAATTCCTGGTACAGAAAGTGTTAGCCATGGTGATGATGGTAATTATGATGCTTGCCTATCACAATCCTTATTTCTCTTACCCACCTTCTTCTTGCTCATGACTTCCCTTTTGCAGTGATGGTTTTTTTTTTTTTTTTTTTTTAAGCATATGGACATCCATCAGAAGTACCCCTTAAGTGAATTTCTTTGAAAACTCTTTGTTCCTGATAAGATTTTTTTTCCAAATAAACAGATACTTCTGGGATATTCCTTTCATCTCAGGCTGGTTGGTAAAGTTTGAATTCCCTTAAAGGGTCTACAGAGTGTATGTAAACTTCATGAGTGGCCTCTTTGCCAGATTTGCCTCTTTCTTCATCTGAATTTCACTCCAGGTTTCTCCTGCCATGTCTCTTCTCTACCAGAGTCCACCCCCAAGGATTAATGTCCATAGCAGTTATGTTCATTTTGGGGCCAAGGAAACCTTTCTATTTATGCATAAAATCTCTTTTGATTTATTCCAATGTGGAGTTCTTATTTCAAAGCATTGCATTTGAAATCTTGAGATCTTCTGGCTCATCAAGTGAATCATTGTTTTAGTCTGTACCATTAGAGAAAGTAAACAATTTGCCCCAAACTATTTATGGGGTGAAAAGTTGAAATCTTTACTGGCATTAATCAGTGGCTGACTTTGGAACTGGATGAGTTATTCAGTGGGAAGTAGAATACATGTTGTGTTGGATACATTCAAAGATATGAATTTCCATCTTGGGAGAGGACCTCTCCATAGACGAAGGCAGACTATGGAGTCATGGCCCTTCGTTAAGGCCTGGGCTTTCAATAAATTCGCTATGGACTTTAGATATATCACTTACTGTTTCTTAGAACCCTCAATTTCTAGTCTGTAAAGAGGGACTACTAGTTTCCACTCCCAGTGTTCTCATGAAAATTAAATATGGTAAGATAAAAAATGATTTTATAAATATCAGGTACTTTTACTATTTTAAAAAATCTTATGTGGCAGAAAAACCTTTCAGGTGGGAATTTTTTTTTTTTTGATAATTTACTTTTTAGACACAATTTTTCCAGATGTAGATCATTATGTATCCTCAGATTTCAAAATGATAGTGTGGTAACCCAAACAGGGTAATAATTGACATCTGAGGAAAAACCCATTGTGAGAAAAATTATTTCTTTTAGGAGACTTAATCTCTCTCTTATTCCCCTTTGATGTTGTGTGTGCCCAAGTTACAAAGAGCTTTTTCATCTTCTCATTACTCTATATAGTTTAGGGACATCAAAAGCATTTGGATAATACCTTTGAAAGACTAGGGACGCACCTGTCGTCTGGCACCTGTGAGCCCAGTGAGGCTACAGTTGGACTAGGAAAGGGGTGCAGTTGTTTGGGATTAGTTGAGCTGCTCTCTGAGGCTGGAGTTCAGGGTCCAGGTCAGGAGGTTGAGAGAGTCCTTGACAGAGAAGGTGGCTGGATGAACACCTTCCCTGACAAGGGTGTTTTGGGGTGAGCAGTGGGGATTGATTGTTTTCTGCTGGTAAACCCCAGCATGCTGAGTGATGCCATAAGGGCAGGAAGCTTTGCACCTTCTGCTGCAAAGTCCTCCAGGGACTCACACAGTGGAATTCCCCTAGAGGACCCCAGGGCATTGTGTCTGTAAAGTTCAGTTCAGTTGCTCAGTCGTGTCCGATTCTTTGCAACCCCATGGACTGCAGCACACCAGGCTTCCCTGTCCATCACCAATTCCAGGAGCTTGCTCAAACTCATGTCCATCAAGTCAGTATGTGTTTGTAAAGAGATATTGTATTTACTAAAATAATAATACTAGTATCCTTCTTAACACTTTACATATAGTATCTCATGTAATCCTCTCTTCAGCCCTGGAGGTAGGTATTATTACATACATTTTATAAATGATGAAAGTGTCAGCCGTGTAGAGTAACTTACCTACGGTCTGTCAGAGAATCAGCCTCTTTCTATGCAATCTGTTTCTTGCAGTCTCTTGGCCTCTAAATGACAGTTGGTAAATAAAAAAGAATGAAATAATGCCATTTGTAGCAACATGAATACAACTAGAGATGATCATACTAAGTGAAGTCAGAAAGAGAAGGACAAATACCATATGATATCACTTATCTGTGGAATCTAAAACATGACACAAGTGAACCTATCTACAAAACAGAAACAGAATCAGGGAAGTAGAGAACTGACGGGTGGTTGCCAAAGGGGAGGGAGTTTGGGGAGAGATGGGGTGAAAGGTTGGGGTTAAGAGCTTTGAGCTATTATATATGGAATGGGTAAACAACAAGGTCCTACTGTATAGCACAGAGAGTATCCTATGGTAAACCAAAATGGAAAAGAATATATTTTAAAACATGTATATGTATGTATAACTGAGTCACTTTGCTGTGTAGCAGAAATTAACACAGCATTGTAAATCAACTATACTTTAATTAAGAAAAGTTAATTGGTGATACTTTTTGTGGAAAGAAAAGTGTATCAAAAAAAAAAAAAGTGTATCGACAGTAGTGATGATATTAGTCAGTATTTACCCATTTGCTATAGACAGGGCACTCTGTTAAGAGATGTACTGCTTCCTGGCAATGACACCAGGACATTGGTTCTATTTAAAGCCATATTATACAGAGATTAGACAGTGGAAGTTGGTTGCCCCAGTTCATATGGTTAGCTAGTGCTGGACATCACAGGCTGTGTTCTCATCTCTAATCGTGTGTAATTGGGCACAAAAAGGGATCTTTTTCAAGTGACTTTTGATGTCTGAATATTCTAAAATAAGAGTTGGCCACATTTACTATTAAGCCAGTGTCCCTTTTTTGCTAGGACTAATTGTGTTTTTCGGAGAAGGCAATGGCACCCCACTCCAGTACTCTTGCCTGGAAAATCCCATGGACAGAGGAGCCTGGTGGGCTGCAGTCCATGGGGTCACTAAGAGTCGGACACGACCGAGTGACTTCACTTTCACTTTCACTTTTCACCTTCATACATTGAAGAAGGAAATGGCAACCCACTCCAGTATTCTCTCCTGGAGAATCCCAGGGACGGGGGAGCCTGGTGGGCTGCCATCTATGGGGTCGCACAGAGTCGGGCACGACTGAAGTGACTTAGCAGCAATTGTGTTTAGTTTTATTTCTTTAATGTCCTACAACCTACACAAACCAATTCTTTAACTCTTTTCACATTGACTGGGTAACCTACAGTTCAGTTCAATTCTGACACTAACTACTTGAAGTCCGCATGAACCCCACAATTTAAGGACTCAGTCTCACAAAACTGCTCCCTCTTCCGATGCCAGATGAAATTTCCATGCCTCACCTACTTCCGACTGACCAATAGAAATCAAAGGTTCCCAGGACACACTCTTCAGGTTCGAAAGTTTGCCACGGAACTGGTCACAGAACTCAGAGAAAACAGTTTACTATTACTGGTTTTATTATAAAGGATACAGATGAACAACCAGGTGAGAAGGTACACAGGGTGAGGTCTGGAAGGGTCCTGAGCACAGTAGCTTCTATCCCCAAGAAATTGGCATATACCATCCTCTAGGCATATAGATGCATTCTAGTTCACCGACTTGAGGCTCTCTGAACTCCCTTCTTAGGGGGGTTTATAGAGTTTTCATTATGTAGGCGTGATTGATTAAATCACTGGGCATTTGATTACATCAGTAATCAGCAACCCCCTTCCTCCCTGGAGGTTCTGGGGCGGGGCTGAAAGTTCCAACTCTCTCATCATGTGGTTGGTTCCCTTGGCAACCAGCTACCATCCAGAAGCTATCTAAAGGCTCGTTAAGAGTCACCTTCATTAGCATAAACTGGTTTGATTGAAGGGGGCTTGTTAGGAATAACAAAAGACACTCTTCTCACCCCAGTTGCTCTAGAACTCCTGAAGGTTTTAGAAGCTCTTGTGCCAGGAACTTGAGATAAAGACCAAATATATATTATCACAATATCACACTATTGAAGTAGCATTTTCCAAATATCTATATAAGCTCTTACAGCCCTTTAGTAATGGCTATTTTAATAAGCATTTGATCTATTTTTTCCTATGAATAAACCACATTGGATTTATTAATTAAACTCTAATACTAGACCTGAGAAAACTATCTTTCATGTAAATTATTTATGGAGGATTTTATAAAGTCTTTTAGTGAGACTACAGTGATCTTTTCTCTAATTTAAGATTGTGTATAAGTTAATGCAGCTAACAGAGCATGTTAAAAATGCATGGAAGGGAAGATTTCAATATTTAGATGTGTTTAAAATTTATTGGAATTTGGAGACCATGTGGATTTTAACTACCAGGTCCTTGCCTAAATAACTCAAAACATGCAATAGGAATTATTTTTTTTTAAGTCCTTGGAGATACTTTTATGATGGCAAATTCACTCTTGCTCCTGGTGCAAACCTCTATGTGACCTTAATGAGATTTTAAAATTATGATGTATGATATAAAAGTCAGTTTTGCTTTGTAGGCCTTCTGTCACCTGAAAACTTGGTTTACTCATGGGTGTCAAGCCCATAGACACACCCAAGTCAAAGTGAAGGAGAATTTATTATTACTTGCAGCAAAGAAGAACACTGGGGATCTTTCCCAAAGCAGCGTCTCCCCACAAAAATTGTGCTGTGCTTAGTCACTCAGTCGTGTTCGACTCTTTGTGACTCCATGGAATGTATGTATCTCTCCAGGCTCCTGTCCATGGGGATTCTCTAGGCAAAAATACTGGAGTGGATTGCCATGCCCTCCTCCAGAGTATCTTCCCAATCTAGGGTTCAAACCAAGGTCTCCTGCATTGGCGTGCATTCTTTACCATCTGAGCCACCAGGGAAGCCCCAGAATAACTGGAGCAGGTAGACTATCCCTTCTCCAGGGAAACTTTCTGACCCAGAAATCAAAGTGGTATCTCCTGCATTGCAGGTGAATTCTTTACCAGCTGAGCTACCAGGGAAGCCCCCAACAAAATTGAGGAAGTTTTAAGTTAAAGGTACATGCATATTCATGAAAGGGCTTGAGCAAAGGAGAATTCAGCATAGAATTGGGACAAAGGTCGACAGAGGCAAGTTTCGGTTGATTGGAGGGTCATGGGGGCCTTAATTTCTGCTGCTGCTGCTTCTGCTAAGTCGCTTCAGTCGTGTCCGACTCTGTGCGACCCCGTAGACTGCAGCCCACCAGGCTCCTCTGTCCCTGGGATTCTCCAGGCAAGAACACTGGAGTGGGTTGCCATTTCCTTCTCCATTAATTCCTGCAGAAGACCTCAAAGATATTATGTATATTCCTTGAGCAGGAACCAGGACCCTGCTTTAATGGCTGTGCTATTGTTTCTTATTCAGCTGCAAAACTTAACCACGGAACAACAAATTGTTTCTTGATTGCTCTTCCTTTGTTTCTGCATTCCCTCCCTTCCTTGATCAGCAACTGTTTGAATCTGCCTTTTGGAACTCTGAAAAGGTCAGGGAGGCTGAATGAAGCCTATTTCCTATGAACATGAAACATGCATTCATGCTTGCTGCTACTAATGCTGCTAAGTCACCTCAGTCGTGTCCAACTCTGTGTGACCCCATAGACGGAAGCCCACCAAGGCTCTCCCGTCCTTGGGATTCTCCAGGCAAGAATACTGGAGTGGGTTGCCATTTGCTTAGTTGTGTCCAACTCTTTGAGACCCCATGCACTGTACCCCACCAGGCTCCTCCATCCGTGGGATTCTCCAGGCAAAATACTGGAGTGGGCTACCAATTCCTCGTCCAGGGGATCTTCCCTACCCAGGGATCAAACCCACGTATCCTGTGGCTTCTGCATTGGCAGGCAGACTACCACTGAGCCACCTGGGAGGCCCCACAAACAAGAAACAGGGACTGAGGGTGGGACTCGGAAAGGATTTTTACCTGGGAGTCCTGCGGGTCCTGCTCAGTTTCACTTAGATTTGATTACAGTCTTTCTCCTCTGAATTTCCCCTGTCAGTCTGTTAACCTATCTGAATATGTTTGTAACAGCTATGGCTGTATTTCTTATTTCCTTTAGCAAGTCTCTGGTCAGGATCACAGAGAAGAAGATTGGGACCTCCCCACTAATCCTCCCCAAAGAAAACTTGTATTCTCAAAGGGGGTCCCGATGTACCTGGTTCTGTATATTTTCCTGAGATTAACCCCGCCCCTCACCCCCAGAGCCTGGAGATTGAGAGTCTTTAGACAATGCTACAGTCTGTTGTGTCTATTCCGTTGAATGGCTGTTATGAGGGAGTTTCCCAGGAATCAGATCTCTGAGATGGAGAGGAGCATCACTTCACTTCACTTCAGTCACTCACTCGTATCCAACTCTTTGTGACTCCATGGACTGCAGCACTCCAGGCATCACCAAATCCTGGAGTTTACTCAAACTCATGTCTGTTGAGTCAGTGATGCCATCCAACCATCTCATCCTCTGTTATCCCCTTCTCCTCCTGCCTTCAATCTTTCCCAGCGTCAGGGTCTTTTCAAATGAGTCAGCTCTTCACATCAGGTGGCCAAAGTATTGGAGTTTCAGCTTCAACATCTGTCCTCCCGATGAACATTCAGGACTGATCTCCTTTAGGATGGACTGGTTGGATCTCCTTGCAGTCCAAGGGACTCTCAAGAGTCTTCTCCAACACCATAGTTCAAAAGAATCAATTCGGTGCTCAGCTTTCTTTATAGTCCAACTCTCACATCCATACATGACCACTGGAAAAACCATAGCCTTGACTAGACGGACCTTTGTTGGCAAAGTAATGTCTCTAGCATGCTGGAGGGATGTTGGGGAGTGCTCTGGGCATCAACAGCTGTGGATGGAAGGGGAAAGAGGCAGGACCCAGCAGAGGGAGAAGTCAAACTGTGATATATTTTCAATGGAATCCTCAGCCCACCCTGAAAGGAATTCTGAAGATGGGGTGACACTTCAGAGCTGTCCTGACTGGGGCAAGAGGACAAGACTTCTCTACCCTCACATCAGTCAGTCACTGGAAGTGCATTGCTCAGAGAAGGGAGCATGACCTTGGGTAAAGTGGTTTTTTCTGCAGCTGGGGTTGTCTCTGAAGGAGGCTAAGAGCCAAGGGTTGCCTGCTAGGAACACTCTTAGCAGGTAAACAAATAAGACCCTTACTTCTGAGTGGGGAGATGGGCAAGCTCATCACAGTGTCCACCATATTGACCATTTGGGTAGACCACTCTGTTCTTATGTAGTTCTAGATCAAGCTTTACTTATTGGGGCTTTTGTAGACTTAGCCCCCTGGCTAACAGAATGGCTCTGGATGGATATGCATAGGGGTGTTTGGAGTAAGATAGCTGCCGTCATGGGGCTTCCTTTGTGGCTCAGGGGTAAAGAATCTGCATGCAGTGCAAGAGAGGCAGGAGATGCAGGTTCAATCTCTGGGTCAGGAAGATCCCCTGGAGGAGGGCATGGCAACCCACTCCAGTATTCTTGCCTGGAGAATCCCATGGAAAGAGGAGTCTGGCTGGCTACAGTCCATGGGGTGGCAAAGAGTTGACATGACTGAGGTGACTGAGCATGCACGCAGGCAGATGACCTCATGAATCCTGCTGACCGCACTCTGCAAAGCTCTCTTTAACAGCCATGTAGCCAGGTGACACCATGAAGTCAACCATGTACATGCCTTGTTATAATTATGGTGCTGTAACTGTTTCCATGGACCTGCTCTCCAACTAGACTTTGGAGCTCGTTGAGCCTGGGATTGTGTCTTATTTCTTTTCTGTGTCTTCAGAGGGTCACATGGTGCTTGTCTCATATCTGTGGTCAGTATGCTGTTAGTGATTGAAATAAATTGTCCTAATGTTCTTAGCAGTTAAAAATATGATGTCTAGAGATTTTTTTTCTGGGCCTATCCAAGCCTATCATTAGGGTTCCCTGGTGGCTCAGACAGTAAAGAATCCACCTGCAATGCGGGAGACCTGAGTTAGATCACTGGGTTGGGAAGATCCCCTGGAGGACAGCATGGCAACCCTCTCGGTATTTTTGCCTAGAGAATCCCCATGGGCAGAGGAGCCTGGTGGACTACAGTCCATGGGGTCTCAAAGAGTTGGACATGACTGAGCGACTAAGCACAGCAACATCCAAGCCTATCAGTAAAATGATCTTAATTCTCTTCATCATTTAGCTAAATATAGTGTCAGTTCTAATTTGATAGTTATCCTTTGCTTGGGCTTTTAAAGTCACAAACACATTTAAGCAGACAGAGTGTAATGGCAATGAGGTGGGCCACATTGGTGCCTGCTGCTGTTTATGCCCTTGTGACCATCCAGATCTTGGATCTCCTGCTGTTACTGAGTCCAAGCTCACTTTGCTTGCTGCGTGACAGGCCAATGAATCCGAGAGAGGAGGTGTTGAGGCAAAAAGAGACTTTAATTGGGGAGCCAGCAGACCGAGAAGATGGCAGGCTAGTGCCTCAAAATCACCATCTTATTGGGGTCCAGATGCCAGGTTCTTTTATAGATCAGAGAGAAAGAAGCAATAAGTAACTAAAGTAAAAGGGCAGAATAGAGAGGGAGAGGCAGTGGGGAAGTAAAGTGAAAGGGTTTTCAGTCTTGCAAAACATCTCAAAGGGAGTGGCCAGCCTTTGGAAGGGGTGTGTTAATCTCTTCTATTCACAGGTGAGCACGGACAAGCTATCTCTCCAGGAGCTGAACAAAGGCCTTTTAGTTTACAGTCATGCAGAGGGTCAGGGTTCTCCAGGCAAGCCATTAAGTATGATTATAATAACAAGAGTAACGAAAAGCAAGTCAAAGAAACAGTTTCCAATGTGGAGTCAGAATTGGCTTTCTCCCTGCAACACTGCTGCATCATGAGAGGTGGCATGAGGTGGAGAACCAGCTTGATTTTAAGCACGGCTAAACTTGAACCCCTCTCATTAGCTGGATGATCCCGGGGAAGTTGTTTATCCTAAGATTCACTCTCCTCTGTAAAATGGGTCAATACACAAATGTTCATGGACATTTCACATTTTTGCGTAGGTGTTTGGGGACCATTTTCTTGGGCGTTTACCTAGAAGTGAGTCATAAACTGTGTGCATAAGCATCTTTAGTAGATACTGCCAAAAGGTTTTCCAAAGTGGTTATACTATGTCACACCATCTTAATTTCACCAACACTCAGTGTTGTCATCAAGCTTTCTCAACCTCAAATTCGTGACTCTTAAGAAAGGGCTCAAGTTAAGTTTCAGTTATACTCTCTGATTTTACATACAGAATTGTTTGTATATGTGTGCTTTGCTGGAGAGATTACATGGTTTTCTACAGAGCTTCAGGGGGGCCCTTGTCCCAGAGAAGAGCAGGGACCACGGCTTCAAGTTGTTGGCTTTCTTATAATCCTTAACACTATAATGGTACACGTAGTGTTTATTCGAGCCAAGATTCCTCTTGGGAAAACTAAAACTGCTGGGTAGCTGTCTCTATTTTTGAAAAGCACATTATGGAAGGCCAAAGCACTCTGGCATTTTGCTAGTGCTGGTGGATGTCGGGAGATGTTGGCAATGTTCAAAATTTCATGCCCTAAAAAAAGAGATGATATTTATTGGGGTATTTTAGGTGTCTGTAATAATTTGATCAAATAAACACATACGTGTCTACTAATTGAAAGAGTGAAAAAATTGGCTCAGGAAGATAGATTTTAGCTGTGGGCGTTATTCTGCTTTGGAAACAACCTGTTGACATCAGTGGTGTGTCCTGATGGTTTGCAATGTGATACAGCTGGAAATGGCTAATACAAGTAGCAGAGGATTAGAGGCACAAAATCCTGCATCCTTCTCAATACACTCTTATTCTTTGAGGTAAATGTATGGGCTTATTTTGGGAACTCTTTCCTGTGGAGGTCTCCATCTCCATCAGCAGGTGCATTTAGAAAAGATTAGGAAAGTAAAGAGAACAAAGATACTGATCAAGTTCTGGTGGGGGAAGAATTACAATGTTCAGTTTTCCTAGTTGAAACCCTTTAAGTTTTTTTTTTTTTTCCGAAGATATTAAGTTTCATGGTGTTTACAAAGCATTCAGTCGTTCTTCTGTTTCAGACGGTGAAGAATTCTTCTTCTTATTTTAAAACTATTTGCCTTCATCCGTTTGGGTTGCTATAACAAAATACCACAGACTGGATGGCTTATAAACAGCAGAAATTTATTTCTCCCAGTTCTGGAGGCTGGGAAGTCCAAGATCAAGGTCACTGGCAGATCTGGTGATGCTGTCTGCTCGCTGTGTTCTTGCTTGGCAGAAGCTTCCAGACGTTCTTTTATAAGGGTGCTGATCTCATTCATGAGAATGAAGCCCTCATAACATAATCATCTCCCAAAGACCCCCGCCCTCACATACCATCATGGGGCGGGGTGGGGGGTGGTTAGGCTTCAACATACAAATTTGAGGGGGAAACAAATATTCAGTCTGTAGCACTGTTCATCCAATCAATCATCTATCCATCCAATCATCCAATTATCCAACAGTTGTAAAACACCAGTCAAATATACATCACCTTTAAGCATTATCAATCAGTCAATTCAGTCACTCAGCCGTGTCTGACACTTTGGAACCCTATGGACTGCAGCACACTAGGCTTCCCAGTCCTTTACCATCTCCTGGAGTTTGCTTAAACTTATGTCCATCAAGTCGGTGATGCCATCCAACTATCTCATCCTCTGTCATCCCCTTCTCCTCCTGCCTTCAATCCTTCCCAGCATCAGGGTCTTTGCCAATGAGTCAGTTCTTCACATCAGGTGGCCACAGTACTGCAGTTTCAGCTTCAGCATCAGTCCTTCCAATGAATATTCAGGACTGATTTCCTTTAGGATGGACTGGTTGGATCTCCTTGCAGTCCAAGGGACTCTCAAGAGTCTTCTCCAGCACCACAGTTCAAAAGCATCATGGGAGGAGGTAAATAATTGATTTTTTTCCTGAAGTAGCTGGGGAAAGAAGACAAAGTCACGTGGAACACCTAGAGAATAATGTCGAGCTGACATGGGCAAATATTAATATGAGTTGCTATGGTAAGAATTCAAAATGGGGTGAACTTTATGTTTTGAAGAGTAATGGGGGGTGAGGTGAATTTTTGGAAGGCTTCCTGAAGAAAGTGAGTCTTGAGCTGGGTGTAGAAAGTAGTTTAAGCTTTTCACTGCCAGAACTCAGAAGGCAAAGGAACATCTGAGGGCACATGGAGCCACGATGCAGGGGTCAGGTTGTCCTGCAGAGACCAGAGCACAGAGGCCTCTCCTCGGCAACCACCTCTTTCCAGCCTGGATTATTCCAGTGAGCAGAAGAAAGAGGATGAAACAGGCCTCCTTTCTGTTCTTGTGTATCTGTTTCATCTCAGGATGCTTGCCGGGGCCTCTAACTAAAGCACTGTTTCCTCTCCTGCCCCACCACACTGAGAGTCACATGGTTCCCTCTTCTCTTCTTGTCTTTTCCTTCAAATGGTACCTTCTCAGTGAGGCCTTCCCTGAAGACCTTATTTAAAATTGCAATCCACCCCAAACCACCAACAGTCCCTCTTTGCCTTTCTTACTCTCTCTTTCTTTCTGCTTTTTAATTAGTGTAATTGCTTTACCA
Source organism: Bos taurus (assembly GCF_002263795.3). NCBI lineage: Eukaryota > Metazoa > Chordata > Mammalia > Artiodactyla > Bovidae > Bos > Bos taurus. The sequence goes on from NC_037357.1 coordinate 99,868,690, forward strand.
TGTTGCTATACGATGTTCCTGCTATATGATGTTCCTGCTATACGATGAAGTGAATTAGTTATATGTATACATATATCCCCTCCATCTTGGACCTCCCTCCCACCTGCATCCCCCATCGCACTCCTCTAGGTCACCACGGAGCACCCAGCAGAACTTCCTTCATAGCACTTATCATCTTTGAATATACCACATGATTTTCTTCTTTATGTTTTTAGCCTCTTTTATTTTGTTTCTGTCTATTACAGTGTAAGCTCCCAGGAGAGCAGAGACTTTTATCTGTTGTCACTCAGTACTGTGCCCCCAGAGCCTGGAACAGGTGCTTAGGAGGTGGTCAAGAAATATTTGTTGACCTATGTAATTTTAAAATTTCTGTTTTAAAAAAATTATTTATTTTGATTGGAGGATAATTATTTACAAAAATGTGATGGTTTTTGCCATACATAGACATGAATCGACCATAGGTATACATGCGTCCCCTCCATCATGAATCCCCCTCCCAGCTCCCTCCCCGCCCCATCCCTCTAGGTTGTCACAGAGCACCAGCTTTGGGTGCCCTGCTTCATGCATCAAACTTGCAACTAGTTATCTATTTTACATATGGTAATATATGTTTCAATGCCATTCTCTCAAATCATCCCACCCTCTCCTTCTCCAAGAGTCCAAAAGTCTGTTCGTTATGTCTGTGTCTTGTTTCACAACAAAAAAAAAAAAAGAAAGAAAGAAAAAGAAAGATCCGTGAGCTAATGAACTGGCATGGAAGTCATCTTAGGAGGGGGATGGACTGGTCTTTGCCTGGAGAGTCACAGAAAAGATCTGGCAGGTTATTGAACCCATCATTAGCTTCCACCTGGTTTGTAAGAATCTCAAGTGGTTCCTGGATCTAAATATCTTCCAGAGACCTTCTTGAGCAGCAGCTCACAGAGCAGAGATCTAAGTAAGTGCTTGAGCTCTAAATGAACAAACCTGAAGTTAAGTTCTGTTCTACTTGTGTGCAAGCTGTGTGACCTTTGAACATATTACTCAACCTCTGTGTGCTTCAGAACACATCTGTAAAGTGAAACATACAATTAGCAATTTACTCACTGGGTTGTGAGAATTTAAGTAAAACCATTAACCTAGTGTCTGGCAAATGGTATTCAATGATTATAATTAAAGGCTGGAAAGTTTCATGATCAAGAGCATTGACTTTTGAATGTCTGAATTTCAGTCCCATTGCCACTTAGTACTTGTGAGTCCTTGATAATTATTTTACCTCTCTCTGTCTCAGCTTCTCCATCTGAAAGGCGGCTGTGAAGATTAATGAATTAATACATGCAAAGTATACAGAACAAGGCCTGAATGGGGTAAACATTCACTGTAAGCTGTTGCTGTTAATGTTATTATAATTCCTGCAGAGCTTTGCCTAATGTCTCAGCCACTATCACCACCACCTTCCCTATTTCTCCCTACATGGACAATTCTGTTGCAGGAAGAAGGACCCTTCAAGGGCCCAAGAGTGAGCTCCTGTCTAACACTTGGATTGCCCGAGGAGATACATGTGCTGACAAAGTGAGAGACTTTATTGGGAAGGGGTGCCCAGGAGGAGAGCAGGAGGGTAAGGGAACCCAGGAGAACTGCTCTGTCATGTAGATCGCAGTCTCAGGTTTTATGGTGATGATGTCAGCTTTCTGGGTTGTCTCTAACCAGTCACCTTGCTTGGTCTGACTCAAGGTCCTTTCTGGTGGTGTGTATCTCTCAGCCAAGATGGAATCCAGCATGAGGATTTCTGGGAGGTTGCTCATCTCCTCCCTCTTTTGGCACCTCCCCAATTCTCCTGGTTATTTTTTGGAGATAGCATTCTATTCCTTATCAAGACCTCCTGTTGTGAGAAAGTCAGGCTGGCCTGGCCAAGGCGAGTGGCTTCCGTCAACAGTTACCTAACCACTCCAGGCCTTTCCTGTACTAAGTGTCACTGTTGTCTGTGCCTCCCTCCAGCTTCACCCATGTGATGATGCAATCAGAGCACAGTGTTGACACCAGGCTCCAGGCACTTAGAAATGAGAACACATTAACAGAGGAAGAAAGCCATTTGGCTAAGTAGAGCTTCCTGCCCTCCTCCCCCACAAAAGTGAATGTGAAGTTGCTCAGTCATGTCTGACTCTTTGCGACCCCGTGGACTGTAGCCTACCAGGCTTCTTCGTCCATGGGATTCTCCAGGCAAGAATACTGGAGTGGGTTACCATTTCCTTCTCCAGGGGATCTTCCCAACCCAGGGATCGAACCTGGGTCTCCCGCATTGGACGCAGACACTTTAACCTCTGAGCCACCAGGGAAGCCTAAATTTCTTTTCTTCCAAACTGGAAATATAGATCAAAAGTTAAGCTCGGTCCTCCTCCTGTTTTGTCTGTGACTCAGTTGGAATCCTTGCCAAGAGCTGTAAAAATGACTGCATTCTAGAGGGGCCAGGTGACTGGCTCTGGCTCCCAGGAGGAAGGCAAGATTTCCATGAATAGCAGAGGAGACACTGAGAAGGAATCTGTTTTGAATCTGTTGTTTGGTCTTTTAAAAGTCACCCTGTACCCCTTCTCCTGTAGTTGTGTTCCAGCCCTTCTCAGACTTTTTTCATTCTTGAAGATTACTGAGAACTGAAAGTAGCTTGGCCTCACCTGTTCTTACTGCAGAGACTGGGGTCAGCGTGGGAAGTTCAGTTCACTTGCTCAATCATGTCTGACTCTTTGCTACCCCATGGACTGCAGCATGCCAGGCCTCCTGTCCATCACCAACTCCTGGAGCTTGCTCAAACTCATGTCCATTGAGTCGGTGATGCCATCCAACCATCTCATCCTCTGTCTTCCCCTTCTCCTCCTGCCTTCAATCTTTCCCAGCATCAGGATCTTTCCCAATGAGTCAGTTCTTTGCATCAATGTGGGAAATAAGATGGCAAAAGGGCTTCCCAGATGGGACCGAATTCAGGGTGGGTGGTCTTTGCCTCCAAAGAATGAGGGTCAGGAGAAGGGTGAGAACACCTGGAACATTAGGATTGTCGCCGTCATTAGTAATGTGTGTGCCTGCCAAGCCAGCCCATCTCATTACGGGCCAAGAAGGCAGATTTCAGGTGTTTTAAATGGGCTTGCATGGCTCAAAGGCTACAAAATAAGGCCATGAGGTAATCAAGTTGGTTGCCGGTTGTCTGCAAGTTTCCTTTAAAATGTCACACATCAATCTCCATGCTAGGTTTTCTGATTCAAGGAATTTACTCAAAGGAGATTAATTGATAAACATGGATTTATGGGTAAGAAGTGGTTGTATAAATGACAGGGCATGCCTCATGATCCTGGAACTGTCAGCACCAACCATTTAGTGAGTGCATCCTATTTGCTATGCATCATTTGGGTTAATTCTGACAATACCCCTGTGAGATGGCTACCATTATTCCAAATCTAAGGATAGGAGTACACAAATGTTAAGCAACTGGCCTGTAGTCACACAACTATTAAGTTTCAGAGCCTGTTTTGAATCCATTCTTTGGTCTTTTAAAGCCACCCTGCATCCCTTCTCCTGTGCTTCTGTTTCAGCCCTTCTCAGACTTTTACATTCTTGAAAATTACTGAGAACTTCAAGTAGCTTTGGCTCAAGTGACTCCATCTGTTTGTATTTTCCATATTAGGAATCAAAACTGAGAGTTTTTAACAATATCTATTAATTCACCGAAACTTACTGTGTTGCTGCTACTGCTGCTAAGTCGCTTCAGTTGTGTCCGACTCTGTGCCACCCCATAGACAGCAGCCCACCAGGCTCCTCTGTCCCTGGGATTTTCCAGGCAAGAATACTGAAGTGGGTTGCCATTTCCTTCTCCAATGCAAGAAAGTGAAAAGTGAAACTGAAGTCGATCAGTCGTGCCCAACTCTTAGTGACCCCATGGACTGCAGCCTATCAGGCTGCTCCATCCATGGGATTTTCCAGGCAAGAGTATTGGAGTTGGGTGCCATTGCCTTCTCCAAACTTACTGTGTGGGTCACAACAAACTGTGGAAAATTCTGAAAGAGATGGGAATACCAGACCACCTGACCTGCCACTTGAGAAACCTGTATACAGGTCAGGAAGCAACAGTTAGAACTGGACATGGAACAACAGACTGGTTCCAAATAGGAAAAGGAATATGTCAAGGCTGTATATTGTCACCCTGCTTATTTAACTTGTATGCAGAATACATCATGAGAAGCACTGGGCTGGAGGAAGCACAAGCTGGAATCAAGATTGTCGGGAGAAATATCAATAACCTCACATATGCAGATGACACCACCCTTATGGCAGAAAGTGAAGAGGAACTAAAAAGTCTCTTGATGAAAGTGAAAGAGCTGAGTGAAAAAGTTGGCTTAAAGCTCAACATTCAGAAAACGAAGATCATGGCATCTGGTCCCATCACTTCACGGCAAATAGATAGGGAAACAGTGGAAAGTGTCAGACTTTATTTTTGGGGGCTCCAAAATCACTGCAGATGGTGACAGCAGCCATGAAATTAAAAGATGCTTACTCCTTGGAAGAAAAGTTATGACCATACTAGATAGCATATTGAAAAGGAGAGACATTACTTTGCCAAAAAAGATTCGTCCAGTCAAAGCTATGGTTTTTCCAGTAGTCATGTATGGATGTGAGAGTTGGATTGTGAAGAAGGCTGAGCACCGAAGAATTGATGGTTTTGAACTGTGGTGTTGGAGAAGACTCTTGAGAGTCCCTTGGACTGCAAGGAGATCCAACCAGTCCATTCTAAAGGAGATCAGCCCTGGGATTTCTTTGGAGGGAATGATGCTGAAGCTGAAACTCCAGTACTCTGGCCACCTCATGCGAAGACTTGACTCATTGGAAAAGACTCTGATGCTGGGAGGGATTGGGGGCAGGAGGAGAAGGGGACGACAGAGGATGAGATGGCTGGATGGCATCACCGACTTGATGGACGTGAGTTTGAGTGAACTCTGGGAGATGGTGATGGACAGGGAGGCCTGGCGCACTGGGATTTATGGGGTTGCAAAGAGTCGGACACGACTGAGCTACTGAACTGAACTGAACTGAAAGTGAAAGTTGCTCAGTCGTGTCCAACTATTTGTGACCCCATGGACTGCAGCACACCAGGCTTCCCTGTCCATCACTAACTCCCAGAGCTTGATTAAACTCATGTCTATCGAGTTGGTGATGCCATCCAACCATCTCATCCTCTGTCGTCCCCTTTTCCTCATGGCTTCAATGTTTCCCAGCATCAGGGTCTTTTCTAATGTATCAGTTCTTTGCATCAGGTGGCCTAAGTATTGGAGTTTCAGCTTTAGCATCAGTCCTTCCAATGAATATTCAGGGCTGATTTTCTTTAGGATGGACTGGTTGGATCTCCTTGCAGTCCAAGGGACTCTCAAGAGTCTACTCCAATACCACAGTTCAAAAGCATTAATTCTTCCGCACTCAGCTTTCTTTATAGTCCAACTCTCACATTCATACATGACTACTGGAAAGACCATAGCTTTGACTAGACTATATATAGTCCATTTGACTAGACCATATATAGTCCACTAGACTATACAGTCCATGGAATTCTCCACGCCAGAATACTAGAGTGGGTAACCTTTCCCCTCTCCAGGGGATCTTCCCAACCCAGGGATTGAACCCAGGTCTCCCGCATTGCAGGTGGATTCTTTACCAGCTGAGACACCAGGGAAGCCCAGTTCACCTAAAGTAACAATAATACCCCTATGACAAGTTAAAATAGTTGTATGGAAAAAAAGATGTTTTCTAAAGCAAACACATGAGTGAGTGCCACTGATTTTCATTTTTGTGTATCTTTCCCATCTGGCTGAAGAGGAAATAGCTGGATTCTCCTATCTGTGTTTGGCATTCAATCTGTTGTGATATGTTGCTTTGTCCATGAGCTGGGGACTTACTCTGATGTCTTCCCATGATTTCCTCAGATGAGACAGGCCTCCCTGGACAATATTCTAAATAGTAATAGTCACTGGAATGTTTCTACAAAAGCCAAATCTGAGGCACAAAACTCTCGCAGTATCTTTGGTTATGTCAAATAAATTTAGACCTTTCCCTACTTTCCCTACTTATTCCCTGAAGCTTGAAAACTTGAGTTTTTATGGCTCTAATAATAGTTATTTCCTGGGTTCATCATAAGATTTCTGTAATCTTATACAACAATACAGTTGGCTCTCCATGTTTGCAGATTCAACTGACCACAGATCATGTACCATATTTATGATTGTGGTTGGTTGAATTCGTGGATATAGAACTCACAGATACAGAGGGCCAGCTCTGGGACTTGAGAATCCATGGATTTGGGTGTCTGCTGTGCATCTTGGAAACAGTACCCTGAAGACACTGAAGGATGTAATCACTTTTATAAACTTAGCTAAGGTGCTACTTACTTGGATGTAAGACACCAAGGACTGTCAGTAAATGAACACATAAAAAGGGTAAAGTGTTTTATTCTTTTTCATCACAGTACTCTTTGTACATTGTTTGGTTTCCATTTACTCACACAGAGCTCTTTGTGGTGGTCACTTCTCACTTTGGTTTTGGCTTTAGAGTTCTGAACACACCCCCTGTCTACGAGCATTCCTGATTTAGGAGGGCTTTGGCAGCTGATCTCTGACCCCATTGTGTTGCCAGAATGATTGCTGTTGGTGTAGCCCCCACTGTGTTTAGGACCCAGTTGAATGCCTGGCCTTCAGTGGGGGTGACGTCTCAACTGGGCTGCTAAGCTGGCATCTGTCAAGTGCAGTCTTGGAAGCCCCGCACCCACCTCCGTCATACCCTTTCCATATGATGTGTGCTTTACAAAGGTGTTATCCTTGAGAAAGGAGGGAGGGATAGTGGAGAGGTACCCATCTCACAATGGGTCAAAGGTTAACCAGGAAGGAGAAATAGGTCACTGTTGTTGGATGGGGCTCTCTGTGCAGGTCATGATAACTCTGCCCTCACCCAAAAGCTGTTCTTTACCTTTTCCTGGGCCAAACCACATGCATCAGATAGACGTTCCCAGTTTCTGAAGCCATTGCTCTTATGTTCCCAGGAGCTGCCATGGCTGTTAGTGCAGACCTTGGCAGTGACAGAGCAGACACAAATTAACCAAATGTGCTGGGCTCACATGCTTCTTCAAGTCATCTGCTGGTGATTTCTGGCAGAACCAAAGTGTTTGTGAAAACCAGCACACACAAAGTGCTGAACAACCTGTCTGTCTGACTACTAATTTCTTCCCCTCCATTCTTGGTCCTGGAGCATGGAACAACAGACTGGTTCCAAATAGGAAAAGGTATATGTCAAGGCTGTATATTATCACCCTGCTTATTGAACTTATATGCAGAGTACATCATAAGAAACGCTGGGCTGGAGGAAGCACAAGCTGGAATCAAGATTGCCGGGAGAAATATCAATAACCACAGATACACAGGTGACATAACCCTTATGGCAGAAAGTGAAGAGGAACTAAAGAGCCTCTTGATGAAAGTGAAAGAGGAGAGTGAAAAAGTTGGCTTAAAGCTCAACATTCAGAAAACAAAGATCATGGCATCCATTCCCATCACTTCATGGTAAATAGATGGAGAAACAGTGGAAAAAGTGGAAGACTTTGTTTTCTTGAGCTCCAAAATCACTACAGATGGTGACTGCAACCATGAAATAAAAAGACGCTTGCTCCTTGGAAGAAAAGTTATGACCAACTTAGACAGCATGTTAAAAAGCAGAGACATTACTTTGCCATCAAAGGTCCGTCTAGTCAAGGCTACGGTTTTTCCAGTAGTCATGTATGGATGTGAGAATTGGACTATAACGAAAGCTGAGCGCCAAAGAACTGATGCTTTTGAACTGTGGTGTTGGGGAAGGCTCTTGAGAGTCCCTTGGACTGCAAGGAGATCCAACTAGTCCATCCTAAAGGAAATCAGTCCTGAATGTTCATTGGAAGGACTGATGTTGAAGCTGAAACTCCAATACTTTGGCCACTTGATGTGAAGAACTGACTCATTTGAAAAGACACTGATGCTGGGAAAGATTGAAGGCGAGAGAAGGGGACGACAGAGGATGAGATGGTTGGATGGCATCACCGACACAATGGACATGGGTTTGGGTGGACTCCGGGAGTTGGTGATGGACAGGGAGGCCTGGCGTGCTGCAGTCCATGGGGTCGCAAAGAGTGAGACACGACTGAGCGACTGAACTGAATTGAATTGATTCTTGGTCCTAAAGGATTTTGCAGCAAAAATGGGCTGTTCTTCCCATTTAAGGGGTGATTATTCAACCTGCTCGTGGTTTTATCTCTTTCTGATCTCCTTTACCTGTGGGCAGAAGGCCCAAAGAGTCCAGGGAGAGGTCTTTGAGTGCCAGCCTTGGGTGTATTCTGTCTTTGCGAGGTAGCCTGACCTATTTCTTTACTGTGGGAGTTCTATCTCTTAACTTCTTTTATAAGTGCATCTCTGGTGTGTGGTGGGAAGGGGGAAAGTATTGATGGTGGGGACCTGCAGGGGCCAGGGGAGGGAACTTAAAAGCAAAGAAGTTAATAATAGCTAATAATAATAGGAAACCTGCTATAAACCAAATGTTTGTGCCCTCCCTCAAATTCATATATTGAAATCCTAACCTGTAGTGAGATAGTATTAGAAGACGGAGCCTTTGGGAGGTGATTAGGTCATAAAGGCAGAGTCCTCATGAATGAGATCAGTGCCCTTATAAAGAGACCTAGAGAGCTCCCTTGTCTCTTCTATTGTGTGATGATACAGCAAGAAGATGGTCGTCTGTGAACCAGGAAGTTGGTCCTCACCAGACACCACATCTGCCAGTGTCTTGACCTTGAACTTCCCAACCTCCAGAACTTTGAGAAATAAGTTTCTGTTATTCATAAACACCCAGTGTATTGTATTTTTGTTGTTGTTGTTAGAGCAGCCCAAAAGGACTAAGACCAAAGATCTTTCTTAGAATTTAGGACATTGTGTGTCAAATAAGTAAGTTCAAGGTCACACACCTGAGATGATAGCCAACATTTATTGTGAACTTACTGTGTGCCAGCAATCTATGCCCACAGGTCCTAGACATGCAAAAATAATAATTACAGCAGTGGTAACTGCTGCAGGAATAACGGCGATGTTTGTTGATAACTGACAATATGCCAGTTGTCAGAGTAACTCATGTGAGTCATCTCACTTCATCTTTCCAGTACATCTATGAGGTAGTGACTGTCATCCCATTTTACACATGGATAAACTGAGGACAGAGAGCTTAAGCAGCTGAACACAGCTAGTGAGTGGCAGAGACATGACTTGATCGTAAGATTGGCTCCAGAGTGTGTGACCTTGTAGCTTAGAGTCCAGTGGGTAACACAGAGTGGTCAAATGACATTGGTGCAGTGGAGTTAGTGGCAGGAGAGCTCTGGGACATGGAGAAGTCCCCCTAACCCGGTTGTTTATGGTAATCTGGACATACTTCCTGGAGGAAGATGATGGGGCCAAGAGTTGTTGAGTTGGAAAGACTGATATATGGGGCCTAATGAGATCAAGCAACTTACTTGTTCCATGTCAATCAGCTTTGGAGAGGCAGTGCAGGGGTGGGACCCACCTGTCCTTTGCAATGAATGCTCCTGTGGATCCAAGTTTAGAAATGTACAGTGGTAATGTACAATATTAGCATTAGGGAAAACTAGTTGAAAGGTATAAGGGCACTTTCTGTACTGTCTCTGCAATTTCTCCATAAGTCTAATATTCTAAAATCAAAAGGTACTTAAAGCATAAAAGTCAACCAAGTGTTGATCAGGCTGTGGAGCAAGTAGAACTCTTGTACATTTCTGGTGAGAATGTAAAGCGGTAGAATCACTTTGGGAAGCTATTAAACTTGAAAAGTTCAATGTACAGCTACCATGCATCTCAGCCATTCCGGTCCTAGGCATTTATTCAAGAGAAAAAAAATACATATGTGTGTGTGACAAGAAACAAGGATGTTCTTAATAGCTTTATTCACAATGAATCAAAACTGGAAATAATCATCAGTGGAGGAATGGATAAACAAACCATGGTGCATCCATACAGTGAAACACTCAGCAATCAAAAGGGACCATTGCAGCATGGATGAGCCTCAAGAACACCATGTCGAGCAAAAGAAGCCAGATAAATGTGGAATCATACATGCTGCATGATTCCATTTGTAGAAAAACAAAAAAATTCTAGAACAGGCAAAACCAATCTATAGTGACAAAAAACTGATCAGTGGTTGTCTGGGGGCAGAAAGGGAATAGGAATTCACTGGGAAGGGGTAGGAGAGAACTTTCTGGGGTGATGGAAATGTTTTATATCTTGATTGTGATAATGGTTACACAGGTACATACAGTGTGTCAAAAACTTCCCAAATGGTGCGTTTAAAATAGTTTCATTGTATGTGAATTATACCTTGTGAAAGTTTTACTCAGTTGTGTCCCACTCTTTGTGACTCCCTGGACTGTATCCTCTGTCCATGGAATTCTCCAGGCAAGAATACTGAAGTGGGTAGCCATTCCCTTTGCCAGGGGATCTTCCCGACCCTGGGATGGAACCTGGGTCTCATGCACTGTAGACAGATTCTTTGTCGGCTGAAATGTGTAGCAGTTAATTTTATGTGTAACTTGGCTAGGCCACAATACCCAGATATTTGATCAAACACTCTTCTAGATGCTTCTGTGCAGGTATTTTTTTAGATGAGATTATCATTTAAATTAGACTTTGAATAAAGCAGATTCCCCTCCATAATGTGAGTGGACCTCATCCAATCAGTTAAAGGCCTTAACAGAAAAACACTGAGGTTCCCCAAGGAAAAGGGAATTCTGCTACCAGATGGTCTTTGGACTTGAACTGCAACTCTTCCCTGAGTTTCCAGCCAGCCGGCCTGCCCTGTAGATTATGGAGTTGCCAAGCCTCTACAATTGCCTGAGCCAACTCCTTAAATTAAGTTAATCTCTCTCTCATCACTCCCATGCACACACACATGCACACACATTCAATTGGCTTTGTTTGTCTGGAGAATCTTGACTAATAGAAGAAAAGTAAGCCTATATGATAACTCTTCCCTGAGAACCTTAGGACCTTGTTGGAGAAAAGATCAATATGACCATAGAGTTTGTAATTAAAATTATTTCTGTGAGCACAAAATCAGTATGAGATGAAACTTTGCTGAATGACTGAGATTATTGTGAGATTTGGGTTGATTGTGGACCTTGACTTACTCCAATTTGGTTGCAAGATGATGCCAGAATACACAGCCTGACTCAGGTTTTCAAATAAACCAAAAGTGATTAACAGTAGTTTTCTTCCAGCATTAACAAGTTAAGTTTCCCAGAGATGACTTACATGCTGCCATATTAGTAATCTTTGCCGAAATATTAATATATGCCTTTTATTTCTGTGTTGAGGTATCCCTGCTCTCTTGGAAGCACCAGGTAGTGTAAACGTGTCACAAAGAGATCCTTGAAGTCATCTGTTATTGTGTGTGTGGCTGTACTCTGCTTGCAGGATCTTAGTTCCCCAACCAGGGATTGAACCTGGGGCCATGACAGTGAAAGTTAGGAGTCCTAACTGGACCACGAGGGAACTCCCTAAGTTGTCTCTTCTTTTTGCTTTGACCTTGATCTTTGGGAACTCCTGTGTTGACCTAGTGTATCTATTCCTGGGAAAAAACTTTCTGGGCCCTCTTTTGTGACTCTCCCTAGAGATATTTCTCCTTAGAGAAGCCTGGCGGGCTACAGTCCGTAGGGTTGCGATTGGTTTTCTGTCCCCTTCTAACTTGTGTAATATTTATAGTTTCCATTTTCTGACCCTCCACCATGCAGGGATATCCTGGCTCTGAGATATTTGTAAGTACCATTGGCAAATGAGATTAGGTAACCTCAATTCTGTACTGGCATTTATATTTTACATGGAAAGAGTTCTAGTTTCAGAAAGAAGCTTCTCTATTGTGTTGGGTGTGGCACCAAATTCATTTAGTAACAGAGAATTCTGCTGGAAATGTTTATGCTTAAAAGTTAAGTTCTGAGGACAGAAGGAACTAAAACATTTGAGTATCTATCACAAACTGATAGGGGGCTTCCCAGGTGGTGCTAGTGGTTAAGAACTCATCTGCTAATGCAGGAGATTTAGGAGATCTGGGTTCGATCCCTGGGTGGGGAAGATCCCCTGGAGGAGGAAATGGAAACCCACTCCAGTATACTTGCCTGGAGAATCCCATGGACAGAGAAGCCTGGCGGGCTACAGTCCATAGGGTTGCAAAGAGTCAGACACGACTGAAACGACTTAGCATGCACATACTGATAACATGATTTTGCTTGCAGCTATTTAACAGCTTAGCATATTTAACTACTCTTCCATCGAAGTAAATGTTTCCTTTGAAAAATATCTTGTATCTCACAGGGCAAATCCTACCCCTTCAGGGGCTCATTCCCGTCTGTGTGGAATCCTATCACCTACCTAGATCATAACAACCTCTGGAGGACGATGGATGACATGGGACGAGAGGTAAAACTTCCACAAGCTTCTTTGATGACATTTGTATTCTTCATGATAAGTTTAGTCCTTGAAAGACGGTGAAACATGTCACCAATGCCTAGCACATTGTGTGGCACAGTGACTCACAGTAAAGATTTGTGAGATGAATGAATGAACTTGTTTCTAACCCTTAAAAGAATGAGATGTCCAACAGGCTCCTATTTGCATACCACCAGTGTTGGGGGAGGGAAGATTTTATATCATTCAGCCTTCCTGTGATAATGTTTCTAATTTACAGAAATAGCAAATAAGATTTCTGGATCTTTGAGTCATCACCATGCCCAAACCTGCATCTCCTAAGTAAACACACACAGAGTAAACACACCTGAAGGTCCAGTTTAAACATGATTTGGTGCAACTGACTGATCTTTGTTAAGGCGTTGACTTTCTGAATTGTTCTCTCTAAATTAGTAACTTAGTAGTTATTTGGAAACTGCCTGATTACAGAATCACCTCCATTTATGGTAGAGGAAAGGTTAGCATAAATTAAATATGGATTGAGTGAATAGGAATAGGAAGGGGATTGTGCAATAAAAACCACTATTGAGGGAATTTCGAATTTTCTTTCTTTAAGTTAGAGCTTTTAATACTATTGAAATGGTTATTTAAAATGGAAAATTACATTTGTTTTTTCCCCTCTGAATCATCACCCGAATGTAGATTCCCAGTGATGCCCCGTGGAAGGCACCCCTTGCAGAACAGTGGGACCTGATGACAATGAAGGAGTTGCTGGACAAGATCTGCTGGACAGAGTAAGACTCGCCATCAGACACAGGCATTGACTGTGACCTGCTTTCAGATGTATTTAGCAATTCCATTCAGCAACTCTGAGATAAAGAGCTGTTTTGTGTTTAAAACCACAGTTGGTCAAGTGGAGGGCTGAAAAATATTGCGATCATGTCCTAAAGGCGTCTATACATCAAACCTACTTCTTGGAAATAGTTTTGCATCACAAAGGTGATGTTGCCCCATAAAGTCCTCAGGACAGTCTAGAATATGCCATCTCTTTTATTTAGAACAGCTTAAAGGGAAACTTCCCTGGTGGTCTGGTAGTTAGGACTCTGTGGTTCCAGTGCAGGGGGCACGGTTTTAATCCCTGGTGGGGGAAACTAAGATCCTACAAGGCATGGCCAAAATAAATAAATAATTAATTAAAAATAAATATGTGTTTTTTTTAAAAAAAAAAAAACAGCTTAAAGATCTCATTTATTAAGCTGTTGAAGTAAAGATAGTTTTGTACTCCTTGCTAAAGGTCAGGTATGGAGATAGTGTACCAGGATATACATTTCAAACACCTATGGAATGGGGTGCAACTCTTTAAAGCTTTGAAGGGGAACTTCTAGAGACCTTCTCTGGATCATTCACGAGTATCCAGGAAATATGGATGACTAGACTGACTACTCCCCATTAAGGAGAAACATGTAGCATTGAAAGAAAGTGTGCATGAGTCAAGTATTAAATTGCAGTTGGCAGAGTTGTGGAAGCTGTATAGACAGACAAGATGAAGAGGCCTCACTGATCTTGGACATCAGGGAAAAGGGAAAGGATGTGGTGAATTTGTGGTAAACAAAGTAAGAAAATGGAATTGCAATGAGGGTATTTGCCCATGCTAAACAGCATTAGTTGGGAATATGACTCTGCGGTTGATATCTTCATTCTCTAGGCTTTGGGGAGGGAAGTTGGAGCTCTGGCAGCTAAAAATAAAAAAGATTTGAGGGATATCTGAATCTGAGATATGGAAATAATCGAAAGACATAAAATGTACATACATTTTCATATGTAAATTCAACTTTTAAAAATTTAGCTTAAAGAAGGAGAGAAAAAGAGAGAAAGGGAGATTCAAAGCATTATTATTATTATTATTTTGGCCACTTGGCTTGCAGGATCTTAGTTCCCTGAACAGGAATCAAACCCAGGCCCTTGACAGTGGAAGCACAGAGTCCTCACCACTGGATCACCAGGGAATTTCCTCAAAGCATTATTTTTAAAAGAAAAATCTAAAGGTCCTCAAATTGAAGATTGGTTAAATTAATTATGCTTTGTCTGAAAATTGGAATACCCTAAAATCTTTAAAGTTTTGTTGTAGAAGAATATTTAATGACTTGAAAAAATTGTATTATTAAACAAATAGAAAAGCAGACTATAATCAAGTATGTACAATGTGATCTCATTTCTAAAAAGGAAACAGTATATGCACTGCAAGCAATGGACATCCATCAGAACATTTTTTTTAACATATATTGCAGTGCAAACATTTGTCCGAGTAATTAAAATTCTTCATCAAACACCATATTTCATGGTTGCAGACTATTCCATGAAAAGTGAATATTATAATGTGTTTATCTATTATCATTAGATATTTTAGTTACTTCCAGTTTTTAATCATTGCCATTATTATATAATAGTTTGTGATAAACATGTACTACTCTTATGTCTTCAGCCTTTGAAAGCAACCAATTTTGAAAGAGTAAAACCCTTTTATTGTCATGAAATCATGCCTATTATTAATTACATCATTTTAACACATGTGATTTACCACATTTTTTGAGAATGTAGCTTGTGATACAACGGGTTTTTTTGGTAATAAAATTGCAGTATTAAGTTTTAAATTTTATACATGAGATTTTAAAAATATAATGAGTATTTATTACCTGCATTTATAACTCCCATTATAAAAAGCTTTTAATAAATTCATGAGTTCTTCTCTCTCCAGAGAGCTTTAAAGCTCACTGAAGATAAGACTAATTATATTTCTTTGGTCTCATAGAGATCTGAGTTTTTCTGTCATAGTCTTTGGCCTTGTCCTCCTGTTAGTGAATATTTCAGGTTGTTGGCTGACAAAATACTGCATTCTGAGATGTTAGGACTATATGAACACAAGCTAATTTTTAAATTTTTCCTAAGCAAGATAACTATGACATCATTTCGTAGTTTCAAAGAAAGTAACCCTTGGAACTTCTCTGGTGGTCCAGTGGCTAAGACTCTGCTCTCCCAATGCAGGGGGCCCAGGTTTGATACCTGGTCAGGGAACTAGATCCCACATGCTGCAACTAAGACCCAGTGTAGCCAAATAAATATTTTAAAAATAAATAAAATAAAGGGAAGGGGACAACAGAGAGTGAGATGGTTGGATGGCATCACCGACTCAATGGAGATGAGTTTGGGTAAACTCCGGGAGTTGGTGACGGACAGGGATGCCTGCAGTCAAGTGTGCTGCAGTCCATGGGGTCGCAAAGAGTCAGACATGACGGAGTGACTGAACTGAACTGAACTGAACAAAATCCCCACCATATCCAACCTACTGTGATTCAAACTAAAGTATAGTCATACATTCAAAAATTAATATTGATCATTTTGTCTGTTATTATCATTTTATAATACACTTTAAGAAACACATTGAATTTATGATATAGTCACAACTATGTAAATATACTTTTTAAAATTTATAACTAGAAAAAATGCACCAAAATGAGTCTAAGGATTATCTTTGGGGGAGGCAGAAATGTGGAAGATACTCATTCTCTCTTTTTATTTTTATAAATTTTCCAAATTTTATATAATATATTTATTTTTTCCATGTAGAAAATATAGTAACGTTTACCTTTTAAAAAGTCAACAAGGCAAGGAATACAAAAATATTATTGCACTAGCTTCCTTGACCTTCCATCCCTCAGATATTTTTCTTCTAGTTCTTTTCCCACTAAAGCTCCCAGAGTAAATCAAATAAAGCATTAGATATGGCCTGACCCTCCAGAGAGAATGACTTATAGATTTCCCTTGATTTCAAGCCAGTTATTTCTTTCTCACCAAAGTGGCAACAGTAACAATCACAGCACTATTTTTATGTTTGATATTGGTTATCTAGCCAGGGCAATATTAGATTTTAGTTATTTATGACTCCCTTTGGAGAAGACTCTTGAGAGTCCCTTGGACTGCAAGGAGATCCAACCAGTCCATTGTGAAGGAGATCAGCCCTGGGATTTCTTTGGAAGGAATGATGCTAAAGCTGAAACTCCAGTACTTTGGCCACCTCATGCGAAGAGTTGACTCATTGGAAAAGACTCTGATGCTGGGAGGGATTGGGGGCAGGAGGAGAAGGGGACGACAGAGGGTGAGATGGCTGGGATGGCATCACTGACTCGATGGACGTGAGTCTGGGTGAACTCCGGGAGTTGGTGATGGACAGGGAGGCCTGGAGTGCTGCAATTCATGGGGTCACAAAGAGTTGAACACGACTGAGCGACTGATCTGATCTGATTACCTTATATTGTCCGAATTCACCTATAAATTAAAGAACAAAGGATATAAGACATGAGGAAACAGCAAAGGATATTTTTACTTTGAAGTAATATTTTAAACCATTCTTTGGATATTTGCTTTAGATAGATGACAAAAATTGCCTCTACAAAGAAACCATGAGTCAGCAATTTCCGTCCCTTCCATTATCATGAGGAATCTTGCAAAACTAACTTTAAGTCACTTCAACATATATATTACACTATTTTCAGGCTTAATGATGGGGACTATCACAAAAGTGCTACCAGGTGGTTATGGTTGCAAACATTGTCACAAGTAACTGGTGTGTGTTATTTGATTCTACAAACTTCCAGAGCTAAGGTACACTAGGGTAGAGAGGTGTCCCTTGGTCAGGGGATTCATCCCTTTGAGGTCAGCTGATTAATTATAAAGCATTTTGAGGTATTAAAAGCATGAGGTTTGAATTATGTATGATGTGGTTTACAGTGGTACCATTTAATGAGCTCCCTGAGACTCAGTTTTGGGGCTTGTGAACTGGGGAAAAATAATAACTGTCATTTTTATAACAAATCAGTAAGACAGTGGGTTTAAAAAAACCATGGAGTATGAAAGAGTTCAATAAGTGGAAGACAATATTATTTATTCCATGTATTGTCAGCATTACCAGGTGGCAAATTCTGCCTCAGATATAAAACAACATGCAAACTTTATGTCAAAGTCAAAAGCAGGGTTGGTCCTAATTAAAGATATCCCAGAGTACACATTACTCCTGGTCTGTTAGACGTAACTGAGTTGTTGGAATTGCATGAGATCTTTCACCTTCTGGTGTGGCTACAGGTAGGACATAACCTCTCATCATTTACCTGCCAACCTCAAGCAAAAGTTCATCTATTTTTTGCCTCCTTCATTCTTTGGGCTGCTCTTCCATTAGGTGGTAAAATAACTGAATAGGTAACTGTGACTAATTCTGTACTTGGTACATCACCTAGCATATCCTTTGAGCATTATCAGTTCAGTTCAGTCACTCAGTCGTGTCTGACTCTTTGTGACCCCATGGACTGCAGCACGCCAGTCTTCCCTGTCCATCACCAACTCCCAGAGCTTGCTCAAACTCATGTCCATCGAGTCAGTGACGCCATCCAACCATCTCATCCTCTGTAATCCCCTTCTCCTACTGCCTTCAGTCTTTCCCAGCAGCAGGGTCTTTTAAGTGAGTCAGTTCTTTGCATCAGGTGGCCAAAGTATTGGAGTTTCAGCTTCAACTTCAGTCCTTCCAATGAATATTCAGGACTGATTTCCTTTAGGGTTGACTGGTTTGATCTCCTTGCTTATGTAGACCATTTACAAATAATGTTTAGGGAGTTCCCCCTAGTGGCCGAGTACTTAAGGATTCCAGGCTGTGGCACAGCTTCAATCCCTGGTTGGGAAACTGAGATCCCACAAGTTGTTTTGTTGTTTAGTTGCTCAGTTGTGTCCAACTCTTTGTGACCCCGTGGACTGTAGCCTGCCAGGCTCCTCTGCCCACTAGGCAAGAATGCTGGAGTAGGTTGCCATTTCCTTCCCCACGGGATCTTCCTAACCCAGGGATCAAACCTGGGTCTCCTGTGTCTGCTGCACTGGCAGGTGAATTCTTTACTCCTGAGACATGAGTGAAGCTCTGCAAGTTGTGTGGCATGGCCAAAAAAATAAATAAAATGAAAGTAATGTTGAATTGATATTTCTCATCAACGTGTGTTCATTCAGTCATATAACAAGTAATCTATTCAGTGCTTACTATGTGCCAGACATTATTTTATTAAAGAGGACACTATGATGAGCAAAAAAGTTAAGATTCCCGTCTCACTGATGATATTCTAGTGTGGGAGACAGCAATAAAAAATAATAAACCAATAATTAAGATAAGACAGTGAAAAGAGTTTAAATGATACTGTGGTAAAATGATAGAGAATGCCAGTGTGCTGGGAATATAGAAGCTGGTGCTCACTTTCATGAGCATGTAAGAGTTCATTTGGGGCTTCGCTGGTGGTCCATGGGCCTGGTTGCCCTGTGGCATGTGGGATCCTCCTTGACCAGGGATCGAACCTGTATCCCACATGCCATAGAGCAACTAGGCCCATGTGCCACAGCTACTGAGCCTACACAGCCCTAGAGCCCGTGCTCCACAAGAAGAGAACCGCCACAGTGAGAAAGCTGCACACCGCAACTAGAGAGTAGTCTTCACTCGCTGCAACTAGAGAAGAACCCACACAACGATGGAGATCTAGCACAGCCAAAAGTAACTGCATAATTAACTAACTAAACAAAAATTTTAAAATTTAGTTTAAAATAGATGTATGGCAAAACCAATACAATATTGTAAAGTAATTAGCCTGCAATTAAAATTTTAAAAAAAATTTTAAAAATTAAAAAAAAAACAGTTCATCTTTCTGAGGAGAAATTAGAATAAGGAGAGAAGGTATGGGATAAAATAGAAAACATAGGAATGGGTTAGACCACTTAGGACTTTGAAGGCTGTGGTAAAAGATCTGAATCTTATTCTGGTTTTGAAAGGATGCCACTGAAGAGTTTTAAGCAGGGGGATGATGTGACTTGATTTACACTTTAAAAAGAGCATCACAGAGGCAAAGGCAATAAACAGATTTTGGCTTCAAGAATGGTAAATAGATACTAGGTGAGGACAAATGGAACCTTGTCCAGGAACCAGTCTGGAGGAAATAATTGCAATAACCTTGGCAAGAGAGGTTGCCAAATTGGTAGTGATGAAGATGGAGTGATGTGGTGAGAAACAATAGGATTTCCCAATGGATTGGATGGGAGGGAGAGTGATGGAAAGAGAAATTAAAGTTGATTTCTCTAGTGTTGGCCTTAGCAAGTGGATAAATGGTGATGCCTTTTGCTGAGATGGGGATGACTGGAAGAGTAGCAAGTGTGTGGAGAGCAATCATGTGTGTGTTAGTTGCTCAGTTGTGTCCGACTCTTTGTGACCTCATGGACTGTAGCCCACCAGGCTCCTCTGTCCATGGGATTCTCCAGGCAAGAATACTGGAGTGGGTAGCCATTTCCTTCTCCAGGGGAATCTTCTTGACCGAGGGATTGAACCTGGGTCTCTTGCATTGCAGGCAGATTCTTTACTACCTGAGCCACCAGAGAAGCCTGCTTCTGAGTTAGGTCTTTTGATGAAGGGGAAAATATATCTCTTATTCCCCAAATCTTTGATGTCATGTTTTATAATATTAGATTCTAGTGATTACGAATTTCTACAACTTGCCAAATTGCATTCCACTTAGCCAAGTAAGTTTGCTGTTTGAATAATTTCCAGACAATGAAGAAGATGCTCCCCTGCATTTGCCAATGTTGCTCTTATTTCTTCCTGAGCAGATCTTCAAAGCAGCTTGCTATTCTCTTTGTGAACCTTTGCGTCACTGCAGAGATCCATGAGGTCTCCGCTCTCTGGTTCCTGTGGTATGTGAAGCAGTGTGGGGGCACGACCAGGATCTTCTCAACATCCAATGGAGGGCAGGTACCCATTCATACCCAGACCATTCCAACAGAAAACCACCACTGCCTAATTCAAAGATTGCCATCATCCATCCTTCATTCATGAACAGACAGAGCTGGAAGCACGCTTGTGGCTTTTGGAATTTAAGCATAGCAGCTCAAAGTGACTTTTGAAAGGGGGAGTCCATTGTTAGGTACCAAATGTGACAACCCAGTGGCCAATAGCATTTAAAAATTAGGCTTTTTAATGTACTTTTGCAGTCTTCCATTTGGATATACATCTGATGATTGTTTATAAGTTTGTAAGAGACCAGCTGATGAACTGGGTACTTCTTAGAAAGCTCAACAGAGAAAATCAGAAATATATTTTCAATTAAAAACACATACACCACATGGAATTCATTCATTGCTTATTTCCTGAAGCCCAGCTTTGTATAAGGGGCTGTGCTGGCACTGTAGGAAATGGATTAGAGTTCTTAGATAATCTGCTTGACAGCCATTTTCCTTTTCTTTCCTTACTCTTCCTCCCCTTCCTTCCTCTCATCTCCCTTCTCCTTCTCCCCCTCCGTTCTCTTTCTCCTTCACTTTCTTCTTCTGAGAACTATTTGAAATAGTCTTTTAAAAATTTAGCTGAACTGAACATGTAGGAGGAGGTGGTCAGTTCAACTGTGTGTACAATCATGCAGAACATTTTGAAGCGTTTTCCTGGGCTTGGGACAAGGGGGTGCAGGGAGGTGAAATGACCTCAGTGACCACAGAAACAGCAGGCACCTGACCCAGGGTGAGATAGACAGACTGTAACAGGGAGTAAGCTGGCCTGGGGACAGGTAGGCCAGCAAGGTTCTGAGACTGGGTGACAAGGAAAGGGGAAGCAGGCCTGTGTGGGCTCAAGCAAGTGGTTGGCCCAGCAACCCAATCAAAGGATGCAGGTACGACACAGAGCAGGGGCAGTGGCCAGGCAGGTGGGACTTGGGAGTCAGGCTGAGGATGTCTACCTGAGTTTGGAGCCTACGAGCCCATCAGAACATAGCATGAAATGTGACTGTTAGAAAACCTGTCATTTTGTTGAAAGCGGCTTCCCAGGTGGCACAAGTGGTAAAGAATCTGCCTGCAATGCAGAAGACCCAAGTTGGATCCCTGGGTTGGGAAGATCCCCTGGAGGAGGGAATGGTTTCCCACTCCAGTATTCTTGCCTGGAGAATCGCATGGACAGAGGAGCCTGGCGGGCTACAGGCCATGGGGTCTCAAGGAGTAGGACACGACTGAAGCTACTGAGGACAGAAGCATCCATCATTAGTTAGAAAACAAAGGTGAAAAAAAGCAGCCAGGAGAGCAACATGAAGCTGAATACCTCACACAGTAAAGATGTGTGAGGAAAACTAGCAATTTAGCAATTTGTATCTATTTTTATATTTCCTACTCACTCCTTGGGTCCTTTTTTTTTTCTTTCCAGGAGAGGAAATTTGTGGGTGGATCTGGTCAAGTGAGTGAGCGGATAATGGACCTCCTGGGGGATCGAGTGAAGCTGGAGAGGCCTGTGATCCACATTGACCAGACAGGAGAAAATGTCCTTGTGGAGACCCTAAACCATGAATTGTACGAGGTAACCAAGAGCCTTAAACCAGGTAGAGGAGACCAGAGTACCATAGGTAACCAGAGCACAAATAAAGCCAAGAACATTCCAGACTTCAAAGACAATGCCCTTGCCCAAAGTGAAAAAGCTACCTCTATCTGAAAGAAAGGAAAAGGGAACCATAATATTTGGGGCTAAGTTGGAAGATTTATAAAATATATATTATCAGTCCTCTGTATTGGGCTCCTGCAGAATTAGAAAACCAAACAAAACATTGATTTGATACATATTAAGTGCTTCCTATGTGCCTGGCATTCTTCTAGGAGTTGGAAACATAGCAGTGAACAAAACAGATAAAATTGCCTGCTTTCATGTGACTTACGTTCTAGTGAAGGAGAAAAGCTGTAATCAAATATATAGTTAAAACATAGACAATGCCAGATAGTGATGAGTACTGTGGAAAAAACCAAGCAGGAAAGGGACAGGGGGGTGATGCCAGAGGTGGGGTGGGCCATTGGTCATGCAATTTGAAATAAGGTCATCAAGGAAGGTCTCACTCAGAAGGTGATGTTTGAGGGCAGAACCCAAAGAGATGATAGATTGGGCCAGGTGGCTCTCTGGGGAATAATTTTTCAGATAGACTGAACATCAGTGCAAAGGCTCTGAGGTAGGAGCAAGCCTGGCATAATGAAGTAATAGCAAGGTAGTAAAAATGGTGATATTAAGAGGATTGTGGGGAAGAGTAACAGAAGATGAGATCAGAGATGTGACAGGGGTTCCTCTCATGTATGGCCTTGAAAGTGACTGAGGAACTTGGCTTGGACTCCAAGTGTGATGGGAAGTCATTGGAGGTTTTGAACTATGGAACAATCAGAGCTCATTCTGATTTTAACAGGGCTCTTCTAGTTTCTCTGTTAAGAAGAGACTGAGTAGGGGACAAAGGTAAAATGAGGGAGAAACATTTAAAAAGAGAGAGTAGAAACAACCCACCAACAATGTTTAATCACACCATTTTTTTCCCCCAGGCTAAGTACGTGATTAGCGCTGTTCCTCCTGTTCTGGGCATGAAGATTCACTTCAATCCCCCTCTGCCAATGATGAGAAATCAGCTGATCACTCGTGTGCCTTTGGGTTCAGTCATCAAGAGTATAGTTTATTATAAAGAGCCCTTCTGGAGAAATATGGGTGAGTACTTTTCTTTGGTAGAAGGTCCAAGAAACTTGGTGCAAAGTTACACATTTGTGTATAACTGTTTTTCTTAGCATGCGGGCATAAAACATTCATCCAGGTTCTAAGGTCAGTTCCATTAAGTAAAGTACATTGGCACAAACTCATGGAATTAACTTTCTTTAGAATATGATTAACTCTTTTTATGATTCAATATGGGCTTCCCAGGTGGTGCTAGTGGTAAAGAACCCGCCTGCCAATGTAAGAGACCCTGGTTCAGTCCCTGGGTTGGGAAGATCCCCTGGAGGACGAAATGGCAACCCACTCCAGTATTCTTGCTTGGAGAATCCTCATGGACAGAGGAGTCCGGTGGGCTACAGTCCATGGGGTTTCAAAGAGTCGTACAAGACTGCGGTAACTTAGCACAGCACATCATAATTCAATGTTTACTTAATCCTTTCACAGAATTTTGTGAAAATAGATTATTAACACTTTCTGATACAGTTTTTTTAAAGTGCAAGTTTATAGAGCCATTCACAAAGATGGGGATTCTGAAAATTTCCAGGCAATTTCTCGCTTGTGTCAGGATTCTACTGTGTAAAATACATATTCAATAAGTGTGTTGCCCTGCTGGATAGAATATTACATAGATGCCCACTAAAATACTAGATTCTGCAATGATGGAAATGTTCCAGAGTGGTTTTCTCCAGTACAGCAGCCACTGGTCACTTGTGTTGAGAATTGAATACTTGAAATGTAGCTAATAAGACTGAGGACCTGAATTTTTCAATTTTGTCTCATTTTAATTGCTTTAAAGTCAAATGTAAGAAGCCACACATGGCTACTTCATTTTAATTGCTTTAAATTTAAAAATATTATGCAGCCATTAAAAAGAGAGAAATAATGCCATTTGTAGCAGCGTGGATGGACCTAGAGATTATCACACTGAGTGAAGTAAGCCAGACAAAGACAAATGCCATATGATATGACTTATGTGTGGAATCTAAAAAGAAAAACTACAAATGAACTTATTTACAAAACAGAAACAGACTCACAGACTTAGAGAACAAATTTATGGTTACCTTGTGGGGAAAGGTTGTGGGGAGGGATGGTTAGGAGTTTGGAAATTGACATGTACATACTGCTCTATTTAAAATGGATAACCAACAAGGTCTTAAATGTATAGCACAGGGAACTCGGCTCAATATTCTATAGTAACCTAAACGGGAAAAGAATCTGAAAAAGAGTAGATATGTGTATATATATTAATGTATTAACTGAGTCACTTTGCTATACCCTTGAAAATATCACAACATTGGTTTTTTTAATTGATGAATTAATTTTTTTACTTTACAATATTGTATTTGTTTTGCCATACATTGACATGAATCCGCCATGGGTGTACACGTGTTCCCCATCCTGAATCCCCCTCCCACCTCCCTCCCCATCCCATCCCCCAGGGTCATCCCAGTGCACCAGCCCCGAACACCCTGTCTCATGCATCAAACCTAGACTGGAGATTCGTTTCACATATGATAATATACATGTTTCAATGCCATTCTCCCATATCATCCCACCCTCGCCCTCTCCTTCAGAGTCCAAAAGACTGTTCTATACATCTGTGTTTCTTTTGCTGTCTCGCATACAGGGTTATCATTACCATCTTTCTAAATTCCATATATATGCGTTAGTATACTGTATTGGTGTTTTTCTTTCTGGCTTACTTCACTCTGTATAATAGGCTCCAGTTTCATCCACCTCATTAGAACTGATTCAAATGTATTCTTTTTAATGGCTGAGTAATACTCCAGTATGTACCACAGCTTTCTTATCCATTCATCTGCTGATGGACATCTAGGTTGCTTCCATGTCCTGGCTATTATAAACAGTGCTGCGATGAACATTGGGGTACACATGTCTCTTTCAATTCTGGTTTCCTCGGTGTGTGAAAATATCACAACACTGTTAATCAACTTTACTCCAATATGAAATTTAAAAGCTTAAAAAAAGAAAAAAAAATTCAAATGTACAAAAGCCACACATGCCTACTATATTGAACAGCACAATGCTAGAGTCTTACCACATTTACCCTCATCACAGCTCCTTTTCTTCCAAGAGGAGGCCAGGTAAGAACAGTCAGTACCTGAGACTGAGGGCAAAGGGAAGGGTGGACTGAAATGAGGACCTATATTACAGAAGATGAGAGGAAGCTTGTGCTGCAGGCAAAGGGGGAAAGTTCCATGTTTTTCCCTTAGGACAGTTCTTACTGTATCTACCCCTTTCCACCACATTGCAGCCTCCTAATCCTCCGCCTTTGCAGGACATTCTATTTAGGACTGTTACTGGGTTGGTGCATCACTTGAGCAAGTAATTTATCTTTTCCAAAGAACTGGATAGTGACCCACCATGGAGAACTTGCTGGTGCTAAGCTGCTTCCCTCTGTGACCACAGATATTTCTCCACATCTTGGCATTTAAATCTACTTTATTTCAACAAGTGAATAAACAGTAATTCCCTGTATGGCTCTATCAAGATGTGTCCAGTAGTTATGCTGATAATAGGCATTTCCATTGTTTTTAAGTTTTTGCTATTATATACGATGCTGCAATAAACAGCTTCTTCTGTATCACTCTGAAGATTTGAATAGAAGCATTTCTTTTTTATAAAATCTGTAACTTTTATCATTAATAAGGCTTCAGAACTATGTAAAATCATTTTGTCAATTATCTCTTTGTCCTGTGCTCATTAATTTTTTTCTGCATCTGTTGCAAATATTTTCTTCCAGTGCATCATTTTTAAAAAATGTGTTTAAGATGGTTTCATCCTACTAGGAAATATATCTACATGGGGCTTTTCTGGACCAACCATTCTTTTTCTCTGATCTTTGTCACTGGGTTCCAGATGTGTTTTTTTGTAGCACTCTATATAAAAGGGGCTTCCCCAGTGGCTCAGCAGTAAAGAATCCAATGCAGGTTGGATTCCTGGGTCAGGAAGATCCTCTGGAGGAGGGCATGGAGACCCACTCCAGTATTCGCGCCTGGGAAATCCCGTGGACAGAGGAGCCTGGTGGGTTACAATGCATGGGTGTCACAAAAGAATCAGACACAGCTTAGCGACTAAACAAAAAACCACTGAATATATTATTTCTAAATTATGTCGGAAAAAAAGATATGTTTATTATAAGATATACAAGAGTAGTCAAAACAGTTAAAATTGAAAATAAGAATTTCGAATATCTTTCTCCTCTATCCAGATGTGCAATCTAGGTGGGCATACTCCACTTTAGAGAACACAGATTCTATTTTCTAGTCCTTTAGAAGCACTTGTACTATTGTAACCCATGTGGCTATAATATGTATGTTTGATATTTGGTACAAGAGTCTCTCTTTGGCTTCCCAGGTGGTGCTAGTGGTAAAGAACCTGTCTGTCAATGCAGGAGACCTAAGAGACTTGGGTTTGATCCTTAAGTAAGGAAGATGCCCTAGAGGAGGGCATGGCACCCGCTCCAGTATTCTTGCCTGGAAAATCCCATGGACAGAGGAGCCTGGAGGGCTGCAGTCCATGGGATTGCAAAGTCACACAACACTGAAGCAACTTACTATGCACACACATCCTCTCTTCATTATTTTTCCTATAATTTTGTCCTTGGTAAATATCATTCTTCCAGATGAATGTGATCATCAGCTCAGCATTCCTCCTTCCACACTCCCACACTAAAAAAAGCTTCTCATGTATTATTTGATTCTAAATAGTCCTCTTTGCATGCATGTACTAAGTTATTTCAGTCATGTCCGAATCTGTGTGGCTCTATAGACTACAGCCCTCCAGGCTCCTCTGTCCATGGGACTCTCCAGGCAACAATATTGGAGTGGGTTGCCATGCCCTCCTCCAGGGCATTTTCCTGACCCAGGGTTCGAACCCACATCTCTTACATCTTCTGTGTTGGCAGGCAGGTTTTATTTTATTTTTTAAACCACTAGCGCCACCTGGGAATAGTCCTCTTTATCACGGACCATAGGTACAATATCTTCTCTTTTCTCCCTGAGGATGTTACTTGCCGCTTTGGGAGGTACTTCCTCTCTTTGTCTTTTTTTCCTTAGGGTTCCTTTTTGTTTGTTAGTTTGTTTCTGCTTTTGTCTGCTTCTTTTGTTAAAGGACTTTGTTAAATGTCTAGATGTCTTTGAATGCCTCTTTTTAAGAGTAAGGCTGGACCAAGTTAATCAGAAGTCCCCTGTGCATGGGCAGAACTCCTGAGCTTTCTACCTACAAATGACAGAAATACTACTGTCATCTCATGATTTGTCCTGGCATGAACAGGGCTCTTCTCTCTGCCTCTTGGTCCTTTGCTTCCTCCCAGTGCACCTGGGTGGTACAGAGGCCAAGCAGCGTCTCTGCCCAGGAAGCAGGGCCTCCACCCCAGCCAATTCAGCTGACTATGTGACCAGTGTGCCCTTGCTCTTTTCTCTTATCACATCCTGTCTTCTTTCTTGTCTTCTTATAACATGGTGATTCCTTAGCTATTTCTCTTGTATTCTTAAATCTTCTTAAATTCTCCGACAGACTTTAAACATTTCTTCTCCCTGTAGTTCAGTTTTTCTCAATGTTTTTTCTAGCCCCAGTACACCTGCTACTGCTGCTAAGTCACTTCAGTCATGTCCGACTCTGTGCAACCCCATAGACGGCAGTCCACCAGGCTCCCCTGTCCCTGGGATTCTCCAGGCAAGAACATTGGAGTGGGTTGCCATTTCCTTCTCCAATGCATGAAAGTGAAAAGTGAAAGGGAAGTTGCTCAGTCGTGCCCGACTCTTAGTGACCCCATGAACTGCAGCCTACCAGTCTCCTCCATCCATGGGATTTTCCAGGCAAGAGTACTGGAGTGGGGTGCCATTGCCTTCTCTGCAGTACGCCTGAGGGGCATGCAAGTGCCCCTCAATTCAGTGACCGACTAGGACGTTGATTCTCACAGATGCAAAGTGGGGAGGGTCATGAAGGGAGACAGAGAAGCAAATGCAGGTTCAAAGGTCTAGAGGTGTGCCTGCTCACACACAAGCTGGGGGCATTGCATATCCTCCAAGTTCTTTCTCTAGTCGTTATTCCTCATTTTGAAGCCCTCTCATTGGATTTTCTATACAACCTTTGTTCCAAGGTGTCCCACCATAATTTTGTTCAAACAACCCCAATTTCCTAGTAAATTATGGAGCAGAAAGAGTGGTACACTGTAGTAGGATCTTATTCTAACATTTAAAATTCTGCCCTGACATTTTCACCATTGCTCTGTTGTATTCTCTTGATAAAATTACATATCTTTTTTGTTCAGGAGGGGAATCAGATAAGCACATTTGTCCAGAATGAGTTGAAATTGTTTCCCAAGTTGTTCTGGAGGTGCTGTATGAAATGCTCTCTGCCCTGTCTACAGATAATTAAGAACTAGTTAGAATAAGTACATGTGCTCTATGTCACTTCAGTCATATCTGACTCTTTGCAGCCCTTCGGACTATAACCTCTCAGGCTCCTCTGTCCATGAGATTCTCCAGGCAGGAATATTGGAGTGGGTTGCCATACCCTCCTCCAGGGGATCTTCCTGACCCAGGGATCGAACCCACATCTCTTATGTCTCCTACATTGACAGACAGGTTCTTTATCTCTAGCGCCATCTAAGTGGCCCCTCATAAAATGTGAATGTTCAGTGCCTTCTATTTTACAGGAATAGACTAGCATGTCTTTGATACATCTTTGGTTTTATGTGATTTTTTGTGAAAAAAGAAATGGGGACACATGTGGTAACAGTAAGGGAAAATAAGATTTCGTTTAATGGTGGCCTGGATTAATTCATGATATCACATTGCTTCTTTGCAGAGAGGAACTTAGCATTTGAGTTTTTCACCAAATGTTGGCTCCTTCACTTTCCAAACATCAGTTTGATTTGCCTTCATATATTTAGAGTATAAGTTCTTATTTTCATCTTTTGGGCTTCTCAAATTGAAAACTGTATGCTTCATTGTAACTGCTATAGGTAATTTGATAGGGTGATGAATGTCTTTTTCCATTTTGTTTTTCTCCAAGATTACTGTGGAAGCATGATTATTGAAGGAGAGGAAGCTCCAGTTGCCTATGCATTGGATGATACTAAACCTGATGGCAGCTATCCTGCCATAATAGGGTAAGGCATGCTTGTGGTGGTGTGATGATCTTCCATATTGACAATATGTTCCTATACTATCAATAATTGTGTCCCAAACTTTGTTCAATAATTTTTTACCCAATGTCACTTTTCTCCAAATCCAGCAGTAAGAAAGATCTTATTGATTTTTTACAAATAATGTCTTCTGGTAATTCCCTGATAGTCCACTGGCTAGGACTCCACACTTTCATTACAGGGGACACAGGTTCGATCCCTGCTCAGGTCCTACAAGCCACATGGCAAGGCCAAAAAATAATTTTAAATAATATCTTACAATGGGTAACAATTTAGAAAGGAATTAAAATATCAGTAACATTTTAAAATGTGTTATACTAGTTTTCTTCTTCATGTTTGGCACTGGGTGTTGATATATTATGGTAAGCTATCTTTTGTGAAAGCATGATATGAAGATTTGACTTACGGTGTTCCACTAACAAGGCTTCTTGTGGAGGCTACATGAGCATCGATGGTACTTATGTGGGATGCTGAGATTTCCCATAAGAGAGAAGCCAAGGCCAGCCCAGTCCTCAGTTTGGTAGGGAAGAGCAACGTAGATATGGTTGTCATGGGGATGGAGAGGTGGTGATTACCTGGAGCAGCCAAAACTGAGAAGGATCTTAGGATATGTATGAGTTTATTTCAGAGAGAGCCAAAAGTCAAAAGAGGGAGATCAAAGCCAGTTGGTTAGTTGACAATCATAGGGCTGGAAATGGAGGCAGATTCTAGAAGGCTGGGCAATTGGGAGAAGCATATTGAAAACAGAACCAAAGAACAAGAACTGGATGGAACTGTAAAATCTCAGGCACATCTTAAATAGGCATTTGAGATCCAGAGTGTATTCCTATTGACCACCAGCCATATATGGGGAGATAGCTTAGTCATGGTATACCCCTAGGCAAAAATTATGACCAGTGATCTGTTTTTAGTCCCTTGAATTCCTAAAACTAGAAGGTATCTTTTAATGTCAGGAGTGTAACACGTAAATAGTAAAACATGGAACATAAAATAAGATAGTGTGTTGTTTGTTTCTTCTGGCTTACTTTTAACTTGTACACTAGGCATATGTGTAGCTATAGAAATGAGGCCAAGACGATAGCACCCATTGATTTCCCCCCATTTTCTTATTTGTTTGTTTTAGATTTATCCTTGCCCACAAAGCCAGAAAGCTGGCTCGTCTTACCAAGGAGGAAAGGTAAGGAAAAAAGTATCTGTTCTTTCTCCCTCCCTCTCTGCCTCCCTCCCTTCCTTCCTTTCCCCCTCTCTCCTTTCCTGCACCACCCCATACCCCTCTCCTTTTTTCCTCTGTTTCTTCTTTCTACCTACTTTCAACTTCACTTTAACTTTTTAACTTAAAGACTGCTTAATGTGTATTCCTAATATGACATGTCTGTTAAGTTTCATCATGAGGGTCTTGTAGAGAGGCACAAGGCTGATAATTGAAGAACCAAGTATTCAAAATAATATTTGTTGAGTTTATCATACATAAGATACCATGCAAGGAGCTATGGAGAATACAAAAATGGATATAGCCCAGGAGCTGAAAACTTACTGGGGGAGGAGATAACCAGGTAAATAAACGACCCCTTGCAGGGCACTCTGCCATACATCCTGCATGAATGACGCATAACAATGAAAAAGTATAGGTACAGACGGACTAGGTTCCTTGGAGGTGGCAATTTCTTTCAGCAATTGGTATTCACCACTACCAACTATTTATTCCCATACCACCCCTGATAACATGGTGTGCTTCTAGCATGGTGTGCGTGCTTAGTCATGTCTGACTCTGCAAGTCCAAAGACTGTAGCCTGCCAGGCTCTTCTGTCCATGGGATTTCCCAGGCAAGAATACTGGAGCAGGTTGCTGTTTCCTTCTCCAGGGCACATTCCCAACCCGGGGATCAGAGCCATGTCTCCTGTGTCTCCTGCTTTGGCAGGCAGATTCTTTACCACTGCGCCACCTTGGGAGCCTCCCTGATAACATATTTACCAACTAAGAGCCCCTGGAGGGCTTCCCAGGTGGCACTAGTGGTAAAGAACCCACCTGCCAATGCAGGAGATGCAGGAGACATGGGTTTGATCTCTGGGTCGGGAAGGTCCCCTGGAGAAGGAAATGGCAACCTACCTCAGTATTCTTGCCTGGGAAATACTATGGACAGAAGAGCCTGGTGGGCTACAGTCCATGGGGTCACAAAGAGTTGGACATGATGAGCATGCACGCACAAGAGCCCCTGGATACATTATGGCACACCCTCTCCTGCCTCCATTCTTAGCTCGCTGCTTTATGACTATTGCCACCACTGTGCTTGGCCAGGGCTATGGAGGGCTGATTGGACCACTTACCTAAAAAATGTCCCCACTAGAATATTAAGATCCAAGGAGGGATGGATTGGGAGTTTGGAATTAGATGCAAACTCTTATACATAGAATGGATAGACAACAAGGTCCTGCTGTATAGCACAGGGAACTATACTCAATATCTGGTGATAAACCATAATGGAAAAGAATAGGAAAAAAAATGTACAAAAATTACATACAATAAAACATATTATAAACCAATAAGAAAGTAGTATTATCTGTAAATATTAATATTACAGTATTAAGTAAAATAAAATGTTGCAAAACAGTAAAAAGAAAAAAATCCATGAAAGTAGGAAGTTTTGTCTGGTTGGTTCACTGCTGAATCTCCAGTGCCTGGAACAGATCTTTTCCCAATATGTCTTTTGATCATATTTATGGCTTATTCATTTTATACTATAATAAATATTTAGCTTTTTATGAAGTTAGGTTGATCTGTTTTTAAAATCATTGCTTCTGAATGGTCTATCATGCATAGAAAAGACTTTCCCATTTCATTTCAAGATTGTTTTAAAGTACTCATTTTCAGTGCTTTTCTGTTTTCGTCTATTCTGTGTAAATCTTTGATCCTTCTGAAATATATTTTGGTGTAAGAAGTCACATAGGAGTCCAGTTTTGCTTCTTTCAGGGTAGCCATTTGTCCCAGTGCCATTTTATCAAATAATCTATCTTTTCTTCATGAGTTTAAAATGCCCACCTTTATGATTCTAAATTCCCTTATGTATTTGGTTCTATTTAATTTTCTTTGTTCTGTCTGACTATTCCTCTGCTTCTGCCAAATTAGTCCGTTTATGTAAAAAGAAATTAGAAAGAAAAAGTGAAAGAAAGAGAGATGGCAGGGTAGAAGGGAGGGAGGAAGGATGGAAGGAAGGAGGGATGGAAGAGAGGGAAGAAGGGAGGAGAAATTAGGAATTTTCTTTTTAAATTTATTTTATTGAAACATAGCTAATTTACAATGTTATGTTAATTTCTTCTGCACAGCAAACTGATTCAATTATACATATACTAGGCATCTTCATATATTTTTATTTGTAGAAAGAGTTCCTGTATTTAAAATAATAATAATGATAATAATACTAATACTTTTGAAAGTCATTGGCCTAACTTTATATCACCTGTAAGATCCCGTTTAACAATGCTATTCTCTAAAAATCAGAATGGAAATAAGTCTAATGTTGTACCTAAATTAACTAATTATAACTTTTGGCTTGTATCCGATTCCCCCATAAGACTAAATCTCTTAAGAGCTATCATTTATCAAGCATTATTACATATGTACCAGTTGTTGTGGAGATAGTGAGGGACAGGGCAGCCTGGAGTGCTGCATGCAGTCCATGAGGTCAAAAAGAGGCGGACACGACTGAGCAACTGAACAACAACCACCAGTTATTCACCTGGAAACTTTATATGCTTTCTACCCATGGTTCTCAAACTTAATCACCTAGAAGGTTTGTGAAAACACAGATGTGCCACTGCTGTTTCTGAATTGGCAGGTCTGGGATGAGATCTGAGAGTCTGCATTTCTGACAAGCTTCCAAATGATGCAGTTGCTACTGGTCCTGGGGCCACACTGTTTTACTGTGATTAGTGAAAAAATCAGGCAAGTTTGTGAACAAAACTAAAGGTCGAAGAGCTTAAGTAACCTGCTTAAGACTTCACAGCATGGAGGAGACAGAAGCAGAATTCAAAGTTGTTCTTTCTCCACTTTGCTCATTTCCTCTTAGTGGGATGAGGAGAGAAGGAGGGTAGCAGGAATCCTATCCTGGTCCTCCCAGAATCTCCAGTGCTTAGGAAATTGACAACAGGTACACAAGGTTTCCTTCGATGAATGAGTAAATTGCCCTGTGCCCCTGGTGATGCAGGCAATGCATCCCTTTCTTTTCATTATAACTTTTTGTGACCTCGTAGATTTCAGATACTGGAACTAAAATAAAGTGCCTTGTTTTGAAAAGTTAAAATCAAATGTCAAGTGGAAGCAAAAGTTCAGAGGCTCAGAATCTTTTTGAATGATGAGAATCATAGGTACCTCTTCCACTTTTGCTTCCTTCTTCATTTTCATTTATTTATTTTTTCTCCCATCTTCCCATAGGTTGAAGAAACTCTGTGACCTCTATGCAAAGGTTCTGGGCTCACAAGAAGCTTTGCACGTAAGGCTTCCCAACCCTTCCCTATGGGAGAGACATCTTGCTTTTCTTTTTCTCTTTTTCTTTCTTTTTTTTTTTTTCAACTTTGGCAGCACTATGCAGCATGTGGGATCTTAGTTCCCTGACCAGGGATTGCATCTGTGCACCCTGCAGTGGAAGCTGGGAATCTTAACCACTAGACCACCAGGGAAGTCCTGAGAGATCTTTCTTTGTTGTCTTGGGCCTAGCAGTGATGGGCTCATGCAAGTCAGGTTCTAGAGCTCATGTTTTTCTTGCTCTATTCTTGGAGGGCTGTGCACAACAGGGCTGGTCAACTTATGAGTTGTCCCAGAAGGGATGGACCCTGGCTAGTGGCAGCTTGAAAAGTGAAAGTGAGGTCACTCAGTCGTGTCTGACTCTTTGCAGCCCCATGGACTGTAGCCTACTAGGCTACTCTATCCATGGGATTTTCCAGGCAAGAGTACTGGAGTGAGTTGCCATTTTCTTCTCCAAGTGGCAGCTTAAGGACCCTGCAAACTAATGTGTTTTATGTGATGCTACCCTTGTCCCTGAGTTTAGAGCTCTTCCCGGAGCAGGGAAGCAATGCTGAATGGCTCAAGGTGAGCCTTAGCTGAGCTTCCTAGACATCTTTGCAGGTAGTTCTCCTCCCTTCCGCGTGGCTAAAGGTGGGATGATATGGGAGGCAGGGAAGTAGGGGCTTTTGGTGATAATCAAAGGACCTAATATGCCCATAACCAGTAACCATAACCACCACCCCCATCAATATTTAAAACAATGAGCTGACGTTTCCTTCCATTCACCAGACTGCTGGGTTTTAATGTTTTGACACGGATTACATCACCTTTTGAAAGCTATTATTAAATCCAGTTATCCATGAAGCATTTGAAGACAATGGAAAACAATGTACAAATGAGCGGTTAAAGCATAAGGAAAATCTAATGAAGGGGCTAAGAATATTTAACTTGTTAAGCCTCTTAAATCCAAATCTCTGCACCACACATCATGACCTACTTGAACAGCTCCGTGGCTTCATCTTATCCCTTGAACATTTATTTTGCTCAACTTTGCAATGGCTGATTTCCTCCTAGTCAAAAGTTGTTGTGGTTTTTGAATTCGTCATTTATGTTCATCCTTTTAAAGCAAGAGTTACTTGTTATAGGTGAAACACATGCTCTTGAAGCTTCAAAGAATTTGTCCACAACAAATGAACAAGAATGACAAATTGATTGGTTTGGAGAGAAACATAATAATAATGAAGAATGGGTTTTGTTTCATTTTTCACTGTCATACACCATTTAACAAGATTAAATATAAGCATAGCCTCTGGACACAAGGATACTATGAGTGAGGTAGCAAAATCCAAACTCTATGCATGTTAAAAATTAATCCTGTCACATCTGCTGAAATTGGCTGGTCTTTCTATTTAAAAATTACAGTTCAAGATATTTCTCCCTGGTAGATACTCAAGCTTTATTGAAGTTACGTTCTGAGACACCCTCAGGCTGAGGCAGTGCAAAGCTGAGGTTCCTCCAACCACCTGTGAGATGGTTGTTTGGGGAACCCCAGTGGGAGGGAAAAGCAGTTCTCAAAATCCCAAAAAGCTGATCATTTTTAACAGGGGAACAGTCTCTTTTTCATAGAAAAATATGTAAAATTAATTTCTGATGATAAAAATGAGTTGTTTGCTCTTGGCATAGAGAGTGGCAGTTGCTTTGGCATTTGTCCTGGGATCAGGGAAAGGTGAAACATGAAGTCCAAGCTTTCTTCTGATTGGCTGACTGGATATAGGCAGAGAAGCATGCTTATAAGGTGGTTATCACACTCAGATGCAGAGAGGGAAGAGGGCTGGGCCAGAGGCATCAGAGCCACTTATACCTAGCAGAAAGGGCTTGTGCCCTTTTGTTCATTGTTACAAATAGCTATCCAAAGTCCCATGTGTGACTACAATTGTTTTAAATGAAACATCTTTTCCAAATCTCTTTTTACAATTAACATTTTTCTCTTAAGACTTGCCATGCTGATTTTATTAACAACTTTTCAAAATAATGCTTAATGATAACACTTATGTTTACTTTTTTTTAGTACAACTTGAAGTTCACAAAACCTCAGCTAATGTTTTGCCTGTTCATGGCAAAAACATATTTTTCAGGCTGATCGTTGCCTGTATGTATTGCCATCAATGGGCTTCAGCTGGTAAAGAATCTGCCTGCAATGCAAGAGACCCCAGTTCGATTCCTGGGTCAGGAAGTTCCCATGGAGAAGGGATAGGCTACCCACTCCAGTATTCTTGGGCTTCCCTTGTGGCTCAGCTGGTAAAGAATCTGCCTGCAATTCAGGAGACCTGTGTTTGATCCCTGGGTTGGAAAGATCACCTGGAAGAGGGCATGGCAACCTACTCCAGTATTCTTGCCTGGAGAATCCCCATGGACAAAGGAATCTGGCGTACTACAGTCCATAGGGTCTCAAAGAGTCAGACATAACTGAGTGACTAAGCACAGCACAGCACTCCACGTTTCCATCAACACAATTGCCTACATCCCATGAAAACATTAAGTCGTCTGTCCTGGCTTCTCTTAACAAAGTTGACTTGCACCAAAAATGTGAATCTGGTCATTCTTTTTACTTAACAGGAAGTCTTTCTACTTTTTTTCCCTCCTCCTTACTCTAGTAAGCATAAATCCTTTTTCAAACTTGTCCTGAAACTATTAGGCACTAAAGCTTCTTAACACCTAAGACCACTTTAAACATGAGCTAGACAATTGCAATTTATGAACGGTACCTGGGACATGAATGAAGCAAGTGTGAAAACTAAGTCAGAATTTCTTAGAAGTTTATAACCAAGGACATTTACATGTCCAAAGTCATATCTCTAAAAACATCATAACAATAAAGCTTTATTTTAGACATAGGGCTTTCCTGATAGCTCAGTTGATAAAGAATTTGCCTGCAGTGCAGAAGACCCCCCCTTTGATTCCTGAGTCAGGAAGATCCACTGGAGAAGGGATGGGCTGCCCACTCCAGTATTCTTGGGCTTCCATTGTGGTACAGCTGGTAAAGAATCTGCCTGCAATGCAGGAGACCTGGATTCGATCCCTGGGTTGGGAAGATCCCCTGGAGAAGGGAAAGGTTACCCACTCCAGTATTCTGGCCTGGAGAATTCCATGGACTGTATAGTCCATGGGGTCGCAAAGAGTTGGACACAACTGAGTGACTTTCGCTTTAGATATATGTTGGTTCTCCAGTATGAAGCCTACCGTGATGTGTTTGATTTATTCTGGATGAGATCACTTCCTTTGATTCTTCTCTGAGTTTTTGTCACTCTGCCTTGCAGCCAGTGCACTATGAAGAGAAGAACTGGTGTGAGGAGCAGTACTCCGGAGGCTGCTACACTTCCTACTTCCCTCCTGGGATCATGACTCAATATGGAAGGTAGAGTAAAAGTGGGCTCAGTTCTAACTGAAATTCCCTGAATCTGAATCCATAACTCTAAGAAGGTTCATGTAGCTCTTCTCCCTTGTTTCTTATAAATGCTGGGGGAAAATAATCCCCAAATCTCTGGGTTCCTTTGTATCTTGTGAATCTCACTACTGAAGTCATTGCAATGCCACATCATGGTGGCACTTTGGACTCTGAATTCCTCTGAAGGAGCAATCCCAATCAATAGAACCAAAGAAGACTGCAGCCTAAGATTAGGAATTAGATAGGGGGTTCATGTATATTGTCAGAAGAACTGTCTTTATAGCAAGTGTAGGGCTCAGTGAAACTTCCTCAAATGGTACCACATAAGTGCCAACATGGGTACAGCATTATAAAAACAACTTGAGTTCTAGGCTGGGGATAAAGGGACTTGGATTCCACTCCTGATTCTACCAATAACCAACTTTTCCATCCTGGACAGGCCACTTGTCTCTGAACCTTGTTTTCCTTATCAGGTGTATGAGAAAACACAAGGTAGCATACAGTAGACAAGAATCAGTATATTAATGAGAGCATACTTTCTTTAAACATCTTTATTGGGATATAATTCACATACCATTACTTTGCCAACAAAGGTCTGTCTAGTCAAAGCTATGGTTTTTCCAGTGGTCATGTATGGATGTGAGAGTTGAACTATAAAGAAAGCTGAGCACAGAAGAATTGACGCTTTTGAACTGTGCTGTTGGAGAAGACTCTTGAGAGTCCCTTGGACTGCAAGGAGATCCAACCAGTCCATGCTAAAGGAGATCAGTCCTGGGTGCTCATTGGAAGGACTGATGTTGAAGCTGAAACTCCAATACTTTGGCCACATGATGGGAAGAACTGATTCACTGGAAAAGACCCTGATGCTGGGAAAGATTGAAGGCAGGAGGAGAAGGGGATGACAGAGGATGAGACGGGTGGATGGCATCACTGACTCGATGAACATGAGTTTGAGTAAGCTCCAGGAGTTGGTGATGGACAGGTAGGCCTGGCATGCTGCAGTCCATGGGGTTGCAAAGAGTTGGACACAACTGAGCGACTGAACTGAATTCACATACAATAAAATTCACCCATTCAAAATTCATAATTCAATGGCTTTAGCATTTTATAGTGTTGTGCAGGCAAGTATGAATCATTAGTGTTTAGTTTATTGTAGTTAACAAGGTGTGAATTAATAATACAGCAGTAACTATTGACCGTTAGAGTAATACTAAACCAAGAGATCATTTGGTACCAAGAGCTCAATCTGAACAGAATAGGAAATGTAGAGTGATGAGTAAAAGCCTGAGTATGCAACAGGAAAAAAAAGAAAGGGTGTGAGTAAATGTAAATGGCTAAGCAATCTGTTCGTGAAAACCAGTCAAAGAAGGATTAAAACCTGCTTGTGAGAAGATACGTAGTGGCTTTGGTTAGCACTGTCCCATCCTCCTGAAGATGGCAAAATATCATCTACGAGATCATTCTGTGGTAAAAGGGCACCACCTGATTAGTTACTGGGTCAATAAACTAATTTTTGTATATGCTGATTGTAGACTATGTCAGTAATAATTGTTTCATTCATCACTTATTACCTGTGTGCCAACTATTTGCCAAGCATTCTGCTAAAAACTTCAGTATAGGCAGACCTTGAAGATATTGAGGGTTCAGTTCCAGACCACTACAATAAAGTGAGTCACACAATTTTTGTTTTTTGGTTTCCTAGTGCATTGTTTCCTTGTTAGTACAGTGATGAGTATCCCTACCTGTCAGGTGGGAGACTGGGGTTACATTACCCGAAGCAGAGGTGAGCTCTTTTGAAGCTTCCCAGGTGGCACTGTGGTAAAGAGTCTGCCTGCAATGCAGGAGACTCTGGTTCGATCCCTGGGTTGGGAAGATCCCCTGGAGGAGGGCCTGGAAACCCACTCCAGTATTCTTGCCTGGAAAACCCTTCTTGAATACCCTTAGGCTCTGCAACCCGTGCTGGCTATGGATAATTCCAGATGATGCTGTGTATTGTTATCAGGATTCTAGTCTTTTATAATATCTTCTAGTGTCCTCCTGGGTTTTTTTTTCTTGATGGCTGCAATAAGGGTAGGTGAAAGAAAACCCACCAATTCAAGCCAACTCGTTTTGTTTTCTCTGAAAGGTCCAGTGGTGTACAGTGTTGTCTAAGAGTGAGGGTATTAGCTCTGGACATCCACATCCATTATCTGGAATATAATGGAAACATGGAATAGGATGAATAATGCCATATTGATGGTGCCCTCCTTATGGTATTTTTGTCAGGGTAACAGCAAACAGTCCCTCTTAGAAACCAAGTGCTGTGACCTTCTGTCCTATTATGTAGCATATGGGCTTCTTGTTGTTACTGTTGCTTAGTCACTTAGTTATATCCGACTCTTTGCAACCCCATGGACTATAGCCTACATAGCTCCTCTGTCCATGGGGATTCTCCAGACAAGAATACTGGAGTGGGTTGCCATTTTCTCCTCTAGGGGATCTTCCTGATCCAGGGATCAAACCTGCATCTCTTACATTTCCTGCATTGCAGGGGGATTCTTTACCACTAAGCCACCAGGAAGCCCACGGCAATTTTCTTTAGTGGAGGCAATAGCCAAACAGTGCTGACATCAGAAGACTACCTTTCAGCAGCTGGAAGTAAGTCCTTCATTCTTGAAGGAAGGTCTAGGTGGACCTAATGTCCACCATAGTTCCTGTACCTCCATATTCTCATCTGCAAAATGAGGATAATGATAGTATTGACTTCATAGGGTTGTGGTAAAGATTAATGCACTTAGAGGAGCGCTTGGTGCCCCCCAAAATGTTAACTGCTTATCATTTAATGCAATAAAACTCTTCACACTGATAAAGTGCTCAGTGAATGGTTATTGTGGAGCCATAGTGATATGCACAGATTTGTTGAATGTTACTGGTAAGAAAGGTTTTAAAAATCAGTGGATCATGCCCCTTAAGGGATGGGGAAGCTGGAGCTCAGTGAGAGGACACTTTGCCAAATTCACTGGTGGAATGACCAGGTGGGAAACTGGGGTACGAGTCTCCTTGTTCAAACCTGGTGAATCATAAAAGGAGCTTATCCATGACCGGGCACATATAGTTTCTCACTTCATGTACTCAAAGCAAATGCTTCTTTTACCTCAGCTGATGGCAGCCCCTTTACCTGTAAGCTCTTGGTGCAGGAAGGAATTTTGGATTTTATTCCACTTTTGTCTGTGACAAAGATCATGCAAGAACTGAAGGAAACTATGAACCTCATTCCAAAATTGCCATTGGACCTCCTGACATTTAAAATCTGAGGAAAGTGACCAGCCATGGTCTTTGTAGGAAGGCTCTCTTCTGGCTCTCTGAGACTGACCACTTTTATCTCTTTGCTTTCTTTTCAAGGGTTCTACGCCAGCCAGTGGGCAGGATTTACTTTGCAGGCACAGAGACTGCCACACACTGGAGTGGCTACATGGAGGGGGCTGTGGAGGCTGGCGAGAGAGCGGCCCGAGAGGTGGGGCCTGAGGTCATGCGCTGTGGAGAAGGAAGTAACTCAGGGTCCTGACAAGCAGGTTAAAGATGTCTGAGATCCTGGAGGCCAACTGCCCATTAACCCCCATCTGAAAAACCACAAAACACCCTTTTAACAGTAGTCTTGGGTGAAATGAACACCTTAACCCCAAAGTAATGAGTCCAAGGTAAAAAGACTCCATGGGGCAAAATATCACCATGGCTATACTTGAGAGAGAACCTCGGTCTAATATTATGAAACCAAACATGTTTACCCTAGGACTCAGAATTCATTTATGTATTTTCTGACAGTTCCTCTGGTCTCATCCCTATTAAGGCATGTTTGCAGCTACTAAGATTTATTGTGAGTCTAATGATTGTGCTTAGTCTCTTAGTCGTGTCTGACTCGGTGCGACCCTATGGACTATAGCCTACCAGGCTCCTCTGTCCTTGGAATTCTCCAGGCAAGAATACTGGAGTGGGTTGCCATGCCCTCCTCCAGGGCATCTTCCCAACCCAGGGATCGAACCTGAGTCTCCTGTGTTGCAGGCAGATTCCTTACCACTGAGCCACCAGGGAACCCCAAGATGCCACAGATGAAAGATCTTTTGGACATTTTTTGAAGGTTCAGTGGACTACACTGGCTTTTACCCTGGAGTGTATAATGGATATCCCAAAAGACATTGTTAGTCTGTATTTAAAGAGCAGATTAGGAGATTAAGAGAAAGATTAGTAGATTGGGAGAAAGACAGTGTTGTTTTTGTTATTCACCAACATGCTCTTTCTTTTCAGATCCTGCATGCCATGGGCAAGATCCCAGAGGATGAAATCTGGCTGCCTGAACCAGAGTCTGTGGTAGGTTCTATTTTATTTCATGAATTAATTTCTTTCCTTTGAGAACAGTTATTTGCAAATAGAACACACTTGTATATATTCACAGACCCTCCCCTTAGTGATTCAGCCCATGGATGTTTAAAGGGATGTCATGGGTTAGGGCAGAGGTGAGGGATTTAGAAGACCTTTGATAAATTTGTAGTTGCCACATGCCTTGCAAATTATTAG
Organism: Bos taurus; assembly: GCF_002263795.3. Classification (NCBI taxonomy): domain Eukaryota; kingdom Metazoa; phylum Chordata; class Mammalia; order Artiodactyla; family Bovidae; genus Bos; species Bos taurus. The sequence continues at coordinate 99,910,395 of NC_037357.1, forward strand.
GAAAAAGTATTTTTTTGGTCTGGTGAGATTACTCAGAGAGTTCTAGGCTTATTAAGAACTCAATAAAGGTCTCTTGAATAAATCTCTAACCTGGTGATAGGGTGGAGGAAATGAAGGGAAGATAAGTCAGTATACTCTGTTCAGAGGGCAAATAAGTGGAATGAAACAGAGCAGATTTAAATTAAAAATGCATTTTCAATATGCCTATCATTTTGTAATAAGACCCCAGGAGATTTTCCTGACTGGAAGGAAGGATACGTAGAGGGATAGAGTGAAATGCATAAAGTTACTCGTCTATCAGGTAGAAGGTCAAAGGCAATAGCCTGGCCACCCTGAAGTCTTTCTCTTAGTGCTTCTGTCAGAGATGGGATTGAGGACTGAGTGGACCATAGATCAATTCACTCAACACATATTTATTGTGCAACCTGCCACTGGCACAATACTTATTGTGCCATCAGCCACTGGGATAATGGTACAACCGCACTTTCAGAGCTCAGCACGTGGTGGGGAGAAGAGATGACAACCAAAAAGCCCCATGTGCGATAAAGATGACATGCTGAGAATGTAAAAAGAGAGTCAACTTAGCTTGGGGGCACTGGAAAGGCTCCTGGAGGAAGTGAGGGGGAAACTGAGGCTTGAAGTTAGTGGTCAGAGTTAGCTAATTCAAGGGCCCCGTGGTTGAAGAGCATCACTGACTCAAAGGACATGAACTTGGGCAGACTCTGGGAGTTGATGAAGGACAGGGAGGCCTGGCATGCTGCAGTCCATGGGGTCGCAGAGAGTCGGGCATGACCAAGCAACTGAACAACAACAACCGGTGGGGAATGGAGATGAATGTTCTGAGCGAAGGGAGTGTGATGTTTCATGGCCTGGAGGTTGGCAAATGTGAGTCACATTCAGAGAACTGGGGGAATACAGACTTCTTGGAGCAAGGTGCACAAGCCCTGTACTGACACCAAGTATTCTCTGACCCCAGGATGTCCCTGCGAAGCCCATCACCACCACCTTCTTGCAAAGGCATTTGCCCTCCGTGCCAGGCCTGCTGAAGCTGATTGGATTGACCACCATCTTTTCAGCAACTGCTCTCGGCTACCTGGCCCACAAGAGGGGGCTCCTGGTGCGAATCTAAAGAGAGGGCATCTGTAACCACACCCTGGTGTGTGGGTTTGGGGGAAGGCATTGTAATAAAGTTCCACAAAGATGCAAAGAATGTAGAGTGAGGCGGCGAACATGATGATCAGTCAGACTTTCTGACCACAGGATACACAGTCTCTTTCTCCATTTTGACACCTGTGTATTGTCTAGTACCTAGCTTAGCACTGTCTCACCCACTTCCAAGTTCACTGGCTCCAGAATCTTTACAGTAGTTAAATTGGCTTGTGAAAGGTCCTTGCTATCCTACTATACATTGCCCAGGCACACACACACACACACACACACACACCCCCCCACACACACACACTACTTTTTTCTGACCTCTATGGCTTTGTGCTTGTCCTTCCTCTTTCCTGTAATGTCCACAACCTTCCAGGTTCTCTGCATTTGTCCTTAGAATCCCATATTGTTACAGCTGGAAGAACTTAGACACCATCCAACCCTTACTTTCTATTTTAGAGTTGAGCAAACTGAAGCGGAGAGAGGAGGAACTTAATGGCTCAGTGTCCACAATAAGCCACTGATATTTTGGTGACTAGGACACAGGTCCATTGCTTTATCCCATCTCTCAGGATGGATTGCCCAATCACCCTTCTCTACTCCCTGCCAAGGTCGCTGTGTTCCCTTGGGTAGGTTTACTCTGTACTAAGCTGTTTTGTGCTGCTCAGATGCTACTACTCAGTATATATCCTTAAGTCTTACCGTCTTGCGCAGTGTGCCTTCAGCTCATTTTACTTTTTTTTCATGGTAAGAGTTCTTGTCTTTTCTTCCTTTTGTATCCTCCACTGAATCTGGATACAAAGGTTGGTGCACATTTGGGTAATTCAAATAAAGTTGATTGACCAGATGTCTGTTGTCTTTTCTTTCTGGGTAATGACTTTCAGGGTTTTGATAGATCAAATCAAGATTCAGTATTAGGCATATAATTGAGGCTTAAAAGCATTTAGTCAAAATTTCCTTGAAGCTCAGATGATGCATGCATTTTGATTGTGTGATCCATCATGGGTGGCGTCTATGTGAGCACTTGGCAAGTGATTTATAATAATATGATAAGGATGCTAAAAGACAAAGCTCCTTGTTTCTGCCCCCCAAAAGTCTGTCAAAATAATTGACATATTAATAAGCAAGATGCTTTAACAATTAAGATAATTGTAATATTTCAGTTGACCTTTCATATGCCTGTTAGTGCAAAGCTTTTTACTAGGTACACTCATTAATTTAAAACCACAGTTCCACAGTCCATTAAATCCTATTTGAACTACTTTTTTTCAACTCCCAAGGTCAGCTTTTATCAGGATATATGTTAAATCCATAAATGACAATTCTCACATGCTCCTTTAGAAAATGAATGTTATTATTCTTAGCATAAATGACATTTAAGAAATCTCCCAGGATTAATCAATAATAATATAGTTTCTGATTTTGCAGTGACATTTACACTTGTGAATTTGTAGGAACTTTAGAGACTAAATGAGGAGATGAAAAAACCAACTAAGACTTATGAAGTGATTTCCCTAGCAGTCTCATGGTTGGGACTCCGAGTTTCTACTGCAAGAGGCACGGTTTGGATCCCTGGTCAGGGTACTAAGGTTCCCACATGCTGTGTGGCATGGCCAAAATAAAAACACTTCTGCAATAATTTTGGTTTTTCCATCTGTCTAGAAATATAATGTATTTGGCTTAGGAGTGTCTACTTGAGCATGTTGCCCTTTAAAACAGCCCCACCCACCCTGAGAGTTGTCATACTACTCAACTCCAGCGTATCCATTAAGTGAAAAATGTTTGTGCTCACCAGGCTCCTCTGTCCATGGAATTCTCCAGGCAAGGATTCTGGAGTGGGTTGCCATTCCCTTCTCTGGGTTATCTACCTGATTCAGGGATCAAACCTGGGTCTCTTGCATTGCAGATAGATTCTTTACCATCTGAGCCATGAGGGAACACCCATTATGGAAGAGTCAAGTAAGAGATTACCTTCTTCAGGAATCTCCTGGACCAGCCAGGAATCTCCTTCCTCAGGAGTTACCTTCTACCAGGAATTACCTTCTTCAGGAATCTCCTGGTCCTCCAGCCAGGCCAGTGGAGGATGCCCAGTGTTCTTCCAGTATTACTTCTTGTTCTGTACGGACATAGAAAAGAAAATGAAAGTGTTAGTCGCTCAGTCATGTCCGACTCTTTGTGACCCCATGGACTATGGCCCTCCAGGCTCCTCTGTCCATGGGATTCTCCAGGGAAGAATCCTGGAGTGAGTTGCCATGCCCTTCTCCAGGGGATTTTCCCAACCCAGGGATCGAATGTAGGCCTCTCACACTGCAGGCAGGCTCTTTACCGTCTGAGCCACCAGAGTAGCACTTAAACTGTGATACTGCAATTATGACATCTTGTTAAATTACATGATTTGAGGTGCCAAGTTACATTCGATATTAATTACCAAGGTAAATCCTGAGGTAGATGAAAATGGGTAAATGAAAGACCTAAAAACCAATTTCTTGTCTGATGAAACCTCTCACCAGTTTTGAGCATATGAAAAGAATGAAAATTTTAAAAATTTTTTGAAATATAGTTGATTTACAATATTCTGTTAGCTTCAGGTATACAGCAAAGTTATTCAGTTACATGTATATATATATATGTATATACATACATATGTTCTTTTCATTCTCTTCTGTTATAGGCTTTTTTCAAGAAAATGAATATATGTGGAATCTAAACAATTACACAAATGAACTGCTTTACAAAACAGAAATACACTCACATAGTACACAAACTTATGGTTACAAAAGGGGAAAGGGGGGAGGGATAAATTAGGAGTTTGTAATGAAAATCTGAACACTACTGTATATAAAATGGGATTCCCACATGGCACTAGTGATAAGGAATCCACCTGTCAATGCAGGAGAATTAAGAGACGAAGTTTCAATCCTTGGGTCGGAAGATCCCCTGGAGGAGGGCATGGAAACCCACTCCAGTATTCTTGCCTGGAGAATCCCATGGACAGAGGAGCCTGGTGGGCTACAGTCCATGGGGTTGCAAAGATTCGGACACGACTGAAGTGACTTAGCATACATGCATGAGAATATAAAATAAATAGCAAGGCCCTACTGTCTAGCACACAGAGGGGATTTGAAGGGGTAGATTCGTGAAGAGATCTCTTTAGAGAGAGCTACCATTCTTGAGTCCAGCCCACCCCAAAAGGGAGGGCCAGGGTTTTACCTTCTCATCTGAAGCCTTGTGAGAAGGTCTTCAAGGAGACCCTTTCGACCGCGTGAAACACCCCAGAGGAATTTAAAGTCTTGGCTTTTGTTCAAGACACTTCTGACTGGAGAGTAAGGGTATGCCACCGAGACTGCCAGAAAACAGGAGCTGCGTGGGGATCAACATTGAGGGACAAAGGAGAGGTCTTCCTGTGCTATGGTAGTCAAAGTCAGAAAAGGCCAGCACAAAATTCCCTGAAAAAAAATCTGTAAGTGTCCCCACAAGAAAAAGTCAGTTCTCATAACAGCCAGGCCCAGAGCATATAAAACTATCTTAGAAGAGGATGGGTCAAGTAGGAATGTTCAGGAGCCCTTTTCCCTCCTCCCTTTCCACACTCAACCCATGAAGTCCCAGAATTCACAGTTGTCAAGATAAGCAAGGAGAGGAAAAGCTAACCACAGGCTCCTGCAAGATCCTAAATCAAGTTTAGAGGTTTGCTTTTTACACAATATTAGACAGGCTTCCCTTGTGGCTCAGATGGTTAAAAAAAAAAAAAAAAAAATCTGCATGCAATGCAGGAGACGCTGGTTCGATACCTGGGTTGGAAAGATCCTCTGGAGAAGGGAATGGCAACCTAGTCCAGTATTCTTAGCTGGATAATTCTATGAACAGAGGAGCCTGGCGGGCTACAGTCCCTAGGGTCACAAAGAGTCAGACACGACTGAGGGACTAACATCTTCACACTTTCAATATTAGACATTCAAATTATTGAATTGAAGCTGTGCTTTGTGATTTAAAGAAACCTTAGGATTGCCTCTAATTTAAGAGTGATTGGTAAAATCATAGACCTGCCCAGGTTTTCAGCAAGAAGGGAAGACATTTCTCTCACTGTTCAGGTTTAAATGAACAACAGAAGATAAACTTGTGATTTCTATGCATCCTATTGAATGCACTGGTGTTATTGTCACCTATTCATGAGAGCAGAGACTGTCTTCTATTCATCTTTTCATCTTCCTTATCACTATGGTGCATAAGCCATCAAAATTTCTCAAAAATAAATGAATAGATTCCTGTAATTTTCATTATAATTTTGGATTTGATGATCCTATCATACCTACTCTTTTTAAAGAGAATGTATCAGTGAGAGCTAATTTTCATGTTTCCTCATATTCATTTTGAAAGTATCAACTGCCTTGATCATATCTTAGTTGAGGTAGCTCTAATAAGTGGTTGGATCTGGTTTTCTTCTTGAGTAGGTGATGAGTCTAAAGCAATGATTCTCAACTGAGGGTACACACCAAAATTACTGGGGTGCTTCGGAAAGACCCACATGTCTTCACGCTTTTCATGGGGAGTTTAATTCAGCAGGTTGAGAAGAAGGCAAGTATCTTCATAGAACTTTGTGAAGGTTTTGCGTGAGTGCTGTCACTTCAGTCATGTCCGACTCTTTGCAACCCCATGGACTATAGCCCACCAGGCTCCTCTGTCCATGGGATTCTCCTGGCAATAATACTGGAGTGGGTTGCCATGTCCTCCTCCAGGGGATCTCCCTGACCCAGGGATCAAACCCACGTCTCTTACGTCTTCTGCATTGACAGGTGGATTCTTTACCACTAGTGCTACCTGGGAAGCCAGCATATACACATAACTAAAACTAAAACTGAAAATTAAAAAAAAATTTTTTAAGTGGTCAGAAGTGGATCCTTGCAGGTAGGACACCTGCTTTTGTGATCCTACTACTCTGGCCACAACAGATTGGACTAGGGTTGATTCCTGAGTCAAAGGTAGAACTCTATGAGAGGGCAGTGGCCCATGAGTTGGCCTGACCCAAAGCCTTTCTGTGGCAGTGGTGAAGATAAAATGGACACAAGGAGAGGCAGACTAAGGCATTGGAATGGAGAAATGACGGCTGATTCCAAGGGAGTGACAGTAGAGTGGTTCCTGTGTCACTTGACCTATTGATGCATCTCAGCAGCAATGGCCAGTGTTCCAGGGCATTAGAAGTGTCCTGAACCCTAGTGGCCTAATCCCCCGACTTCTTCACTTCCTCTAGTTTTTCTATAGAAACTCAACGTATCTAACAGAGATGTCTTTTTTCCTGCCAACATTCACCTCCCTCCTGTCTGCTTCCTCTTGAACTTCAACTTCTGCTTGTCCCCAATGACCCCTGTCACTGTATACCTTTTAGGGTCTTGTGTCCTGGATAATCTGGTAGGATCCCTTAACTTCCATCTTAGCCTTGGCTCCAAACTAAGAAGAATGAGTTCCCATTTCCACAATAAATTACATCTTGTAACCAAATAGATGACTTCCCAGGTGGTGCTAGTGGTAAAGAATCTGCCTGCCAATGCAGGAGACATAAGAGACAGGAAAAGTCTAGAATGCTCTGTACTCTGCTGCTACTGCTAAGTCACTTCAGTGGTTTCCGACTCTGTGTGACCCCATAGATGGCAGCCCACCAGGCTCCCCCGTCCCTGGGATTCTCCAGGCAAGAACACTGGAGTGGGTTGCCATTTCCTTCTCCAATGCATGAAAATGAAAAGTGAAAGTGAGGTCGCTCAGTCATGTCTGACTCTTAGCGACCCCATGGACTGCAGCCTACTAGGCTCCTCTGTCCATGGGATTTTCCAGGCAAGAGTACTGGAGTGGGCTGCCGTTGCCTTTTCTGGCTCTGTACTCTAAGTGAATGTAAAGACAGCTTGGTGTAATGTGGTGGTGGGTTTGTCATTTGTTTCCTGTTAATTTGTTTTTTAAGTGCTGAGCAAGGTTCATCCGAGTGGAAACTTCTCCTGGAGAGTGATCTTAATAACATTTCAGCCTGTGGACAGTGGAAGCCAAGCCCCTGTATTAGAAACAGCTGATCTAATCAGACCCTGCACTTAGCCTGGGCTGCTCCTTTCTGATGTGATTGTTTTTGGCGTTTCTGCTGAGATCTCACAGTGAGTCACGGACAAGACATACACCACTCCGGCAGAAAGACATTTTAGCCTCTGGCCTCCATCCATGATCACTTTGACCTCTTCTTTCACCCTTCTTTACATCTCTAATCCTCAGCCATTTCTTCCTCAAGCATTCTGGTTCAGTTTATTCTCTTCAAAAATCCATTTCCACGCAAGGCAGAATGCTCAGTGGCACTGAGTTTTTGCTCTTGAGTTTGACATATTTAACTGTCTTACCTCTAGGCCATCTTCATTGCATTACAGTTTTTTTCCCTAACCTCCTGTCAAAAATCTTTTCATGGCAACCCACTCCAGTATTCCTGCCTGGAGAATTTCATGGACAGAGATGCCTGGTGGGCTACAGTCCATGGGATTACAAAGGGTCAGACACAACTGCAGTTTCTTAGCACACACAGGCATGCATGTAGAAGACACTGTACATCATCTCATTTTCTCATGAAATCATCCCTATCTACATTTTGCAGATGAGGAGTCTGACTCTCAGAGATGCTATGAGTCTAAGGTCTCATAATCAGTTAAGTATGGACATGCCTTCTAAGCCACACTATTACAGCTTTTCAATGATTATAATAACCTGATGTTAAAAAGCGAGTAGTTATTTTTTTAAAAATGTCCTTTCAACATTTGCGTTATATATTTCTGGAGTTCAGACACCTAGTTAAACAACCTGCCACTGTTTTTAGGTATTTGTTTATTGTCTGCTACCTCCCAAAGAATTTGAGACAACATCCAGCAGTACATGAACATATCAACTTAATAAAACAAATACAGATCAAGACTCGTGCCAAAAAGGAGATGGTGGGTAAACTGTAAGTGGATAAAGAGAAGATGGATGAAGAGCTGGCCACAGGGAAGGCCAACTGCTATGTAAGTGCAGAATCTGAGTTAGCAGGGACACATTGACCCAGGCCTGAGATGTTGCTATTTTGTTTTGTCACGCTGCTGAAATATTACATTAGAAATCCTCTTGGATCAGGGTTTCTCAAAATGGACATTCAACTCACCAAGTCGATTCCTGGCAGTCTTTGTTGTTGTTGTTCAGTCGCTCAGTCGTGTCTGACTCTTTGCAACCCCATGGACTGCAGCACACCAGGCCTCCCTGTCCTTCTGCCTCCCAGAGTTTGTTCCAACTCTTGTCCACTGAGTCAGTGATGCCATCCAACCATCTCATCCTCCATTGCCCCCTTCTCCTCTTGCCCTCAATCTTTCCCAGCTAGTATAAATAAACTTCATCAAACTGTGGTCAACCTAGAATAAAATCTACTCTGAAAATGAATTTTGGGGGAGCATCAGCTTGAGGTGACTGCAGAATGTTGGGAGGCCCAAGGATTCCTCCTTCCCCATGGCTTTCTGGGCTTCTCTTTCTGCCCTCTTTGTCCACATCAGCTTTTCCTCATGTCTTTCCTTGTCCTCTGCCAGGAGCCCTTTCAGTTAGTGACCTCCTCCTTTCCAAGATCCTGCTGATGCCCAGAGATAAACCCATGCACCTATGATCAATTAATCTATGACCAAGGAGGCAAGGGATTCCAAGGAGTCAAGGAGAATGTTCCCTGGTGGCTCAGATGGTAAAGAATCTGCCTGCAATGTGGGAGACCTGGGTTCGATCCCTGGGACAGGAAGATCCCCTGGAGGAGGGCACGGCTACCCACTCCAGCATTCTTGCATGGAGAATTCCCTGTACTGAAGAGCCTGGAGGGCTACAGTTCACAGACTCGCAAAGAGGCAGACATGACTGAGTGACTAATGCTTTTACTTTCAAGGAGGTAAAAATATACAATGGAGGAAAAGACAGTCTATTCAGTAAGTGGTGTTGGGAAAACTAGACAGCTCCATGTGAAAGAGTAAAATTAGAACACTCTCTAATATCATACACAAAAATAAACTCAAAATGGATTTAAGACCCAAATGTAAGACCAGGTACTATAAAATTCCTAGAGGAAAGCATAGGAAGGATACTCTTTGACATAAATGGTGCCAAGATCTTGCTGATGGAGAGAAGACGGTGCCATGTGTGTCCAGTGTTTCCCAGGGACCAACAGGGAGATGCTAAAGGATACTTTTCATGGTTTGCCCTCATAAAGATGGGTTCCTTATTTGAATGAGCTCCATGAAAAAGTGGATGGGTGAGAGAACCGAAACATAGGTGGAGGGAGTGGGGAAGGCTCCAATGAGTTTGGTTGGCCTTTTGTCTACTCAGCTGACTGTGGCCTGAGAACCTTCTCCTGGGACTTGTACCCGTGGACAGTACTATTTCATCTGCCTTGGGTGTCCTTCCCTGTTGTCAGCCTGGAGAATGGCTATATTTTGTCTTCAGCCACTCAGCTCCAGAATATCCTTCTTCAGGAAGGTAAGGGGAAGAAAGCCAGCCCATATCCTTCCCCCTAAGCCAACCCATCAAGGCTTGTAGTGCCAATCACACAGAACACCTGGCTTGGTAGGGTGACCCGGATAGCTAAGTGGAGGGCGTTAGTCAGTCAGTCGTGTCCAACTCTTTGTGACCCCATGGACTGTAGCCCACCAGACTCCTCTGCCCATGGGATTCTCCAGGCAAGAATACTGGAATGTGTTGCCATTTCCTCCTCCAGGGAATCTTTCTGACCCAAGGATTGAACTCAGGTCTCCTGCATTATAGGCAGGTTCTTTACTGTCTGAGCCACCAGGGAAGCCCAGGTGAGTGGGGCAGAATACCAGATCCCAGGTTGGTAGGTGATTCAGTCGTGGTACCATGGAGACCAGTGCAGGTGGATTCAGGGGCCCAGACCTCAACAGGGGTATGAAAGGTCTACTTCAGCTGGGAGGGTGGGGAGGTAGGAGACTGGCAGCTTCTGGGTTCCAGTGATATCTGTGTCTCATAGGGAGATGTAGTGAGAATAGGGTGAGATGCTCAGTGCTGACCCCTGACCTAGGACGGCCCCAGACCCCATCTTTTCACAAAGGGTCTGCCTGAGGGGACATGACAGAGGATCCATGTCCAGTAGCCATCAGCAGTCCCCTGGGAATTCTGTGGGAGGCTCAGCCTCTGTTCCTTGGCCTGGGGGAAGGAAGGCCCTCCTGCCTGAACTCAAAAGGGTGTCCTGCCCCAGATTAAGATTTCCTGTTGTTATTCTCTGCCAACTTCCAGAGAAACCCAGACTGAGAATGGCTGGACCCTCACATGGCAAGCTCTTCTTTTCCTCTGAATGCTCCTTGACCACCAAGACTGTCATTTCCCTTTGGCTCACCTTGGCTGCCCCCGTGATGCCTCTGCCCCAGGAGACAGAATTGCGCTGGGCACGGGCTTCTTCTTTCTGTCTCAGAGGGACTGGCCATGCAGATCCAGTTTTCCTGGACATTGATCCATGAAGGATGTTATCTGCCAAGTGCTTGAAAGCACCCACCTGATGCTAAACAACCCTGGTGCATGCATGCTAAGTCGCTTCAGTCATATCCGACTCTGTGACCCCCATGGACTGGAGCCCGCCAGGCTCCATGGAATTCTCCAGGCAATAATATTGGAGTGGGTTGCCATGGCCTCATCCAGGGGATCATCCTGACCCAGGGGTCTTCCTGACCCATGTCTCTGGCACCTCCTACATTGGCAGGCAGGTTCATTACCACTAGCGCCATCTGGGAAGCCCAAACAATGCTCATACTGCCCTAATACTGTCCTGTGTCTTTACCTAACTAGAAATGTCTACGTTGGACATATTCAAGCATGCTTGGCTGTGGGGTGCAGAAGGTGGAGGAAAAGACTAGCCCAACTTTGAGAAGCCAGAGGTGCCCTTCCTGGATGCCTCTGTGTCAGTCCCAGCCCTTGAAGTGAGCCGAGGCAAGACTGGATTTGTTCCTTTCTGTGCTTGTTAATTTTAATTTGTTAATTTTGTATTTCAGCCAGACACCTGGTTTCCCCTCAAGATTGGGCATGTCATAAATGATCGAGTGAAATAAATAATGAATAAATGCTTCTCCCTTGGATTCCAATTTAAATCCAAGGAGCCCTGGTGAGATCTGAGGACTGGTCTTGTCAATTATTTCTTCCAAACTGACCTCCAGTTACTAATTGGCTCATTTAAATTCCTTCTTTTGAGGACATGTTACAATGGAAGTAAAATAATTAAAGAGCAGAAGACTTGAATTTGTGGTTGGATATGTTTGAAGCTATGTGATTACCATTATGATGCTGGGCACCATATGAAATTGTGGGCCAGGGAAATGATAGAGGGTTTTTAATTTTTCTCTTGCAGATGATGTTTCATAGTTAAATCTGAATATTAATGAAGATCCTTGATCCTTACTTGCTTATATCTCTATGTGTACCCCAAATACTATCTTTAAGGCAGTGCATTCCAAACTTGTTCACATCATATCACAAAGAGAAAAAATGATTGTATTTATATGGCATATTTTGTAAATGGATAAGTTTACTCCAGGTGGCTCAGTGGGTAAAGAATCTGCCTGCAGTGTAGGAGATTCAGGAGACCCAGGTTTGATCCCTGGGTGGGAAGATCCCCTGGTGATGGGAATGGCAACCTACTCCAGTATTCTTGCCTGGAGAATCCCATGGACAGAGGAGCCTGGAGAGCTACAGTCCATAGGGTTACAAAGAGTCGGTTATGACTGAAGTGACAGAGTACGAATGCATGCAAGGTCAGTCCATGCCTGGAAGTGAAGTGAGAAGCTTGAGGGCTCCAGCCATATGACACCTCCACCCAGAGGGTTAATGGCCTCCAGATTCTGCACACATTTGAGGCGGCCTTATCATCCGGGAAGACATGAAACATCATTTAAACAAATATGTAATTTTAAATCTTTATGGAGGGAAAGTAAATATAATGATGTGCTGTGCTTAGTTGTTCTGTTGTGTCCAACTCTTTGTGACCCCATGAACTGTAGCCTGCCAGGCTCCTCTGTCCATGGGATTCTCCAGGCAAGAATACTGGAGTGGGTTGCCATGCCCTCCTCTAGGAGATCTTCCCAAGCTAGGGATAGAACCCAGATCTCCTGCATTGAAGGTGGATTCTTTACCATCTAAACCACCAGGGAAGCCCAAAGACAATGATAAGGCATTCTAATGGAGAATCCACAGTGGGGAAAGGATTGTCAGGACAGACATTTCTGAGGAAGTCACTGGTGACCTGAAGGATTTAGTCAAGTAAAGAATGGAGTGATGTATAGAACAGTCTTTTGGACTCTGTGGGAGAGGGAGAGGGTGGGATGATTTGGGAGAATGGCATTGAAATATGTATAACATCATATATGAAACGAGTCACCAGTCCAGGTTCGATGCACGATACTGGATGCTTGGGGCTGGTGCACTGGGACGACCCAGAGGGATGGTATGGGGAGGGAGGAGGGAGGAGGGTTCAGGATGGGGAACACATGTATACCTGTGGCAGATTCATTTTGATATATGGCAAAACCAATACAATATTGTAAAGTTAAATAAAAAAAAAAAAAGAATGGGGAAAAGAACCTTCCAGAAAGAGGGAACTGAGACTGAAAAGGACTGGCTGTGTCTAAGGATTTATAAGCAGAACTAGATGGCTGGAAGCTTCTGAGGGAGGAGAGTGGCTCTGGGCTAAGACAGGGAAGCAGGCAGGGGATAGAAGCTTTGTGAGCCCTGATCTGTCACATCCACAGCACAACAGCAGCCATTGAAGGGATGTTGTCTCTGACTGAGGTTCAGATTTGCACTTTCCTAAAAGATCCCTCAGGCTACTGGCGGTGTGGTAAACAAAAAGAAACCAGGGCATTTTGATAGAAGAAGACTAATGAGAAAGAAGATAGTACAGAGAAGTACTTCAAGTTGTATTTTTAGAAGCAGTAGTCATAATAAACCACAGACTGCTATTTGCATCTTCATTTTCACTTTTTTAAATTTAATTTTTCTTAACTTGTGTCCGATTCTTCTTCAACCCTATGGGCTGTGCACAGGATTTCCCAGGCAAGAATACTGGAGTGGGTTGCCATTTCCTCCTCCAAGGGATCTTCTCGACCCAGGAATTGAACCCATGGCTCCAGCAGCATCTCTTGCACAGGCAGGTAGATTCTTTACCACTGAGCCACAAGGAAAGGCCCCTATATTGGACTATAGTTGGTTTACAATCTTGTGTTAGTTTCAGGTGTACAAAAAAGTGTATCTCTTGTACATATACACATCCGTTCTTTTTCAGATTCTTTTCCCATGTAGGTTATTACAGAATATTGAGTAGAGTTCCCTGTGCTGTACAGGGGTCCATAGTAGTTATCTCTTTTATATATAGTGGCGTGTATATGTTAATCCAAAACTCCTAATTTATCCCTCCCCCGTGAATTTTTGTATTTAAGGACAACACTTACTGTTACTAACAGCTTTACCTGCCTTATCCTACTGAATGCTCAGAATAACTGAAAAGCTCCATTTAACAGGTGAGAAAATCTACATTCAATATCAAGATTCAAACCCAGGCTGAGCTGGCTCCAGAAACCTGAGTTGTTCACATTTAAGCTCTTCCCTTGTGGCTCAGCTGGTAAAGAATCCGCCTGCAATGTGGGAGACCTGGGTTCGATCCCTGGGTTGGGAAGATCCCCTGGAGAAGGGAAAGGCTACCCACTCCAGTATTCTGGCCTAGAGAATTCCATGGACAGTCCATGGGGTTGCAAAGAGTCGGACACGACTGAGCGACTTTCACTTTCACTAAGAAGGGTAATTTAACGAAGAATCAGTTTCCAAAGAAAATTCTTAGCACTCGTAAATCAAAATGAACATGTAGGAATAGTAAGTATTCTCAGTTATGTGTTAAATCTTAAACTGAAACTACCATGCTTTCCTGTCCCTGAGCTAAACAGTATATGGGAACCAGTCAAAAATAAGTTGGCTGCTTGTCCCAGGAAGTACTTGCTGCTGGAATACAAACCCTTGAACTAACAAAAATAGATTATTTATTGAGACTAACAGCTTGCTCATCAAGACTCACTTCAAGACCCCAGCCTCACTATGCTTACCAATCGTAAGCTATTATGTCATCAACTCTGCCAATCTGAACCAGTTTTCTGCCTTTCAAGACTGGCTTTAAAAAGCACCCACCCCAAATTGAAACCTATAGACCCTACAAACCCATAAAATCTATATACCTATAAGTGAAAGTGTTGGTCCCTCAGTCATGTCCGACTCTTTAAGACCCCATGGATTATAGCCCGCCAGGTGCCTCTGTTCATGGGATTCTCCAGGCAAGAATACTGGACTGGGTTGCCATGCCCTCCTCCAGGGGATCTTCCTGACCCAGGGATCGAACTTGAGTCTCCTGCATTGCAGGTGGATTCTTTACTGTTTGAGCCACCAGAGAAACTCATATACCTATAAACTCTGCTCTAATTTCTCCACTTTGAGACACGGCTAAGACTCTGTTAATGTGATGTTCACGTTTACAGCAGTGAGTCTAATAAACTAAGCTTTACTTGATTTGACATGTTTCCTGGTAATCTTTTGGGAGGTCATCAGCTAAGTGTCTGGTAGGAAGCTCTGTTGCCTAAGGGGAGGCCTAAGGTTCTTATAAGAGCACACTACTCAGTTGTGTGTAGAGTCTGAAACGTTTTAGATTAGAACAGGAATCCCCAACCTCTGCGGTCTAATGGCCGATGATCTGAAATGGAGCTGATATTATAATAATAGAAATAAAGTGCACAACAAATGTAGTGTGCTTGAATCATCCTAAAACCATCCCCCCCAACACCCATTGAAAAATTGTCTTCCACGAACCCAGCCCCTAGTGGCAAAAAGGTTGGGCACTGCTAGATTAGAAAATAGGAATTTACTTGGATAGGAGAATAGAAATTTCTGGTCTCTAGTTTATTAAAGGTGCAAAATTAGAGTCTAGTTTTGTGTTTGTGTCAGGCGAACACATTTGCGTCTCAGGACCACAGATTCCAATCTTTTTGTATCTAAAATAAAATCTAATTCACTGCTAGACCTATTTGGTGTATATTCAGTCTAGGGTGCATGGTTTACCAGCTTAGATGTTGCTCTTTTCAGGGCAGAGTGGCTGAGGTTCTTTCTGTTTAGTTCCACTGAGATCCCATAACTGAACCTATGAGACTCTTTCACATCATTTAAGATGTTAGACACTATTACCCGTATGTTTTCTAAATTCATAGAGCCCAGAATAATATAGGCTGTTTGGGGGGCCTCCAAGGTGGTCCTAGTACAATATAATGTGTAGTCACAATTTTGACTCCCAATGCTTAATGAGTAGTTGTAGATGTTTATTGCACCAAATGACTCTAAGTTAAACTTTCTAAAATCCCTCCTTACATTCTGTCTCCCTAGGCTGTCAAGACAGCTTTTGAAAACTCCTCCTTCTCTCCAGCTGCACTCCGTAGCCCCAAGTCGATTTTTCTGAAATTTTCTCTTCTTCTACCCTCTTCCCTTCGCCTGCTTTTCGCAAATTAGTTCCCTGCCCAATTTAAGGTGAAAGCAATTCCATCTCTCTCAGCTCCCACCAACGTTCTTCCTCATCCATTGCCAAGATGGATACAACAGATCAAAGGACCAAGCAGTTCTAACCAAAAATCTTACTGGGTAATTAGGACAGTGGAAAGGCTGCGGATATTAGACATTAATATTTTTGACCCATGTTGCAACTGGAAACTAAGAGAAACACAAGCAAGTGTGTTTGGAGGAAATTCTGAATGCAGGGAATGCCTTTTATTTTCTTGAAAGATGAAACTGTCTTGAACACTTTAGGATTTCTGTTGGAAGGAAACATCAGTATTTGGCCAGAAGATGGCACTCTTTGAAAACAAATTTAGGCAGCCCCTTCGCACAGAGGGCTGGCAGACAGAGTCCTAGAGGATAAAGATCTTGGAGTACAGAGAAGGGCCGGGTAGACAGGAACAGAAAATGACTGAGGGGATGAACAATAGTCAGTGGAGCAAAAGGGACTTAACATTCGGGGCTTACTGGTGATACTTGCGGTTTTCTTACCATTTAGCCATGCTATCTGCTGTGGCCTGAATGTTTGTATCTTCCCAAAATTCATGGTGAAATTCTAACCCCAAAGTTGATGATATTTGGGGCTCGGACATTTGGAAGCTGATCAGGTCATGAGGGTGGCATCTTCATGAATAGAATTAGTGCTCTTATAAAGAGGCTCCACAAAGATCCTTTGCCCCTTCCACCATGTGAGGACACAGCTAGACCTCTATGAACCCGAAAGCAGGCCCTTGCCACACCTCGAATCTTCCAGGGCCTTGATCTTGAACTTCCCAGCCTCCAGAATTGGCAGGAATTAACTACTGCTGTTTATAAGCCATCTAATTTATGACGTTTTTGTTAGAGTAGCCCAAACAGACTAAGATAACAATCTTATTATTTTTTTATTTCCTTTCTCTGCCCTGTATAAGGTTCTTTTTTTGTCTTTTATGTGTGTGTGTATATATATATACACACATAAATTTTTATTTTTTGGCTGTGTTGGGTCTTTGTTGCTGCACAGGCTTTCTCTAGTTGCCGTGAATAGGGGCTACTCTGTAGTTGTGGTGCTTGGGCTTCTCATTGTGGTAGCTTCTTGTTGCGGGGCACAGGCTCTAGACACATGGGTTCAGTAGTTGCGGCTCCCAGGGTCTAGAGCACAGGTTCAGTAGTTGATGCACGGGCTTAGCTGCTCTGCAGCATGTAGGATCCTCCCGGATCAGGGATGGAACCCGAGTCTCCTGCATTGGCAGGCGATTCTTCACCACTGAGCCATCAGGGAAGCCCCAGCCCTGTGTAGGGTTCTTACTGATGTGTCCCATAGTGATAATGCTTATAGAGGTTTGAGGACAGATCCTCAAAACCTCCCCTTAAATCTCATATCCTTCTGGAAACTCCCCCTAGTATCTCGTGAATGTGCTGGTGTCTGCAGTGCTATGCGCTCCATAAGGTAGGCTCTACCTGTCTTATTTGCTGAATACCAGGGAACAGAGCCTTAAGCTCTAACAGAGAAGAGATTCTTACTAGATACCCAGCATCTTCCTTTGTTTGGATCCTGTTCCTCCAACATATCAGCCAGTTTCTCCAGGCTAAGGGATGTGTCTTGCAGTTTTACCACCATGTCAGTGTAAAGTGGATAGTGTGGTTTTAAAAAGTTAATCCATTCAATATTGATATGCTGCTTACTAGAACTGTATCATAGAAAAAAAAAAGAATTATAGTCAGCAGAAATTAAATGCTGACTGAAGAGCTATGACTTCTATCTTACAGAGAGGGTGCAGTTTTCCCAATAAATTTTGGCACTGCTCTTATCAATCATGACATGGACACAGCAGAAGATAAGAAGTGCCTTGGGATGGGCCACTGGAAGTGTTATTTCATGAGGGGGATTTTTGATCTAGGAGAGCTTTTTTTCTGTCTTTTCCGCCCCTCTCTTTTTGCCCTTAATCAGGCCTTTTTTGCCCATTCCTGAGAGTTTTACCAATTGGTTGCTGGTCTTGGTTCTCAGAACATCAAAGGCATCTGAGAAGAGTTTGGCATTCATGTGATGTAAAACCAAACCTAGCATTTATTTGAGACTTGAGAACAATCTGGACCTCTGAGAAAAGCCTTCATATGTTTTGGTTGGCTAGGAATCTTTTAAAGGAATTTTGATATAAATGTTCTTCTGAGGGGCAGATTCTTCCCAGGTCAGCTACAGTCCATCAGATCAGATCAGTCGCTCAGTCGTGTCCGACTCTTTGTGACCCCATGAATCGAAGCATGCCAGGCCTCCCTGTCCATCACCAACTCCCGGAGTTCACTCAGACTCACATCCATCGAGTCGGTGATGCCATCCAGCCATCTCATCCTCTGTCATCCCCTTCTCCTCTTGCCCCCAATCCCTCCCAGCATCAGAGTCTTTTCCAATGAGTCAACTCTTCGCACGAGGTGGCCAAAGTACTGGAGTTTCAGCTTTAGCATCATTCCTTCCAAAGAAATCCCAGGGCTGATCTCCTTCAGAATGGACTGGTTGGATCTCCTTGCAGTCCAAGGGACTCTCAAGAGTCTTCTCCAACACCACAGTTCAAAAGCATCAACTCTTCGGCACTCAACCTTCTTCACAGTCCAACTCTCACATCCATACATGACCACAGGAAAAACCATAGCCTTGACTAGACGGACCTTTGTTGGCAAAGTAATGTCTCTGCTTTTGAATATGCTATCTAGGTTGGTCATAACTTTCCTTCCAAGGAGTAAGCGTCTTTTAATTTCATGGCTGCAGTCACCATCTGTAGTGATTTTGGAGCCCAGAAAAATAAAGTCTGACACTGTTTCTACTGTTTCCCCATCTATTTCCCATGAAGTGATGGGACCGGATGCCATGATCTTCGTTTTCTGAATGCTACAGTCCATACTACTCCCTAATGTCTCATGCCTGCTGCTGTTCATTTTAAGCTGCCTGACTCCTGAAGACATGGGATTTTGGACTCTTGCTTGTAAGTGCACATCCCTCCTCCACTTTAATCTATTAGTAACTTGTAGAGGGGGGTTCCTTTGTTGAGACAGAGTTTGAATCACTTCCAGGGTAACTTCCAGTTTTATTTTTCTTCCACATAAACAGTGCAGAATGCCATCTTTAAAGGCAATTTCCTTACCTAACAGGGATAGGTTCACATAGACAGCTCCATTCTATCTGTAAAACCAAAGCTCAAGTCCACAATGTCTTTTACCTGACAAAGGGCAACTCTGTTTTTGGATGGTGTAGAGTATCCATACTGTGAGTACCCCTGCCTGGACTCCCTTGGCTGCTGGGAATCTAGGCTGAGCTCGGTTCACAACAGCAGTTCCTCATCCAACATAACAACCCTTCCCAGCTCTGTTCTGCTTTTCAGTTGCTTATTAGTGTCCAACTCTCTGTGACCCCATGGACCACAGCCTGTCTGTGGGATTCTCCAGGCAAGACTACAGGAGTTGGTAGCCATTTCCTTCACCAGGGGATCTTCCTGACCCAGGGACTGAACCTGCGTCTCTTGCTTAGCAGGTGGATTCTTTACCGCTGAGTCACCTGGGAAGACTCCAGAGGGAAGCCAGTGAAGGGATACAGAAGCCAGACCCCCTTGCCTCAATGGGGGATGATTCTCAAGGGCCCTTTCAGCTCCCTCTTAAGATCTGCTGAGGCCCTGGCTGCAACTGCTTTGTGGGTCAACTCCTGCCCAATCCTGCCTTTCTCACCCCCTTATGTGTATTTCCTGAGAGTCATCCCCAATTAACTTTCTGCCCTGACTCTACATCTCAGAGTCTGTTTCTAGAAAACCTAACTTAAGTCAAGGAGTGAACTGAGATACAGAAAGGCTGAGTGACTCGTCCTGCCATATAGATAGGCAAGCACAGAATTCTGGCAACAAATGCATAAATGACATAATGCTGACACAAAAAGAATCCTTGAGAACCATCAAGGTCAACCCACCCTTTTCCAGATGGGGAGACTGAGGCAGAGAACCAAGGCATTTGTTCAAGGAATCATAAGCTAATTAAGTGAAAAAGCTCTGATCAAACTCTACATCTTTTGTGGCCCAGTTGGGCAGATAATATTCTTGTGTTTAATCAGCTTCCAGGAAACCTTGAAAAAATCCAACTCAAACTGAACTTTGGGAATTTGGAGTCCATACCAGGTGGCTTTTTAAGCTCATCCTTCATGGACAACACTTCACTGTAACCTCCTGCTATAAGAAGCCATTTAACGTTCAAGCCATCACCTAAATAGAGGAGCCAGGTCTGAATCAGAGGTGATAGTGCACTTTATTAACAAACAAAACAATACCAGAAAGGCAAAACCGTACTGCAGTGTCAATACATACATGTGTACTCCCACGTATAGCACTGGGGCACATTTCAGACAGAACAGTAGGCACCAAGTTCACAGACTAAACATGGTTCACAATCCTTCAATACTGCGTCTTCAGGCTGATATACATCCTTATTTAAAAGCTGTGAAAAGAAGGTTAACTTTTCAAATCTCATTCTTAACCTTACTATTGAGTGAGGCTGACAGCCTTCCGAACTGTGAAGCAGGTGACTGAACAGGGCCAGGCTTGATCAGCGGCTTAAACTGACTTGAGAGCAGGTGGAAGAGAAGACCTGTTGCATCTCGGGATTGGATCACCTCATGTATGTGGGAAAGTTCTCAGCTGCCATTTCACCCATAGGCACCACCTGGGCTGGCATTCATTTTTAATAATCTGTAGCTTAACAGGGTTGATCTAATTCGGATGAATTAAAGGGTTCGCTAAAAAGTTTGAGAAGAGGGTAAATCCCACATTCTGGGAGTCCTTCGACATGTGAGACATGTTAACTATGTTAACAACTTGATGACTGTTAAAACTGTTGTCAGTTAAATTTGTCAGCATTTCCCCAGAGGTGTGTCAGAACCAAGTTAATCAGTAAGCAAACAGAAATAACTGAAATAGATCAGGGATGTGATTTCTCAAAGCACTTTGGTATAAAATGCAGCAAGTTCTTACATATTAGGGCATATCCAAGACAATACCAAAACTCTCAACTTAGCTAAAATGCTTTTCAATTGCAAGGTATAGACTGGCAGAAAATCCTGCTCTTTGCTCTCAGGATGTAATTTTGGATTTACAATAAGGTTAATTATGTAATAAACTTGGGTTGGTTCCTCTGGCAATCTTTAATTCCCATTCAATAAAAAAATAGACAGCAGATTAGATTAAGAGTTACTGGGAGATAATAGAAATAAGGATGTGACATGAATACCGAATATGGGAGAAGATAGAAGCAGCAGTAGACTCTTCAGCTTTGAAACAACTGTGCGGCATTTAGTACAGGGGCAAAGACGATGGTATCACTCTATTAAAAATGGTATCACTCTATTACAAATGGCATACTCTATTATAAAAGTATAAAATAATCCAGAGACAGAACGGTTGACAGGATTAATTCTAAAAAAGGAATCTGAATCTAGCTTATGTACTAAATGTGTGGAAGTGACTCCATCAAAATTTTAGTTGATTTAAATATTTTTGCACACAAAGAACAAGCTTCAGCTAGCTAGAAACTTCATTTAAAATGAAATGCCTCATTCATCAATGATGCAGAATATTACTGGGTATCTACCACCTGGGTAGCTGAGTCCACAGAATCTTCTGAATCTTCTTGACTGCTTTATTTGATCACATCTGTGCTGATTTTCATATATGTGTGTGTGTGTGTGTATACACTTTATGGCTGAAACTTTTGGGTTTTTTAAAAAATCTGACAGTTTTTTTTTGTTTGTTTGTTTGTTTGCCACATGGGGCAGCTTGCAGGATCTTAGTTCCCCAACCAGGGATCAAACCCTGGACCTGGTGGTGAAAGCACAGAGTCTTAACCTCTGGACCGCCAGGGAACTCCCCCGACAGTTTTTAAAATGGGAAAGATAAGAGGCGAGTACTGTTCTGAACTCACATTTCTCCTAAGATAAACTTAGTCTTCATATATAAAATCATTCAATTTCATGTCTTTTATAAATCTTAATAATGAAAACAAGTGAGGTTATAACAAGAGCCCTAATTTCCTTTCTGTGCTTGATTAGTCTCATGAAATAACAATCAGAAATTTGTCATGTGCATTTCAGTACTTATTTGAGAGAAACTGGCATGGTGGTATTACTCAAAGGTAACCATGTGGAAGTGCTTCCCTGGTGGCACAGTGGTAAAGAATCTGCCTGCAATGCAGGAGACAGAGGTTTGATCCCTGGGTCAGAAATATCCCCTGGAGAAGGAAACGGCAACCCACTCCAGTATTCTTGCCTGGAAAATCCCATGGACAGAGGAGCCTAGTGGGCTACAGTTCATGGGGTCACAAAGAGTCAGACATGACTGACCCAGTAAACAACAATAACAAACCATGTAAAAACATAGTTAACAGATCTGCCTGATTTTATTATGGCTGTAGAAAAAAGAAAAGAAAAAAATATCTGCCACTAGGGGCCTTCAGAAGGGTCTACCCGAAGAAAGGAAAATACTGCTTCCTTGGAATTGGCAGAATGTTATCAAGGACAATGGGCCAAGTAATGTCTAGCCACCTTCCAGGAGGATGCGAAGAAGCCTACTGTAGTTGGTCTCACGAGGAGCGAAACAGGGAGCTCTCCTGGGGGACAGTCTGGCTACTATTTTGCTCATCTAGGGAGCTACATACCAGTCACAGCAAATCAATTTAAACATCCCTTGGTAAACACTGTCCTCTTTAAGAAAAAGGGGAAAAATGCAAACAAACTATCACGAAGACTAGATGTCTAGAAGTTTAGTTTAGTTTTAGTGTTAGTAGCTCAGTTGTGTCCAACTCTTTATGACCCCATGGACTGTAGCCTGCCAGGCTCCTCTGTCCATGGAATTCTCCAGGCAAGAATACTAGAGTAGATTGCCATGCTCTCCTCAAGGGGATCTTCCTGACCCAGGGATCAAACCTGGGTCTCCTACATTGCAGGCAGATTCTTTGTGGTCTGAGCTACCAGTGTCTAGAAACTTCACAGGAATTAGAAGTGGTCAGGAGATCCCTGAGACAGCAGCCCACAAGATGTTGTGGTCTGAGGGCCTGAACTCTACCTCCACTGCTTTCCCTTATCCAAAGTGGGGGCTGCTCACCCAGGAAGTTTCGAGTCTCTGGGCCTACACTTTATCCTTTGCTAAGAACTTCGAAGGACAGTCACAGGCTGGGCTTTAATCTACTCAACCTCTACAGAGAGAAAGTTAAATGCTTCATTCCTGTGATCATCAGGTATTTTATGTTAAAGGGGAGAAAAATAGGACACAGAAACTGTTTATCATGAGCATGTCAACTTTAACTTCTTGATGTTAAGAAATTGATCACAGGTTATTTTTCTACCAATCAACACGAGCTGGTCTACAGACAAATCACAAGATGGAGCTTGATCTTCTGGAAATTAAGGAGGTCATACACTGAGATTAAACTGAGGGGTTAAATCAGTTCACTTAAAGATGATCTGATTGCACGGCTGTTCTATGGGTCAGCAATTTGCTTTTGATGATACCGGGGAAGGATAAGCAAAAAGCATGAAGCCAAAACTTCAGGATCGGCTTAGCAGCCTGAATCTGTACATCACAAACCACAGGGCAGTTATCGATGTGGAAAACCCAACAATCTTCAGCAGGCCTGATACGGAAGGCAGGTTTCTCTCCCAGAAGCTGGGGGTGATCTCTACAGCTGGAACATCCTGGATGAATGAACATAGATCGTTAGCAAAAAAAACTCTTGCAGGAATAAGGAGTGGTAAAATATATCTGCAAAATCAGTATCTGGATCTTCCCTGGAGAGTGGCATCTACAAAGACATCAGAGGCTAGAAGTTGAGATTTTTATATGCGATTCCTGGTCTATAGAGATGGAGCTACCAAACTTACTTCAGCTTCAGGTTCTTGGATCCAGATATCTTTGGCAGACAGCTTCCCCAAAGCATTCAAAACCTGAAAGAAACAAAAAAGAAAAAGAAAAGACCTGAAAGAAAGTGGCCATGGTATTATGAGGTTCTGTACTTTCGACAGATTCAAGGCCCTGCTGGCCACAGATGAGCCTCATGAGTGGAGTGAGGGGCAGAGAAGTGGACATCTATTAATAGATAGATGATCAGTGGCACGATCTGGAAAGACCAGATGACAACTACGTCAGTGGACTCAAGAGGGAGAGCCAGCCATTCGGCTTCCTGTCTTACCTCTCTAGCTGCCCGTTCACCAGCCTCTACTGCTCCTTCCATATAACCGCTCCATTGTGTGGCAGTTTCCGTGCCAGCAAAGTAAATCCTGCCTACAGGTTGGCGAATAACCCTTCAAGGGAACAGAGAGGTCACACAGTTACCTGGGAAGGCGCTGAGGGTAAATGAGCTAATCGTGGCCCTCACCTAAAACCCCACAGAAGACAAGGAAGCCCAAATTGTTTCCAAAACTCCTATGCAACTCAGCCAAAGGTGAAAGGCTCCTCCTTGTTTCCTGGGTCTGCACCAAAGGATCTGAGCTTTTAAGCCAGAGAGAATCAGGATATGAGATCATCAATCGCTAAGGATAATGAGACCTTTTTCTAGCTAGCTAGAATTAAAATGTAAGAACATACATTAAGTCCACACTCAGATTCATTTGCTGCATGTTTCCTATTTGCAGTCCATTCTGCTACCTACAGGAAGGGGTGTGTTCTTCATGAGATCTCATCTGACTGCCGGGAAGAACAATGGTGGTGAGTGGGAAGACAGGAAGAGGAACTCATTTCTAGCAAAGGAGAGATCCAAAGGATTATGTGTCTATCTTCTTCAAAAACAACCTCTGGGAGTTTGGGGTTAGTAGATGCAAACTGTTACATATACAATGGATGGACAACAAGGCCCTATTGTATAGCTCAGGGAGCTATACTCAATGTCCTGGGATAAACCATACTGGAAACAAATATAAAAAAGAATATGTAAAATGCATAACTGAGTCACTTTCCTGTATGGAAGAAATTAACACAACACAGTAAATCAACTACAATTAAAAACAAACAAACAAACAAACAAACCTCTGTACAATTAGCTTCTATGGATGTATCCAGAGACTGGCTGAGGGTAGTGAAATGGGCTTTCTCTTACAGAGAGGTCTTGGTGAAAAGAACCACGGAAAGGCTGGGCTGAATGAGCCACTGTCCCCTCCTACCTTGTTGGCTTTGATTCTTACAGCCACTTGCATGAAATCTCCTAAACGGTGTACCTCCACCCCAAAGGACTTCACCTCAACCTGCCGTCACGCCTTTTTCCAACTCAGGAATCCTTGGCTTCATCTATCCCTGATCCTAGTCCCATCTCCTAGACTTCTACTTTGATTCCAGAACCACTCCAGTTCATCAATACTGTTATCACTAACAAAGGCTATTCATTCTCGGCTTGAGATTTGACAGAAATAAGCCAACACTAACTGCCCTTTGGAAAAGGAATTGTAAAAAGCACCCAAGATCTAAATAGGGTTCCCCATGAACCGTTTAATCTTGCATCAGATATTGATGACTTTCACTGAAATACTACACATGTCTATTGAACTCAAATCATTGCGTAATTAATAATTCAATTAAGAAAAACAAATGAAAAGCTCATATAAGGAAAGGATTATTAACAAACCCTTATTCCTTCTCTGTGGACACACATGACCTTGAGTTAACATTTTAGGTCTGTTTCTCTAGAAACCTGATGAAGGCATGAGGCCATATATGTTACCAGGCAACTGCTGCTTATGGTAAAAATGGTTGTCCTCCACCCCCTCACTGGTAACTTGTATCTAGGCTGGGAAAACTCATAAATTGCAAATATCTGGAAAGAGTCTAAATATCTGGGAAATGTTTGGGCTTTCTTGAGCATGCTGCCTCTTGTAACTGGGCATATCCTTTGTGGAGATCCTAGATACTGCCTATGAGGCTGTTTTAAGACACAAAGGCTCCTGTGAGCTAAGGGGTTTCTAAGCTAAGGTGAATTTTCCCATCTTGTGCGCATGTCAACTGCTCACACCTTAGCCGTACACAGTGAGATGCTTCCCCATGATGTCTGATGCTGCTCTGCTGGCAAGACATCTTTAGCCCATGTCCTTTTCTGTAGATTGGTGCCCAGGAGCCTAGGGTAGTCGTGCAAGACTAAATGTTTAGTTGAGCTCAAGAAGGCTCCTTGGAGGACACTGCAGCTTGCAGGATTCTCACGTGTACCAGTGACTCCTGAATTCCTCACCAGTGCTCTGCAATTGTTCTATGTGCTGCCAGGCACTGTTCTACATATGGACATACTTCTTTTCCTATGGACACCTAGAGAATACAAACTATCTGGGACATTACATATAGGAATGCTGATTCCTGTTTCTAAAATCCCCACTGAGCTTGGCTTATCTAGCTTTAAGCTTGGCACACGTCTTGTATCCATTGGTACAGTGTTTGGGTAGTACCTTCCGTATTGAGTCATGATCCCCGGGGGGAAGTAGGCAGTGTAGCAGCCTCCGGAGTACTGCTCCTGACACCAGTTCTTCTCTTCATAGTGCACTGGCTGCAGTTCAGGGGGAGAAAATTTCAAAGGGAAGACAAAGCTGAAATGCTGCCAGTCAACAATTAAGGCTCTTATGTGCTTTACTGTAACAAAACGTTTAAAGTTTATTTTTTTAAAGTAGTCCTGTTTTTCTAACTTAAGGGGAAACATGACAGTACCAAGTAATGGCCTTTTGTGAGGTACCAACAGACAAAACACATACACTTTGACTTTCTCAACCTCTTGCCTAGGAGAGACAGGAAGTATCCCAATATCTGGAAAAGAGGGTATCTCTATGTGGATTTTGAAGTCTTTAAGACTCTATCAACAATCAGGTTCTGGAAGGGTTTGCTCAAATCTCTGCATTCTTTAAATAACAGACCTTACTTCCCTATCTACCAGGGCATTACTGCTAAAAAAGGGGTGGGGGGTAGAAGGGAGAAAGTAGAAGGAAAGCATAGTGTCTAAGAAAAAGGCTTTTTTCAGAACCACTTCTCTCAGCTGGAAATGTGAATGATGGGAATACTATTAAAAAGAGGACACTTAAAGATGAAAAATATTTCCCAAGGGACGTGAGAGGACCTTCTCTGATTTCCCTAACACATTCTGCAAGTTTAGTCTTCCAACAGTTCAGAGAAAATCCCCTGGAAGAGCCCCCCGCTCTCTGCTAGGGTCTTTAAAAATAATTTCATCCTCTTAATTGCTTTCAGTGGTAGATTGAGAGCACCGAAATTCCTAAATGAAGTATAAATTGAGTCTGCAGATGGAAAAACAAATTAGTATGACTTTGACCTGGGCAGAGAGTCCAGATTCAGTCTATCTTATCAAGTATATACTACTGTGTCTGCATCAACAAATAATGATATAGCTGGGATTTTATTTGGCAGTGATCAGTTGACGCTGACAAGAGGGCAGGGCCTCTGTTCCAGGGACTGATCTCAGTCACCCTGGAGATAATACCTGCAGCTTCTGCCTCTCATTACTCCTGGCTGCCAGTTATCCAGCGAGCATTTAAACAGCCCAAGGAACTGCTGCATCAGAAATTGCATGCACCGACAGCAGCATTTTAATGGCCCTTTGTGACTGCTGAAGTTAATCCTCCAGTAAGCATATCCCTTTATACTCTCTTCATAAGACTGTCAGGAAACCAGAATCTGCTTTGCTTTACCACTCAGAGCAAACAGAGCAGAACCTGCTAGGGATTAAAGATGGGGATTTCTTACATGTAAAGCTTCTTGAGATCCTAGCACTTTGGCGTACAGTTCACAGATTTTTCTTTTCCTATAAAAAAAAAAGAACCAAAGAATGTGAAGGAAGTAATGACTGATGAGTATGGAATAAACACAGTGAGTTCCAGGGTTCTTGCAATGAACCAGATTTATTAAGTGAAAAATTAAAATCAATGGCCTTCAGTCACTACACTGAATGACCAGTTCCTTGAATCTCTGCCCTCAAATTAACCCTCTTTTTCCTGACACAGTTATGTGCTTTGAAGATTCAACCAACTGTTCTCTTTTACATTTTTGCCTCTTCCACTACCTACTACCATA
The DNA here is from genome assembly GCF_002263795.3 of Bos taurus. Classification (NCBI taxonomy): domain Eukaryota; kingdom Metazoa; phylum Chordata; class Mammalia; order Artiodactyla; family Bovidae; genus Bos; species Bos taurus. Next base: position 99,938,201 of record NC_037357.1, read on the forward strand.
TCTTTTCAAGATTAAAATGGAGAAAATGAGATTGAATTAAATTCAGTTTTAGGAATTGATTCTAAGTTACTATTTGGAAATATGCAAAATTCTAAATCCCTTTTATAAGTCTATAGTAAGTATGATGTGTCTTTTAACTATCCTATGTTTATGTTTTAAATATCTACCAACATATAAAGCTCATTTAATCTTTTAAATATAACATAACACATGCTATACTAGGAGAGGCCTATGGTCATTCCAGGGTAGTAATCTGTCACTTGTCAGAATGGTCTGTGGACACAGTACTGGGTCCTAAGGGCATGGAGGAGCAGTGGGCATGATGTGTTATGTGATATTACCTTAAAACAGTCTCTGACCACCCTCATAATTCATTGTGCAAATGACCAGCACAGAACATGGCACATACTGTATCTTAAAAATCAGTAGTTTTATTCATCTAAGCACTTCTTTTAAAAAAAGATTACCATTAATTTATTTTTATTTGGCCATGCCATTTGACCTGCAGGATCTTAGTTCCCCAACCAGGGACTGAACCAGAAGTTAAAGCATTGAGTCCTAACCACTGGACTGCCAGAGAATTCCCTATCTAAGCACTTCTTGAAACAGATACATTTTAAACTCACAATCACTCTTGGTAAAGTTTAAAAGCTCTAATTTACTAAAATTACCCATTTTAGAAATGAATAGGTCTGTTTTAGAAATTGTTTAAACAGGTTAACACTGATCCAGTTATACACGTTAGGTATTTATCTTTTTTAGTCTTTATATAGGTTAAATATTGAAAGTGCTTCAAGATACTTTCTTATACACTAATAAATGACTGGAAAAAATTGCTAAAAATGTCATAAAGGGTTTAATTCAAATCTGTAAGATAAGCATTAAAAGCTAAAGAGACAAATGGTAAAAAAAAATATTGGGGGGAAGGAAGGAGGTAAGGGAAGGTTATAGTTATTAGAAATAAATTTTAAAAGATGCCAATTTCATGTTGCCAGTTACAATAGAAAACAAGTGTTCCCAATTTCACAGGTGTTCCCAATGTCTCTGAATAATGTTGGACAAAGTGTAACTTTATACATTTACCTGAAGGCTCACACTTACATGATTTATACAACTCCTAGAGTTTCCATCCCGTGGCTATAGTAGTAAATCAAGAGAAGGAGGCGGAATGATAGATGCTGTTTACCAATACCACTTTACCATGGAAGGTTTTAAGGGAGAGACAAATGCCACTTCTGAGGTGATGTCACACATCATGAGATAGCTATTTAAGTTCCAGTACAGGCAGGCAAGATTCACTGTCCTTCAAGGAGCTGTTCATACTACAGCTCAATAATGACAAAGGAAAGGCAGAACTGGAAGAAGTCTCAAGACTACTGTGTACCTGTCTGTCTCTCTCTGTGTAATCCAAGCCATTCATTTCAGACATGAAGAGACTGAGGCTCAGTGTGCTCAAGAGACTAGCTCAACATCACTCAGCTCATTAATGGCAGGGTCAAGGGTATACTCTCCTGAGCATCCCACCTGTAGTAAGTGCTCAATAAAAATTTACTGAATCAAAATCCATCCTCAGTCCAGTGTGGTACCCTCTTTTCTACTCTATGATATGACCAATTCTTACCTACTTCACAAGAGTGTTACAAGAAATAATTCTGATATTTTGAGTCAATAAGAAAACAAAAATATTGACAATTGTTATCCTGAAAACTTAACAATGCTTCATTTACTTTAGGTACATGTAATAACATCTTTGTTAAAACAGAGTGAACTCTAAAATGTAATCAAACTACTCTATAGTTAACTTTTCATTCAAGAACAGTAAACCAGTTATCATAGAAATTTGTCATTATTGACTGTATTTCACATTATTAAATGAGTCAATGATGAGTTCTAATGAACACATAGGAAATTATCTTCTCTATCCCTTCCTCCCATTAATATAAAAATTTTTAGAAAAGTTATATAAGATAAGGATGGTACAACAATGCACTGGTTGCTTAGCTAGGCTCTAAAAATAACAGAACATACTTTAAATGATGTACAAAAGAAGTCATTGTGCAAGTTGGATATACGTACTGGTTTCTAAACCTGGCTGCTCATCATAATTACTCAAAAGGCTTGTTAAAATATGCAAATACTCAGGCCCCACCCCTAACCTACCAAATCAAAATCTATCAGCCTCAGAAAAAATATATTTTCCAAACATCCTTTGGGAAATGTTGACGTAGTTTGTTCTGGGAACTATTACTTGAGTCAATGACATTCAGAATTCCAAGTGGTTTTGCCTTATAAAAACTTTTGAGAAGTTTAGCCACTATGTGGAATCAAAACCAAATGTCTACATCCAGGCTGGTATTTATTTTACTATTAATAAGGAGGGAAGGCAGGAAATCCAAAAGAAAATGTCAAGCTTAGTATGACATAATGAAAAAAAATACACATTAGATGCTATTCGTGACTTTGTCACAAGCTGGCTATGGAGCCTTGAACAAATCATTCCCCATCGCCAGACCCCCAACTTCTTCCTCTATTGAGTGAGTAGGCAGACACTAAAATAGTTCCCCTTTCCTGACATCAAATCTCATGGTTGCTCAAATAAACAAACCCATGTGCAATTGTGGGAACGTCTGCGGCCTTTCCCTAACTTGCAAAGTCATCAAAGTAACTCTCAAAGCAAGGTCTGCTAGTTGATTTGCTGCTTCATTTTTAAATCAAATGCAGAGAGAAGTATATATTTGCACGCACACCCTCTTCAAAAGCTAACAAAGGATTTAGGGTTATCCCTGTCGTAATGAAAGGGTTTGCATAACTCAATGAAGCTATGAGCCATATCATGCAGGGCCACCCAAGATGGAAGGGTCATAGTGAAGAGTTTTGAGACAATGTGGTCCACTGGAGGAGGGAATGGCAAACCACTCCAGTATTTTGACTGTGAGAACCCCATGAATATTATGAAAAGGCAGAAAGATATGACACCAGAAGATGAGCACCCCCAGGTTGGAAGGTGTTTAATATGCTACTGGGGAAGAGTAGAGGGCAGTTACTAGTATCTCCAGAAAGAATGAAAGAAGAAGCTGGGACAAAGCAGAAATGATGCTCAGTTGTGGATGTATCTGGTGGTGAAACTAAAGTCCAATGCTGTAAAGAACAATATTGCACAGGAACCTGGAATGTTAGGTCCATGAATCAAGGTAAATTGGATGTGGTCAAGCAGGAGATGGCAAGAGTGAACATCAACATCTTAGGAATCAGTGAACTAAAATGGACAGGAATGGGCGAATTTAATTCAGATGACCATCATATCAACTACTGTGGGCAAGAATCCCTTCAAAGAAATGGAGTAGCCCTCATAGTCAACAAAAGAGTCTGAAATGCAGTACTTGAGTGCAATCTCAAAAACGACAGAATGATCTTAGTTCGTTTCCAAGGCAAACCATTCAACATCACAGTAATCTAATCACAGTAAGTCTATGACCCAAGCAGTAATGCTGAAAGAGGAATAGTTCCATGAAGACCTACATGACCTTCTAGAACTAACACCAAAAAAAGATGTCCTTTTCATCATGTGGGGGTTGGAATGCAAAAGTAGGAAGTCAAGAGATACCTGGAGTAACAGGCCTTTGGAGTACAAAATGAAGCAGGGCAAAGGCTAACAGTTTTGTCAAGAGAACACACTGGTTATAGAAAACACCCTTTTCCACCAATACAAGAGATGACTCTATGCATGGATATCACCAGATGTAATCAGATTGATTATATTCTTTGCAGCCAGAGATGGAGAAGCTCTATACAGTCAGCAAAAACAAGACCAGATCTGACTATGGCTCAGATCACGAGCTCTATAAGGGGCAAAATTCAGACTTAAATTGAATAAACTATGAAAAACCACAAGGCCATTCAGGTATGATCTAAATCAAATCCCTTATGATTATACAATGGAGGTTATGAATAGATTCAAGGGATTAGATCTGGTAGAGAAAGTGCCTGAACAACTATGGAGAGAAGTTTGTTAACATTGGACAGGAGGCAGTAACCAAAGGCACCCCCAAGAAAAATAAATGCAAGAAGGCAAAGTGGTTGTCTCTGGAGGCTTTACAAATAGCTGAGGAAAAAGAAAAGTGAAAGGCAAGTGAGAAAGGGAAAGATATACCCAACTGAATGCAGAGTTCCAGAGAATAACAAGGAGAGATAAGGTCTTCTTAAACGAACAATGCAAAAATAGAGGAAAACAACAGAATGGGAAAGACTAGGTATCTCTTCAAGAAAACTGGAGACACCAAGGGAACATTTCATGCAAGGATGGGCATGATAAAGGACAGAAATGGTAAGGACCTAACTGAAGCAGAAGAGATTAAGAATAGGTGGTAAGAATACACAGAAGAATTATACAAAAAAGGCCTTAATGGCCCAGATAACCATGATGATGTGGTCACTCAACTAGAGCCAGACATCCTGGAGTGTGAAGTCAAGTGGGCCTTAGGAAGCATTGCTATGAACAAAGCTAGTGGAGGTGATGGAATTCCAGCTGAGCTATTTCAAATCCTAAAAGATAATGCTGTGAAAGTGCTGCACTCAATATGCCAGCAAATTTGGAAAACAGCAGTGACCACAGGCCTGGAAAAAGTCATTTTTCATTGCAATCCTAAAGAAGGGTAATGCCAAAGAATGTTCAAACTACCATACAATTACACTCATTTCACTTGCTACTAAGGTTATGCTCAAAATCCTTCAAGCTAGTCTTCAGCAGTACATGAACTGAGAATTTCCAGATGTACAAGCTGGATTTAGAAAAGGCAGGGCAAATTGCCAACATCTGCTAGATCATAGAGAAAGCAAGGGAATTCCAGAAGAACATCTGCTTCATTGACTCCACTAAAGCCTTTGACTGTGTGGATCACAACAAACTGTGGAAAATTCTTAAAGAGATGGGAATATCAGACCACCTTACCTGTCTCCTGAGAAACCTGTGTGTAGGACAAGAAGCAACAATTAGAACCAGACATGGAACAATGGACTGGTTCCAAATTGGGAAAGGAGTATGATAAGGCTGTGTACTGTCACCCTGTTTATTTAACTTATATGCAGAGTACATCATGCGAAATGCTGGACTGGATGAATCCCAAGCTGGAACCAAAACTGCCAGGAGAAACATCAACAATCTGAGATATGCAGATGATACCACTCTAATGGCAGAAAATGAAGAGGAACTAAAGAGCCTCTTGGTGAGGGTGAAAGAGGAGAGTGAAACAGCTGACTTGAAACTCAACATTCAAAAAACTAAGACCATGGCATTTGGTCCCACCACTTCATGACAAATAGAAGGGGAAAAAGTGGAAGTAGTGACAGATTTTATTTTCTTGGACTCCAAAATCACTGTGGATGGTGACTGCAGGCATGAAATTAAAAGACGCTTGCACCTTGGAAGGGAAGTCATGACAAACCTAGATGGTATTTTAAAAAGCAGAGACATCACCTTGCTGACAAACATGCAATAGGTTTGAACACCTATGTATGGATCTGCTTTTCAGAAAAAGTACATGTTGGAGAACCTTGGAGATGGAATAAAGGTCATTGGGACTTGGCCTCTTAAGCTTTTTTCAGAGCTACCATTTTTAAATGATTTTTCTCCATCCATCTTACTGAGAAACCCTACCTCTCAACCCCTGTAAAACAAACAGAGGTGTAAAACTAAATTAATATAAGCACGTGGGAGGCATGAGTCAAAAGGGGGCTAGCAAAATACAAAAAGGTTGATTTGTTGGGATTTTGAGATTAACAGATGATTGCATTTTTCATAATGTTATTATACTGTTGTTAGTGCATCAAGCACAATAAAAAGCTAACCTTTTACGTGTTTCAGATGTAAATTCTTACCTTATATCTTTATGCACTTTAGCGAGGCGGTCAGCTTTTCGAGCGAGGATGAAGCTGGGGAGAGAAATTACGTTTGAATGATTAGGTGACGGTGGTTTATCTTAAGAGTTGTCTCTTCTTTTTAAAGTGTTCTTGCCTATATCTACAGTAATACCCTAAATACAAGCAAGTTCCATTCCAAGAACGCATCTGTAAATCCAATTTTTTCATAAGTCCAACATAGTTAGCCTAGGTACCCAACTAACACAATCGATTATATAGTACTATACTCTACTACTAATAATAAATCTAATAATAATAATAAGTAAGTAAGTGTTAGTCGCTCAGATGTGCCCAACTCTTTGAGACCCCATGGACTGCAGCCCACCAGGGTCCTCTGTCCATGAGATTTTCCAGGCAAGGATACTGGAGTGGGTTGCCATTTCCTTCTCCAGGAGATCTTCCCAACCCAGGGATTGAACCTGGGTCTCTCGCAATGCAGGCAGATTCTTTACCAACTGAGCTACAAGGGAAGCAGGCTTATAATATTTTTCACACAAATAATATATAAAAAACAAACACAGAAAAAAACACTTTTAGTCTTACAGTACAGTACCTAGAAAAGTGCAGGCGTATAGTACAACAGCTGGCATATGGGGCTGGCACCCACGTTTGTATCTTTGAAAGTTCACAACTTGAAGGTTTGTACGTAGGGGACTTACTGTACTCAGCACTAATACTACTCTCCCAACACTCTCCCATTATTTCCATATACTAGAGCAAATGCCAAGCTGTCCTCATCTGCTTCTGGGTCCAAAACCCCTGCCAGGGGTGGGCTCCTAAACAATATATCACTACCTACTCAATATTTTATAGCCAAAGTTCAGTACAGTTCTTGGCATACAGTAGGAAATTGACTATGTAGATGAATTAATGTTGCATTAAATGATGAGCCTGGTAATGACTGTTGCCATCTGTCAAGTTACTTGATAAAAGCTGGAAAAACAAATATCAAAAAGTGCTTGTTGGGAATTCCCCGGTGGTCCAGAAGTTAGGACTTCGAGCTTCCACTGCAGGGGGCACGGGTTCAATTCTTGGTCAGGGATTTAAGATCCCACATGCCAAAGGCATGGCCAAAAAAATAAATAAATGAAGTGCCTGAAGTGGATGCCATGGTGGGCCACCCAGATTCCTCTTCAGGACCAAACACTCATTACCCTCAGCTCACAGCCAAACCCCTCCCTAGCAATTATACTCTGCAGCAGAGAACTGCCTGGTGAAAGGTCCCATCCCTTCTCAGAATGAATGCCAGAGTGCGATGGGTACCAAAGCCTACCACACAATGCAGACACCCAGTGCAGATACCTCTGAAAGGCAATCCTTACTTCGAGGCCTCTGTTGGGACAACACTGGAGCCCAACCGTTCCCTCTGCCCAATCCTGATTCCTTCCCTCCCCCACAGGTAGTATGTGTCCATGTGCTCAGTCACTTCAGTCGTATCTGACTCTGTGAGACCCTATGAACTGTAGCCTGTCAGGCTCCTCTGTCCATGGAATTCTCCAGGCAAGAATACTGGAGTGGGTTGACATTCCCTTCTCCAGGGGATCTTCCCAACCCAGGAATAGAACCTGCATCTCTTGCATCTCCTGCATTGACAGGCTGGTTCTTTACCACTAGCGCCACCTGGGAAGCCCAGGCAGCACTCCACAGAGCAATTCCTGATGAACCTCCTAAACCCAAATCTCCACCTCCAAGTTGACTTCCTGGGAAACCAGCCTAGTACAGTTCTCAAATTCAGTGACTCAGTAAAACTCAGTTATGATCTGTCTGCTTCCCTTTGATCAAGTAGATTCTACTTATTATGCCATTATTAATTGCTTGTATATTTTAAAGAATGGAATTGTAACAAGAAATCCTTAGCTATACTATGATTAGAAAGCTTGCCAAAAAATCCAAATGAGCCAAAGGAGAATGGAGTGATTTCTCCATTTAAGAAAAGTTTTAAAATTGTATTTTTTTGTTATTTTTCTAGACAAAGACAAATAGATCAGGACTGAAAATGCAAGGGATGAAGACAGAAATTTTGTCCTCTCCCTCAATTCCCTCTCCCCCAATTAAACTGTTCCTCAATTTGATTGGCCATTCCTTTAGAGTTGTTATTTGAGACCATTCTGGGAAGCAAAGATATAAAATGCATTTGTGTTTACCCAGAGAACAGTATTTCAGAGGAAGCTGTGGAATCTTTAAGAAATTTGAACCATTGAACTCTGGGAGATATAGTCATGATTTTGCTTGATTTAACTAACACTTTATGTTGTGGCTTGCTGGTAAGGTGAAAGTGAAAGGGAAGTCAGTGGTGTCCGACTCTTTGCGACCCCATGGACTGTAGCCTATCAGGCTTCTCAGTCCATGGGATTTTCCAGGCAATAGTAATGGAGTGAATTGCCATTTCCTTCTCCAGGGGATCTTCCCGACCCAGGCATTGAACCCAGGTCTCCCACATTGTACACAGACGCTTAACAGCTGGTAGGTGCTAGGTGCTAAGTCACTTCAGTCATGTCTGACTCTTTGTAACCTGGTGGACTGTAGCTCACCTGGCTCCTCTGGAAAGAACACGAGTGGGTTGCATACCCTCCTCCAGGGGATCTTCCCGACCCAGGGATCAAACCCACATCTCTTGCATTGGCAGGCAGGTTCTTTACCACTGCACCACCTGGGAAGCCGTAGTACTAATGATTTTAGTTAAATTTTAGGTGTATGCAACAATTGTATGTGGTATTTCAGTGAAAATCACCAACAGCTGATAGAAGATTAAATGATCTATCTGAAAGCCTTTTAGATCCTGGGTGCTTTTCACAGTTCCTTTTCTAAAGGGCAGTGAGTGTTGGTTCTGTCTGTCAAATCTCAAGTCCTAAATGAAATAACCTCTTTGATCTAACTGTAAGAATGGACAATTATCATCCAACTTTCTTTGGTGTTTTATTGGGGAAATTACACACCCTGGCTTTGGGGTGGGAACATTTCACAGCTCTAAAGTACAAGGTCCTTTCTAGTTTCCAAAGGCAAGTAGTTATCACACACAGTGCTGGGCAATTACAGCATCCCTATCTTCAAGGCTTTCATTGCCTAGAGCAAAGAGCAGGGCAGAGGCAATATAGCTTCAATGCAAGAACAGGGTGGAAGCAATTTTCCAGATAAAACAGATTAGAATATCACTTTCTCAGTGTGTTAGTCGCTCAGTTGTGCCCAACTCTTTGGGACCCCATGGACTGTAGGAGCTGCATAAATAAACCCATTACCATCTAGAAGGCTTCTGCAATCCATGTCCTTGTTGCTGTGCTGTGCTTAGTCACTCAGTCGTGTCCAACTCCTTGCAACCCGTGGACTGTAGCCTGCCAGGCTTCGCTGTCTTTGGGGATTCTCCAGGCAAGAATACTGGAGTGGGTTGCCATGCCCTCTTCCAGGGGATCTTCCCTACCCAGGGATCGAACCCAGGTCTCCCGCACTGCAAGTGGAGACTTTTTACCGTCTGAGCCACCAGGGAAGCCCATATCCTTGTGAATAAAGCTAAAGAAAGCCCAGAACAGCGGATGCCACAGTATTTCATTCCCAGGGCAAGAAAAACATCAATATTCTTTCATCTTCAGTCAGATAGGTCTTGACCAGTAGTCTCTAGAAACCTCTGTCTCAACTTCTTGCTTTTCTTTGGCACATAAAAAGGGACAGCAAACTCCCCAATCTATGTATTTTCTTGCCCAGTGGGGTCGGAGATGAATAGGGTACAATGTTCCTATAATCTTTACATTGTGAGCACCTGCCCTTGCCAGGGAAGCTGGTGCTCTTTCTTACATCTGACAGTGAGAGAAGCAGTTACAAAATGTTTTGCTGAAAAAAAAAAAAAAAAGTTTTGCTGGCAGTCCAGTAGCAGAGTCTGCTTTCTAAGTCCCTAGGGTCCTGGGTGTGCTCCTTTGGATTTTGTAATTTCCCTTCAATGACACAATGCACATGAGCTTAACTCTCCTGGGGCACAGGGGGAAACCAATGGTCTCCAAAAGTCACTTGACTGCTAGAGAAGCTGTGCTCTTTTATTGCAATGTGCTAGAATAAATAACCCTTTTGTTGGTATTGCTTTGAGGAGGACTAAAAGGTATGACAACTGGGAGGCTACAGCACTCCTTGGAAATTTCTTTGTGGGAGCTCCGATTCCCTCTCTGGACCCCTAGTCTCCAGAGGGAAGAGTAGCTGTGTGAGGCAGGAGAGGAAAAGAGTTCCTCTTCCAGACACAGAACCTCGCCCTGGCACCATTCTTCATGGAAGACAGCCATGGAGTGACTTACTGGAAAAAGTGCCCTACATTCAAGGCCTGGCTGGCTCTCCTTCAAACTGCACTTCATTGGTCATTCATCTTATCTCCCAGGGTAACTGTGAACAAAATTTTCTTTTCTTTTGGCCATGCCACATGGCTTGTGGGATCTTAGTTTCCCGACCAGAGATTGGACCTGGGCCCTTGGCATTGAGCTATTGGAGTCCTAACCGCTGGACCAGCAGGGAATTCCAACAATTAAAATATTAACATTTGCTATGTAGTGCTGTCTAGAATGGAGAGAGGACTAGAGCCCAGAAAACATAACTTTGGAAGGTTGTACAGGACAAAATAGTTCTCGTTCCAGAATGGCTATAAACATTCTGTAGGCAAAGTGGTCTGCCATGCCATCTGTCTAGCTGTATTTTTCACTCTTGTCCTCCACATGTAAGTTTCATGGGGGAAAGTAATCAATGGACACAGGTTCAAAGTGGTGTTCACTTTAGTAAAGTTTCCCAGTGTTCTCGTGCCACTTACTCTATGACTCTAATATTACCAAACATGAAAACATGATATATTGTCTATAGGGTTACTTAGTGTTGCTTGAGCTTGAGTGCAAAACAACACGCTCTGCTAGTTCCCACACCAAGACACCAACATAGTTTGCAAAATGCAGAACATCCAGGTCTCACTTACCCCATGATAGCAGGCAGTGATCCATCTGGCTTGGTATCATCCAGTGTTATTGAAATTGGAGCTTCCTCATCTTCGATGATCATACAGCCACAGTAATCTTAACCAGAAGAAAAATAATAGGAGATTGAGAAACTTCGTCAGGGATTTAGGAAGGACATTTTAAAGTATATATATATAACTATTTCGCTAAAAGGAAGGCAAAACTTAAACTATTGGTCTTTGCCCTGATCCCAGAAGTTCTTTTCCATTAAATACACTCACTGATTCAACAAGGATGTTTGGTGACCCAGACGTATTAGAAAATGACCCATCTCGATGACCTTTACATAAAGGTCAGGTATGATCAATGCATGAGTAAAATTGTAAGATGGCCTTGGAGTTGTGGAATACACAAGAAACAGTAGGGTGTGTTAGAAGGAATCGCCTCTGGGAAACCAGGGAAGAAGTGTCAAGAAGGAATCCTTTTAGGATGAGATGAAGGCTTAGCAACAACCAACACCACATCCGCCCAGACCTTGCCTCATGCCAACACCCGAACAGGAAGTCTCATTGTTACCATTTTATACAGAGGCTGAGGCTGAGAGGTGAAGTGCCACCTGAGGCAACACAGCTAGTAAGCAAGTGGGGCCCAGGAATGTGTGACTTCAAAGCAGCGCTCTTTCACAGTGGTCCTTTGTCTTACTCCGCTCATGAAGAGGAAGTGGTGAGACATATGCCAGGGGCCTGGACAGTGTGGCCCTGCAACTGGAGGGCCTGCTGCCTTGCCTCTCACTGCCAGCAAGCACTCTTGGGGCCATTTTGTGTTGCTGGGGACTATGAAGAGATGGACAGACTAAGATCTCTGATCCTTTCTCTACCAACTGGAAACACATCTTTTTCTGTTCAATATGTTCCTACTGAACTGAACTGTATGTTCCTAAAAAAGAGTGCAGTCTTCTCTTAATACAATTTAAACATGAATAAACACAACCTACCCTTTTTCTTCCAAAAGGCCTCCTTGTAATACATCATGCACTTAATGACAGCCCCCATTGGAAGACGCTGTATCAGCTGGTTTCGCTCTGATGGAAGCTCTGGTCTAAAGTGTATCTTGGCAGTCAAAGTTGGTGGGATGGCACTAATGACATACCGGCACTGAAACAAACAGACACAAAATACCATCTCAAACGTGAGTCACAGTCTTTGCAGGGGACATGAAACATCACATTTATCATTTTGAGGGACACTAAGCAGTCACAATGTACAGTATGAGACCACTGTGAGGCAACAACACAGAACAAGGCACATCAACTAAGGCTAATAATTGGAAGACTGAGTCAGAAATATGCCAGCATCAATCATGCCACCGCTTGGATTATATTTGGTTAGAAGCTGCAGAAGACAGAAACATGTTAGTCGCTCAGTCGTGACTGACTCTTTGTGAGCCTGCCAGGCTTCTCTGTCCATGGAATTCTCCAGGTAAGAATACTGGAGTGGGTGGCCATTCCCTTCTCCAGGGGATCCTCCCCACCCAGGGATCGAACCCAGGTCTCTTGCATTGCAGGCAGATTCTTCACCATCTGAGCCACCAGGCTATTAGAGACCTACTTAATATAAGCTCTTTAAATTTTATTTATTTATGGGCCACACCGTGAGGCAGGCAGGATCTTAGTTCTCTAACCAGGGGATGGAACTTGTGTCCCCAGGTCCTAACCACGGGACTGTCAGGGAATTCCCATAATACACATTTCTTTTGACAAAACTGAATTACCTCATAAAGTTCACGATTCAGGGTCTCTACGGTGATGTTTTCACTTGACTGGTCAACATAGGTGACAGGGCTCCTCAGTTTCACCCTGTCCCCTAGGAGTTGCATTATCCGTTCGCTTACTTGACCAGATCCACCTACAAACTTCCGTTCCTACAGGAAAAGGCAGGCAGGGATGGAAATGTGACAAATGCCCCAGGAAGGAAAGCCATATTTACCACTGATTAGAAACCTGTGGAAAAATCACAGGCCATACCTCCACTCTCTACACTGTTAACTGTTAGAAGAACTCATTAGGACAGGGGCAGTCTACCAAGACACCTCAGTCACCATGCTCTATGCAGCTTCATGTGACAAAAAGCTGTTACCAGTTTATGGAATCACAGAATCAGTGGGAAGGGATGAATTGGGAGATTGGGATTGACATTATATATATAAAATAGATAACTAATAAGAACCTACTGTGTAGCACAGGGAACTCTACTCAATACTCTGTTAAAGGTCTATATGGGGAAACAATCTATTAAAAAAAGAGTGGATACATGTGCATGTATAACTGATTCACTTTGCTGTATACCTGAAACTAACATGACATTGGAAATCAACTATATCCCAATAAAAATTTAAAATCAAATCACAGAATCAGAAGGAAGGTTTCCCTAGACCACTGGCACCTTGACCAAATGCAAATATCAGCAAGCTTCAAATGCTCAAGAGTGCAGTGCATGGAGGGTGTCTGGCGACAGGGAGGATGCTGCGCTTCTCCCAGGGGGAGGCAGTTTCCTTTTTTTTTAAAAAAAGTTGATTATTTTTTTCTAGTTTCACTGAGATGCGGATGCAGTTTCTTAACTCCCCTCAGTTTTTTAAAGTCCCAGGCCAGGACTGTCTAGGCGCAACAGGCTCATGGTGCTCTCAAGGATCACCTGGTCATCACCAAAAGATGTTCTAAGAATCTAAATCTCAGCTGTTGAGAACTTTTTGCCAAAAGGCCTGGAAGTTTCCCTGGGAGGACAGAAGAATGAAGGCTCAGCATCTGCCTATTCCTCCAGACACTGTGGACTAGCTTCCTTGAGCAACTCTATAAGACCGTGAGTGCTGCATCCTAGTGCCATCTGCTACGCTCACCATGGAGATGCTTCCGGCTTAATCTAAGGTCGGTCCTTAATACAGTGCATTTTGTAAGAACCAGGGGAATATTTTTAGCCTGCTAGAGATTGATGATTCTTTGAATGATTAGAAATACAAGTAGGCAGACTGAAGCACAGCCCACCATTGTACAATTAGGTACCTTAATCACGTTCCTCCAGAAAGCCTATGCCAGCAACCTCACAATAATTTTTACACTTGGATAACTGGCTATTGTCTTAATGACACCACTATAGCTCCTTATAAAAACATTCCCAAAGTAGTTTAGTTTCATGATCCGTACATCCTCACAAAACCAGAACCATTTCATTTATAATTTGACCTCTGTTTTCCAAGAGTTACTCTAAATGTTAGTATAGTGGAAAGACCAGGAACTCTTTTCCATCTTCATGTCTAGTATTTGTTGAACTAAACTATTAAAGGATAAATAACCATTAAACTATTAAAGGATAAATCTAAGTTCTTTGTAAAGGTATTGTGATAATGGTTTTACATTCATAATCTGAACTATGCCCTCCAAAAGGTCATGTGGAGTCTGCCCAGAAGTATCTTGGCTCCTCTGAATGAGGGATATAACACAGTACTGTAAAGAAATTATCTTTCAATTAAAAAATAAATTAACTAAATACATATATATATATATATATATATATATATATATATGAAAAAGAAGTGAAGCCGCTCAGTTGTGCCAACTCTTTGTGACCCCATGGATTGTAGCCTACAAGGCTCCTCTGTCCATGGAATTTTCCAGGCAAGAGTACTGGAGTGGGTTGCCATTTCCTTCTTTTATATATATATATATATATATATATATATATATATATATATATATATATAAATTGAGTCAAGATATTTCCAAAGACAAATATAGATTAAAAGGAGTAATATGGGATTTCTAGATGTAAAGGCACTTAAAAAATGCGACTGCCTTATGTTTGCTAAAGCTGAAGGTCAAACTGGCAACCATAAGAACAACTTAGGGACTTCTGATGGTCTCCCAAGGAGAGGAATAATTCACTAAGTAGACAATGACTCTACACCTCACACTATGAAACAGAGCATAAGTTAGAACTAAATTGCTCTCAATTAAACCTTATTCCATTGAGGCATAACATTCTTAGAAAAGAGATACCCATTTTCTTTCACTAAGGGAGAGTCTTGAAATAAAGACTCACAGAGTTTGGAAAACCCGGGAATTAAAATTCTGGCTTTACTACTGGCTTGTTGTGTATCCAACCAGGGAGCCAGATGAGTTACATTCATTAGTAATGGCTGTGGTATCAGTTCAGTTCAGTCGCTCAGTTGTGTCCGACTCTTTGCAACTCCATGGACTGCAGCACATCAGGCCTCCCTGTCCATCACCAACTCCCGGAGTTTACTCAAATTCATGTCTATCAAGTCAGTGATGCCATTCAACCATCTCATCCTCTATCGTTCCCTTCTCCTCCTGCCTTCAATCTTTCCCAGCACAAGGGTCTTTTCAAATGAATCAGTTCTTCGCATCAGGTGGCCAAAGTATTAGAGTTTCAGCTTCAGCATCAGTCCTTCTAATGAATATTCAGGACTGATATCCTTTAGGATTGACTGGTTTGATCTCGTTGCACTCCCTGGGACTCTCAAAAGTCTTATCCAGCACCACAGTTCAAAAGCATCAATTCACTGGGGCATCAGAGTCTTGCTGATCTTAATCTGCTTCTTGTTGGTTCAATATTTCTTATGAAGAAGAGCTTGAAGTATAGAGCTTGAATTATTTAAAATACTAAGTCATTCTACGTTTCCATTTTATTAATGGGATGTTGCAATCAGTTGTAAACTAATAAACTTATATAGTGATTTGCACAAAGACTCCATGAACAAAAACTGCACAGTTAAGTACAAAAAGTATCTAATTTGGAGACTTAAATGTTTTCCATAGTCATAGTAATGGCCTTTACATAAAGACTAATAGGAATTCTACATATATTAATTATTTGATAAAATCTAGACTCAAATCAGTGTACTCTCCATTATACACTTACTTGAATCAGTCCTATTAGGTTGGTAATAGATTTTTTTTTATATACCCAAATTTGATTTAAAAGTAAACGCTAGTTATTAAGCTCTATTAAAAAGAAATCCAGAAGCGCATTTTATCTGCACAAATCAGTTACAAAGTTCAAAAGTGTTTCTTATGCTTTAAGACTCAGTTTTTAACTTTGTAAACCACATCTGAAAGACTTGGCACTTCTGCATTATTGTGTTTCATTTCTTTCTCTTTTTTTTTCTATTTTGATTAAGAGGATAGTAGAAAAAGATTTTCTGGCATTTTTATTCACTTGGTTAATTTGTATAAGCTTCTGATTGCCAGTTGCTCAGATAACAAGTGACAAAGCAGAATTCTTGAAAGCATTAAAGTTCCTTAAACCTAAGGCTAAATCTTGAATATATTGTTGAATTCTTTACTATGCTGATAGCTGGCAGATTGACAGCTGCACATTTGGCATGCTTTGATTTTTGGTTCTGGGGGTATTTTGGGACTTTATTTTTCATTGCAGATTTATTTGGCAATGTACAGTAAAATTTGTAAACTTGCTTCAAGTTTATGAATAAAGAACCACTTTTTTAAAAAAAGCATCGATTCATTGGTGCTCAGCTTTCTTTATAGTCCAACTCTCACATCCATACATGACTACTGGAAAAACCATAGCCTTAACCAGATGGACCTTTGTTGGAAAGTAATGTCTCTGCTTTTTAATATGCTGTCCAAGTTGGTCATAACTTTTCTTCCAAGGAGCAAGCGTCTTTCAATTTCATGACTGCAGTCACCATCCGCAGTGATTTTAGAGCCCCAAAAGATAAAGCGTGCCACTGTTTCCACTGTTTCCCCATCTATTTGCCATGAAGTGATGGGACTGGATGCCATGATCTTACTTTTCTGAATGTTGAGCTTTAAGCCAATTTTTTCACTCTCCTCTTTCACTTTCATTAAGAGCTCTTTACTTATAACTTCACTTTCTGCCATAAGGGTGGTGTCATCTGCATATCTGAGGTTATTGATATTTCTCCTGGCAATCTTGACTCCAGCTTGTGCTTCAGCCAGACCAGCATTTCTCATGATGTACTCTGCATATAAGTTCAATAAGCAAGGTAACAATATACAACCTTGACATACTCCTTTCCTGATTTGTAACCAGTCTGTTGTTCCATGTCCAGTTCTAACTGTTGCTTCCTGACCTGCATACAGATTTCTCAAGAGGCAGGTCAGGTGGTCTGGTATTCCCATCTCTTTCAGAATTTTCCATAGTTTGTTGTGATCTACACAGTCAAAGGCTTTGGCATAGTTAATAAAGCAGAAGTAGATGTTTTTCCGCAACTCTCTTGCTTTTTCGGTGATCCAACAGATACTGGCAGTTTGATCTCTGGCTCCTCTGACTTTTCTAAATCCATATTGACCATCTGAAAGTTCACTGTTCATGTACTGTTGAAGCCTGGCTTGGAGAAATTTGAGCATTACTTTACTAGCGTGTGAGATGAGTGCAATTGTGTGGTAGTTTGAGCATTCTTTGGCATTGCCTTTCTTTGGGATTGTAATGAAAACAGACCTTTTCCAGTCCTGTGGCCACTACTGAATTTTCCAAATTTGCTGGCATATTAAGTGCAACACTTTCACAGCATCATATTTTAGGATTTGAAATAGCTCAACTGGAATTCCATCACCTCCACTAGCTTTGTTTGTAGTGATGCTTCCTAAGGCCCACTCGACTTCACACTCCAGGGTGTCTGGCTCTAGGTGAGTGATCACACCATCGTGATTATCTGGGTCATTAAGATCTTTTTTTTGTATAGTTCTTCTATGTATTCTTGCCACCTCTTCTTAATATCTTCTACTTCTGTTAGGTCCATACCATTTCTGTCCTTTACTGTACCCATCTTTTCATGAGATGTTCCCTTGGTAACTCTAATTTTCTTGAAGAGATTTCTAGTCTTTCCCATTCTATTGTTTTCCTCTATTTCTTTGCATTGATCTCCGAGGTCGGCTTTCTTATCTCTCCTTGCTGTTCTTTGGAACTCTGCATTCAAATGGGTATATCTTTTCTTTTCTCCTTTGCCTTTTGCTTCTCTTCTTTACACAGCTATTTGTAAGGCCTCCTCAGACAACCATTTTGCCTTTTTGCATTTCTTTCTCTTGGGGATGGGCTTGATCCCTGCCTCCTGTATAATGTCACAAACCTCCGTCTGTAGTTCTTCAGGCACTCTGTCTATCAGATCTAATCCCTTGAATCTACTTGTTACTTCCACTGTAAAATCATAAGGGATTTGATTTAGGATGTGTTATGGAAGCAGGGCAAATGGTGCTGCTGCTAAGTCGCTTCAGTCGTGTCTGACTCTGTGTGACCCCATAGACCGCAGCCCACCAGGCTCCTCCGTCCCTGGGATTCCCCAGGCAAGAACACTGGAGTGGGTTGCCATTTACTTCTCCAATATGTGAAAGTGAAGTTGCTCAGTCGCGTCCGACTTATAGCGACCCCATGGACTGCAGCCTACCAGGCTCCTCCATCCATGGGATTTTCTAGGCAAGAGCACTGGAGTGGCTTGCCATTGCCTTCTCCGAGGGCAAATGCTAGTAGGCAGCAAAATTTATCCCCCAAATGTCGAATTTACTATTGAAAGAGTAACCAGAAATCACTTGTATTAGAAGAATAGTCAGTTCCATTCTATAACAGGTAACATAAAATAATAACTCAGACACAGAATGGGACCAAAAGTCTCATGCCTGGAACAGAGATGACTTTAATGACAATTTTACAAGAACTAGATTTTTTTGCAAATTAGTTGATTTTAATAAGTGAGCTCCTCCTACATATTCTAATTTCACCTACTTCCAAAAGGAAGGAACTGAATTCCTCAAACCAAATTCAAAATGAAACATTCTTTAGTTGTGAACTTACTTTTGGAAATGAGAAAATTTTGTTTTCAGGAAACTTTTTTTTGAAATTGTTTCAAATTTAGAAATATGTTTCATGTTTCAAAATATAGAAGCAATTATTAAGATACTGCACTGGCTGAGGACAAAATCAGACATGAAGTTTAGTGTAAGAATGGACACTTCATACCTGGCCACCGTTGGTAATGGAGAATATCCGAGTTGTGCCCCCACATTGTTTCACGTACCACAAGAACCACAGGGCAGACACCTCATGGGGTTCAGAGGTCACATTGATATTCACAAAGAGAGATGCAAACTGCCGAGCAGTCCTGGTCATAGAACAAGAGTCAGGAGTAAACACATACATGCTTCACATGACATTATCTTTAGAAACATAATTTAGTATAGTTAGAAACCATTTCTATGCCTTTAAAAAATACTCATGGACTCAATCTCTGACAGAATGCAGATTTTTAACTCTCGGGGAAAATAATTTTTTCCTGACTTGTTGGAAATTATGGGTTAGCTCCAAACATGCTAATCCCAGTGCAGTCTAAAAGGTTAATATGCTTGTCAGGTTCATTGACGATACTGTTTTCACTTATTTGAACAAACCTCCTCTCCTCAACACCTCCACTGCCCCCACCCTGGTCCAGGCAACCACTGACCCTCACCTGGGTTAAAACAGTGATGGCTGCTCCTGGGTATCCCTACCTAGTCATATGACTACATCCCCTCATGTTCCTTCTCTACATTACAGCCAATTAAGTCTTTCCACAGTCCAAAACTAAAACAAACAAACAAAAAATAAACACTCTGCTTGGTGGTGGTGGTTTAGTCACTAAGTCGTGCCCAACTCTTGCGACACCATGGACGGTAGCCTGCCAGGCTCCTCTGTTCATGGGATTCTCCAGGCAAGAATACTGGAGTGGGCTGCCATTTCCTTCTCCAACCCTTCAATGATGTTAATGGCAAAAGGCAAAAAGTCTTGTATATGGTCAATAATGTGTCTTGCACCATCAGCCTCTCAAGTTCTGTAAACTCCCATTACATCATTTCCTCATGGCATCTTTATGGTCTAGGCATACATACTGTTCACTCATTGTTAAAAGATGTCAATCTCCCCATCTTGGGGGCCTTCATAAGCTGCTCCCTGTTCTCTATACTGGGCATGGGGGTGGGCATTTCCCACACTATACAACCTTCACATCTTCCACCATTATTTGTGGTCGATTACTGGAAAATACCATGCCTCAACCATTCATCCTTCCATCCATCCCATCCACTATGACTTATTCCTGAAAGAAACCATCCCTCCCCCTTTACTATTTTTCTCAATTACTATGGCTCGCTACTGCAACATCACCCCTCCTCACCAACCATATCTCCTGTCTCCTCCATCCACTATGGATCATTCCTGAAAGATACCATCCATTGCATCACCCACTTTTCCATCTCATTCCATCACTGTGGTTCACCTGTGAGATACCAACACCCCACACCATCCACTGTTCCTATTTCCAATTCATTGTGATTTATTCCTGGAATATATATCCTCCCCATACCCTGATCTCCACTCATCCACTGGGCTCATTCGTGGAAGACACATCATTCCCCAACACCATCCATCAGTCCTATATCCCCCATCAACTGACTCATTCCTTTAAGATACTTGGACAAAAACATCCTCCTCACCATCCATCCTTCCTGACAGCTTTCCACCATTAATTGCAGGTCATTATTGGAAGATTCCATCCTGCCACATCATCCACCTTTCTCCATCTACCCCTATCCACGGTGTCTCATTTCAGAAAGATGTCACCATTCATACCATCCATCCTTCCTTTCTCCACCATCCACTGCTGCTCATTCCTTGTTGATACCATCCCCTCATACCATCCTCTTTTCCTCCCATCACTATGGTCACTCCTAGAAGATACATCCCACCCATCCATCCATCCATACTATCTCCCCCCATCCACTGTAGCTCATTTCTGGAAGATACCATCCCCTCATACCATACTCTTCCTGTCATCCATAAACTGACTTATTCTTGGAATATACCATCTCCCCACGTCATCCACTCTTCCTGTCTCCTCCATCAACTGACTTGTCCTTGGAAGATACCATCTACACATACTATCCCTCTTTCGTCTCTCCCCCATCCACTGTAATTCATTCCTGAAAAATACCAACATCTCACATAATATATCTTTTATATCCTCCACCAATTGGTGCATTTCTCAAGATACTATCTCCACAACCACACAACCTCCCCACTTTCCTCCATCCACTGTGGCTTATCCTGGAAGACACCATCCCACCATATCATCCATCCTTCCTGTCTCTACCCATGCACTATGGCTCATTCTTGGCACATACCTGCCTCC
The DNA here is from genome assembly GCF_002263795.3 of Bos taurus. Lineage (NCBI taxonomy): Eukaryota > Metazoa > Chordata > Mammalia > Artiodactyla > Bovidae > Bos > Bos taurus. The sequence goes on from NC_037357.1 coordinate 99,959,245, forward strand.
CACACCATCCATCTTTCCTGTTTCCCCTGTCAACAGAGGCTCATACCCAGAAGATACCATTCTTACACCATCCATTATTTCCTGTCCCGTGCACACAATATGGTTTATTCCTGAACATAGTAACCCCACATACCATCCACTCTTCCTTTCTCTCTCATCAACTGGGTCATTCTTAAAAGACACCATGTTCACGCACCATTTTTCATGTCTCCTTCCATCCCCTGTGGTTAATTCCTAAAAGATACCATCCCCTCACAGCATCCATTTTCTTGTCTCCCTCATCTACTGGCTCATTCCTGGAATATACCATCTCCTCACACCATCCCCTCTTCCTAACTTCCCCATCCCGTTACTCATCCTGCAAGATACCATTTACTCACACTAAACACCCTTCCTGTCTTCCCCCACCCACTATGGCGCCTTCAATGAAGATTCTTAATTCCCACAGCATCCACCCTTCCTGTCTCCCCCATCTATTATGGCTCATTCATGGAAGATGCCATTCTCTCATATCATCTATCTTTCCTCTTTCCCTCATCCATTAGGCACATTCCTGGAAGATAGCTTGCCCTCACACCATCCATCCTTCCCTGTCCCTTACCACCCTCTGTGGCTCATTCTTAGTTGATGTAGTTACAACTCCTTTATTTCAACAAGGAATCTCTCCTTCACCCTCAAGAGAGGTCAGGTTCCTCCATTTCAATCTCTCTTAGAATTATGTAACATGTGTATAATTACAGTCTCTCCTGCTAAAAATATATCAGCTCCATGAGGTTAGGGGCCACACATCATAAGTTCACCACCATTCCTCAGTGCTTCTTCGTATGGTGCCTTCACACAGCAGCCCCAAAATGCTGACAGAATGATCTGTAACTCAGTTAGTAACACAGATTCTCATTGAAAACATAATTTAGAGTTTTCATTAATATAGACTAGCTTCCCTCTAGTTCTTCTATATTTATATGAAATTACTTTAACACCTTTCCAAATTGCTTTTGCAGCTGACCTCTGTACTATCTGAAAACACAATTACTTCTTTTATGGTGAAGCGCACAATTCTTTCATTAAAAAAAAAAAAGTTCAACTTCCTTCACATACTTTTCTTCTTATGTTTTAGATTCACTTTATGTTGAATCCTGCTCTGATTGTCTCAAGGGCCCTTAAAGTCACTATTAATGGAAAGGTCATTAAGTTTCCCCTTAACTTTTCCTATACTTATGAAAAAAAACTCTGAAGTTCAAGATAGGATAGGGATGATATGAAGGGAAGATAAAAAATACATTTTAAATAGTCAAGATTACTTTGTCCAGCAGATTTTTTCGATGAGATCTTTCATAGTCATCTTATCCCATTCCACTGCATGTGGGGCCTCCCATGGTGCATCAGCTGGAATCTGCAAAGAAAGGAAGGCCGACATTTAGGTCTGATGGTTACTGCCCACTGGCCTGCCAAGAGGCCCTCAGGAGAAACTCTGAAAACTGGTTTCTCTATGTTGGATGTGTGATGTGCATAGAATCCTATGTGCATATAGACAGTGGTGTATACATACACTACATATGTACACTACGTACCCAGTGGTGGGTTTGGGATGGATAGCTCTTTGGATTCTATGCCCTAATGCTGTTGCCAAAATAATACCTAAATATATGGCACCCCACTCCAGTACTCTTGCCTAGAAAATCCCATGGACGGAGGAGCCTGGTAGGCTGCAGTCCATGGCCGCTAAGAGTCGGACACGACTGAACGACTTCACTTTCACTTTTCACTTTCATGCATTGGAGGAGGAAATGGCAACCCACTCCAGTGTTCTTGCCTGGAGAATCCCAGGGATGGCAGGGCCTGGTGGGCTGCCGTCTCTGGGGTCACACAGAGTCGGACATGACTGAAGCGACTTAGCAGCATATGCACTAATATAAATTAATATGTAATTATGATGGTCATCATCATAATTATTATTGAAAGGTAATGGAAGAGGGTATGGTAACCCACTCCAGTATTCTTACCTGGAGAATCCCATGGACAGAGGAGCTTGGTGGGCTACCGTCAGTAGGGTCACAAAGAGTCAGACATGACTGGAGAGACTTAGCATGCACACATGCACCCACAACAGCCATTTTAAATTTCCAAATTAAGTTTGAGAGATGGATGTTATAGTTATTGAGTTACTGATACTCAGTGAAAAAACACTTTGAGGAAACAAATCTTCCTCCCCCTTTATTATCTCAGGTGGCATAATATATGGATAAGATCACTCTGAATAGGATTCCCAATAAAAATATGTCATATAAAAACTCAGTGGCATAGAGCTGAAAACACACAGGTACACACATTAGTATCAGAGACATGTGGGTTTGAATCCTGGTTCCCTTGTTGTATGATCTTGGGGAAATTATGTAACCCCTTGGCACTGAATTTCTCCTCGCTAAAGCAGAAATACTACCAATGTGGCAGAGTTATTGGGTACATTGGAAATGATATACATCAATGTTCCCTGCACTGTGGAAGGATATTAAACATTTGCTATTGATTTCAGTCACAGGTTAAGGGCAAGCTGAACGCACACTTTACCTCTTTTCCCATGTTATCCATGGTCCGCCACAGGTTGTTGTAATCCAGATAAGCAATGGGATTCCATACTGGAGGGAAGGCACCCCGAAATGGATAAGTTTTTCCCTAAAAGCAAAGGATATTATGTTAAATTAGGATGACATTCTAAAAATCCCAACCAGTCAACCTCAGAGCCATTTTCAAAGAAACAGGATCCTCTATTGTGTCAAAAAGCAATGATGGACAGCACCTATACAAGACTCAAATTACAGTTAGATTGTCAAGAATTCCCTAGTGTCATTTTAGCTGGTTTTGACTGATTTTTTTTTTTTTTTTTGGCTGCTTGGCTTGTGGGATCTCAGTTTCCTGACCACGGGTTGAACCTGGGCCCTGTCAATGAAAACCTAGAATCCTAACAACTTAGCCACCATTTACTTCATTTCAGTTGTGTGACAGGCACTGTGCTACTATGAGGGAAGGGTGAATCCTCAGGAAAAGAGAGCAGGTCTAGATTCTTCCTAAGCCTTTCTTTTCTTTTTTTTTTTTGGTCACACCATACAGCTTATGGGATCTTAGTTCCCTGCCATGGATTGAACCCATGCCCTTTGCATTGGAAGCACCAGGGAATTCCCTTTATTTCCTAATTGAATTCCTTTTTCTTTAAAACATCTTGTAAATCTTCATAAGGTCAAAACACTGTCTATTAATACATTTTGCACACAATTTCAATTTTATTGAATAGAAACATATTCAGTATTTGTAGAAAGCCTACTGTGTGTACTGTGTGCACTGACCAATATTCAGAGCTGGATTTTTAAAAAGGGCTAAAGTAAGACTCCTGACCATCAAGGCAGGGACACAAGACAGAAGAGCATTAGCATTCATGGGCGCACACTCACACACACTCTCCAACTGAGTAAGACTACATGGCAGCCATTAAGTGACAAAGAAGTAATTTTCTTTCCAGAGTAGCAAATTCAAATAACCTTGGCAGATTATGTGATCTGATTTCTTATCTGAAAATGCTGTGTAGTAGTGCTGCAAGACAACTTTTTAAGACTCCAAATCCTTTATCATCATCACTACCACCATCACCACCATTATTACTAATAGTCATTAAGATCTTTTTCCATGCCTGGCACTGCCCTAAGCTCTTTCTATGCATTGTCTCCTGTAATGCTCACCCCAACCCTCTGGAGGAAAGAACTATTAATATTCCCATTTTACAAATGAGGAAACCGAAGCTTAGTGATATTAGCTAGAAAACGGTTTGGACAGAAATTTCCTGCTCCCACAGCCTTTTCTCATAAACAATAAGCTTTCCGGCCTCTTATATGATTGATGGAATGTTGAGATAGTTTTGTCCAAGAGACATCTTAAACTTCCTGACTAAAAGAAAGAGAACTCTGAAATGTGAACCTTATAAATCTCCCACACATCTTTTATGTTTCTAAGGAATAAAAAAGGAGACTAAGAAGCTCAAGGGTAACAGGGTCAACTTTGGAAAATGTGCAAGAATGTTCTGAGAGAAACTGGCAGACACAAAAATAACTCTGCACAGGAGAGAAACTGGGTTAAATAATAGTTCACCAGCAGCCTTCAGAACAGTTGGCTCTTGTTGCAATTCTTCCCTTAATTGAAACTGTAAAAAAATCTATATTTTATACTCAAGTAATAGTCTCATACCAAACTGATATTTGCTTTGAAAAAAACTGTTTAAGAAAATCCTTCAGTTCATTTCAGTTCAGTTGCTCAGTCATGTCTGACTCTTTGTGACCCCATGAGCTGCAGCACGCCAGGCCTCCCTGTCCAACATCAACTCCGGGAGTTTACCCAAACTCATGTCCATCGAGTCAGTGATGCCATCCAGCCATCTCATCCTCTGTCATCCCCTTCTCCTCCTGCCCCCAATCCCTCCCAGCATCAGGGTCTTTTCAAATGAGTCAACTCTTTGCATGAGGTGGCCAAAGTATTGAAGTTTCAGCTTTAGCATCAGTCCTTCCAATGAACACCCAGGACTGATCTCCTTTAGGATGGACTGGTTGGATCTCCTTGCAGTCCAAGGGACTTTAAAGAGTCTTCTCCAACACCACAGTTCAAAAGTATCAATTCTTCGGCGCTCAGTTTTCTTTATAGTCCAACTCTCACATCCATATGTGACTATTGGAAAAGCAATAGCCTAGACTAGATGGACCTTTGTTGGCAAAGTAATGTCTCTGCTTTTTAATATGCTGTCTAGGTTGGTCATAACTTTCCTTCCAAGGAGTAAGTGTCTTTTAATTTCATGGCTGCAATCACCATCTGCAGTGATTTTGGAGCCCCCCAGAATAAAGTCTCTCACTGTTTCCACTGTTTCCCCATCTATTTGCCATGAACTGATGGGACCAGATGCCATGAACTTAGTTTTATGAATCTTGAACTTTTTAAAGCCAACCTTTTCACTCTCCTCTTTCACTTTCATCAAGAGGCTCTTTAGTTCCTCTTCACTTTCTGCCCTAAGGGTGGTGTCATCTGCATATTTGAGGTTATTGATATTTTTCCCGGCAATCTTGATTCCAGCTTGGGCTTCTTCCAGTCCAGCATTTCTCATGATGTACTCTGCATATAAGTTAAGTAAGCAGGGAGACAATATATAGTACTCCTTTTCCTATTTGGAACCAGTCTGTTGTTCCATGTCCAGTTCTAACTGTTGCTTTCTGACCTGTATACAGATTTCTCAAGAGGCAGGTCAGGTGGTCTGGTATTCCCATCTCTTTCAGAATTTCCCACAGTTTGTTGTGATCCACACAGTCAAAGGCTTTGGCATAGTCAATAAAGCAGAAATAGATGTTTTTCTGGAACTCTCTTGCATTTTCGAAGATGCAGCAGATGTTGGCAATTTGATCTCTGGTTCCTCTGCCTTTTCTCAATCCAGCTTAAACATCTGGAAGTTCATGGTTCACGTATTGCTGAAGTCTGGCTTGGAGGATTTTGAGCATTACGTTACTAGCATGTGAGATGAATGCAATTGTGTGGTAGTTTGAGCATTCTTTGGCATTTCCTTTCTTTGGGATTGGAATGAAAACTGACCTTTTCCAGTCCTGTGGCCACTGCTGAGTTTTCCAAATTTGCTGGCATATTGAGTTCAGCACTTTCACAGCATCATCTTTTAGGATTTGAAATAGCTCAACTGGAATTCCATCACCTCCACTAGCTTTGTTTGTAGTGATGCTTCCTAAGGCCCACTTGACATCACATTCCAGGATTTTTAGCTCTAGGTGAATGATCACACCATCGTGATTATCTGGGTCATGAAGCTCTTTTTTGTATAGTTCTTCTGTGTATTCTTGCCACCTCTTCTTAATATCTTGTGCTTCTGTTAGGTCCATACCATTTCTGTCCTTTATCGAGCCCATCTTTGCATGAAGTGTTCCCTTGGTATCTCTAATTTTCTTGAAGAGATCTCTAGTCTCTCCCATTCTATTGTTTTCCTCTATTTCTTTGCATTGATCACTGATGAAGGCTTTCTTATCTCTTCTTGCTATTCTTTGAAAACTCTGCATTCAAATGGGTATATCTTTCCTTTTCTCCTTTGCTTTTCGCTTCTCTTCTTTTCACAGCTATTTGTAAGGCCTCCTCAGACAGCCATTTTGTTTTTTTGCATTTCTTTTTCCTAGGGATGGTTTTGATCCGTCTCCTGGACAGTGTCACGAACCTCCATCCATAGTTCTTCAGGCACTCTGTCTACCAGATCTAGTCCCTTAAATCTATTTCTCACTTCCACTGTATAATCATAAGGGATTTGATTTAGGTCATACCTGAATGGTCTAGTGGTTTTCCCTACTTTCTTCAATTTAAGTCTAAATTTGGCAATAAGGCGTTCGTGATCTGAGCCACAGTCAGCTCCTGGTTGTGTTTTTGTTGACTGTATAGAGCTTCTCCATCTTCGGCTGCAAAGGATATAATCAATCTGATTTAGGTCTTGACCATCTGGTGATGTCCATGTGTAGAGTATTCTCTTGTGTTGTTGGAAAAGGGTGTTTGCTATGACCAGTGTATTCTCTTGGCATAACTCTATTAGCCTTTGCCTTGCTTCACTCTGTACTCCAAGGCCAAATTTGCCTGTTACTCCCAGTGTTTCCTGACTTTCTACTTTTGCATTCCAGTCCCCTATAATGAAAAGCACATCTTTTTTGGGTGTTAGTTCTAAAAGGTCTTGTAAAAAAAAAAAAAAATAAAAAAAATAAAAGGTCTTGTAGGTCTTCATAGAACCGTTCAACTTCAGCTTCTTCAGTGTTACTGGTCAGGGCATAGACTTGGATTACCGTGATATTGAATGGTTTGCCTTGGAAACAAACAGAAATCATTCTGTCGTTTTTGAGACTGCATCTAAGTACTGCGTTTCGGACTCTTTTGTTGACTATGATGGCTACTCCATTTCTTCTAAGGGATTCCTGCCCACAGTAGTAGATAAAATGGTCATCTGAGTTAAATTCACCCATTCCAGTCCATTTTAGTTCGCTGATTCCATTTGCCTTGATTCATGAACCTAACATTCCAGATTCCTATGCAATATTGCTCTTTACAGCATCGGAGCTTACTTCTATCACCAGTCACATCCACAGTCGGGTGTTGTTTTTGCTTTGGCTCCATCCTTTCATTCTTTCTTAAGTCATTTCTCCACTGATCTCCTGTATCATATTGGGCACATACCAACCTGGGGAGTTCATCTTTCAGTGTCCTATCTTTTTGCCTTTTCATACTGTTCATGGGGTTCTTAAGGCAAGAATACTGAAGTGGTTTGCCATTCCCTTCTCCAGTGAACCACATTCTGTCAGACCTCTCCACCATGATCCCTCTGTCTTGGGTGGCCCCACATGGCATGGCCTAGTTTCCTTGAAAATCCTTAAATATGCTTAATCATAGGGGGACATTAAGTATGATAAATAAATATGATAAGTATGATACCAACCAGAATAGTATTTTACCCAAGGTCCTAAAGACCCTGTAGTGTGAGCTTTGAACAACAAAGAGAGGTGGCAGGAGAGGTGAAACATTCAGCTAGTGAGAAGTGTCTAGCCTGCCCATCTTTTTTAGAAATGGGAGTCATGGAATATTTTAAAAGGAGATCTTAGAGGCCCGCCATGATGTTAATTTTTATCCTGCTGATAGAGGTACTAAGTTTATAAAAGGTGTTCATGAGTTTCTCTCTTAGCAGTGTTTGGCTTCTTTGTTCTTATTTCACAGAAAATCTCAGTGTGCTAAAGATATGCATTTATGTGGAAACAGTCACATACCTCTTCCTTTCTCACCAGTCCCTGAAGGCTTATTTCCTCCATGGCCTGCTTCTAAACTAGACAATTCAAGACTACTTTCTGCCTGGGTAAATCCCTGAAATAGGGCAGTGGGAGAGCCTGGAGATGGCTCTTAGCTGGGTGAAAATTGTTTGGGAATGCACCTTCACATTATCTTAAATGTGATTCTATGCATGTGTGCATGCTAAGTCACTTCAGTCATGTCTGACTCTTTGCGACCCCATGGACTGTAGCCCTCCAGGCTCCTCTGTCCATGGGGATTTGCCAGGCAAGAATACTGGAATGAGATGCCGTATCCTCCTCCAAGGGATCTTCCCAACCCAGGGATTGAATTCCCATCTCTTACATCTCCTGCATTGGCAGGTGATTCTATAGTTTTCTCCCCAAAGTGTCAGCTGTTTCTCAATCCTAAACCACTTCTCAGCAAGAAATGCCTTTATAACCTAAGAATGTGAGGCAGGATCTCCTAGAATACTACATTTTCCAAAGAGCATGGATAAAGTAAAAATTAAAAAAAAAAATCTTGGGTAAAAGTAAAGTTAATTTTGTGCCTATACTCTGAAATCTTTCTACCCTTTCTAAGTGGCTTGTAATCTCTGTGCCTTTGACACAGCCAGAGTTGTTGATGTCAAGTAGAACGCAATGTCCCTGGAATTGTGCCCCAAATACTTACGTCTCCTTGAGAAACCACATCTTCACTCTACCAATGTCATAATAAAGGGAGACTGTTGCCAGGAGAGGATAGTTTGTTGTTGCTTTTTTTTTTTTAAGTTTTTGGATGCTTGCCCAATTAAGGCAAGGGGAAGGCGTTCTTAACACTTCAATGTTACTGAGCAAGCTATTTAATGCTATTAAATTTTTACTATGAAATATGCTATATATGATAAAAAATTGATAGTTTAAAGAGAAATAATAGAAATGAACAACCACATGTACCCCATCCAATTTGAGAAGCGTGATATCACCAGAAATTTAGACATACACCATGTTTCTCCCCAATCACATCCAGCCTCCTCTGCACAAGAGGGAGCCACTGTAGTGAATTTTGTGTCTAACATTCCTTTTCTTCCATCTCCTTCATATACATACCTGCATGATACATTGTTTGGTTTTGTCTATTTTTGAGCTTTAGATAGACAGACTAAGACACACATGAATGTCCATTCTGGAGCAGTGAAAATGAATAAACCATGAACAACACAAATCAACATGGATTTAACTTTAAAATATATCAGTGAGGGAATTCCCAGGTGATCCATTGGTTAGGACTTGGAGCTCTCAGTGCCAGGGCCCCGATTTGATCCCTAGCTGGGGAACTAAGATCCCACAAGTCATTGCAGCATGGCCATAAACAATTAAAAAAATATGCTGGTGAAAGAAGAAAGTCAAAGAATACATAGAGTTTGAGTCCATTTACATAAAGCTCAAAAATAAGAAAGGAGGACAGTTGATGCCTCCCACATCATTCTTTATTGTTGAAAGAAAAGTGAAAATGAAAGTTGCTCAGTAGTGTCCGACTATTCACAACTGCATGGACTACACAGTCCGTGGAATTCTCTAGGCCAGAATACTGGAATGGGTAGCCTTTCCCTTTTCCAGGGGATCTTCCCAACTCAGGGATTGAACCCAGGTCTCCCACACTGCAAGCTGATTCTTTACCAGCTGAGCCACTAGGGAAGCCCAAGAATACCGGAGTGAGTAGCCTATCCCTTCTCCAGGGGATCTTCCTGACCCAGGAATCAAACCAGGGTCTCCTGCATTGCAGGCGGATTCTTTACCAACTGAGCTATCAGGGAAGCCCACCAGCTTTATTGTTGGTCCCGTAAAATAAGCCAGAAAGTAGCATTTACCAATTGGCATGGTGGTGAGTTTCAGCTCTGTACTTTTAATATTTAGTTGAACAGAAGGGAATCAGTGTTATTAAAGAGTATCATAGGCCACTGAGGGAAGCTGACAAATATTTTTCTTTGATCATCTTGAAAATAAGCAGATATGTTCTGGATTGATTTAGGAACATGTCTGTGCAAGCCATATGAATTCCCTGGCACCTTTCTAGTCTCACTGTTTTGTGATTGGCCTGTATGAGAAATCTTTTGGTGGTTTAATTTTCTATAGTTCATAATGCTTTAAATAAAGAAATTATCTAAAAAGAGACCCATTAAATAGGATCGTGTTGTATTTTAAGTTTAAAAAATCATTTTTTACCTCTTCCAATAAGCAGGTAGCCAAACTCTTTTTAAACATTATACATAGTGCTACTTTACCTAGAAAAAGCCATCATAATTTACAAGGAAACATCTATCCTATCTTTTTTTTCCCCCCTTTTTTTGGCTATGGTTTAAGGTTTATGGGATCTTAATTCCCCAGGGACCAGGGACTGAACCCAGGCCTTCCCCAGTGAAAGTGTGGAATCCTATCCACCAGACTGCCAGGGAATTTCCATATCTTATCTTAATGTATTGGTTCTCCCAAGTGGCCATCTGGTTCATAAGACCCTCTCTTCTCTGATCTACTGACTCTCCCAGGGTCCAATCCTCAGCCTTCCTTGGCCCACCCATTTCCCTGGGGAACTCATTCATCATCTGGATTTGTTGTTATTTTATTTGCACAGCATTATGGCTTGCAATTTTCATGCCTCTTCTCCCTCTACCTCTTATACAACTTCAAGGGCTAGCAGCATATTCTTAAGTTCATGACCTCATTTTCACCTTATGCTCAGCCCCCTCTTTCAGGATTTGTACAGCTAACACAATGGGCACTTGAGTTGTGCAATCTCATCCCTTGAAAAAGAGAATCATTAAACTCAGGTATAAATTACACCATAACATTAAGAATAAAAGGTTTCAGATGCATAGTTATGCCATCTTTCCCAAGGGACTCTAGGTATATACAAACATTACAAATAAAGCAATTAATATAGAAATAATACGAGTTCTTCTGGAGGTTCTTGGGTAAGTAAAGATAACTGACAGGGCGTTGAAAAAAATATTTTTCCTCTTTCACAAATGCTATTAACTCAAGAGAACTAGGTAGTTAGAAAAAAGATGAAAATATTACAGTGTGAAGATAAGTGGCTGTTTTTCTTTCACAGTTTTACTAAGATATCAGTCACATACTCTATAATCCATCCATTCGAAGTGCACAATTCAATGCTTTTTAGTATATTCAGAGTTGTGAAACCATCACCACAGCTAATTTTAGAACACTTTCATCAGCCCAAGAAGAAACCTTTATTCATTAAAAGTCACTCTCAATTTTCTCCCACTCCATTTTGAAGAACTGTCAAAGTATTTCACAAAGCAGCTGCCACCAACTTACATTCCCACCAGCAATATATGAAGATTCCAATATCTCCATATCCTTGCCAACACTTGTTATTGTCTGTCTCTCTGATTATAGTCACCCTGGTGGATGCAAAGTGGTATCTCATTGTGGTTTGGACTTACACTTCCTTAATGACTAATGATAGCCAAAATCAAATCTGTCTTGGTGAGTGGAAGGTCATATTGTTGAGACCATACATTGTCTCCATCCTTGATGCCATGGATGCCATTTTGTATGTGGGCTCACTGAGCAAGTGGTAGAGGGAAGAGATGATATAATGGCTTTGTACTCTGTCAACTTGTTCAGGCCGAACTGGATTTCTGAGTTTTCTTTCCTATGTATTTCTGGTTAGGATAGGTCACAAGAAAGATTCTTATGGGAAATCTAAAGAGTAAAAGTGAAGCAGCCACTCCTTTTGGGGGTCACACACATTGCTGCTGATTTTCATGGCATGAGGGCCTGCAACTATTCCACCCTTCTGGGATCCTCCTTCAGCTTCTCCAACTCTTAGGCCAGGTATATGTATTTAGCTCTATGATGAAGAATCCTGGCTTCTGCAAGACACCCACAGTGTCAAGATCAGAGGCAACAAAGGCTAATCTGGACTCCAGCTCACACTTGTGGGTTCCAGCTTGTTCTTGCTTTTCCCCATCATACATCTATCTTCCCTTCCTAACTGCCTGCCCTTCAAACTCCAGCATCAGATGCAAAGACTTATTTCCCCACAGTTGCTGCTGCTGCTGCTAAGTTGCTTCAGTCGTGTCCGACTCTGTGCGACCCCATAGACGGAAGCCCACCAGGCTCCCCTGCCCCTGGGATTCTCCAGGCAAGAACATTGGAGTGGGTTGCCATTTCCTTCTCCAATGCACGACAGTGAAAAGTGAAAAGGAAGTTGCTCAGTCGTGTCCGACTCTTCACGACCCCATGGACTGAAGCCTACCAGGCTCCTCCGTCCATGGGATTTTCCAGGCCAGAGTACTGGAGTGGGGTGCCATTGCCTTCTCCGTCCCCACAGTTAGGTAAGGCCAAGTCCCTATAATAAATCCTTTAGTCATTTTGCTTATCTCACTGAACCTTGACTGATGAGGCTGATATCCTAAGGACTGATCATCTTATACTTGATTATTGAAGCTTACTCTGCAACAGATGTTCAGTGGTCAACATCCACCATGGGACATAAGGGCAACCCCAGCCAATGAGGAACACGGACAAATTCTCTCAGCTTCTCTGTTCTTTTTTTTTTTTTTTAAGCTTCTCTGCTCTTGGTGGGGCAATTCTTTGGCATAGTCCACACAATTTCTCAGGTAAAACTAAGGGGAACTGAGCCTCAGTTGCCCACAGCTGTAACAACTCATTAACCCTTTATTGGCATTTATTTCCTTCCCTTTTATAACCCAACCTACACTTCAGGTTCTATCTATGGAGGCTGGTAAAGTGCTATATTGAGATCTTTTGTATATTTTGAGTGATACACACTCCAGTAGAAAGTGTAAAGGGGAAATGTGTCTTATACCAAAGTCTACATAAGTTGATTATTAGTGTTTGGTGTGTCTAGTACTTGAGTGGGATAGCTGAGACATTAAGAGGACAGGTAGACAGACCCTTCTGAGAATGTTTTCTTTGGGGACCTCAAGTTTTTAGAGAAAGGTGCTCTTCACTGTTAACAGATTTGATCTAGAAAGATCAGTATCACTATCTCTAGTCTGACTCCTGGGGCTTTGGTCCCTGTTGAGGAGTGCTTCTCAACCAGGATTGACTATGCTCCCCAGATTATATGTGGCAATGTCTGGAGACAGTTTTAATTGTCATTATTGGTTGGGGGTTGCTGCTTGATAGCCTACAATGCACAGGACAGCCCCATTACAACAAAGAGTTATCCAGTTCCAAAAGTCAGTAGTGCCCTCGTTGAGAAACCCTGCTGTAGAGTAATATACATGTGAATGAATATCATAAACTTTTCCGGAATCCAACCCTTTCCATTTGCAGGATTCCTGGATTTATAGCAGAAGTTGCTCAGAATAACTCAGGGTACAGATTACAGGAATCCTGCCATCAGGCCTATTAATCAAGGGTGTGTGGGCAGGCAATCTATATTTTGAACAAATCCCACAGGTAATGCTAATATTCACTAAAACTTAGATCTTATCACATTATAGTGTTTGTGTAAAATTCTTCTTATTCATTTAGCCATGCATGCATGCATGCTAAGTTGCTTCAACTGTGACCAACTCTTTGCAACCCTATGGACTGTAGCCCACCAGACTCCTCTATCCATGGGATTCTCCAGGCAAGAATACTGGAGTGGGTTGCCATGCTGTCCTCCAGGGGATCTTCCCGACCCAGGGATCGAACCCAGGTCTTCTGCATTGCAGGCGGATTCTTTACCATCTGAGCCACCAGGGAAGTCCCATAACGCTCTTACACACTTAATAGTATAGTGTAAATATAACTCTTATATATGTAATGAGAAACAAAGTTGTGTGGCTCACTTTATTGTGATATTTTTGCCTCATTGCAGTGGTTCTAGAACCAAAGCTATAGTATCTCTGAAGTATGCCTGTGGTGTGTGTGTGTGTGTGTCTAATTTGTTTAAACCCAGCTGGTACCTGGTAGTGGCAGAACCAGAGTTCATGTCTCCATGCTTTCAGTTCAGACTCCCCTGGCCCCCAACTCTGTGTCTCAGTCTCCATGTCGGAAAGATTGGACCTGCAAAGCCACTGAGATGGATCCCCCACTGAGAACCTATTAGGATGTACTTCCACCCCTGGAGGTTGTAGGCATGAGTGAATACTGATCTGAGAGGGACATGGTCCCAAAGATCTCACCTAGCTGCCTGGATCAGAAACCACTTTAGCTTCCTCTGAATGCACTAGAGCACTTTGTTCATTTGTTCAAAGCCCTTTGCCATTCCTTACAATGTTAAACTGAGTTAAGTACATGTCTTACCATCTGGACTAGTCTCAACACACCTGAGAAGAAGGATTATGCCTCATTTCCTACATTGCCTTGTATTATAAATACCAAGGTTCTAAGAAATGCTTGTTAAATGAAGGAATAAGAGGAAGACTGGAAATCTTGCTTTTTTATATCCCATCTCCTATCACACTTAGTTCCCCTAGTCCCCAGAAAGGATCCACTCTCTTTTTATGCAAATGACCCCCTCTTTTCCCAACTCAGACAAGAGCTTCAAATGAATGCCAATTTGGCACTGATTTTTCCTTATCAATTCACAGGCATAGCTTTTTAAAAATAACCATAATCAATATTACCATTGGTAGTAATTACCAAAACTAGTAAATTACCATCCAAGTTATTAGAATTCACTATGTGTAAGGTGCTAAAGAGAAGAGAAAGATGAAAGACTCACTTTCTTAGGGAACCTAAATCTCTAAACACATATATATTAACATTTCTCACTCTGATCTTTCTGGATGCTATATGAAAATGAGTTCCATGGCCATAAATCTGGAGAATGCTGACTTATAGTTAAACAGCTTAAAAAAAAAAAAACTGCTAGCCCTCATAATACTTCTAATTTCCTAATGGATATCTTGGCTCTCAAAGACAGGCTTAGAATATGGAGAATTTCCAAAATTTATCCAACCAACAAACTCTCTCTTTTGCAAAGCATTTTTGGAAATAAAATTGCTTGGAAAATATTCCCTTAGGCATGCTTTCTTCATATGTTGGCTGTCACTGGTAGGGGCCTGAGATAACACAGGAAAACACAAACTAGAAAGAAAACCCAAAATAAACAATATTTATTTTCCAAATGCTACAAATGAGAATAAATTCTTATGCATACCTCTGCTGGACAAAAGGCACATAGTTCCACAACACTGAGTCAAACAGGAGAAGTCAGATGAAGTTGTTAGGGGAACCACTGACTGAAACCTCCTGCCCTGGTCAGGCCTGACACATTCAGGAGGCATCGGTCCTGGTAAGGAATGAGAAACTAAGAAGCTACCAACAACTGGAAGAATTGGGAAAGGTCAAAAGGAAGAAAGAGACTCTAGTCCATATGTCCTACCAACCTCCCAGAATCCTCCTCACTGGAATCCATCTTGGCTGAGCAATGTGTGTGCCACCAGGAAGGACCTTGAGCCAGAATGATTGGCCAGGGACAACCCAGAAACTAATCCCATCACCATAAAACCCAAGATTTCGAGCCATGTGGCAGAGAGGTTCTCCTGGATTCCCTGCCATTCTCTGCCTGGGCGCCCCTTCCCAATAGTCTCTCTCTTTGTCAGCATGTGTGTCCTCGGGCAATTCATTTCCAAGTGTGAGACAGGAGCCCATTCTCGGGCCCTGGAAGTGGTCCTCCTTCCTGCAACAAATTCACTTGTACATCTAGCTAAAACTGCAAGGGCTCTGTGTTGAGTCTCAGGTCTGGGTCTCTGCTCCCCTGGGAACAGGGCAGTACAGACAGAAAGTACAGCAGAGCAGGTTGAGAGGGTCAAGGGCAAAGCGGAACTTCTTGCCAGATAGGCTGTTAACTGAGAGCTTTCACTTTGTGTATCCCAGTGACCAGGCAGAGGCAGCCCTGTCCCTGTACTGGGTGGAGTTTCGTCTGTGATGGCTCCTGCACTCAGGCTGGTAGAGATGTGATGACGGCTTGCAGTGGGAGGGAGGGTGGACCAGAAACCATCAGATTCCTAGCACAATCTCTCCAACATCTGGACATCAGAAAAGTATTTTTAAAAATTCTACCAACCGGGGGAAAGTCACAGATATTCAGGACTTCTCGGGTGGGTGCCCAGACAATTATGTGGACTAGTGAGTGACTGCACCCACGGCTTGGAGAAGGAAATGGCAACCCACTCCAGTACTCCTGTCTGGAGAATCCCAGGGACAGAGGAGCCTGGTAGGCTGCCGTCTATGGGGTCCCAGAGTTGGACACGACTGAAGGGACTTAGCAACAGCAGCACCCACGGCTATGCCCCAGGGTCTACTTTATCACCTTCTGCTGGTCAGGAAGTGTGAGCTGATGGTGATTTCCTACCATGTCTCTAAAGCCTGATATTTTTTTCAGAGCCGTTTATCTGCTGGATATGACTGTGGAAACTAGGCCACTGGGTACTTTGGCAAACACACAAAATTAAATCTCAGCCTGAGGTTCACTGTGTATCATCTGAGTCTGACAAATTACATGAGAGCCATGGGAATGAAAGCAAATGTACTAATAGTTTGGTAATTGTTCTCTTAGTTTGAAAAACCTGACATAAGCAAAGTCTTTGAAATGAAGAGGACTCAGCTCAACAGCTTTTGCGAGCAAAGTATTCATTACATTTAACAATAATTAACACTCAAATTTTCTGCGATCCCACCTAGAATTTTCTTCTTCCAGTTGCACCAAATCCAATCACAAGGCAAAAAATACAATAAAGTACTATGAAAACAATACTGGACCATTCAAATATAAAGTATCAACATTATTTTCATTATTTGGTTTTTTTCAGTTTCAAGTTCTCTGTTTACTAAGAGTAATTATCAACTAGGCTTTCACATCTGCCTATCTGTCTGTCTGTCTCTCTCATTCACTTCTTGTAGGACCTGGAACCAAATACTTACATTCCTATAACTGAACAAGACGCTATGGGGCCTTCCTGAGACGGGCCTTCCCCCATATTCTCTGCTTTAGCTCCTCTCTGAAGTACCTAGATAATAGTACTTGATGAACATTTCCTGAGTTGTTTTACAGATGCTATAAACTTCCCCCTTTCTTAGAGTGGGAAATGGCAATCCGCTACAGTATTCTTGCCTGGAAAATTCCATGGACAGAGGAGTCTGGCGGGCTACAGTCCATGGGGTTGGAAAGAATCAGACACAACTTAGTGACACACCCTCTCCAACAATGGAAGACGTTAACTACTTGAGCACCAGAAGCATATAGCCCCAGGCCTTCTGTAGCCTAAGGACTAATAATGTTAACCCCTGTGACACCACCTTGCTACTTCACCATCAGCCAGAGAACTGTGCACAAACTGGTCACAGACCCTGTGACTCCCCCTCCCTCACCTGGCTTTTAAAAGTGCTTTGCCAAAACCCTTCAGGGAGCTCAGGGCTTTTTAGGGCACGAGCCCACCCAGCTCATTACATGGCCTTGCAATAACCCTTTCTCTGCTCCAAACTCTGACCTTTCAGTTTGTTTGGCCTCATTGTAATGGGGCACACAAACTGACACTAACGTTCTTACAACTTTCTCCTATCTCTAAAGTGAGGATAACTGTCACTTACTGAGATCCACTAGGTTTTCAAAAGGTATTCGTTCACTGAGTTTGCTATACAAGTGAAAAGGCTTGGAGCCCACACCTGAGACAGAGGGCTACTGATCCTGTTAAGCGGCAAGACAGGGCAATGACAGAAAAGACTTTCTGGCTGGGCCAGTGGGACAAGTGAACTTTCCCTTTTTCGGGAGGCTCAGACTGGACAAGATTAAAAAAAAGTTAAAAAATTCAGGACCCTGGGGTTGCAAAGAGTTGGACACGCCTGAGCAACTGAGCTGAACTGAATGATTAAGCCTTCTGGTTGGGATACTTGGGTGTGTGCTCTGGGGTGGGAATAGGGGCTACTCAGGGAGGAAGTAGAAAGCAAGGAGTGGGGAGGCAGGGGGAGATCTCTAGCTGGAAACTACATTCTGTCCTGAAAGGTCAGAACCTCCCAGAGTTGGGTAATCATGGAGACTAGAACAGTCTCTCTTGAGGAAGCTGCTTTTGTAATGTTTCATTCTATTCACAAGTTCTTTTTTGCCATTAACCAAAATGCCAGAGTCCCACTTGAAGAGGTAATTGAAAAGTCCCACAGCCTCAGTGAGAGAAAAGCTTTGTGTGTGACCTATTGCCCTTTCTATGCTGCCAGTGAAGGCCAGTCCAAGGCGGGTGGGTGATTCTAGACTATTTCTCAATGAATGTCTAGAAAAATGATTTCTGTAGTGAATTACTTCCTATTAAAAATGAATGAAAGGAATATAAAAAGTGAATGTACTTAATGTCACTAAATTACATACCTAAGTAGGTTAAGATGGTGACTTTTAGGTTATGTCTGCTGCTGCTGCTGCTAAGTTGCTTCAGTCGTGTCTGACTCTGTGCGACCTCATAGACGGCAGCCCACCAGGCTCCCCTGTCCCTGGGATTCTCTAGGCAAGAACACTGGAGGGGGTTGCCATTTCCTTCTCCAATGTATGAAAGTGAAAACTAAAAGTTAAGTCACTGTGTCCAACTATTAGCGACCCCATGGACTGCACCCTACCTACCAGGCTCCTCCGTCCATGGAATTTTCCAGGCAAGAGTACTGGAGTGGGTTGCCACTGCCTTGTCTATTTTATCACAATTTTTTTTAATTAATAAAAAGGAAAAATCTAATAATTAATTGGACTTTGCTGTATATTGAGAAAATGGTTAACGCTGACCTAACTTTCTAAACAGCACAAGGCTTTAAGGGTAATTTGTCATTAAGCTTTCCTATGATCCACAAGAAGTATATGAAGCCTTTTAAAATACAGAAGAAAAAAAGAATGGAAACTACTAGCAACTATTTCTTACAAGCTATTTCTATATTTCTTTATACTGAATACTTGATAGAACAGAGTGAAAATATGTGAATATTTTTAGTCTTTCTGCTTTTAAAATCCTATGTATAATTGAATTTAGAGAAAAACATCCCTTTTGTATTACTTCATTTCTATGATCAAAACAATTTCTTATCATGAACACAAGCCCATTACCACTTGCCTGTCCTTACCTAATTGTCTTTTTTCATCTTCTACTCTGACTTATACAAATTACTTTAAATCCTCTTTTCTTCTTTTGTAAACCAGGCAGAGTACAATGGCATAAAATAAAATACTCTTATTGATGATACGTTGACTAATAAGTTTACATAAGTCACTTATAAAAAAGAATATATAGCCAACAATTCTAAGCCATGTCCCAGGCCTCTAGCTTTAGTATTTTATTTTATTTTTTTTAGCTTTAGTATTTTAACACAATAACAAAATCCATCCTCTTCAGCCTGCTGAGCCTAACTGGGGCAGCCTGGGGCTTTCTCAGGAGTCAAGTCGTCACCGAAGACCAGAAGGGGACCAGATCTATGGCTAAGAGTACAAGAGATGAGGCCACCCTGGTGAATGGCGCCACATGTGACTCCTAGGCATACCCACTCCACACCAACCCCTGGAATCCATAGGAGCCCTTACTGCCAAAGTGGCATCTGAGGACTCTAAAGCCTGTTGGGGTAAGATGATTCCTGTTGTATCTCGGAGCAGTTTATTAAAGGGGTTCACAAGTTAACTCTGCCCACAGAATAAGGAATGGTGTGATGTAACTCACAGAACCTGAGTTCAATACCTGGAAAGCCCCACTTTGGCTCCTAAACTCTCTAAGCCTCAATTTTCTCATGTGTAAGATGGGGTAAATAATGCACTTACCTCAAAGGATCAAGGAAGCTCAAATGAGGTAACACAGATATATGTATATTACAGATAGAAGGCAACACCAATGCGTGGAATCAGGAGGGATGAATTCAGGTGATTAAAAGAAATGAGGCAAAGACAGGACAATCGACATCCCTACAAGAGCCTAAAACTTTTGGCTCCTAGGGTTTCCTACTGAGAGGGGTGGAAAGTGAAAGCATAACTTTCTTTGAAGACAAAAGAAAAGACTTCTGTGAGTTGGTATGGAAAGGTGTTAAAAGCGGCTTAAAAATATATGTCCCCGATCCAAAAGAAACACCTTATTAGAAGCAAAGGGTCAAAGTCGCAGTTATATCTGGCAAGCATTAAGACAAACTAACAAAAAAAAAAACACATCCTCTGCTTTCAACACAGCCTACTGGCAAAAACAAAATTCACCTCTTAGCAACAACAAAGAAAATTAGTTAGCATTCCAGAACACACACGTTCTGAAAAGCCTTTGATTTCAGTCGTTGGCACAGAAACATGGAGTAAATGTGTGGGAAGAACAGAACCAATACTCAGAAAGATTGCTTGGTGAACTGTTACTATCAGGAAACTAGACTGTTTCAAACAAATCTTTATCACATCATTCTCTAAAAGCAAATGTGTGGTCTATCTAGTCTGTATTTTTATTTAAGGAGGATTCAAAAAGCAGGCAGAAAGTGAGAATGCATAAAAATATCAGTGTCTCCTTTAAAGCAGTCCCTGCAAAAAGCCTTGCTCCATCTCTGGCAGTGTTCACCCTCTTGATACCCTACCTGCATTGTTATGGTCTGGAGAAACCCATGGAAAGCAAAAGAAAAGAAAATGAAGTATTTCTTCCTCCTTTTCCAAGATGCGGCAATGCAAAACTTAACCCCAAAGTCTCCACAACTCAATGAAAGTAACTCATAAAACAACTGCAAAGATGGTGCATTTTCTTTACTAACACAAGTAATCAATCACTCAGTCCAAGAGATGTTCAAGTCCACCTGCTTCCTGTGCACATTCCAAAAGAAGAGATCCATAGAGTACATTTTAAACTAAAGTATCTAGCTGACACCACCTCAAAGCCACCTTTTAGGTTAAAGACGTGATTAATTTCCGATTTCACAAATCAGATACAGTCTCCCAAATAAAGCCATATCAAATTCACAACATATATAAAACCTGTTCACTGTAGGAATCAGTCAGGAAACTATGATATGAGAATCAGATTTACTAAACCAGAGTTAGAATAGCAACTCTATTCTCAAGATCCATGAAGAATACAGGCAGAAATGTTATTTAATATTACTTATTTACTGTTTGTTGTTTACTTATTTCCTCCCCTGAAATGGCAAGCTCTATGTGAGCAGGAACCTGAATTATGTATCCATCAGTCTATATCCAGCCTAGAACAATATCTGGTACACAGTTGATTGTCCAGTGACTACTTACTGAAACAACGAATGAATTTAGCATAACCATAAGAACCTTCTAAAAATGAAGTAGATAGGGACTTCCCTGTCAGTCCAATGGTTAAGACTCCATGCTTCCACTGCCGGGGGCCTGGGTTTGATCCCCAGTTGGGATCACAACAAACTGGAAAATTCTTCAAGAGATGGGAATACCAGACCACCTGACCTGCCTCCTGAGAAATCTGTATGCAGGTCAAGAAGCAACAGTTAGAACTGGACATAGAACAACAGACTGGTTCCAAATCGGAAAAGGAGTACATCAAGGCTTTATATTGTCACCCTGCTCATTTAACTTATATGCAGAGCATATCATTTCTATGATGAGCTGGATGGAGCACAAGCTGTAATCAAGATTGCTGGGAGAAATATCAATAACCTCAGATACACAGATGACACCACCCTTATGGCAGAAAGTGAAGAAGAACTAAAGAGCCTCTTGATGAAAGTGAAAAAGGAAAGTGAAAACGTTGGCTTAAAACTCAACATTCAGAAAACTAAGATCATGGCATCTGGTCCCATCATTTCGTGGCAAATAGATGCGGAAACAATGGAAACAATGACAGACTTATTTTTCTGGGCTCCAAAATCACTGCAGATGGTGACTGCAGCCATAAAATTAAAAGACACTTGCTCCTTGGAAGAAAAGTTATGACCAACCTAGAGAGCATATTAAAAAGCAGAGACATTACTTTGCCAACAAAGGTCCTTCTTGTCAAAGCTATGGTTTTTCCAGTAGTCATGTATGGATGTGAGAGTTGGATTATAAAGAAAGCTGAGTGCTGAAGAATTGATACTTTTGAACTGTGGTGTTGGAGAAGACTCTTGAGAGTCCCTTGGACTGCAAGGAGATCAAACCAGTCCATCCTAAAGGAAATCAGTCCTGAGTATTCATTGGAAGGACTGATGTTGAAACTGAAACTCCAATACTTTGGCCACCTGATGCGAAGAGCTGACTCATTTGAAAAGACCCTGATGCTGGGAAAGACTGAAGGCAGGAGGAGAAGGGGACAACAGAGGATGAGCTGGTTGGATGGCATCACCGACTCAATGGACATGAGCTTGAGTAAACTCCAGGATTTGGTGATGGCACACTGCAGTCCATGGGGTCGCAAAGAGTCAGACATGACTGAGCGACTGAAGTTAACTGAACTAAACTGGGGAACCAAGATCCCACTAAAGCAGGTAAACTTAGTCCTCTTGGGGAAGGGAGAGAGTGGAAAACACCACCCAGCATCTATCCCCAGTGCTTCAGAGGCTCAGGCTTGGGACCACACAATCAAAATTTGCCCCGTAAACACAATCTAGCTAAGGTCAAGAGTAGCTCTCTGGTGAATAGTGAAAATCATCCTAGAGTAGGTGGAAACTGAATGCACTACAGTCTGCTGACAGAAGAAACAATGGAGGTATTCCTGAAGGCTGCAGATTAGTAAAATTTAAGAGCTGGAGCAATCTGGATCATAAATAATATGGCTTGGTTTAACTAGACAGCCGCAATCGTCCAGTTATTTGCCCACTTCATTTCAGTGTTATTTACTGAAAAGAATATACTGTATTAGATTACAGAAGCTGAGCTTGTGAGGAGAGCTAATGTAGAGTGTCACATAAACAATTTGCATTATTGGCCCAATTCATGACCATGCTGGCAGGAAAAGTCCTTTCTTCTCCCTAGAAGCAAACATAACACTAAGAGTGGAGATAGTCTTAAATAAGTGGAATTATTTTTTGCTATACAATTAATTGGGCTTCCCTGGTGGCTCAGACGGTAAAGAATCCACCTGCAATGCGGGAGACCTGGGTTCAATCCCTGGGTCAGGAAGGTCCCCTGGAGGAGGGCATGGCAACCCACTCCAGTATTCTTGCCTGGAGAATCCCCATGGACAGAGAATCCTGGCGGGCTACAGTCCATGGGGTTGCAAAGTGTTGGACACGACTGAGCGACTAAGCACATACAGTTGATTATCATCTTATCTGGAATAGCTAAATATCTGCCTGCTCTTTCCCTAATCCGGCCTCCTCACTTTCTAGTTTCCTGGTCATTATAAAAACATCCACTACCTTGCGTATTTCTCATTGCAGAAATGATGTGATTTATCAGAAACACTAGCAGAAAGCCACTCATTCAGGTAAAATAAATTAACCTTTAACTGGTGCCCTAGTTTTTTTTTTTTTTTTTTTTTTTTTACCTTAACTTTGTAGTCTACCTTGGGTGAAAATAGGTGCTCCTTGGCAGGTTAAAGTATGTGAGAGGATGGTTTAATGGTAAGTGTTTATTTATTTATTGGCTGTGCCACATGGCTTGTAGAATCTTTGTTCCCCAACCAGGGATCTAACCCAGGCCATGGAAGTGAAAGTCCTGAGTCCTAACCACTGGACTGCTACGGAATTTCCTAACAGCATATCTATTCTCCACCTTTCCATTAGATGAGACCGTCTTAAATTAAAAGAACAGTCTTTAGCATCTTAAGAATATAAGTAAGTCCTAAAATTCATAAAGAGCACGTATATTCAGGGGGTAGGTAGACCATTACTAGTTTTATACTTCTGTCAAGTCACTTGACCTCACTGAACCTCAGTGTTTTCCTCTATAAAGCGGAGTATAAATTTGCTCAGGTTCCAAGATAATTACCAGACTCCTTTGAGTCCTAGATGGACTAGACAGTAAATTTAGATGACTGTTTAACTAGCAGTTGAGTAGTACAAAGGATTTGGTTTCTCTCCCTACATTAAATACGATAATACAGGTCAAAGTGCTCAATACATGTTATTTAACAGTTGCTATTACTCTTACCTTTGTTATTACTTACTAGTCCAGGTAAACATCATGCTGTGCAGAGAAAACAAAGTGGGAAAGCAAAGGAGTTTTTCCTTTTTGATCATGGCCTATTGAACCCAGTGTTCATAAATTTACTTTGTCTAAATTTTTTTTTATACTTTTCCATTTCTCCCTTGACCTCTGAAACCAGTTTTTCTAAAGGCTGCTGGTTTCTTTTCTCATTTGTCTGACTGCCAAACTTCCCCAAGCATCACAAACAAACCCAAAGCAGCTAATCAAAGTTTCCCAAGATTCCTGACCTCACCAACTGGGCATCAGTGTCCATATGTACATTCAAGGATCCTCAAATCTCTGCTCTGAAAGGCCCTGAAGATGGCACACCCACATGATTGCTGGGGGTTGGGTGATGCATCTGTTGAGAAGTGATATGGTTAGTGGTGTGGGAATCCTGGCATTAGGAGTAACTGACCCCTGCTCTGGTGATACTAGTTCCAGGAAGTGGGCTGCAGTATCAGACCAGAAACTTGATTTCTCCAGGCTGTTTTTCAGACTCCATCTGCTCCATGTTTGGCTTCAGGAAGAAAGAATAACATGGGCAACAGCTGCTGTTCCTTGAGGGGATAGCAGCACTTTGAGTTTAGACAATCTCTTGTTTAAACAGTAGGAAATTGCACAACTGAGCTAGACTTCCCAATAGTCATGGCTAGGTGCAGAGAAAACGATCAAAGTGTGCAAAGAAATGTCAGGTAAGGATGAGGATGAATGACCCATTTAGAGTCTTAAGTGGCCTCAAACTGTTGTGTTCCTTGGGGCCTTAGAACTGCCTCATAGGTGCCTCAGGAGCTGCCTGGACTGTGTGTGTGTGTGTGTGTGTGTGTGTGTGTGTGTCTATTTCAGGTGCTTCCCTCAGCCCCAGAGGGATGGGAATAAAGGAAGCTGAGAGCCTTGCACCCCTATTCCAGCTGGACTAGAGGCAGGGAGTGGCCTTCTAGGGCCACAGTGGGTGAGGTGGAGGAGAACCAAGCTGAAGAATGCCCACTTTCAGTGACTGCAGGAGTCCACAAGGACTTTTTTTAAAAAGAAGGAAAGCAAGGCAGAATACTACTTTAAAGCTGAGAACCTACTTTTGTGCTTGCTTTGACAAAAAAAAAAAAAAAACTGAAAACAAAACCAAATGTTTTCCCAAATAAAATGCTTCCCCACTGAGTAAAACACTTGAGTAAAACATCAGGCTTACCTTGACATAATGAACAAGACGCTCGTTTACATTCACTTTGTAAGTTTCTAAACCCAGTTGCTTAGATAACCGTAAGATCCTATTCTGGGTCGGGCCTACATAAGCACCGCCAACATCTACGTAGTCAACATGTTCATTCTGTAGAAAGAGAAAAAGTGACCAGAAGACTTTGGTTAGAACTCTAAGAAATATATATATATATGTTGCTAAGTCTCATAAAAACAAAAAGAACCTGTTTATTTTTTACAGTTTAAATGTGCCTTACATCTCTCTTTCAAAGGACCACTGAAAATAGCAATCCTTTCACCTCAAGAACTGACCCTCCAATCCCATATGACGTCACTAAGCAATCCCATTTGTTTAGTTATTGATGAGGCCAATTCGCCAAGAACATGCACAAACAGTAAAGAGCACTATAGTACATCCTGCCCATCTAGGTCTTCTTCAAAGCATTTAGGTCATCTGTGCTTTTCTTTGGGATTGTTGCTGGGAGGGCCACCCAGAGATTTATGAAGCCTAATTATCACCCTGCTTATTTAACTTATATGCAGAGTACATCATGAGAAATGCTGGACTGGAAGAAACACAAGCTGGAATCAAGATTGCCGGGAGAAATATCAATAACCTCAGATATGCAGATGACACCACCCTTATGGCAGAAAGGGAAGAGGAACTAAAAAGCCTCTTGGTGAAAGTGAAAGTGGAGAGTGAAAAAGTTGGCTTAAAGCTCAACATTCAGAAAATGAAGATCATGGCATCCGGTCACATCACTTCATGGGAAATAGATGGGGAAACAGTGGAAACAGTGTCAGACTTTATTTTTCTGGGCTCCAAAATCACTGCAGATGGTGACTGCAGCCATGAAATTAAAAGACGCTTACTCCTTGGAAGGAAAGTTATGACCAACCTAGACAGCATATTCAAAAGCAGAGACATTACTTTGCCAACAAAGGTCCATCTAGTCAAGGCTATGGTTTTTCCTGTGGTCATGTATGGATGTGAGAGTTGGACTGTGAAGAAGGCTGAGTGCCGAAGAATTGATGCTTTTGAACTGTGGTGTTGGAGAAGACTCTTGAGAGTCCTTGGACTGCAAGGAGATCCAACCAGTCCATTCTGAAGGAGATCAGCCTTGGGATTTCTTTGGAGGGAATGATGCTGAAGCTGAAACTCCAGTACTTTGGCCACCTCATGCAAAGAGTTGACTCATTGGAAAAGACTCTGATGCTGGTAGGGATTGGGGGCAGGAGGAGAAGGGGACGATGGAGGATGGGATGGCTGGATGGCATCACTGACTCGATGGACGTGAGTCTGAGTGAACTCCGGGAGTTGGTGATGGACAGGGAGGTCTGGCGTGCTGCAATTCATGGGGTTGTGAAGAGTCGGACACGACTGAGCGACTAAACTGAACTGAACTGAACTGAACTTTCTGATTTCCAGCAGATAAACTCTTCAGTCAGCCCAAACTGGTGGCCTCTTGATCCTATTTTATTTATTTATTTATTGGTTAAAGCAACATGAAATTTGCCTTCCCCAGTTGTTTTTGTTTTTAATATTTATTTGGCTGAGCTCTCTAGTTGTGGCCCATGGACTTAGTTGCCCTGCACCGTGTGGGATCTTAGTTCCCAAACCAGGGATGGAACCTGAGTCTCCTGCATTGGAAGGCAGATTCTTAACCACTGGACTGCCAGGAAAGTCCTCTGCCTGATTATTTTTTATTGTGTGCCACTCATTGAACATTAGAAATGCAGAAATAATCTGAATCCTGGAAGGATTATATCTTTCTCAGAGAGGATTTATGTCTGCTTCTACCCAGCACTTGGGGATGCTAACATTACTAGATAATTCTATTGCATTTTCTGTGCCTGAGATGATTTGAAAGCAGGTTGAAATGCAACATGACCTAGTCATTTTACTGTTCTCCTTTAGTGCTAGGATGCAGTCCAACCCAAAGCACAAGGAGTTTACAAACACCTCTTTCCATAAACACACACTTTGGTGGGCCCCGCTGAAGAAGCTGAGTTGAATGGTTCTATGAAGACCTACAAGATCTTTTAGAACTAACACCCAAAAAAGATGTCCTTTTCATTATAGGGGACTGGAATGCAAAAGTAGGAAGTCAAGAAACACCGGGGGTAACAGGCAAATTTGGCCTTGGAATACGGAATGAAGCAGGGCAAAGGCTAATAGAGTTTTGCCAAGAAAATACACTGGTCATAGCAAACACCCTCTTCCAACAACACAAGAGAAGACTCTACACATGGACATCAGCAGATGGTCAACACTGAAATCAGATTGATTATATTCTTTGCAGCCAAAGATGGAGAAGCTCTATACAGTCAGCAAAAAACAAGACCAGGAGCTGAATGTGGCTCAGATCATGAACTCCTTATTTCCAAATTCAGACTTAAATTGAAGAAAGTAGGGAAAACCACTAGACCATTCAAGTATGACCTAAATCAAATCCCTTATGATTATACAGTGGAACTGAGAAATAGATTTAAGGGACTAGATCTGATGAGTGCCTGATGAGCTACGGATGAAGGTTCGTGACATTGTACAGGAGACAGGGATCAAGACCATTCCCATGGAAAAGAAATGCAAAAATGCAAAATGGCTGTCTGGGGAGGCCTTACAAATAGTTGTGAAAAGAAGAGAAGTGAAATGCAAAGGAGAAAAGGAAAGATATAAGCATCTGAATGCAGAGTTCCAAAGAATAGCAAGAAGAGATAAGAAAGCCTTCCTCAGTGATCAATGCAAAGAAATAGAGGAAAACAACAGAATGGGAAAGACTAGAGATTTCTTCAAGAACATTAGAGATACCAAGGGAACATTTCATGCAGATGGGCTCGATAAAGGACAGAAATGGTATGGACCTAGTAGAAGCAGAAGATATTAAGAAGAGATGGCAAGAATACACAGAAGAACTGTGCAAAAAAGCTCTTCACAACCAAGATAATCACAATGGCGTGATTACTGACCTAGAGCCAGACATCCTGGAATGTGATGTCAAGTGGGCCTTAGAAAGCATCACTATGAACAAAGCTAGTGGAGGTGATGGAATTCCAGTTGAGCTATTTCAAATCCTGGAAGATGATGCTGTGAAAGTGCTACATTCAATATGCCAGCAAATTTGGAAAACTCAGCAGTGGCCACAGGACTGAAAAAGGTCAGTTTTCATTCCAATCCCAAAGAAAGGCAGTGCCAAAGAATCCTCAAACTACCACACAATTGCACTCATCTCACACACCAGTAAAGTAATGCTCAAAATTCTCCAAGCCAGGCTTCAGCAATATGTGAACCGTGAACTTCTAGATGTTCAAGCTGGTTTTAGAAAAGGCAGAAGAACCAGAGATCAAATTGCCAACATCCTCTGGATCATCAAAAAAGCAAGAGAGTTCCAGAAAAACATCTATTTCTGCTTTATTGACTATGCCAAAGCCTTTGTGTGGATCACAATAAACTGTGGAAAATTCTGAAAGAGATGGGAATACCAGACCACCTGACCTGCCTCTTAAGAAACCTGTATGCAGGTCAGGAAGCAACAGTTAGAACTGGACATGGACCAACAGACTGGTTCCAAATAGGAAAAGGAGTGCGTCAAGGCTGTATATTGTCACCCTGCTTATTTAACTTATATGCAGAGTACATCATGAGAAATGCTGGGCTGGAAGAAGCACAAGCTGGAATCAAGATTGCCGGGAGAAATATCAATAGCCTCAGATATGCAGATGACATCACCCTTATGGCAGAAAGTGAAGAGGAACTAAAAAGCCTCTTGATGAAAGTGAAAGAGGAGAGTGAAAAAGTTGGCTTAAAGCTCAACATTCAGAAAATGAAGATCATGGCATCGGGTCCCCTCACTTCATGGGAAATAGATGGGGAAACAGTGGAAACTGTCAGACTTTATTTTTTGGAGCTCCAAAATCACTGCAGATGGTGATTGCAGCCATGAAATTAAAATTTCCTTCCTTACTCCTTGGAAGGAAAGTTATGACCAACCTAGATAGTATATTCAAAAGCAGAGACATTACTTTGCCAACAAAGGTTTGTCTAGTCAAGGCTATCGTTTTTCCAGTGGTCATGTATGGATGTGAGAGTTGGACTGTGAAGAAAGCTGAGCACCAAAGAATTGATGCTTTTGAACTGTGGTGTTGGAGAAGACTCTTGAGAGTCCCTTGGACTGCAAGGAGATCCAGTCAGTCCATTCTAAAGGAGATTGGTCCTGGGTGTTCTTTGGAAGGAATGATGCTAAAGCTGAAACTCCAATACTTTGGCCACCTCATGGGAAAAGTTGACTCACTGGAAAAGACTCTGATGCTGGGAGGGATTGGGAGCAGTAGGAGAAGGGGACGACAGAGGATGAGATGGCTGGATGGCATCACTGACTCGATGGACGTGAGTCTGGGTGAACTCCAGGAGTTGGTGATGGACAGGGAGGCCTGGCGTGCTGCGATTCATGGGGTCGCGAAGAGTCGGACACGACTGAGCGACTGAACTCAACTAAACTGAACTGGACTTGCCCTTCAGTTGCCCTAGCTTTGTTAACATTTTGAAAGTACTACTCGGTCTCTCACTTGCTTTTATAGTAATCAGCAAACTCCCACCTCCCCACCCCCAAGGGAAAAGCAAGTCAATGTTTTCTGGATGTTGGTCTAGTGATTCTTCACTACCTTGTCAGCTCTCTGGTGCTTTGAAGATGTGTGTGTGTGTGTGTGTGTGTATGTGTGTGGTGTCTATGTGTAATTTGTCTAGTATCCTTGTATGTAGTAGGAGGGCTGGGACAATTTACCTTATCTGCTATTTCCACAAAATTGAATGCCTAGAACCTTGCCTTCCTGGGGTAATATAATCTGATATTATCTTTCTATGGCTGGATATGCTTTGCTAACCTTTTGCTTAGAATTTTTATATCTGTGTTTATAAGTGATACTGAGATTGCCCCAGGAGTCTCCTCTATTCTCCAGCCCTTGTCTGTTTTCCAGCATTACAGTATTGCTAATTTCATAAGTTAGTGATTATACTTTCTTCTGTTCTTTAGAAGGGCTCATATATATACAGAATAATCTCTTCTTTGAACAGTAGGTAGGACATGCCTGTAGAGCTATCTAGGCTTAGTGTTTTCTTTGTGGGAAAAACTTAAACTACAGATTTAGTTTATTTTGAGGCTAAAGCATTACTCATATTTTCTATTTCTAATTTTTATAAATTATATTTTCTCATAATATATACATTTCATATGTGTCAAAAATATTGCTGTAAAATTCAGGACCTCCTCTTCTCATTTACTGTTTATTGCATCAGTGGTTATATCTTCATTTTCATCCCTTTTATTTTTTTAGAGATCTCTCCTTTTCCTTTTTCTTAAAAAATCTTAGCAAACATGTCAGCTTTTAATAAGACTTAAAAAAAAAACCAACCTTTCTATTACTGATCATTTTTATTGAGTATTTATTTTATATATCATTGATTTATGCTCCTTTTTTTGGATTTTTTACACTCAATTTTCTATTTCTTGAACACTTAGCTTATTCATATTGAGCCTTCTATCGTTTTCTGACAGAAAAATTTAGGCTATGAATCTTCTTCTCATATGGTTTTAACTATACAACTTTATTTTAGTATTTACATTACTGTGCAGTTTTAAGTGTTTGCAAATTTCCATTACAATTTCTTCTAAATCAATGTTTCTAAAAGTTTTGCTGTGTTTTAATTTCTATAACTGGAATTCTTTTCAGCTATCTTTCTGTCATAACTGTATTGTGGTAAAAAAATGGATTATATGGTATCAATCCTTGAGGTTTACTTTATGACCTAGCACATGGTTGATCTTCAAAGATTTTTCATTTCAGAATGAAAAGAACATATAGTCTTCCGTTAAGTAATATGTTTTATATATGTCCATTAGAAAAAGATTAATTGTGCTCAGCCTTTGTTTGCTTCATTTATTATTAAGTTAGAAAAGTATGTTAAAAATCCCCTAGTCTATTGGGCATTTATGTTTGATTACTATCAATTTTTGCTTTATATTTTGAGGCTACATTATTCAGGATATACAAGTTTAGAACTGTTTGGTCTTCCAGGTCTCTTACCATTATTGTACTGATAATTAATTCAATGAAACATTTTTTTGTTTAAACCTTATTTTGTCTGGTATTAATCTAGTTAAAACAGCTTAGATTAGTATTTGTATACTATCTCTTTTTCTATCTTTCAGTTAAAGTTTTCTTTATTCTGACATTTCCTCCTTTTAACTTGAGTTTAACCCATTTATATTTTATTTCTTTTAAAATGTCTTAATTTTACTTATTATGGCTTTCCATTTATCCCACTGTTAACAGTTTCCTGCCTGATTTCTTTCCTTCTTTGGGATTAAGGGTTTTCTTTTGAAGTTTTTTCTTCTACTTGTTTGGAGATTATACACTCAGGCCTACTCTTTTACACATTTCTTTTAGTGCCTAGCTTCCTTGTATGTTCTGTCACTTTTTTTTTTGGCTCTGTTACTTTTGACTATAAGTCGTTTGTTTTCTTTAGAACCTTTTCTGTTTAAGTTATTTGTCCTAGGTGGACAGGAATTGAGTCTGTTTCTGCCAGCATCCTTGATACCTTATATATTCTAAGGTTTTTTTCATGCCACATAGTGTGAATTTAGATGGAAGCCACGGATGAAGGCAAGGTTTATTTTTATCCCTTTTTGAATGCTAAGATTTATTTTGCTTTCATGTACAGAGTATAGCACAGGGGATTCCAATTTGGAGTGTTTTCGTACCTTTGACAGAGTGAGGATTTTATCTCCTGTTCCCTGCATGCCATACATCCATCCTGGTGGAACTGCAAAGTCTTCAGGGTTCAGTAGGCATTCAAGGTGGAAGTCAAATTTTGAGCTCACTGCATTCCTAAGCTTCATGTTTTTACTTTGCTTTGGGGATTCATTAGTTCATTCAATAACTATATCTTGAGTTCCTACAAGGTTCCACATATAGATCAAGACGCTTCTGTTGTATCAGTGAACAAAATGAAGATCTCTGCTCTCAAGGAGCTTTCATTTAGTAGGAAGAGACAGAAATTGAACAAGAACCATAATAAGTAAATATCTTAGAAGTAGATAACATTTAAAAAGAAAAAACTAGAGAATGACAAGACAGATTGAAACTACAGAGGAGAGAAGGAAAGATTTCAGGTTCAAATACAAGCAACACGTAGGCCTCCAAAAAAAGGTGATCTTTTCATAAAGACTTGAAGGAGGTGAGGGAGTTATCCATTTGGCTATTTGGAACAAGAACATTCCTGGCAGAAGAGCCAGTGTAAAGATTCTAAGGCAGAAACGTGTCTGATGTGTTCACAAAACACAGACTAATCTGTCTAGAAAAGAGTGAGCAAAGGAAAGAGAACTGGAGATGAGATTAGAGAAGTCAAGGGCAGGGAGGGCACATCATGGAACACCTCACAATGCATTGAAAGAACATCAGCTTTTACCCTGAATGAAAAGGGGAGCCTTTGGAAGGTTTCAAGCAGAGAAGTGCCAAGATCTGACTTAGGTTTGAGAGCTCATTCTGGCTGTCACTCTAATAGTAGATTTTAGGGGGCAAGGGTAAAAGCTGAGAAAGTAGTTAAGAGGCTATTGCAGTAATCTTCCCTGGTGGCTCAAATGGTAAAGAATCCGCCTGCAATGCAGGAGATGTGGGTTCAATCCCTGGGTCAGGAAGATCCCCTGGAGGAAATGGCAACCCACTCCAGTATTCTTGCCTGGAGAATCCCAGGGACAGAGGAGCCTGGTGGGCTACAGTCCACGGGATCCCAAAGAATTGAACACGACTGAGCGACTAACACTTTCACTTTCCCTAGAGATGATTGTGGCTGCTACCAGGTGGTAGCCCTGGAAGTGGAGGGTAAGGTTGAATTCTGGATATATTTTGAAGGCAGAGCCAAAAGAATTTCCTGACAGAATGAATGTAGGGCCTATGGGGTTAAACATGATTCCAGGTGTTTGGGGGAGTTGCCATCCTCCCTTATGGGGAAGGCTGCAGGAATAGTGTTCTTGATGAGGAACACAAGAAATTCAGTTTGGATGTGTTAGGTCTGAGATGTATGTTTAACATCCAGGAGATCTGCAATTTTCTCACTTCAAGGTAGCACAATATATTTTATTCAGCATTTTACTTATTTTAAGAGGGACAGTCAGTCATTCTGCTATAACAGCAGAAATGAAGTATTCCTCTGACTTCTGTCCCTCGCATAACCTAATCTTCCCTTTTACTAACTACTGGTGTTGTGCTCCAAACCTTCTCCAGTCTCCAACATCCTTATTAAACTGTGAAGAACAAAACTGAAGTCAGAAGTCCAATAAATTTAACTAAGACAGCAAGAGAACTCTTGGGAGTTTCTAAACAGGATGTCTTTAGAATGCTGACACTATTTAAAGTAAATAATCCTAAGTGAAGCAGTAAAAAGAATGAGACGTTACAGAATCTTTCTTTACAAAGTGAAAACACTGGAAAGGAGATGCCCCAGCTTCAGCAGGAAGACAGTAGAACTGTAACACCATGTTCTGCTATGCTGCCCTTCAGTCTTTAGGATCTCAGCTTGGATCTCATTACTCTGGGAAAGATTGAAGGCAGGAGGAGAAGGGGATGACAGAGGATGAGATGGTTGGATGGCATCATTGACTCAATGGGGACATGAGTTTGAGCAAGCTCTGGGAGATGGTGAAGGACAGGGAAGCCTGGTGTGCTGCAGTCCATGGGGTTGCAAAGAGTCGGACATGACTGAGTGACTGAACAACAACTCAGCCTTTGAAGAGGCCACCAACACAGGACCATATTAGGAAAACCAATACACCATCCCTGTGGTCCTTTGAAGAGGCCACCAACACACAACCATATTAGGAAAACTAATACACCATCCCTGTGGTAGCCTTGCATGCATTTCAACTTCATTCATTTGGTCCTGAAGAATTATGGGGGAATCATGCTAGCACAAACTGGGAAGTTTTGAATGAATAGAAGATGTAGCTGAACCACTGCCAAGGGACAATATCAAATTTGATATTTCAGTAGTTAAAGATTCAGAGTAATTTTTATGGCATCTCCTCTCCACACTCTAATTGATTATGCTAGTAGAAGCAACTGTAACAACGTTCAGTTCAGTTTCTGATTAAATACCATTTCTGTCCCTGCTTTGTAAAGCCCTTTTTACCCCTTCTATTCATTTGAATTCACTTGAAATCTTATAGATGTCAAGTCTTAGTTTCTCAGCATTTCAGAGTTAATTTCTCACATTCTGAAAGGGAATTTTAATATCATACTCAGTACACAATACTTCATGTATGCCACTGATATATATAAATGATGCAGCATGAAAAAGCAGCCTGGGGCAATAACATAGATGGGGCTAAGCATGTTGGAATTCTCATTTCCCTTGCACAAAGAAACTTTTTCTAGACTCAAAGGTATAGAAAACAAACTGGTATTTACTAGAGGGAAGAGAGAAGGGAGGCGGGGCAAGTTAGGGGCATAGGAATAAGAGATACAAAGTACTGTGTATAAAATAGATAAGGAACAAGGATATATTGTGGAGCACAAGGAATTATAGCCATTATCTTATATTAACTTTTAATGGAGCATAATCTGTAAAAATACTGAATCACTATGCTATAACCTAAAACAATATAATATTATAAATGAACAATGTGTGTGTTAACCGCTCAGTCATGTCTGACTCTTTGCAACCCCAAGAACTATAGCCCGCCAGGCTCCTCTGTCCATGGAATTCTCCAGGCAAGAATCCTGGAGTGGGTAGCCATTCCTTTCTCCAGGGGATCTTCTTGATCCAGGGATTGACCCCAGGTCTCCCACATTGCAGGCGGATTCTTTACCATCTGAGCCACCAGGGAAACTATACTTCAATTAAAAAAAAACAAAACTAGATTCTGCCAAAAGAGAACTGAAAAATCCACAATATGACTGATGCTCCTATTTGATAACAAAAAGGTTTTAGAGATAAGCAAAGTAGGGCAAAGGGACAACTTAATACCTATCTCCAAAATGAAGGAATATTCTTCAGAAAATGACAGATGAATCATATCTATTAAGATGGTACAGGCAGAATATGCAATCCTTCTTTTGCACTACAACACACTACCTTCAATTAGAACCTGAAGTTGGAGGGAGCTTCAAGCCCATTTATATCCCACTGCCCAGATGAGAAAACTGAGGTGTAAAGTGCTAATAGTATTTACCCAAGACAGGGTGTCAGGCCAGTACAAGGGTCAGAGTCCCAGTCTCCTCACTCCCAGACTAATAGCCTTCTCTGAGGAGGTACTCAAATGCTTCAAATGCAGTTTATGTAGATTCACATTAATTTAAAGCAAGCGAGCCTACAGCAAAGAGCAGCACTTCTGTAGGGGCCCCTAAAGATCTTGTCAGAATGCAGAGTCAGCAGGTCTAGGACAGGGCCTGATACTCTGCATGTCTATCAAGCTCCAGGTCCCAGGCAGGTGGCTCACAGTATACTTTGAGTAGCAAGGCTGTAGGATACTCTTAGAGCTGAGCAAAGTAAAAATAGGCCTATGATACATCCTTGTACATCTGAAAAGGCAGAAAGTGACGGACAGAAGGGGAGCTTGGCTTGGTGTGACTGAAAAGAGCTGGTACAATATCCTTGTTTAGATGTTGGTTGACTATTTTATACCCATGTATGTTCCTTTTCCCATGCCTGCTTCTATTATGCAGCCTGGAAATGTTAAATACTTGTTTTCCCAGGCTCCCTGGCAGCTGAGGGTAGCTGTGTGCCCCAAATCTAACCAATGAGACTAAAGCAAATGTCTCACGGGGTCTTCTGGAAAAAGAAAGGCTTTGTTGCAGATAAGACTTGGGCCAGCTCTTCACGCCCTTTCCTGCCTTGAGTGAGGGCCTGATGCTGCAAGATGCTGAAGCCATCTGCTTACCACTAGGCAAGAAGCCAACAGGAAAAGAATGGCTGGGCAGAAAGACAGAGAGATCGTAAAGATTTGCTGGCAAAGCTGAACCTCTGCACCAGCCTGGACTACCTACCACCAGACTTCTTATGTAAAAGGACTGAATGTTTGGATTGCCTAAATCATTGTTATTATCACTGCATAAGCCATTCTATTATAAGTCTGATACATCTTCTAATCAGATGCTTCCTCTCCTTCCAGTCACTTCAACAGTCTGGTTTTGTCCCTATTGTCAATCCTCAGCCTTTAATGCTCAATTTGTGTGCTCTAGCAAAGGGGCTCATTAATGACCTTCTAAAAGCCAAATACAAGGGCCTCTTAACAGCTTTCATCCTGTGTCAAATGCCCCTGGCATTTGATTCTATTCATCATCCCATCCTCTTTACTGATTTTCATGGCACTGCCCCATTCTGGTCTTCCTCCTCTGCCTCCACTGCTCCTCTCTGGCTTCTCTGCCTCTGGCCCCATGCTCAAATCTGCATGTTCTCCAACTTCCATCTTTGTCTTTATTTCTTTCCCACCCTAGATCCTTCCCTGTATACTTTCATCAGATCTCACAGATCCAACAACCTGCAACCATTTCTTTAAATAGCTGTAAACACCAGTTAGCTTGCATATTCCCCAAAATGGTGATGTAAGCCTAAGTATTAAAAGGCTGTGATGTAGCAAGAACTGGGATTCTGTCTCATGTCTCACTGACCCCACCTGAGCAAAGAGTGCCTCTGTCAGCAGAGCACCTCTTGGAGAACAAGGACTACGGATAAAGTTGCACAGAAACATGCTACATTTGCCTCTGCTTTCTGTGGTCACACTTCTTTTAAGTTGTGTGTCCTTGGATAAATAAACAAGGAATCTCTATTGTGTGTGTGTGTGTGTGTGTGTGTGAGTGTGTGGTGAAGCTTTAGTCACTTCAAGTCCAGCTAAACCTTACCTCACCTGAGATACTATATCCTCTATTTAGGTCTCTGGTATGGAAATGATGATGCTGTATTGAAATTATTTGTCCACGTTTGTTTTCTTCACTAGAATCCAAGCTACTGAAGGTCAGAGGCTGACACTCTTTGGTGGGTGTTTGTTGAAAAGAACAGATGCTTAATAAAGTAGTCTAGGACTACGGTCAATCAATGGCTTAACTGCATACACTCATGAGATTTCCCCCAGCTCTGGGACTTCCAATGACCCCACTTCTAGTTTGTGTGAGATTTTGTATTTATGTAGGTATCAAAATCATTTACCCTCACTGTGTATGTTCTTCCTCCAACTCTCTCCCGGGCTTCTAAAACCAAAACATTAACTTCATGTTCGGCTAAGAGTTTCGCAGCAGATAATCCTAGAAGGGGGAAAAAAAAAAAGTCGAAGAACATATTAACATCTAAATGTGAAACACTGAAGATTTAAGCAGGTCTACATATAATATAAATGCAAAACATCATATACAATTCATTGATTGTCCTATCTAATAAATTTTGTGATTCTATCTAATCACCTCATCGTGATTACTGAGGTAATCACAGAAATTTTATAATCTAGAATATATTATGTTATGTATCATAATTTACTTTTATTATCTATCATAAGGTTGGTTAAAATGTAATAATTAAAAAAATATATATATATGGGTTTGGTGATAATCAAATCATATGCAAAAGAATCTGTTGAACCCCTCAATCAACCCTTATCATCCCCCTCTTCTAGAAATCCTGACTGTATAAACAGAAGTGTTTTCCTGGAAACTCGCCCTACCTCACACCAGCCCACAGTATCTCTGTACTTTACTCAATTTAAACCCCCCTATAATGACCTCTGATTATTTATATCTGGATTACATGCTAGCTAGATCTTGTTTTCCCAACTAGATTAAAAATTACCAAAGGCAGGAACCACGTTTCATACTTTATGTATTTGCTCAAAGCTGTGTACAGGCTTTCACTCATAAATAAAAACGTTCATAAAAAGTAGATTTTTAAATGCAGTATAGTAAGGGAATTCTCTGGTGGTCCAGTGGTTAGGACTCATTGGTTGCACTGCCGTGGCCCAGGTTCAATCCCTGGTTGGGGAACTAAGATTCCACAAGCCAAGTGGTAAGAAACCAAATCAAACAAAATGAAAGAAACAAAAAAAAACCCCAGTATAGTTAATACCAGAAAAGTAGAGGCAAATGTTGTAGATTAACGTTATATCAAGGGTGCATGAACATGACTTATCACTGATGTTAATCTCGATCACTGAGGCTGAGGTAGTGTTTGGCCAGGTTTCTCCACTGTAAAGCTACTCTTTTCTCTCCCCTCCCATGCTATACTCTTTGGAAGGAAGTCTATGTAAAGTCTGCACTTAAGAAGTAGAGAGTTATGTCCTACTTCCTCGAGGGTGGAGTGCTTAGTTGCTCAGTCGTGTCCAACTCTTCGTGACCCCATGGACTGTAGCCCGTCAGGCTCTTCTGTCCATGGGGATTCTCCAGGCATGAATACTGGAGTGGGTTGCCATGCCCTTTTCTGAGGGCATAAATTATTTGAAATTCATCTGCACAGGACATTTGTCTCTTCTCCCCCAATTATTTATTTATTTAACCATTTACTTAAATCCTTATGGATTCATAGACAGTTGCTTTGTAGTTTCGGTTATAATCCAATATTATGTTACTTATTTTGTTGCTCAAATTGTTTCAGCTTTGACCACTTAGCATTTTGTGTGTATGCATGTATTTGAGGACTTCGTTACTTTCTAGTATCACAAGATGCACCAGGCTCATCTTTCTCTGCCCGGCCCTACAATCAGCTATTTCTCCAGTGAGCACTGGTTCCTTTTATTAGAGAACAGTTTTAGAAACCAAGATCTGGGCTCTAAGCATGCCCACTGCTACTAGAGAATCATGTTTCTAAGACCTCTCAGCTCACAGAGTTAAGGAAAAAAGGGCGTGTATACACATTTTTAAATCTACCTTTTTTGTACTTCAATTTCTGTCTTATACCTACTTATCTTTATACTCCTCTATTACAAAAAAAACATGAAGCAGACTACATAGATAAACATACTTCAAGGAGAAAAAAATGTCAGAATATTAGGGTGAAAGAGAAATAAGAATGACACCAGAGATAAGATTAATAAAATGATACCTAAATATGTGTACAAGTAGTTAAGAAGAGGAACTGTTCTTAGTGATTTTAAAGCCCAGTAACTTGACAGTTCATTTCTAATGGTATATATCCTAAAAACAGAAAAGAATTGCAAACATTTTAATCAGTAATCATTTTGTGGGTTTAGAATTGTTATTTTGAGGCCATTATGTATGTAATGTGAAACAAAGCAAATGAGTAATCAGGTTGCTATCACTGTGATCCAGGATTTGGGGCCTAGGAATAAGGAAATTCAGATGTAAGAACAATGAGACTAAGTAGAAATCTGGGGCAGGAAATGTATAAGATGGGTCTGGAACATCAAATCATAACAGAGAGCAAGGAGGCTAACAGAGACCACTAGGATCGTGACAAAACGGCTCAGAAACCTCTCTATAAGAACTCCCACTGGCCAAAGATGGAACAGTTTGAGTATCAAATAAAAACAACTGCAGGGAGTTCCCTGGTGGCCTAGTGTTTAGGAATCTGGGCGTTCACTGCAATGCCCCAGGTTTAATCCCTTGTTGGGTAACTGAGATCCTAGCAAGCTGTGCAGCATGGCCAAAACAATAACAACAACAACCCCCCAGCTGTAATGGCTTAAATTCACTCATAATAATAATAAATAAATAAAAACTCTCATTGGTCACCTTTGGAAAATACTAAGGAATCAATTTATTAAAAAAAAAAAAAGAATTTGGCATTCATCCTATCTTCTCATTTTGCACTGAACCTCAGAGTAACCAGGTAGCTAACAAAGAGAGATTTCACTGTATAAAAGTATGCTAGCTAATAAGTGAAGACAGAAATAATTAGAATATCAACATTTTGCAACCTTTAAGGAATTAATAGATATAGTGCAATGATTGTCAACAGATGCTAACAGGACGCACACAAGAGACAGATAACCAGATATTAGCAGTCTTTTAAAGGAAGTGCATACCACCATGTATGAAGTAATTAGGAAGAAAGGAAGGAAGGAAGGGAGGGGAGAAAGGGAAAGAGCAACCAAACTAAATTCTAAGGTGATCTAGCCTCTAGCTATGACACTTAGGGGCCAGAAGGACATGTTAAATAATATCACTGGGATGCAATCAACAAAATCTAGATTGTAGGAAATCATACAGGAGTACCTGGTTTCTTTCATTTTTTAAAAAACAACTTGCCTGCTCCTGCTCTCTCTCCCCCTTTATCCTTCACCAGCTTTTCCTATAATAAACTTCTAAACATGGCTAGTTCTGTTTTGATGTCTGCTCTCAGAGGACCCAGACTGACATGGTATTTTGCTGATACAGAGAATGGTATAAAATACACATACCCAGAATCAGGGATGAGTTCGCGTCTATAAGATCTAAAATGCAGGAAGGCTAAACCATAATGTCCAGCGCTGCTCTCTGCTAATGTTTGTATGCACCTTTGACTCCTTCAAGTACAATGTACTGTTGCATTACTGACATCCATCCAAGATTTAAGTATGCAACAAATATTTGGAATCTACTCACAAAAAAAGGCATCCCGTGACAGTTTAAATAAATGTGAGCCAATGTCTGCAAACTTTGGTACAATGTGTTTTCTGGGACAGAGCCAAAGGCCTCTTCTGCTGACCATCACAAGAAAAGAAAAAGGATGAAGGTGTGATGAAAAACATATTTATGCATAAATCTTTGTTATGTTTATTTCTGTAGAATTACATCCTAGAAGGGAGATTACTAGGACAAAAGATATGAACATTTTTTAGGCTCAAAGCACTGCTCTATATTGAAAAGCAGAGAAACTCAGATGCAAAAAGTTTAATTTCTTCCCAGTTCCCCTTAATCAATCTAACCATAAACCAATTAGATTGATTAAAAACACCCATGGGTTTGCTAGAATTACTTGATTAGCTCCTCTTCTAAGGGAGGAGGAACTTGCCCTCTGCATGCTTCCTAAGGAGAAGCAGAGGTGGCTCTGAATTCCAGCAGCTGTTGGGACCTGTAGCAATCATGCCCCCAGAGGCAGCCTGACAGTTGGTTTAGTGCTTCACATCCTACAGATCAATTTCAGGTGCCTTTCCTGTTGCCTTTCAGTCTTTCTTCAGAATAGATTTTATTACCCCCATATTCCCGATAAGGAAACCAAGTGCCTGATATGCCCACAACAAAGTCTCCTAAAAAGTGAAAATTTTTATTTCTTACACCCTAACTTATAAAGCTGGAGCCTCAATAAAGTAGAATCTAATGTGTAATTCTAAACAAGCTTGATGAGTGGGGTTCAGTGACAGTAGTAAATAAACACTACTCCAGAGGCTAAAGGAGGTAGGGGAAGCAGAGCTAGCTGAGCCAGGACAAATGAGCACACCAGTAACAAAGGTCATTTTGCACTTTGGCATTTAAGGATATAAACAAAATTAAAAAGCTTGGGGGTGAGGGGAAGGTTTCTACATTACAGGAAAATGATTGGCCCTATCTCAGCAAGGGCCAAAAAAGTTTGAGCTCTTAGTTTGAGAAATAAGTAACATGTTTAAAACGTTTCAAAGAGATTCCAGAAAAAATGGTTTTCAAAAGGTCTGTTAGGGAAATTAAAATGGAAGCAGTCTTGTTCAGGCTTCAGAAGTAGGGGAGCAGGCCTCTGACCAACTTCTGATCCTGCTTGGACTACATGTCTGCCTATAAACACACCAATTGTTATCAGCAAGTCAAGCGGCACTTTATAGATAAGAAAGAGAGTAGGTCTTAGAATTCCTTAGGCCCCTGGGGACCTAGCCAGGCCCCCAGGATTTAAGGAATCTTGTGACTCACAAGATGAAATAAACAGCATTGTAAAAGTTAAAAAAAATAGAGCTGCATTTTTGCATGCAAACTGATGAAAATACCAGTTTGTGGCCTAGGGTTATAGGCAGGACCCCCAAAGCTGCAATCTAAAGTCTCGCCAGTGGGATGGAGGCACCGGCTTGGACCCTTTTCCCAACTGGGACTCCAGATTGCTGTTACTTGGAGCTGCCCAGAGCTGTTCAAGTCTAGATGCAGGTTTCAGCCCAATTTGGTGATGTATATGCTGTTATTTCTCTATATTGTTTCTATACCTTTCCTTTAAATGACTATATATTGAAATTAAGTTAAATAAACTTCTATTAAAAATTGAAATTCTTTATTCATGTATAACAAGTGGTTTCTTTTGTTACGAATCCATCAAACCCAAAATGAAAGTAAAACTTTAGGTAAAACAAGGCCTTGGAATTTTAAAGGGAAAGATTTAAGTCATTTTAAAAAATACACTTTCTGTATTGGTGTATGAAAAAAGTCGCCAGTCCAGGTTCGATGCACGGTACTGGATGCTTGGGGCTGGTGCACTGGGACGACCCAGAGGGAGGGTAGGGGAGGGAGGAGGGAGGAGGGTTCAGGATGGGGAACGCGGGTATACCTGTGGCAGATTCATTTCAATATTTGGCAAAACTAATACAATATTGTAAAGTTTAAAAATAAAATTAAAAAAAAAAAAAAAAAAAAGAAACGAATCGCCAGTCTGGGTTCCATGTGGGATACAGGAAGCTTGGGGCTGGTGCACTGGGATGACCCAGAGGGATGGTATGGGGAGGGAGGTGGGAGGGGGGTTCAGGATGGGGAACACCTGTATACCCGTGATGGATGCATGTTGATGTATGGCAAAACCAATACAATATTGTAAAGTAAAAAATAATAATAATAATTAAAAAAATACACTTTCTAAGATGCTGAATAAATTGGGGGTGGGGAGTGAATGTTTCAGTTTGCATATTTACTGTGAAGAAGACTCTGATAAAGAACTTCCATGGTAATTTAAAACTAGAAAATACAGAATATGAAAATACAGTCAAGATGCCATTAGAAAATTTACTTTTGAATAATAACTAATTTTGAATAAATAGCTCAGTTAAGTCATAAATAAAGCACAGACAAACACTTGTGGTCCAAAAGGGTTTTTTCTAATATATCAACTACTGTCTGTTGATTTGAATGGGGAAAAAAAACACTAAAATAATGTCTGCTTCAAGGTATAAGTGTTCAGTTATATTTCTGAATTCTTTTCTTGTCCTTATTCTGTGTAATTACTATGCATTCTACCCTCCCCTCATCACTACAAAATTCAATAATCACCTATGGGAAAAAATCATCTCTCAAATGTCAACTCCACAGATTAGTTTAAGGGCTTTTGACATATATTTCAAAATCAATAAATAGAAGTTGGGTTTTTTTTTTTTTTGATAAATGGGATAAAATTGTTAGAAAAGAAAAGATTTTTAAGTCTGAAGGTAAGTTATCAAATACAATGTAGCTAATAAAAATAAATTTTAAAATCAAATTTTTTATTTTCATATTTGTTAGAGAAAATGTCATATTAAACCTATTTCATTTTGTTCCAGAGATACACAGGTTTGCCAAAGCTAAGAGTATTGTGCATGATAGCTCTTCCTGTCATTCATTTTCTCTAGTTTAATGGCCACATGAAATCTAGGGCAATAAAAGAAGCCAGCTTCCCACCCACCTCTCCTGGCACCCCTCCCAACCTTCAAGATAGGGAAAAGGGTTTTAATAGTGGTAGGCTAGTAAATGGTTAACAACCATCCCTGGCCTCAGGCCATGGAGAGGACACTTGATTTGCAACATTTGTATCTCCATGATATATATACACTCTCATCATGGCTGATTTGGAATCACCAGTGTGATTACAAGCTACCAGTGTGATATCACTGAACGTGAAACTGGGAAGACATATGTTTGATCAGGCTCAGTCCTTTCAAGACAGTAGAAGCTGGCTCCAACACATGCTGTTAGATCTATAGATTCCTGGACTCCTGTCAGAGATGGGAAGGAAAAACAAGTCTTGCAGAGAGGCAATCTATTGAACTTGCAAGTGTATGAGATTCATTGATATCCTAGACTCTTAAGTGTCCTAGTGTCTAGCCTGTGAACCTCCCATGGGCATGTCTGAAGAAAGAGATCTAAGGGGGGCACTGCTAAAATATTTATGCACCTGCACCAAGAGCTCTTCCTCTCCCAAATCGTGGCAAACCAAGTTCATTAGGAGGGAAAGAGCCCCAAACTCCCAAATTTCCAGTGGTCTTCTGTCACAGTAGTAGGTTTTCTGTGACAGTGGTCTTCTGTGGAGAAACTAAATGCACAGAATTTGTTAAAGCCCTATTATGTATATAAGGATCTGATCAGTTTCAAAATGCAAAAATCCCAAAAAAGAGAAAACGGCAGAAGGGAATCTTTAATCACTTTGCAATTAAGTATTTTAAATAAGGATGATGAGCTTAAAACAATACAATTTCTTTTCTGGTTTCTCTCTCTTCAACCATTTGGGTTTTAGAGAAACCAAAATAAAATAGGTTAATGGATTTATTAGAGAGGCTTAAAAAAAACTCAAGTCTGCTAAAAGCACACCTCATATGAGAGTTCAGGCAATTGTTAATCCTGGTTATTAGATCAGGAAAGCCTGGGTGAGATGATGTATGCAGCCAGCATCAGTGTTGCCATAGCAACCTCAAACCAACCTCCAGCTTCTTACAGCCACTGCCCATGGAAACCGTGCTTCCATAGATTCAGCAGTGCCTCTGATGTCCTGAAATGGCTCCTCCCCATAGAAATGGAATAGGAAATGATTTAAG
The DNA here is from genome assembly GCF_002263795.3 of Bos taurus. NCBI lineage: Eukaryota > Metazoa > Chordata > Mammalia > Artiodactyla > Bovidae > Bos > Bos taurus. The sequence continues at coordinate 100,004,022 of NC_037357.1, forward strand.
CCACACAGCACACCTGGAGAAGGAATTAATATCAGCAACGGAGCCTTTGAGGAAATGGCCCTTTGCTTCCTGGGCTATAAATCTGTAACTGTGGAACCTAGCTTCATACCTGCCTTCTCTACCTCCTCAGCAAGGGCCCTTTCTTTTACCTTACTTCTTCAAGTACATTCACATTAGGAAAAGATGAAATTTTTCCATTTGACTTGTGCTACCCTTTCCAGTTCAATTATTGATTTTCCTTCTACAACAAATGATTAGAATAAACCTTGAAATGTAGCATATTCCTCATGAAAAATGTCCAGTGACCCCACTTTCAGTATGGACAAGTGATCATCTCTCACAATCTGTTACCCTGCTGTATTTTTTTTCTTATCACACATCACCACCTGGTACTCTCTATACATCTGCTGCTTCCCACCACTGCAGTCATAGCCACTCTTGTCCAAACCATTGTGGCCCTTTGCCCTTGTCCAAGGAAACATAACCTCCTGCCCAGAGATCTGCCTCTTGACTAGTGTCTAATATGTGTTATACACCTTTGCATCCCTGGAATGGAGCCTGCTGTGTTGCAGGTGCTCAAACGCTTGTTGCAATGAACAGAGGAACTACATACCAAGAAAACAAAACCGTGCTCACCTGTATGAGGGCAACAGGCAAGTTTCCAAAGCTACTTAGATTATATTTATCTCAAGCAACTAAGAGATACTGACAAGGATAGAGTGCCTGGTCATTTAAACCTTTATGCCCAGGTAAGTTAAAAGATTCTTAATACTACTAGTACATTTTCTACATACATACACATGATAAAACCATTCTTGTTATCTATCTACCTACCTATCTATCTATATCTACCTGCATTTTGTGCTTCCTTTCAGAGAAATAATTATCTGCTTTTGAAAATGCCAAATCTTCTAATCCCTTTGATAAGCTAAAAAAGACAGAACTGTCTCAAATGATAAACAGATAAAAACTAGCAATTAACTTTAATTTGCCCTCAATTCGACAGACTGGTTGTCTAGACAGTGCTAATTTATTTGATTATTGTTCAGCATTCATCTTCACTTTAGATAAATGGATCTCACCCAACTTAGGGAATGCAATTACCCTTTAATTCATTATTTGCCCCATTCTTTCACTGAAACTGAAAATACACTCAGGGGCACCCCATAGTGCTGTACTCAGATTCTGCATACTAGGATGCACTGTGGTTAGGCAGCAATTTCCAAAATGTTTTACAGAATACTAGTCTTCAAGATGCTCTGGGGTAAAGTATCAATGGTCATGGAAGTTGGGACATAGGCTGTTTATCCTTCTGGGAAATGTATGGTGCATGCTAGCATACTAAAGGCTCTGATAAGTCCTGCATTGAAGAGACTCATTTAACTTAGCATTTCTCCACCTTTTGCCTAAAAAAAAAAAAAAATCACATCTAAAAAAATACACTTTGGGAAATCTTGGTTTCATTTCTTAAAATATTCGCAAATATTTAGTAATAAACTCACCTAAGCAGGGTCCCAAATGAACAATGCCTAGAGCACAAGCTAAGGGTTGAAGCAAAGCTTTAGTGTAGCTATTGTTTATGTTCTGCTGGCTCTCCTAGTTCTTCCTGTTTATTTATTAAAGTGGGATTTTTCTTCAACTTTGACGTTCATCACCACCTATGAATGTGTATAGTGTACATCACATATTAAATATTTTATTAATTTTCTATTATTCAGTGAAGTGTTCTCTGACCAATGAATTCTTATATAATGGCACTTTTGGATTCTTGGATCAAATACTACAAGGAAAAAAGTACAATCAAACATCAGTTCATACTGAAGTTCTAGAAGCAATGTTCCCAAAGAAAGAAAAAAGCTAAAACCATAAATTTCGTTCAAAGCACATATTGAGCATTCAATCAATATTTACTGAATAAATAAATAAATAAATGAGTGAAGAATACATGCAGGACATGCAAGAAAAAGGTTTTTAACTTAGGCCACAGCTAACAATTAATTTAATCTGAAAAAAAAGTCACCTGAAAGGTCATTCTTGTTACATTTCAGAATTCATCCAAGATCCACAGCACTTCTGTCAAGCATTATTTCCACCATGAAACACTTCCCTGCCTGTCATTTCCTTCTCCTTTTTGTGTCACCACTGAACTAGCCTCAAACATCAAGGGCACTTCAGGATCATAGTTGTAATCCCTGCTACATAGAGGGGTCCTAAGCCTCACATGGTCACTGGATAGATAAATGGACTAACATAACTTAACTCTTCCATTTGGGTCTGAATTTTGTCAGATGTCTTCAATGACCAATGACCTTATTTGTTATTACAAATGCATATTAAATTGAAATGTATATTTAACACTGATGGCTTCAATTCAATACATAAAATCTGTAAATACCAATATTAGTATTTAAAAATCACATTGACCACCACAGCCTTCCATTTTCTTCACCAATGTTCTCTCCCCAAGTTCTTTCTTTTCAAAATAGGCAGGTTCACTGTTCTATTTGGATGAACCACAAGCTGGAATCAAGATTGCCAGGAGAAATGGCAATAACCTCAGATATGCAGATGACACCACCCTTATGGCAGAAAGTGAAGAAGATCTAAAGAGCCTCTTAATGAAAGTGAAAGAGGAGAGTGAAAAAGTTGGCTTAAACCTCAACATTCAGAAAAGTAAGATCATGGCATTCAGTCCCATCACTTCATGGCAAATAGATGGAGAAACAATGGAAACAGTGACAGACTTTATTTTCTTGGGCTCCAAAATCTCTGAAGATGGTGACTGCAGCCATGAAATTAAAAGATGCTTGCTCTTTGGGAGAAAAGCTATGACCAACCTAGGCAGCATATTAAAAAGCAGAGACATTACTTTGCCAACAAAGGTCTGTATAGTCAAAGCTATGGTTTTTCCAGTGTTATGTATGGATGTGAGAATTGGACCATAAAGAAAGCTGTGTGCCGAAGAATTGATGCTTTTGAACTGTGGTGTTGGAGAAGACTCTTGAGAGTCCCTTGGACTGCAAGGAAATCAAACCAGCTAATCCTAAGAAAATCAGTCCTGAATATTCATTGGAAGGACTGATGCTGAAGCTGAAACTCCAATACTCTGGCCACCTGATGCAAAGAACTGACTCATTGGAAAAGACCCTAATGCTGGGAAAGACTGAAGGCAAGAGAAAAAGCGGGTATTAGAGGATAAGATGGTTGGATGGCATCACTGACTCCATGGACATGAGTTTGGGCAAGCTCTGGGAGTTGGTGATGGACAGTGTGAATGAGTATCTGGAAGAAAGACCCAAATACTGATTTAAGTTAGAGTAGGATATCAATATGAAGGATGATGAAAACCATTTCCAAAATACAACATGGAAGGAAAAAAAAAAAAAAGCTTTGAAGAAGGGGTCCAAAAGAGAAAGCTGAAGACAGACCCTTGAACCAACTATATTGAAAAAGATACTGGAAGATAGATCATGCATAACTTAATCCAACCTTTAATTTTACAGATGACAGAACTGTGATTCAAAGATGTTAAGCTGCCTTAATTCATAAGGCTAGATGACAAGAGAACAAAAAACAGATCATCCAAAGGAAAACACAAATTGCTGGTAAAACTGCAAAACATTTTTCAAATAAAAGGATAAAGCAGTCCTAGTAATCAACTTGTCTCAAACACTTACAGCATTTAAAATGTAACTTGACTTCTTTTGATTCATTTTATGCAGTTCTAAACACTTGAATTTAAAATGAAAAGTAACTGATATTATGAAATCCATCTATCTCATACATGCAAGGAATTCCCTGGTGGCTCAGACGGTAAAGAGTCTGCCTGCAATGCAGGATAACCAGGTTCGACCCCCGGGTCAGGAAGATCCTCTGGAGAAGGAGATGGCAACCTACTCTAGTACCTCGCCTAGAAAATTCCATGGATGGAGGAGCCTGGCAGGCTATAGTCCATGGGGTCACAGAGTCAGACACAACTAAAGCAACTTCACTTCACTTCATACATGCAAGTGTCGTTTTCAAACCAGTGCCAATTGGATGTCTATACTCTTGCAAACCCCTGTTTGTGATATGAAACTGCAATATTATCTCAGTTTTGGGGAGTATACCTGCATTTAAATACTGGCCAGATTTATCATATATAAAATATGTGTATGTCACACCTGCACAAAGGCTGCATGACCCGATATTTGCCAATAACAGACTTCCACATTTCCTTTTCTCAACTACTGGTCTCTGTGATCCAATTATACTATAGTTATACTATACTTCTATAATTATATTATATTTAGATCTATTGTTTTATGTTTGTTTGGGTTTTTTGCTTGTTTGTTTTTCCCTTTTGGCAATGCCACAGCATGTGGGATCTTAGTTCCCCAACCAGGGATCAAACCCATGCCCGCTGCAGTGGAAGCGCAGTCTTAACCACTAAACCACCAGGGAAGTCCTTAGATCTATTGCTAAATAGCCAAGAATTATGTATAGATTCATATAAATTAGTATTGGACAAATGCTAAAACTGCCTATTAAATGTCAGATAAACCCCAAAGCTCATTCAACCATGAAGACCTCAAAAAATCAGAATCAAATAAATTTAATTCTTGTATTCTTTGTTGACCATCAAAAGTTAATAAAGTCAAAGAATTCTAGCTTAGAGAAAAAAAAAATAGGGGCCAAGAAGTGGTCCTGAGAGGCAGAAAATGAATGCTTAAGTTGCAATAAACCACAGAGTATCTAAATAACCAAGGCACGGAAACTTAGTGACATATCTTTTACTGTAAGCTTTTCTTAATCACTACAAAACCATACAGTATGTGCTGCCAAGTTCTGGGTTAAAATGCCTAAAACACTGCTAGCAGAAATGATTCTTCATGGTGGTGTAGTTCAACAAAAAGGGAAACTGTGGTATGTTGTGGACTTGCTGGCAGGATTTAGAACATTAGTCAATCTTCTTGCGAAACGACTTTCTGTCTCCAGTGATAAGAAAGATTTCATCCTTGCTGCTCTTACACAGCACAACGTTCTGAGTGGCTAGTGCTCTCAAGTCTTTTAGTAGAGCTCAGTCTGTGGATATAAATATAGGGAGGTTCTGTTGCTTAGTCACTATTTAGAAATACCTCTCTCTACAAGACACTTGAAATTTAATCTAACAAAACAAAACATGGAAAGACTCTAATCACCCAGGACTATCCAGTGTTATGGTGAAAGTGCTTTCACTGTGTCCTGGCTAACCAAGGGGGCAGACGTGACACACTAGGGTGACCTCAGCGACTACCAGGATCACATCACTAGAGGCACAGCAGGCAACAGTTTTCCTTCCCTGGAACTCTTAGCATGCGTTTAAATTAAACATTGCTCATATGCGGCTTAGGGCTTCCCGACTCTGTACTCCTTTGGACTCTCTGGTATGTCTTTTTTCTATCCTCTTATCTCTACCTGTTAAAAATCCTACTTATCTCTCAAGGTCCTGGCATTTTGTTCAGATTCATAATATTAATATTTCTCTTATTGTACGAATGTCAATTATTTTCTCACTTGGTTACTGCTCACAAGAGGGTGGGGCACTGTGTGAGCTGGGACACTTGTTATTCCTCTTTATCTACCTCTAGCCTTGTGGTCTGGTAGGCATATGGCAGCAGCTCCCAAAATGCTTGAACGAGTTTCCAGGTCCCACAGCCACCCCTGCTCATAATGAGCTGCTTTCAGGGGTACAGCATTCTCTTTCCCTAGATGTGTTTGTTCAAAGCTATAGCCAGGAGATACTGTGGAGATGATTAAAATCTTAGGGGACTGAACTAGATTGTCTTTTAAAAACTCCTTTAGCCCAAAGACTCTGAAGTATTCACTGTCCCCTGGAGGTGGGATTTTTTTTTTTCTCTCTTTCCCTTTTATTCTCTCTTCCTAAAGAGAGCTAATTCAGAAATTCCCAGGGGCAGATTTTAAAATCTTACACCACCGGATTTCTGTCATTTGCTTTATCTGTGTTGGTTCGTAAGAACTAGCATGTAAAGTCAGTGACTCAACTGCTATCCTTAAAATAACATCAAGACATAGGACAGAAAGTTCAAATGGTCAGATATAGATTACAAGCTCCACAAGAGAGAAAAGTCAAGGAGAGGCAAAAGGACCAAGCAAAAGGGCTTTAATCGGGTATTGAAGAATGGATAGAATGCAAATGTTCAGAGAGAAGCACTTCTGTGTTAAGAAAAACAAAAAACAGGGAAGGACCAGAGGAACAAAATAAACATGGTGTAGCACTGAAGACAAGACAGCAGTGTGCCTAAAGCCATGTTAGGGATGGTGGGAAATGCTACTTGTCCAACAAGGTGAGACTAGACACGTGTGGGGTGGGGAGGGGAGCTTGAGAGGCTGGCAATAGACCACTGAATGTCTTGAGCAGAACAAGCTGATGAAAGAAGTATTTTTAAAAAATCAAGTCTTAAAAAAACTTAAAAAAAAACCAAGGGATGGACATGAAGGGAGACCCCAAAGGGTGGTCATTAGGAAGATGGTTAAAACCTGGTTAGCCGAAGGGGTTAAGGGTCCTTCCTGGGGATGGCAGACATACAAGAGAGGAAAGAGCTCCAAGGAGGAGTTAGAAGAATTTGTTGACTGGCTATAGAAGATAAAACAGAAGGGGTGCCCAAAATGATGGAAAGGATAGTGGTGCCAAGAACAGAGTCGAGGAAGTGAGTAAGAGAAGCTGGGTTGGAGGACAAGGAGGCTTTGGAACACATTGAATATGAAGTAAGAATAAGACAGTCAACTCTGAAATATAAATATCCAAGAGCAGACAAGCTATGGTACAGGAGTTGGGACAAAGCAAAGGATTTAAACTAGACACTTCAGAGCTTTGTGTAGATAAAGCAAAAGGTGAGGTCCTGGAATGAAAAGAGAGGGGGAGAATGCATATGAGCGCCAAAGTGATAAATAACTTCCTGGAGGCCATTTCAAAACCAGAAGGTTGCAAGAATATGGGCCCAATGAAAGGACTAGAAAAGGAGCAATCAGTGTAGGATAAAAACTCAGGATCTGATGATGTCACAGAAAACACGAAAGAAGTTCCAGAAAGGACTTGGTGATGGATGACAGATGATGGATGAAGGGCCAGAGCATATTGAAGATACCATAACACTACTTACAAATGAGTAGGAAGGGTTGCCCCTTCTCAATTAAATACATAAAATTTAATTGGTGAGTGGGAGGAAAAAGGGATCTTGTGGCTGTAAGACATGGTCTGTTCTATGATTTTTAATGACAAAGGGGAGATACATTAAGATGTTGCTGTTCTTTGTGCAGAGATAGTTACAAAAAATGAAAGATAATTCCGTGCATATGGATTGCTTTTGAGGAATTTAGGATTTGTATGCTTTGGAGAACTATTTTGTTATAAAACAGGAATAACACAGCAGATGCAAAGTATTGGCCATATATTATAAGTATGTATATATGTGGCACACTAAAATGTGCCAGTTCTGACGAGTTTTAAGAAAGCATTTAAAACTGATATGGGGACTATTAAGTAACTCATGGGATACTCCTAAGAAAACACAAAGATGAGTGTTTCAGAGCTCAAGAACCATTGCAAAGTAACGCCTCTCACCTGCTTGGGAAACACCCCGTTCGTGTGCAGGATTTATCCTGAGCTAGACTTACATCTACTTTCATTTTAGCTGTGAAGCATCTGGCAAGACACCGCAGCCAGAAAGCAATGTTTCTGGTCACTTTTGGTGTTAAAATAAAATCATACTGATAAGAGATGATATTAAAGGAATCCCAGTGCCTTTTCCACTGTCACTGATGAAGTGGAAGTTGGGTTCTGGAATAGGAGTGTGAACTACAATGCAAGAAATACTCTCTTCTTCCTGAATGTGGAAATGAACAAAGTAATAATTCTTAGTGACCATGGAAAGATCCAGATTTTGAGGAACCTAAAGCTTACATAATTTGGTTGCCTCTTCAAGAAAAAAAAAAAAAAAGAATGCAAAATTACAAATACAAGATTCAGTATGAAACTGGTTATTTTTTTTTTTTTGGATGAGAACCAGAAGGGACCTGCAGTTCTAAGGCTGTAGAACCTTACATCAGCTACATGGTAAATCCAATTCTGTTCATGACCAACTACTTCGAGTAAAGTATGGAAAGGGAGAAGAGCCAGTCATCAGGCAGAGAAAAAGTAAAAGACAAAATGCTCCTTAAGGGATACGAGAACAAGAAGACAGGCATAAAATCACAGTAAGAACCCTAAACTGTGAAATATGAATGATATGGAGATGGGGAACGGAGACGGAACTCCTAGTCAATTTACACAACACATTATCATCATCTTTATTTTCCAGTGATGAACAATCACAGTGCTTATCTAGGAGGCTTGCATACAAGAATCAGGCTTTTAGAAACACCAGTCCACTTCATTGCAGGCACTCAACAAGTGTTTGCTGAATGAATAAATAAGCTAATAAATGAATGAAGGGAAACAAGAGAAATACTTTTTCATACTCTCAACCAAGATCTGCTTTCCTAATGCTCTGACATACATGTGTGTTTTTGCTGGCCCTGACTGGAGTTGTTAGAGCAATAGCTCAAGTCGGTCTCTTCCCTGGTGGTTAAGAATGTTACCTGAAACAGGCCAAGTCAAAAGCTATCTCCAAGCAAAATTCATCTGTAAGCATGTTCAGAGTCTCTTCAAAAGGATTATAGATAAAAATGGCTACTTGGAGGCACCCTACTTACTCCCTCCCACCTCATTTCTCCCTCCTTCTAAATTAGATCCTGCAGGTATATTTCAGAAATGATTAACATCCTCCCAGGTCGTGGACAGACTAGTGTGGGGCTCTATCTAGATGTGAAACACAATTCTTAAATTTCAAACATTTTACCAAATATGACATCATAAGTGACAATTTGATGTGTCAATCATGATGAGGTTTCCAGGAAGATCCGAGGAAACTTCCTACACCACTCAGTTGGTCAGCTACAAACCCAAACTGAGACTAGAGGAACATAGGCTTGCCAGCTGCTTCGTAACAGGGCAAGATTCAGGCGGTGAAGAAAGACACAAACAGGGCATTCCCTTATCTGCCCGCAGCCCCTGCTTCACAGAGGGATTCCCTTTGAGCAATAAATGCCCTACACTTTCTGCGAGTTCTGAAAAAAAAAAGAGGCGGGGGGTGGAGTAGGTTAAAACTAAGAGCCCACCTTTCTCCCCCTGCCCCCACCTTAAAAAAAAAAAAAAAAAAAGAATAGCAGGACTGGAACAACACTATTACTACCTCGATACGACAAAAATCCATAAACTGATCTTCTGTTTGGGGCAAAGGGCGTGAAATCAGTAAGGCAGAACAACCACCGCCGGAATTAGGAGTAAGGGTCTCACGTGAGAGAAAACCATTGTCACTTTCCCAGCTGGGTGAGGTGACTTCGCAGAGTTACCTCCGTTTCTAGGTTTTGTAAAATAGGGACGAATAGAGTACCCACCTCACAGGACCGCTGAGGACTGAGAAAATCCACGTAAACTACTAAATGCAACTGCACCGCAAGAGCTAATTATTTCGTAGTAGTAGTAAAAATTATTGTGCCTGCCTCCCCCAGGTCACACCACCGGCTCAATCCCATTCCCTCCTCGCAGGATCGGGGGCCCGGCAGCTGTAGCAATCTCGCATGCACAAGGGGGAGGCCCGCAGGGGGACACCCCCCCCCCCCGGGGACCCCTCCCACCCCCGCCCCCAAACGCCACTTTCAGACTGCAAGTCCCCCACACTGGGCCGCCCAGGGTCCCTCAGGCTAGTGCTACGGTCCACACTGACCTGAGATGCCGCCTCCTATCACGACTACGTCGAACATCTGGCCCGCGTCACTCGTCTTCTGCAGACTCTCCATGCTCTGGTTGCGGTTCTCCCGGGGCGTGGGTACAGGAGTGGGTCTGGCCGAGGGCGGAGCGGACTTTTCTACCGAGTCTCGGGGGGAGCCCGAGGGCGGAGCCGATTCCTCCACCGATTCCTGGGCGGAGCCGGGCGCCGAGGGCGGAGCGACCCCTGGTACTGGTACCCCGGGGGAATCCGGGGGTGGAGCCGATCCTTCCACTAATCTTTGGGGGTAACTTTGCTCTGAGAGCTGAGTGGACTCTTGTGTGGACACTTGAGAGTTCACGGGACTAAGAGGTCCCGGTATCGAACTCCGAGGGGTGCTAAGATCTGAGGGTGGGGAGGACCCTCGAATTGACACTCGGGAGAAGTCCGAAATCGCGATAGATCCTCGCGCCAAACTCTCAGGAAAGCTGACCACCGAGGGCGGGGCAGACCCTTGTACGGACTCTCGGGACAAGGCTGAGAGCGGGGCAGATCTTTTTGCAGATAACTGCTGGAAGTCGGACATGGAGACACGGCTGGACTCTTGTCCTGATAGTGGGGGGGAGTTACTGGGTGTAGGTGGTCCTTGCACCGAACCCAAGGGGGAGCCGGATACTGAGGGCGAGGTTAATCCAAGTAGTGACACTGGGGGTGTGTTATTGGGTGGTGGAGGTGCTGGTGCCGATATTTTGATAAAGGCGGGCTTCACGGGTGAGATGGACCCCTGCACCGACCCTCTGAAGGTGTTAGTGGGTCTAGGAGTTTCTCCTATTGATATCCGGGTGGAGCCCGGTGCTGAGTGCAAGGTGGTGTGTAGGGGCAATCGGGGAGACCTTGAGGGCTGGACAGATCCTTGTACGGATACCCGGGGGGAGCTGGGGCCCGGGTTAGAGGCCGAGGCGGCCTCGTCTGTGGTGGTCGGGTGGAGGGCAGACATACGGACCCTGTCGTTCAGGCCGCGGGTGCCAAAGCCCCAGATGTCAACCCTGAGACCTGTGTCAGTTCTTAAGCCAAAACCCGGGATGAGTTGGGAGGGCGCGCTGAAGCCTCGGGTGTATCTGGCGTCCGCCGCTGTGGACGTGTTCGACAGGCGGCTGGAATGCTGGTGGGAGGTCAACCACTCTGAACTGGTGTTCCAGGAAGAGGACGAGGCTACGCCCGCGATGTTGGCAGCCTCCGGGATCTGGGCCGGGAGGTTTCCGACTCCTGGCGAGCGTTGTAACTCGCGCTCATTCCCGCCGCGGCGGCCGCTGCTGAAGGGGGCAGCCGAGTTGGGTGCGCTCATTGATCCGGAGCGGGGGGCCGGGGAGGAGGAGCGGGGCTGGGGGCGATGTTCTACTCTCTTTCGCCCCTCACTCAGGGGCGCGCGCCTCTCCCGCCCAAGCTGGCCAGGATCGGCACTCTTAGAGCCTAGCCCCGGGAGCCAGGCCCGCTATGGGGCTGAAAAACTAGGCGCTGGAGAGGCCTGGCTCCGCCTTCCCCGCCTGAACGCGCCGCGCGTGGGAGCCCTCCTGCCGTTGGTGCCTGGGAGACGCCACCCAAGTAGGGGGTGTGGCCTGAAGAGAGTATGGGCGTGGCCACGTGGAGATTCAACCTGGTGCTTTTATTCTTAACGATTTAACTAAAAGGGGAGTACTGGGCGGGGGTAGTGGGGTGGTCTTAGGGAAGGAAGCAGACCTGAAAGGCTGGTCGCAGGGCTGCCCCCCCCACACAACTCCCCGCCACCTGGTTTGGCTCTTTTGTGACATCACAGGGAGGTCTGCGCAGTCGCGGTCCCTCCCTCGAGAGGGGGCGGGGCGCAGTGGGAGGTGTCCCTAGGGGAAGATTTGGCAGTTATTGGTGGTCTATAGGGTTTTTCAAGCTGAAGTTCTTAAACTGAAGCAAGTAGGCAAAAAAGTTAAGAACTCAATATCACAGATTAAGTGGGACACACAGTTTAAAAGCGAAGGTCAATGAATGGCTAAAGTGCAGAATCAACTTAAAAAAAGAAAGCTTGTTTCCAGTTCAACTGTAAAGAATATTAAGTGCATATATTTTATTGTGCAATCAGTCTCTTGTTTTGTTAGTTTTATCCCTTAAATTTCCACCTTATCCTCCTAGAGCTGGATTTGTCATCACTAGAGCCCTCAAAAAGATGTAATTTTGACATGAATTCAGAGTAAATGTTGAGAACTCTAAGAAATTAATGAAAATCTGTTGGCACTTACAAACATTTCTCTTGCATGCCCACCTGCCCTGATACCTCCATTTGTATCAAATAGTATCTTCTTGAAGAAACTAAAATACAGATTTAATTTTTTTCTTTATCCAGTTTTAATAGCTTTTACTTTCTAGTAAAGGAGTTGAAGCATGACTAAATTGGTATCATTTTTAGACTTGGAAGCAAAGAAACAGGAAATAATAAAGAATTCAGCACTTTCTAATATGATTCTGTCCAACTTTCTCATTAGTCCCACTGCATTATTTTCATTCAAATATTTGATTTCATACTATGGGCTAGGCATGGAACAAGGTACTTGGGATACACAGGTAACACAAGACAGTTGGAGACCTTCATTGACATACAGCTTACTAGAGGATCTGTGGAGGAAATAAACCACATGCTTGGTGTGTCAATTCAAACTCTGATAAATATTATTTTGGAAAGGTCCATAGGGATAAAGTGTCAGAGTGTTTACACCATTCTGGAAGTTAACATTGCCGGGTGGGGGGGCAGTTTATGTAAAAATGTTCCAGAAAGAGAGAACAAGGAGGCCCCATAGTAGAAAGAAGCATAGTTCACTGGAGCAGCTGAAAGCCAACCCATGGAGCTTTGGCAAGGAGAGAAGTGCAGGAGGCAGAGCAGCTGAGGTCAGCTGGGCCAAAATAAGATCCTTGATCTATATTCTAAATCAGTGGAAGCCACTTTCTGGTTTTAAGCAAGGGGCACTATGACTAGACTGAATTTTGAAAAGGTCTCTCTGACTGCCGTGTGAATAATAGATTGAAGTGGACAAGAGTAGATGGATAGAGACAGGGAGACCAAGGTTTGGAGTTCTCCAAAGAAAGAGATGGTGGTGTCTTGGACTAAGATGGGTGGTGGCAGTGGAGCTGGAGACATATGGACATACTAGAGACATTTACATGTAAAATTGTGGCTAGGATTTGGAAGATCATGAAAGAACTTGTTTTTGGACATGTTGAGTTTCAAGTGCCTTTGAGACATCCAAATGAAGCATATATAATAAGAAACTGAATATAAAGCCTGAGGCTCAATGTAGGAATTTGGAGATAAAAATGTGGGAATCTTATTAAATATATAATGGATGGAATAGATGAGCAGAAATGTATTTTCTCTCTTCATTTTGCTTATTTGTACAGAATATTATGCTTACCTTTTCTAATAAAAAAAATGTAAGTTAGTTTAAGATAGATACATAAATAATTGTCACATATCCTACAAGTATCGTTTCCTCCCTTTGGGACCTTGGGCAAATTACTTAATTTCTCTCTGCCTATCTCAGCCATAGTATCTCTTAAGTTGTTGTATCTGTCAAGGTTTCTGCAGAAAACAGCAAACCTCATTTGGAGAGAGTTTCAAAAAGGAAATATTTTAAAAGATATGGGAAGGGACTTCTCCGGTAGTCCAGTGATTAAGACTCCGACTTCTGATGCAGGAGCGGGGAGGGTTCAAGCCCTGGTTGGGGAATTAAGATCCCACAGTGGGGAAAGATATACCCATTTGAATGCAGAGTTCCAAAGAATAGCAAGGAGAGATAAGGAAGCCTTTGTCAATGATCATTGCAAAGAAATAGAGAAAAACAATAGAAAGGCAAAGACTAGAGATCTCTTCAAGAAAATTAGAGATACCAAGGGGACATTTCATGCAAAGATGGGCACAATAAAGGACAGAAATGGTATTGACCTAACAGAAGCAGAAGATATTAAGAGGAGGTGGCAAGCATACACAGAAGAACTGTACAAAAAAGATCTTCATGACCCAGATAACCACATGGTGTGATCACTCACCTAGAGCCAGACATCCTGGAATGCGAAGTCAAGTGGGCCTTAGGAAGCATCACTATGAACAAAAGCTAGTGGAGATGATGGAATTCCAGTTGAGCTATTTCAAATCCTAAAAGATGATGCTGTGAAAGTGCTACATTCAATATGCCAGCAAATTTGGAAAACTCAGCAGTGGCTACAGGACTGAAAAAGGTCAGTTTTCATTCCAGTCCCAAAGAAGGGCAATGCCAAAGAATGTTCAAACTACCACACGATTGCACTCATTTCACATTCTGGCAAAGTAATGCTCAAAATCCTTCAAGCTAGGCTTCAACAGTATGTGAACTGAGAACTTCCAGATGTACAAGCTGGATTTAGAAACGGCAGAGGAACCAGGGATCAAGTTGCTAGAACCCTCTGGATCATAGAAAAACTAGAGAATTCCAGAAAAACGTCTACTTCTGCTTCATTGACTAGGCTAAAGCCTTTGACTGTGTAGATTACAACAAACTGTGGAAAATTCTTAAAGACATGGGAATACCAGACCACCTTACCTGCCTCCTGAGAAATCTATACACAGGTCAAGAAGCAATAGTTATAACTGGACATAGAACAACAGACTGGTTCCAAATTGGGAAAGGAGTATGTCAAGGCTGTTTAACTTATTTGCAGAGTGCATCATGTGAAATGCCGAGCTGGATGAAGCACAAGCTGGAATCAAGAATGCTGGGAGAAATATCAGTAACTTCAGATATGCAGATGACACCACCCTTATGGCAGAAAGCGAAGAAGAACCTAAGAGCCTCTTGATGAAAGTGAAAGAGGAGCGTGAAAAGGCTGGCTTAAAACTCAACACTCAAAAAACTAAGATCATGGCATCTAGTCCCATCACTTCATGGCAAATAAATGGGGAAACAATGGAAACAGTGAGAGACATTATTTTGGGGGCTCCAAAATCACTGCAGATAGTGACTGCAGCCATGAAATTAAAAGACGTTTGCTCCTTGGAAAAAAGCTATAACTAACCTAGACAGCACTTTAAAAAGCAGAGACCTTACTTTGCTGACAAGGGTCCATCTAGTCAAGGCCATGGTTTTTCCAGTATTGATGTATGGGTATGAAAGTTGGACTATCAAGAAAGCTGAGTGCCGAAGAACTGATGCTTTTGAACTGTGGTGTTGGAGAAGACTCTTGAGAGTCCCTTGGACTGCAAGGAGATCAAACCAGCCAATCCTAAAGGAAATCAGTCCTGAATATTCATTGGAAGGACTTATGCTGAAGCTGAAGCTCCAATACTTTGGCCACCTGATGAGAAGAACTGACTCATTGGAAAAAACCCCTATGCTGGGAAAGATTGAAGGCAGAAGAAGGGGACAGTAGAGGATGAGATGGTTGAATAGCATCACCAACTCAATGGACATGAGTTTGGGCAAGCTCTGGGAGTTGATGATAGACAGGGAAGCCTGGCGTGCTGCAGTCCATGGGGTCGCAAAGAGTCGGGCACGTCTGAGCAACTGAACTGACTGACTGATGCCTTGCAGTGCAGCCCCAAAAAAGTAGTACAGATGACTTTATTTTAAAAATAAAAAATATGGGAAGATGGAGAAAAACCACAAGGAATTGCACAGTACCTCCAGCCTGGTGACATCACTATAAAGGGGTAGGAGTAGACAGCAGTAATCAGAACCTGGTGAAAGAGGTGTTTGGGAAGGGTTGCCTGATACCAGCTGTGATCTTTAGTTCTGAAAGGCAGTCAGCCCACAGGAAGCCCAGAGAGAGTGATCCAGGACACATAAACCCCCTACCTCTCACCCTCCAACAATCTCCTGCTGATTCTCTCCATTGACCTAAGACAACCAGAAGCTAGAAGGCAAGGAAACCTGTTGATGCAGTTCATACAGGTCAGCCTTCAAGGGATATAATAGGCTAGAGAAAAATGGTGAGTACACCTCGAAGGCCAGGAGAAGATATCCAGTACCCTTATAGTGAGATTTCAATGAGCAAATGACTAAAAATACTTGAATAATTACTCATACATGCCCACATTTTAATTTCTAAAAACTACATTAATGTCATGGACTGTAATTTACTTAATCATTACATTAAACATTTAGTACCTTCCATTTTTGTATAATACATAACATGGGGTTGAACATTTTTGTGCATAAGATATGGTATATATTTTTTAGAATTTCCTTGAGAAAGAATCCTAAAAATAGAATTATTGGGCAAGAGAATAGCAGCATCTTTAAAGCTCTTTGAAATTACCCAGTTTCTTGTCCAAAAAATTGTCCAGATTTGTACCTCATCAGCAATATCTAAGAATGGCTATCTTCTTACTACCCGAACTGTAACATTAAGCAAGTTAACTTTTTAACCACTAACTTGAAAAATCAACATGTTACTGGAATTCTAAAAATCAGTGTTTCTTTGGTTATTAATGAAACAGTTTTTTCACATATTTAATAGCCAGTTCAATTTCTTCTGTAGTGGATGATCAATGCCTGTCTTTTGAAGTTGATTCTATGAGTGCTTTATAAAATAACATTAACCACTTACTAGGTATTTTCACTGCAGGTAGCTTTTACAATTCATATTTTAGTATTGTTTATAGCATTGTTTTGGACTTCCCTGGTAGCTCAGGCAGTAAAGAGTCTGCCTGCAATGTGGGAGACCTGGATTTGATCCCTGGGTCAGGAAGATACCTTGGAGAAAGAAATGGCAACCCACTCCAGTGTTCTTGCCTGGAAAATCCCATGGACAGAGGAGCCTGGTGGGCTACAGTCCATGGGGTCATGGAGAGTCAGACACAACTGAGCGAAGGAACTAAGGATCCCACCCAGGTGGGATGGTAACTTCAAGCTGAGCACAAGATTCCTGGAACACCGCCCAGTTATCTCACCACCCACCAATCAGAACAAAGTCACACAGCCTGAAGTCCTCACCCTAAATCTGTGGTAGTATTGGTAGCTCAGCTGGTAAAGAATCTACCTGCAATACAGGAGACCTCAGTTTGATTCCTGGGTCAGGAAGATCTCCTGGAGAAGGGATAGGCTACTCACTCCAGTATTTATGGGCTTCCCTGGTGGCTCAGACAGTAAAGAATCCACCTGCAATACAGGAGACCTGGGTTCAATCCTGGGTTGGGAAGATCCCCTGGAGGAGGGCATGACAACCCCTTCCAGTATTCTTGCCTGGAGAATCCCCATGGACAGAGAAGCCTGGCAGTCTACAGTCCGTGAGGACACAAAGAGTCAAATACGACTGAGCGACCAAGCACACACATGGCATTTTAGATATGCAGAAAATTTAAATGTATGTGATCCTATCTATTCTCTAGTGACTTCTTTCCTTGCTTTCAAACAAATTTTATTTATTTGGCCACACCACTTGGCTCGTGGGATCTTAGTTCTCTACCCAGGGACTGAACCCAGGCCATGACAGTGAAAGCGCTGGTCTACACTAGGGAACTCCCTTCCATTGCATTTAAACTTAGAGACCAGAGGGGATTAAAATCTATATTTTCTTTTTTTTTGATGGTTTGATATTTTAAACATGAATTATTTAATCCTAATCTATTGGTGTGGATTTTGTCATGTGCTGTAGAATGAGGTTCTAAATAACACCCCTCCACACATACACACACACAAATAGTTAATCAATCATAACAAAATTATCTGTTGAAAAATCCTTCCATTTCCCATTGATTTGTTTTATATC
This sequence comes from Bos taurus, assembly GCF_002263795.3. Taxonomy (NCBI): domain Eukaryota; kingdom Metazoa; phylum Chordata; class Mammalia; order Artiodactyla; family Bovidae; genus Bos; species Bos taurus. Next base: position 100,021,574 of record NC_037357.1, read on the forward strand.
ATATAATAAATACCAGATCTGGTTTTGAACTGTTTCTTCTGTTTTATTGACCTGCTTATTTTTGCCACATTGCCATCAACGCCACATTGATTTACTTGTTGTCACTTTTTAGTAGGTTTTACTAGAAGGAAAGATGAATCCCTTCTCAATATTCTTTCTTACAAACTATTTACTATCTTCTCACATATTCTTTCTGTTAATATATTCCTATAGAGTTAAGTGAATTTTAGAATCATTTCATCAGTTAAAAACTCTGGTGATTAATTTAATTGGGATGATGATGATACCTAAACATGGATCTAGGAAGCTTATATTTGGCATTTTCATTTAATATCTTTTTTTAGGGATTTTCTGGTGGCTAAGATGGTAAAGAATCCGCCTACAGTGTGGGAGACCCAGGTTCGATCCCTGGGTCAGAAAGATGCCCTGGAGAAGGAAATGGCAACCCACTCCAGTATTCTTGCCTGGAGAATCCCCATGGACAGAAGAGCCTGGTGGGCTACACAGTCCATGGGATTGCAAAGAGTCGGATATGACTGAGCAACTTCATTTCACTTTAATATCTTTTTAAAATATGTCTTTATTTTCAGAATACTTATAGGAAATTGTTTTATTTACCTCTGAAATTAAACAATTTTGTGAGAATAATATGACTGTATGTGTGTTATCATAAATCCTTTCAATCTGTGGATTTTAAATTTAATTAATTTCAAATTAATTAAATTTTGGGTTAAAATTAGACTCTAACTTGGATTATTGCATCTTTTTAAAGTGATTTCTTCCTAAGAAACACCTATAATTATGTTATTAGTGCATTGTCAAAACCAGGAAATGTACTTACAAAGGTTAATACATGCTCACAGCAGCGCTGAAGTTATTTCTGAATGATAAGTCACATAGACCCTTAGCAATCATACTTGATTTACATATGTATTACTATTGAAGTGCTAACACTTTAATTTTTAAAATATCATTATTAGGTAAAGTCTGAGTAAAAGATGTAGTCTAGCTGTATGTCAATGTCAATTTCCTGGTGTGGCCCTCCACGCTCCTCTCCGTTCTGCTTCCCTGCCTCCTACTCCCAACAGAGCAACACAGTGGTTCATAATTTTCTGTTAATGTGCTCCATCCGGGGCTTCATTCTCCCTCTACATGATTTTTTTGCCTGGATGTTCTATATCCATTATTGTATTTATTTATGGTTGCAATGGGTTTTTGTTGCTGCATGGGCTTTCTCTAGTTTCCGTAAGCAGGTACTCCCCTTCATTGCAGTGCAAGGGCTTCTCATTGTGGTGGCTTTTCTTGTTTTGGAGCACAGGCTCTAAGCACATGGGCTTCCGTAGCTGTGGCTCTGGGGCTCCAGAGCATTGACCTAGTAGTTGTAGTGCATGAGCTTAGTTGCTCCTCAGCTTGTAGAATATTCCCAGCCCAGGGATTGAGCCCATGTCCCCAGCATTGGCAGGCAGATTCTTATCCACTGTACCACCAGGGAAGTGCTCTGTATCCATTATTCTAGACCTAATTTCCAAATGAGGGTGCCACAGATTAAGGATTCTTTGGGTAGCAGATATTGAGTTGAAACTAGTTATGCAAAAGCTTTAGTAAAAAAGGAAAAGGGCAGAAGTGGAATTGGTCAGGAGCCAGCATGCAGCATTGCAGATCTAACTGCTTTCCGCTCAGCAGGAGCTCCAAGCAAAAAGTACCATCAGAGGAGCCCCAAGTTGGGTGGAAATGGCCAGTCTGGAGTACCAGAGCTTTGCTCAGTCATTACTGGGAGTTGCCCTGAGAAGGCTGTGCATGTGTGCTTAGTTGCTTCAGTCGTGTCTGGCTTTTTGCAACCCTATGGATTGTAGCTCACCAGGCTCTTCTGTCCATGGGATTTTCCAGGCAAGAATACTGGAGTGAGTTGCCAAGCTCTCCTCCAGGGGATCTTCCCGAACTAAGGATCAAACCCACGTCTCTTGCCTTATAGACAGATTCTTTACCATTGAGTCACCAGGGAAGCCCCCTAACAAGACTGCTTTTGCTTATTTCTTGGATTGTGCTTCCCCAAGAATATTGCCAAGCAGGCTCTAAAGTTGAGGCAGATTCTGAAGAAAATCACATCTAGAGCCCATGAGCTAACCACACTCCTCGCTTCTGGGCAGAGGGTCCTTTTTTTTCTTTTTTTTTTTTCCCCCTTTCTGTCAAATTTTTAAATCTTTTTTATTGATGTAGTTAATTTTCAATGTTGTGTTTGTTTCAATTGTATAGCCAAGTGATTCTGTTATATACATATTCATATACATGTACATATACGGGCTTCCCTGGTGGCTCAGACAGTACAGAATCTGCCTTCAGTGCAGGAGACTCAGGTTTGATCCCTGGGTGGGAAGATCCTCTGGTGATGGGAATGGCAACCCACTCCAGTATTCTTGTCTGGAGAATCCCATGGACAGTGGGGCCTGGTGGGTTACAATCCATAGGGTCGCAATTGGACACAACTGAGTGTTGGACACAACTGAGCAACACACACACACACACACACACACGTACATATGTATATTCTTTTTCAAATTCTTTTCTATTACAGGTTATTACAGTATGGTTCCCTGTGCTATATAGCAGTTCCTGTCTGTTATTTACAGAGGGTCCTTTCTTGAAGAGGGAAATGAGTGGCACATGTCTACGACAGCACCTGGGGCTGGCTTGCTGGGCATGTGACCTGTGCAGTCCCACAGGGCTCCATGTTCAGGAGGGTCCTGCCATTATTTTAATGCCCTGAAGTCACTGTCTTGAAACAATAATTTTATCTTTGAACTTGTGTTTTGTAAGTGAAGCTCAAGGAGACAGTGACACATGCATGGGAACTGAGGAGGTAAACACAAAATGCATGTTCTCTGTTTATCGCCTCACTTGCCTGTAGCATTAGTGATGCCCTTTTTGAACAAGGGGCTTTGTCTTTTCATTTTTCATGGGGCCATGCGAATTATGAAACTGGCCCTGACAATGGCCCTCTTTGACCAGGCTCCAATCTTGAATAAATGTATGTCTTCTGATCCTACTGTATAACATCTTCTACTGCATATAGTATAAATATATTAAAATTGGCTGTTCATATATCTGTTGCCACATTACAGGTTCAGATTTTTTTTTTACCATACTTCACTCTTATAAAGGATAAATGCCAAGAATTTATGCATTTTTTCTGTTATTTTATCTCTGTCTCTGATTTTCTGTTAATTCCCATCTTTTATTCCATTATAAATTGTTATAAAACAAAATTCAACTGAGTAAAATTTTAAGATCTTATTGGCTTTATTCAATGATTCAAGAATCAGGCAGCACTCAATCTAGCAAAATGAAAGGAGCTCCAAGGCACTGTACAAAATGAAAGATTTTTATAGGCAGAGGAGAGCAGGAAAAAGAAAGTTACACTAGGCAAAAAATATATTGGTGATTACATAGTTACTTTCCCTTCGGAGATGACAGAGCTCTATCTTGCTAACCTAACTAGTGTTATCAGGCAATTCCTGATTGTCTGGTTTAAAATTCCATTTCTAGGAGAGCTGAAAGTGTAATTAAGCCTCAGTATGATGATGTGGGGGGCTTCCTTGGTGGCTTAGCTGGTAAAGAATCTGCCTGAAATGCAGGAGACCCCGGTTAGATTCCCAGGTTGGGAAGATCCCCTGGAGGAGAGCATGGCAACCCACTCCAGTATTCTTGCCTGGAGGATCCCCATGGACAGAGGAGCTTGGCGAGCTCAAAGAGTTGGACACGACTGAGCAACTAAGCACAGCACAGCACAGCATGATGACGTGGGGCTTAGCATAAGTGACCCCATTTGGGGCCTGTTGTCTTGTTTTTAACAAAATGAAAGATCACTGTGATTATCTTCATGGAAGACACAGTTAGTTATACCCCAATATCTGTTTTCCCTTTTCTCCTTAGAAATAGAACCCACAGATTTTGCTGCTCAAAATAAAGGCTATAATTTTCCAGCCTTCCTTTGGTGACTAAGTTCTGGCAAATAGATATAATTGGAAATATCACGTGACACTCCCAAAAAGTTTTCTTAAAGGAGAGATTGTCCCCTCATTTTCCCTTCCTGTTACCTGGAATATGGACATGAAGGCTGGAATTCCCATTGCTATCCCATTCCCCGAGACTATGAGATGAAAGGAGGCTGGCAGAGTCATACAATGCATCAAGTATGTATGTTTGTAGCCTTCTTTTACATGAGAGCTATGCTTCCTTTTATTTAAGCCATTATTATTTGGAGTTTTGAGTCACAAGCAGGGAGCTTAATGCTTCCGATATAACTCATTAAATGAATGTGAAACAGTAAATTGTATCTATCTACTGTTTCCCTGCTCAAAAAGGATACTCCCAAATGTTTCTATTTAGGTCCAGCTTACCAGGGGCAAAGATTCTCCTTTCTTACCTGCCATCCCCATCTTGTGGTCAAAGGTGGGGTGGGAAAGGAGACTTATACATGTCCAGTATTTTCAAAAGGTGTTTGGAGATTATCAGTTGGCTAGGAGAGGGGGAGGGGATTCCTTTTACTCAGAACTCTGGTTGTTGTGACAGAAAATTCATTCCTCCCACTATTCAGTGCTTCTTCCACTTGGACTTCTGTTTTGCCATCTCTTTCCACTTTGCCTAAACTCTGTCTCAACTAATTTCTGGGAGAGGGAAAACTGGTATACATATTTCTGAGACTCTTCATTTGACACAAAAGTTAGAAGATTCTTTGAATATCTTTAAGATATCTTTATTTTATCTACAAAGTCGACTGGAGGAGAGTGAAATTGACCCTCTGTGTATCCGTGAAGGGGGGTGGGTAGGGAAAATCATAGAACACTAACAGAATAATACTTTTCCATAAAACCCCACTGTGGGAAGGAACCACATTGATTATCATGGTGATGACCAGAGATAGGGCGTATGTGGACTGAATGAAATTCTCAGAAGAGTGTACCACATCCAAGAAGTAGAAATGTTTGTGGTTGAGTTTCTGAAACAGTGACAGGTGAAAGGTGACTTAAGCGCAGAGCAAGGCACTGAATGTAGAGCAGTAAGATAGAAACTAACTTTGTTGTCTCAGCTGCTGGCCCCTTTAAAGAGGTTCTTGTGTGCGGTGACATTGATCGGGGATAGGTAAGACTTTCCAAGCACATCAACATCCGTTCTTTCCCAGACTTCTGGTCAGCAATGATATTGAATCAAGCCCTTTAGATAATTTTTTTAATGCCGTCTCTGGCTGTCTGCATCAATAGCCCCTAGAGGGGCTGTGTCTGACATTTATAAACGTGTTTACTTTTTCCTTCAACTCAACAGTCGAAGAGTCAGAGAACCCTCTGTATTATGTTGCTCTAGGCAATTTGAAGTCCAGTTTCTTTGAACCATCCCTTTAACTTTTAATATTTCAAGACAGAATTTGAACAACAAGAATGATTCAACAACAACAATGATTAAACAACAACAACAACAACAACAAACAGGCGGTGCTTTCCTTGGAGCGGATAAAAAAATTAAGCTCAAATCCATCTCACTTTAGAGATAAGCTCCAGGCATTCCCACTGACTGGGACCGGGAAGGCAATGTCAGATGGTAAGGTAAACAAACAATTATCTCCACAATTTGATCAATAAGGGACTGGAACGACAGGCAAACAAGATGTTCCTTAAAAGCATCATCTTCTGAGGGACTTGAATTATAAACCAGATAACCGTTTTCAATTTCCCCAACTTGTTCTTTTGTATAAATACTGTTCAAAAAGCTGAGGCCGTGTGCTGGTTATTCCCCATTTCTCCCTTCTGCACATTGATTTTCCACCCTTTTCTACCCTGCTCTGACACCCACGGAATACATGGCCTGGGCACCCCTGCCCTTTAACTTCTTGTTGGGCTAGGCCATAGGAGTAGGAGTTGTCAAGAGAGTGAAGGGCATGGGAGAAAGGTCAGGGTGTTTATTCCATTAATTTCAACATCTCTGCCCCCCTTCCCCCACCCCCACACCCTCTCCCCAGTTGTATGAGGTCATGGCCCTGGTTGTCTTCCTCTAACTCCTTCATTTATTCCCCATGCCCAGTTAGGCCAAGTAATGGCTCTCCAACATGGCTAATCCCTGCAAGTTTCAGCATCTCTTATTGGTTCCCTCAATGCAGTTCATACTTTTGTAACTGTTCCCTTCTTTAAAAACCTATTTTTAAAAACCCCATCTGGGATACATGTACACGGATGGCTGAGTCCCTTCTCTGTTCATCTGAAGTATCATGGCATTGCTAATCAGCTATACCCCAATAGTAAATAAAAAGTTTTAAAAAATGCCCAAGGGAGTCCCTGAAAGGTAAACTCTAGTTACTTAAAAAAAAAAAAAAAAAACAACAGGATACAATAGTCAATGCTTAATATGGAATGTAAATTCAGCCCAGGTGGCACTAGTGGTAAAGAACCTGCCTGCCAATACAGGAGACATAAGATATGTGGGTTTGATCCCTGGGTTGGGAAGATCCCCTGGAGGAGGGCATGGCAACCCACTCCAGTATTCTTGCCTGCAGAATTCCATGGACAGAGGAGCTTGGCAGGCTACAGTCAATGGGGTCACAAAGAGTCAGACACAACTGAGCAACTAACACTTTCAATATGGAATATAATCAATCTTTATTTCTTAAAAAAACTCATTGTCTTGTATTTCTGATCAGGCTCCTGATTACCAGTCAACTGCATCAATGTGTGACCCTCTGAGAAGCAGGAATTTGGAGCTATGTTTACTTTCTATGTTCTATTTTTGAATGAGTCCCTTAAACTATTTCAGAAATGAAGTTGTAATCCCAGTGTATACGCATGGTTGAGTATACCATTCTAAATTTGCTGAGCTGGGAAAGAATGTTTAAAAAGAGAAAGTGTGACCTGATATCTATTATCATCACCATGATCCTTTGCATGGAGGTGAAAGTTCTTTACAACAGTTTGGATTGATAAGTATGAGCCTGAGTCAGCTTCATTATTTTCAATTGCTTCATATTCCATATTAAAAAAAAATTGGATCTAACAGCTCTTGCTACAAGTACAGAGTAACTGTGTTCATGGAAATCCTTTCAGTGTACATCTGTGGTATATTAAGATGAAAAATTTTTAAATGTCCTGAGAGGACTAAAATTTGAAATCATGATTATGACAAATTTTTTCAAAAGATGAGTTACATAAGGCCATCAGATACAGGGCAAGCTGAGAGTTATAGGTAAAAAGTTATGAACAGATACTATGCAAATAGCAGAGTTGCCAGACACTGCCCAGTCTTCTGACCACTTTTATATGGTTCAAAAAGGGGGTGGGGGTCTGGAAAACCTTGGGTATTGTCTCTGAGCATGTAGCTTGGTATATAATGGGGATTTTCTGAGGACACACTAGCAGAGCCTGTTTTGGGGGATGGACCACAGATTATGGGGGGTTCTTATCTAAGGGTTAACAAATAGAATTCAGGAAGATCTGTAATCTTGAGAAGGAAAAATCTTACATCTTCATTTTTGATGCTAAAAACTCATCCTGTGTACAACAGTGCTGAATTGAATTTTGGAGATAGAGTTCTGTGAAGTAGACAAGAATAGCTTTATTGCTTTGCCAGGCAAAGGGGAACACAGTGGGATTTTGCTCTCAAAACTGTGTGTCCCAACCCGGGAGTATTTGATGAGGAGTTTTATAGCAATGTTTCATGTATGGGGTTGCTGATAAAGATAAGGGTATGTGTAGGGCTTACACTTCTTTAATGTGGTTTCAGGTTGTCTCTTGATGAGTTTCTCAAGTTTCTTTAATCTGGCCTCAGGTAGTCCTTTCTGGAAAGAAGAATGCTGACATCTTCCATCCCTTCGGGGTGTCAATCCTGTAAAGAGCTCAGAGATATTGTTAAATGCATCCCCTGAGGTGGAACCAGGGCCCTGACTCAAGATTGTACTATTGTTTCTTGGCTTCTCCTCCCTTGTCTCTGCATTCCCTCCCTTCCCTTATTCATGTTCAGGCTCAGTCCTGTCTGACTCTTTGTAACCACATGGGCTGTAGCCCACCAGGCTCCTCTGTCCATGGAATTTTCCAGGCAAGAATACTGGAAGTGGGTGACATTTCCTCCTCCAGGGTATCTTCCCAACCCAGGGATTGAACCCACATCTCCTGAATCTCCTTCATTGGCAGACAGAATCTTTACCACTGAGCCACCTCGGAAGCCCAAGGTGTCAGTCGCTCAGTCATGTCCAACTCCTGTAGCCTGCCAGGCTCCTCTGTCCATGGGATTTCCCAAGCAATAATACTGGAGTGGGTTGCTGTTTCCTTCTCCAGGGGCTCTTCCCAAGCCAGGGATCAAACCTGGGTCCCTTGCATTGTAGGCAGATTCTTTACCATTTGAGCCACAGGAAAGCCTCTTCCCTAACAGATTAGCAACTATTTGAAAGGCTTCTGTGCCCAAGAGTCTCACAGGGTCCTGCTGGGTTACACTTTCACCAACCTCTAACTGAAATTAGCATTTTTTCAATTTCAGATGTGGGTAACAAACCCCAGTAATATTAGCAGTACCTGTGACTTTGTCACCAACAAGAATCACAAGCATTGTTATATAGTAGTTTTTGCAACAATCTTGAAAATCGTTTATACTTCTTACAGTACTTCAAACTAGTCACAAAGTCCACTGCTACACCTTCCTATTTAATGCACTAATTAAAAAATCACATGTATACTGTGTTACAAACTTCCCAGATGGCTCAGCAGGTAAAAAATCTGCCTGCAATGCAGGAGACAGAGGAGATGTGGGTTCAATCCCTGGGTTGAGGAGATCCCCTGGAGAAGGCAATGGCAACGCACTCCAGTACTCTTGCCTGGAAAATCCCATGGATGGAGGAGCCTGGTAGGCTGCAGTCAGTCCATGGGGTCGCGAAGAGTCGGGCACAACTGAGTGGCTTCACTTTCACTTTTCACTTTCATGCATTGGAGAAGGAAATGGCAACCCACTCCAGTGTTCTTGCCTAGAGAATCCCAGGGACGGGGGGAGCCTGGTGGGCTGCCGTCTATGGGGTCGCACAGAGTCGGACACAACTGAAGTGACTTAGCAGCAGCAGCAGCAGCAGCAGAGTGACTAAGCGCAATACTGTACCATAAAAATTTTAATACTTTGATAACTGTGTTTTGATGTAATTGGTTTCCTTTGTAATCTTAGATCATTTGCTTTATTTAGAAAAATTGTTATCCGTACTGCCAAAAGGTCCATGCCACAAAAATCTTTACGATCATCTGCCTTAGTCAACCAGCTATAACTTAGAAAGTTACAGCTAGTCTCTATTTTAGAAAGTTTTCTAGTCTTTATTGAGTCTTAGGTCCCAATGATCACTTCAGTCATTACTTTTTCAACGATCAGAACAAATATTTCTCTTCTGCTGTGTTTAGGAGGAAGTAAATTCCTTGGATAACGCTCCCAGAAACACTGTCCCTAGGGACAGAGAAATCCATTTTCTTTTACTTTTACTGTTCCCATCAAAGGATAACAGAATATGCCATACCAAAATGTCACTTTGCCATAAAGATAATTTTGAACTGGAGGCAAATGGGAATCAACAGAAGCAAAATGAAGCCTTCCAGAGCTTTCCTTATCTATATAAAAGGAGACAGTTCTGAGAAATGAGGACTGCCATAAATCCCCTCTCCCAGGCAAGTTTTATGACCATGAAGAAGATGGAAAGTCAGCACCAAAATGGGCCTGAAAAAGTAACCTTTACCTGTCATTAGTTTCTGCCCTGTATTTACCTTCCCACAGTTTGCTACCCTCGGAAGCCTAAAACCCTGGTTCTTGGCCTTGTCAAATTTCTGCAAATTTATTGTTCTGTTCTTAAGATGTTAATACTATATAAGCCCAAGTTTTGACCACTCCTTTGAGTTACTCACCAAGTGCTTCCATGTGCACACATCATACAGATGTTAAAAATTCTGCTTGTTTTTTCTTGTTCATCTGTCTTTTGTCAGTCTAGTCTTTCCCCTCCTACACCATTTTGAAAACTTCACAATTGAGGAGCAAAGGACAAAACTACCACGTCTGATAGGTCAAAGTCATAGTTTGCTTATAAATACCTGATGTCTCAGCAAAAACAGCAAACAACCCTTTGAACACTTAGACTGAAACTTTTGTCAGCCCTATTATCTTTGGGCTACATGGGATTACCACTGCAGCAAGTTTCCAGCTGTTCCAACAGAACTGCTTGCATTTTGAACTCTTAAGAACTTAGTGTATTCATTTCTATTTGCATTGTTCAGCTTCCTAGCTGGATTGCATGCTTCCATATGACAGAGGCTGTCTGCATTTCATGCCAGTGATTGTGATAATGATAGTGAAAAGTCACTCAGTTGTGTCTGACTCTGTGACCCCATGGACTATACAGTCCATGGAACTCTCTAGGCCAGAATACTAGAGTGAGGAGCCTTTCCCTTCTCCAGGGGATCTTCCCAACCCAGGGATCGAACCCATGTCTCCTGCATTGCAGGCAGATTCTTTACCAGCTGAGTCACCAGGGAAGCCCAAGAATACTGGAGTGGGTAGCCTATCTCTTCTCCAGCAGATCTTCCCAACCCAGGAATTGAACTGGGGTCTCCTGCATTGCAGGCAAATTCTTTACCAACTGAGGCATCAGGGAAGTCCTTAAATATACTTAAATTGGTTGATGCATGCTCACCATCATCAATGAAGTTATTTCTTTCTCTTTTTTTATGTGATCTTTTTAAACAAAATATTTATTTATTTATTTATTTATTTATTAGCTGTGCTGGGTCTTTGTTGTGGTACATGGGTTAACTCTAGTTGTGTACACAGGTTTCTCTTGCTGTGGCACAAGGGCTTCTTGTTGTGGTATGTGGACTTGGTTGCCCCACATCATGTGGGATCTTAGTTCCCTGACCAGGTATTGAATCCATGTCCTCTGCATTGGAAGATAAATTCTTAACCATTGGACCACCAGGGAAGTCCCATCACTGAAGTAATTTCTACATAATAGTCCACACAAACCATTAGCAATCATCCTTTACTTATATACATATTACTATTGGAATGCTAACACTTTAATTTTTAAAATATTGTTATTTGGTAAATTCCAAGCAAGATCAGTAGTCTAGCTAATCATAGCGCCAATGTCAATTTCCTGTTTGGCCCCCCACTCTCCTGCCCCAATCTCCACCTCCTAGGTACCAGCAAGAGCAGCACAATGTTTTATAATGTCACTTCTTTATTTGTGCTGCTTCCTGGGCTTCATTCTCCCTCTGTATGAATTTCTGCCTGGATAATTTTTATTTGTTCTTTTAGGCTAATTTAATCATTATCTAAATGAAACTAAAGAGCCTCTTGAAAAAAGTGAAAAAGGAGAGTGAAAAATCTGGTTTAAAACTCAACATTTAAAGAGCTGAGATCTTGGCATTCACTCCCATCACTTCATGGCAAATAGATGTGGAAACAATGGAAATAGTGACAGACTTTATTTTCTTGGGCTCCAAAATCTCTGCAGATGGTGACTACAGCCGTGAAATTAAAAGACACTTGCTCCTTGGAAGAAAAGCTATGACTAACCTAGGCAGCATATTAAAAAGCAGAGACATTACTTTGCCAACAAAGGTCCGTCTAGTCAAATCTATGGTTTTTCCAGTAGTCATGTATGGATGTGAGAGTTGGATTATAGAGAAGGCTGAGCACTGAAGAATTGATGCTTTTAAACTGTGATGTTGGAGAAGACTCTTGAGAGTCCCTTGGACTGCAAGGAGATCCAACCAGTCCATCCTAAAGGAGATCAGTCCTGAATATTCATTGGAAGGACTGATGCTGAAGCTGAAACTCCATACATTTGCCACCGGTTACAAAGAACTGATTCATTGGAAAAGACCCTGATGCTGGGAATGATTGAAGGCAGGAGGAGAAGGGGATGACAGAGGATGAGATGGTTGGATGGTATCACCGACCCAATGGATATGAGTTTGAGCAAGCTCTGGGAGCTGGTGATGGACAGGGAAGCTGGGTGTGCTGCAGTCCATCGGGTCACAAAGAGTTGGACACTACTGAGTGACTGAACTGTACTGAACTGAATTATTATCTACTTATGAAGCTGTGAAAGTCAAAGTGAAGTTGCTCAGTCATGTCTGACTCTTTGTGACCCCGTGGACTATAGCCTGCCAGGTTCCTCTGTCCATGGGATTCTCCAGGCAATAATACTGGAGGAGGTTGCCATTTGTACCTATCAGTAAATGTTGTGGAGTCTCATTTGCTTCAAGGGTCTACCTTTCTAGGCAACCCAGTTTTCTTTTCCCCTAGAGCCTCTTGATGAAGGTGAAAGAGGAGAGTGAAAAAGCTGGCTTCAAACTCAACATTCAAAAAACTAAAATCATGGCATCCAGTCCCATCACTTCATGGCAAATAGATTGAAAAACAATGAAAACAGTGACAGACTTTATTTTCTTAGACTCCAAAAATCCCTGTGGATGGTGACTACAGCCATGAAATTAAAAGACGCTTGTTCCTTGGAAGAAAAGCTATGACAAACCTGCTCCTGCTGCTGCTTAGTCGCTTCAGTCATGTCCTAGACAATGTATTAAAAAGCACAGATGTCACTCTGCCAACAAAAGTCCATCTAGTCAAAGCTTTGGTTTTTCTAGTAGTCGTGCATGGATGTGAGACTTGGACCATAAAGAAAGCTGAGCACTGAAGAATTGATGCTTTCGAACTGTGGTGCTGGAGAAGACTCATGAGAGTCCCTTGGACAGCAAGGAGACCAAATCAATCAATCCTAAAGGAAATCAGTCCTGAATATTCATTGGAAGGACTGATGCTGAAGCTGAAGTTCCAATACTTTGGCCACCTGATGTGAAGAGCTAACTCACTGGAAAAGACCCTGATCGTGGGAAAGATTGAAGGCAGGAGCCGAAGGGAGTGACAGAGGATGAGATGGCTGGATGGCATCACTGACTCAATGGACATGAGTTTTAGCAAACTCCAGGAGATAGTGAAGGACAGGAAAGCCTGGTGTGCTGCAATCCATGGGGTCACAAAGAGTCAAACATGACTGAGTGAGTGAACAAAAACAACAACCCCAAAGTAATCAGACTTAGGGTGTGTCTTTCCCTCTTCTCATCTATTTTTTGTATTCTTCGGCTTTCTCATCATTTTCTTGTCGGTTTCACCCTTGTGTTACCCCAGAAATTGCCCTGTTCATGTCAGAACTTTTAGATGTGAACCTATTCTTTCTGCTCATGAAGGTATTTAAAAACAAGATCCAAAGCTCATTTTCGTATTGTTATCTCAAAGCCCTATGCCAAAAGGATCCAGAGAGTTAAGGTTAAACCAGTTCCAAAGCAGCCTTAGAGGGAAGATGTATTCAATAGGATTCATCCTTTGCTTCAAGGAAGACAGATCCAATATTCCTAACTTGTTTAGGATATCTGCTTCCGTGGCTGACACATCAAATCAGAGATAGCAGACCCCCAGGCTTCTGGCCTTCCTTTGCTATCTCTCTCTCTACTTTGCTTACCCAGATGAAGTGTAAAATCTTTCAACTGGGTTTGACTTTTAAATACTAACTGATACTTGGGGAAATTGTCCATGGGTGGAGTTTTACTAAAAGAAGAGATTCTGCAGGATGATGTATGTCTTCACATGCACTTCCTAGACACCTTTCCTTGCCTACAGAATAGGCTGCAATCTGTCAGGTGAGTGCCTGCTTTGTATTCTAAGGGTTTTTAATGTTTTATATCCTTCTCTCTTGGATGGAGAAATTTTAGATTATATTTGGGTCAGGATTTTATGTGCTCAGGATTCTACTTTGCTTTCCCCGAATCTCTGATGGAGAGATTGCATTATTGTTGATATTTAAATAAAATATCTCTATCTCTCCCAGGGGTATTATTACATAGCTGAAGACCTGGTGAATAGAAAGTCACTAAGTAACTATCCCCTCTATAAGATTCTTCCAGCTCTGTTGCTTGTCCTTATGTAACTTCCCAAGCAATTCCTTGACCAGGGATGGAAACTGGGCCCCCTTCAGTGGAAGCACGGAGTCTTAACCACCGGACCACCAGGGAAGTCCCCTAAGCAATTCTTTAAAAGACAAGATGTATAAATTTTATATCCTCTTTTAAAGAAATTCATTCATCACATATTATTTTTTCTTACAACATTTTTCTGTTGAACATTATTCCTTCTATTATTTATTTATTTTTAAAGACCTCATGATATTAATATTTATTAATTTATTATTCATTTGGCTACCTCAGGTCTTAGTTACAGCATATGGGTCTTAGTTCCCCGACCAGGGATTAAACCCACGTCCACTGCATTGTAAGTGAGTGAAGTCGCTCAGTCGTGTCCTACTCTTTGCAATCCTATGTACTGTAGCCTACCAGGTTCCTCTGTCCATGGAATTTTCCAGGCAAGAATACTGAAGTGGGTTGCCATTTCCTTCTCCAGGAGATCTTCCAGACCCAGGGATCGAACCCAGGTCTCTTGCATTGTATGCAGACACTTTACTGTCTGAGACACCAGGGAAGTCCACTGCATTGGAAAGTGGATTCTTAATCCCTGGACCACCAAGGAAGTCCCCTTTATTTTTATTTATTTATTTTTTGGCTGCACTAGATGGCTTGTGGGATCTGGGGCCATGGCAGTGAAAATGCCAAGTCCTAAGCACTGGACCACCAGGGGACTTCCAATATTTAAGGGCTTTATTGAGGTATAATTGACATACAGCAAACTGCCCAGATTTAGAGTATAATTTCATACATTTTGACTTGTGTATACACACCTGAAACCATGACCACACTTTAGAAAATGAACATATTCATCAGCCCTCAAAGTTTCCTTGAGCTACTTCGCCATCCTACTCTCCTACCCCTGCAGACTCCTAATTCCTAAGCAACCATCAATCAGCTTTCTATGACTTTAGATGAGCTTGCATTTTCTATAATGTTGGCTACAAGGACTCAAAACAGAATGTATTCTTTTTTATCTGATTTTATTCAGCATATTATTTTGAAATCCATCCATGATACTATGTATATCAGCAGTTCTTTTTTATTGCCGATATGAGATATCTGTAGATGATGGACAACTTTAGATATGTTAGAGGGAAGAAATGACTCCACGTTGGATCTGTTTCTTTTACTTTAACCTTTGCTTCTCATTGCTTTTGTTCATTAAAAAGATACTGTCCATATATAATGGCCAGCCTTGGGGAACCCTGCCCCTCTGCCTGAATATTAAACCAAAGTGCCTTTGTTCAGGACCCTGTCCACCTGTGGATGGCTACAGGAAGGAAGAAATTAACACATCCTCTTCCCAAGACTGGCCATTCCAGGAGATATTTGCAAGATTAATGGCCTTTTTACTTTACTTCCTTATCTTCCCCCACCTCTGTTCTATAAAAGAACCTGTCATCCAGACCCTAATAGGAAAGCTATTTTGAGATATCAGTCTGCCATCTTCTTGGTCAGCTGACTTTCCAAATGAAGTCATATTCCTTTCCTCAACACCTTGTCTCTAGGTTGATTGGTCTGTCATACGGCGAGCAGAGTGAGTTTGGACTTGGTAACAAATACATCACATTTGTTTATTCACTCACCTTTGAATGGACATTTAGGTTGATTTCAGTTTTTCTTTATTACAATGGAACTGCTATGAACATTTATGTGCAAGTATTTGTATAGATGTATACTTTCATTTCTCTTGGATAAAACCTTTAGTTGGAATGGTTGGATTGTACAGTGAGAGTGTGTTCAACCTTTTAAGAAACTGCCAAACTGTTTGCCAAGTGGTTGTACTATTTTACATCCCTATTAGCAATGTACAAGTGTTCCAGTTCCTCGATATCTTTGCTACACTCTGTTGAATATTGACTGTTCTCTTAACAAAATTGATTTGCTCTAATTACACCTGAGGAGAAAGATTTTTGTTTCTTTTATTTGTTTGTTTGTTTTTGGTTTTGGCCACACTGTGAGACTTGTGGGATCCCAGTTCCCCAACCAAGGATGGAACCTGGGCCCTCCTCAGCAGTGAAAATCCATGTTAGGACACGGAGTCCTAACTACTGAACTGCCAGGGAATTCCCTTTGTTTTTGGTATAGGAATGTATGTAAATCTGTGGTTGAGACAAATAATCATACTGTTACAACAAATGTTAAATGCTCTTAAAATTCATGTTGTTATTACCTTCTTATAGAAAATCATATCCCACTGAGAAGAAATAAGACAATAAAAGTCAAGTATAAAAAAATGAGAAAACCATTGATTTTATATTTCATAGCCAAGATAACACATATTACAAATAACTTTTGAAAATTTATTCCCAGGTGGCACAGTGGTAAAGACTCTGCCTGCCAATGCAGGAGAAACAAGAGACGCAGGTTCAATCCCTGGGTTGGAAAGATCCCCTGGAGGTGGAAATGGCAACCTACCCCAGTATTCTTGGCTGGAAAATTCCATGGACAGAGGAGCTTGGCTGGCTACAGTCCAGGGGGTTGCAAAGAGTTACATATGACTGAGCACACATGCACACGTGACAAGAGGATAAATTATACATTTCTCATCATTTTTAAATTTGAAATGCAAATTTAAACATTTAAATTATGTTATATGAACACATTTTTTTTTGGTAATATGTAAATGATTTCCCAAGTACTGCTCTGGTAACAAAACAGACTTTTATATGTATCAAACTCATCCAGGGCAGTGATGCTAAGGAATTAAGTCACAGATCAAGCTATCTGATTAGCATTTCTTCCCTCAAGAAGTATTGTTTGAAAAATGCAGAGAAATGCAGAAGAAGTTTGCCTGTGTTTCTAGTACCTAACTGTAGATTTTACTCTGGAACACTTATATAAAACATAAAGCCATTACCATTTCTTCTGGCTGTACACCACTCATTACATGGAGACTAACTGGTTAATGATGAAGCAGCTCTTCCTGCAGGAGCTAACACCAGCAGGATGCAGTCTTCCTGCTAGGAAGTCCTTGGGTTTTACTGTTGATGGCTTTATGGGTTGAGTCACCTTGAGGTAAATTTCCTTTGGTAGTTCAGTAAATAAAGTCTTTTTTACTGCATTTGCCAGAGCAAATAGAGTTAGGGCGATGATCCAGGGCTTTGAACTACTTAAAAACCCTAAAGTTCTTGAAGTCATCCCACAGTGGGACCGTGTTTTAACCTGCTACTGTACTGTGTTCCAATCAAAAGTTTCAGTGAACCATTTTGTCTGATTGCTGGAGGCAATGGATGTGAAAGAAACGTGTCCAACACAACAGGGATCATCTTAAAATGAAATAAAACTGAGATACACAATATCTTTTCAGTATCTTAAATTGTTGAGAAAAAGTATTTTAAATGTGGGATATAGTTGTCCAAAAGCGATATCAGGTGGAAGAGAAATTTTCCACTCAATAGAAGAGGGGAAATGCACAATGTATCTTTTAAAATTTCACTTAGCATTAAGTTATGAGCATTTCCCAAATTTTTATAAACTCTTTGTAATCACTTATGATTGTATAACAGTCCATCAAATGCATATATAGGCTTAATGTCTCACATTTGTTTTCACAGTTTTGCAAACTGAATTAATGCTGTGATGAAAAGAAATGTAGAACAAAACTTTTACCATATTTGGAATTGTTCCTTGAGGATTAGTTACTTGGTTAGTTCAGTTGCTCAGTTGTGTCCGACTCTTTGTGACCCCATGAACTGCAGCACGCCGGGCCTCCCTGTCCATCACCAACTCCCGGAGTCCACCCAAACCCATGTCCATTGAGTTGGTGATGCCATCCAACCATCTCGTCCTCTGTCGTCCCCTTCTCCTCCTGCCTTCAATCTTTCCCAGCATCAGGGTCTTTTCAAATGAGTCAGCTCTTCGCATCAGGTGGCCAAAGTATTGGAGTTTCAGCTTCAACATCAGTCCTTCCAATGAACACCCAGGACTGATCTCCTTTAGGATGGACTGGTTGGATCTCCTTGCAGTCCAAGGGGCTCTCAAGAGTCTTCTCCAACACCACAGTGCAAAAGCATCAATTCTTCGGCACTCAGCTTTCTTCACAGTCCAACTCTAACTGGAAAAACCATACATTACTACTGGAAAAACCATACATGACTACTGGAAAAACCATAGCCTTGACTAGACGTAACTTTGTTGGCAAAGTAATGTCTCTGCTTTTTAATATGCTGTCTAGGTTGGTCATAACTTTCCTTCCAAGGAGTAGTCGTCTTTTAATTTCATGGCTGCAATCACCATCTGCAGTGATTTTAGAGCCCCTCAAAATAAAGTCTGACACTGTTTCCACTGTTTCCCCATCTATTTGCCATGAAGTGATGGGACCAGATGCCATGATAGGTTCCAAGAAATGGAATTAGTTTGACCAAGGATGTTAATCTCTTAGTTTTACTATCAAACTTTAAAGTATTTCCCCCCAAAGACTGCCAATTTGCACCCCACTGGCAGTAAGTAAGAACTTGTTTTATTGAAACCTCACCAGCGTTAGGAATTTTATAATTTTTTAATGTATTCTAATTTAATAGGGAAAATATTGCTTTAATTGCAGTTTAAATTACTGGAGATTTTTCTTAATATATGCTTGCTTTTGAGTTATCTACTCACACCATTACATATTTATATCTTTTGAAGTATTCATGCTTTTATTTATTGATATAGATGAGCTTTTTAGATATTAAAAGTATCAACCCTTGGTCTCTTCAGGCACAGTTTACCACAGACAAAAACTCAGCACTTCTGCCTGCGTCTCCAGTTCTAAAATAGCTGTAGGCTGAAACATCCCTAAAATTAAAATGAAGTCTAAGCTAAATCTATTTTTTTTAATTGCAGTTTTGTTATGGACCCTCCAGAGTTGGTCCCCAACAAAGGTCCTTCTGCCTGGCGTCCTTGGAACCAGTGCAAGGAAATCAAGTTCAGTTCAGAAACAAAAGGAAGCTTTTAATCTTCATCAAAGAAAGACAAGAGGTGTGAGCACTTGCTCTTCACCACTGGTCAGGTTGTGGGCGGGGCTGCTTTGTAGATATCTCTGGTTCAGGGGGAGGGGTGCAGAGTTCTTTCCAGCTGTGCAGACATGTTAATCACGGCCAGGATTTCAGGGTGAAGCCCAGCATCTCCGCACACTCCTTGCCGCCATCATCTTGAATCGAGGTGTGGTTGCTGCCGTTTTGCACCTGGAACTCCAGTCCTAAGTGCTGCGTGCAAGACCTCTGCAGGCGGCAGCCTCTGAGCAAGTGAAACTTGACTAAGCACAAAGGAAAAGCAAGAGGTTAGACTTTGTTTTATTGCCCAAATTCTATTTGTATTTCCTGGGCATTGTTTATGGGCAACGTGACAGTTTCACGTTGTCCTCCTTTCAAAGTGTCTCAATCTACTGCTTCTAAAATAACATTCCAAGGAAGATATTTTCTGCTGCATTCATATTGTAGCTATTTACATTCATGACCTTTACGTTTCCCAAACTTACAATAACTTCTATATTTTATAACGGTTTGTTTGAGGTCAGGTTCCCTGTTCCCAGAAAACGGACTCAGCTGGAGCTTGTGAGCTTGTTCTCAGTCGCACAGTTGTGTTCGACTCTTTGCCACCCCATGGACTGTAGCCCACCAGGCTCCTCTGTCTGTGGGATTCTCTAGGCAAGAATACTGGAGTGGGTTGCCATTTCCTCCTCCAGGGGATCTTCACCACCAGGGGATCAAACCCGGGTCTCTTAGGACTCCTGCATTGGCAGGTGGGTTCTTTACCACTAGGGCCAGCTGGGAAGCCCCTGAAAGTGAAAGTGAAGTTGCTGAGTCAGGTCCGACTCTTTGCGACTCCATGGACTGTAGCCTACCAGGTTCCACCATCCATGGGATTTTCCAGGCAAGAATACTGGAGTGGGTTGCCATTTCCTTCTCCAGGAGATCTTCTTTCCCCAGGGATTGAACCCCTGTCTCCTGCATTGTAGGTGGATGCTTTACTGTCTGAGCCACCAGGGAAGCCCCTAGGCTTTGTTAAATCTAATCTGGTCTCAAGTCCAATCAATTCTGGGTCTTATCTAATGCTTTATCTTAGAACTTTGGATCAAGTTCAGGTTCCTCCTGGGATACAGAACTGTCATTTCTGATGCTCACACGGGGGCTTTGTGGCTATGTTGGTTTATGTGAATTACACATATTAATCTTATTGGCCCAAGAAGAGGCCTGCACCAAGCCCTCAAGATCTGATAGAATTCTGGGAAAACTGGTCTTCCTGAGACCACTTTATGCCAAAGTGCATCTCACTTCTTTTCCTCTAATAGCCTACATTCTCATTCAATCAGGATTTGATAATCCTTGATTGGTTCATAAATCAATGTCTTGAACTTAGATGTTGGAGAAGTGGTTACCCAGGCATTGCCTTAAATGATTCCATCAGCTTTGAGGTGAAATATCTAGGCCTCAACAGAGGATAGTAATTTTTCAGGGTGATTTCTGTTTATTACTATTTATAACCAGAGAATAGCTGTACAGAGGATCCTAGAAATAAAACATGGCTGCACTCAGAGCCTAGCTATATCTGTGGTTAGACTTGGTGAATGCTTAATGAAGATTCATAGTTTCCGTGCTCATAAAAAAAAAGCCAAGTGCCACTCAAAGCAGGTGGAGAGGAGTCATGGGAGATGTTAAAGGGAGTCTTGAAGATGGTCATCACTCACAGAGGATCTTCTTATCAGACCGTTCTTCCTGAGATGGCCCAAGCCCAACCCCATTGGCTCTGTCTCTTCTCTTCCAGATTGCCATGTACTCATACAGGAAGTAGTAAGAGGCATACTGTGCTGCTCCTAGAGTCAGAGGAACTTGACTCCAGCCTTTCTGTATGTGCAACTATAAAAAAATTGGATAACTTCTCTGGGTCTCAATGTTCTCTTCTGTAAAATGGGGCAGTGGTTCTGGCCTGGATATTATGGTTGTTCTAATGGCATTAATGTATTAATATTTTATTTCTTGAGCATCAAGGAAGCACAAGGTACTCCACTTAAGTCAAATTTGCAGATAATGGACCCAACTCAGTGGCATGATTTAACTATTTTTAGTGGAAATCTTTTAAAAAATACATTACACACTTAAAGTTTTAGAAAGTAGTTCACAATAAACATAATCTTATTGATCACTTAGGCCACCATTATGAACATTTGTTATTGTACCTTGATGTCACATGGTCCATATAAAGTATGTTTTTCCTCAATTTTCACTTTTTTTAGAAATATACATCCAGAAAAGTGCACAAACTGAACACAGTTGGGTAGTCAGCACCCAAATAAAGAAACAGAACCCACACCCCTCCAAGAGAAAGCATCATTCTGACCTCTAGTAGCATAGATTAGTTTTGCCTTAAACACTCTTATTGTCATTATATTTATTAGACAAGGAGAATTTATGATCTCTTCTTATGTGCTCTCACAAATTTTATCTTATGTGTAATTCAGTATACTTTCATTCTGCTTTGTTTATTGGTTAGTTTTTTTTTTTTTTTTTTACTTTACAATATTGTATTGGTTTTGCCTTGAGCAATTCATTTATTCAAGCTACGTTTTTGAATGTCTTTCATATGCCAGGCCTTATTCTAGGAACTGGGACAAGACACACATTGTCCCTGCCCTCATGGAATTTACATTCTAGTGGGAAATACAAACAGCAAAAGCAAACCCATAAAATGACTACAAATTGTCTTTGGTGTTATGATGGGAATCATTAAAGTGCTATCATAGGTAGTAAACTGAGACACTTTTAATGAAATTATCAAGCAAGAGTGACATTAGGGTTGAATAAGAGCCAGTCATGGAAAAAGCCAGAAGCATGCTTTAGGCAGAGGAACAGCAAGTTCAAAGCCCCCAAGTTGAACAGGAGTTCAGCAAATTCTAGGAACTAAGATGGGGCCTATGTCCCCGTGTGGAAGAGATGATTTGCTTTTTTTTTTTTTTTTTCGGTTATGATAACATTTTTGGGGGGAGGTGTTTTGAGTGAGGGAAGTGTGGACAAGTGGTCAGGAAAAAATGTAGGGTCTTTCAGGGTATAGTGACAATTTTATTTTCTGAGCAGTTGGAAACTGTTAGAAGGTTTTATGTAGGTGACTATAATGATCTGATCTATGTTATTGCTGTTGGTTATCAGGAAGAAACAAGTTAAAAGGTGTTAAAGACAAAAGACTCAAAATGGAGTGGTTTATGCTAAGCCTCACTACCAAACTGAGCTGTAATTTAATTATACTCTCAGCTCTCTCACTAATGGAATCTTAAACCAGCCAATCAGCAATCTGATCAGCGCTAGTCAGGTAATCTGACCAATAAGCCCTTACCATCCCCTAAAGGAAAGTAATCTTGCAGTAATTGATCTGCTTTGTTACCTTGTCCAACGTCCTGGTTTCTGCTTCTTTCTGTCTATAAAATTCTTACCTTGTATGGCTCCTCAGAGTTCCTTTGTATCTGCTAGATTGGATGCTGCCCAACTCATAAATCACTGAATAAAGCCAATAAGGTTTGTAAATTGTATTCAGTTGAATTTTTATTCTTTAACAGAGGCTACTATAATAGTCCAGATGAAAAATGTTAGTGGTTTGGATCAAGATTGAGGCAGTGGAGATGCAAATACCAGTCAAATTCCAGACTTGTTTTAGAAATAGAATTGACAGGGCTTCCCAATGTTGGATACGGGATGTGTGTGTGTGTTGTGTGTGCATGCATGGAGGGTAGATGAAGGAAAGGAAGGAGTTAATGTTGACTCCTGGGTTCTCCTCCAAGCAACTAGATGAATGGCAGAATGGTAGGGGTTACCATTTACTAAAAGAGGGAAGATTTTTTTTTCCCATTGGTTTGTAAAATTAAGACAATTTTTTTCATCAAAAATATAATATTCTCATAAAACCTATTATAGTACTTTACCATCTGAGCCACTGCTGCTGCTGCTGCTGCTAAGTCGCTTCAGTCATGTCCGACTCTGTGCGACTCCATAGACGGCAGCCCACCAGGCTCCCCCGTCCCTGGGATTCTCCAGGCAAGAACACTGGAGTGGGTTGCCATTTCCTTCTTCAATGCATGAAAGGGAAAAGTGAAAGTGAAGTCACTCAGTCGTGTCCAACTCTTCGAGACCCCGTGGACTGCAGCCCACCAGGCTCTTCCGTCCATGGGATTTTCCAGGCAAGAGTACTGGAGTGGGGTGCCATTGCCTTCTCCTATCTGAGCCAGTAGGGAAGCCCTATTATAGTACTAGGTGAGTGTTTGTTAAATAAATGAATTTCATGTCCTTTAAGATCAACTATTACTTTTATAACAGCTGGACCCTAACAGGTCCACTCCTTTTATTTATTTTTTTTTTTTAGGAGTTTTATTTTTATTTATTTATTTATTTATTTATTTTTTTAATTGGAGGCTAATTACTTTACAGTATTGTATTGGATTTGTAATACATCAACATGAATCTGCCATGGGTGCACATGTGTTCCCCATCCTGAAACCCCCTCCCACCTCCCTCCCCATCCCATCCCTCTGGGTCATCCCAGTGCACCAGCCTCAAGCATCCTGTGTCATGCATGGAACCTGGACTGGCAATTTGCTTCACATATGATAATATACATGTTTCAATGCCATTGTCCCAAAATGTCCCACCCTGGCCCTCTCCCACAGAGTCCAAAAGACTGTTCTATATATCTGTGTCTCTTTTGCTGTCTTGCATACAGGACTATTGTTACCATCTTTCTCAATTCCATATATATGCGTTAGTATACTGTATTGGTGTTTTTCTTTCTGGCTTACTTCACTCTGTATAATAGGCTCCAGTTTCATCCACCTCATTAGAACTGATTCAAATGTATTCTTTTTAATGGCTGAGTAATACTCCATTGTGTATATGTACCACAGCTTTCTTATCCATTCATTTGCTGATGAACATCTAGCTTGCTTCCATGTCCTGGCTATTATAAACAGTGCTGCGATGAACTAACTCCTTTTCATTTCTTGTTTTTTATCTTATGTGGCCTGGAAAACTCAATAACAAAATCCTCTCAACTTTCTGCAATTACCTCTACCAACCTTTATCAGCATTCACAGTAGTCTTTTCCTTCATTCCTGCCAGTTGCGGTAGGAACTGTGCTCTGAATTCTTGCTCCTTCAGTATTTATATTTCTGGCCATTTTCATTCCCTTTCTTGCTCTTCATCTCCATCTTCCTCTCTGACGTTTATTTTTTCCCTTTCTTTTCTACACTCTCTTTCCCATCAAAGTGCGAATCTGCAAATATCTCCCATTCAAAAGACAAAGAGAAAAAAGTCTCTCTTTTTAAAAATTGAAGTACAGTTGATTTACAATATCATGTTAGTTTACCAGACCATAGAAAACAAACTAAGGTTACCAAAGGCAAAGGTGAGGGGGATGGACAAAAAAACCCTCTTTTTGTCCCATCCTGCTTCACCTATTGCTTAGTCAATTCATCTTCCTTTTCTTGCCCACTCACTGTCCAAGCTCTCTCAAGTCCCTTGCACAGCCAAACTTCTAGAAAAAATTGTCTACACTTGATGTTTCTCCTAATTCAGCTCCCACTCTAGCAATCTGTATTCTGTCTCTTCCACTATTCTCAAACTGGTTTTGCCAAGTTTATCCTAGTGTTTTGTCACTAATTTAATTAACATTCCCCAGTTGTCATTTTACTTGGCTTTCCACAGCATTCAACATTCCCTCTCTTCCTGAGGCACTCTTTCTTTTCTTTCTGGAGCCCTACAGTCTTGGAATTCTATTTACTTATCTGGTAGCTCTCTCTCTGACTCTTTTTCCTCTACCTTCGGATGTTTTTGTCTTTCATTGTATTGCCCTAGGCATCCTCTCTTCCATTTCCTGTCTTCTGACTGGGTGAGCTCATTTACCCGCTCTGGCTTCCTTTACCCAGCTTCCTAGGCGGTGCTAGTGATAAAGAACCCGCCTGCCAATATAGGAGGTACAGGAGATGCAGGTTCGATCCCTGGGTGGTGAAAGATCCCCTGGAGTAGGAAATGTCAGGTTACCCCAGTATTCTTGCCTGGAGAATCCTGTTGGAGAGAGGAGCCTGGTGGGCTACAGTCATGGGGTTGCAGAGAGTCAGGCACGACTGAACACACACACACACTTCCTTTACCAGCCACACTGTGAAGACTTCCAAGTTAGAGGTCTCTTGTGAGCTCCAGACAAGATTCATCTGACTGCCACCAAAATATAACTTGTGTTTAGGCACCATAAGCTCACTCAACAGACCTAGAATAAAATTCTTCATTTCCTTTGCTGTAAATACCCGTCTCCTCTATGACCTTAATGAATGACATCATCTTTCACCTGGCTGGAAAGTCCGCTTTCCCTGACTGCCTTCACTAGTTTAGGTCTCTGTGACACATGTTCCCTCAGTTCTCCTCCAGTAATGACACTGCTGCTGCTGCTGCTGCTGCTGCTAAGTCGCTTCAGTCTTATCCGACTCTGTGCGACCCCATAGATGGAAGCCCACCAGGCTCCCCCGTCCCTAGGATTCTCCAGGCAAGAACACTGGAGTGGGTTGCCATTTCCTTCTGCAATGCATGAAAGGGAAAAGTGAAAGTGAAGTCGCTCAGTCATGCCCGACTCTTTGCGACCCCATGGACTGCAGCCCACCAGGCTCCTCTGTCCATGGGATTTTCCAGGCAAGAGTACTGGAGTGGGGTGCCATTGCCTTCTCCGAGTAATGACACTACATTTAAAAATTTATTTTATTAATACTACATATTTTATTATCGTCCTTTGTTTCATTATCTACATCTGCCTCCCCCAGCCCCACTATACAATGTGAGATTCATTAGAGCAGGAACTATTTCTATTTTCTTATAATTCCAATAACTAGCATAAGGAGCTGACCTAGAATAGGTGTTCAGTATTTGTTTAATGAAGGAATGAAATATGTTAGAATTGTAAATTAACTCAGAATGATAGATTAGGGCTCTCTAGTAGGAAAACGGAGAAGGCAATGGCACCCCACTCCAGTACTCTTGCCTGGAAAATCCCATGGACGGAGGAGCCTGGTAGGCTGCAGTCCATGGGGTTGCGAAGAGTCGGGCACGACTGAGCGACTTCCCTTTCACTTTTCACTTTCACACATTGGAGAAGGAAATGGCAACCCACTCCAGAGTTCTTGTCTAGAGAATCCCAGGGACGGGGGAGCCTGGTGGGCTACCGTCTGTGGGGTCACACAGAGTCAGACACGACTGAAGCGACTTAGCAGCAGCAGCAGTAGGAAAAAGTTACATGGGATTTAGTGTGTGAACTTTCTTTTAGGTGGTTAAAGAGAAGGTGAGGGAAAGGCATAGATGTTTCCTGTGCATTGTTAGGTATTCAGCCATCTCCCTCTC
Source organism: Bos taurus (assembly GCF_002263795.3). Lineage (NCBI taxonomy): Eukaryota > Metazoa > Chordata > Mammalia > Artiodactyla > Bovidae > Bos > Bos taurus. The sequence goes on from NC_037357.1 coordinate 100,047,939, forward strand.
TTACTCATTGAAAAAAGTTCCAGACCTGAAGTCAAGTAAATGCTTTCCTGATTTCAACCACTGCTGCCTACCAGAGTAGTTAAGCCTTAAGTAGACCACCTGAAGTTCAGGAAAAATATGCTGTTCAAGCAGTTCTGCTAATTGTTCTAGCCAGTTCTTCCATTTTAAAAGCTAGTCTCATAATCAAAAATGAATTTGATAGTCCCCCTGTGTTTAGAGAGTTTTAAGCTTATTAAAGTTAATTTTTATTATGATATTTTCCTGTAATTGTTCACAGGCAATTTTATTTGCTGATTTGCTTCTGGGGCGGGGGGCTTCCCTGGTGGCTCCGTGGTAAAGAATCCACTTACCTATGCAGGAGACACGAGTTGATCTCTGGGTCAGGAAGATTCCCTGGAGAAGGAAACGGCAACCCACTCCAGTATTCTTGCCTGGGAAATCCCATGGACAGGGGAGCCTAGCAGGCTACAGTCACTAAACAACAGCAACAACTTAGTGTGAAGCCACAGGAAAAGTAGACCTTGGCCTCTGCCCCTGGTTCCTGGCACAGAGCTCTTAAAACCCTTGTCATTTCCTAAGTGATGAGAATTAGAACATCTCTTGTTCTAATGAAGCAGTGCTTTGTGTGTTCCTGGATGGGGACGAGTTACCAGGAAGACCAAGCTATGACAAGAAGTTACTTTCAGCCCCATCCTCATCTTCCAGGAAGGGGAGTGGGCTGGAACCTGCCTTCATGATGAATCTTGCATAAGTGATGAAGCCCCCATAAAAATTCCAGTGGTATGGGGTTTGGGGAGCTTCTAGATTGATGAACACATGGAGGTGCTGGGAGAATGATGCTCCTGGAGAGGTCCTGGAAGCTCTGTGTTCTTTCCCATGTACTTTGCCCTCTGTGTCTCTTCTATCTGGATGTACCCTTTATCTTATCCTTTATATAATAAACTAGTAAATCGTGTGTCCCTGAGTTCTGTGTTTTCTAGGAAATTATCCAACCCAAGGAAGGGATCCTGGGAACTTGATTTATAGCCATTTAGTCAAAAGTACAAGTGATAACCTGGGCTTGCAATTGGTATCTGAAGTGGGGCTGGGGCAGTCTTATGGACCTGAACTCTTACCTTGTAGGAGCTGATGCTAACTCTTGGTAGATAGTATCAGAATTAAATTAAATTGAATTATAGGACACTCAGCTAGTGTCGCAGAGAATTGCTTGGTGGGGGAAACCCTATCCCCCAAACATTGGGTGGCTAGAGTGTTGGAAGTGAAACGTTCTGTGTGAGTCATAAAAAGACACACCAGACAGGTGAGTTTTTCCTACTCACTTAGCAAGTCACAGAGTTGAAGTGAGAAAATAAATACGAAAAAAAGTACACCTATGGTTAATTCATGTTGATGTATGACAGAAATCAAACCACTATTGTAAACCAATCATCAATCAATTAAAAATAAATAAATATTTAAAAAGTACTAAGTGAGCATTGCATGATGGTGGTGGAATATCACATGAGAAGCTTGTACTAATGCCTTTCGAATTCAACAAGGTAGGCTTCATTTCATCCTCTTCATTGTCTATATTCTTAACATCCTTAAACCTGTGTGAAGGATTCATTGCAATATGAAATCTGTTTAAAAACTACAAAAGCAAAAAAATAAAAAATAAAAATAAAAACTACAAAAGCAGCTCTAGGTGACATAGTTTTTCACACAGAAATCCTCAAATCATTATCTAAATATCACAGCTGTCACTGCTTTCATGAATTATATTTGCTAAATATAGAACAATTGTTAATCACGGTATGGGTGCACTCACTGTGCAAATGTCTGGAAAAGGAAAACGAGACCAACACACTCATTTGACAGTAGAAATATGTTGCAAGTTGGCATGTCAGCATATTCCCCTAAAAACATAGAGCCAAGAAAGAATCTCAGGATTAAGACCAATCCTGAAGTTGCATAACCTCGGTTCTTCTCAGTGATTTGTAACTTACAGTAAAGCAGTTTTGCATATACCTGTACACGACACAAACTTAATAAGTGCACATTTCACCTAGGGATAGGTATCTTGGAATATCAAGATATGAGTTATTCACTTCTGAAAGCTTCCTAGGAAAGCCTAATCACTGACAAACAAATGCATCTTTTGTTTTCCTTAGAAGTCAGGATTTTGCTTTCTTCAGAAATTCTTGCCAAATTCTGGGGTTAGTCCTAGACTAACCTGTTTTTCTCTTCTGAGAACGCCTTGTTTGCTGCCAAGTTTAATCCATGCTACTATTAGTCAGGGAGAGAGACTAGAACAAAGTTTATACCATTTAACACTCCAAAATTGTAATGTTTTCCACCTAGCTTGAACGTGATTGCATTAAGATATGTCTGTAATAAGTGCTTACGCTTTACTTATAACTTCTGAACACAGATAAATTTATTTTAGGTTAATGATCATCTACCATTAGTATAGTGTTAGTCTCTCAGTCGTGTCTGACACTTTAAGACCCTGTAGACTGTAGCCCGCCAGGCTCCTGTCCATGGGGATTCTCCAGGCAAGAATACTGGAGTGGTTGCCACTTCCTTCTCCAGGGGATCTTCCCAACCCAGGGATCAAACCTCCTGCATTGCCAGGGGCATTCTTTTCCACTACACCACTGGGGAAGCCCTTCTAGCTATGTAATGTTGCACTACAAATCACGCTGAAAAGTTAGTAGCTTAAAGCAACAAATGTTTATTATGGGTCAGGAATCTGGGTACACCTTGGCTGGGTCCTCTGATTCAGGGTCTCTCATTAGGCTGCAGTCAAGGCCTTGGATGGGGTCACAGTCACCTTGAAGCTCGAGTAGAGGACAACACACTTCCCATCTCATTCATGTGATTGTTGGTAGGATTCAGTTCCATGTGTTGGGCTGGGGGCTTCAGTTCCTCCCTAGCTATTGGCTGAAGGCCATTCTCAGTTTCCTGTCCCATGAACCTCTCCATAGGGTGGATCACAACATGGCAGCTGGCTTTATCAGAGCAAGCAAGTCAGAAGAATCAGAAAGTGAGCAAGGCAGAAGTTACAATCTTTTTGCTCTAATTTCTGGGAGATTATCTCATCTATATTTTCCAAACCATCTACTGAAGTTTAAAATTTTTGCTGTCTTGTTTTTGAGTTCTGATAACTTCTTTGGGTTGTTTTCTAAATGTCCCTTTTGTTATAGTATCCTAGTCTTTTTTCACAGATGCAATATTTTCTCATAACTCTCTAGGTACATTAATAATTAATATATATATGTGTGTGTGTGTATGTATATATATATATATATATATATATCCATTACGGTTCAACTAGGCTCTAGAGGCAGAGCCACGCGTGTGTGTGTAAATCTTTGTGTCTGACGCTAGAAGGTGAAGCCTTCAGGGCAGGCAATCAGGAAGGAAAGACAGCTGTAAAGTAGAAAGAGAAAAGGCAGCCTGGAACCCCCAAGGACAGACTGAGATCCATGTTAGTTCTTGTTGCCCTTGACCTTAGTGGGTGTGACTGTGATGCATTGTTAAAGAGCTGATGACACACACCTGCCTCAGAAATTGGAGATGCTGCAGGGGAATCCAGGCAAAGGTAGAATGGTCTCAGATCTAGCCTTACACTAGTGAGTGAGTCAGCAGATCAGCATCGATATGTCTGAGCTACAAAACACCTGCTGCTTCCTTCTGGGTTCCACATTTCCCAAGAATCTCCCCACTGACCCTCACTGGAAACATACAAGAAAGGGAATTCTGGAAAATGTAGTTCTGTCTAGCCAAGCTGACACATTATAAAGCCACCACTGTTACCAAGCCACTGCTATAGATTGCTGGCTAATCAATTCAGTCACAACACTTGAAAAGGCATCTTAGAGAGATTTATTTAGTCATCCTACATTTATTGAATCCCCATAGTTACAGTTGCTGCCTCCAAGGAATTCACAGTTCAATGGGAAAAGCAGAAAAATCAATGGAGAGCAGGAGCTTTCCAGAACTCTACAGTCTCTCCAGTAATCTATTCCTCAGTCTTCACCTCACCATTGACAGGAATGAGAAGGAAACCAGAACACTACATGTATCTGGCAAAATCTCCATACCCAATACCCAAGTCTCCTTTTCCTGCTACTATCTGCCTTGAGAGCACCAGGAACCAGCTCACAATGACCCAAAGCCCATAACAACTCCCATCTCAGCTCCCAATTGTCTTCCTTGCTTTGTTTTTCCCTGTAGCACTTACAACCTTTTGACACACTATTTATCTCACTGAATCATTTATTTGTCTATCTGTATCCAGATCCAGAATGAAAGCTTTAAATGGGTAGAGAATTTCTCTGTATGGCTACTGTTTCATCTTCAGAGAAATCTGCCTCACACTTAATATATGTTCAGTGCATATTTGTAGAGAGAAAGTAAACCATTTACTCATCTCAAGGAGGTAGCCTGTGATACCAGTCTATCATGGTTTTGTTGAACTGAGAAAGAGATGGAATGAATAAAAGATACTCAGACACCATATTTGTCTGTGAGTTTAGATGGCATGCATGTTCTGGAAATATTCTGTTTATTCATATATTTAGAAGAAATGAGACACAGAAACAACTTCAGTGAGCTATCTTATCTTGCCGTCTGAGGAAAAATGTGGAAAAATGCGTATTTGGCTCCTTGGTGTTTTGACAGACCACCAGTCCTCTCTTGATTCTGGGTTTCTTAAAATTGTGAAGATTTTTTTTCTAAAATAGTATTTGAACTTGAACATATATTAATATAGCTTTTCAGTTCTACTCATCATTTTTATACCCCAGTAGTTTCAAGGTGTATAGATAAGCAAAGACAATGGTCCTTGGGTACCAAGTTGTCTCAAAATTTAGTTTAATGTCTTCTTCCCCAAAGCAGTTGTTTGGCATTGCTGATATACAGTGCAAAATCTGGGATTATTTAACCCAAATAAAAGTAAGAGTAACTGAGAAGTGGGTTTGAAGGTGCACCAGGATTTTTTACAGAACCAAACTGCCATCTATCCCTCATTGTGTAAAAGGCAATGCCATGTGCTCACCAAATCCACTCCGTTTTCTACTATCTTGATACACAGGAAGGTTACAGTTTCCAACTTCTATTGTCTTGAAGTTGTAGCCGTGGCACTGGATTCTGGTTAATGAGCTGACATGTAGAAGTGAGTGGTGAACATGTTTTCTGAATGGCATGGCTTCAAGATGGTGGGCCTTTACACCTTGGGTGATTGAGTGTATATAGCACAGTGTCCCCTTGACTGTATAATGTGAGTGAGAATGAATCTTTTGTCATGTGAAGCCACTGAGATTTTAGGGTTTATTTGTTACTGTTTCCTGACTAATACACCCACCATTTATGGGAACCTGTGACTGAACCAAAAAATTCAGAATATATATGAGAATTATATTCTGGTTCCTAGGCAAACATTGGAGTACATAAGAGTACAAAACGAAGCAGGGTAAAGGCTAACAGAGTTTTGCCAAGAGAATGCACTGGTCATAGCAAACACCCTCTTCCAACAACACAAGAGAAGACTCTACACATGGACATCACCAGATGGTCAATACTGAAATCAGATTGATTATGTTCTTTGCAGCCAAAGATGGAGCAGCTCTATACAGTCAGCAAACACAAGACCAGGAGCTGACTGTGGCTCAGATAGTGAACTCCTTATTGCCAAATTTAGATGTAAATTGAAGAAAGTAGGGAAAACCACTAGACTATTCAGGTATGACCTACATCAAATCTCTTACAGTTATACAGTGGAAGTGACAAATACATTCAAGAGATTAGATCTGATAGACAGAGTGCCTGAAGAATGATGGACAGAGATTCATGACATTGCACAAGAGGCAGTGATCGAAGTCATCCCCATGAAAAAGAAATGCAAAAAGGCAAAATGATTGTCTGAGGAGGCCTTACAATAGGTGAGAAAAGAAGAGAAGCTAAAGGCAAAGGAGAAAAGGAAAGATATACCCATTTGAATATAGAGTTGCAAAGAATAGCAAGGAGAGATAAGAAGGCCTTCCTCAGAAATCAATGCAAAGAAATAGAGGAAAACAATAGAATGGGAAAAGACTAGAGATCTCTTCAAGAAAATTAGAGATACCAAGGGAACGTTGATGGGCTCAATAAAAGACAGAAATGGTATGGACCTAACAGAAGCAGAAGATATTAAGAAGAGGTGGCAAGAATACACAGAACAACCATACAAAAAAGATCTTCAGGAACCAGATAACCATGATGGTGTGATCATTCACCTAGAGCCAGACATCCTGGAATGTGAAGTCAAGTGGACCTTAGGAAGCATCACTACGAACAAAGCTAGTGGAAATGATGGAATTCCAGCTGAGCTATTTCAAACCCTAAAAGATGATGCTGTGAAAGTGCTGCACTCAATATGTCAGCAAATTTGAAAAACTCAGCAGTGGCCACAGGACTGGAAAAGGTCTGTTTTCATTCCAATTCCAAAGAAAGGCAATGCCAAAGAATGCTCAAAGTACTGTACAACTGCACTCATCTCACACGTTAGCGAAGTAATGCTCAAAAGTCTCCAAGCCAGGCTTCAATAGTACACGCACCATGAACTTCCAGATGTTCAAGCTGGATTTAGAAAAGGCAGAGGAACCAGAGATCAAATTGAAAACATCTGTTGGATCATCAAAAAAGCAAGAGAGTTCCAGAAATACATCTACTTCTGCTTTATTGACTATGCCAAAGTCTTTGTGTGGATCACAACAGACTGCGGAAAATTCTGAAAGAGATGGGAATACCAGATCACCTGACCTGCCTCCTGAGGAATCTGTATGCAGGTCAAGAAGCAACGGTTAGAAATGGACATGGAAAAGACTGGTTCCAAATTGGGAAAGGAGTATGTCAAGGCTGTATATTGTCACCCTGCTTATGTAACTTATATGCAGAGTACATCATGAGAAACGCTGGGCAGGATAAAGCACAAGCTTGAATCAAGAGTGCTGGGAGAAATATCAATAACCTCAGATATGCAGATGACACCATCCTTATGCCAGAAAGTGAAGAACTAAAGAATCTCCTGATGAAAATGAAAGAGGAGAGTGAAAAAGTTGGCTTAAAACGCAACATTCAGAAAACTAAGATCATGGCATCTAGTCCCAGCACTTCACGGCAAATAGATGGGGAAACAATGGAAACAGTGACATTATTTTTTGGTCTCCAAAATCATTGCAGATGGTGACTGCAGCCATGAAATTAAAAGATGCTTGCTCCTTGGAAGAAAATCTATGACCAACCTAGACAGTGTATTAAAAAGCAGAGACATTACTTTGCTATCAAAGGTCTGTCTAGTCAAAGCTATGGTTTTTCCAGTAGTGATCTATGGATGTGAGAGTTGGACGATAAAGAAAGCTGAGCACTGAAGAACTGACGCTTTTGTACTGTGGTGTTGGAGAAGACTCTTGAGAGTCCCTTGGACTGCAAGGAGATCCAACCAGTCCATCGTAAAGGAAATCAGTCCTGAATATTCATTGGAAGGACTGATGCTGAAGCTGAAACTCCAATACTCTGGCCACTTGATGTGAAGAACTGACTCATTGGAAATGACCCTGATGCTGGGAAAGACTGAAAGCAGGAGAAGGTGATGACAGAGGATGAGATGGTTGGATGGCATCACTGACTCAATGGACTTGAGTTTGAGGAAGCTCCAGTAGTTGGTGATGGACAGGGAAGACTGGCGTGTTGCAGTCCATGGGGTTGCAAAGAGTGAGACACGACTGAGCAACTGAACTGAGGCAAACATTTCAGAAAAAGCTACTTCACAATGTGGGAAGATTGAAAGTAAACTAGGAGTTTTCTGGGTCCCTCCCTTCTTTCTTAAAAGTGAAAATGTTTGTCGCTCAGTTGTGTCTAACTCTGTGACCCCATGGCCTGTAGCCAGCCAGGCTTCTCTGTCCATGGGATTCTTCAGGCCAGAATACTTTCCTTCTCCAGGGGATCTTCTCAACCCAGGGACTGAACCCAGGTATCCTACATTGCAGGCAGATTCTTTACCATCTTGGCCACCAGGAAAGGCCCCCTTTGTTCTTAAGAGCTGTCATTTTCCTTATCTATAGCCATAGCCTAAAGGTTTGGTCTTATTTTCTGCATATGTTCTGTCCAGAACATTTCTCTTAGGGGCTTGGTGCTTTATGCTACCTCTGGCTTAACTGTGGGAAACTTCCCAGGGCCAGAAATCACCATGGTGTTCTCTCTCAGAGATATGGGAGACACCCTCTGGCTATCCTGTCCCTAAAGAGATAAAGTTTTTATAGAAAAGAGGAACAGAAGGTAGAGATAGAAATCAAAGTTTTTGCTTCATTTGAATTTCCAGTCCATCTCTCAAAGGATGTGCCCAGAGACACAGGCCTTCCCTTCTCCAGCTTTCCCTAACTCTTAGTGGGCTTTTCTCTCCTGAGTTTTGGTCTCTGCTTCCCAAGAACACTTTCTTTCAAATATTCCAGTCTGAATATTCTCTCCTCCCTATCAGGAAAACCACATCCCATCCCACAGAAAAAGACTGATGTGGCTCTGTGTTCAGCACAGAGATGCACCACCCAACTCTTCTTCAAGGATTTGATACCTGGCTGTGAGGAGTGGAGTCAGCAGGCAGCCTCCAGCTGTCAGTGCCTTCAGGGTCTCTTCCTTTGCATAAAGCAGCCTTGTGAAAGGTCATGCTCTTCCAGGGGAGCCCACATCCAATGACTAAGGGACACAGTGGGGTAAAGGCCTTGCTATTTTATCTGGTTGGGAGACACCTCTGATGGACGATCCCATCTTCACAGATTCTCACTGGATTGAACTAACCTGTATTGGACCTGCACCATAGTTCAGCTTCTCCCTCTGCTCCCCTTTCTTTCAAACATTTCGATCTCTAATAGTCATCTTGTGGCCTTCCCAGATGGTGCTAGTGGTAAAGAACCTGCCTGTCAATGTAGGAGATGTAAGAGACGCGAGTTCGATTCCAGTGTTGGGAAGATCCCCTGGAAGGGCATGGTAACCCGTTCCAGTATTCTTGCCTAGAAAAATCCCATGGACAGAGGACTCTGGTGGGCTATTGTCCATAGGGACTCAAAGAGCTGGACATGATGATGAAGCAATTTAGCACGCAGTCATATTGTACCCCAGATTCTATCACAGCATCTGCTTCCAGAGAACTGAATCTGTAAGAGGATCTTTGGATGCCATCTGGCTCCTGAAGTCATCACTAAATCTGCGCCATTTTGCTGAATAGATCTTGATGTTTGTTACTGGTTGTTCTGCATGCAGTGGCAGGGTGGGGTATGTGTATGGGGGGCAGTCCACTATTGTCTGGGAGAGCAGTCGGCTATGCAGGTCCATTGTTTGGTGACCTTCACCTCTTTTAAGTGCTATCACTCATTTCTTTTAGAGCTCATATAATCCAAATACATAATGAGAAAAACTATTCCCTCAATCAGCAATGAGCTGTCTCTGCTTTTATAGACCGTGTAAAATGTCTCTTTTTGCTATTATTTGAGAATAATACAACTGCTATCATTCATATTTCCGCTAGAATTCAATAATTTGTTTCTGCTATGGAAAAGAAAATTAAGTGGGACAGATGAAAACCATAAGAAGTGTTAAGCATAAATAGTAATAAGCTAGATGCTCATAAGATATATGCAAAATTCATAGGATGTGTTAAGTATAGACAATGAGTAAGCATGTAGCTTGTGAGATAGGCAGAACTTTTAAGAGGTTTTGAATTTAGATAAGTTAGTAACCTAACAGATATGTTAAGGTTAAATAGAACAAATGAAGGCTAGAATAGAATAGACAAGTGTTCTTATGGATATAAAGTAATGGAAAAAACAAAACCAAATCATGATCATGCTACCTCTGGTTGACAGTCATGTCACCTCTAAACTGGCCACACATTAGTGATATCCTGCAGGGTTCAATTATGGCTTCACATGTGCTCTTCCCAAGAGAAACAAATTAATCTCATAGCTGTTCAGCAGGCTTATTGACAGCCTACATCTGTGTCCAGGAATGCCTGTCCCTGAAACCCACAATGCAGTTTCCTAACTCCATCATCAGTGGACAAAGGCTGATGTTGCCCAGAAGGGGAGAGAAGGAGAGAGGGAAAGAGAGAGAGAGAGAGGAAAAGAGAGAGAGAAACTATTCTAAAGACTTAGGTGTTCAGTTCTTCTGTTCTACCTATCTTAAGGGTATTAAACTATCCCATCTTTTCCTTCTTGTTTCTCATTGTGTTTCAGATAGATTTAATAAACTATATGTTTATTATTTACATAATACTTTGGTCTGTGAACTTTTCTATTCTGTAACCTCTGGGATTCTGCGATAGCTTGCTTAATATTAATGATTGCATCAAAATGATTTCCTATGTGACACAGCAGGTCACCATCACTCTTAACAGATAATCACAACAGAGCACTGCTAATGTATGGTAGGAACTTTTTCTGTTTCATGGGGAAGCATTTTAGTTTTTTTTTTTTTTCACTAAAATGATTATAGTGATTTTTTTTAAAAAGTTCACAAATTCTTTGATGCTTCTCCTTTCAAGACAAGATGCGGCGTTTACTTCTCTTTAAGTGTGGACTGTGTAGTCCCTGGTGGCTTAGACAGTAAAGTGTCTGCCTGCAATGCAGGAGACCTGGGTTTGATCCCTAGGTCGGGAAGATCCTCTGGAGAAGGAAGTGGCAACCCACTCCAGTACTCTTGCCTGGAAAACCCCATGGACAGAGTATCCTGGTAGGCTCCTGTCTATGGGGTCACAAAGAGTTGGACACAACTGAGTGACTTCACTTCACTTTTCACTTTAAGTGTGGGCTAGACTTAAGAGACTCACTTCTAATGGATAGCATATTGTCATAAATAGTGATGCTATTTAATTTCAAAGACTAAGTCATAATCCTATTGTGGCTTCCCCCTTGTTTTCTTCTGTCTTGATCATTTCCTCTTAGGGAAACCACCTGCCACGTTGGGAGGACACTCAAGCAGCCCTACGGTATGACCCATCTGATGAGGAACTAAGGCCTCTGGCCAGAAGCCACATGAGTAAGCTTAGAGTTAGATCCCCAGCCCCAGGCTTACATTCTCTTTGAGTGTAGGGTGACTTCAGTCCTGGCCAACATTTTGATTATGCCCTCACAGCAGACCCTGAATCAGAACGACCCACTAAACCACTCTCAAATTTTTGACCACAGAAAGTGTTCAATAAATACTTGTTTTAGGCCACCAAATCTTGAGGTAAATTGTTACTCAGCCATGGGTAACTAGTACAACAATGCACTATGATGGGTAGCTGAGGGGGAGGGATTTTTACCTATGAATATTCTTGGGAAAGAGGTCTTTTATTTACTTCCAAAAGTTTGACTTTATCTTATGACACACAGAGAGCAAGTAAACCAGAAATTTGTAGTGTTAAAAAAAATCTCTAGGTTTTGTTGGAAAGACATGCAGGAAACTCTGCATTTGAAATTGTTTAATTTTCACAAGGCTGTGCCACCTTCACGATATTAAAAAAGCTTGGAATGATTTTCTTTGCCCTTTCTGTGTTTGAGTGATGAATGATATCTCCAAGAGAGTCAGTGCCTCATTGGAGGCAAAAACCTCATGTGAATTTCATGCCTTATCATTGCTTCTCAAATTTGTATTTAACCTAAAGTTGTATTTAATGTATCAAAACCCAAAATCTACCCCATGGGAAAAATATATTTACTTAATTTAATATTAGACTTAAGTCAAGCTTCAGGGAACCTCAAAAATACAATACTTGCAGCAAAACTGATTAGCAGTCCTGCAACAGATTTACTTCCCAGCACAATCAAGCTTATGCGCTTCTTGTTACCATGGTCTGTCTATCTTGTGATCATGCCAAAGTCATATATTTTTTTCAGTGGACTTGATAAATGGTTCAAAATGTTGGAAGACAGAGGTATTTTGGCTTTCAGCAGCTCTTTTATGGGCCTGCCTTTCCAGCTTGAATTAGCTGAAAAATCTTTTTGTTTTAAACTGAGCAAACATTTTATTCATAGAGTACTGATAAGAACTCAAAAGGGATTCTTTACACAAATAAAGATCTTCATTGAAAAGGTAGACTATGAAAACTATAAGATCATTTTAGAAAAGTTTTGTCTAATTAATCTTTATGTCTATGACTGCCAAATATCAGATATATAGGATTCTTCAAAGTGTCTTTCTTCTCTCTCTTTTCCCAGATGACTTGATGTCAAGAACCAAAGTTCATAGACATAGTTGATTCTAGCTGAAAATCTAGAGAGATGACTGTGTGCCTTGATTTTCTAAACCAGTACACCCACACAACTGGAAGTGTTTTAGACATTTGTTTCTATGTTTTGTAGCACTTGCAAAACTTGGTGGCATAAATATCAATATACAGTTTTGTCTTAAGCTTTAAATACCATCACTGGTTTGTAAATTCTTTGTCAGCTGTGAAGAACAAAGAAGAAAGCATAGACAGGCTTTCAATTCAGTTCAGTCGCTTAGTCGTGTCCGACTCTTTGCGACTCCATGAATCGCAGCACACCAGGCCTCCCTGTCCATCACCAACTCCCAAAGTTTACTCAAACTCATGTCCATCGAGTCGGTGATGCCATCCAGCCATCTCATCCTCTGTCGTCCCCTTCTCCTCCTGCCCCCAATCCCTCCCAGCATCAGGGTCTTTTCCAATGAGTCAACTCTTCCCATGAGGTGGCCAAAGTATTGGAGTTTCAGCTTTAGCATCAGTCCTTCCAATGAACACCCAGGACTGATCTCCTTTAGGATGGACTGGTTGGATCTCCTTGCAGTCCAAGGGACTCTCAAGAGTCTTCTCCAACACCACAGTTCAAAACCATCAATTCTTCAGCGCTCAGCTTTCTTCACAGTCCAACTCTCACATCCATACATGACCACTGGAAAAACCATAGCCTTGACTAGACGGACCTTTGTTGGCAAAGTAATGTCTCTGCTTTTTAATATGCTGTCTAGGTTGGTCATAACTTTCCTTCCAAGGAGTAAGCGTCTTTTAATTTCATGGCTGCAATCACAATCTGCAGTGATTTTGGAGCCCAAAAAAATAAAGTCTGACACTGTTTCCACTGTTTCCCTATCTATTTGCCATGAAGTGATGGGACCAGATGCCATGATCTTAGTTTTCTGAATGTTGAGCTTTAAGCCAACTTTTTCACTCTCCTCTTTCACTTTCATCAAGAGGCTCTTTAATTCTTCTTCACTTTCTGCCATAAGGGTGGTGTCATCTGCATATCTGAGATTATTGATATTTCTCCTGGCAAGCTTGATTCCAGCTTCTGTTTCTTCCAGCCCAGCGTTTCTCATGATGTACACTGCATATAAGTTAAATAAGCAGGGTGACAATACACAGCCTTGACATACTCTTTTTCCTATTTGGAACCAGTGTGTTGTTCCATGTCCAGTTCTACCTGTTGCTTCCTGACCTGCATACAGGTTTCTCAAGAGGCAGATCAGGTGGTCTGGTATTCCCATCTCTTTCAGAATTTTCCACAGTTTATTGTGATCCACACAGTCAAAGGCTTTGGCATAGTCAATAAAGCAGAGATAGATGTTTTTCTGGAACTCTGTTGCTTTTTCGATGATCCAGCAGATGTTGGCAATTTGATCTCTGGTTCCTCTGCCTTTTCTAAAACCAGCTTGAACATCTGGAAGTTCACAGTTCATGTATTGCTGAAGCCTGGCTTGGAGAATTTTGAGCATTACTTTACTAGCATGTGAGATGAGTACAGTTGTGTGGTAGTTTGAGCATTCTTTGGCATTGCCTTTCTTTGGGATTCCATGAAGGCAGGGTACTTGTCTCATTCAGCATTATTTTCCTGGCACTCCTCGCATCTTATGGTGAATGATACAAAACATTTGCTAGCCGCACCCTCCCCTCCACCCCCCACCCCGCTTTACTATTCAACAATCTTCATATTACCTTCCTTTTGTCTATATATATATCTGATGGATAGGATATCCAAAGAAGGCTATGAAAGTGAAAGTGAAGTCACTTAGTCATGTCTGACTCTTTGCGACCCCGTGGACTGTAGCCCACCAGGCTCCTCCGTCCATGGGATTCTCCAGGCAAGAATACTGGAGTGGGTTTCCATCTCCTTCTCCAGGGGATCTTCCTGACCCAGGGATCGAACCCAGGTCTCCTGCATTGCAGGCAGATGCTTTAACTTCTGAGCCACCAGGGAAGCCCAAAAAGAAGGCTATAAAGTTGTTAAAAATTGAGGACAAACAGTTGATTGATTTAGTCTGAGTGATTTTCCTTTCCAGTGAAAAACTCTCACTGTGCAGCTGTACAGCTCAGTAATGGAGCTGGCAAATAGTACAGCTTAACCAAGAGGCTTTAAAACTCCTTTAACTATTAAGAAAATTGACAGAATATATTGAGGAAGGGGAGCAGAGAATCTTAGCTTTAATATATCCCAAACTTGCATCAAGAACCCTACAACAAAGAGAAGGTAAATAATCTGCTGTCTTAAGGGAATAATTAGCTTTAAAAACCATCTAGCAGATGATACTCCCATGTAATAAAATACCTGGTAAGGTCTTTTATAGGATTCCTCTTGTTAGACTATGGATCCTCAGCAGGAGTGCTTCAACACAAGGTTGCCAAGGATATTGCTAATCATCCCCCTGCAGGTCCTGTTCAGGGCTTTCCAGGTGGCACTAGTGGTAAAGAATCCACGTGCCAATGTGGGAGATGTGAAAGACTCGGGTTCGATCCCTGGGTTGGGAAAATCCCTGAGTTGGACACAACTCAGTGACTGAGCACACACCATGAATCAAAAGACAGCCAATGGTGGTTAGTTTTCTAGGAAATGTTTGCTCAATACGCACCAGGGCAAGACTCCTTCTGAAGGAAAGAGAGCTGAGCCTGTCAGATTTTTGGCTGTTTGGAATGGTTTTGCAAGTTGACAATGGCCAAAATTTTGGCGAAAATGTGGCTTAGCAGGGCCTCAGTGTCCTTTGCAAACAGTTTTTCCCCTGGTGTGCAGCCAATCCTCTCTCCCCTATGTCCCGCGTATAACCAGCTCAATTTTACAGTTGAGAATAAGGAAGGAACCTGCATACTTTCATGCTGGTTTCTAGATAGAGGTTTCTCTTGGAGAATGGCGTTCTTCAGCAAATATCTGTCTTTGCTACAACCTAATGAGACGCTTCAGTAATCCAAGGAGTTAATCTCTGTAGGAACAACTTCTCTTGTGACACAGAGCACTTACTAAAGCAGCCTGGCCTGATTTGAGAACAAACAACCTTTCCTTGGCCAGACATCACTTGTGTCCTGTGCCTGTGAATGTTAAAAAGCTAAAGTTCATGGTTGGTAAATCCCCTTAGTTTTCTCTCTGTGTTCTACCTGATTTCTCATCTTAGGTCTGCAAGTCAGGAAAATAAACTGGAAAATTTAACAACTTTTCTTATTCTTCATGAAGTCTCTCTAATTCAGACTTTGCTTTTTACCCACAAGTGACTTTACCTCTTAAACTCAGACATATTGTTCTAAAATTGTTCTAAGCAGTTAGCTGTGGAGAAAATTGACTAAAGTCATTAAGTCAAGTCATATCCTTTGAGGTGTAAGGGTCTTGACTTGCAAAGACTTTGACTCTGCCTCTTTCTTTCTTTATCATGTGCATCTCTTTTTCCTCCTCAGTTTCCCAGTCTGTGAAAGGACAAGTGAGTTTCATTCCATGTCCATAAAGTCTGCTGGACTCCAAAATTTTGCAGAATTTCCTGTTTTGTTGTCAGAAGCCCCTGGGGCTCTGAGTTGGGGTTTGCTTTGCAGAGGTTTGCCCAGTTGCACGACTGCTCTTTACCATGTGAGGGTGCTGAGTGGCTGCAGTTGCCTTTGAATCTCGTCATGCGCGACTCTTTTGCGACTCCATGGACTTGTAGCCTGCCAGGCTTCTCTGTCTGTGAGATTCTCCAGGCAAGAATGCTGGAGTGGATTGCCATGCCCTCCTTCAGGAGATCATCCCCACCCAGGGATCGAACCTGCATTTTTTAGGTCTCCTGCATCAGCAGGCAGATTCTCTACTACTGGGCCAGATGGGAAGACATCACATAGACTACAATAAGTCCCCTACATATGAATGAGTTACATTCTGAGAGCATGTTTGTAAGTCCAGTTTGTTCTTAGGTCCAGCAGAGTTAGCTGAGGTACCCAACTAACATAGTGGGCTCTATACTACTGTACTGTAATAAGACAAAGGCTCAGTTCACTGTGGCCATGTTGTGACAGCCCTTGGGGGGTAAAACCAGTGGGGGACCCCAGGAAGAGAAAAAACCTATTGGATAGAATAACAGTGCAGGTGTGGACAGGCTGGTTATATATGGACCTGAAAGTGGCTGAGAGGTCAGAGTGGCTCCAAAAGAGGGCCATGTGCTATTTGGAAACAGAGAGAGGGCCTTGGACTAGTAAGTAGCAGTGCCTCGTGCTGTATCAAACATGGATGGTTTCAGGTACACAGCAAAACAACTCAGCCATACATCTACATGCATCGATTGCTCCAAAGTCCCTTCCCATCTAGGCTACCATGTAACATGAGCAGAATTCTATGTGCTACAGTAAGACCTTGTTGGTTATCCATTTTAAATATAGTACAGTGTATATAACACAACATTACTAATTGGCTACTAATTGGCTCTACTCCAATATAAGATAAAAAATTTTTAAAAATGGTTGAAGAAATCTTAAAGGGAAGTAGTCAGTTAAAAAGTCAAGTTGCCAAATCAGATATAGGATACTCCACTCTGTTTACAAGAGTGATTAGTCCAAAAAAAAAAAACAAAAACAAAAAAACAAAACAAAACAGGAAGTCCTGAACAATAGAACCCATTGAGATAAGTTAAATGACTGGTGGCAGCTGGGGACTTCTAGGATATTGGGGAGGAGTGATATACCCCAAGTGTTGTTTGGTAAGCATTCAGGAATAGACGCCAGAGGTGTAGAAGCTGTAGTTTGTGTGGAATGGTTTTGGGGGTGATCCATGGCAACCTACTCCAGTATTCTTGCCTGGGAAATCCAATCGACAGAGGAGCCTGGTAGGCTACAGTCCAAGGGGTAACAAAAGAGCTGGATTCAGTTTAACAACTAAATAGCAACAACAAAAATTGCTGACTACAGTATAGGTGCAACATTGATGTTGTTCATGGGATATGAAATAGCATATATATCTCTTAAACACCACTGATGTACCTTAGATGCCTGGGAGTGATGGGAAAGGAGCTGGGGGTACAGACTTGAGACTGGAGCTTATCCTCAAAAATGTGACTTGGGCTAAAAATAAAGTGGTTTAGTCCACACGTCATAGAGTTTCACTAAGCAAGGTGGTAGTGGATAGAGTAAATGTGGTACCTGAGTTAAGTCTGACATATACCATTTGTTTGAAGATGTCCACTAGTGTAGACACAACAGGCACTGGGAAAATTCATACAAAATCCAGAGATGTTCAGAGCTTGGAAGGGTGAAAGATCTTCAAGTTCCCATGCCTGGTTCTAAGCCAAATTCAGGTGTTACAAAGAGTTTCTCAAAGGTTGTCAATTATGTCACTAGGTATCTCTATATTACAAGTGTGGTGAAAGGAAGAGGTGAATACAGGCTTCTTGGAGCTATTGAGTCTACCTGAAGCAGATTCTCAAGGAGACAACGCCCAGGTGAACTGCCCGAATTCCATTCATAGTCTTGGGTTTTGTCCTTACTGTTGGTGGGCATCCAGCCATTGTCCAGACCAAATTGTTTTCTCCTGCTTCAGTAACAGCTAGAAGTCCTTGCTGAAGGCTGGCAAGACTGGGGGTATCCCAGAGGTATAGTTTGATAAAGACCTGTGACCTTCACATGTGAAGGATCAAAAACAAAGGGTGAGTGGGCTATGCTCTGATCTTGGTGACACGATAGAGGTTGAACTCTCCATTAGCCAAACCACGGATTAACAACCCCTGCTGCAAGTTAGCGTTAGCAAACCTCATCTGGCTTCTAGAAGGGAATCTCCTTTTGCTATGGACTGGGTCCTGGGAACTAAGTCAGCTCTGCAGGAATATAAAACATAGAGGCAACTCCCTTGTCTCTGTATTTGAAATATTTGTAGAGATGGAGCACTTAAAATATGAATATAAGGAGCAAGATGTTGTGGAATACATAAATAG
This sequence comes from Bos taurus, assembly GCF_002263795.3. Classification (NCBI taxonomy): domain Eukaryota; kingdom Metazoa; phylum Chordata; class Mammalia; order Artiodactyla; family Bovidae; genus Bos; species Bos taurus. The sequence goes on from NC_037357.1 coordinate 100,066,101, forward strand.
GTCTGGTGGCACAGCTGAAAAAATAGTGGCTGGATCTTGTGGTCACGCTGATGAAGCTTGTTGCTTAAAGGATCCTAGTGCCAAAGGCTCGGTAAAGTCAGTAAGGTAAGACACTAGTCTGTTTCACAGGGTGGTCTTGTGAAATATCACCCCATCCCTGGCAGGAGTTACCCATCAACAGGTGCCTTTCTTTCATTTTCTACTGGACTGTTGAACCAAGGCTTGGTTCACAAATCTGTGGATTCTCTTTGATAGACCATCATGTTGGACAGGAGATGGGTGTATTCAGCAACACTGCTCAGAGGGATGAAATGAGCATGGGAAATGGGAGATACAATATAAGGGCCTGCTTGTCAGTGTCTACTATTGGCCCAGGGTACTTCTTAGCAGAAGGGGCAAAGGCTTTCTGAGCCTGGGGCATCACACTGTAGCAGCCCACCTGTAGGGCACACCTCCTCTGTGGGAGCTAGTGTGAATACGGCTGGCTGCAGGATGCCATATCCTGTTCAGTGGAGGTAAGCAGGGAATGTGGTGGGGAGGAGGTGAATAGAATTGATCTCCAGCCATTCTCAAATCTACTCATTTAGAGGCTGGGCAGCCCACTGGGCTGGATCATTGCCTCCCTCACCTCCATGTTCCTCTTCCTGGGCTTAACAATGGGACTAATGCCATCGATAATGGATGTATGTGCATGGAGCACATGTCTTGTGATGAAAATGTCATGATTTCTCTATGGATTACCAAATGTCATGATTACAGTTGTGGCTGTACCCCATGTCCCACCTCCTTAGTAAGCTGGGGCCTAAAGAACGTTGCTGTTCTGTCCCCTGTGAATTTTGGATTCTGTAGCTCCATATTCAGTTACAGCTGAGCAGAACAGCTGGACAAGTGGGTGAGCTTGATGCAATTAGACTTGGATGGTAGCAACACAGGCACTGCAGCATCAGAGCAGTTACTACTTGAGATTACAGGGCTAGAATTTCTGACTCAGTGGTTTCTTGGCAATCCTTCTCTTTTCAGTGACATCTGAGTTGCAGAGCTGCTCCTCAGTAGCTTTGGGAGCCCTAGAATCTGAGAGGTTGGTTTAATCTGATTCAACTGATCAGTGAATGGGTCCTGCAATGAGAGAGGAAACTCTGGTTCCGAAAGCTATAGGCTTTGATCAACTCTGATTTGCTCACCTACTAGATGACCCCAATTTGGAAAGGAACAGACACTCCAGTGTCCATCTCTAGAACAAATTGGGGTCATAGTTTTGTTCCTTATGTCAGGTATCCCAGAGGTCTGTTAGACTTCTGTCATATATGAAAGACTTCCTAGTGTATTCATTATAAACCCTAAAAGATGCTTGCCCCTTGGAAGAAAAGCTGTGACAAATCTAGACAGCATATTCAAAAGCAGAGACATCATTTCACCAACAAAGTTCCAAATACTCAAAGCTATGCTTTTTCCAGGAGTCATGTATAGATGTGAGAGTTGGACCATAAAGAAGGCTGAACACTGAAGAATTGATGCTTTCGAACTGTGGTGCTGGAGAAGACTCTGTGAGAGTCCCTTGGACTGCAAGGAACTCAAAGCAGTCAATCCTAAGGGAAATCAATTCTGAATACTCGTTGGAAGGACTGATGCTGAAGCTCCAATACTTTGGCCACCTGATGTGAAGAACTGACTCATTGGAAAAGACCCTGATGCTAGGAAAGATTGAAGGCAGGAAGAGAAGGGGACAACAGAGGATGAGATGGTTTGATGGCATCACCAACTCAATGAACACGAGTTTGAGCACACTCCAGGAGATGGTGAAGGGCAGGGAAGCCTGGTGTGTTGCAGTCCAAAGAACTGGACATGACTTAGCAACTGAACAAAACCAACAACAACTGTTGGAGGGACCTACTGTTAGGACAGCAAATAGGCAAAGTTTGCATTGAGAAGGAGATGCTTATATTTGTATGGGAAGCATCAGGTAAATGTCTGCTTATATCTAATTCTGAGAATAGAGCACATAGAGGGAAAAAGAGCAGGTACAGTGGAGAGAAAGATGTCTCAAGCTGAGTAAGAGAGGTAAGTGAATACATTTAAGAAACAGAATAAGCAGATATTAGACAGAAATTAAATAACTGTACTTATAGGCAACTTTAGCTAACAGAAAGAACAGTCAGGAATGGGTGTCGCTAAGTCAGGCAGTCATAAGACCCAGCAGACTATTGATACTTTATCCCCAGAATCTAGAATGAGGACTAGTGGTACTAGTGAAATGGCACGTATATATCAGAATGTTTAAAACCAAGTGCCATAAAGACAAAACAGGGTTATGTGGTTGGGGTAGCTACAGCAAGGGTAGCTATTTTAGTTAAGGTTATAAGGGAGGCCTCTGTAGTGTAGAGACCTGAATGGGAAGGAGGCAGTAGAATGAATGCCTGGAGGGATGGAGGGAGTTTCTTTTTACCAGTAAGTGCAGGAGGACAGAAATGTGACCAGTGTGGCTGAAGAGTACTGAATAAGGAGGAAAGCAGAAAGATATAAGGCAGACAGGGACAGGATTGTGTAGTCTTGCAGACTATGGTAAAGAGTTAGCAGTTGGGATTTTTTTGTTAAGTATCACTATATTGTCACCTCATTGGGGCTGCGTGGCTTGTGGGATATCAGTTCCCTGACCAGGAATCGAACCTGGGCTCCTGGCAGTGGAAGCACAGAGTCTTGATCACTGGACTGCCCGGGAAGTCCCTCTGGGAGGTTTTAAGCAGGGGCATGATACTTGACATACATGGTCGATAGGTCACCCTGACTTGTGCAGGGGTGAGAATGGAGCAGGATCAGTTAAGAGGACCTGGCAGTAGAGTCAAGTAGGTGGTGGTGGTGCAGGTGGGTTTGAGGAAGGTCATGAGAAGTGGGTCTAGTTTTGAAAACTTTGAAGCTTTAACTTCCATGACTGTTGACAAATTGGCTGTGGGATGTGAGATAAATCAAGGGTAGCACAGAATTTTCTCCCAGACTATTGGGTGGATGGTGACATTAGCTGAGATGAGTAAGACTTGGGGTGTGGTGGGATACTGCATGGGGATCCTGAAGTGTTCTGTTTTGAACGTATCAAGGCTGATATGCCTAAATATGCAAAATGATGAACTACAAACTCATTGAGGTCAAGAACAGTCATTTACCTTTGGATCTCCATTGTCTAGCCCTTGACACATGGCAGGTGCTAAAATGATTGAAATGGATAGAAATATTTCCATTAAAAATTATAATATTAGAATCAGGGAATTTAGTAAGGAATTCATCTTCCTCTCAGCAGGAAGCCTCTCCTATTCCATCTTTTGTTTCCTGATTATCTTAAACTTTCATTCTTCACTGATTGATTCTCTTTGTGTCCGAGACCATGGAACGGGAACTTTGTTGATTCGATCATGAGCCTTTTCTTCAGTGTATTGAGGTATTTATATGTATCTTGTGTGTGAGTCCAGATTCTGGTTCTTCCTCAAAGAACCCACCTATAAGTCCTAGCTGACCTAGGCACAGGGCAGTTGACCCAAGAGTCGCCATGCTTTGCACTATAAGGTTGTTTGTTTTTTAAAAACTGGAACAAGAATATACAGTTAGATGCCTTTGATCCCAGGGAATTTGGTTTATATTTCTACTATCTGACTTAGTTGAAAAAAGCCATCTTTCTTACATCCATAATATAGCAGTGAAGATTTACAAACTAGTATCAAATCTACTACCCACAGTGATAATTCTATATAGAAAGCTGGGAAGTTTTCCTAAAAAGATCAAATGTAACTCTGAAGACAATGCCATTTTGGGCTGATATAAGAATCTGCTTTAGGTGCAAACTATTCTATATAGAATAGATAAAAAATAAGGTACTGCTGTGGAGCACAGGGGACTATATTCAATATCCTGTGATAAACCATAATAGAAAAGGATAAACACAACATTGTAAGTCAACTATATTTCAATAACAATTTTTAAAAGACATATATTTGGAATTCCTTGGAGGTCTAGTGATTAAGACAGTGCTTTCATTGCCAGGGCCTGGGTTTGATCCCTGGTTGGGAAACTAAGATCCCACAAGCCACTTGGTGTGGACAAAATGAAAAGAAAAGAAAAAAAAAAGACACACTGAAAAAAAAGTGTGCTTTACAAATTTGCTTGTAATAATTGCAAACAAGCAATCTCGGAAATATCTATTTGCTGGCCTCTTTTAAGGGTTAAAGACTTTTCATATAGAAAAGTCAGAGGCTTCATCTTTCTTGTTACTCCCAATCAAATTGACAGTATGCAATTTGGAACTTTAGATTGAGGTAGAAAAGAGCCAGAGGCTCATTGTTATTCACTATTGATATATTTCAGTACAGCATTTTAAAAAATGCTGCAGTGATTTTTCTTGTCCTTTGGAAGACGTGTTCTTCTCTGCAGTTGCTGCAAGGCCTTTGTGCTTTTCCCCGTGATCTACTTTTGTAGTTTGAACTCTGTGGGCAATTCAGAATAATGTGTATAAAAGTCTAAAATAAAACACATGGGATTTCAAAGTAAAAAATTTGCAAGGTATCAATTTGAAAGCAAACTTGTATAATAAAAATATATATCTTAATGCATTAAATAATAAGACAATCCATTTTAAACATGAATAAGTTAAAGTTTAAAGACATCAGTGTGAAGGCTGCTTAGCTTGTGTCACAGTGTTGAATCTAGGTGGTCTTTGAGTCAGACAGTATGCATGTCATATCGGACATCCATTCAATTCTTATTTTCCAGTTTGTTTAGTGGATGCAAGTGATGAAAACTCTCAGTTTCACAATGTGTTGTTTCAGAAGGAACTAAAACTTCCCTAATACATGTTGTGAGACAAGAACACTTGTCTTCCCCAAGGTTTTTTTATTTTAATATTTATTTGGCTGTGCCAGGTGTTTGTTGTGGCATGTGGGAATTCTTAATTGCAGCATGTGGGATTTAGTTCCCTGACCAGGGATCAAACCCAAGCCCCCAACTATGGGAGCAAAGAGTCTTAGCCACTCTACCACCAGGGAAGTCCCTGGGATTTCTTTTTGAGATGATGAAATGCTTGGAAATTCGATGGTGGTAATGGCTGCACAACTTCCTATACTAAAGAAATCCCACTGAATTTAATAATTTAAATGAGTTAATTCTTTTCATATGTTTATTATATCTCAAAACTACTGTTTAAAAAAATCAATAGATCATATTTGGCTAAGACAAATTCTTTGATATAGTTTTATATTTAAGAAGAGATTACAAACCCATGGTTCAGCATTATCATCAGGAAAAAAAAAAAAACAACTTTTGAAAGAGTTTTGCAGTGTTTCCAGGAGTCAGTCATTTTTCATCAGTGAAATAGAATTTTGAATTGCAGCTTCACCTTGGTAAAGAACTTCTATCATTCCAGATATGTGGCCCTCTGTGCCTTTCTAGAAAAATAGTGTTTTGTGTAATTGGTTTTCTTGCAAAAATTGTTTTTTAAACGCTGAGTAGGGTATTTCCACAAAACGGTATATGAATACCCCTTGTAAAATACCTTATTTCACCCTTGTGTATGTCTTTACTTCCTGCATGCATGCTCAGTCGCTCAGTCATGTCCGACTCTGCGACCCTATGGACTGTAGCCCACCAGGCTCCTCTGTCCATGGGATTTTCCAGACAAGGATACAGGAGTGGGTTGCAATTTTCTCCTCCAGGGTATCTTCCCAACTTAGGGATCGAACCCACACCTCTTGCATCTCCTGCATTGACAGATAAATTCTTTACCACTGAGCCACCTGGGAAGCCCCTTTACTTCCTAACCATGTACTAAAAGAGTATAAGGAAAAAATCATTTGTTAATCATCACATTTACACTGTGCATGACCTACAACATTACACAATCTGTTAGTAATAACTGTTTAAATGTCTTGGTTAAGGTTACTACGACTCTCAGATGTGTCTCAACTTGCCTGGTCCACCCTTACAGTCCATGTACTATCTGTTAGAAAATTCATGCTGCCTTATGAAGAGTTGTGTTCTTATTTGAGTGTGCTAGTTTTGTAAAAACAAGAATGACTCAGAAACTTTCATTTATAGGAAAGAAGTGAAGTGTTAGTTGCTCAGTTGTGTCCGACTCTCTGCGACCCCATGAACTGTAGACTCCTCTGTCCAGGCAAGAATACTGGAGTGGGTTGCCATTCCCTTTTCCAGGGGATCTTCCCGACCCATTAATTGAACCCAGGTCTCCTGCATTGCAGGCAGATTCTTTACCAGCTGAGCCACTGGGGAAGCCCAAACTAATTGTAGGTAGTGAGTACAGGAAAACAACATGGCTTTCTTGGTCGGCCATGACATTAATTTCTACTTCATTCCTCAGTAGCTGAATGTCTACCTGGCCCAGAGTTGGGCAATTACCTTGTACCAATATCTGTAGACACAAAGACAGTGATCTTGTGACAACTGGTGGCTACTCTAATTACTACCATAATTTTGAGGTAGTGAACAACACAAAATTGAGCTCAGTAGCAAGGTAATGTGGAATGAAAAATAACTGATTTCTACGGTGACATTCATTGATTTTGCTAATGGTGAATATATTAGCTGAAGAAGTACTAAATTTGAATTAGAGGTTAGTAAAAATAAAGATGAATGCTTTCCCAATAAAATGAAAATTCCATGGATATTATAATACTTTGGATTCCTAACGTAAGAACTGCTAGTGTAAAAGATAAATTGCTTATTTTGGTTTGGAGCACATGGGTTATGGTCATCCCTACTGTGACAGCATATTTTATAAGGCTCCTTATTCAGATAAGTTAATCTGTGAGGCTAGGAATCTAATTACAAGTGTTCAAAGGATCTCTGACCTTGAGAAAGACCTCTGGAGAGACTCCTGTACCTCATTGAAACAACAACCAAAACTTATACTGAGGTAATTATAGATTCACAATAAATTGAAAAAATGGTACAGAGAGTCCCATTTACCCTTCACGCATCTTCCCCTACTATTAATATCTTACATAACTCTATTACAGTGTCAAAGCCAACACATTAGTACAACTCTTTTTCATGTTTAAATCTGGATATTGGGCTTCCTTGATCTAAGAAAAATCAAGTCCTTAAGTTGATAAGCATACACTATTTAACCCAAAGTGCATTTTGGTAGGTCCTCAGTCTAGAGTACTTGGGATTTGATTGTTGTGGTAGTGGTTTAGCCACAAGTTGTGTCCAACCCTTTGGTAGCAAGGGTCAATTCTCAACCACATGACAAGAAACAGGATTCCAAATTGGGGGATGTTATAAGTTTTGTGTTATACCACTTCTCAGGACAACCCTGTGTCCATTTGTTATAGCCTTGGACTTGCCCAGTCTTTGGGGCAGACGTTCATCTTCACCAAGTGAAACTTCATTTTCCCTGCAAGTTGTTGTGCTCCAAAAACAACTCCATGGGCCTTTAGAAAACTGGTCTCATCCTCTTAAGATGTAGGATGAAGACTGACCATTTAAACTTCTGGCTTTTCTGACTTTTCCACTGCCTGTGATAGCTTGAGCTGTTTGTTATCTTTTTGATCATCAATAGCCCAGTGAGACTTCTTAATATCTAAGACACACTAGGTCATACCTGATAGCCGATCTAGCCATTTGGTTTTGCATTAAATGCCACCATAAGCTGGTATCACCCCAAATTATATCTTCAGCCCAGATCACTTTCCTGATCTCCAGGTTTATATCCCAAATTGTATGTCTAATAGGCGCATCTTTTAAAAAAATTGAAGTATAGTTGATTTGCAATGTTGTGTTAGTTTCATGTGTATAGCTAAGTGATTCAGTTATATATATATATATATATATATATATATATATATATACACACACACACACACACAGACACACACACACACATTCTTTTTCAGGTTCTTTTTCCATATAGGTTATTACAGATTATTGAGTAGAGTTCCCTGTGCTATATGGTAGATGCTTATTAAGTTCATTTGTACCATATTTTTAGATTCCACATATAAGTAATATCATATGTAATTTGATGATAACCACAATGGTGTGATCACTCACCTAGAACCAGACATCCTGGAGTGTGAAGTCAAGTGGGCCTTAGGAAGCATCACTATGAACAAAGCTAGTGGAGATGATGGGATTCCAACTGAGCTATTTCAAATCCTAAAAGATGATGCTGTGAAAGTGCTGCACTCAACATGCCAGCAAACTTGGAAAATTCAGCAGTGGCCACAGGACTGGAAAACGTCAGTCCTGAAATTTTTCAGTTTGGTATAATTTAGTTTCAGTAGTTTAGTTTTGGGTAGCCTTTCCCTTCTCCAGGGGACCTTCCCAACCCAGGGATTGAACCCAGGTCTCCTGCATTGCAGGCAGATTCTTTACCAGCTGAGCCACAAGGGAAGCCCAAGATACTGGAGTGGGTAGCCTATCCCTTCTCCAAACATCCATTGGTGGTTGGACCCAACCTCCAGCCCATCTACCCTCCCTAGAGATCAGGAGGTGAAGCTGAAGGTTTCAACTTTCTAATCACAGGGTTGGTTCCCTTCATTCCTAAACAATATTTACATTGTCTAAAGAATTCTGGGTGAATACACTTTTCTCTTTTATCACTTAAAAAAAAATGTTCTTCCCAGGTCTTCTGTCCGCCATGGTTTTCAATGACAAATCTTGTCTTCAATCATTGTTGTGGTATTAGCAATGTATTATTTCTCTCTAGCTGTTTTTAACATTTATTTCTTTAGAGTTCAGATCACTACCTTACTACTCACAAGTGAAGACAGGAATCCTTGCTCCTGACTCAGTCTCTGCTGATGGGGTGCAAAGAGGGATTCACATTTTTTTTTTTTTCCCAGTGGTGTTTGACTGCAATAGGGTAAATATTGTAAAAATGTTTCTATCTTGTTAGACTACCATTATTGTGCCTTTGGTTAACAATAGTATGCTTCTCCTGAGGCCTTTTTGTCTTTCTCATTTCTGTCTGCAGATTGTGGACTTCTCCAGAGCCCAGTCCATATATATACAAAGCAAAAACAAAACCCAGGGAACTCACCTCCATGTCATGCTCAAATTGGGAGATCCCTAAATAGTCTGTGTTCTTTTCTTCATCATTCAGCACCTTTGAATGTTGATTTATGTATTATTTCCAGGGTTTATAGCTGTACTTAGTGTGAAGAATCAGAGAAGGCAATGGCACCCCACTCCAGTACTCTTGCCTGGAAAATCCCATGGACGGAGGAGCCTGGTAGTCTGCAGACCATGGGGTCGCTAAGAGTTGGACACGACTGAGTGACTTCACTTTCACTTTTCACTTTCATGCATTGGAGAAGGAAATGGCAACCCACTCCAGTGTTCTTGCCTGGAGAATCCCAGGGACGGGGCAGCCTGCTGGGCTGCCGTCTATGGGGTCACACAGAGTTGGACACAACTGAGGTGAGTTAGCAGCAGCAGCAGCAGCAGCAGTGTGAAGAATAAGGTTATCACACCTCTTCCATTTTGTTCAGAATTAGAAGCTACTTTTTTGTTTTAATCTTGCTTTTATAAACACCCCGATGCCTAATCTTTGTCAAAGTATACATTTTTTTAAATATTAAAAAGGTTACTGATATACAGTTGAACCTTGAATAACATGGGTTTCAACTGTGCAGGTCCACTTATACATGGATGTTTTTCAATAAATACCTACTAAAGTACTACACAATCTGTGGTTAGTTGAATCTGTGGATTCAGAAGCTCAGATATTTAAAAAAATGCATATATAGAAGGATGAGTATAAAGTTATACTCAGATTTTCAACTGCACAGGTGGTGATGCTCCTAGTCTTCATGTTGTTCAGAGACCAACTGTAAATGTAGCAAGTTCATGAAATGTTTAACTAATTATTGAGAGAACTGACAAGTTGATAAAACTGGTTCAAAGGGTAAATCAAGCAAGTCAGTATATGTAGGTCCTGAAATAAATCTGGCATAAGATTGCTAAATTAGATACATAACTGATTAATGGCCAGTAGGGCAACAAAATACCATTGGGATTATTTTTTCTACTGGAAAATAAAATCACTTACCTCTCTATAGGACAAAGGCTTATTACATGTTAACGTGTAACTAGTAATCTTGACCCACAATAATAGTGAATGGAGGGGAATGATATATATTCCTATATAATTAAATAACCCATGAACAGATCTTTTAGAAAATACTCCAGAATGACATTGGAAAGGACATGAATTCATTCTTTTGCGTTATTTCCAAGTTTTGCAAAACTTTTCTCAACATTTTTGGACATGTTGTATTCCTTTTGGATGTATCCTTAGAAGTGAAGTTGCTAGACTGTATCTTCGCTTTCATTTGGTTCTTATGCTCTCGGGACAGTTCTTCTATAAACCTAGAAATGTAAGTAGAGGTGGGGGAAGTAGGGTAGAAAGTACCACTGACAATCTATTACTTTTCTCAGTGGTCCTTTAAATTGCTAACAATGTGAAATGAAAGTCATGGCTGTGGTTTCAGTCTGTTGGTAATAAGACTTTTTGCTTAATATATAATTCTCAACTTGTACACTTATATGCTGGTTTAACATATTAGGATCTGTCATCTGTCCACTCCTTAAAAAAGTACACCAGAAAAACCTATCAGATTGAACAAAGAGACGTTCACTGGATATAGTACAATGAAGGGGAGAACCACACTGACAGTCTTAGTGGTGTTTCCAAAGAGGAAACCAGGGTATTTCCTGGGCTAAAGATGAATAATCAGAAAGGAAACAGCACATGACCTATTTAGAGATGAAAAGAGGAAACAAAAGAATGGAAATAACATGTGACAGGCTAGTCTTCACCAGAAAAATATTGCCACAGAGAAAATAAAAACTTTGAAATATATCATTCTAAACAGTAAAACTCAGGAAAAGCAATATTCTCTATGAAAGAATAACACAAAGCAAATGTATAAGAGTTCATGGAAAATATACTGACATAGGAAAGATATTTTCTGAGCTCTGTCAAGTCATATTTAAAATGGAAGAAAAAATCCATGGGACTTTGAAAGAAGGTGGCAAACAAAAGGAATCACAGCAAACAAAAGAAATGAAATAAAAAAGCAGAATACAATTATGTATGCATTGGACTCCCTGAATCCTAAAGGAAATCAGTCCTGAATATTCACTGGAAGGACTGATGCTGAAGCTGAAACTCCAATACTTTGGCCACCTGATGTGAAGAACTGACTCATTTGAAAAGACCCTGATGCTGGGAAAGATTGAAAGCAGGAGGAAAAGGGGATGACAGAGAGTGAGATGGCTGGATGGCATTGCTGATGCAATGGACATGAACTTGGACAAACTCCAGGAGTTGATGATGGACAGGGAAGCCTGGCATGCTGCAGTCCATGGGGTTGCAAAGAGTTGGACACGACTGAGTGACTGAACTGAACTGACTGGACTCCCTTAAATATCTCTTTTTCTCATTCGGCCTTTTAAATTCTTTTTATCCATTTATTTGCTCTGGGCCATTGCTTTAGTACTTTAATGGTTTCAAATCAAACATGAATAGTTTTATGTTTTATTTCTCTATTATGAATGATAATCTTTTGCCTGGCTGTCCAAAGATTCACTTTGATTTTGAACACAAAATGGTCATCACTAAAATCAAATAACTTTTTCTAAGAGTGTCTCTTTCTTATGAGATTGTGGTGTGGCCTTCTAATTTTAAAGCTTTATAGAAAGAAGACTACTTTTAATCTTCAATATTCACTACCTCTCAAAGAGTCGTTGCTCCTTAGAAAATGCTCTGGTCATGCTTTATTTACTTAAGGACTTTGCTTGCCCATATTTGAACAAAAGTTTGGAGAAATGCCTGCAAGAGCATTGAATGAACATTCTAAATTTCACAGAATGAGCCCTTTCCTTAGATAAATATGAAATTCACTCATATAAAAGTATTGGAAAAAAGATAAAAGAACTCATCACAATATACTTAAATATCTGACTGGCTAAAATACTTTTGGACATTCACATTCTGTTTTATAACTAATTGAAATGGAAGGGAGAGAGAAGAGATGGTATGAAGCAATATCATTTCTACACTGTTATAATTTGTAACTGTGCTGATTTCCTCATCTTATATAGCTGGGAGGTTACATTATTTGACGTGCTACTGGATTCGTTTTACTAGAATTTTGCTGAAAAATTTTTGCATCTATATTCAAAAGGGATGTTATTAGTCTGTAGTTTTCTTGTGCCGTCTTTATCCAGCTTTGATATCAAGTTAATGTTAAAACTGAAAAGGACAAGATAATCAATAAAAATCAGATTGCTGGAGGAAAGGAAGGGGAAGAGGAAGGAACAGCAAATACGCTAATTGGAGAAGTAAAATGTTAAACCACTTGAATTTCAATATACAAATTTAAATTAAAGTTGTTAATGATACTGGGTAAGCTTTCACAAACCTTAAGAGAAAAAAACGTTGTTGAATTTATACTTAAACATGTTGGAGTGGAAGTGTTTGCCTTTGGGGATTAATACTTTTTAAGGAATTGTTTTAATTTGGCTCTTTAAAGAAGCAGGGATAAAGAAGATGGGAGAAGAGACAACTATGAAAACATATCCACACATCTTTGGCAGCTAGGAAGTTACCAGCTGGCAGAGGGGATGCCATGGAAAGTATTCTGGTTCAAGCTGCTGACAAGGAAATGCTCTCACAAAATAGTGTAGCTCTGATGGTGAGCTGAGGCATGGTGCTGCAAATAAGGAAGTTGTTTTCAAAGTCAGCGCAATGAACAGCTGCGCCCCCAGCCACCTTTCCCTCTCCTTCTATGAATCCAGGAGACCACTCCTCCCAGAACTGCACTGGAAACTAAAGGCTTATTCTGAAGATACTTCATACCAGAGAAGCTCTTAATTCCAGGACAACAGGCACAGCAGTTGAGGGAGACTGTCACATTGAAAAGATTGATGACGGTCTTCCCAACTGAATGACGAGGACTCACAATCCCTTCTCATGCACACTCCTATTAATGGCAACCATTGAACTTAACCCTTCTATCCTACTCTGGAGATTAAGACTGTTCAATTTCTCCAAAGATAAAATTTCTAGAGAAAGCCTATTGATAAGGGCACTTGGTGAGGCTTCAACAAACTTGTAAGACCTTATCAGATCAATGTCCACTGAAACTGTAGAAGGAAAATAGAGGGTTCCGGTAGAGGTAGTTTCAAGAAGTCAAAAGATTAGATTTTGATGATGTAGTCAGCAAAAACAAGACCGGAAGCTGACTGTGGCTAAGGTCATGAACTCCTTATTGCCAAATTCAGACTTAAATGGAAGAAAGTAGGGAAAACCACTAGCCCATTCAGGTATGACCTAAATCAAATCCTTTACAATTATACAGTGGGAGTGACAAATAGATTCAAGGGATTAGATCCGACAGACAGAGTACCTGATGAACTATAAACAGAGGTTCGTGACATTGTAGAGGAGGCAGTGATCAGGACCATCCCCAAGAAAAAGAAATGCAAAAAAGGCACAATGGTTGTCTGAGGAGGCCTTGCAAATAGCTATGAAAAGAAAATAAGCGAAAGGCAAAGGAGAAAAGGAAAGATATACCCATTTGAATGCAGAGATCCAAAGAATAACAAGGAGAGATGAGAAAGCCTTCCTCAGTGATCAATGAAAAGAAATAAAGGAAAACAATAGAATGGCAAAGACTAGAGATCTCTTTAAGAAAATTAGAGATACAAAGGGACCATTTCATGCAAAGATGGGCTCAATAAAGGACAGAAATGGTAGGAACCTAACAGAAGCAGAAGATATTAAGAAGAGGTGGCAAGCATACACAGAAGAACTGTACAAAAAAGATCTTCATGACCCAGAAAATCATGATGGTGTGATCATTCACCTAGAGCAAGACATCCTGGAGTGCGAAGTCAAGTGGGCTTTAGGAAGCATCACTGCAAACAAAGTTAGTGGAGGAACAAAGCTAGCTCAATTCCAGGTGGGCTATTTCAAACCCTAAAAGATGATGCTGTGAAAATGCTGCACTCATTATGCCAGCAAATCTGGAAAACTCAGCAGCGGCCACAGGACTGGAAAAGATCAGTTTTCATTCCAATCCCAAAGAAGGCAAATGCCAAAGAATGTTCAAACTACCATATGTGAACCATGAACTTCCAGATGTTCAAGCTGGATTTAGAAAAGGCAGAGGAACCAGAGATCAAATTGCCAACATCTGTTGGATCATGGAAAAAGCAAGAGAGTTCTAGAAAAACATCTACTTCTGCTTTATTGACTACACCAAAGTCTTTGACTGTGTGGATCACAACAAACTGTGGAAAATTCTGAAAGAGATGGGAATACCAGACCACCTGACCTGCCTCCTAAGAAATCTGTATGCAGGCCAAGAAGCAACAGTTAGAACTGGACATGGAACAATAGACTGGTTCCAGCAAATAGATGGGGAAACAGTGGAAACAGTGTCAGACTTTATTTTTGGGGGCTCCAAAATCATTGTAGATGGTGACTGCAGCCATGAAATTAAAAGATGCTTGTTCCTTGGAAGAAAAGTTATGACCAACCTAGACAGCATATTAAAAAGCAGAGATATTACTTTGCCAACAAAGGTCTGTCTATTCAAAGCTATGGTTTTTCCAGTGGTCATGTATGGATGTGAGAGTTGGGCTGTGAAGAAAGCTGAGTTCTGAAGAATTGATGCTTTTGATCTGTGTTGTTGGAGAAGACTCTTGAGGGTCCCTTGGAGTGCAAGGAGATCCAGCCAGTCCATCCTAACAGAAATCAGTCCTGAATATTCATTGGAAGGACTGATGCTGAAGCTGAAACTCCAATACTTTGGCCACCTGGTGTGAAGAACTGACTTATTTGAAAAGACCGTGATGCTGGGAAAGATTGAAGGTGGGAGGAGAAGGGGACAACAGAGGATGAGATGGTTGGATGGCATCACCGACTCAGTGGACATAAGTTTGAGTAAATTCCAGGAGTTGGTGATGGACAGGGAGGCCTGGCGTGCTGCAGTACATGGGTCGCAAAGAGTCGGACATGACTGAGGGACTGAAGTGAACTGAACTGATGTAGAAAAATGTACTCATAGGGGTTTTCCAGTTCAGTGTAGAACATAAAGAACTCATGATAAAGAAGTAAGAAACTAAGAAAATGAAAAAAAGGCAAAGAGATATTTGTCCTTGAGTTTTCCCAAGCTGAGACAGCTAGAGTTTTCACCAGTTCTTACAAGTGGTTTCTACCCCAGCCCACAGCTGCCTCCCATGTTGGCATCTCTGGACAGCACTGCCCTCTGCTGGACAACTGGATGCTGAACAGTGCTGTCGCTGCCTTCATCCTTACCCCGTCTCCCAGATTAGAGCGTTTCTCGTAGGCTTCCCAGGTGGGAACCTATCTGCCAATGCAGGAGACATAAGACAGGCGAGTTTGATCCCTGGGTCAGGAAGATCCCCTGGAGGAGGGCATGGCTACCCATTTTAGTATTCTTACTTTCAGAATCCCACTGACAGAGGAGCATGGAGCGCTATAGTCCATGGGGCGGCAAAGAGTTGGAAATGTCCAGTGCCTGCTGGATACCTGCTCTCTTCCTGGGTGACTGTACCTTTCAGCACCTAGAGCTCTCCTTGTTTTACTGCTTTCCTGGGATTTTCCATTTTCGTCTGGAGGGTTGTAACACTTCCACTGCTGAGTTACAGTATTAGGAGACTGTCCCCAGTAGTATAATATTGAAAACATATGTTTCTGTCTGTGAAAAATGAGATAAAAATTTGAATGACTTTAATCTTTTTTCCAGTAGAAAACAGATGAAAGAAAGAGAAAGAAATGAGTATTTTACTATGTTGTCATACCTGTGGTCATGGCTTCAGAAGTCAAGACAAGTATGACAAATATATATCTGAATAGTGAAATATCCTAAGGTGGATTGTCCTTTTAGTGTATGTGAAAAAGATGGCCCTGTTCTGTGGGAAAATTATGCATGCTTCTGCTTAAATATCAAATTACAAAATGGAGGGAAGAAGGAAGAGAAAGCTATACATAACTCAAGCTTATCTTTTTTTTTTTTTTTCGGTTGCACTGCACAGCTTGCCTGATCTTAGTTGTCCAACCAGGAATTGAACCCCTGCACCCTGGGGTGGGACTGCAGAGTCCCAACCGTGGAACTGCCAGGGAACTCTCTCAAGCCAACCTTGGGAGAAAGGACGAGTATGAGTGCCCAACATGAAGAAGGGGATGTCCAGACATTTGCGAATGGCAAAGATGAAAAGTTACGGGGAAAAAGATCCTCAATGGAATATTTATTGTGCTGAAAGTAATGCAGAGACTGGAGCCGGTAACTGCTAATATGGTTCAAAAACTGAAAGTCCACTTGAGTTAAGTGCTCAAAAAGATGTACCAAATGGCCTCAGTTTCCCTTACCATTCTGGCACTCGGATTCTGAGTCTGTTAACAAGGAAAACCCAGAAAACACTGATCCATTCCAGAAAGAGTCACTGACACTATGCTCACCAATGAGGAGAAGGTATGGAAGACTTTCAGATTTAGAGAGCCAGAGAAACTGACATCTCCACTTAGGTGCTCAGGACCACCGCTAAGAACATTCCTAGTAGTCTCCATGGGAGAGGGAACGTAAGACATCACTCAGAAGGCAAAGGAGAAATGTTGAAAATGATAAATGCCAAGTAAGGGGAAAAAAGGCCCTGCCACCTTTTTCTGTTGCCCTTCTTCCTTCTCTTCCTTCTTGTTAGCAAAGAGCACACCATCAATATCTCCTGACAATATGTGTGGTTTGGGACATTCAGCATAAGAACAATGTTATCTTGCAGTCTGTGTGATACATCAAACAATACTTTTTAGGGCTTAACAATTCTGTGAAAATTAAGAATGTACAGAAGTCTATTTCAACACATAAAGCTGAAGCATATAATGGTAGTATCTTTTAGTTTGAAAAGGTTTGCCTTTACTAATGACCGATAATTAAATATACAATTAATTATATATTAATCTGATAATTAAATATCAGATTTCCAAATTGTTTCTTTTGAACCTATACAAATATATAACTGAAATGAAAGGAAAAACAAGGCAAATGAATTCCAGGAATGCAATAGAAGAGTACTGAAAAGGAATCATATCATACTTACCACTTAGCTTTGCAGAGAATCATAATAATCATAATAAGGAAAATAGTAAATACTAGTTTAACTAGAAATTGATATAATGTTAGAGGTGAGGGGGTTGGCATTATGTAAGAGTGCTAAATCCTCATCTCTAATAGCTCAGTTGATGACATAAAGTCATCAAATATAATGGAAAAACATGTTTAGTTTCATTGTAAGTCATGTAGTCTATGTTAAGTTTTGATCATGTAATAACTTACAAAGAACAGGATTTTTTAAAAAACTTTTTATTTTATGTCAGAGTATAGCCATTAATGGGCTTCCCTTGTGGCTCAGCTGGTAAAGAATCCGCCTGCAATGCGGGAGACCTGGGTTTGATCCCTGGGTTGGGAAGATTCCCAGGAGAAGAGAAAGGTTACCCACTCCAGTATTCTGGCCTGGAGAATTCCATGGACTATAAAGTCCATGGGGTCTCAAAGAGTCGGACACAACTGAGTAACTTTCACTTTCACATATAGCCAATTAAAATGTTGTGATAGTTTCAGGAGGACAGGGAAGCAACTCACATATATACACATGTATCCATTCTCCCCCAAACTCCCCTCCTATCTTGGCTGCCACATAACATTGGGCAGAGTTCCCTATTCTGTACAGTATGGCTTTTTTGGTTACCCATTTTAAATATATCAGCTTGTTCATGTCAGTCCCAAACTCCCTAACTATCCCTTCCCACCCTGGCAACCGTAAGTTCATACTCTAAGTCTATGAGTCTGTTTCTGTACAAAGAACAGAATTTTAAAATTCAAATAGTACTCATGACACTGTTTCATATAGTCTCAATTTAAAAAAAAATTAAAAAATTATATACCTAAGAAAAGTAAAAGAGGAAATAAGACACATTTCAGTTGAGGAATTTTGGATGATTTTACTTTTTTTAGTGCTTTTTGTGTGCTTTCCAAGTTTATAAAATATTTACTCCTATGTTCTCAAACAAAATCAATTAACTTGCCTTCTCCCAAGTTGGGACAGGGTTGAGGGTAGATTCTCTCCAGTCTCAAGCCTGCTTATTCCTTTTCATACAGATTTAGCCTGGAGGCCAAGAGTTTCCCTGTTTTCCTGAGTTTGGTCCATGTTCTCCCAGATTCTGGTTCTCTCCCAGAGGTTTTTCTGCTGTTTCTAAAGCATTACCTGAATAGATTTTAAATGAACAGAAGTAAATCTTTTGTTGCCTACATGTGTCTGCTAAAGCCAGGGCATGACAGTATTGGCTTTCCTTAGTGACTCTTTTTCTCCTATGCTGCTGCTACTGCTGCTAAGACGCTTCAGTCGTGTCTGACTCTGTGCGACCCCATAGACGGCAGCCCACCAGGCTCTCCCGTCCCTGGGATTCTCCAGGCAAGAACACTGGAGTGGGTTGCCATTTCCTTCTCCAATGCAAGGTAGTGAAAAGTGAAAGTGAAGTGGCTCAGTCGTATCCGACTCTTAGCGACCCCATGGACTGCAGCCCATCAGGCTCCTCTGTCCATGGGATTTTCCAGGCAAGAGTACTGGAGTGGGGTGCCATTGCCTTCTCCATTTTTTTTTACTTCTTACTTCAGTTCAATTTGTTTTCATTCCTTTTTTTTTTTTTTTTTTTTTGCACTCTAAGAAGATGCTGCCTTCCATAGGCTCATGTTCTTTATTTATGGATTAATTATACCATCCCACAGAGGTTGGGCTTAAACTCTGGACCTCTTAAAATCTTTTCAGAGGAGACGTAAGCCCACTTGTCTACTGGATGGCTGGGTACCTTCCTATCTTAGGTCACCTAGCAAGGAGCTGACTTAGCAGAAAATGCTGCTAAATCGCTAGCTGATTCCAGCATGGGTGTGCAAACTCCCCTATGTGCCTGATGTTTGAGAGTGGGCTCTTCTTCTTGCCAAGGTCTTTGTCTGACTATGTGAGCTCAAAGAGTTTCAATTGCTGTTTACATGGCTCGTTGGGTACTCCCTGTCTCTTCCCAAAAGTGAAAGTCACTCAGTTGTGTCCAACTCTTTGAAACTCCATGAATTGACCAGGTTGACCTTAATCTTTCTCTCTCCTTCCGAACCTCACTTTAGAAGTGCTCTTTCTTGGGTGATTGGCTCTTTTGCTTGGTGTCTCTCTCTTGGCCAAAGGCATGGTGTTATTACACAGCGACAGAACACTAAGCTTTTTGGTGAATTGATATGGAGACATAACAATCGAAGCCAATCTGTGACTTCTCTCTGTTCTCTTGGGCCTTTGGCAGGACTTTCCTACTAGATGGGCTTTTGCTGCCATCTCCTGGCATCCTGTCACCACAACCAAGCATCATCAGGAAACGGTAGTCATACCTCTGTTGCTGAGGGTGGAGTCCAGGGGAAGTAGAAGAATAGAATTTGTTCAAATATCAGCAGGCACTGCTGGTCCTCGTCCCTTGTTGATGACAGGGCAGAAAAAGCAAGTATTTCCAGAAGCAGTAAAATGAAATTGCACTTGTCTTTAATTACCAAACACTAAATCTTGATGTTATCCTATTACTATAGCTTTTACGAAAGGCTGAAATGCTAGCTAATGCTATCTCCTTGCCTCGCCACTGACTACAGCTGCAAGCTGTACTACATCTTCTTATTGATGAACATTTAGAATATTTCCTTTTTTTTTTTTTTTACCGTTACAAATAATACCACCACGAACATCCCTGAAACACTTTTCCTGAGCACAGCTGCAGTTGTACGACAACTGCAAGCATCAATATAGCATACTTTTCTGTCCCACTCGAGTGATTGCCCAGTGGGCAGGAACTAGCTTAGGGGTTAAAAAATATTTTTTTATTATGGTAAAATCTACATAAGATTTTACCATCTTAACCAATTTTTAAAATTTACAAATCAGTGACATTAAGTACACTCACATTGTTTTACAACCATCACCGCCATCCATCTCGAGAACTTTTGTATCTTTCCAAATGGAAAGTCTATACCCCTTAAACATCAACTCTTCATTCTCTTCTCCCTCCAGTTCCTGGCAACCACCATTCTACCATCTCTACGAATTTGACCACCCTAGGTACCTCACATAAATGGAGTCATACCCCATTTGTCCTTTTGTGTCTGGCCTTTTTCACTTAGCATCATGTCCTCAAGGTTCATCCCTTTTGTAGTACATGTTAGAAGTTCATTTTTTTGAGTGGTTAAATAATATTCCATTGTATACATATAAATGTGTAGAAAAAGAGAATATAATAAACATCCATTTATATAAAAATGCCAGAGAAAATAGGCAAAATTAAGAAGTGAAACCTTGCAGATATAGATTAATTCCTTTTGCCCTCCTCAATCCCAATTCCCTTCCTCATTCCCTAAAAGCACCCTCTGTGTTGAATTTGTTCCATTGTATATTATTACATTACATATTTAGTTTTCCAAAACCAATATATACTACTGTGCTTTCATTTGTACATAAATAGTATACTGTGTGTGTCATTCTAGAATTTTTCTATTTTTAAGATTCATCTTTGTTGATACATGTAACCCTTGTTTATTCAGCTTTGCTGCTTTATGCTATTTAACCCTATGAAAACTAGTCATCTTCATATTGATGAACATTTAGAATATTTGCTTTTTTTTGCTGTTACAAATAATACTGCCATGAACATCCTTGCAACACTTTTCCTAAGCACAGACATTTCCCTAGGTCTAGAGTGTATACCCCAAATTAGAATTACTGCTCATTTATATCTTAACTTTTCTAAGGTATTGCTAAATTGCTACTAGTACAACAAAATAGCATTTCAAATATGGACAGCAATATTTGAAAGTTCCCATTTTTTTCATATTCTTGCCACTAATTGGTATCAGGCTTTTTAATATTTGATAATCTGTTGGATATACAATGGTACCTCATTGTTTTCATCTTGATTTCTAGAGACAATGAGCATTTTTTCATATGTTTATCAGTCCTTTGGAGTTTCTTTTCTCTAAAACTCCTAGAACTGGGTTATATTTGTACAACTTGAAAGGGTTCTAAAATGTAGCTGACTAAACTCTTGTGGTGGGTGTTGCCAATTTGCTTCCTAAAACATTAAATCAGAACACTTCATGTTTCAGGGCCTGCTGCCACCAGATGCCAGCACTGTTCCATAGTCTCAAAGGCCTGCTTTGCTGGGAAGTTGTTTTCTGTAGGATTTAAGATGGTGGGTCTTAATCACTTTAAGTAATACAGTACCACTATGGGTTTCTGGAATTTATGTAAATAACTTGTAAAAATTAACATAGACTGAAACAAATGCTATTATTCTTTAGAACAAAATTTCAGAGCAAGTTAAGCTCTGAGTCTAAATGTTTCAGTAAATATTAGATTTTTTATTTCTACTGTGCCAATCTTAAAATCCAATGACAAGAAAATGTTGAAAGTGTTACAGAGAAAAGCCAATTTTGACTCTATGTTGGAGTTTTTTCTTTGACTTGCTTTTAGTTGCTTTTGTTATTATAATCATACATAATGGCCTACCTCAGAGAATCCTACTCCTCTGCCTGACTGTCAAATTAAGGTGCCTTTCTTCAGAACCCTGTCCACCTGTGGATGGCAGGAAGGAAGAAATTAACACATCCTCTGCCTGAGGCTTGCCATTCTAGGAGATGTTTGCAAGATTAATGGCCTTTCTACTTTGTTTCCCCTCATCTCTGACCTATAAAAGAACCTGGCATCCAGACCTCAATGAGTCAGTTATTTTGAGATGTTAAGTCTGCAGTCTTCTTGGTCAACAGAATTTCTTGCCTCAACAGCTCGTCTCCAGTTCAATGGCCTGACGTGGAGCGAGCAGAGCAAGCCTGGACTTGGTAACAAAAGCAAACATCTTTTGAGAAATTGTGTGCCAGGAACTGCGCTAAGAATATTTCATATGTTGCCATGTTAATTCTTTCTGCAGTTATGAGAGGTAGGCATCCTTACCTCATCTATCAGATAGAGAGAACTGAGACTGAGGAGGGTTGAGTAAATTGCTCACCAGCACAAAGTTGGTTATATGTCACATCTATGTCTTTCAACAAAAGCAGACTGGTTCCAAGGTTTGTATTTCCCACTATCCTGGCATTCTGGCTCTCAATATGTGCAATTCTGCAGTCAAGCCATGTCCCCATCGCCTAGGCCGTTTGGGCTTAGGGATAAGAATAAACTGGAGCTAACAAGGGAGAATCCATTCTAAAACTGTCTCCTGGTGGTAGAGACACATCTGCTTATTTCTGAGGTCAGCGGTTTCTTCCAGTAACAAGCCTTTCTTCTTTTTTAAATCTTACCCCTTTCGCAATCCATTTCTAAAATAATAACCCACATTTTCTTTCACTCTGCCTCTTTGCAGACTTTCTCTGAATTTTACCACATCCAGGATTAAAACACTTGTTTGCCAACACAGCTTGTATCTGTGTAGCTTCCGGCAATGCTGTCCCCCGCCCACCCACCAAAAAATTCCAAGTCTTCATTTCTACTCTCTCACTGGAGCTGTGTGCTCAGTTTATAAGTGTCTTTGTTAATTTTCATTAGTGACTGGGTTTCCTTTAGAAACTTTGTGGTGTGATGTAGAGATGGAAAAATAATTTTCCTCTACCTTTCTAAGTTCTTGGCTGGGACCCTTGTAATAAAAGACATATTAACAAGAGAAAAACAAGCAGAAGTGTATTGACATGTATACAAGGGAGAAACGCAGAGAAAAATGAGTAATTCTGTGAGGTAGCTTAGAATACAGGCTTAAATGCCATCTTGGCTAAAAATAAAAGGAAAGAAAGGTGTGAAGGGGAGGCTGGCTATGGAGGTGACCATGAAAAGCACAGTAAACAAGGGTAAAGTGTTTGCTATGCAGATTTAAGTCCTTGCTTTCTCCATTGATAAGATTCTCCTGTAATTTATTTTATTCTTTAATTTAAAAAAACTTTAAACTTTATTTTTGGCTCTGCTGGGTCTTCATTGCTGCTCATGAGCTTTCTCTAGTTGAGGTGAGTGGGGGCTACTCTCTAGTTCCGGTGCAAGGGCTTCTCATTACTGTGGCTTCTCTTGCTGTGGAGTACAGGCTCCAGGTGTTGTGGGGCTTCAGTAGTTGTGGCCTATGGGCTTGCCATGTGGAATCTTCCTGGAGCAGGGATTGAACCTGTGTCCCCTGTACTGACAGGTGGACTCTTAACCACTTGACCACCAGGACAATCCTCTCTTATAATTGAGTGTCATCCATCTCTTTCTGCACAGAGGAGACACTGTTACAAATGATAATTTCCCTTGTAAATGCAAATATCTCTTACAAAAGAGTAACTTTTATTCAGTTTTCAGATCTTCTCCTTTGCCGGCTACTGCTGCTGCTGCTTAATCGCTCAGTCACGTCTGACTCTTTGTGACCCCATGGACTGTAGCCCGCCAGGCTTCTCTGTCCATGGGATTCTCTAGGCAAGAGTATTAGAGTGGGTTACCATGCCCTCCTCCAGGGGATCTTCCCAACCCAGGGATCGAACCTGAGTCTGCTTCATTGCAGGCAGATTCTTTATCACTAATCTACCAGGGAAGCCCTCTCCTTTGCCTACTATTTCCCAAAACAATCAGCTCAAAGTAATCTTTATGCCATAGAGACATATTTTGGGGTGGCATATTCTGCTCACCTTCAGCTCTATCTTTGACAATTTGGTAATACTATGTTCCACTTCCCTGGTGGCTCAGACAGTAAAGAATCCGCCTGCAATACAGGAGACGCAGGTTCGATCCCTGGCTTGGGAAGATCTGCTGGAGAGGGGAATGGCAACCCACTCCAGTATTCTTGCCTGGAGAATCACATGGACAGAGGAGCCTGGTGGGCTACAGTCCATGGGGTCACAAAGAGTCAGACACTACTGAACAGCTAACACTTTCACTTTCATTTCCCACAGCAGAACTGAAATTTGGCATAAAAGAGAGCTCTTGGGCATTGCTGCACAGGTTCTTGGCTCTACCTCTTATTCCAGCTACTGCTGTAGTGGCCAGTCCTGACCAGGCTTCAGTCATTGTGCACAGGCCCTCACTGAGTCCTCCTTGCTTTCTGTCCTGGGGCTTTTCTGACTCTGATTCATATTGTACAAGGGAATCAACACCAGTAGAATGTTCCTTGATCAAAGGAGGACAGGAACTAATCAGCCAATACTTTCCTCTTTTCTTCCCTAGACAGGTAATTCTTACATACACTTCATAAGGCTCCTCAGAAGTTCCTAAAGATCAAACATCAGTCCCCTGCAATAGTGGCCAATTTGATATATATCCTTATATTGAATTTCCCTCCTTCCATCACCCCACCTCTGGTCCCTCACTCTTGCTCCCTGGTAGCATCTCTAAATAAATTGCTATTAGAATTCACAACCAAATACTGCTAGGATTATACCTGCAATAGCAACAGTGAAAAAGAGAGGTCTCATGGCAATCCACTCCAATATTCTTGCCTAGAGAATCCTATGGGAAGAGGAACCTGGTGGGCTACAGCCCATAGGGTAACACAGAGTCAGAAATGACTAAAGTGGCTTAGCATGGCATTTACTTTGCTGCATCGAGGGAGACACACTGCAGGAAGATCTCAGTAAGAGGGGTTAAGGCGGAGCTTCTTACAGGATGCAGAGTTGTGTTGAATGATCCTAAGGACCATTTAAGGGAATGGGGACCAGTTCTGATTTAGGTGTTATCAGAAAGAAGAAACAGTTCAGTTATTGGTTATTTTTGTATAGTTTTTATTTAGGTGGCAGGAGGATTAAAGTGGAGCTAGAGTTGTCATTGAGAAGAAGCCTCAGTAATTCACATGGGTCAGAAAAGGGATGACCCTGGGATGCATATATGTGTAAACATGTGGTTGTTGAGTGGCTTTGTTCCTGTCATGTTCCAAACATGGTCATAGAATACTTATCTGAATGTTACTTATATCCTGGGAGCATTGTTTATGTTCAGTTAGGAAGATCATGGTCCAGCCATTAGCAGTATGGTTTTTCACTTTCTCATTCCCTACTTGCAAACCTTCGCTCAGGTCCCTCCAAAGCAGAGCCTAAGGGGAAACAAAACAAATCCAAACAAAACAGGCACTGAGGTGGGACTAGTTCCCCTTTCAATTAGGCAGTCCAGGTTTTTCTCTAGTGCTTGGTCTGCCTTTGCACATGTTATTTTTTTCTGAGAATATGCTTTTGTTGTGGCTGGTAAAAGGCTATTTACTATTCAATATTTTGCTTAGCTATCACTTCATCCATGCTGCCTTACTGGATTCCACCAGGCAGAGCCAGAATAAGAAGATTCTGCTCTGTGCCCAGAAAATGCCACACCCACCTCTCTGATGGCACTTCTCATATTGTTTTATGGTTTGGCTTTCTGTAACAAAGCATGAGGAACAAAGCTGTTTGAGATCAGAGCATATGTCTGGGTCATCTTTCTATCACAAGTAAATGGAAAAACAGTATAAAAAATGTGAAAATATGCATTTAATACTTACTAGATACTAGATATGGTGCTAGGATCCTGACTACAAATAGGACTGGTCAGGAATGCTGTAAATGATAAAGACACCAAATTGATAGCCTGATAGTCAAAACCATCCACCATTGAGTCACAAGCTGCATTTCTTAGGTAAATTCTTCCACACTGTCTTTAAGGGTCATTCTGGGTCATTTAGGGTGATCAACTGACTGTCCCTTCAGCATTTCCCATAGTCCCACTAAGTACCTGCACTCACAATAAACCCCTCACCTAGAAAGAAGGCATTGTCCTTTATCTCTCTCTTATCTTTTCTGGTCATGACAGGGTAGTGCCATGTGTAAGACCAGTGCAGAGAAAAAAAAGAGCAAGCTGGGCAATGAGGCAAGAAAAGGAAATTTTATTAGAGGGAAAAGAGAGAGTGACTGGCCCTTAAGGAGAACCAGCGTCCTCCCTTTCTGACAGGGTCTTTCTTATACCCCACCAGTGAAAGATTCTCTGAATGGATGGTTAATTTTTAGCCTGTAGTCCTGTGGTCATGGAGCTGGAGGTCTGGAATCTGGTGGGCTCATAGCTTTGAGAAGGTAGGCGCCAGTGAGAAAACAGAACATCATTTGGGCAATTTGGTCAGTCTCAAGGATCACTATGATTTTTATTCTTTGTTTTCAAGGTCAACATAATGAGCCATCTTAACAATGAGGCCCCATGTAGGCCCTATCATTACAGCCTTTTTTATTTAGGATTAGTGCCAAAGGTCAATCTTCTGTAACTGCTTCCTGCAGGACAGGGGTGTCATGAGGGTGAGATAAGAAAAGGCTGGAATGTGGGTCAGAGGGATTTGTATGGGGTCAAAGCTTTTGATAATCTTAGTGAGTTAGAAGTAGCTCATGGATAGTTTGGTTGGTGAAGGCTTGTAAGTGGTCCTGAAGAAATTTTGAAAAAAGACACATTAAACAAGGGCCAAAAGTTAGTATGAGGGTAAGTAGAGGAGAGGACCTAGAAAAGGTAGCACTCAGGGCATCCAATTGCAATTGCTTAACCAGTATTCCCATGAATTACTGAGGTGTTGACGTATCCTCGAGGCCCTGTTTGTCAGATTTCTTGCTGTTCCCTTTACAATGCTTAATTTATTGGTGTAGAAGCAGCAGACTTCCTCCAAAAATAGGCATAGGCCTCTTTTTTCTGCTGTGAGGAGGTCTAGTCCTCTTCTGTTTTGGAGGACCACGGCTACCAGGGAATCTACCTGGTTTTGGATAGTGATAAGGCTGTTAGCTATTTCTTCTAGGCTGTCAGTGAGGTCTTTAGAAAGGCTTTGATAGTAATTTAAAGAGTTTATGAGTCCTGTGGTCCCTGTCCCAGTCCTAGCCACTGTTCCTAAACTGATTAATAGAGGAATGAATTGAATTGCCCGTCTGGGTCAGTTATGAGTTAGTGGGATAGGAAGGATCTGATTGTTAGGAGCAATAGAAATATCTGGGGTCAGATATATCAGGGTGCATGTTCCTGTCCAGTTAGTGGGAAGACATAAATAGGTGGTGGTTCCACATAAGAAAAATATTCCAGGAGTAAGAAGACAACAGCTGAAATTGATAGCAAATAGGAGTCTTTCTGGGAACTTGTTAGTAGTCTCTGAAACTGACAGTGAACTCACCACTGTAGCCCCTACAAGAGAAGCATTTATACCATATGCAGAAGGGAGTCTCCCCGAGAAAGTAAGAGAATGTCCTGCAGTTCCTAAGACATGGTAGAAAGATTGGCCTAAAGGGAAGGAGAGATGTGAAGTGTGATTACAGAGGTGTGGCGGTATAGTTCCTAGCTGAGGGTAAGAATTGTTCATAGAATTTTGTCTGGAAAAACAGAAAGGAGCCTATTGTTGTAGACAAATGTCAGAGGTGGTGGGTCCTCCTATAGCTGGTCCTTTATGAGTAGAAATGAGATCTGTAAGGAAGGAGGTCAGTATTTTGTCAGGATTGTGAATTTGATCAACTGAATATAAATAATGTATGTGTGATAAAAAGAGAGATTCTTCTCTATATGTGTGGTAAAGAGAAATGTTTATGTGAGTCCATTTATCTGTGGAAATGAGGAGTGCTGATCCTCCAGGCAAGGAGATAGATAAGCAAATCCAAAAATCACTGGCCAGGGTCAAGTTTGAGGTATTGAGTAAATGATGGGTCAGATTTAGAGTTCTGAATATGTAGGCAAGGTTTGGGGCAGGTTTACCTCATAGCTCAGTCAGTAAAGAATCTCAGGAGACCCGAGTTCGATTCTTGGGTCTGGAAGATCCCTGGAGAAAGGAAATGGCAACCCACTCCAGTATTCTTGCCTGGAAAATCCCATGGATGGAAGAGCCTGGAAGACTACAGCCCATGGGGTTGCAAGAGTTGGACATGACTTAGCAACTAAAGAGAGAGAGTTACAGGCAGGGTATTAATGTGGAGTTTGGACTGTAAAAGAAGAGAGAGTAAGAATAAAATCATGATGTGATGTGACATCTCATGTCTAAGGGGAGAAAATGATAAAAATAAGAATCCAGGTGTAGACATCAATTTGGGTTGATGTGAACTCTATGAAGTTTCCCTGAAGCCAAAGATCTGTTATAAAGTCAAAGAGTAAGGGGAGATCAGTAACAGTGGTGTTTCCAGGAAAGATAAGTGTTTGTGTTACCATGTGAAGGAAAATAGATAATGAATTCATTTAGGATGATCACAGTAAGAGGAGGGCCACAGCCCAAAAAACAAGAACTATGGAGAAGCAGGTAAAACAGGGGGAAAGCTTTTGAATGATAGTCCACTCAGGGGGAGACACAGAGTAGAGACCTATTGTGAATAGGGTAAGTAGGGTAAATCCTAGTTCAATTAGTAACCAATGAAGCAGGGCAAAAGCTAGTAGAGTTTTGCCAAGAGAACACACTGGTCATAGCAAACACCCTCTTCCAACAGCACAAGAGAAGACTCCACACATGGACATCACCAGATGGTCGACATCAAAATCAGATTGATTATCTTCTTTGCAGCCAAAGATGGAGAAACTCTACACAGTCAGCAAAAACAAGACCGGGAGGGGACGGTGGCACAGATAGTGAACTCCTGATTGCCAAATTCAGACTAAATTGAAGAAAGTGGGGAAAACCACTAGACCATTTGTTGTTGCTGCTGCTGCTGCTAAGTCGCTTCAGTCATGTCCGACTCTGTGCGACCCCAGAGATAGCAGCCCACCAGGCTCCCCTGTCCCTGGGATTCTCCAGGCAAGAACACTGGAGTGGGTTGCCATTTCCTTCTCCAATGCATGAAAGTGGAAGTGAAGTCGCTCAGTCATGTCCAACTCCTAACGACCCCATGGACTGCAGCCTACCAGGCTCCTCCGTCCATGGGATTTTCCAGGCAAGAGTACTGGAGTGGGGTGCCATTGCCTTCTCCGAGACCATTTGGGTATGACCTAAATCAAATCCCTTATGATTATACAGTGAAAGTGAGAAATAGATTTAAGGGACTAGATCTGATAGACAGAGTGCCTGACGAACTATGGACGGAGGTTCGTGATATTGTAGAGGAGGCAGTGATCAGGACCATCCCCAAGGGAAAAAAAAATGCAAAAAGGCACAATGGTTGTCTGAGGAGGCCTTACAAATAGCTGTGAAAAGAGAAGTGAAAAGCAAAGGTGAAAAGGAAAGATATACCCATTTGAATGCAGAGTTCCAAAGAATAGCAAGGAGAGATAAGAAAGCCTTCCTAGGTGATCAATGCAAAGAAATAGAGGAAAACAATAGAATGGGAAAGATTAGAGATCTCTTCAAGAAAATTAGAGATACCAAGGGAACATTTCATGCAAAGATGGGCTCAATAAAGGACAGAAATAATATGGACTTAACAGAAGCAGAAGATATTAAGAAGAGGTGGCAAGGATACACAAAAGAACTGTCCAAAAAAGATCTTCATGACCAAGATAATCACGGTGGTGTGATCATTCACCTAGAGCCAGACATCCTGGAATGTGAAGTCAAGGGGGCCTTAGGAAGCATCACTACAAACAAAGCTAGTGGAGGTGATGGAATTCCAGTTGAGCTATTCCAAATCCTGAAAGATGATGCTGTGAAAGTGCTGCACTCAATATGCCAGCAAATCTGGAAAACTCAGCAGTGGCCACAGGACTGAAAAAGATCAGTTTTCATTCCAGTCCCAAAGAAAGGCAATGCCAAAGAAAGCTCAAACTACCACGCAATTGCACTCATCTCACATCCTAGTAAAGTAATGCTCAAAATTCTCCAAGCCAGGCTTCAGCAGTATGTGAACCGTGAATGTCCATTTATTCAAGCTGGTTTTAGAAAAGACAGAGGAACCAGAGATCAAAGTGCCAACATCAGCTGGATCATCGAAAAAGCAAGAGAGTTCCAGAAAAACATCTATTTCTGCTTTATTGACTATGCCAAAGCCTTTGACTGTGTGGATCACAATAAACTGTGGAAAATTCTGAAAGAGATGGGAATACCAGACCATCTGACCTGGCTCTTGAGAAACCTGTATTCAGGTCAAGAAGCAACAGTTAGAACTGGACATAGAACAACAGACTGGTTTCAAATAGGAAAAGGAGTACGTCGAGGCTGTATATTGTCACCCTGCTTATTTAACTTATAAGGAGCACAAGCTGGAACCAAGATTGCCGGGAGAAATATCAATAACCTCAGATATGCAGATGACACCACCTTTATGGCAGAAAGTGAAGAAGAACTAAAGAGCCTCTTGATGAAAGTGAAAGAGGAGAGTGAAAAAGTTGGCTTAAAGCTCAACATTCAGAAAACTAAGATCATGGCATCCGGTCCCATCACTTCATGGCAAATAGATGGGGAAACAGTGGAAACAGTGGCTGAATTTATTTTTCTGGGCTCTAAAATCACTGCAGATGGTGACTGCAGCTATGAAATTAAAAGACGCTTACTCCTCGGAAGGAAAGTTATGACCAACCTACTGCAAAAAGCAGAGACATTACTTTGTCAACAAAGGTCCGTCTAGTCAAGGCTATGGTTTTTCCAGTGGTCATGTATGGTTTTTCCAGTGAGAGTTGGACTATAAAGAAAGCTGAGCGCTGAAGAATTGATGCTTTTGAACTGGGGTGTTGGAGAAGACTCTTGAGAGTACCTTGGACTGCAAGGAGATGCAACCCGTCAATCTTAAAGGAGATCAGTCCTGGGTGTTCATTGCAAAGAGCTGACTCATTTGAAAAGACCCTGATGCTAGGAAAGATTGAGGGCAGGAGGCGAAGGGGACGACAGAGGATGAGATGGTTGGATGGCATCACCAACTTGATGAACATGGGTTTGGGTAGACTCCGGGAGTTGGTGATGGGCAGGGAGGCTTGGCGTGCTGTGGTTCAAGGGGTCACAAAGAGTCGGACACGACTGAGCAACTGAACTGAAGTGAACTGAACACCTGGTTTTGTTTTACTTATCAATATTTGTTTTTGGCTTTTCTGTTTCTTCTGGAATTTGATCCTCTTGAAGCCTGGTGTGTGCCAGCATGTACGCAGGAAATATTTCTTTCCAGAGATGGAGAGTTTCCTGGGGCCCGCTTTAATCTAGAGATATGAAACCAAGAGGAATGACCTGCTAGTTTAGCAGCTGTTGGTGTGGTTAGAATGACCTCAAACAGTCCAGTCCATCGAGGCTGGAGATCCTTATGGTGTAAGGTTTTAAGCAGGACTCGATCCCTGGGTATGAGTGTTAAGTCAGCTGAATTCGTTTGATGAGGCTTTGGGAGAGAGCGATCTGAATGTTCTCTCATGAGGTGTCTAATAAGGTTAAGGGTGGGAAGATAATCTCCCAGCAAGGGGCTGGCAGTAGGGAACTGACCTAAGAGAAAAGGGCATCCATACATGAACTCTAAAGGATTGAGGAAAGACGACGCCTGTGGAGTAGCTCTAATGCGAGCCAAAGCCATGGGAAGGAGTCTGGTCCCTGGCCTTTGTAGTTCTAGAGAGAGTTTGGTTAGGTGCGTTTTCGGAGTAGAATTTGCCTTTTCTACTTTTCCCGAGGATTGGGGTCTATAACGAATATATAGTTTCCAGGTTATGTCAAGGGATTGGGATACTTGTTGAGTGATTTGGGAGATAAAAGCTGGCCCATTATCGGATTGGAGAGAGAATGGGAGGCCAAAGCGAGGGGAGGCCAAAGCGAGGGGTGATTTCTCGTATGAGAAACTGTGTTACCTCTGAGGCAGTTTTTGATCTTGTAGGAAAAGCCTCAGTCCACCCTGAAAAAGTGTCTACTAGGGTGAGCATGAGTTTTATTTTTCATGTTGGAGGCACGTGAGTGAAATCAATTTGCCGGTCCTCTCCTGGGATATGTCCTCGAGCCTGATGTGTTGGGAATGAAGGAATAGGCTTTAGGGCTCCCTGCGGTGAGACTGAGGAGCAGATAATGCAAGAGTGAGTGATTTGTTGCAGGAGTGAAAGAAGGTTAGGATAGGTGATAAGAAGTCTTAAGAGATAATAAAGAGGTTTAGTG
Source organism: Bos taurus (assembly GCF_002263795.3). Classification (NCBI taxonomy): domain Eukaryota; kingdom Metazoa; phylum Chordata; class Mammalia; order Artiodactyla; family Bovidae; genus Bos; species Bos taurus. The sequence continues at coordinate 100,098,160 of NC_037357.1, forward strand.
CCTACTGTAGGGCCTAATGAGTGTCTGTAAGAATCTGTGTGGCCTGAGATTGGGGAAGGACATAGTGGCCCTGTTTTTGTAACCAGTCTCCTTGTGGTTGTGCTCCCTCTTGTAACAATCATGTTTTTTCTTTGGGGAGGTAAAGCGGGTTTATGTTGGTGATTACTGGAAGTTGTCGAGCTGGTGACTGGAGTGAGGCTTGTTTTGCTTCTCTGTCTGCAGCAGCATCGCCCCATGAAATGGGGTCTGAGGCCACCTGGTGACCTCGGCAATGTATGATGCCTACTTCAGTTGGCATGTTAGCTGCTTTTAAAAGTTAGAGTATAAGCAGGGCGTTAGTTATGAGAGAGGCTTTAGTAGATAGGAGCCCTCGTTCCTTCCAAATGGTAGCATGTGACTGTATGATATGGAAAGTATATTTAGAATCAGTGTATATGTTTGCTCTCTTGTTAGCTGCAAGGGTAAGAGCTCTAGTTACTGCAATAAGTTCTGCCTTTGGGAACAGGTTCCCAAGGGGAGTGGTTGGGATTCAGTAATTTTGGTGTCAGAGACAATTGCATATCCAACTACTTTTTTTCCTTCTGATGTCATATAGGAGCTGCCATCAATATACCAAGTAAAGTCAGGGTTATTTAAAGGGGTTGAGGAAATGTGGGAGAAATGGGGCATCAGGTCTTCTAATGCCTCTTTGCAAATATGGATGGGGGGAGGCTCAGAAGAATTAGGGATAAGGGGGTGGCAGGGTTGAGAGTAGGACAGCATTCAAAGGAGAACTTGGGAGATTCGAGAAGGGTGACAGGAATTGGTTGGATGTGTGAAGGAGTTAGAAGGGTCATGGATTTGTGAGAAAGTAAGTCCTTAAAGTGGTGAACCTTAAGTGTGGTGAATGAATGATAGTGCGTGCTCCAAAAGTAAGTTTTTTACCACGTAGGAAGGCTGGCCATCCTTGAATTGTGGTATCTAATTGCTTTGATAGATAAGCAACAGGGGTGAAGGAGGGGCCTTGATTTTGTCCCAAAACTCCTAGGGCAATTTTGTTTCTCTCAGTAGTGTAGAGTATAAAGGGGCAAGAAAGGCCAGGAAGTGTTACAGCTGGGGCTGAGAGAATGGCTTGCTTAAGGGTGTCAAAGGATATTTGACTTTAGCTCTAAGGGTTTTGAAATATCTCCTCCGGTGGCTTGATACAGGGGTTGTGCAAGAGGGCAAAATTAGGAATCCAGAGGCATAAATATCCAGCTAACCCCAAGAAGGACAGGATCTCTGTTTTTGATGTAGGGAGTGGTAGGGTGGATATAAGGGACTCTCTATCAGTAGTAATATATCTTTTTGTTGGTGTTAAAAGGACTCGGAGATAGGTGACTCTAGGAAGAGCAAGCTGAACTTTGGTGGGAGATACTCAATAGCCTCGATCAGCTAGAAAATTGAGGAGTTGTACAGTGTATTGTCGAGAGTGTGTAAGCAAAGGACTACAAAGGAGGAGATCATCCACATATTGGAGGGCAGTACTTGGAGTAAGGTCAAGAAAGGTTAGGTCTGATGCTAGAGCTTGACCAAAGAAATGAGGGCTATCATGAAAGCCTTGTGGTAGGACTGTTAATGTCAGCTGTTGGGAACGATGATTGTCTGGATCAATTCAGGTAAAGGCAAAGAGGTCTTGAGAGTCTGGGTGTAAATGGATAGTAAAGAAGGCATCTTTGAGGTCTAGAACAGTGAAGTGGGTAGTGGAAGAGGAAATGAGAAAAAGAGAAGAGTATAGGGATTTGGAACTACTGTGTGTATGGGGATAACAGCCGCATTGATAAGTCTCAGGTCCTGGACCAGGCAATAGGAACCATTTGGCTTTTTGACAAGTAGGATAGGGGTGTTATAGGGAAAGTGAGTTGGGCACAAGAGGCCCTGACATAGGAGTTTAGTGACTACAGGCTTTAACCCTTGTTGATGTTTTTGGGAGATGGGGTATTGTGGTTGATTGGGGGAATATAGAGGGGTCTTTGAGACAGATATGAATTGGAGCATAGTGAGAGGCAACAGATGGGTTATCTGTATCCCAAACTGTGGGGTTTTTGGATGAAGAGGGCAATGGGGCGGGGGATGAGAAGGTGGGGTTGAGGAGCAGTAGCCAGGCCAGATCAGAGGGTGGGCTTGGGATAGTAATAGAGGCTTTGAATTTTAAGAGAAGGTCTCTCCCAAGAATAGGAGTGGGGCATTTGGGGAGTATGAGAAAAGAATGGGGAAATGGGGTATCCTGAATTGTGCAAGGTAGAGGCTTGGTTATTCATGGCATACATATTAAACCATCAACCCCCATAACAGAAACCTGAGAGACCTTGGTATTTCCAGAGTAGGCAGGCATAGCAGAGTAAGTGGCTCCCATGCCAATGAGAAAGGAGATTGGTTTACCCACCACTGTAAGCGTTACTCTGGGCTCTGTAGATGTGATGAGAGTCAGGGCCTGGGGCCCTGGGCACCCTCAGTCTTCAGTGGTGAGTCCGAGGAGGCTGGGCAGAGCTGGGTCAGAGGACTCCTGCTTGAGACCAGGAGAGGATGTCCGGATCCCTAGAGGGGGGCCAGCGGCCCAGTGGCCTTCTTTGCCACATTTGAAGCAGGGCCCAGGGGGCCTCCTTTCTTTGTTGGTTGATGGAGGTTTGGAGCCATGTAGGGCAGTGGCTAAAAGGTGGTATTGGCCTGATCTCCTTGGGCCTTCTCTAGCTGCCTGTTCTTCCTGGTTATTGAAAATCTTAAAGGCTAAATTGAAAAGGTTTCATTGAGGGGTTTGAGGGCCTTATTCTGCCTTTTTTAGTTTCTTTTGGATATCTGGGGATGACTAGGAGATAAAAAGGACAATGGTGCCCTCTGCTGAAATGGGGTCTAATTTTGTATATTTTTATAGGGCTTCCATTAACCTGGCTAGAAATTGTGCCAGGTTTTCATCTAGTCTTTCACTTATTTCCCAGAGCTTATCAAAGTTGATGGCTTTATGCCTTGCCTTTTGAAGGCCCACAATGAGGCAAGCAACCTTATGATTACAGGCTACTCATCCAGGTCTCCCTGCCTGATAATCCCAGTTGGGATCTTCTTGGGGGACAGCCATTGTCCCTACAGGCTTAGTGTTGTCTGTCCTGTGTATTTCATCAGCATGTGCCTGAGAGGCTTGCCATACTCGTTCCTTCTCTTCTGGGAGAAGAGTGGAGGGAAGTATGATGTAAATATCATGCCAGGTTAAGTTGTAAGACTGGGTAAGATACTTGAATTCTTTTAGATAATTATCAGGATCAGAGGAGAAGGAACCAAGACGCTTTTCAATCTGAGATAGATCAATGAGGGAGAATGGGGCATGAACCCGAACAATGCCTTCTGCTCCAGCTACTTCCTGTAAAGGGAGGAGTGGAGGAGGGAAAGGAGCAGGGCCCTGCCATGAAGAGAGATCTAGGGAGGTCAGGATAAAGCCTTGGAACCCTCAGTGTAGAGGGTGGGACTTAGGTCTCAGATCTTGCCTCTAGCACAGGCAGGGGAAGAGAGTTGGCAGCTTTGGTGGTGGCAGCCTAAGAAGGAGGGAGGGAGGAGGGAACGTAAGGTTTGTTGTAACTACGCATTCCAGGAAACAAACTCACTCAGAAGGACAATGCATATAATGGAGTGCAGTTTATTACACCTGTGGGCCCAAGGCAGAGTCTCCTCTTAGCCAAGGACCCTGACCAGTTTTTGTGAAAACCTTATATACCCTAAGTGTACTTGCTCAAACCCACCTCCCCAGATTCCTTGTAACTAGTCTAGACAAGGTAAAAGAGAGATACGATCAAAGTTAACCCATGATTCATGTGTCACAAGACTAGATAAACAGTGGACATTTATCAATAGGACTGTGGTCATATCCCGATAAACGTAATGGAATTTACAACTTTGTTCTGTTACAGAGATAATTAACATATTCTTTTAGGCAACAGAGAGTCCAAGCACAAGCCCTGAGGCTCTTTTATCTGGGGGTCTGTTTTCCCATTGGTATGCCATTTCTATAGACACCGGGCACAAAGTTCAGAGTCCATTGGGAGGGTGACCATGCGTGTAGCCTAAAGTTTGCAGCCTGGCTTAAGATGGAGCCCAGATCTGTCTGTTTCCTCCTTCAGTGGAGGTTGTGGAACTGATCTGGAGTGGCTGCAATGGGATTGGGAGCGATAGGGGGTGGGCTGTGGTCAGAAGGGTCAAAGGAAGAAGAAGAAAAGTCTGAACAGGGCATTGGGGAACACTGTATTAGGAGGATGTGGCTCAGAGTGGACTAAGAGTATTTGAGAAGTAGAGCAGGATTCACAGCGAGAGGGTTGAGAGTGAAGAGCAAAGAGTGCCTGAACATAAGGGATTTCTAACCACTTGCTGTTGCGGCGGCACAAGTTATCAAGGTCCCACAGAGTATTATAATCGAGAGTTCCGTTTTCTAGCCATTAGGACCTATTATCAAGTCTGTATTGCAGCCAGACAGTGTTAGAATAGTAAATAAGTCTTTTTGGTCTTATTTCCCTTTGGAAAGCCAAGGCTTTTAGGTTTCAGAGAAGGCATCCTAGAGGAGTAGATTTTGAGGGCTTGGATTAAGAATTTCCCATTGCGGCCGAATAGGGAGGTTAGACAAAGGTGAGAGAAAGCGAGGACAAAGGTCCGAGAGAACAGGCGTCCCTGTTCTCAGGACTTTCTCAGATAGTAATAATAGTCTGCTTAGAAATGGGCGTCCCCTATTTCAAAGTCAGATGGGGCACAAGGCCAAGGGCCCGAGGGCCGTGGGGATCATCCCTCCTAGTGCTAGGACTTGGAAATGAGGTGAGAGAGAGGATCTGAGGGAATGGGATTTCACTCACCCTTGTAACCAATGGATGAAATGTGGGCTGGTGTGTGGATGTCAGTCCAGCAAGGCAAGTGGAGAATTCCGTCTTGGAGCTTGTCTCATTTTCTCAGCAAGGTCCGAGGGAGGGGATCACTGGAAGTGGGCTCATGAGAGGAACCCACCCGGTTGTGGTGGATCCTTCCTCCCAGGTTTTGGTACCAAAATGTAAGGTGAGTGCAGAGGAAGAGAGAGCGAGCCGGGTAATCAGGCAAGAAAAGGGAAATTTGTTAGAGGGAAAAGAAAGGGTGATTGACCCTTAAGGAGAACCAGCATCCTACCTTTCTGACAGGGTCTGTCTTATACCTCACCAATGAAAAATTCTCTGAAGGGATGATTAATTTTCAGCCTGTAGTTGAGTCCTGTGGTTATGGAGCCGGAGGTCTGGAATCTGGTGGTGTCGCAGCTTTGAGAAGATAGGCACCAGTGAGAAAACAGAATGTCATTTGGGCAATTTGGTCAGTCTCAAGGATCTCTGTGATTTTTATACTTTGTTTTCAAGGTCAACATAATAAGCCATCTTAACAATGAGGCCCCATGTGGGCCCCATCACCATGCAGATAACAGATATGAAGGAGCGGTCTAAATAATAAGAAGAGGTAGATACATCTGCCCCCAGCTCTTTTTTTCCAAAAATATCATTTATTTTTTAAAATTATTTTTAATATTTATTATTTATTTGGATGTATTGGGTCTTAGTTGCAGAATGTGGGTGGGATCTAGTTTTCTGACCAGGGATTGAACTCAGGCCCCCTGCATTGAGAGTGTGAAGTCTTAGCCACTGGACCACCACAAAAGTCCCCTGACCCCAGCTTTGAAGTGTTAGGACCCTTGCCACTCACTTTTCACTCCCCATTGTCCAGCCACTGCTTTTTACTGAACATGGGCCAGTATGATCTTGGCATGTATACTAATAATCTCTCCATGAGTTTCATGCCTCTGTTCAGTGGAGCTAAGAGTCATCATTTTCTTCTTCAGTGAGGGACCTAGAAGTCTACTAAGAAATAACCCCTCAGAATAAGGTGGATTTTCTCAACTGTTCTTCCAAAGAACCACATCCCTGCCTAAAAGAGTTGAGATGACTTTTGAGTATCAACATGGTCTCCCATTCAGCCAATCCTTTAGTCCAGCCCCAATGACTAATGTCTGAGTCTTGGGGTGAGAAGTCTGTAGGTAAAAATGAGGAGAATTGTCACACTGAAGTGTTTGGGACTCAGGACTTAAAACAATGCAGCTTTATTTCCAGAGTAATGTTTGAAACACAAAGATGAGGGGAGAGGGATTGTCCTCACTTCTGAGAAAATATAACCCTGCTACAATGGGACAGAGGCTCTGCTTAACCTAGTGAGTTACTCCATAAGTTCTCTTAAAAGGGGTGGCAGTGCCAGGGCCCTCAGCTCTGACGGCAGATTGTTATAAACTAAAGGATATTGCCTCTCGAGGGCATGAGTGGGTTGACATCTCAGCTACAGAGAAGCACAGCAACAGGAGAGAGAAATGGCTAATGCCATGGAGTGACAAAGAGAAATATTCCTGTGAGCTCAAGCAGTGTCCCTGGAGATTCCCCAAAATAGTGCCTCCCTCCTCGCCTCTCCCTCCACCCAGGCCTGAAGATCTGGCTTTAGCAGGCATGGGGAAAAGATTCAGAAAAATGTTACTGACAATTGTGACTTGTACAATTCTATATTCAAATAGGAACCTCAGGAGTCAGGACAGGTCATTTAAAAACAAATTAGAGCAATTTGCCCTCAGGGGTTCTTGCTAGGGTGTGACAACATAGCTTTTATGTTAACCTTTTCTGAATCTCTTTAGCTGCAAGGGCAAACAATGTCCCAAAGTATAATGCCCTGAGCTTCGCTTGTCTTCCTGTATTCATATTAACAAGGAGTTCAGCCTTTCTGTCTGGATTCCTGTTTTTGTAATAAACCCAAGAACAGTGGTTTAGTTAGTTTGAAGAGTCCATCCTGATTGTGATAGTTTCGGGAAGAGAAAAGCAAAACTTGGTGGGAACTCCAAGGGTTGCCACTTGTAATGTCATTTGACTCAATTCTATCTCTATCAAGTGACCTTCGATAATTGAGGTACCATTCTTGATGTGGAGGTTGTACCTCCCGTGTTACCCACAGTTATAGACTGTCTCAGACTTGCCTGGATCTCTGACTTAACAGTTCTTTATGTATAATGCTTTGCTAGTTAGCATCTCCTCTTATTGGCACATCTCTGGGTCAAATTCCACCACCGGGAGGAGCTTTGGGGCAGAATCTTCAGTAGGTCTTTTCACAAACCCAGGTTCCCCTTCAGCAATGCAAATCCTGGTGTAGAAGCCATCATTATGGTCCAGTCTTTTTCTTCTTGTAAGAGGGCTTTACCTCAAGGTGTGGGTGTCTTTCCTATCACCAGGTCATAGCCAGAAATACCTGTCACCACCAAAATGGATTTCAATAACTTTAAGTTTCAGGAAATAGTCTGTTGTCTTAACCTCTTCTGTTACAGAAGGTCCCCAGCAGAATTTCCCATGGCTTTCTCAGAAGACAGAATTTTACAGTTAATGGAAATGGTCAAGGGTTGGGGGTGGCAGGGTGATTCTGCCCCAACTATGAAAAGAGCTACAGCTCCAAATCTTCTTCCCTCAACAGTGAGCTCCTATTTGCAGCCAAAAGAGAGCATTTGGTTTATTTCCTACAAAACAAGGAGGGTCTGCTCCAAGATGAGTTAATGTCTCCATTGCTATACATAGAAAAGATTCTTAGAGAAATGATTACTTCTAAGTTATCAGGAAAGAAACATCATTTGGCCTTATTGAGTACCCTGCAAATTGTTCCTTTTGCTTCTGTAGAATGTAAAGGAAACTTTGGGGAGTTTATCAATTTGTTTACTGTTGTGGTCATTGGTGTTGCTCAATTCAGGCTCTCCACTTTCCAGACACACAATAGGATTGAACTTCCTACCCCTTTGTGGTTAGGTGGGACCATGTGACCCATTTTGGCTAATGAATTGCGAGCTCTTATTAGTGTGAAACCGACTAGAGCTATCATTCTACCATCGCTATTGGCAGTGGTCCAGATGGTGGCTATGCTTTTAGTTTGGCTCTTGAACTTGAGGCAAAAATAGAATAGATCCACAGGCAATGCATTAAGATGTAACATGATCAAGAAATGAACCTTTGCTGCTTGTGTTGCAGTCAGAGATAGACTTGGTGATTGTGGCAACCATGGAGGTGTGTTACTTGGATCTCCCATCAGTGAAAAACTTGCCAATCAGCAGTGAGGTGAGGAGTGTGGCTAGCTGACAGCCTCCAGCTTCAGCACCATTGAGATCCATTGCAGCATTTGAGCCAAGGCCATGCTCTTCTCAGGGAGCACTGAGACAATGACTGAGCATGACAGGGATGTATTAGGGCCTGACTGCTGGTCCCCAATCTTTGCTTCATTGCTCTTTGCTGTGTTGACCAGATTTGTCCCCTCTCCATTGCATTTTGAAGCTCTGCCTGCTGGACTCTGCTTCTTTTCTCTCTCAGGAGTTTGATTGGCCTCACGGTCTTGAATCTTTCTGTGCCTAAACCTGCCTTCTCCCTATTTATCTTTCATAGGTTATTACTCCACAACACCAGTAACACACTTATTTTTTGGAGGTGCCGAGTGGCTTGTGGGATCTTAGTTTCCCAAACAGGGATTGAACCTGTACCCCCTGCAAGGGAAGCACGGAATCTTAACCATTGGGCCACCAAGAAAGTCCCCACATGTTACTCTCTTAACTCATTCTCAGTGTCTGCTTACCAGAGAACATGAACTAACACTATTCTGCTATGGCAGAACACTGTGTATTTTGTGTACACAGTGAGTAGGACATACGTACTGTAGCATGAGAAGAAAGAGAGGAAACATGAGAAATGAGCAGGGATGAAATGATATTCTTCAGGGGTAACTGACAGTTACATTTAAACCACTGGTGTCTAAAACCAGCAGAACAGTTTGGGAAGACTAAAACTGTTGGGTAGGTACATAGTTGCCCTGTCTCAGAAGATTTTCCCCCTTTATTTGAAGGGCACTGTTCCAGCTTTTCTTTTCAAGGTCAAACCCAACCTCTGTCTCTTAAATTATCAGTGTCCCCCCTGTCTGGGGACTCTAATGTGAGGGTGTCCACCAAAGTAATAAGCAGAATCATTTTCACAATTAAAATAGAGAATAAACTCAGGGGGAGAAAGGAGAAAATCTCCTGCCATGCAAGTTTCCCATTTAGGAAAACACACTTTGGACATATAATGTTCCTCAATAATGAGAAGAGTCAGTCGTTTCCTCCACTCCTGATTGGTTATTATTTAGCTGGGAATGAGAGCACAAAATAGGTCAAAAGGACATAATCTGTAGCTCTTGCACATGGTGATAAAAATAATATGCTTTGGGTTTTAATAATCATCTTAGGTAGCTACTGACTCATTAAGTATGATATGCCCTACAGGTTGTCCTTACTGACACTGAACCAGAAGTTATGGCCCCGTGCTTAAGTGTTCCACAATTACCTTCCTCAGGATGTTAATTATCCACTTGGATTTCTCTCCTGGATGACTCAGTGAGCTGTAATAGCCCTGATGGTAAATACCTATGGCAGGGCTGTGAAGCAATCATCTCCATAAAGAGGGACTGGATCACTAAGACAGAAATGGTCCCATAAATCCTAGTGCCTGACAGGTCTCAGGGAGGCATTCCCTCCAGCTAAGAGGAGCCATTTGGCATATTCAGCACAATCTGCTTTAGAGAACTCGAATTACATTGCTCGACCGCAGCTAACTTATGTGTGTAGGAAAATATGTCATGCAAAAGAACAATTTTCCTTTGCCTTCTACTTCTCTTGCTTATTCATTCACTATTTTGTGTGCCAGTTTGGGTCTTTCAGAAAGCAGATGCTGAGACAGTGTTCACAGTGCACAGTAGTTTACTGGGGGAATGGATGCTCATGGAAGGTAAGACAGGAAGCAGGATTAGGCAGGCAGAGCCTTCAGACCATGGTGCTGAGCTGACTCTCAAGGAAGGGGACTGAGAAGCAGGACTGGACAAAAGAGCTTGAGACTGTGATGTATATTTGACAAACCCTGGCTGATCCAGTGGGGAGCCCCAGAGTAAAGGTAGCTCATTGCAGGAAGCCTGGACTGGACAGAACTGACCTCTGCCATCGTCAGTCAGCAGCTGGGGCTTCCCAGGAAACCTTGACTCAAAATGACATATATACACTGCCATGTGTAAAATAGATAGCTAGTGGGAAGCTGCTGTATAGCACAGGGAGCTCAGCTCAGTGCTCTGTGATGACCCAGAGGGGTGGTGAGGGGGATGGGGGTGGCAGGGAGGCTCAAGAGGGAGGGGATATATGTATATATATGGCTGATTCACTTCATTGTACAGCAGAAACTATCACAACACTGTAAAGCAACTATACCTCAATAATAATAATAGTAATAACAAAGAGTGAAACTGTCAGTTAACTGCCGTTCTCATAGCTGAATGATAAGTATTTTCTAGATAGGAGATCTGTGTGATACACTTCCACATGTATTGTCATCTTTTTGTTGAGTACAAGAAGGATTTTAGGGTTACCCTCAAGGGATACATAAATGCAAAAGTAATGACGGTATTAAATATGACCTCATAGAGGTGGCCAGGGATTGAAATGGATGGCACTTGGGCTAAGCCTCTTGCTTTGAGATCATCTGTGGCTTTACCACTGATAGTTGGGTAGCCTTCAGCAATTTCTCTGAGCCTCAGTTTCCTGATACTTAAAATGGGAATATCTATCTTGAAAGAAAATTGTGAAGGTTCCATTATACTTTTTAAGACTCCTCTTTGTAAAGCATCTGACACAATGTTTTAGTATGTCCACTTTCTCTTTTTTAGGTGAAAGCTGACCTTTAAATTAAACTCAATTAGCCTGACTAAGACCAGTTTGGGAGCTGGAGGTTCAAGAAGAGAAATGCCTAATTATTTCAGAATTATTAAATAGGATATTTTAATCAGTGTTTGCATGTTAGGTTTCTTTCACTTGCAACCAAAAATTAGGTGAGTCAAGTAGGAATTTATTGACTTATGCAAGCAATCTGTAAGAGCACAGAGTAAATAATGGGTTCACAAATAATTGGAACCAGAGATTGAAATGCCAGATGACCCTCACTCTTCACCTTCTTTCTCTGTTTCTTTGTTCCAGCTTTATTTCCTCAGGCTATCATTTTCCCCCAGGCAAAAAAATCAAGGCTCATATATCTCTGTTGGTGAAGCTGGGAAGATGTATGTAAGTGAATCATGGCACTGCTAGCAAATTATATTTCCTTAATTCGAATTTGGAAAATCTTGTTAAGGGCAATCCCCACCCAAATCAGATAAAGTGAGAGAAGGTAGAGCAGTTTATCAAGAGTAGGATTTACCCAAAACCACTTGCTTCTAGGGCAGCACCGCACACTAGAGATTTCTGCTATACCAGGTTGAAAAGGAAGCAGATATAGCTTCTGTGTCATCAACTCTCTCTCTCTCTCTCTTTTTTTTTTTTTTTGCATTCTAATCTTTAGCAATGATCTGTAGAATTTATGGTGGTGAGTAGCTCAGGTGGACTAGAAGATATTGTGATCAAGGACAGTTATTTTTTCTTTTTAAAAAATTTTCACTGGAGTATGGAGACCCAGGTTCAATCCCTGGGTTGGGAAGATCCCTTGGAGGAGAGCTTGGCTACCCACTCTAGTATTCTTGCCTGGATAATTCCAGGGACAGAGGAGCTTGGCAGTCTACAGTCTGGGGTTGTAGAGTCAGACACAAGTGAGCAACTAACACTTTCACTTTCATAGTTGCTTTACAATGTTGTGTTAGTTTCTCTATAAAGTAATCAGTTATATATATACATGTATCTGTCACTGAGTTCAGGCTAGCTCTGCTCACTACAAGACAGGCCAATGAATACAAGAAGAGGTTCTGAGGCGAGGAATATGACTTTAATCAGAAAGCCAGCTGACTGTAGGAGAAGATGCCAAACTAATGTCTCAAAGTAACCATCCTGTCCTTGGATTTGAATGCCAGGTTCTTTTATAGGACAGAGAGGGGGAGGAGTAGAAGAAGTAAATACCATTATCTTGCAAGTATCTCCTGGAATGGCCAACCTCAGGGAGGGGAAGTGTTAATCTCTTCAAGCAGAGGGGCAGGCTCCCAGAGACAGGTCATTATGTCTGATTATAATAACAAAAACAATGGAAAACAAAGGTTAAAGACAAAGAAACATCATGGAGTCAGAATTGGCTTCTCCCTGCAACATCAGTTCAGGAGCTCGGTCATGTCTGACTCTTTGAGACCCCATGGACTGCAGTATGCCATCACCAACTCCTGGAGTTTACTCAAACTCATGTCTATTGAGTCCGTGATGCCATCCAACCATCTCATCCTCTGTCATCCCCTTCTCCTCCTGCCCTCAATCTTTCCCAACATCAGGGTCTTTTCAAATGAGTCAGTTCTTCACATCAGGTGGCCAAAGTATTGGAGTTTCAACTTCAGCATCAGTCCTTCCAATGAATATTCAGGACTGATTTCCTTTAGGATGGACTGGTTGGATCTCCTTGCAGTCCAAGGGGCGCTCAAAAGTCTTCTCCAACACCACAGTTCAAAACATCAATTCTTTGGCACTCAGCTTACTTTATAGTCCAACTCTCACATCCATACATGACCACTGGAAAAACCATAGTTTTGACTAGATGGACCTTTGTTGGCAAAGTAATGTCTCTGCTTTTTAATATGCTATCTAGCATGGTCATAGCTTTCCTTCCAAGGACCAAGTGTCTTTTAATTTCATGGCTGCAGTCACCATCTGCAGTGACTTTTGAGCCCCCCAAAATAAAGTCTCTCACTCTTTCCATTGTTTCCCCATCAATTTGCCATGAAGTGATGGGAGCAGATGCCATGATCTTAGTTTTCTGAATGTTGGGCTTTAAGCCAGCCTTTTCACTCTCCTCTTTCACTTTCATTAAGAGGCTCTTTAGTTCTTCGCTTTCTGCCATAAGAGTGGTGTCATCTCTGTATATGAGGTTATTGATATTGAAATAGCTCAACTGGAATTCCATCACCTCCACTACCTTTGTTTGTAGTGATGCTTCCTAAGGCCCCCTTGACTTCACATTCCAGGATGTCTGGCTCTAGGTGAATGATCACACCATCGTGGTTATCTGGGTCATGAAGATCTTTTTTGTATAGTTCTTCTGTGTATTCTTGCCAACTCTTCTTAATATCTTCTGCTTCTGTTAGGTCCATACCATTCTGTCCTTTATTGTGCCCATCTTTGCATGAAATGTTCCCTTGGTATCTCTAATTTTCTTGAAGCGATCTCTAATCTGCCATTCTATTGTTTCCCTCTATTTCTTTGCATTGATTACTGAGGAAGGCTTTCTCATCTCTCCTTGCTATTTTTTGGAACTCTGCATTCAAATGGGTATATCTTTCCTTTTCTCCTTTGCCTTTTTCTTCTCTTCTGCTTCTGCTAAGTCACTTCAGTCATGTCCGACTCTGTGCGACCCCATAGACAGCAGCCTACCAGGCTCCTCCGTCCCTGGGATTCTCCAGGCAAGAGTACTGGAGTGGGGTGCCATTGCCTTCTCCGGCTTCTCTTCTACTCACAGCTATTTGTAAGGCCTCCTCAGACAACCGTTTTGCCTTTTTGCATTTCTTTTTCTTGGGGATGGTCTTGATCCCTGCCTCCCGTACAATGTCGCGAACCTCTGTCCATAATTCTTCAGGCACTCTGTCTATCATCTAATCCCTTGAATCTATTTGTCACTTCCACTGTAAAATCATAAGGGATTTGATTTAGGTCATATCTGATTGGTCTAGTGGTTTTCCCTACTTTCTTCCATTTAAGTCTGAATTTGGCAATAAGGCCTTCATGATCTGAATTGCAACATAGCCACTCTTTTTTAGATTTCCTTCCCATTTAGGTCACCACAAATTATTGAGTAGAGTTACCTGTTCTATACAGTAGGTCCTTATAAATTATCTATTTTATATATAATAGTGTGTATATGTCAATCCCAGTCTCCTAATTTATCCCTCCCTCCTTTCCCCTCTTGGTAACCATAAGTTTGTTATCTACATCTATGACTCTGTTTCTGCTTTGCCAATGTTTATCTATACCATTCTTCTAGATTCCACAGATAAGTGATATTACACAATACTTGTTCTTCTCTTTCTGACTTACTTCACTCTGCATGACAGTCTCTAGATCCATCTGTGTCTCTGCAGATGGCAGTATTTCATTCATTTTTATGGCTGAGTAATATTCCATTGTATATATGTACCACATCTTCTTTATCCATTTCTCTGTCCATGGACATTTACATTGTTTCAGTGTCTTGGCTATTGTAAATGGTACTGCAAAGGACATTGAGATAGATACATTCTTTCGAATTATGGTTTTCTTCATATACGTGACTAAGAGTGGGATTGTTGGGTCATATGGTAGCTCTAGTTTTAGTTTTTTAAGAACCTGCATATTGTTTTCCATAGCGGCTGTACCAATTGACATTCCCACCAACAGTGTAAGAGACTTCCCTTTTCTCCACATCCTCTCTAGCATTTATTGTTTGTAGATTTTTTTATGATGGCCATTCTGACCAGTGTGAAGTACTACCTCATTATAGTGTTGATTTGTATTTCTCTAATAATTAGTGATGTCGAGCTTCTTTTCATGTTCTTTTTGGGCATCTCTATGTGTTCCTTCGGAGAAGGCAATGGCACCCCACTCCAGTACTCTGGCCTGGAGAATCCCATGGACGGAGGAGCCTGGTAGGCTGCAGTCCATGGGGTCACTAAGAGTCGGACATGACTGAGCAACTTCACTTTCACTTTCACTTTCATGCATTGGAGAAGGAAATGGCAACCCACTCCAGTGTTCTTGCCTGGAGAATCCCAGGGACGGGGGAGCCTGATGGGCTGCTGTCTATGGGGTCGCACAGAGTCAGACATGACTGAAGCGACTTAGCAGCAGCAGCAGCAGCAGCATGTATTCCTTGGAGAAATATCTATTTAGATCTTCCCTCTTTGGGCTTCCCTTGTGGCTCAGCTAGTAAGCTGCAGCAGCATGTATTCCTTGGAGAAATATCTATTTAGATCTTCCCTCATTGGGCTTCCCTTGTGGCTCAGCTAGTAAAGAATCAGCCTGCAATGTGGGAGACCTGGGTTCAATCCCTGGGTTGGGAAGATATCCTGGAGAAGAGAAAGGCTACCCACTCCAGTATTCTTGTCTGGAGAGTTCCATGGACTGTATAATCCATGGGGTTGCAAAGAGTCAAACATGACTGAACAACTTTCACTTCACTTCACTTCCCATTTTTTGATTGAGTTATTTGTTTGTTTGTTTTTATATTGAGCTGCATGAGCTGTTTGTATATTTTGGAGATTAACCCCATGTTGGTTTCTTTGTTTGCAAATATTTTCTCCTATTCCGAAGGCTGTCTTTTTGTTTTTTGTTTCCTTTGCTGTGCAAAAGCTTTTAAGTTTAATTAGATCTCATTTGTTTATTTTGTTTTTAAATTTTCATTACTCTAGGAAGTGGATCCCAAATGATCCTGCTGCAATTTATATTAAAGAGTGTTCTGGCTATGTTTTCCTCTAGAGTTTTATAGTGCCAAGTCTTACATTTAGGTCTTTAATCCATTTGGAGTTTATTTTTGTGTATAGTGTTAGGGATTGTTCTAATTTCTTTCTTTTACATGTAACTGTCCCATTTTCCCAGCAGCATTTATTGAAGAGACTGTCTTTTCTCCATTGTATATTCTCGCCTCCTTTGTCATAGATTAGGTGATCATTAGGTGTGTGGGTTTTTTCTCTGGGCTTTCTATATTGTTTCATTGGTCTATATTTCTGGTTTTGTGTCAGTACCATACAGTCTTGATGACTATAGCTTTGTACTATGGTCTGAAGTCAGGGCTATGGTCCATAGGGGTGCAAAGTGTTGGACACGACTGAAGCAACTTCAGTTCAGTTCAGTCACTCAGTCGTGTCTGACTCTTTGCAACCCCATGAACTGCAGCACGCCAGGTCTCCCTGTCCATCATTAACTCCTGGAGTCCACCCAAACCAATGTCCATTGAGTTCGTGATGCCATCCAACCATCTCATCCTCTGTCATCCCCTTCTCCTCCTGCCCTCAATCTTTCCCAGCATCAGGGTCTTTTCAAATGAGTCAGCTCTTCGCATCAGGTGGCCAAAGTATTGGAGTTTCAGCTTCAACATCAGTCCTTCCAAAGAACACCCAGGACTGATCTCCTTTAGGATGGACTGGTTGGATCTCCTTGCAGTCCAAGAGACTCTCAAGAGTCTTCTCCAACACCACAGTTCAAAAGCATCAATTCTTCAGCGCTCAGCTTTCTTTATAGTCCAACTCTCACATCCATACATGACCACTGGAAAAACCATAGTTTTGACTAGACGGACCTTTGTTGGCAAAGTTATGTCTCTGCTTTTTAATATGCTATCAAGCATGGTCATAGCTTTCCTTCCAAGGAGCAAGTGTCTTTTAATTTCATGGCTGCGATCACCATCCAGTGACTTTGGAGCCCAGAAAAATAAAGTCAGCCACTGTTTCCCCACCTATTTGCCATGAAGTGATGGGACCGGATGCCAACTTAGCAGCAGCTAAAGTCAGGGAGCCTGATTCCTCCAGCCCCACTGTTCTTTCTCAAGATTGCTTTGGCTATTCAAGGTCTTTTGGATTTCCATACAAATTGCAAAACTTTTTGTTCTAATTCTGTGAAAAATGGCATTGTTATTTGATAGGGATTGCATTGAATCTTTAGATTGGCTTGGGTAGTCTAGTTACTTCAACATTTATGCATTTTATTGGCATATAGTTGTTCATAGTAGTCTCTTATGAGCCTTTGTATTTCTCTGTTGTCTGTTGTAACCTCTCCTTTTTCACTTCTAGTATTACTGATTTGAGTTTTCTCCCCTTTTGTCTTGATGAGTCTGGCTAAGTTTTACCAATTTTGTTTATCTTCACAAGTAATTATCTTTTAGTTTCATGGATCTTTGCTACTATTTTCTTTGTCTCTACATTTATTTCTGCTCTGATCTTTAATGATTTTTTTTTCCTTCTACTCTTTGGGTTACATTTGTTCTATCTCTAGTTGCCTTAGGTGTAAGGTTAGGTTGTTCATTTGAGATTTTTCTTGTTTCTTGAGGTAGGATTGTATTGCTATAAACTTCCCTCTTACAACTGCTTTTGCTGCATCCCATAGGTTTTGGGTCATTGTGTTTTCATTGTGATTTGTTTCTAGGTATTTTTTTATTTTCTTTTTGATTTCTTCAGTGATCCATTGGTTATTTAATATCATATTGTTTAGCCTCCATGTGTTTGTGTTTTTTTAAATAGCTTTTCCCCTTTAATTGATTTCTAATCTCATAGTGTTGTGGTTGGAAAAGATGCTTGATATAATTTCAGTTTTCTTAAATTTCCTGAGACTTGACTTGGTGACCCAAAATGTGGTCTATCCTGGAGAATATTCTGTGTGCACCTGAGAAAAAAGTGTATTCTGCTGCTTTCAGATGGAATGTCCTATAAATATCAATTAGTTCTTTCTGTTCTGATGTGTCATTTAAGGCTTTATTTCCTTATTGATTTTCTGTCTGGATAATCTGTCCATTGGTGTATTTGGGGTGTTAAAGGTATTGTGTTACTGTTGATTTCCCCTTTTATGGCTGTTAGCCCTTGCTTACGTATTGAGGTGCTCTTACATTGGGTCCATAAACATTGACACTTGTTATATCTTCTTCTTGGATTGATCACTTGATCATTATGTAGTGTCCTTTCTTGTCTCTTGTAACTATCTTTAAAGTCTATTTTGTCTGATATGAGTATTTCTACTTCAGTTTTCTTTTGATTTCCATTTACATGAAATTTTTTTTTTTTCCATCCCCTCGCTTTCAGTCTGTATGTCCCTAGGTCTGAAGTGGGTCTCTTGTAGACAGCATATATATGGGTCTTGTTTTTTTATTCATTCAGCCAGTTTATGTCTTTTGTTTGGAGCATTTAGTTAATCTACATTTAAGGTAATTATCAAAATGTATGTTTCTATACCCATTTTATTAATTGTTTTGGGTTGGTTTGTATAGGTCTTTTTCTTTCCCTTCCTCTTTTGTTCTCTTCTCTTGTGTTTCTTGCCTAGAGAGATTCCTTTAACATCTTTGTAAAGCTGGTTTGGTTGTGCTAAATTCTCTTAGCTTTTACTTATCTGTAGAGTTTTTGATTTCTCTGTCAAGTTTGAATGAGAGACTTACTGGGTACAGTAATCTTGGTTGTAAGTTTTTCCTTTTCATCACTTTAAATATATCTTGCCACTTCCTCTGGCCTGCAAAGTTTCTGATGAAAAATCAGCTGATAACATATGGGAATTCCCTTGTATGTTATTTTCTGCTTTTAATATTTTTTCTTTGTATTTAATTTTTTTAGTTTGATTAGTATGTGTCTTGGCATGTTCCTGCATGGGTTTATCTTGTATGGGACTCTGTGCACTTCCTGGACTTGAGTGACTATTTCCTTTCCCATATTACAGAAGTTCTGGACTATGATCTCTTCAAATATTTTCTCAGGCCCTTCTCTTTTTCTTCTTCTGTTGTTATTGTTCAGTCACTAAGTCATGTCCGACTCTTTGTGACCCCATGCACTACAGCATGCTAGGCTTCTCTGTCCTTCACTATCTCCCGGAATTTGCTCAAATTCATGTGCATTGAATTGGTGATGCTGTCTAACCATCCTGAATTGGTTCTTCGCATCAGGTGGCCAAAGTACTGGAACTTCAGCTTCAGCATCAGTCCTTCCAATGAATATTTAGTGTCAATTTCCTTCAGGATTTATTAAAGGAATCTTAGTTTGATTTCCTTGCTGTCCAAGGGGCTCTCAAGAGTCTTCTCCAGCACCACAATTTAAGATAATCAATTCTTTGGCACTCAACTTTCTTTATGGTCCAGCTTTCACATTTGCACATGACTACTGGAAAAATTATAGTTTTGACTATATGGACCAAAGTGATGTCTTTGCTTTTTAATATGCTGTCTAGGTTTGTCATAGTTTTTCTTTCAAGGAGAAAGCTTCTTTTAATTTCATGGCTGCAGTCACCATCCACAGTGATTTTGAAGCCCAAGAAAAGAAAATCGTCACTGCTTCACTTTTTTTCCTTCTATTTGCCACGAAGTGATGGGATCAGATGCCATGATCATAGTTTTTTGAATGTTGAGTTTTAAGCCAGCTTTTTCACTCTCCTCTTTCACTCTCATCAAGAGGTTCTTTAGTTCCTCTTCACCTCTTATTCTTCTGGGACCCCTGTAATTTGAATGTTGTTGCATTTAGTGTTGTCCCAGAAGTCTCTGAAAACTTTCCTCATTTCTTTTCATTATTTTTTCTTTATTCTTTTCCACAGCAGAAATTTCCAATGTTCTGTCTTCCAGGTCACTTATATGTTCTTCTGCCTCAATTATTCTGCTATTGATTCTTTTTAGTGTAGTTTTCATTCCGTCTACTGTCTTATTCATCTCTGTTTGTTCTTTACCTCTAGGTCCTCACTAAACTTTTCTTGTATCTTCTCAATCCATGCCTCCATTCTATTTCTGAGAACTTAGATCATCTTTACTATCATTACTCTGATTTTTTGGGGATAGATTGCTTTTCTCTTCTTCATTTAGTTGTTCTTCTAGGCTTTTATTTTGCTCCTTCATCTGAAACATATTTCTTTGTCACCTCATTTTGTCAGACTTACTGTGCTTGTGGTCTCCTTTCCACAGGCTCCAGAATTGTAATTCCTGTGGCTTCTGGTGTCTGCCCCCTGGTGGGTGAGGTTGATCTAGAGGCTTGTGCCATTATCCACTTGATAAGGGGTTTGACTGGTGCTGTGGTGAACAGAGCCTGCCCTGGATATTGAGTAGGGCCTCCCCATTCCTCTGTGGTTGTCACTGCCCTGTCAAGGGTGGGGTCTACTCCCTAGTTGTTGGAGTAGAAGCCCCTAGATCTATTTCTTAGCAGTGATTCAGATCTGCAGTGCTAGTGAGGCAGGCTTGGAGCAGTTGCACTGGGAGAGAAGCCACTGAGTATTCCTCTTCTGGAACTGTTTATCTGTGAATGTATTCTGTTGTTTCCCCTCTCGCCTGTTGTGTGGGCTTACAAAGTATACTACTGTTGGCAATGCTATCAATCCTAAGTGTGGGTATTCTGGCAATTGACCCTGCTGACTCTCAAGTGTTTTTTTAATCCAGCCACTGGTGCAGTCCACTGAGGTTAGGTCCAAGTACTTCAGTAGTCATGTATCTGGACCCACTGTGGGAGATACAAAGACAACTCGAACCCTTGTCTGACCCTATCCCCACATGTACATGCCCACAGAGCCTACAGCTGCTAAAACCCAAACTGAAAGACAGCCATTTTATCTTTAAAGAAAGAAAATCTCCTTTAATTCCTTCTATACATTTTCGCGCCCCCCCCTCCCAACTTTTTAAAATCAAATTTTAACAGAAAGGATGAGACTCAATTATCCAGTGGTGTCTTAGGTTGAATTACCCTAGAAGCAGACTCTGAGGCAAAGATTTGAGTAGAAGTACTTTGGGAAATTATCCCAGTAGTCACAGGTAGGAAAGTAGAGAAGTAAGATGGAGATGGACTAGAAGCCAATAAAATGTGCATAGGTTACTGACCTATGAGCACCTGAGACTCAGTCCCTTTTGGAATCTCTGGAAGATGGTGTTTTACATTTAGGGGCAAGAATGCTGGAGTGTTTATCCAACAAACTATCAATCATTGTAGGAGGGATACTTCTGGGGATATTGACTCCCTGATATTTCTGGTTTGCTCCTGCATGCTGACTGATTGAGCTCCAGCAGCCAGAAAAAGCCCTCAGGCACAGTTGCCTTCAGTTGGTAGATATTGGGCTGGTATGTACTAGAGCAGTAAATATATTAATTGTTTATTGCCACATAACAAACTACCCTCAAATTTTGTGAGATAATGAGTGTTTATTTTTTTCTAAGCCATTGTTTCTGTGGGTCAGGAAATCAGTTTAACAGGTGATTCTGGCTGAAGATTTCCCATGAAATTGTGTTCAAGATGGTAACTAGGCTTCAGTCATTTGAAGGTGTGACTAGGGCTGCAGGATCTGCTTCCAAGGTAGCTTACTTGTGTGACCATTGGCAGGAAGTTTTATGTCCTTGCCATGTGGATCCCTCCTTAGGGCTCTTTGTGAATCTTCAAGTTATAGCAACTGACTTATTCAGAGTGAGTGATCCAAGAGAAAGCAAGGAGGAAGCAACCATACCTTTTATGACCTAGTCTTGGCAGTCACACACTGTAATCTATTTCTGCCATATTATACTGTCATTAGAAGCAAATTAGTAATTTCAGCCCATACTCAAGGGGAGAGTTATCAGTCTCTAATTTTTGAAAGGAGTTGTGTCAAAGAGTCTGTAAGACTATTTTAAAACCACTACAGTGCATATGAGAGCATATGAGCTGGGTACCACCAGCATCTGCTAAAGGGGGTCTGAATCCTGTTTTTGACCTGTCACCAATCTGGGTTCTTATAGTTCCTGGCAGAAGGCACTAAGGATCAGTTCATCCATGACTGCTTTTTTAGCATTTGCTTTATCCCTTCCCAAAGACTCTCTTCTCTTCTTTACCTTCTGTCCTTCTGCCCCTCCCCAAAAGTCAACAGTTATTTTTTTTTTTTACCAGTAGACTAATTGATCTCAAACAGATCACTCCTCCATGTCAGAGTCTCTATATTGTACTATTCCAGACATACTATCACAGTATAATTTAAAGACTGTGATACTGAGTACTTTGGTGGCACACCAATCTCTAGTACTTTTTACCTAAGAGTTCTAAGTTTGTATATGTGGTCTGCCTGGAGATTGGTTCTTTAACTCAAATGATACTGACAACCTGGGCCTCAGATTTCTCTCTGCATATAAAATTTGTTGTGCCTAATATCATCAACCCTCTATTTTAATACTTCCTTTATTATCCGTACCTCATAGATCTCCTTCCTTTCTTCCTGTTGAATGTTACACATGTTTGGCATTTTCTGAAAAGAGAGTAACTTTAGAAGTGAGTGTAAAATATACTCTATGACTATCTTAGACTCTGCCTTGAGAGAACCCACACTAAGACAAGGACTTGAGTCCAGGTAGCTTATTTGGGAGATAATCACATGAAACAAGAGTGGAGAAATGGAGAAGAGATGGGGAAGGAAGAAAACGCAATACTAGGGTTTGTAATTGAGGTCATTGCTATGAGGAACAGGGTCTTGATTCCAGTGGGTTCTTCTAATAAGTATAAGGAAACTGATAGAATGCCAGAGCTTTTTATCTATTTATCTATTTCTCTATTACTCCCTTTCCCTGTTGTTTGAGAATTTCCCCTGGGGTCATTGCTCTCCCATACTTTGGGGTCATGCTTAAATGGAGGCAGAGCAGACTGTTAGTATAATTGACGATTCCAGAGTCAAAAGCTAAAAAAGGTGTGGCTTGAGGTGGGATGCAGGCAGAAATGGGTTTTTGCACAGAACTGGCCACCATAGCTTTCACTGAAGTCAAAGGAGGGCCCAAGGGATATAACTAGGGTACCAGAGGCATCTGCTGCAATGGCCAAATAGTGGATATTGAGACACCCCTTGGGCTAAATGGAAATACCCCAATGGCAGATAATAGCCAGGGGTTGAAGTTGCTGAGGCAGATAGGGCTGGGAATTTACCTGGAAGGGGTAGCCAAAAATCTTGATTTAGGAGTTCCCTGGTGGTTTAGTGGTTTAGGATTCAGCGTTTTCACTGCCATGGCCTGAGTTCAACAATCCCTGGTTGTGTAACTGAGATTCTGCAAGCTGTGCAACATGCCACCTCCCACCAAATCTTGATTCAGAAAGGAAACTATGATTTCTTTGAGATAGGAGCATGAGTACAAAGGCAGGGATGACTTGGAAACAGGCCTTATCTAAGCACAGGTCTGCAAAGAAACAAGTATATAAATACAAGTGGAATTTTTCTAGAAGAACTGATGTAAAAAAAAAAAATGGTTCCCCAAGTGGCCAGGTACCAGTCATATCCGTAGTGGGGCTGCTAGCAGAGTTTGGTACCTGGAGGAGGGAAGTAGGGCCAGAAAGACACGGTGGGGTGGGACAAAAAGGTGACATAGTCCATGAGGTGACAGTCCATTTAAAAAGATTTTAAAGGGAACGCCTAAGAATACTGTCTTAACCAAATGGTTTAAAGATGAATTTTAGAAGATTAGTATGTAGGAGGTGGGACATGGGTGTTTGGGGGCAGTCAGAGCCCAAACAGGAGTTTGATTGGGATGGCTGAAAACAAGAGTATTGAAGTGACACTGGTCAGCTCTAGAGTAATCAGTGAAAAAGGGAGAAAAGAGTATGGTGTTGATAGTAGAGGGTTAAAAAAATAGAAGGGGATCCTCTCTTGCAAGCAGTCCTAAATGGCCTGTGGCCACACATCTGTATAGTCATTCTGGAGAAGTATGACTATGTAAAGCTAATCTACAACTAATCGAGGACTTGCTAAATCTATTTCTTAATGGTTCCTGACTGTCCATTTTTTTCTCTTTCCCACTGCAATTGTCTAGTTCAGGTCTCCATAGACTGCTATGACCATCTTCTAACCAATCCTTGTCCCAAGTCTTGACTCTTCCAATCCTTTCTCCACAAAGTTGTCAATTGTAATAGGTCTAATAAATACATCTATTTTTCAGTTGCTCTCCTGCTTAAGGTAACTCCTGATCATTATTTAATAATCAGCTTCAGTTCAGTCGCTCAAGAAATTACTTGTCTCCCAAAGATGTTTCAAGACAGCATTCCCTCTTTTTTTCCCCCTTCTCTTTTATGATAAAGAATCTCCCTGGCAGAGTGACACATGCCTTGCTGGCAAGAGTCACAGGAGCTGTCCATGGTCCTACTGGTAGGTCCTACTGGTAGGGACTGGGTGCGACTGTCTAGGTGATGATACTTGGAGGACCCAACATGGCTCTGCCCACCCCCAAACAACCTATTCCACCTCCTACATATGAATCTTCTAACATTCATCTTTAAACTATTTGGTTAAGACAGTATTCTTAGGAGTTCCCTTTAAAATATTCATAAACTTTCTGTTAAGTGTAATAGGACAGGAAGCTAATATCTACTACCACATCAAGCTACTACACCTCTCCTTGCAGAGAAAGGTTCTAAAGGGAGGGATAAAGAACAATGCCTTTACATGAGGAAGAGGGGTAGGGGAAGGATAGAGACCAGCGATTCTCAAAGGGTGATTCCTGGATCAGCACCATCAGCATTTAGAATAGTTGGAAATTCGAATTCTCAGGTCCCTCCCTAGATTCAGAAACTCTGAGACCGGAGTTGAGCAATCTGTGTTTTAGCAAGTCCTCCAAATGATTCTGATGCATGTTAAAGCTTGAGAACCACTGATAAACATACACACACATGCATGTATATACATAATCCCTAAGCTAGGATACCAACTTTGCTTACTTTTTTGTTCTTTTACTGCTGAGTTAGAT
Source organism: Bos taurus (assembly GCF_002263795.3). Lineage (NCBI taxonomy): Eukaryota > Metazoa > Chordata > Mammalia > Artiodactyla > Bovidae > Bos > Bos taurus. The sequence goes on from NC_037357.1 coordinate 100,122,579, forward strand.
TTAACCTCACAAGTTAAGAACACACAATGCTCTAGGTGTCCACAATTGATTAATAAGTTAGGAATGTCTGCCTGGCCTGTGAGATGGGGAAGGAGATAGAGGCTTCAGAGGTCAATTACAAAGGTAGGTACGTGGATCTGAGAGAACGAAGGCCCCAGATAAATAAATATGTGAGATGTTAGCATACCATTTTTTTTTTTTCTCTTAACCAGAGCTACTGAAACTTTCATCTGCATGTGAATACCCTGGGGATTCGATTCATGACCAGATTCCCATTCAGTCACTCTAAGGTGGGTCCCCAATTCTGTGTTTCTAACCATTTTGCAGATGATGCTGATGCTTCTGGTCCTCAGATCTCAGTTCAGTTCAGTTCAGTAGCTCAGTCGTGTCTGACTCTTTGCGACCCCATGAATTGCAGCACCCCATGCCTCCCTGTCCGTCACCAACTCCCGGAGTTCACTCAAACTCACGTCCATCGAGTTGGTGATGCCATACAGCCATTTCATCCTCTGTTGTCCCCTTCTCCTCCTGCCCCCAATCCTTCCCAGCATCAGAGTCTTTTCCAATGAGTCAACTCTTCGCATGAGGTGGCCAAAATACTCTAAACTACTGATCTTTCTCTACCCACCTTATTTTTGTGACTCCCTGCCAGAATATTATTTTTAGCAAAAATAAAATATCATACCATTTTACAAAGAAAAAGACTGATAATACCTGGTAAAACACTTGGAAGGGCAGTTCAGTGCAGGGTCTGAATGCACCTTTTCTGCAGTGCTCAGTAACTGCTCCTGTGCCCCTGCCTCTGTCAGACCTGTGCCACGGCCCCGTGAGAAACCCTTGGAACCTTCCCACCTTTGTTTCTGTTTGTTCTATCACACCGTTTTCTACTTTTGGTTCAATGCAATGTGGGAGCCAAATGGTAAACAGCGTTTGCTGATTGATGTCTTTCTCTTCTCTCCTCTCTCTCTTAAATAAAATCTACCTGCTGTCAATTACTGAGTGCTTCCAGGCAGGATTAGCAATGTCACTAAAATCAGGTCAGAGATACTTTGGAATCTGTTCGGTGTGGAATTCCCTTGTATTATAGCAGTAATAATAAAGTAAAAGTCTCCCCAGCCTCTCTCTCCAGGCTCCCTTTTCCTCTACATGTTTCTTTTTTTTTCCCCCCTAGATTGCTTAAGTCATTCTATTTGGTCTTTTCCCCCACAGATGCTCAGTCACCGTGGAGTATAGCCAGCTACAGCAGAGGCAACAAAAACCTTTTGCATTAAGAAACAACAAATAAAACAACCCTTTGTTACTGTTTTTCTTTCCCTAAAGTTCAACTCATAAGGTATATGATAGAACCCATTTCTTCCTTTCCTTTCTCTTCTTTCTTCTCTTCCTCCTTCTGTTTCCCACTACTCCCTCTCCTTCCCCTCCCAATTTTTCTCCTCCTCTTACCCTGTTCCTCCTTATTCCCTTCCTCTTTTTCCTTCCTCTTCCCTTCCCCATTCTCTTCCTCTCACTTTTCTGGGTTTCCATCTCTCTCATTGTCCCTGCCCCTTCTTTCCCCTCATCTCTCTTGCCCTCCCCTCTCACTGTTCCCCTGGAATGTGGAGGTATGATAAAAATCTCTCTTCCTGTGAGATCGGTGCACACATCCAAAGTCTATCATAGCAGAGTCCCCTGATCCTGAGCTCAGTGAAGCCTGAAAGGGTCATTTCAGACTCTCCATTTAGGAACCACCCATTTAATGAATGCCTCAATTGTGTGTTTGAAATTAATCAAGTGTTATTAACCAACGACCTGAAATCTAGTATATGCAGCTAGAACATAGAGTTTCTGTCAATGTGGAACAAACATGATATGTTGAAGGTAGCAGCGTGTTTACAGCTTTTCATTGGAGAAGATTAAGTAACAAGGTGGAACATGCAGCACCTGCCATCTCTGTTTCCAACTCACATCCCCTGATGTGAGGCCAAGTGTCTCTGTCGAAGTCAGGGCTGCAGCCATTCGCCTCACACTCACTACCTGGAGTGTCTTATTGATATGATGAAACTGTGGGCTGTAGCTTCCTTGACAGACAAATACCCTGAGCCTCCGGGGGCAGCATGGATGTGTGTGTGGCATCAGCGCAGCCCATCTAAATGCTCCCACCAGGTCTGGGGCTCTGAAGCCCTTTAGGGATATTTTAGCAATACTACAAGAGAGAAAGAAATGGAGAGAAGTCAAAAGCACTCAGGCCTTGCCTCCCCACAGCATCCTTGCTGGGAGGAACCCTCCCTGGGGTGGGGTGCTCCCTCTGCCCCCCCACCCTCCCGGCCATGCTTTCTTGTCCTGAGCTTGCCAGAAGCACAGCTCAGCACTTTTCTGATTGCATGAGGCTTCAGAGCTGCCTTCAGTTGACCAGCAGAAATCACATTTTGTAATTGTAGCCTTCCTAGAGGGGTTTCCCAGGTGGTGCTGGTGGTAAAGAATCTGCCTGCCAATGCAGGAGACATAAGAGATGCGGGCAAAGCAGCATGTAGGTAGAGAAGCTGACCAGGGTAGAAGCCTTTGGTCCTTATCATCCATTCTATTTTTCATTACATTTCAGAGTCCTTTTGGAAATCCAAGCACCTTGCCTTGCACACAGTGGTTTGGTCTCACGCACACATTTAATATACATGCATTTTCCTGTATGTGTGCAGTAAAGAGTCATGGAGGAGAGCGGTAAACACTTAAATGGGCATGTGCCCCAGGCTGAGACTTCCTAAGACAGAATTCAGGCTTCCATCTCATATTCTTTTGCAACTCTTCTTACCTGAGTATGATTTTAGTATTTAGAGACTCAAAGTGTATTTTGAATACAATGTGATCCCTATGTGAAACTGGGCTGTGAGAGAGAATACTGTTTTTCTAAACTGTGGTTGTAGTGGAGTAATTAAGAAAGAGCATAGGGATAAAAAAAGGAAGAGCATAGGGACTGGAATCAGACTGCCTGGTTCCAAACCCTGGCACTAGCTACTAGCTGTTTTGCCCTCAATTTCACATCTGCAGACTGGGATTAGTGTTGTAGGGGAAGATAAAACTTTTGCTCTTCCCTCTTAGGTTCAGTAACAGGGATCTGTGAATTAAACTGGCAAAAGACAGATTAACAGGAGAAAAGATATATTATGTAAGCATATAGCAGCTTCACAGAAAGAAATTAGAAACCTAAGCCTAGAAGGGACTAGGCTTGAGAGTTTATATGCCATTTTAACAAAGGGCAGAGGCGGTGGCCATGGCGGCCTGGCGGGTCCTAGCATCCGCGCTCGGGAGGCCGCGGCCCACCGCCCAGCTGCCAGAGCCGCCACCCTGTGATGGAGCAGCGTTCCGCCGGTGCAGCAGCGTCCCACTCTGCTCCACTGCGCGGGAAGACAGCGGTGGCCCCAGGCCCAACTCGCAGGGCAGGTCGGAAGAAGCAGCCAGACACCTTGAGCCAAGAGTTGACAGAGGCGGAGCTACACGCAGCCGCCTGCGCTGCTGGCCAGCTAAACTAGGTGGGCCCAGCTGGCCCACCTGCAGAGAGGCCAGTCCTGTGGCTCAGCCTGTAGACACTGTCCATATGGTCAAATCAATGTTAAAGATCCATCCAAAAAGAAGCAGTTCAATTCATGTTTTTATGTGTGACAACAATTTTATTTCTGTTCTCTGTCTAATTGAGCCTTATTAAAAATAAATAAATAAAACTTTAATAAAAAAAAAACAAAGGGCAATACATTGAGGAGAAATGACTAGACAAAGGAAAATCAATTTGGGCTTCTAGGGGCTGTAAATCATGGGGAGGTAAATATTTGGGGGAAACTAATGGAATATAGGGCTTCCCTCGTGGCTCAGATTGTAAAGAATCCACCTGTAATGTGAGAGACCTGGGTTGGGAAGATCCCCTGGAGAAGGGAACAGCTACCCACTCCAGTATTCTTGCCTGGGAAATCCCACAGACAGAGGAACCTGGAGGGCTACAGTCCATGGGATCACAAAGAGTCGGACAGGACTGAATAACTTTCACTTTCAGTGGAAGATAAGGATTATTTATTAGTAAGTTTTGTGATGCAGACTCAAGTTGGTGTCATCTCTCCTGTGATTAAGAGTAGTTCTCCTCTTCCTGGTATGGGAGGTGGAAGAGGACACCTTCACAAAGAGAAATGTATATCCTGCTTTTAGGCAGAAAGGGGGAGGGAAGAGAGTTTCTTTGTCTGCTCTCTCTTAATTGCTTTCACTCCAAGACAATCCTTATGCCAAAGTAGCATATTTTAGGGTGGCATCTTCTGATCCCCTTCAGTATAAAGTATAAAGAGGAAGAAACTTGTAGGGTTATGAGGATTAGTTATAGTAACCATTTTCTAAATGCTCTTTTCCCCTTTCAGTTAGGCAGGGGAGCAGGCTTCAAACCATACAGCTGGGGGAGTATGTATATGTTCTTTGGAGATGTTAGTACCTGCAGCAGGCAGCATCCCACAGAAGCCAAGGTGGGCAATCAAACAGCCATGGGGATCAAGGCCTGGCCTTGCTGAAGACTTTCATTTTACCGTAGGGCTTACAGTTGGCTAGCAGTGAGAGGGCTAGGCTGGTGGTTAGGAGAGTTTGTGTTGAGCTGGGCAGATGAGGAATGATGGTTTACTAAGTAATCCATAAGGGCCACTCTTCCTACTGTCACTGAAGGAATTTCATAGTACATATGCCTATGTTTTAAAGACTTTTACTTATAACTGGCTCATGAACTAGTTAAGCTAAGGGTCAGGGTAGCCATAGGCAAGGTTGGTTTCCCCTCCAATACTTCAGCCACCTGATGCAAAGAGCCAACTCACTGGAAAAGACCCTGATGCTGGGAAAGATTGAGGGCAGGAGGAGAAGGGGATGAGATGGTTGGATGGCATCATCAACTCAATGGACATGAAGTTGAGCAAACTCTGGGAGATAGTGAAGGACGGAGAAGCCTGGTGTGCTACAGTCCTTGGGGTTGCAAAGAGTAGGACATGGCTTAGCAACTGAACAAGTCCTCTATCTTGCTCTCCAGTCAATGTTTTCTCCACCCAACTTCCCATGTAAGCTTCATGTGCCATTCATCAGATTTTTTTTTCCTATGGTAATCTCAAGCCTCCCAGAAACCCCTCTTTTTAAGCCAAATCCATCAGGAGTCCTTCTCTAGGGGTTCAGTCCTGAAGTCAGCTAATATGATAAACTAAGGCCTGCTGAGGTGTTAATGAGCTCTAATGAGTTAGTCTCACTCAAGTCTAGCTTGAGGTGATATAGTTAACTGCCTACTAAATTATTTGATGCTATCATTTCCCCGTTCTCCTCTCCCACTCCATTCCCACTGGTCTGCTGTAATTCTGCAAATGTCCAGCATGAATCATTTATTAGGGTTAATAAGCTAGTGTGTGGCCTGAGAGTTAAGTTCACACTTAACAAGAAGGAGATTTTAACGAGAGCCCCTTGTTCAGACAGAAGCCACCCAGTTTGCTTTCCACAGGCGTGGTGGATGATTCATGGTGGGAAGAAGAGAACTCACTTTATACTTGAGGAAGTAACTTATTTTCCTCTGAAGCTTATTCCTCTCAAAGCTGCCTATTCATATCAGATCTGGAACATTTGCAAAGTACCTTACCCCAGGTCATATGCTCATGTGAAATATTTGGAATAACTAAGTGTAGCTTTCAACTGGACTGTTAAAATTTAAGACTGTTTCTTATTCCTGTATATTGGAAGATCTTCCGTAAATCTTTTTGGTGCGCTCAGATTTGCTCTGTTTTCTGGATCTGCTGTCCATCTTGATGTGTCTTAAAAGCAAGTTGGTACGTATATTTTTTTTATTCTGAGTACTTGCGCTGTAGAGCAGATTGTTGGATAGCTTTCAGAAACTCCAGATTTAGGTCCAGATGTCTCAGGATGAGGCAAATTGTCCTCTCACTGAGATCACCTTCTCAGTGGAGGCATTGTTGTGTGGAAATAAATGAAGACCACCCACATGAAAACAAAGGCTATTTATTCAAAGTTTGCTATAGAAAGGGAATTGGCCACCATCATTTGTGATCTGGCAGCAGCTCAAAGGCAGGCAGATGAATGGGAAAGCTTTATAGTGGATAAAGAGGAAAGCTTCAGGGCTGCTCTAATTGCAGGCTGTTGGCATGGGGGAGCTACAGGTGGGCTAACTAAGAGCGAGAATCCTACGTGATTGGTTTGAAGCAGATATTTGACTTTCTTTGGTTGGTCCTAGGCTGGTTGTTGTTTCGTCACTAAGTCATATCCAACTCTTATACAACTCTATGGACTGTAGGCTGCCAGGCTCATCTGTCCATGAAATTTCCCAGGCAAGAATCCTAGAGTGGGTTGCCGTCTCCTTCTCCAGGGGATTTTTCTGACCCAGGAATCAAATCCATGTCTCCTGACTTGTAGGTGGATTCTTCACCACTGAGCCACCAGGAATTCTGGTCCTAAGCTGGAGGTGGGGACAAAAATTAAGGAAGTTGTCAGTTATTAGTCAAATCCTGACCATTTGAGGCTGAATGTTACAGGAGTTATTCTTTGACACACCTTCGACACCTAACAATCTGACACTTTACAAGTTTGACTTACAGAGAGCAGACTGACTTTCTGGGCTGGTTTCTGTAGAAAGTGGGTTGGTTTCCTGGGCTGGTTGCTACAGGTTGTGGGTGAGTGTTATGTTTTTATTTGTGGCCTGGGCATTGTCCACTGAGTCTCTCGTTTGAGAGCTGCAATGCTTCGTATATGTTTGTATGAATGAAGTTATCTGATAATTTTCCACTGGATTTTTCATACACCCTGCATGTACTTTGGGAAATAGTTTCTTTAAGAAACCCCATAGTAGCTGTTGTGCTGTGTTACCAAGATCCTTCTTCAGGATGGGAGGACTTATGCTCCTAGGTGCCCTCAGGAGTCAGTCCTCTTCTCTCCAGGACCTGCCTTCTACTGCAGGAGCCACTTTGCCAAAGTTGATACTTTTTCCATTGGCAGCCAATAGCCTATGATTGGCCAATGCAGGGCATAATGACTTGACCTCCTCTGCTAAAGTTTGTACAGCTCTGAAGAACTGTCCCAGCTTCAGGGCTCTCAGTAGTCTGCTGAGACCTTAGATGAGATGGCATCATAGCTCAACTCTCTCTGCCCAATTTTGCTTCATTTTCTTCCCCAAATTTTAATTCTCAGAACACTTCACAGCAAACTTGCTGTTTGCTAATCTCCGTCTCAGTCTGCCTCTTGGGGAATATTACCTGTAACAGTCCCTCTTTAAATTATCTTAATTTGAGTGTACCATCTGTTTCCTGCTGGGACCATGACTGACATAGGATATTACATTTATTATTTATTTCATTAAATTCAGGTTTGTGATTCACAATAGAACTTGGGTTATTTTTGTTGTTATTATTATTTGTTTCTTTTTTATATAGACTAGAGGATATGGGGCTGCTCTGATTGTGTGAATTGGGGAATGTTTAACATCTTTTTTAAATCATTTTTTTGTCTGTCACATTTATACACACACACACTCACTTCTATAACGCCCAGAGTATATCCTTAGGATTCAGAGCTTAATGAAAGTGTGATACTACATAGAGCAGGGACAGATGTAGCACTTCTTGGTTTGGACTTACACAAAGACTATCAGAGGCAGCTGGGTGCCCTGATAGGGTATGGAATTGACAAAATGGCTCATTTGTTGTTGTGCTACAAATCTTTTGTACTGTGCCTTACATAACTGTCCTGGAAGAACATACACCAAGAATCTGTGCGGTTCACTTTATAGTTTTCATGGACACTGGACTCTCCTGGCTCTTGAGCCAAGCTCAGCATTCCCAAGACAACACCATCATAGGAAAGAAAGCAGGGTCAGTGGTCAGGTGACAGTGAAAACTATGTCCACATCAAATTTTGTAATGCTCTGGAATGTTTATTTTTTTCTGAAGAGTTTGTCTGAGAGAGAGAATTATAGCACAGAGATTTAAACATGGGCCTTGGAACTAGATTGCGTGTGTGTACTCAGTCACTTTAGTCATGTCTGATATTTTGCAACCCTATGGACTATAGCCCGCCAGACTCTTCTGTCCATGGGATTCTCCAGACAAGAATACTGGAATGGGTAGCCATTCCCTTCTCCAGAGGATCTTCCTGATCCAGGGGTCGAAACCGTGTTTCTTATGTCTCCTGCATTGGCAGGTGGGTTCTTTACCACTAGCACCACCTGGGAAGCTCTGGTGCCTAGCAGCTCCTATGAAGCTGGAAAGACCCAGAAGAAAGGCTTCAGAACAAAGATAGCAGATTTTACAATTGAATTTTATGACTTTCACGTCACTATGAATACTTATTCACACACACACACAAACACACACACACACCAGGGACACTATCCATTTATAATGTGTGCATGCATACTAAGTCGCTTCAGTCATGTCTAACTCTTTGTGACCCTATGGACTGTAGCCCGCCAGGCTCATCTGTCCATAGGATTTCCCAGGCAAGAACACTGGAGTGGATTGCCATGCCCTCCCCCAGGGGATATTCCTGACCCAGGGATCTAACCCACGTCTCTTAAGTCTCCTGCATTGGCAGGCAGGTTCTTTAGTGCCCCCTGGAAAGCCCTAGAACTAGAATGCCTAGGTTCAAATCTTTTCTTTGCCATTTACCTGCTCTGTGGTGTAACTACTTAATCCCTCAGTGCTTCACTTTCATTTGTCAAATGAAAAAAATGATAACATCTGATAAAATAGTTGTGCTGATTGAATGAGTTAATCTATAGGAAGAATTTAGAATTGTACCTGGCATGTAGTGAACATCATATTCCTGTATGGTGTCAACTTCATTGTTTTCCACATATAATTTAAAAATTATTGTGTAGTTAGGTGTTAATATTTTCCTGTTTAATTTTTTTCTTTAAGCAAAGAAATAATAGAGGAAGAAAAAAATAGCTGTCCAACCCTAAATGATAGCCGTCACCTATATTTTTCTCTAGTACATTTCTTCTAAATAATTAAATTCTATTATAACAACAAAAAAAGAAAGCTTAAATACAAGGAACATATATGGTATATTTTGTTTCCTCTCAGTTTATCAGACAAGATTTTAATATCTGTAACTTTATGTTACTATAAATCAATAAAAAGACAAAGAACCTGATAGATGTATGGGCAAAGTGTATATATATAGGCAATTTACAAAAGAAATGTGAATGACTAAATAAACATATGAAAACTTGAATAACTTCACTGCTGCTGCTAAGTCGCTTCAGTCGTGTCCGATTCTAGCGACCCCACAGATGGCAGCCCACAAGGTTCCCCCATCCCTGGGATTCTCCAGTCAAGAACACTGGAGTGGGTTGCCATTTCCTTCTCCAATGAATAACTTCACTAGTAAAGCATAAACACACATTAAAACAAAAATAAGATCCCTTGCCATGTATTGTTTTAGTAAAACTTAAAGGAAACAAGCAAATAAGATTCCTGTACTCCTTCCTCTCCCCATCCTTTGCCCTCCACAGAACATTAAATGTTCCTCTAATATTCTGGAAGCTATTCATCTTATATCCATGTTAGTGCTTGCTATTAAGTTGATATTTTTTTTTGTTATAAATTGCTATTTTTCTATCAACATCTAAAACTTCAATATCTGTACACTGCTCTCCTTTAATCCACTTTAATTTTCTGTCCTAACTCTCCTAAATCTTTTTGCTGAATTAATTAGTGTACTGGAAGATGGAGTAGAGTGATTCTCTCAGATAATTTCTTCAACTATGTCCATTCTGCTCTTCAACCCATTTATTTTTATTTCTATAAATCAAGTTTCCAACTGCTAAAAACTAATTTTGTGTTTTCCATAGCAATCTCTTTTGCTTTTCTGGGTTAGTTTTTCTCTCAAATCTCATGAACTGTGGCTGCCATTTGGGGCATTAGATTTTATGTTACTCCTTATATTTCAGTTAAATCCCCTCTTTTCTGTAAACCATTTGAATAGCTTTCTATTAGCTGCAATCAAAATAATGTCTATCTAGGACAGGAGTCTTATAGAGAATTGGAAGTAGGAGAGATCCCATCTACTTAGTTGAATCAACAAAGGCTTTCTGTGGTGGTTTGTAACATTTGGTTTTTCGGATCATAAGGTTTTAACTACCAAGAGTGGATAAAATGTTCCTGGTTGAAGGTAGAGCAGTAACAAAAGCAGATCAGGACAAACTTTTCAGGGAACAAGAAGCATCACAATTTGGCTGGGATCATGGGATAGGTAGGGTGGGGATTGAAAAGTGAAAGTGTTAGTGACTGAGTCTTGTCAGACTCTTTGCAACCCAACGGACTGTAGCCCAACAGGCTCCTCTGTCCATGGGATTCTCCAGGCAAGAATACTGGAGTTGGTTGCCATTCGTTAGTAGGAAATCTGGAAAGGTGTTTTGGGGGCAACATATGAAGGGCTTTGAATGCCAAGGAGAAGACTTTACAACTAGTCGGACACTGAGAAGATGCTAAAAAGATTTAAATAATAGCATGGTGTAATCAAAGATGCTGTTCAAAAAGATTAATCTGGCTACAGTATGCTGAATGGATTGAAGTGGTGACTTAGGTAGTAGAGGAACAAGTGAGCGAGACTAGCGAATTAGTTCATGCACGTGTAATGAAAGTTTGAACATGTGGAAATGGAAATAGAAATATTTCACACTGTATACAGGATTTGGGTATCTCTGTTAAAAATAGCCCATGCAAAGGAATAATTATATTTTTATGTTAAGAATCAAATGATAACAGACTGTAGTGATAGAATGCAAAGTGGCCAAAAATGTAACTCTTGCTGTATTAAAAACAAATTCACTCTTTACCCCCTTTAAACATTTATTTAACAGTTTCTCATAATATTTCAACTAATGACATTGACAACATGTGTGAGGTTAGAATTGCATCATTTGGCATGTTCTTCAAAGACCTAATCTTCAGAAATGTGTTTCTTAAAAGGAATTCCTAATTTCTGCTCTAGAGTTCTCAGCTAAAGAGTATCTCTCTTTTTTATTTTTTTTTAACTTTTAGCATGTTTCAGAATAATTGTATTGATCTTGCTCCTTGAGTAGTTTCTGGGAAAATTTTGTTCTCTGAAGCTTTTCTTAACTTTAGAGATCCAAAGGAACTGAGGCATACAGAACATAAATGTAGCAGTCCCCCTTCTCCACCCTCCCGCCCCACAAAAGAGCAAGTAAGCTCAAGAATGCTGAAGTAAGAATAGGATACAAAAGTTTAATTTGCTTGGTAATACACATCTAACTGAATTTGTTTTCCCCCCGGGACTACATATCAGTACTGTAAGTACTGCAAAGTACAGTGGATTCTGTAGTCGGCTGCCCAGATCCGTCTTCTCATCCTTCCAGGACTTAAGCACTGATTGCCTCAGCCTCTGGAAATGCTATAAGCCCTCTTTAGGAACTGCCCTTTGTTGAAAAACTTCCTTGCTCAAGGTCACACCTTCTTCTGAGGAACAATCTGCATCCAGTGGATGGTTTATTTGCAAGTATAAATAAATGCCCAGTCCATCAACCTAACTTGGAACAAGTCCAAAAGGCTATCTCAGCTTTAGAGCTCCCCATGGAACTGGCTGAGGTCTTTTGTATGAGTTTCCTATTATTGGCTATATCAAATGACTATACAGTTATGAGTTTTAAACAATACAAAGTTGTTATATTACAGTTCTGGAGGTCAGAAATCTGAAATGGATCTCCTGGGATAATATTAAGGTGTCAACAGAACTTTATTATTTCTGGGATATCTTGAGGAAAATCCATTCCCTTGCCATTTCCACTTTTTAGAAGCCACCTGTATCCCTTGGCTCGTGACCATTTCTTTCTTCTTCAAAGTCAGCAGCACAGCATCTTCTCTCCTCTCCATCCTCTGCTTTCATCATTACTTCTCTCTCTGGCTTTGACTCTCCTACCTCTTTCTATTCCTTATAAGGACCCTAGTAATTATATTGGACCCATCTGGATAATCCAGGCTGATTTCCCCATCTCAGGATCCTTAATCACATCTGCAGAGCCCCTTTTGGCAGCTAAGGAACATACTCACAGGTTATAAGGATTAGTGTTAGTTGCTCAGTCGTGCCTGACTCTTTGCAACCCTATGGATTGCAGCCCACCAGGCTCCTCTGTCCATGGGATTCTCCAGGCAAGAATACTGGAATGGGTTGCCATTTCCTTCTCCAGGGGATCTTCGTGACCCAGGGATCAAACCCAGGTCTCCAGCATTGCAGTACAAGGATTAAGACATGTTTATCTTTAGGGTGCTAAGTTGCTTCAGTTGTATCCAACTGTTTGCAACCCTATGGACCGTAGCCTGTCAGGCTCCTATGTCCATGGGATTTCCCAGGAAAGAATACTGGAGTGGGTTGCCATTTCCTTCTCAGGGAATAAAACTACCGTATGACCCAGAAATCCACTATTGAGCATATACCCTGAGAAAATCACAATTCAAAAAGACACATGCACCCCAATGTTCATTGCAGCACTATTTACAATAGCCAGGACATGGAAGCAACCTAGATGTCCATCGACACATGAATGGATAAAGAAGATGTGGTACATATATACAGTGGAATATTCTTCAGCCATAAAATGGAACAAATTTGAGTCAGTTGTAGTGAGGTGGATGAACCTAGAGCCTCTTACACAGAATGAAGTAAGAAAGAGAAAATCAAGTATCGTATATTAATGTGTATATATGGAATCTAGAAAGAGAGTACTGATGAACCTATTTACAAGGAAGAAATAGAGACATGGAAGTAGAGAATGGACACAGCAGGGGCAAGAGAGGGTAGGATAATTGAGAAAGGAGCATTGACACATACACACTATCATGTGTAAAATAGATAACTAGTGGGAAGCTGCTATATAACTCAGGGAGCCCAGCCTGGTGCTCTGTGACAACTTAGATGGGTGGGATAGGAGAGGGGAGGCTCAACAGGGAGGGGATATGAATATGATTATGACTGATTTGCATTATTATATGGCCAAAACCAACACAACATTGTAAAGCAATTATCCTCCAATTAAAAAAATAAACACTTAAAAAATAAAGGAAGTGGCTCAGTTTCTCTTTAACTCCTTCACATTGAAGATTCTCCTATGCAGTGCTGGCCAAAAATCCCAGGAGCTTCAAAGAGGAAACTAGACAGAGAATTGTCTCAGCTTGGGTTTCCTGAGAAGCAGATTTGAAAAGGAAGTTAAGTCTGCAGAAGATTTCTTAGGAAATACCCTTGGTGTCAACATTTATGGAAGAAGGGAAGGAATTAGGGTTGGGCGGATGGAGAAGCTGGGTTGCAATATAGCCTCAACAAGCTATTCAAACAAATGTTTAGACTCTCTAGCCATTCTAGAGGGTATGTGTTTCATTGTACTTTTAATTTGAATGTCTCCAATGACTACTGGGGCTTCGCAGGTGGCACTAGTGGTAAAGTACTTGCCTGCCAGTAGAGCAGACTTAAGAGATGTGGGTTCGATCCCTGGGTCAGGAAGATCCCTTGGAGGAGGGCATGGGAACCCACTCCAGTATTCTTGCCTGGGAAATCCCAAGGACAGAGGAGCCTGGTGGGCTATAGTCCATGGAGTCACAAAGAGTCGGACAGCACACACGCAGTGATGAATGATGTTGCATATCTTTTAATGTATTTATTTGTCACCTGTATCTTTTTGGTGAAGTGTCTGTTCAGATCTGCCTATTTTTTCAAAAATTAGCTTGTATTCCTACCGTTTAATTTTGAGGGCAAGTCTTTTTTTTTTTTTTAAATCAGGTATGTGTTTTGCAAATATTTTCTCAAGTCTGTCCCTTGTATCTTCAAGTAGTGTTTTTAAGAATAAATAGGAATCATTTCAACTCAGTGCCTAGGTTTCGAGAGTGGAACAAGAAAGAAAGGACTAAGGAGGGGAAAGCTGGAGTGACTCCTTGCATCCAAGGAGTACAATCAAGACTGACCACTTTTATAAACACATTTTTCTACTTCTATTACTTGGGCTATAGCACATGGTGCTAATGTAGAATTACCAACAATAAATACAGCAGATTATGGCAAGCTTGACTGGGAAACTTTGAGTTCCTTCCTACTGGGGAGATTCCTTCCAGTGGAAATAACTCTCAAGTAATGCAAATTATACAGAACAGTTGTTTACTCTGTATGTAGTGAGGTAAATAGTTAGATGGTACTCAATAAATAAAATTAAGTTTGAAGAGAGAAGCTCTGCTCTGAATGCATCTAGGTATGGAGGAAGTCCTTCTTAGTTTGAGGAAGAGCCTGAAAGCTATTCCTCCTAATGGGAGGAGACACTCATTAGTATGACCTTGAGAGTAGAACCTAAGACAAGTTTATGGTGCAAGTAGTTTATTTGGGATGTGATCTCAGGAAGCAAGACCAAAGGCATGGTGTTGGGGGCCAGAGTGAGGCACTCCTCCCGTGGCAAAGGTCATGAGGAAGGAGGCTCGACATACGCAAAGGCGGGATCGGGCCTCAGGAGTCCCCCTGGAAATCCTCGAGCATCTACCCCCATAACCAGAGCCTGCCTACTTTACTACTTTGTGCTCTCACCTACACCTCTGACTTTAAGGGGGGCTGTCCCCCACCACCTCTTTCGGAGAAGGAGTTAACTTAGAGCTCCAGTTAATAAAAACTCCTGGGCGTGACAAGAGTGTTTGAACCTACAAACTCCTCTGAAGGTTCTCTAGCCTGCCTGACAGGCTCGTCCGGCCACATGTGATTGCTTACAGCCTCCCAACCATGAGAGGCACGAGATGCTTTAAACCCTCTAAAAACAGGTTCTTTAGAGAAGTTAGAAAACTATTAGTATAAGTATAGTGGGCTGATTAGAAATTGTATTGATGAAGGGTTTTTCATTTGTTGAGCCAATGTTTGTTGCTAAGTCTCCACATCCCCTGCCCTTACACACATTAATGAATATATAGAAGAAATAAGTATTAACCTTTGATATTAATCACGTTAGACCTCAGGCTAAGTAAATTCTTTCCTTAACTAAAACCCACTACACCCTCACCCTATAGGAATGTAACTTTATTTGGGTGGCGTCTGTTTTGAGAATAATCACCCCTGGAGAAATAAGTGTCCTGGTTGACTGACCGCTGTCACAAGGAGAGGGTCATAAATTGTCAGCAGGCCCCCTGGCAAGAAGATGATGCAACACCCCTAAGACCTCTGTATACATTTGTATGAAGCACCTGACTTTGATAAAAGTCAGGACTGCTGACCCCATGTGACTTTTGCATAACATCTCAGTGTATAAAAGTAGACCACGGAAAATAAAGAATTGGGATCAGTTCCTCGAAATATTGGTCTCCCCATGTCGCTCTCTCTCTTACACTCTGGCTGAGTCTCCATCTGGAGTGCGGAACCCGCCATGCTTACTAATTATGCCTGGGCTTCTAAGATCTGACCGGGGAGGCCTCAGTGTCTCCTCTCCTTCGGGAGAACGGAAGGACGCCTGTGGCCTATGTAAGTGGTGCAAACTTCTTGTCTTGAAGTTTTATTGGTCTCCCGTGTAAACCAAGCTACTCAGCCTCTTTTCTCCACTGAATTTTCCTACTGAGCTATCCTCATTCTATTACTCTTTACATCTCTAACTAATATCTAATTGAAGCTATTGTATCCTGATCCTCGCCGACGCCTTCCCTCTTCGAACTCCCTGGATCAGCCGGGGCTGGACCCCGGCAGCATGGGGAGAGTGAGACTGGGAAGGAAGATAAGTTAATTGAATATGGAGTAGATCATGTTACTGTTGTTGTCTTGCTCCCCTATACTGGTGCTATTTGCCCAAACCCCAGCTTCTGCATGGTTTGTTCTCAGTGACTGACACCTGCCACCTTCTTTATAGAAGTACCCTTGAACTGTTAGAGTTGTTGTTGTTCTGTTGCTCAGTCGTGTCTGACTCTTTGCGACCCCTTGGACTGCAGCATGCCAGGCTTCCCTGTCCTTCACTATCTCCCAGAGTTTGCCCAAACTCATATCCATTGAGTTGGTGATGCCATCCAGCCTTCTCATCCTCTGCCACCCCATATCCTCCTGCCCACAATCTTTCCCAGCACTAGGGTCTTTTTCAATGAGTCAGATCTTTGCATTGCATGGCCAAAGTATTGGAGCTTCAGCTTTAGCATCAGTCCTTCCAGTGAATATTCAAGGTTGATTTCCTTTAAGATTGACTGGTTTAATCTCCTTGCTTTCCAAGGAACTCTTAAGAGTCTTCTCCAGCATCATACTTTGAAAGCATCAATTCTTTGGTGCTCAGCCTTCTTTAAGGTCCAACTCTCACATCTGTACATGACAACTGGAAAAGCTATAGCTTTGATTATATGGACCTTTGTAGGCAAAGGTCTACACTGTCTAGGTTTAATACACTGTCTAGGTTTGTCATAGCTTTCCTTACAAGGCTCAGGCATCTTTTAATTTCATGGCTGAAGTCACATTTCTCAGTGATTTTGGAGCCCAAGAAAATAAAATCTATCACTGTTTCCATATATTTGCCTTGAAGTGATGGGACTGGATGACATGATCTTAGATTTGCCTTATCTGGAGACATTGAGAGACAGGAATGCCTGGCGTTTATGTCCCTCCATCCCCTCACCTCCCAATGCCCCACTGTGACTCATAGTCAGTGGCTGACTGGTACAGGAATGGAAAAGCCCAAAGGCTTCCCTGGTGGTCCAGTGGTTAAGATTCTGAGTTTCCAATGCAGTGGGAGTGGGTTTGATTCCTGGTCCGAGAACTAAGATCACACATGGAATCCCACTCTTGGTGTATTTCTTCTCCAGCTCTGCTCTGCTTTCCTTACTCCCTGCCTGCTTTCTGCTAGGAACACCTATTTTCTTAAGTCACTCACACATGAATCTTCAACTCAAGTTCTGCTTCTGGGGACAAGATCAGCACCTAAGGATGCATTATTGAGGTTGCCTCTGTAGGGAATAGTAGCATTTTTATGCCACAACTTCACAAAAAGCATGGAGGAAAAAAAAAATGAAGATGGCATGACTTATTTCATCTACCTGACAATTCATAACAAGGCTTCACACTTTGTCCTTCTAAGGATATGAAAACTCAAAAAAATAATCAAAGCATAATGGGAAATACCAGTCTTTCACAAAGCTTATTATGTCTGTATTTTAAACATTACTAATAAAGAGAAGATGAGACATTTCATTCACCATTGTCTTGGTGTCTCTTTTCTGCTCCAAGAGTTTGGTGAAAACAGCATTTGATTTACATGATAATAAAAAACAGTGTATAAAAGCTTAGCATCTCAATTTTCCCTTTCTGCATATATGATATTATACAAGGTACTGCTAAGTGAAAGAGCAATAATAAACTGTCATTTTATAAATTTTAGTGAAGTGCTTTTAACATACTTTCCAGAAACTAGAAAGTGAATGAATGAATTGACTGGGGCAACAAATCTATTTGTGAATCATATAATTTCTAATTCCTTCTTTTGAAGCAGACCTCATTAGATTAACAATTGATTCATCATTAAAAATGATTTCTGGTGATATAACTATTTGACTTTTAGCATATAGTTGGGAGTGGAGTGGCTTACATGATTTCCATTGGTTTATTTATCTTGGTGAACAAGGTTTTTCAATTTTCACATGTATAAACATAATGCAAATTTGCTGTAAACTTTTAAGAAGATCAGGCTTCCCTGGTGGCTCAGTTGTAAAGAATCTGCCTGCAATGCAGGAAACACAAAAGATGCTGGTTCGATCCTTGGGTCGGGAAGATCCCCTGGAGAAGGGAATGGCAACCCACTCCAGTATTCTTGCCTGGAGAATCCCATAGACAGAGGAGCCTGGTGGGCTACAGTCCATGGGGTCACAAAACAGTTGGACACGACTGAGCGACTAACACTTTCAGAATATCAGATATGTTATTTGGTTAATCTCATGAAAGGCTCTTTCTGTGCCCAGGTCTGGGTCACTCTGCAGAGACTGCAGTGAATACTGCCCCTCTGCCAGACATTTTGTTTGTCTATTATATTTTTCTTTTCCTTGCTATTAGACAAAAAGGTACAACTTGGGTTGTATTTTTACTCCCTCCGGGCCACAGGGAGGCTGGGGACTTGTTCACTAATTTAAAAAAAAATGGCAGAGAGTCATTTTTGAGCATTCTTTCTTCAAACAAAACAGTATTAGATTTGCCACTTTGAAATGACTTGGCAAGTTGCTTTCAATTCAGAGCCATGGTGTTCACTATATAATTAGAGTGTCCTCAGGCATCTATGCGGAGAAGGCAATGGCACCCTAATCCAGTACTCTTGCCTGGAAAATCCCATGGATGGAGGAGCCTGGTGGGCTACAGTCCATGGGGTCGCTAAGAGTCGGACACGACTGAGCGACTTCATTTTCACTTTTCACTTTCATGCATTGGAGAAGGAAATGGCAACCCACTCCAGTGTTCTTGTCTGGAGAATCCCAGGGACAGGGGAGCCTGGTGGGCTGCCATCTATGGGGTCACACAGAGTTGGACACGACTGAAGCGACTTAGCAGCAGCAGCATCAGGCAACTATGAAAATTTAGTAATGCAGATGTTTTCTTGATGGATTTTGAGTATTGGACACTCTTAGTATCTTCAATAATACATTTTCTAGGACAGGTAGTTGTGAAACAACACATTATATTATGTTATATTATATATGTATAATATATAATATATTATATTATTATGGATAATAATAACCAGCACTTCATTAATAGATTTTCATTCAAATTTGGAGTTGGGATTTTCTAAGACTAACTGAACTTTGCTTCTTCTTTTTATTATACTTCACAAATGAGAGCTCATCAATATAATCATTGTATTCATTGTACTTGTTAATATCTTAAAAAGATAACATTATAATATGTTAACATTATTAAGGCTGGAGAAAACAGTGAGAAGCGCCTATTCCAGTAAATTTTGCTTTTGAGATGATCTTGCAATCACAGCCAAGAAAATATGAGAGTTAAGTTGATGGAGAACGAAACTGATTTTAAGTGCCCCTGAGAGAATGAAGAAGAGAGAAGGAGGAAAAAAATAATCACGCCACGTTTGACTCTGGAAAATAAACAGCTTCATCATATATCAGTGCCTAAAATATATATGAGTGAACATTAGAATTGCAAATGAATTAGGGGAGGGAAGAACTCTGTCTGCTTTTACATAATTTTGTTTTGCTTTGGGCGAGGGGATGTTTTTTCCTACTAGAAACTAAGAATGAATTCCTAACTTCAGGTGGAGGCATGGACAAAAATTGCCCTATTTTATGTGGTGATTAGAAAATGGATGTTGTGTTGAAGATCCGTCTCTTTTAAAATCGTATGAGTGAAATCTAATGAATCTGATTAATTAGAAAAAGAAAGAGCACTTGTGGCAGAAAAATATCTTACCACAAATATATGGTTAATTATTGAAGTGTGATGCCTTGTGTATAAATATGTCCAGGCCCCGAAGTCCTTAGGTTTCACATTCAGTTAAGGAGCCAGGTCCTGCCTGACTAAATGATCAAGTCTTGGTTGGATTTTAAGTGCCCCAGAGAGAACGAACAAAGATCACTGCCTCCCTATGTCATGTTGCCTCCAAAGTGCTGATTGTTACTTTTTAAACAGAAACTTCAAGGTGGATTTCCACCTTGATTATTATTACTAGGTTTTGGAATTTTTCTGCCTAGTGTTACTTTGAATGCAAGCATGATGTTTCTCTTCATATATCCACTCAGAAAACTATAATGGAAGTTATAAGGAGGCAAGCCTGAGAGTACAGCCCAGCGCTTCCAAATGTGTGACCTCAAACAAGTTATCCTAAGACTTGCGGCTTGAACTTGGAGCATTACTACAATTCACAGGATGTAATGTTTTTATTGACTCCAAATGTATCCAACTCAATGGATATGAGTCTGAGCAAGCTCCAGGAGTTGGTGATGGACAGGGAAGCCTGTCATGCTTCCTGTTCATGGGGTTGCAAAGAGTCGGACACGACTGAGTAACTGAACTGAACTGAGTGTATTTGTTCTGTAAGATGTATAGGAGAGCTTGTAGTTTCTTTCTTTTTTTTAACAGATGGCACATATCCAGGGACTTAGGAAAGCAAGGTATGTATGTCCATAATTAAACCCTCTTTGCATGACTGACTAAAGCAGGCCAAGATCAGTGTGGCACCTCTCCCTGTGCTCTGGTCACTCAGCTTTAGCTGCCTTATAGCAGGACGAGCCCACATGCTATAGAATCCAGGATCATCTTATTGTAATACAAAATGTGTGTTACATAGTGACAAGCTTAAAGAGAGCCCATACTTGAATTTTCACAGAATCATGGCTTCTCACAGACCTGACCTAAGCCAGGTCAGAGAAACAAAGCCCCTTGTATAACGGGGCTAGTGGGTCTCTTGAAAGAAGAATCCTGGTGACATGGCCATAAGGTTCTGCTGTAAATATGCCTTTAAACTTCTTCCCAAAGTCTTAGAGCCATTTCTCAGAGTGAACATGGAATGGGGAATGGGAAAGAGCTGTATCAAGGGTAACCAGACAGAGGCTCAGTGCTAACCCTGGAGTTCTCAAATGCTGCTGTGGGCCACAGGGTGGTGGCCAGGAAAGTTAGGTGGTTAGGTGAGGTGTTAGAGGTTAGGTGGTTAGAGGCTAGGTGACTAGTAGAGTTTTAGGCAACGACTATGATCATTTCCCTGGTGTTGGAATCCTGGATAGGATAGACATACTTAATATCTGGTAGAATCTGTACATTGGCTCCTGGAAATCATACAGTAACAGCCATTCCTATTATAATGGCAGTGAGAACATCTGAAACTTCCTTTCCCTACCAGGATAGGTGGCTCAGATGGTAAAGAATCTGCCTGCAATGCAGGAGACCCGGGTTTGATCCCTGGATCAGGAGGATTCCCCTGGAGAACCAAATGGCAACCCACTCCAGTATTCTTGCCTGTAGAATTCCATGGCCAGAGGGGCCTGACAGGCTACAGTCCCTTGGGTCAAAGAGTCGGACACGACTGAGCTACTGACACAAACACACGTGATGGAATAATAAGCCAAAAGCAGCATTCTTTTCCTATGGTAACTGCAAATACTGGTGTCATCATGAAAAATTTGAAAGATGATGGGAAAGAAGATTTCTATTATACTCCCACTTATACACAGAAGGTATCAGAGTCTTGGAGAATGGCTATGGATCATCACATAGTTAACTGGGCATTGACTCTCATTTCAGCAAGTGCTCTGTATGTGACAACACACAGCACTGGGAACCTACCTGGGCAGTAGAAGCTTCTTCCTGACTTCTGGAGAACATCCACCTTCCCCTTTCTGCCCCTCCATCTACTCAACACTTTTGTGGCCTAATTCCAGGTATGAAATCTCTCTTCTTGAAACAGCTCAGAGTGGTGTTGCAGGTTGAATTCCCTGGAAAGTAGGCTAAAACCGAGGTTAACGTGCAGGGTAATTATTATATGCAGGGAAGGATGAAAGCAGGACTGGGCAGAGGGAGAAGTTAGGCTGTAATGCAATCTCAACCAAAGCCCTTATACTCCTATGTTGATGAGTTATTGAGTGGGTAGCAGGGGATGACCTTAGATAAGGGGACTTTTTTTCACCAAAGCAATCCCTATAGGGGCTGAAAGCAGGGGGTTATCTACCATCAACATGCCCAGCAGCTGGGGATAAACTGATAAAGTGCTCAGTCTTCAAGTGGTATCTGGGTTATGCAAAAATCACAACATCCACTAAAGGTGGGAAGTGGAAGGAAGGAAGGAAGATGTTAGGGAGAATGAAATAGCACAGATGCTGGTGAGTTGATGGCTCATCCTAGGGTCAGAAACTCTTGAGTGATTGGAAGGGACTCCACCAGCATCCACATTGGCCAATCCCATGCGTAAGGGATATAGGCTCAATAGTTGTGGCACACTGGCTTAGTTGTTCCATGGCATTGTAGGATCTTCCTGGATCAGGGATCAAACCCATGTTTCCTGCATTCGCAGGTGGATTCTTTGGGCTTCAGGTGGCTCAGTGGTAAAGAATTCACCTGCCTAATGCAGGAGACAAAAGAGATGCAGGTTCAATCCCTAGGTCAGGAAAATCCCCTGGAGTAGGAAATGGCAACCCACTCCAGTACATGCCATGGACAGAGGAGCCTGGTGGGTTGCAGTCCATGGGGTTGCAGAGAGTCAGACACAACTGAGTTTGCACACACTTTCTAAGGAGTATTACCCCACTCAAATGATTGGGTCTTTGTATTTCTCTGCTGTGCAAATTCATATTATCCCTAGCCACACAATAAATAGAGTAGTATTTATGCCCATACTTGTTACACATTTGTTATAAACTATATGATTGCATTGTGTTCTCTATGTTTCCCAAACTATTTCAGAGGAAAAGCTTCCAAAACAATTCCTTATGGCTATAAAGAACACCTCCTTTGCAATTGTACTTGTCAGAACAACCCGTCCCACAGCCTTTTCCTGACCCTGGCTCTTCAGCTTTGCAGGAGAGGAAATGAGAGCTAATGAGAGAGAGCAGAGAAGTGGAGTTCAGAAAAACAGCCGAAGAGATGCCTTGAAGACTTCTTGAAAGCAAGCTTGACCATTTTGCCCTCTTTCTTAAAAACACATGGAAATGATCCAATTAGTTGGAAAGCTGACTTTTTTCTTCCCCTGCTTTTGTAAGAAGATGAACAGTGAGAAAACACTCACTGGAGTCTTTGGAGCTGAATATAAAGAGAAACCCTAGGAAAGAGGGTGATAATGGTATGGATGATAGGAGGTAAGAGCATGAGGTATTTATCAGGAGTGGTGACAGATTTCAACGAGGCAGTAGGGGAAATTTATGAACAAGTGACAGGGAGAAAGAAAAACTCAGCATGAAGAATGCTATCATTTGCTGGTGCCTGAGCTGACAGGGGAGTGGAGGAAGAAAAACAGCATATGTGTAGAGTTTGTGTGAGACATGGTGCCTCAGAGCCGGAGCACTGGCTGTTTCCCATGATATCATTCCATGGGCCCTAGGAAAGTCTTTCCTACCGCTCTCCTTGCTGCTCCTCAAGTGTCTTTGAAATATCACTGTTAGAAATTACTTTTGTGTGTGTTTTTCCCCTGTATTTGTACTTTGAAGCTTATAACATGTCACTTGGGTCTGTGGTTGTATTCTGTAAATGCTTTATATTGGGTTGGCCAAAAACTTCGCTTGGGTACAGTGCCCCCAAACCCGAACGAACTTTTTGGCCAACCCAGTATTTTTAAAATGTGAATCCTCTTAGGAGTGGAAATGTGGCATTTCGTATTTAGTGGGGAATTACTGTCTGTGATATATACTTTGTTTAAAGAATCCATGTGTGATACAGGAGACCTGGGTTCAATCCCTGGGTCAGGAAGATCCCCTGGAAAAAGGAATGGCTACCCACTCCAGTATTCTTGCCTGGAGAATTCCATGGACAGAGGAGCCTGGCGAGCTAGCGTCTATGGGGTCCCAAGAATCAGACACAGCTTATCGACTAAACCACCACCACCACCACAGCTATTCAGAAACACAGGACATGCATTTGAGATATGGGACATTAGGAAGAAGGATGTCAAAATGAAGGAAAAGCCCACCAATAATCTCAAAAGATCTGCACTTCCTATTTTCTAATGCAGCTTCAAGCCATGGGAAAATTGTGCAGTGGAGTCAGTGTTGTGGGTTCAAGTCCCTCCCTGAACTTATTTTTTATAGCTAAATGTTATAACATTTATAAAAATGATCGCAATTTGAAAGTTATAATATTTTAACCATACAGTTATGAATCATAAGTTAAAAGATGTTTTATGTAGAAAACCTCTTTCTCTTTATTTCATGGTACTAATAGAGCAACTGCTTTCATTTTTCTGTATTGCCTTCCAGTATAAATATACGTATTTTAAATTATTTTGTAGTTATAGAATATTTTATATTTTGACTTTTTACATAAAAATACCTCTTCCATGTTGTTACACAGTCTTAATAATTACAGCTTTTCATGAGTTTCTTTGTAATTTTTGCACCATAGAGCAGTCTCAAATTTGAAAAGAGAAACGTAGTCACAGGGTTATGAATATTTAGACAGCTTTTGAAATATTACTGGATTGCTTTCCAAAATGTTTGTGGGAGTTTAAAATCCACCAAACATTTTCACCTCACTTGCTAGCATTGGGTGTTATCATTTTATATGCTTCTATTATTTTAATGATTTAAAATATGATTTTAATGTTTTACTGTGCATTTCTTTGAGGATTGGCAAGGTTTAATGGATTCCCCATATGTTTGAAATTTTCTCAGAATAAAAAGTTAAGAAATGCATATGCAACAAATTTCCAAGGAAATGCAGGAAGAATACAAAGATCTCTGTATACTTAATGTGCCAATTGGATATTTTCGACATTGTTTTATCATTTTCTCTCTCTGTATATTTTTAAGTATTATTTTTCCTGAATCACTCTATAGTATACTGAATACATTGTACACCTTTACCCATTAACAATACTGTATTATGTTACATTTCCTGAACTTGATATTTACACTATGATTATATAAAACAATATCGTTTTAAAAGCTATTCGTTTGTTTATTTGGCTGCACTGAGTCTTAGTTGCAGCACATGAGATTTTCAGTCTTAGTTGCAGCATGTGTGATCTTTAGTTGAGGCATGAGAACTCAGAGTTGTGGGATGTGGGATCTTGTTCCCTGACCAGGGATTAAACCTGGGTCTGCTACACTGGGAGTGTGGAGTCTTAGCCAACGTTTTATCTAATCTAAAATTCATATTGCAGTTTTACAAATTATTTCACTAATATATTTGAGAACAAAATATGTTTCCTGTCCAGGAACCAATCAATGTTTGTGCATGTACCTAACTGTTGTGATTCTTTAGTTTCTTTTAATATGGAACATTTTCTCAGCACTATTTGTCTTTCATAGCACTGACATTTTCAAAACATACAGGCCAATTATTTTGTATAATGTCCAGCAGTGATCTGGTAAATGTTTCACAGATGTCTGGCTGAAACTTTTTTTGCTGTGTAGCATTTGCCGATTTCTGTGGTGTAAATATCCCCACAGTGGCTGATGTCAAGGTTCTGATGTGATGTTGTTGAATGGGCCATTGGAAAGAACTGTGCACATTCAGCTCTCAGGAGCTTTATGCATAAGCCAACTCTAGCACATCACTGAATGGCCTTCAATTCGGGTTCATCTGCCCTTTTCTCATGAATAGAACTGGTTATGCATCTTTGTCAGGAATGCCAATGAAATAATGGTACATTGTTCTTAGTATATCGTATCAGGAGGCACATGATGCAGACATGTCCAGCCTGTACTTATTTATTTAAAATATTTTAAAAATTTATTGTATTATTCATTTGGCCCTGCCAGATCTTAGTTGTGGCATGCAGGATCTTTAGGTGTGGCATGTCAACTCTCAGCTGGAGCATGTGGGACCTAGTTCCCTGACCAGGAATGGAACCTACATTGGAAGCATGGAATTCTAGTCACTGGACCATCAGGGAAGTCCTCCCATCTGTACTTGTTTTAGAATAAGAAAAAATACATATACACTTGCATATGTGTGTGTGTATGCATGCATACAATGTGAATTTATTTCCCCCTTAATATATGAAATGAACAGAAGTGGGAAAATGGGGATGTTCCAGTTGAAGCAAAGGAAGTCAGATCCTCAAAGTCCCATTACCCCCACATTGTGACCCTGAGAGGACTCTGAGTTGCACAGTTTGAGAATCACTATCCTGAATGGAAGATGGAGGGTTTATTTTCAAAGGGAGCTGGATTTTAATTATTCCTGAAGGTTGTGCAATGTTAATAAAAAGGCTTGGTTCACTTATTAATATGATGCCTGTCCAGTGTGCCAACCTAAATGCACCAGTGGGATGCACTTCCATCTATATTTATTTAATTCAAATATATTTTTAATTAAATAGATTTGCATATCAGAGATTGGTCTCTCCTAATTTGATTATCTCATTCTTATTTCTTCAAGAGTGCTAATACTTAGGCTTAATTTAGCTTTGTGACAATAAATATGTCACATAATTTTCTGGCATCTAATTCTGTCATCTGTGAAAGGAGAAAGATGTTGGACTCACTGATCCCTGGGTCTGTGTATGAAAGGACCTTAAAATTCCAAATCAGACTGCCCCCAAAGAGACAGAGATTAGCCTAGGTCACCATAGAATAACTGCAGGACTGTCCTTTATGCTCTTTGAGTCTCATCTTTCTCGAGGTGAAAATCTTGATCTAAGTGGGCTCAAACCAAGGGACAGCAGCTCCTTGGCTCTTATCTAGGAAAGAGATCTATGTCTGTTCTTCCCCAAGATTCACAGCACTCTGGGCACATTTTACCTTCTTCAGGTACCCATGGTTTCTTCTATTACCTAAGGACTTTTAATAAGACAACAGGGGCTTTCCTAGTGGCTCAATGGTTAAGAATCTGCCTGCCAATGCAGGAGATTAGGGCTCAGTCCCTGGGTCAGGAAGATTCCCTGGAAAAGGAAATGGCAACCCACTCAAGTATTCTTGCCAGGAAAATCCCATGGACAGAGGAGCCTGGCAGGCTACAGCCCATGGGGTTGCAAAAGAGTTTGACAGGACTTAGCAACTAAACAATAGCAACAGCAACAATAAAAAACAGTGAGTGGGCAAAAATAACAACTGCATAAAGCATCCTATTTTAAAAGTAACTCAGTTTTATATATGTTGAAATATTAGTGAAATATAGCAATTACATCTTTAAAAATTATATCTTGCTCATTTTATGTATATGTATATATATATTCTTCAATGGACTGATGGAATTTCAGCATCAAAAATCTCATCAATAGATTTTTATTCCAGGTTATAGATTATTTATACATATTTAAAAGTAAATACTCAGATGTTAATGATACATCTGAAAGAATGACATCCCTTTTTAATACCATGGACGGTATTCAAGGATGCCAGAAATAATGTTGATGTGGGTGTTTGGCTAATCAGCTTTTCAAAGGTTGAGATATAAAAGGAATATTACATTTTGGATAAAAGCCAAGGCTAAAGCTAACTTTCGGCTGTCCCCAGTATTCTGCCCCTGCTCCAAGCTTTTAGTAAATCTTTTTTGAAAGGACTTTTGAAACTCACCTTTGCTGAGAAAGCCACCAAGGCATTTGCCAGAGCTGAAGCACCTCTAGTACACAGTCATGGTGCAGGCATGCTAAGCTTCGTCTCCCTTTGTTGCTATTTAAAAAAAAAAAATTAATTTGGTCGCCCTGGGTCTTAGTTGCAGCATGCAGAATCTTCGATCTCCATTGTGGCATGTGGGATCTTTAGTTGCAGCATGTGAAATCTAGTTCCCTGACCAGGGATCAAACCTCAGCCCCCTGCATTGGGAGCGCAGAATCCCAGTCACTGGGCCACCAGGAAAGTCCCTCACTTTGTTGTTCTTACTCTACCTCGGCTCACCTTCCCCAGTAGGAAAATGCACATTTCCCAATGGCTTTTATTTGCTCTCAATTTTCTGTGGAATTATCACCCACTCATTTTTTTTTAATGGAGCCAAAAAGTTAGGAAAAAAGGATAGAAACAAGGAAGGCATTAGATAAATTTGGCAACTGTCCTAGGTCACATTTGGGAAGAATGGGTAGCTTGAGGTGCAAACAGAAGACACCGAAACACTGGCTGCTATGCATGTCAAATAGTTCTCCAAAGTATCTTGAGGCCAGAAAAGAAAACAAAGGAGAAAACCATGATGAAAGAGCTACACAAATTTTATAATCTCTGTGAAGGCAGAGGCCATGTTTTCTGTGTCTCTGTTATGGTTTAGTGCTGGACACTTAGTTAATTACATGCACAAATAAACTAGACTCCAGTAGCCCAGTTCCTCAGATCTAGCCAAAGAAATAGCCTAAAGAAAACCCTTGGAAAAGAAATCCTCACGTTTTTCTTGTTTTCCCTCTTCCATATCCCCTTTCTGTGGTGTTTTGATGGCTTATCATGAATTCTTTCAACAAATATTAAGTGTCTTCTTTTTCTTTTTGTAGGTTTGTATTGTGTTTCTCATTCAATGACTGTATGGCACTTGCCATTAAATATGAACAAGATAAATCTGGTCCCCGACCCAAGGTCTATCTACAGTTCATGTTGTGGTCAACTTACCTTTGCTGATTGGCTTAGCTGGAATAGCCTCTGTCGTGTGTTGAAGATAAACCCAGTCTTCTAATATATTTTCTGAAAAATGGTATTGCTCATGTGCTTGCCAATCTTCTTACGCTCTTTTAAAGAACTGGATTTCCTTGAGCTGTAAAGCCCCAAATTAAGGTCCTATTCATTTAAAATACACCTCAGTAAGATGGTTAAACAATCAGACTAATTTCAGCATATACAGAACTGAGCAATTCTCAGAGAATTCTTTCTCAGTTTCCCCCACCTCCCTCTCCAATACATATACTCATTACAAACCCAGGAAGAAAGAAATGTTACAAATGGCTTTATACAAGGAACAGACTGATAGATTTTTTTGTGTATTCCTCAAGTCTGTAAGTCTGTGATCTTTTTCATAATAGCATGTTATGGACAGATTGATCATCCCTGCAAATGGAAAGCTTCGCAAAAATATAGGTCACTGATTTGTCTTTGCTGTAGCCATCAGATACATCTGCAGAAGAATCTCTTAGCTAAAATGTCATCCTCCTTCTCATGAATATTTGCCTCCTTTATTCCTTAGATGATGTCAAATGAAAACCCACTTTCAATGCACTGTCATTTTTAGAGGCCAAGTTGCACATTAGAGAGATTATATTGGAAAAGAACTAATTTGAACTCTTCCTTTATTAGCCAGGACTCCAACAGGAAACAGAGGGTGCTCTTGAATTAGGATAATCTCAGGAGTTATTAATAAAGGCACTATTTATAAAGATGTGGGCAGGATATAGAGAAATCATAAAAGATATTGCAAGTACCACAGACTTTAGTGCTGGTGACTGCAAAGATGTTAGTACTGGTCAGCCTGAAGGGAGATAAGAAAGCACTTACTGGGACCTGGAAGCCCAGAGTCTTGTACAGAAGGTTGATTTGGTTGAGGAACCCATCGAGCTCAAGGCAAACTGGTAGGGAGGGAAATATGGAAATAAATACCCTGACCTCATTGAATTTTCTCCCTGATCTTCCGCAGAAAGTCTTCATAAGCCAAGTCCACCTGGAAAGTAAAGGATAAGGAAGATGTTGACATGGTTTGCACAGACCAGGCTCTGAAGGCAGAAAGCAGGATGGAGAACAATGGATAACAGATCTGAAGGGGCAAATGGAAGATTCCCTGGTTCACATTCCCTGTTACTTATAAACCCCTTCGATTTAGACTGTGCTGCAAGGAGATTACAAAATCATCATTTAGCTTGAATCATGCCTTCAATTTTGTAGATTTATATATGTCTCTTCTGAGCCCCTGTTTTGCACCAAACTATTTGATATGAATAAAACAGACAAAAATTCTTATCCTCAATTGAGTCTATATTCTATTGGAGCCATGTCTATTAGGAGTCAGTTAGCTGCGAGAGAAAAGTCACTCAAGTTAGAAATTGAAAAACAACCACTTGTAAGAAATTCTTCTTAATTGCTGTATATCTGTCCAACAACTACTCTCTGGGTAGTTGGTTAAAATGTTGGTTAAAGAGGGTTGGTTAAAAAGTTCATTTGGGTTTTTCCGTAACTGTCTATGGAAAAACCAGAACGAACTTTTTTGCCAAACCAATATTACACCTTTTTTCTTTCTCTTCCCTTTCTTTCTCTCCATACCTCCTGTCCAAGAGAAAAAAATGCTTTACTTCACTACATATCCCTCTGAATCTGTTCTTCTCTCCTCTGTATTAGGCAGGCTTCAGTTTAAGGCTCTTATTTTCCACTTCCCCATATTTTCAACTTGCATGTCCCTTGATTATCTACTGTTTCAAAAAATTTTATATGAAAGTTCTCTCTCAAATGGTGGTCATCCTCTTCCAGCCTACATTACCCTTACTCTAAAAATGATTGTTCATGTGACAAGTGCTCTCCTGTGTCATATCTATTCAACCATTTATTCATCCCCTAAAACTTCACTGGAATATTTATTGAGTACTTCAGCACACTGGAGGTCAAGAGAAAATTCCCATAGAATGGTGGACACTTCATTCACTCAAGTTGGCACTGGGACTGGGGTAAAGAGAAAGAAAGTGAAGTTGCTCAGTCGTGTCTGACTCTGCAACCCCATGGACTGTAGCCTACCAGGCTCCTCCGTCCATGCAATTTTCCAGGCAAGAGTATTGGAGTGGGTTGCCATTTCCTTCTCAAGGGGATCTTCCTGACCCAGTGATCTAACCTGAGTCTCCTGCATTGCAGGCAGATGCTTTACCATCTGAGCCACCAGGGAACTGGGGTAGGGTGGGCATATAATGAATCCAGGCTTTTGGAAGAAGTTACTAGCAGATGGAACAAAGCAAAGCCAGAGTTCAAAGTCATTTCTTATCTGAACTTGAAGCACAGTGCCCAAGAGATAAGACCAGAGACCAACCAATCTGCAGAGTGGTTGAGAAATGGTAGATGGAACATGAAGCTGGAACAAGGATCCAAGCCCTTGAAGAGCAAGAACTGTGTGTCTCAGAGACTGTTCAAAGGTTCTGCACTCAGCAAACACTAACTGTCTCCTTTTACAGAGGGGGATAGACTTGGTTCCTGCCCTCAGTTGGTTTTATTCACTTACAAATGTAGAATAGGCATTTGTTGATGGTTCCAATGGTTCTCTTTTTAGTGTTCCTCACTCCATCTCTTCCATTTGCTCTGTGTTTTCTTCAGCATTTACATATACTGAAAACTTCCATTGCATTTTGAAATAGCAGGCTATCTTTTGAAATGTGCTATCTTTTCCAAACCTCATTTTCGTCTAGTTCTTATTTATTTCACAGTAAGTTATATCTGATCATACATATACATATACAAATATTTATGTAGGTATGGGTACACACACATCCATGTTTTGACAGAGACTGAGAAAGGACAGTGGCACGGTGGTCCTTAATTGACCTACTCTGCCCTTTGCGAAGGTTTTGAGTCTGAGTGTGACATTGTAGTCTGTTCCTTCATTATTTTTCCAATCTCTGTTTTTAAGGAACAACAACCATAGCCTAAACTGTGCTATGTGAATTGACATTTGAAAAGAGAATTCCTTTCATCTGATTTTGTTCTGCATTCAATGTGTTCTTTTAGATTTTCAGAATAGTATTTGCATAAAAACATGCTTTTTTGGATTTAC
Organism: Bos taurus; assembly: GCF_002263795.3. Lineage (NCBI taxonomy): Eukaryota > Metazoa > Chordata > Mammalia > Artiodactyla > Bovidae > Bos > Bos taurus. The sequence continues at coordinate 100,153,869 of NC_037357.1, forward strand.
TATCCCTGGGGTGCAGGTACTACATTATTTATTTCACTCTCTATTAGGTTTCTTAAACTGAGCGTGCACATAGAGCTGCCTGCGGACCTTGTTAGAAAGGCAGAAGTGCAGATGATACTGCCATGGACAGTGATCTGATAGATCATAAATGTGTTGTTTTTTTAGGACTGCTATAACAAAGCATTGGGGCTTCCCAGGTGGCTCAATGGTAGAGAATCTGCCTGCCAGTGCAAGAGATGTAGGATCGATCCTTGAGTCAGGAAGAGTCCTTGGAGAAGGAAATGGCAACCCACTCCAGAATCCTTGCCTGGAGAATCCCAGGGACAGAGGAGCCAGGTGGGCTACAGTCCATGGGGGTCTCAAAGAGTCAGATACAACTGAAGCGGCTTAGCACTCACCTTTGGGGAAAAGGGTTAGAAAAATAAAAGTAAATGCCTTTCTGCTGTATGTTAGTTCCTTGCTTATTTTACAAAGAACAAGGATTGATTACACAATAAAAATGATTAGAAAACATTCTTTCATAAAAAGGTTCTTATTTGAATTACTGGCCAAAGACCCTCTAGGAATACTTTGCCATAAAAATTCCTCCTGCCTCCCTTATCAGATCCTAGTTCCAGAGCACTCTCTTTTTTGGCTGTGCTGGGTCTTCTTCATTGTGGTGTGCAGGCTTCTCTTGTTGCAGAGCATAGGCCTGGTTGTCCCATGGCATGTGGAATCTTAGTTCCCTGACCAGGGATTGAACCAGTGTCCCCTGCATTGAAAGGAGAATTCTCAACCACTGGACCACCAGTGAAGTCCCCAGAGTATTCAATGCTATTGCACTTATACCAACTCTAGGACTCATGCATTCTAAAGCTGTGCTGAACACAACAGTGGTGCTGACCACCACTGCAGACAGTGGATAGTGGGGGCCCAGTTATAGGACTCTCAAAACATTAATTTCAAGAGATACCACTACATACCTATTAATAACTCTGTATTAATTCTTCCTAATTTAGTGCAATGTTTTAGTCTTGTTACAGCTTGGCCTAGAGGTGAATTCATGGAATATAGCTCTCAACAATACTTAAGTGCCCCTTTTCAAATTCTCCATTTGTGGTGGTGACACTAGCATTTTACTGACTTTATATATTCAAAAAATCTTTTTTGAGATGTGATTGACATACATTTGAACATATTTACAGTTCACAAATTGATAAATTTTGATGTATGTATATACTCATATATCATCACCACAATGAAGATAAACAACATATCCATCATCCCCAGAAATTCCCTCATGCCATTTTGTTCCCTTATGCCAACCTTTCACTCCTGCTCTTTCCCCATCCACCAGCAATTTATTTCTGTCAGTATAGATTAATTAAAACTTTCTAGAAATTTAAATAAATGGAATTATACAGTATGTACTCTCTTTTGTGTGGCTTCTCTCATTCAACATAATGCTTTTGAGATTTCAATCATTTTGTGTGCTTCAAAAGTTGGTTCCTCTCTATTACTAGATAGTATTCCATTGTATGCATATATCATAATTTGTTAATCCTTCATCTTTTGACAGGCATTTTGGTTTTTTCATTTTTGTTTATTACAAACATAGTTGCTATGAATCTATTGGATTGGCCAAAAATGTCATTCAGGATTTTCTGGGCGGAAAAACCTGAATGAACTTTTTGGCCAACCCAATAGTATATGTACAAGTTTTGGGGAGTTCATGTTTCATTTATGTTGGGTAAATACCTAGGAGTGGGATATCTGGGTTGTACTTTAGGTATATGTTTACTTTTTTTAAAGAAACTGTCAAATGTTTTCCAAAGCAGATGTATCATTTTATATTCCCATTAAAAGTTTGAGAGTATCACTTGTTCCAAACCTTTTTGATATCAGTGGTATTATCAGTATTTCCAATTTTAGCCATTCTAGTCGGTACATGATGTATCTGATTGTGGCTTTAATTTGAATTTCTCTAATGATCAGTGACAGTGAACATCTTTTTTGTGTGCTTATTTGCTATACATAATTGTTCTTTGGTGAAGTATCTGTTCACATTTTCTCTCATTTTTTAATTGGCTTATTTTCTTATTCTTGTGGCTTGAAAGCTCTTTATATATTCTGAGCAGAAGTCTTTTATCTAATATGTAACTGGTAAATATTTACTGTGACTTGCCTTTTCACTCTTTGAATAGTGTCTTTTGAGGACAAATTCTCAACAGGATTTGAGAATCCTTGTTTATCGAGTTTTTCTTTTATAAACTGTGCTTTGGTGTCATACTTAAGAAATATTTGCCTAACCCAACTCACAGTTTTTCTCTGATATTTTCTTCTAGAAGTTTTATAGTTTTCGTTTTTGTACATTTAGGCTATGTCACATTACAATTCACTTATTATAATGATACAAGTTGTGAATAGTGGGCAGAATTCTAAGTTGACTCCCAAGAGCTCTGGTGTACACATCTTTTCATAGTTATTCAAACATTAATCTAACTGCTACTGTGATGAGATTTTGAAGATGCAATTAACATCACAATAATTTGAATTTAAAATAGGGAGATCATCCTGGGTGAGCCTGACCTAGTCAAGTGAGACCTTAAAAAGGCCTGGGCTTTATCTGAAGTAAAAGATTGAAAGAGCTAGAGAAGTTGAATGTAAGAGAGATTATCCATTGCTAACTTTGAAGATGGAAGAGGCCATGTGCCAAAGAAAGCTGACACCCAGTTGCTGAAAGTGCTTCCTGGCTGACAGTCAGTAAGGAAACAGGGACCTTAGTTCTACAACCTCATGAAATTGAATTCTACCACAACCACATGAGCTTAGAGGAGAACTCTGGGCTCCAGATGATGACACATCTTGGCTAACACATTGATACTAGCCTTCTTTTCCTTTTTTTAAATTGAAATATAGTTGATTTACAATGTTGTATTAATTTCTGCTGTATAGCAAAGTGATTAAGTTACATACACACATTTTAAAAGCTTTTTTTAAAAAAACTATTCTTTTCCATTATGGTTTATCATAGGATATGGAATATAGTTCTCTGTGTTATACAGTAGGACTTTGTTGTTTATCACTTCCATATATAATAGCTTACACATCCCAACTCCAACCTCCCACTGCATTCCCCGCCCCCCACAACCACCAGTCTGTTCTCTATGTCCATGTGTCTGTTTCTGTTTTGTAGATAGGTTCATTTGTGTCATATTTTAGATTCCACATGTAAGTGGATATTAGCCTTCTGAGACATAAGGCAGAGAATCCAGAAGTAGGTAAGAACCTAAAAAACTGAGTTAATAAATGGTTGTTCTTTTAAGCCACAAAGTTTGAGGTGGTCATGTATGGATGTGAGAATTGGACTATGAAGAAGGCTGAGAGCTGAAGAATTGATGCTTTTGAACTGCGGTGTTGGAGAAGACTTTTGAGAGTCTCTTGGACTGCAAGAAGATCAAACCAGTCAATCCTAAAGGAAATCAACCCTGAATACTCATTGGAAGGACTGATGTTGAAGCTAAAGCTCCAAAACTTTGGCCATCTGATGTGAAGAGTCAACTCACTGGAAAAGACCCTGATGCTGGGAAAGGTTGAAGGCAGGAGGAGAGGGACCAACAGAGGATGAGATGGTTGAATGGCATCACTGACTCAGTGGACATGAGTTTGAGCAAGCTCGGAGAGATAATGAAGGACAGGGAAGCCTAGAGTGCTGTAGTCCATGGGATTGCAAAGAGACAGACATGACTGAGTGACTGAACAACAACAAAAGTTTGAGGTAGGGGTCGCCCCCATACTTGCGCATGCTCTGGTGTGTCCTGGAGGTCGCCTGCGCGGGTGTTTAACCACGTGTGGTGTAACTTAGGGCATCATGTTGTGAAGAAATGGGGCCTGCGGGGGCTTGCACCATCAGGAATTTCAACCTAGAGAACCAAGCTGAATAGGAAATCAGCAGAATGAAGCCCTCCCCCACTCCCAGGCACCCTTCCACCAAGAACCTCCTGCGAGAGCAGATGAGCAGCCATCCAGAAATTAAGGGAGAAATTGATAGAAAAGATGACAAACTGCTGTCATTACTAAAAGATGTGTATGTTGATTCCCAAGATCCCATGTCTTCTTTGCAGGTAAAGGATGCTGGAACACGTCAGAAGCCTAAGGAGTTCAGGTTGCCAAAAGACCATCAGTTTGACATGATGAACGTTAAGAACATTCCCAAAGGTAAAATTTCCATTTTAGTGGCATTGACACTTCTCAATAGTCATAAACTTTATCCAGACACATGGACTGCTAAGAAAATAGCTGACAAATACCATCTAGAACAGCAAGATGTAAATTCCCTTCTCAAATATTTTGTTACTTTTTAAGTAAAAAATCTTCCCCTCCTAAGGGAAGAAAGCAATACAAGCAAAATGAAGAGAATCTTGACAGGACTTTTCCTGTCCTCATCCCCATGCCCTGTTTATTTTCTTCATTTGTAGCATGTTAAATTATATAAGTTACCAATTGTGTTGAGCTCCCTCCTTGTGAGAGCTTGCTTTTTATGAACTCTTCTGAATTTTCAGGATGGCTGATAGGATTGATTTTTCTTTCTTTTAAACTTTAGTATGGTTTAGTTTGTGTTCTTATGCAATATCAGCATGACTAATCAGCACATGTATAAATTTACTGTAAATAAAAGTTACTGTATTTTAAGCAAAAAAAAGAAAAAGTTTGAGGTAATTTTTTTATGCAGCCATAGAAAACTGATACAGTTTAGGTCAAGGAAATTTGTTTCCTATATGGATATTTAATTATTTCAGCATCATCTGTTAAAAAGGCCATCCTTTCCCCTTGATTTGACTTTGTACCTTTGTCAAAAATCATTGCATCATATTTGTGTGGGCCTATTTTTGTTCTGTTTCATTTATCTGTCTATATTTATATCAATATCATGCTCTCTTAACTGTAGTTTTAGACTAAATCTTAAAATCAGGTAGGGCGTGCTCTCTCCAATCTGTTTTCATTTTCTAAAGTTGTTACGGCTGTTCTGAATCTTTTTTAGAATCAGCTTGTTATTTTTCAAACACACAAGTGCTCTTGCACACATGTGCACACACACACACACAGATTAACTGAGTGAATTGAGATTGTGTTAAATGTATAGGTCAGCTTGTGGAGAATTGATATCTTAAGAATATTGATTCTTCCAATCAATGAATATGATATATCTCTCCATTTACTGGGATCTTTTTCAATTTCCCTCAGCAATATTTTATAGTTTTCAGGTCTTGCAAATATTTGTTTTCAAATTTATCCCCAAGAATTTCATATAGTTATGCTATTGTAAATAGTTTTATTTCTTTAATTTCATTTCCCAATTGTATATTTGTGTGTATTATACACACATATACACATAACTGATTTTTGTATGTTGATATTATCTACCACCTCTCAAGTTCTTATGTTTCACCTATAACCTCCAATTTGATCATATTTGGAGATAGGGCTTTGGGGAGGGATTTAGGGTTAGATTAGTTAATGATAGTGGAGCCATCATGATGGGATTAGTGGCCTTATAAGAAGTGGAAGAGAGAGAGCCTGCACAGCAAGAATGTAGCTATCTGCAAGTCAGGAAGAGAACTCTCAGGAGAACCCCACCCTGCTGGCACCCTAAACTTGAACATCCAGACTCCAGAACTGGGAGAAGATACATTTTTGTTTTTAAGCATCACTTCCTGCCTCCCCACACACATACCAGTCTATGTATTTTGTTATGACAACCCAAACTGACTTATATAAACTTGTATCCTGCCACTTTGGTAATCTCACTTATACTAGTACCCTTTTTAAAAAGATAATATAGGATTTTCTACACAGACAATTATATCATCTGTTAATAATGTTGTAAACTCAGTCTCTGTGCCCTGGTACCGAATTGAATCTTGGAGATGGAGTTTTGGGTGAGGTAGAAAAGAATAGCTTTACTGCTTTGCCAGGCAAAGGGGGACACAGTGGGTTCCTGTCCTCAAAAACTGTGTGTCCCAACCTGGGAGGATTTGGTGAGGAATTTTATAGCAATGGTTCAAGGTTGGGTTGCCAATAAGGATCAACAGGGCTTGCATTTCCTTAATCTGGCCTCGGGTAGTTCTTGTCTGGAATGAAGAATGGTAAATCCGTTTGTTCGGGGGCGGGGGGAGGGGGTTAGTTCTGTAAAGAGCACAAAGATACTGTTATGCATATCCCTTGAGGCAGAAACAGGATCCTGCCCAAGGTTGCACTATTGTTTCTTGGCTGCTCCTCCTCCCTTTTCTCTGCATCCACCCCCCCCCCCCCGCCCCCGCCTTTCTCTGATTAATAACTGTTCACACCTGCTCTTTGGAACTCAGGAAAGGTTATGGAGGCTGAAGTCTGTTCCCTACAAACAAGGGATGAGGTACTCAGAAAATACCCAGGAATCCCACAGGGTCCTGCTCAGCTTCACTAATAAAGATAGTTTTAATTCTTCTTTTCTAATCTTCATGACTTTTCTATTTTCTTGCCTTATTGTGCTGGCTAGAATCTCCAGTCTAATGTAGAATAGAGTAGTGAGAGTGGATATCTTTGCCTTTTTTAAGACCTTACAGGAAAAACTCTATTTTCTTTCTTTTTTTTTTTACTTTACAATATTGTATTGGTTTTGCCATACATCAACATGCATCCGCCACAGGTGTACACGTGTTCCCCATCCTGAACCCTCCTCCCTCCTCCCTCCCCGTACCATCCCACTGGGTCATCCCAGTGCACCAGCCCCAAGCTTCCTGTATCCTGCATCGAACCTGGACTGGCAATTCATCTCTTATATGATATTATACATGTTTTAATGCCATTCTCCCAAATCATTCCCCCCTCCCTCTCCCACAGAGTCCAAAAGATTATTCTATACATCTGTGTCTCTTGCTGTCTCGCAGACAGGGTTGTCATTACCATCTTTCTAAATTCCATATATATGCGTTAGTATACTGTGTTGGTGTTTTTCTTTCTGGCTTACTTCACTCTGTATAATAGGCTCCAGTTTCATCCACCTCATTAGAACTGATTCAAATGTATTCTTTTTAATGGCTGAGTAATACTCCATTGTGTATATGTACCACTGCTTTCTTATCCATTTGTCTGCTGATGGACATCTAGGTTGCTTCCATGTCCTGGCTATTATAAACAATGCTGTGGTGAACATTGGGGTATACGTGTCTCTTTCAATTCTGATTTCCTTGGTGTGTATGCCCAGCAGTGGGATTGCTGGATCATAAGGCAGTTCTATTTCCAGTTTTTTAAGGAATCCACACTGTTCTCCATAGTGGCTATACTAGTTTGCATTCCCACCAACAGTGTAAGAAGGTTCCCTTTTCTCCACACCCTCTCCAGCATTTATTGCTTGTAGACTTTTGGATCGCAGCCATTCTGACTGGTGTGAAATGGTACCTCAGTGTGGTTTTGATTTGTATTTCTCTGATAATGAGTGATGTTGAGCATCTTTTCATGTGTTTGTTAGCCATCTGTATGTTGTCTTTGGAGAAATGTCTATTTAGTTCTTTGGCCCATTTTTTGATTGGGTCGTTTATTTTTCTGGAATTGATCTGCAGGAGTTGCTTGTATATTTTTGAGATTAGTTGTTTGTCAGTTGCTTCATTTGCTATTATTTTCTCCCATTCTGAAGGCTGTCTTTTCACCTTGCTTACAGTTTCTTTTGTTGTGCAGAAGCTTTTAATTTTAATTAGATCCCGTTTGTTTATTTTTGCTTTTATTTCCAACATTCTGGGAGGTGGGTCATAGAGGATCCTGCTGTGATGTATGTCAGAGAGTGTTTTGCCTATGTTCTTCTCTAAGAGTTTTACAGTTTCTGGTCTTATGTTTAGATCTTTAATCCATTTTGAGTTTATTTTTGTGTATGGTGTTAGAAAGTGGTCTAGTTTCATTCTTTTACAAGTGGTTGACCAGTTTTCTCAGCACCACTTGTTAAAGAGATTGTCTTTTCTCCATTGTATATTCTTGCCTCCTTTGTCAAAGATAAGGTGTCCATAGGTGCGTGGGTTTATCTCTGGGCTTTCTATTTTGTTCCATTGATCGATATTTCTGTCTTTGTGCCAGTACCATACTGTCTTGATGACTGTGGCTTTGTAGTAGAGCCTGAAGTCAGGCAGGTTGATTCCTCCAGTTCCATTCTTCATTCTCAAGATTTCTTTGGCTATTTGAGGTTTTTTGTATTTCCATACAAATTGTGAAATTATTTGTTCTAGCTCTGTGAAAAATACTGTTGGCAGCTTGATAGGGATTGCATTGAATCTAAAGATTGCCCAAAACTCTATTTTCAATTGAAAAAAAATTCTACTTTTTTAAATGATAAGTATGATATTATTTAGATTTTTCAAAGATGTCCTTTACAAATTTGAGACTGTTTCCTTTTATTCCTAGTTTACTGAGAATTTTTATTGACATAGATGTTGGTATTTTCTTTGCAAATATTATCATATTGATGTTTAAGACCTGTTTCCCTGGTGGCTCGGATGGTAAAGAATCTGCCTGCAATGCAGGACACTGAGGTTCGATCCCTGGGTTGGGAAGATCTCTTGGAGGTGGAAATGGCAACCACTCTAGTATTCTTGCCTGGAGAATCCCATGGACACAGGAGCCTGGCGGGCTACAGTCCATAGGGTCACAAAGAGTCAGACACAACTGAGTGACTAATACTTCTTCATACAGTGAAAAACATTCCATCCTTCTGTTTCTCCTTCCATTGGACAAACAGAGAATAAAGAGTAGGAAGACACTTTGATAAATTTCCTTTTTTCCTTTGAGGGGTCTTTCCCCAGAACAGTAGCTCTTTTGTGTGTAATCTGTGATTCTAGGTGAGATTGAAAGTCAGACAGTGGAGAAGTATGTAGCTGATAATCAAAACCTGAGATGGCAGGATTGTCTTTATTATTTGAATTTTAGTGTGTAACATATCTGGTATATATTGGATAAAGATACATTCTGTATAAACCACAATACCTAGAATGAAGCTGTGTTTATGTAACAGTTCTATAGAAATACTTCTTGGCTTAGGAAGAGATAAAATAAATTTAAGACCTTAAAAATGTATAAAAGCATGAATCACATCTTTTTCCTCATAGGCAATCAATTAGGCTTTATTATCACTGACATTTTCTTTTGCAGATCAAGTCATGGCTATCTCGGGCTGGGAAAGCTGTTGTTGACATTGTTTCTCAGTCTCAAAGACTGAAAGTGAACATAAAATATTTGAAAGCAGGAATTGGAAGGAAAAACAAAACCCTGTCTGGGGAAATGTTACTTGCAGTGTCCAATCTCGGTGAATAAAATAAGGAGAGAGCTTTCCTAGCATTTCAGTTGTCACTTTTATTTGTCAATAAATGTTTTTGAATTTTCCCAAGTTAGGAAACAACCAGTGGCAGCAGCAGGGATGGCTAAGGCATAAGCTGCTTGGCTGATTATCTCAGCACTGACCTGTAAGCAGCCCCCTCTGGGTGAAAGGCAATTGAGTCTCCCTATTAACTCTAGTCCTCAGCGACTCCCTAGCAGTCTCGGTTATCAGGCTGAGAACACATTGAGTTAAGTAGGAAGGCTCATGGCAGGTAATAGTTTTGTGACGCAGATGACTATCAGCAAGAGACTAAGCTGAAAATGACTTCTCTGGGGCAGATGAGAATGGGAAATCAGGGTGAAAGTTGAGGTGGAGCTGCAAGGTTTGGTTTTCTAGCTTCTGAAATGGTCTTGCACTGTAGGTTAAAGGCCAGGGCTGTACTCATGAATATATACTATTTCTGGCTGCTGTAATTGATTAGCTACACTTTGCAGCTGGCTTGACGAGCCTTCGAGCTACTCAGGGCCCAAGGAGTGGTAAAGAATAGCATATCCATAGAAGCTCTGAGTTATTATTGGCCATGTGGAAACTGAGACAGCGAACCTAACAGCAATAAAATACTCCACATTAAATGGAGTGAATTCTGAACCATTGTTTTCCCAGCACTGCTTCCATGTTGGTTATATCACTTTGTATTTTACAGGGGAAAAAAAAAACTGTCAACACTTAATCTTTCTTTTTAAAAATTATTCATTTATTTATTTTTGGCTGTGCTGGGTCTTCATTGCTGTGTGGGCTTTCTGTAGTGGCAGTGAGTGGGCGCTAAGCTCTAGTTGCAGTGCAGGGGCTGCTCACTGTGGTGGCTTCTCTTGTTGTGGAGCACGGGCTCCAGAGCACAGACTCAGGAGTTGAGGTGCACGGGCTTAGTTGCTTCATGGCATGTGGGCTCTTGCCGGGTCAGTTGGCAGGCAGATTCTTTACCGCTGAACCACCAGGGAAGCCCTTAATCTACGTAAGCAGATGGTATTCTCTGTGTGATGGGAAATGGATTCAACATCTAATGTGGCATGGCCTCAGGCTAAGACCTGGACTCTAGAGAAGACTTTATGGTGTTGGATTCCAGCTTTACCCCTATCCAGCTGTGTGGCCCTGGGTAAATTACTTCACCTCTCTGTGGCCCAGAAGCCCCATTTATAAAATGAGGATGATGAAATAAATGACTGCCTGGGTATGGTTGTTATTGTACTAAATAAGTTAATAGATATCTGTAGTCATGTACAAATGTGAAAGTTGGACCATAAAGAAGGCAGAGCGCCAAAGAATTGATACTTTTGAACTATGGTGTTGGAGAAGGCCCTTGAAAGTCCCTTGGACATCAAGGAGATCAAGCCAGTCAATCTTAAAGGAAATCAACCCTGAATACTCATTGGAACAACTGATGCTGAAGCTGAAGCTCCAATACTTTGGCCACCTGATGTGAAGAGCCAACTCATTGGAAAAGACCCTGATGCTGGGAAAGATTGAAGGCAGAAGGAGAAGGGGCCAACAGAGGACAAGATAGTTGAATGGCATCACTGACTCAATGGACATGAGTTTGAACAAGCTCCAAGAGGTGGTGAAGGACAGGGAAGCCTGGAGTGCTGCAGTCCATGGGATTGCAAAGAGTCAGATACGACTTAGTGGCTGAACAACAACAAAGTTAATGGATATAAAATACTTCCAGTGTTTACCACATTCTAGATCTTATTCTAAGTTTTAGTCATTAGTGTTATCTGAAATGACAACAGGATAGCAGTGTACCTGTGTACAAGGTAAAGCTTAGAATTCAAGGTGATGTTACCATTTCATCCTTGACTTCAAACCTATTGCTAAAAGGCTTCCCTTTGTATTTGATAATTTTTCTCTTAGGTTTATTATTGTGCTGTCTTAGCTGTCTGCTGCTGCTGCTAAGTCACTTCAGTCGTGTCTGACTCTTAGCGACCCCATGGACTGCAGCCTACCAGGCTCCTCCGTCCATGGGATTTTCCAGGCAAGACTACTGGAGTGGGGTGCCATTGCTTCCTCCGGTCTTAGCTGTCTAGAAGGTCTTCAAGTGGAGATTTAATTTCCCCTTTCATTTGCTCTGTAAATAAGGAGCAGCTAGCACAAACAATGTGTGTTTGTACATATTACTTTTACCAAGTATATTTTTCACTAAATAAAAGCACTGGCTTTATGCAGCCTCTACACCTGGATGTTGTGAGTACAGACCTGCATGTATTAACTCCTTGACTATCTAGTATTGTTAGCATTAAAAGTCCAAAGGGATGCCACCTACCACTTATTGAGACAGAGGATGTGATGGTTGGATGGCATCACCTACACAACGGGCATGAGTTTGAGCAAACTTTGGGAGACAGCGAAAGACAGAGGAGCCTGGTGTGCTGCAGTCCATGGGATTGCAGAGTCAGACATGACTTAGTAACTGAACAACAATCATCTGTAAGGCTCTATACAACTACTTTACATAGCTAGTCTCCTGGAACTCTCACAAAATCTCTATGAATTGGCATTAGCCACACTTTAGAGATGGTGAAATAGAAGCTCAGAGGGATGGAGTTACTCACCAGTGTCACACAGCTCCATGGCCTGGTTCTGTTTGATCAATTAAAGCTTATTGGTTTGTTTATCACATGGCACTTCAGTTCTCCCTGTTTTAGCCTCACAAGTGTCTTCACTTTATGAACTCTTTATTGAATTTTTCTCCTCCTTGCCTTGTATTGCTTTGATAGTTGTTATCAACAGGCATAAACATCAGCATTACATGAAGCTAGTTCACTTTAGTTCAGAAAATTAAGCCTTGAGATTCCCTGTATTGTAAATTAACAAAAGCATGACTTTCCAAGTCACCTGATGTGGTCACTAACAAAACTTTTTTTTAAATCCTGGCCTCAAATACTCTGATTAACTGAGAATTAAGTGACTGAAGTCCCCACTGTGCTCAGAATGTGGCCACAGTGATGGGGTGGGTGGATAAATACAGGTTGAGCTTTTCACAACAGACAGAAAAATTCATAGGCTTCATAAAGATTCTGGATTATTACAAGGGAAGAAGATCTATTCATCAAAGCTATGATTGAAGGAGGGACAGCTTCTCAGTTCTTCTCTTTTCATGTTTCAGTGGCAGCACAGCACAGCAGTTCAGAAACACTGATGCATGCTGGAGCCATATGGCTGACTTGAAATCACAGCTGGACGTTAGAGGCCATGTAATGTCAGGCAGCTACTTGACTTGTCTAATCTCCAAGCAGCCCTATGTGGTAGGTACTGTCATTGTCCCACTTCATGGATGAGGAGACTAATACACAGAGACTTTATATAACCTGCCTTAGTTTATCCTGGTGGCATATCCTCAAGCCTTGTGATTCTGGGATTAAGAGCCAATCCTTTAGGCTAGGACTTTGGTATATAAGAAGCCATGATTAAAAGGAAATTTCAGATGAAATTACTTGTCTCTTTTCCAGCCATATCAGCCAGCCCTTTTCCTTACCTATCAACAGTGTAATTACTATTCTCTTGACACACTTCCCTCTTTCCATCCCTCCCCAAGCTCTATTCTAATTCATCTCACATTCTCACAGGTGGAAAGCATCTGTTTCCAAGCCAGTGATATGGATTTGTGGGAGGAAAAGTGATGAGAGTGGGGTGCACACTTGATGGATCATATGGAGGAATACCAGGAACCATCCTCCATAGCTCTGTGACATTCTCGTGACCCACGACTTTCAGCTAAGTTCCTCCAAGTGCCTGCCAAACCAGTGCTGCTTGAACTTTCACATAAGAGTCACCTGGGGATATTGTTAAAATGAAGAGTCAGACTCATTAGGTCTGTGGTGAAACCTACGATTTGTATTTTTAAGAAGTTCCTGGGTGATGCTGATGCTGCTGGTTCATGGACCACATTTTGAGTAGTTAAATGCGAACTCATTCGTCTCTTGAAAGACAGAACAAAGATGGTGTATCTGTGGAGACTGTTCGGGACATTTAAGGACTGTAAGAGGGGTCTGACCAGGGTTCTCCTAGAATATCCTGCTAATGAGAATCAAGATTTATTATAAGTCCTAATGACTGGTGGTTTCTACAGTTGTTCCAGTTTGTAATGGCTGGCAGGCCTGGGTGAGCTGTCACTGGAGATAACTTGAACTGTGGCTTTCCCACTAGCCCAGTCTGTAAGCCTTGCTACTGCTGTCCTATTCCTGAGTTTACCTTGAGTTCCTTCTCAGATTAAGCCCCTAGAATACCAGGGCCTTGACTGGAGCCCTGACAACCTGTCTAGTCTTGCCAGCCCTCCTTTTATTAATAATAACTCATGACCCTGATCTTACGCCATGAGACCCTGGGGTCCTCCCCTGAAGGTAGCCCAGAAATGTTCATGCCTCCACTTGCCTGACTACAGTTGTTGTCACTGACCTGTGATTTTGGGGATTTGGGGCAGTGTGGGACCTTTAACACTGGCTCTGTATCCCTTTTTAAAAATACTTATTTATTTGGCTGTGAGGAATCTTTTTATTTTATTTTATTATTTAACTTTACAATATTGTATTGGTTTTGCCATATATCGACATGAATCCGCCACAGGTATACATGTGTTCCCCATCCTGAACCCTCCTCTCTCCTCCCTCCCCATATCATCTTAATTGTGGCGTGTGGGATCTTTTTTTTTTTTTTTTCTTTAGTTGCAGAACTACAGACCTTTAGTCCTGGCTTTTGGGAGCTAGCTCCTCGACCAGGGATTGAACCCAAGCTCCCTGCATTGGGAGCTCGGAGTCTTAGCCCCTGGACCAGAGAAGTCCCAGCTTCTGAATCCTTTTGACATGTCCCCATTATTCTTTTAGCCCTTGCTTGCTTTCTAGCCTAAAATCATTCAGGCCTCCCTTTTATTTTCCATGACACAGACATAGATTCAGCCAGTTTTCCATGTAGATTCTTTCTAGTGGGAAATGATTCTTATACATCAAGAATCAAGATCTGAGTGCTATCTATCTTCAATACAACTGGGATGTCATTGCTTCTAATATATCTTTCAGGGATAAAGCTAGCATATATTAATATGAACTAAACAGTTCAAATATATTTCCAATTCAAATTTAATACTACAGAGTTTTTTTTTAATTTCTCTATTTTTTTTCCTCTAACACTTAAAATTTTGCTTCCCCAAAAGATTATTTACTTCCTTGCTTATTCTACAATATACATACAATTGCAAAAATTGCACTACTAATATTCTCATTATTTTAAATGACTGAATTAAGTTTAAGATTTCTTTGCTGTTCTTTTTATCTTAACACACAAATCTGTCTGTATATGCTCTGTAAACATATGAGAATGTAGAGATATCAATGAACAAAATCCCTTGAATGACTCTTTTCTTTGTGTGATTATTACCAATTTCATATGAAATTAGGTTTTCTGTGCTCAGTTTTAAGTTTTGCATACTTTTCTTTTTGGTAGAAATTGATTTTTGTGTAGATAAGACATTTACAACATTCAAAGTCAAAAGTTTTTTTAAAAACTATGTTCAGGGAAGAGCTACTTCCATCCCTTTTCTCTGTACATACTCCTTTTACCTTATTGCCATAAGCAATCATTTTTATTCAGGTTTTTCCTTTTTTCATTTCATTTGTTTAGGTCCTAGTTTGTCTATTTTTTTTTGTCAAGAAGCCAGCTTACCTATTTGTATATTAATTCATTCATTAACTCTATTTTTTAGAATTCTGTTCTTTTGGCTTTGTCAGTTTTTTTTCCTTTTTGAGTTGTATATTTATTTTCATGCTTTCATTTTTATCAATTTTAGTATTTAAGGCTGTGAATATTTCTATTATCAATGTTATATGGGCTTTTCTTTGAAATTCTGCATTTTAACTTTATTTCTCTAATTTAATAGAAACTTTTAAAGTGGCCTCTGTATTTCCTACCATACTTTGTGTTTTTTTTTGGCCATGTGTCTGGTTTTATCCAATGAACTGTGAGAAGTAGAATGTATCACTTCCAGAAAACGGTAGTAAAGTAGACAGTATGCCTACAGTGACAATTTATTCTCTTTGTCTGAATGGCTAGAAGTGAAAGACTCCATCTTGGTGGAACCATGATTAAAGGAGCCTGGATCCCTGATCTATTGCTTTGAGGCAGGGTTGGTAAACTTCTTCTATAAAGGGCCAGACAGTAAATATTTTTGATGTGTGTTGCACAACATACTGTCTCTGTTGCAAAAACTCAACTCTGCTTTTGTAGCCATAGACAATATGTAAATGAATGAGCATCGCTATGATCCAATAAAACTTTATTTATAAAGACAGGGGTTAGCTGGATTTAGCCTGTGAATTACAGTTTGTTAACCTCTGGTTACAAGGGTCCGTCTGCAGCTGCTGCTGCTGCTGCTGCTGCTAAGTCGCTTCAGTTGTGTCCGACTCTGTGTGACACCAGACAGCAGCCCACCAGGCTCGCCATTCCCTGGGATTCTCCAGGCAAGAACACTGGAGTGGGTTGCCATTTCCTTCTCCAGTGCATGAAAGTGAAAAGTGAAAGTGAAGTCGCTCAACGGTGTCCAACTCCTAGCGACCCCATGGACTGCAGCCCACCAGGCTCCTCCATCCATGGGATTTTCCAGGCAAGAGTACTGGAGTGGGTTGCCATTGCCTTCTCTGAAGGTCCATCTAGTCAAGGCTATGGTTTTTCCAGTGGTCATGTATGGATGTGAGAGTTGTACTGTGAAGAATGCTGAACGCTGAAGAGTTGATGATTTTGAACTGTGGTGTTGGAGAAGACTCTTGAGAGTCCCTTGGACTGCAAGGAGATCCAACCAGTCCATTCTGAAGGAGATCAGCCCTGGGATTTCTTTGGAAGGAATGATGCTAAAGCTGAAACTCCAGTACTTTGGCCACCTCACGCAAAGAGTTGACTCATTGGAAAAGACTCTGATGCTGGGAGGGACTGGGGGCAGGAGGAGAAGGGGACGACAGAGGATGAGATGGCTGGATGGCATCACTGACTCGATGGACATGAGTCTGAGTGAACTCCAGGAGTTGGTGATGGACAGGGAAGCCTGGCATGCTGCAATTCACAGGGTCGCAAAGAGTCGGACACGACTGAGAGACTGAACTGAACTGAACTGAACCTCTGGTTTACAGAAAAACTGCCCAGGGTAGCTGTCCAAACTGCATAAAGTCATGTCAGAAGTGAGAAGTCAACTTCTATCATATTAAGTCACTGCATCTGGGGATTATTTGCTACAATAGATAACAACATTTCCCCTAGAGGGGAATACAAGAAAGAATCTGAGAATCTGATTCAGTAATTTCCTCAAGAAGAAATTACTATGTAAGAAAACCTATGACCAACCTAGACAGCATATTAAAAAGCAGAGACATTACTTTGCCGACAAAGGTCCATCTAGTCAAAGCTATGGTTTTTCCAGTAGTCATGTATGGATGTGAGAGCTGGACCATAAAGAAAGCTAAGCACCAAAGTATTGATTCTTTTGAACTGTGGTGTTGGAGAAGACTCTTGAGAGTCTCTTGGACTGCAAGGAGATCCAACCAGTCCATCCTAAAGGAAATCAGTCCTGAATATTCATTGGAAGGACTGATGCTGAAGCTGAAACTCCAATACTTAGGCCACCTGATGCAAAGAGCCAACTCATTGGAAAAGACCCTGATGCTGGGAAAGATTGAAGGCAGGAGGAGAAGGGGACGACAGAGGATGAGATGGTTGGATGGCATCACTGACTCAATGGACATGAGTTTGAGCAAACTCCAGGAGTTGATGATGGACAGGGAAGCCTGGCATGCTGCAGTCCATGGGGTTGCAGAGTCAGACATGACTGAATGACTGAACTGAACTGAATTTCCTCAAGAGCCATAGCTGGTTCTTCACAAACATGAGATTTTAACAAGGTCTATACAACTTCAAAGCCCATGTTTTCCCATGATACCTTATTACATCTGTCTTCTTCACTTTTTCTATTGAAGAAATTTTAGACAAGTGAGATTGAAAGATATGTCCAAAATCATATAGCTAGTTAGAACTCTGTCAGATTATTGTTCAAAAATGTTTACTTCTTTCCTCTTCAGTTCAGTTCAGTTCAGTCACTCAGTCGTGTCCGACTCTTTGCCACCCCATGAACTGCAGCACGCCAGGCCTCCCTGTCCATTACCAACTCCTGGAGTTCACCGAAACCTACGTCCATTGAGTCAGGGATGCCATCCAACTATCTCATCCTCTGTTGTCCCTTTCTCCTCCTGCCCTCAATCTTTCCCAGCATTAGGGTCTTTTCAAATGAGTCAGCTCTTCGCATCAGGTGGCCAAAGTATTGGAGTTTCAGCTTCAGCATCAGTCCTTCCAATGAACACCCAGGACTGATCTCCTTTAGGATGGACTGGTTGGATCTCCTTGTAGTCCAAAGGAGTCTCAAGAGTCTTCTCCAACACCACAGTTCAAAAGCATAAATTCTTCAGCACTCACTTTTCTTTATAGTCTAAATCTCACATCCATACATGACCACTGGAAAAGCCATAGCCTTGACTAGACAGACGGACCTTTGTTGGCAAAGTAATGTCTCTGCTTTTTAATATGCTGTCTAGGTTGGTCATAACTTTCCTTCCAAGAAGTAAGGGTCTTTTAATTTCATTGCTGCAATCACCACCTGCAGTGATTTTGGAGCCAAGAAAGATAAAGTCAGCCACTGTTTCCACTGTTTCCCCATCTATTTGCCATGAAGTGATGGAACCAGATGCCATGATCTTCGTTTTCTGAATGCTGAGCTTTAAGCCAACCTTTTCACTCTCCTCTTTCACCTTCATCAAAAGGCTCTTTAGTTCCTCTTCACTTTCTGCCCTAAGGGTGGTGTCATCTGCATATCTGAGGTTATTGATATTTCTCCCGGCAATCTTGATTCGAGCTTGTGCTTCCTCCAGCCCAGCGTTTCTCATGATGTACACTGCATATAAGTTAAATAAGCAGGGTGACCATATACAGCCTTGACATACTCCTTTCCCTATTTGGAACCAGTCTGTTGTTCCATGTCCAGTTCTAACTGTTGCTTCCTGACCTGCATATAGGTTTCTCAAGAGGCAGGTCAGGTGGTCTGGTATTCCCATCTCTTTCAGGATTCTCCACAGTTTATTGTGATCCACACAGTCAAAGGCTTCAGCATGGTCAATAAAGCAGAAATAGATGTTTTTCTGGAACTCTCTTGCTTTTTTGATGATCCAGTGGATATTGGCAATTTGATCTCTGGTTTCTCTGCCTTTTCTAAAACCAATTTGAACATCTGGAAGTTCACAGTTCACATATTGCTGAAGCCTGGCTTGGAGAATTTTAAGCATTACTTTACTAGCATGTGAGATGAGTGCAATTGTGCAGTAGTTTGAGGATTCTTTGGCACTGCCTTTCTTTGGGATTGGAATGAAAACTGACCTTTTCCAGTCCTGTGGCCACTGCTGAGTTTTCCAAATTTGCTGGCATATTGAGTGCAGCACTTTCACAGCATTATCTTTCAGGATTTGAAATAGCTCAACTAGAATTCCATCACCTCTACTAGCTTTGTTCATAGTGATGCTTTCTAAGGCCCACTTGACTTCACGTTCCAGGATGTCTGACTCTACGTGAGTGGTCACACCATTGTGATTATCTTGGTCATGAAGATCTTTTTTGTACAGATCTTCTGTGTATTCTTGCCACCTCTTCTTTATATCTTCTGCTTCTGTTAGGTCCTTATCATTTCTGTCCTTTATTGAGCCCATCTTTGCATGAAATGTTCCCTTGGTATCTCTAATTTTCTTGAGATCTCTAGTCTTTCCTTTTCTTGAAGAGATCTCTAGTTTTTCCCATTCTATTGTTATCCTCTATTTCTTGGCATTGTTTGCTGAGGAAGGCTTTCTTATCTCTCCTTGCTATTCTTTGGAACTTTGCATTCAAATGGGTATATCTTTCCTTTTCTCCTTTGCTTTTCACTTCCCTTCTTTTCACAGCTATTTGTAAAGCCTCCTCAGACAGCCATTTTGCTTTTCTGCATTTCTTTTTCTTGGGGATGATCTTGATTCCTGTCTCCTGTACAGTGTCACAAACCTCTGTCCATAGTTCATCAGGCACTCTATCAGATCTAGTCTCTTAAATCTATTTCTCACTTCCACTGTATAGTCATAAGGGATTTGATTTAGGTCATACCTGAATGGTCTAGTGGTTTTCTCCACTTTCTTCAATTTCAGTCTGAATTTGGCAATAAGGAGTTCATGATCTGAGCCCCAGTCAGCTCCCGGTCTTGTTTTTGCTGACTGTATAGAGCTTTTCCATATTTGGCTGCAGAGAATCTTTCCTCTTACACCTGTGGAAAAAAATATATTTCACTTAAACTTTGATTTTGGACTTGTCCATGTGATTTGCTTTGGCCCTAGAGAGGAAAGAGTATTTTGTTTTTTGAAGGAATGAGTGTTTGTTATCGCCCCCCCACCTTTTTTAAAGCATTTATTTATTTATTTGTCTGCGCTGAGTCTAGTTGCAGCACTTGGGATCTTTAGTTGTGGTCTTTGGTTGCACGCATGTGAACTCTTAGTTGAGGCATGTGGGATCTAGTTCCCTGAATAGGGATTGAACCTAGGACCCCTGCATTGGGTGTGTGGAGTCTTAACTACTGGACCACCAGGGAAGTCCCGTCCCTTATTGTTTAGCTTTCCCATTTGATTTGCTTTAGCCAATGCTATTGGAGAAAGCAATGGCACCCCACTCCAGTACTCTTGCCTGGAAAATCCCATGGACGGAGGAGCCTAGTGGGCTGCAGTCCATGGGGTCACTAAGGGTCAGACACGACTGAGCGACTTCACTTTCACTTTTCACTTTCATGCACTGGAGAAGGAAATGGCAACCCACTCCAGTGTTCTTGCCTGGAGAATCCCAGGGACGGAGGAGCCTAGTGGGCTGCAGTCCATGGGGTCGCTAAGGGTCAGACACGACTGAGCGACTTCACTTTCACTTTTCACTTTCATGCACTGGAGAAGGAAATGGCAACCCACTCCAGTGTTCTTGCCTGGAGAATCCCAGGGACGGGGGAGCCTGGTGGGCTGCCGTCTATGGGGTCGCACAGAGTTGGACATGACTGAAGTGACTTAGCAGTAGCAGCCAATGCTATGATCAAAAGTTGGTGCAAGCAGAAATGTGAAACTTCCACAGTTGAGCTTGTCTTCTAGTGCCTCTGCCATCGTCTTGGCTAGCTGCTATCCCTTCAGCTGGGTTCCATGGTGTGGGCACACAGAGATCAGACGTGTACCCCAGCCGCAAGGGAACAAGCCATGCTGGAGCCTCAGGTTGAAACAGAATTACCCAGCAGAGCACAGCCTTAATCCAAGATGTATTAAGTGAAAACAAGTGATTGTAGTTTCAATTCACTGAGTTTTAAGGTGGTTTGTTTACAGGGAATTATTTTGACAATAGAAAACTCATAAAGGCAGAGATTCCCCTGCCCCCAACAGCCCAGGAAGTTTTCTGAATCCTTGCCTACTTATTTTTTCTATGTAGTAGTTTTTGATTGATGTTTTCATCTACCCTTGAATTTCAAAATATTTCAGTTGGAAGTTCCTCACTCTTACATATACTATTATTTTATTCACTGTGATAATGAGTTTTAGTGGTTTGATTTTCTACATAGTTTAACAGCTAGCTACAATTCACGTTTCTATTACCTAGAAACAAATAAGAAGGGTTGAAAATAAACAACAACTCACATCCTCTCCCATGTAAAACTTGGGTGGCAGTTAAAAATACTTGTTCAATCCAAAAAAGCAACCAGTTTAAACCAACTATTACAATGTCAGTCTACCCACTAACTACATTCTTAAATGAGAAGAAAATAGCATTTGCCCCTTTCTCCTCTTCTTTCCCCCTCTCTTCCACATACCCCAACACAAGCAAAGATGTAAATCTAAACTATGACCCTCAAAATTGATAGCAAAAAAGACCCTAACTTTTGGTCAGTCTCATTCTGCCAGAGAATCAGTATTTTCCTGAAGTAAAACTCCTCCCCCCTCTCCCCCCAGGCAACACAACAAATGGTCAGAATCCCAGGAGGGCTGGGGTCTTTTGTGAGACAAACACTGATTGTTCTGAAGCCCATAGCTAGGCTGATCTGTCTTTTCCCAGATTTTTCTATAAGCAGCAATACTAGGCCCACAGGCTTTAAAACTGCATTTTAATACCATATTTGAGTTCTCTGACCTTCTGTAAAAGAGACTGAAAAGTAAACAAATGGCAATTTATACTTGAACTCCATCATGCAATTGAATTTTCACCTATGCTATCCATTTTTTTCTTATTTCCAATGGTTCATTTAAAATAATATGCTTGGCTTCTTTTTAAAAGAGTCATTATGTATTTCCTCTCCTCTGAACCTCTCTTAGGTCACCTTGCCTCTAATTGAGACTGAAAGAGAATTCACCTCTTAATTGTTTCTTTGTTTCTGCTGTGATTTTACATTGCTTCTTTTCTTGTTTTTAATGACTGGGTTGAGAGATAACAAGCATTTTTTTGGATTGTATTAAAAAGGTCAGATGTGCTAATATGATCTGTTAATACTTTTGTTTGCCAGGTATCGATTTCTTGCTTGCAAGTGTTCTCATTTCTCTCCCTCTCCTGCCTCTCTTCCCTACACAGGTTCTCATCGTTCCCAAGGTGTCAAAATTCAACCCAAACCACCAAAATGATTCCACTTGTCTCAGAGTTTTACATTTTTTTCTTTTTCTTTATGATGAGGGTATATTTGAAGAGAGAATCAGATGTTTTAAGCTACTGATTCTTTGTTCCCATGACAACCTTGATGACATCAGGGAGCAGACACATCAATGCCACAAAGATTCCAGTGTAAAATGAATGTGACAAATGCCTCTCAATTATAGTTTAAATCTTTTCTGTGCTAAAAACAATGCGAGCTTTGGCAGTGGAGTTGGTGAATAAAAGTTCATTCCCTAAAGGCTGCCTATACTATGCAATTAGAATACTTGGAATTGCAATATTTTGAATACTGGATACTTTCACCCCTATCCAGAAATGTTTCTCAGTCAGAAAATATCCACCTAATACCACACTTACTTGTAACTTGCTAATCCATCCAGCTCCAGACAGCTCTTATATTTAGTGTGCGGTTGATATAAACTGAGTACTGCAATTCCTTCTCTCATTTGGCACACAAAAGTGGCACACTTCGAGGACTTATCCTTGGGAAACAAACACAAAAAACCCGTCTGCTTCTAAGAATCTCTGGAAGCTTAAGGCAGCTGGGTGAAAAATCGTTTCCAAATTTCCGTGGAGCTGAGGTGTTGTATCATTTTCATTTTCCTTCTTGTCACAGCCCAAGACTTCATTTCTATACTTTAAGTCATTTTCACTTTCAAGAACTTTATCTGTTTACATCTTTTATTGAAAAGTCTTTATTTAAACTTGGTAGTCAAGAACCCGGTTGCCGATGCAGGAGACTATGTAAGAGATGTGGGTACATTTCCTAGATTGGGAAAATCCCCTGAAGGAGAGCATGGCAACCCACTCCAGTACTCTTGCCTTGAGAAACCCATGGACAGAGGAGCCTGGCAGGCTATGGCCAGAGGGTTGCAAAGAGTTGGAGGGAGAGGGTAGGATGATCTGGGAGAATGGCATTGAAACATGTATAATATCATATATGAAACGAGTCACCAGTCCAGGTTCGATGCACGATACTGGATGCTTGGGGCTGGTGCACTGGGACGACCCAGAGGGATGGTATGGGGAGGGAGGAGGGAGGAGGGTTCAGAATGGGGAACACATGTATACCTGTGGTGGATTCATTTTGATATATGGCAAAACCAATACAATATTGTAAAATTAAAAAATAAAATAAAATAAACTTAAAAAAAAAAAGATTTGGACACGACTGAAGCGACTTAGCATGCATGCACTAATTATAACAACTCCTTTGACATCCACCACTCCCTTCTCCAACCCTTTTTCCTCTCCAAATGAAAGATATGGTCATCTGTCTGCAAAGGGCTATAGTTAACAGCTGGTACTCACAATTTCCACAGTAGGGATGGGCTCCTTATAGTACACAAGAAGATCTGCCTAATAGTCTTTGATATTCTGCCTTGTTTATCTGGGCCATGATTCCTCATCATTAGATTCCCATGCTGCTGGTGAAAATGGGCTTTTGTCTGAATCCAGGCTAATTTAAGACACTCCAAGATACAGCCTTTCCTGAATTCCCAGATCTTCTGTTCTCATCTTGGGCTGTGAGGTTCAAGATGTGTTAACTGGATGGAGGTCCTTCTGCATCCTTTGTATACATCCTTCAGTCTAATCTGTACTGACAGATAGATGGGCACTGACAGATAGAATATAAATACATTCTGCCTTCTGAACGTGTTCTGCCTTTTGTGTTCCACACATCACAAATCAAGTGGTGTGAATTAAGTTTTCGTCATCTTTGCAGTGTTGCTTTCTGAAACACTGACCATTTTGCAAGGAAGAATTTTATTTTCAGCTCTGCATGTTCCTTAGCTGCCTGGAATAAGCAGGGTTAGAAAACCCAGCAAGCACAAGATAGTGTTTTGTTGAGTCACAGTTGGATACTATAAAGTACCAGGGAAAGGATTAAGCCCTAGTTTCAGCAATAGATTCTGGATGTCTCCTAACCCCAAGTCACAGAGTTAGTCAGAGTGTGACATCCAAGCCTCTCTAAAGGTTTAAGACCCAAGAAGGAAATAAGGCATGGATGCAAAGTCCTCCCGAAATTTATCTTTGGAGAATGTAAAACCACCCAAGTTCAATATAATTTATTTTACCTCTGTAGTTGTGAAAAGTGATCAAATATATACTTCATTAAGAGTCACTTAAGACAAAGATTCACTTTTTTCAGGCAGAAGAATGAGTGATATGGCAATCACTTCTTTTAATATTAAGGTCACAGATTAACATGATGTTTTGAGTCATCATGTAAGGTGAGAAAGGCATAATAGTGCTTAAAATTTAATGGTTAAAAGAAAGTTGGACAAAGAAGGTAATGATGTTATGTCTATTATAATGGTTGGCTAAGATATTAATAATTGAAGGGCAGTTACTATTCAAAGGCAGGTACAATGATAAGTTGTTATCTCAGAGTATCTTTTGACTCATTGCTCTGATAGTTGACTACTTTCTCATCCAGCTAGATTTATCAGGGTCACATAAGTGATTAACTCTTTGGCCTGATTTAGACTCGGAGTAAACAATGTTGGTTTCCTAGCCACAATCCCATAGTCTCCTCCTGGTTTCAAGTGCAGCTATGTTGAACAGTTTCCCTGTGTGTGATCAACATGTTACATTAAATGTTTGCTTTATTGCTTTAGCTTTTTTTGTTTTGCTTCAGCATTTTTTTCAAAGCCATAGAAGCTTATTCAGTCTTCCTGGAAGGTAGCCTCATTTTAAGTGGACGTTAACACCGTTAGCTTTAGCCAGCAACAAGGGGACAATTCTGAGGCACTCAGAGGGTTCCCAGTTGCCCATAGCAGTTACCAGCACAATAACATAAACCTTTATTCAATTTCTCCTTCCTTTTCTCATTCCCCCTGCTCTGTCACACATATCCTGGCATCAATTCCCAAATAAACTAGTGCACCTAAATGTATATAACACATTACATGTGCATAGAAAAACACCTGGGAAGATACACACCAAACTGTTTAAGTGGCTACCTATGGTGATTGGAATTGACAGGTATGTAGTATTGGAATGACAGCAAGTGCTCTTGTTGTCCTGCTCGTATCTCCTTGGGATTTGCTGGTGCCATTCATACCTATACAATAAGTCCCATACCAACAAACAAGTTCTGTTCTGAGAGCATGTTCTTAAGTCCAGTTTGTTCATAAGTCCAACAAAGTAACACAATTGTCTATATAGTACTGTGCTGTAATAAGTTCATAATACTTTTCATATAAATGATACATAAAAAACAAAAACAAGAAAGAAAACATTTTTAATCTTACAGTATCTTGAAAAATACAGTAGTCCAGTACAACAGTGGGCCTACAGTGGCACGTTCGCATCTTTGAAAATTCACAACTTGAAATGTTCATATGTAAGGGACTTTCTGTAGTTTCTTACTGTAAGCACATAAGGACTTCCTTTGGACATATGAGTGTGCTTGGCTGGCCTACAGCGTCAACCAGAGATCTGAGGAGTTAGCAGCCCCAGGGCAACCCTCAGCTGATGAGTGATGAGTGGAGGTAAACACTTTAGCTTCCTCACCCTCAATGGGACCACTCTGAGGCAGGATCTAAATCACAGACTTGCAAAGTTTTTCTGTACTGCCAAATAGTAATTTAGCCTTTGAGGGTGATATTGTTTGTCATAACTGTTCAACTCATGGAAAACATGTAAGCAGAAAGAGGAAATGGCTATATTCCATTAAAACTTATAAAAATAAGAGTGGGCAGGATTTTACTCCTGTTCTGTTTGCCAACTTCTGTTTTACACCATCTACTAGAGGTTCACAGGGAATTGGCCCCAACGGCAGGTAGTGAGAACTTGCCCTGGACACATCCTTTATTGACTTTCCTTCCCTCCTCTGTGTCACTTTCTGACTCCCTCCCTGTGCTCCTTCGCCTTCCAAATAAACTGCTTGTCCCCAAATTCTAATCTTGGGGTCTGCTTTTGGCAAAATCCAAACTAAGAGAGGAACTTCACTTTTTACTTCTGTAAATTTCTAATTTTAAGTTTATAAGAACATGTTTTAATTTTATAAGAACATACAAATCCTTTCAAAGAAAAGATTAATAAATGGTGTGACAGATGAGTCTTTGTTCAGCACCTTTCAGAATAGTCTTAATAGAAACAGGACAATTCTGGCACTTTGGGGAAGTAAGTCTATGATTCTCTTGGGGCTGCAGGCTTTGACAATGGTCTATGTAACAAGTATACCTTCACTTGTATGCGTGCTAAGTCGCTTCATTTGCCTCCGACTCTTTGCAACCCTAGGGACTGTAGTCTGCCAGGCTCCTCTGTCCATGGGATTCTCCAGGCAAGAATACTGCAGTGGGTTGCCTTTCCCTCCTACAGGGGATCTTCCAGACCCAGGAATCGAACTTCTGTCTCTTATGTCTCCTGCATTGGCAGGTGGATTCTTTACCACTAGCACCACCTGGGAAGCCCCAAGTACATCTTGTTCTGTGCCAAAGTGTTTCTGAAAATCTGGCAGTGAATCAGAGTTTAGATAATCATTTACTCTCACATTCTCTGTTTATATAAATTATAAATTTACATGTGATATTTCTATTTCAAATGAACTCAGAATTGGTTAGGGCTCAACTACTTTACCTTCACTCTCTGCTTCAGCTTCTTTGTGATCCATTAGTAAGATCTCAAGGAGAAGGCAATGGCAACCCACTCCAGTACTCTTGCCTGGAGAATCCCAGGGACAGGGGAGCCTGGTGGGCTGCGGTCTATGGGGTCGCACAGAGTCAGACACTACTGAAGCGACTTAGCAGCAGCAGTAGCAGCAGTAAGATCTCAAGATTGAAGATTGAAAGGAGCCCTATATTTGAAGGAATTGTTAACAATATTAATGACCACCCAAATTCAGTTTACTTGAGTTTAGACAGAAGTTTGATTTAGCCTATTTCTTTGAACAAGCAAAGTGCCCCCTAGAGGATCATAATGATAAAATCAGAATACTAGTTAACTTTTGTTGGGGAATGGGGGCTAGTACTTGTGGGTAATAGGCATATGGAAAGCTTTTGGCATGTTGGCAATATTCTATTTACCTGGATGGTGGTTACATGGGTGTTCATTTTGCGATAAATTCGAGTTGCACATGTTTGTTTTTTTCAGTTTTTAGAATGTGTGTTATATCTTACAATTTAAAGGGTTAAAAAAATCATGCTGATTATTTTGCACATTCTTGTACTCAGTACTCAGAAGGAAGGAAGGCATTATGCCTTAAGTCAATTTGCTGCTTACAAAAAGTTTCTGCAGCATCTCTGTGGCAATCATGGGGCTGTACCACTCAAGAATGAACTTGCTGTTCAGCTGCAACACCTTCAGAATTCACCTCTGCTTTTGAGCAGAGGCTGCACTCTTCTGGTGTAGCCCCAAGCCAAAAACTGAGCACAGTTGACCTTACTAGGGCCCAACTATTTTAATCCAATATGAAACTCCTCTAATGGGCAATCTTTGCTTTAAAGTTCTCTGTTGGGTTGATCAAGACTTTGTCAGGTCTGACGTTTCATCTGAGGTGCTTCCTGTTATTGCTGCTGTTCTTTAGTCACTAAGTCATGTCTGACTCTTTGCAACCTCATGGACTGCAGTACACCAGGCTTCCCTGTCCTTCACTATCTCCTGGCATCTGCTCAAACTCATATCCATTGAATCAGTGATACCATCCAAACATCTCATCCTCTGTGCATCCTGCTCAATCCTATTTCTTTCCTTTTAATCTTTCAGGGCATTTTGTCCCCAATTTCTTATACTCATTAGTCTAAGCATCTGCTTCCTAGAGGACCCAACTAGTCAGCAGTGATTTGGATTACAGGTGTTCTTGGTATTAAACACATGGATCATCTTGTAAGCATCAGGAAAAAAAGAAGAAAAGAAAGGGGTATTAATTAGAAGGAATGCAGGTACCTATGTTAAAAATGTTACCCTGTTTTCTCTTGATAATCTGTTCTTTTACTTTCCTGGGCACTATCTGTCTTTTAGAACACCGTGTTTTTTTCATCAAAGAAGCACAGAGAAGATTCCATGCATCCTTCTTACCATATGAATTCCATGCATCTTCCTTACCATATGAATTGGGCAAAGCCTCAGAAGTCCAGGCCAGTTCTGCTTCTTCAAGGGTATGGTTAACTTTCAATAACAGAGTGGAGGTCAAGATATTAAATAAGCATCCTGAATGAACGTCTCTTGGGTTAATGCACAACCCAATGGATTGTATGGTCTTGGATGGCAGGGACTTACACCATATATGCTCTTGTACTACCACACCCAACACAGTGCCTGAAACTAACAAAGAAAAATTGTATCAGGAAAGACTTTATTCAAGACTATTGCATTAGGAGAGAAAGAGACTGAACTCAATTCTTAATGCACATAAATAGCTGTAGATTTAAAGACACTAGGCAGGATGAGGGGTTCAGTGTATGGAAAAACTCGGTTAGGTGTGAAGGAGGGAGCAGATTCCTGTGAAACTGGCTTAGCAGGATTTTTGTTTTGCTGGATTGGGCTTGGCAGGTCAAGGACAACAGTTTGCAGAAGAGGAGAAAACATTTCCTCTACCCTGTTAGGTTCAGTAACTAAGACCCTGAAATTTAAACTGATAAAAGGAAAATTACCAAAAGTGAAAGCTTTACATGTATGCATATAAAAGCCTTCACAGAAAAGAAATGAAGACCCAAAGAAGCCTTTGGATGGGGTTTTGTATACCGTTTTAACAAAGAGTAATAAATTGTGGAGAGTCAGACTTTATTTTTTGGGGCTCCAAAATCACTGCAGATGGTGACTGCAGCCATGAAATTAAAAGACACTTATTCCTTTGAAGGAAAGTTATGACCAACCTAGACAGCATATTAAAAAGCAGAGACATTACTTTGCCAACAAAGGTTCATCTAGTCAAGGCTCTGGTTTTTCCTGTGGTCATGTATGGATGTGAGAGTTGGACTGTGAAGAAGGCTGAACGCCAAAGAATTGATGCTTTTGAACTGTGGTGTTGGAGAAGACTCTTGAGAGTCCCTTGGACTGCAAGAAGATCCAACCAATCCATTCTGAAGGAGATCAGCCCTGGGATTTCTTTAGAAGGAATGATGCTAAAGCTGAAACTCCAGTACTTTGGCCACCTCATGCGAAGAGTTGACTCATTGGAAAAGACTCTGATGCTGGGAGGGATTGGGGGCAGGAGGAGAAGGGGACAACAGAGGATGAGATGGCTGTACGGCATCACTGACTCGATAGACGTGAGTCTCAGTGAACTCCGGGAGTTAGTGATGGACAGGGAGGCCTGGTGTGCTGCGATTCATGGGGTTGCAAAGAGTCAGACACGACTGAGCGACTGAACTGAACTGAACAAAGCAAAGGGAAAGGGGTTTGGGCTTCTAGGGGTGATAAATTGTGAGAAGGTAAATACAGTGGGTAAACTAATGGGAGATAAGAGCTATTTTTATAATGTTTGTTATGCAGACTCATCTCATGCAGTACCTGGAGTGATAAAAATGTCTCTGGTGATTAAGAATCATTATATTCTTCCTAGTATAGGAGAGAGGCTGCAGGACGCCTTCACAGAAGGAAATTTAGACCTTTTCTTTAGGCAGAAAGGGGGATGGTAGTGAGTTTCTCCAGTGTCTGCATGAATTGCCTTTGGTGCAAAATAATCCATGGTGGTGTATTTTGGGGTGGCATATTAAAATCTCCTTCAAGGACAAGGATGGCAGCCCAAAGATGAAGCCTAGCATAGAAGAGGACTCAGAGGAACCAGGCTAAAGTTTGATCAAGGAGAGAGTCCTTGTCAGTACTTAATATGCTTTCCATGGCTTGAATTATGTAATACCTGTCAGGATATCATTTCAGTTCAGCAACACAATTTGCCTTTAACCAAGAGAGTCAAACATGCAAACCACAATTTTGGTATTACTCAGAGGATACCAAACCCATAATCAGAACAATCTTTTGAAAAGAATGGTTTATTTAAAACATTTAGTATTTTACAGGTTTCTAGGGACAAATGGGCACTACATAAATACTCCTCCCAAAAGATATTTAGATAGTTAATAGTTTTCTGCTAAATGGATGAGGGAATCCGTGAAAATACAGTCTTGCTCATGCTAGCATTACAATATTGATACAGACTTCCACTGGGATGTAAAGGACCCTCTGTAAGGACTCAGGTTTTATTCTTTGCATTCATTTAAGTGGGATTCTATTGCAGAGGGTTTCCTTAAACTGGAACTAACTAGATAATGGAAGGAGAAGGCAATGGCAACCCACTCCAGTACTCTTGCCTGGAAAATCCCATGGGAGGAGCTTGGTAGGCTGCAGCCCATGGGGTCGTGAAGAGTCGGACACGACTAAGCAGCTTCACTTTCACTTTTCACTTTCATGCATTGGAGAAGGAAATGGCAACCCACTCCAGTGTTCTTGCCTGGAGAATCCCAGGGATGGGGGAGCCTGGTGAGCTGCCGTCTGTGGGGTCGCACAGAGTCGGACATGACTGAAGTGACTTAGCAGCAGCAGATAATGGAAAGTGCTAAGGATAAAATGTCTTCTTTGACATTTACAGAGACAAAAATTGACTTCTCATGCTATATTGTAGTCACAAGGACTATGGTTCTATAATATGCACTGTAACGTCTGGATAAGTTCAACTTGTTGGACTGAGAATTACCTGATGCTCAGAGAACTGGAATACTAGGGGAAATTGTTCCTTGAAGAGATGATTACCATTTAATGGATCTCATTGTCTGATAAATAAGAATCTGCCTTGGAAGAGGGTTGGAGCTCCTATGTAGGGACTTTTACAAGATTTCTCTATACCACCAACTCAACTACTCCTCCAGTTCCTTTTTCCTTTCATCCATTCCAGGAAATAATGACCCAGATTCTATTTCTAAAGTACAAAATCTTTTCTGCTTGGCAGCTCTGATCATTCTCCTTTAGCCCATGGGATAAACTCCAACCGTTTCAGCATCCTCACGAGTTTAGCTTTCAGACTGGGAAATCTGTACTCTCAGAGATATATGAAGTCTTTCTAAGTGGGACACAAGAATGGATGATTTTAAGGGGATCACTTCATAAATCCTAAACTTCCATATTTACTCTTATCTATATTTTCTGTGTGAAAATGCACTTGGGGTCAAGACCTCAAGCTGAATTCCCACACTGCTCTTTTATGTCACATCCTCCTTTGTTTTGTTTTACAAAAGAAAGGCACACTTCTCACTCAATCAGAATTCTGTCATGGAGTCTTTCTATGAGTAGTACCCTCCTGTGTAGCAAACAGAAAGACAGTTCCAAATATCTGTGTCATAAGTCCTCCTTATGGCAAAAATAACTTCTATTCTTCTCATTGAGATATGTATTTCCAATAAATCATTACTTTTTAGGTTTAATAATTTTCAAATTTTTGTAATGTAGTCCACTTTGATCAAATGTGTATTACTGATAAAAATTTATTCTGGATTGAAATCTAATTATAATTAACACTTAAGCCTTAAAGTCATGGGTGATTTTAAAAATTAAAGTTTCAATTTTATATATTCTTATTTCAAGGAGGTATGTTAGTGTAATCAATGGGACTTTAAAGCATAAAAGTGTATCTCAATAGCATTAAATTATGTAGGGGAAGTAATTTTAAAATATGAGTTCAAGGAGAATAAGGAATAATTTAATATTTCTGACAGTTAAGGGAAGAGCTTGCACATGTATTTTTTAAATTGAGAAGCCTGGTTCAAATTACTTTGATATTTATAGTCTTTTGAATATATTTAAAAGAGTGATGTGACAGTTTTAATTTAAAATAACAATATTTATAATATGTTGCAAATTATACCTTTTGAAAATATTTAAACTTATGGTGAAAAATTCAGATGTCAACTTAAAACCTAAGGAGAAACATATTATTTTTTTAAATAAACATTTTGTTTTGAAATACTTTTCAGTTTACAGAAAAGTTGCAAAGATAATGCAACTGCTGCTAAGTCGCTTCAGTTGTGTCTGACTCTGTGCGAACCCATAGACGGCAATCCACCGTCCCTGGGATTCTCCAGGCAAGAATACTGGAGTGGGTTGCCATTTCCTTCTCCAATGCATGAAGGTGAAAAGTGAAAGTGAAGTAGCTCAGTCCTGTCCAACTCTGAGCGACCCCATGGACTGCAGCCTACTGGGCTCCTCCATCCATGGGATTTTCCAGGCAAGAGTACTGGAGTGGGGTGCCATCGCCTTCCCCAAAGGTAATGCAAAGAATTTCTATTTGCCCTTCCCCTAGTTTCCTTAAATATTAACATGTTATATAACCATGATACATTTATCAAAACAATAAACTTAATATTAAGAGAAATAATAACCTAACTGTACTTTATTCAATTTTCCTTAGTTTTTCCTTTTCCTCTTCTTTTTAAAAGCATTTTATGTCTTTTTTGCTTTCCATTTCAGGATCCTATCCAAGAAACCACATTATGTTTAGTCATCTTGTCTACTTAGTCTCCTTTTTCCTTTGTCTTTTCATCACTGTGATATTTTTGAAGAATATTGGTCAAGTACTTTGTATAATGTCCCTGAATTTGGGTTTTTATAATGTTTTCTTATGATTAGGTTGGGGTTATGGGTTTTGGAGAAGGTCACAGAGATGAAGTGCTCTTCTCATCACATCATATCAGGGAGTACATGCTATCAACATGATTATTGCTAGTGTTAACCTTATCATCTGGCCAAAGTAGTGCTTGCAAAGTTTCAACACCATAAAGTTAACTATGTTTCCATTTCTGAGCTGATTAGAAACAAGTCACTAAATCCAGTCCACACTCAAGGTAGAGGGGATTAAGCTCCACCTTCTGAAAGGGACAATGTCTATATATGTTCTATAAGAAATATTTATCCCTTCTGCCCATTTATTTATTTATTCCATCATTTTTTAATCCGGTAGACTCATGTATATTGAGAAACTGAATATACAGATGGACAGTGGCCAGACCATATATAAAAAAAGAACTCTGACCTTTAATCTACAGCAGCCCTCCCAGGAAATCAACTCATTATTTACAGTATCCAGCTCAGAGAGTCAGTGTTCTCTCTTTAAGTCAGATTTGTAAAAAGCCAAATTACTATCACTAACAACAATCCAGAAAGGCAGGCAATAATTCCTATAACAATCTGCCTCAAATGTTAGGGACTTCATTAATAAGTGACAGCTTTGCTAATTTCTGTCCTTACTTCCAATTTAAGACTAACCAGAATAAAAAATGCTCAGTCACTCAGTCATGTCCAACTCTTTTGCAACCCCATGGACTATAGCCTGCCAGGCTCCTCTGTCCATGGGATTCTCCAGGCAAGAGTACTGGAGTGGGTTGCCATTTCCTCCTCTAGGGGATCTTCTCAACCCAGGGACTGAACCCACGTCTCCTGCATCTCCTTACATTGACAGGAGGATTCTTTACCACTGAATACTTCAGTTATATGGGCTTCCCTCCTGGCTCAGGTGGTAAAGAATCTGCCTGCAGTGCAGGAGAAATGGGTTTGATCCCTGAGTCAGAAAGATCCCCTGCAGAAGAGAATGGCAACCTACTCCAGTATTCTTGCCTGGAGAATTCCATGGACAGAGGAGCCTGGAGGGCTACAGTCCATAGGGTCCCAAAGATTTGGACATGACTGAACGACTAACACTTTTACTTCTCATGGGTTATAATCCAGTATTATCTTATTTATTTTCTTGCTCAAATTGTTTCAACTTTGGCCATTGGGAGCTCTTTCAGTTTGACACTACTCTTTCCCTTAACACACCCCATCATTTTGTTTCTTTGAGTACTTCCTTTCCTTTTGGCAATACAAAATGCTGCAGGCTCATCTCATATATTTCCTGTCCTAGTCCCAGAGTCAGCTATTTTCAAAAGGAGTCCTGGTTTCTTTTATTAAAGAATGTTGTTTAAAAAGCAAAATCTGTGCACTGATGGGCCTCATTATGACTGGGCTATCATTACTTCTGCTGCTGCTGCTGCTGCTAAGTCGCTTCAGTCGTGTCCAACTCTGTGCGACCCCATAGACGGCAGCCCACCAGGCTCCCCCATCCCTGGGATTCTCCAGGCAAGAACACTGGAGCGGGTTGCCATTTCCTTCGCCAATGCATGAAATTGAAAGGTGAAAGTGAGGTCGCTCAGTTGTGTCTGACTCTTAGCGACCCTCCAGATCCTCCCAAAGAAAGAGCTAGGAAATATATATATATATATATATATATATATATATACACACACTACAATGTATACATATACCTACACTTATTTCTGTATCTATTTGTATATATATTAAGCTAAGCATAAATTCATACTGCTGTCTCCAACTCTAATCCAGCACCACAGAATTCCTTCTAGTCTTCCCCTAGCTTATTTTTAACTTTTTTCTATGGGATTGAACTCAACCCAAGGTCCCAACTATGGGATCTTCTTGACCCAGGGATTAAACCCAGGTCTCCTGCATTGCAGGCAGATTCTTTACCATCTGAGCCACCAGAGAAGCCCTTATAACCGAAGTACTCAGTGGTAAAAAATCCTCTCGTCAGTGTAAGGAGATGCAGGAGACGCAGGTTCAATCCCTGGGTTGAGTGAGTAACATAAATGCATTATCCATCATTTATTAACATGTCTTCTATGATAGAAGATGCATAAAGATTTCAGACTGCTTAGCTGATATCCATCCCTTGAGAAACATGTGCACCCACTAGAGTACACTGCTTATGTATAGTCTTTTTCTCTTTAGCCTTACCTTTTCCAATCAAAACACCATTTTCCAAAGTTATTTAAATCAGCTTCTTTTTCCTTACACCCTTCTGTGAGGTTATGCAATAAATTTATTATATAGTTAGAGAAATTTGACATAATCTGTATTCCATCTGGAGAGCCTTTAACATTTTGGTTGATATTTTTATTTGCATACTTTAAAATTGACTTTTGGTGATGTACTCAGGGTTTTGACAAATGCACAGGGTCATGTATTGACCAGCTTAGTGCCATATAGAATGATTTCATCACACTAAAAATTCCCCTGTGCATCTTCTTTGTAGTCAACCATTCCCCCTTCCCTAAATATTGGTGGCCTGTGATTTGTTTTTCATTTCTATAATTTTGCATTTTCCAGAATATCATATAAATATGATTATACAGTACATATCCTTTGGGGTCTGGCTTCTTTTACTTAGCAAAATCTATTTATAACTCATCTATGTTGTGTTTATCAATAAGTCTTTTCACCACTGAATAGTATTCAATTGTAAGGGTGTAGTGTAGTTTACTTATTCATTCACCCATTGAAGGACAGTTTTTGGAGATTATGAAAAGCTGCCAAAAAACTGGTATGTAGGATTTTGTGTGAACATAAATTTTTAATTCACTTGGGATAATTCAAAGGAGTGTGATTATTTGATCATATTGTAAATCTATGTCTGACTTTTATAAGCAACTGGTAGACTTTCAAAGTGACTATACCACTTTGCTGACAAAGGTCCGTCTATTCAAAGCTATGGTTTTTCCAGTAGTCATGTATGGATGTGAGAATTGGACTGTAAAGAAAGCAGAGCGCTGAAGAATTGATGCTTTTGAACTGTGGTGTTGGAGAAGACTCTTGAGAGTCCCTTGGACTGCAAGGAGATCCAACCAGTCCATCTTAAAGGAAATCTGTCCTAAATATTCATTGGAAGGACTGATGCTGAAGCCAAAACTTCAATACTTTGGCTACCTGAAGCAAAGAACTGACTCAGTTGAAAAGACCCTGAGGCTGGGAAAGATTGAAGGCAGGAGAAGGGGATGACAGAGGATGAAGATGGCTGGAAGGCATCACTGACTCAATGGACATGAGTTTGAGCAAGCTCCGGGAGTTGGTGATGGACAGGGAAGCCTGGCACGCTGCAGTCCATGGAGTTGCAAACAGTCAGACACGACTGAGCTACTGAACTGACTGACTGATACCACTTTGATTCCCACTAGCTGTGAATGAGCGCATGTTGTACTCTATCCTTGCCAGCATTTTTTATTGGCAGTTTTCAAAAATTGTAAATTTATTTACTTATTTATTTTTGGCTGTGCCGGGCGGGTCTTCATTGTTCGTGCAGGCTTGCTCTAGTTGCGGTGAGTGGGGGGTACTCTCTAGTTGTGGTGCATGGGCTTCTCATCGCAATGGCTTCTCTTTTTGCAGAGCCCAGGCTCTGGAGTGGAGGGTTCATTAGCTGCAGCATGGGAATTCAGTAGTTACAGTTTGCCGGCTCTAGAGCTCATGGGCTGAGTAGTTGTGGCGCGTGGGCTTAGTTGTCCCATGGCC
Organism: Bos taurus; assembly: GCF_002263795.3. Taxonomy (NCBI): domain Eukaryota; kingdom Metazoa; phylum Chordata; class Mammalia; order Artiodactyla; family Bovidae; genus Bos; species Bos taurus. The sequence continues at coordinate 100,190,215 of NC_037357.1, forward strand.
TGTGAAATCTTCCCTAACCCGAGATCAAACCCATGTCCCTAGCACTGTCAGGTGGATTCCTAACCACCAGACCACCGGAGAAGTTCCTGATTGGCAGTTTTCTTTTTTTTTTAGCCATTCTAATAGATGTGTAGTAATGTTGTTGTTGTTTTAATGTTAATTTCTCTAATGACAAATGATGTAGAGCATCTTTTTATACACTAATGTACCCTTCTTATATCTTAATGAAGTATTTTTCAGATCTTTGTTTTTATTTAACTAGTTTGTTTTCTTATTGTTAAGTTTTAGGATTTCTTTGTATGTTCTTGATATAAGTCCTTCATTAGATATGTGATTTACAAGTATTTTTTCTCTGTCTGTACTTTGTTTTATCTTCTAATTCTCTTAACAGTGTCTTTCAAAAGCAAACAATTTAATTTGTTAAAATCTAACTTATTTTTTTCTTCCATAGATATTGCTTTTGGTATTGTATCTAAACATTAATTGCAAAACCCTAAGTCACACAGAATTTTTCCTAATTTTCTTCTAGAAAATTTTATAGTTTTAGATTTTATATTTAGTTCTGTGGTACATTTTGAATTAAATTTCATTTGTAGTATGAGGTATGTGCTGAAGTTCATATTTTTGCAAATGAACATCCAGTTGTTCCACTACCATTTGTTGAAATGTTTATACTTTCTACATTAAATTGCTTTTGCATTTTTGTCTAATATATGTAGACTATATTTGTATGGGTCTATTTTTGGGCTCATTGTATTGTTCCATTGATCTCTATGTCTATCCTTTTGCCAAAAGCACACTTTCATGATTATTATAGCTTTAAACAGAGTAAGTATTGAAATCAAGTAATGTGTGTCTTCTTTATTTATTTTGGATTTTTTTTTCTACTATTCTAGACCCTTGGCTTTTCATATAAATGTTAGAATTAGCTTTTTTATATTGATAAAAACTTTCTGTATTTTGATGATTGTGCTGGATTTATAAATTAAATTTGGAAGAACTGATATCTTGACAATAATATCTTTCAATTCATGAACTTCATATTTCTCCATTTATTTAGATTTTCTTTGGTTGATCTCATAATTTTTCTTACAGTTTTCAATATACATATATGATCAGATCAGATCAGATCAGATCAGTCGCTCAGTCGTGTCCGACTCTTTGCGACCCCATGAATCGCAGCACACCAGGCCTCCCTGTCCATCACCAACTCCCGGAGTTCACTCAGACTCACGTCCATCGAGTCAGTGATGCCATCCAGCCATCTCATCCTCTGTCGTCCCCTTCTCCTCTTGCTCCCAATCCCTCCCAGCATCAGAGTCTTTTCCAATGAGTCAACTCTTCACATGAGGTGGCCAAAATACTGGAGTTTCAGCTTTAGCATCATTCCTTCCAAAGAAATCCCAGGGCTGATCTCCTTCAGAATGGACTGGTTGGATCTCCTTGTAGTCCAAGGGACTCTCAAGAGTCTTCTCCAACACCACGGTTCAAAAGCATCAATTCTTTGGTGTTCAGCCTTCTTCACAGTCCAACTCTCACATCCATACATGACCATAGGAAAAACCATAGCCTTGACTAGATGAACCTTTGTTGGCAAAGTAATGTCTCTGCTTTTGAATATGCTATCTAGGTTGCTCATAACTTTCCTTCCAAGGAGTAAGCGTCTTTTAATTTCACGGCTGTAGTCACCATCTGTAGTGATTTTGGAGCCCAGAAAAATAAAGTCTGACACTGTTTCCACTGTTTCCCCATCTATTTCCCATGAAGTGGTGGGACTGGATGCCATGATCTTCGTTTTCTGAATGTTGAGCTTTAAGCCAACTTTTTCACTCTCCACTTTCACTTTCATCAAGAGGCTTTTTAGTTCCTCTTCACTTTCTGTCATAAGGGTGGTGTCATCTGCATATCTGAGGTTATTGATATTTCTCCCAGCAATCTTGATTCCCATAGAAAAGAAATGCAAAAAAAACAAAATGACTGTCTGAGGAGGCCTTACAAATAGCTGTGAAAAGAGGAGAAGCGAAAAGCAAAGGAGAACAGGAAAGATATAAACATCTGAATGCAGACTTCCAAAGAATAGCAAGAAGAGATAGGAAAGCCTTCTTCAGCGATCAGTGCAAAGAAATAGAGGAAAACAACAGAATGAGAAAGACTAGGGATCTCTTCAAGAAAATCAGAGATACCAAAGGAATATTTCATGCAAAGATGAGCTCGATAAAGGACAGAAATGGTATGGACCTAACAGAAGCAGAAGATATTAAGAAGAGGTGGCAAGGATACACAGAAGAACTGTACAAAAAAGATCTTCACGACCCAGATAATCACGATGGTGTGATCACTGACCTAGAGCCAGACATCCTGGAATGTGAAGTCAAGTGGGCCTTAGAAAGCATCACTATGAACAAAGCTAGTGGAGGTGATGGAATTCCAGTTGAGCTATTCCAAATCCTGAAAGATGATGCTGTGAAAGTGCTGCACTCATTATGCCAGCAAATTTGGAAAACTCAGCAGTGGCCACAGGACTGGAAAAGGTCAGTTTTCATTCCAATCCCAAAGAAAGGCAACGCCAAAGAGTGCTCAAACTACCACACAATTGCACTCATCTCACACGCTGGTTAAGTAATGCTCAAAATTCCCCAAGCCAGGCTTCAGCAATATGTGAACCGTGAACTTCCTGATGTTCAAGCTGGTTTTAGAAAAGGCAGAGGAACCAGAGATTTTTGCCAACATCCGCTGGATCATGGAAAAAGCAAGAGAGTTCCAGAAAAACATCTATTTTTGCTTTACTGGCTATGCCAAAGCCTTTGACTGTGTGGATCACAATAAACTGTGGAAAATTCTGAAAGAGATGGGAATACCAGAACACCTGATCTGCCTCTTGAGAAATTTGTATGCAGGTCAGGAAGCAACAGTTAGAACTGGACATGGAACAACAGATTGGTTCCAAATAGGAAAAGGAGTTCATCAAGGCTGTATATTGTCACGCTGTTTATTTAACATATATGATACATTTTGTTAGATTTATTCCTGTACTGGTCAGTGTTTAACCAGAAATCAGGATCAGTAGGATCTATCATCTATCTATCTATCTATCTATCTGTCTATCAGGATTTGCTACAAGGAATTGTGAATGCTAGTCAAGAAAGAAGATTACCAGCAGGATGAAACTTCATCAGTGTGAGCTAAAGTTCTTGTTACCAAGTAGAATTTCTTTCTTCTCCTCCCCTTCCTCTTCTTCCTTATTTTTCTCCTCTTCTCTCCTCTCTTCTCCTTCCTTCTCTCCTCTCTCTTCTCGTTCTCTCCCTTATCTACTCTCCCCTCTCCCATCTCCTCCTTTTTCTCCCCCTCCTCCCTCCTGCTCCTTATTTCATTTTATTCTTTTTAAAAAATTTCCTGATTATATGATTTTTTTCAAATTTATTTTTAATTGGAGTATAGTTGATTTACAATGTCATGTTAGTTTCAGGTATACAACAAAATGACTCACATATCCATATATTTTGTATATACTTTTGTGTGTGTGTATATACACACACATACACACACACACATATAATTTTGCAGATTATTTTCCATTATAGGTAATTTACAAGATACTGAGTATAGTTTCTTGTGCTATAAATGGGTCTTTGTTGTTTATCTATTGTATATAGTAGTGTGTATCTGTTAATCCCAAATTCCTAATATATCTCTCCCCTACTTGCCCATTTGGTAACCATAAGTTTGTTTTCGAAGGCTCTGAGTCGTTTCTGGTTTGCAAATAAGTTCATTCATGTCACATTTTAGATTCCACCTACAAGTGATTCCACTTCCCTGGTGTCTCAGACAGTGAAGAATTCTCCTGCGATGCAGAAGACCTTGGTTCAATCCTTGGGTCAGGAAGACCCCCTGGAGAAAGGAATGGCAACCCACTCCAGTATTCTCACCTGGAGAATTCCATGGACAGAGGGGCCTGGTGGGCTACAGTCCATGGGGTCACAAAGAGTGGGACATGATTGAGCAACTAATACTTTCACACTTTCGTAAGTGATTCCATATGGTATATCTTTCTCTTTCTGACTTAACTTCACTTAGTATAATCTCTAGGTCCATCCATATTGCTGCAAATGGCATTATTTCATTCTTTTTATGGCTGAGTAGTCACACTCTTTTTTTTGATGAATAAGATTTATTATCTGTATTATATAGATTAAAGAAACTGAGGTTCAGGCACATTAAATTAGTCAGCTGTGTCGGTCCAAATGGGAATGCAGGCAGAGGCCATTGTATCAAGAGCCAACAATGGCTTCACAGGACCTTCTTTTGTTCCTCCCCTGCTTGTCAAATCTTGGTTGTTGATGCCCAGGCTACCTGGTCAAAGTTTATCATGTACCTGCATGGAACAGCATGGCTGAGATGCAGGTACAGGATTAGAACTGCAGCGGTCACTCCTGGTTTGTCATCCAGAAGTGTGCACTTTGCTGACCCTTGCTCCAGGAAAAAGCCATAAAAAACAATTGCTAGAAAAAGATCTGAGGATCACAAGAAGTTAAACTGAATTATGGTCCAGGATTACGACTGCCATAGTAACTTGGATCGTCAGATATTTTCATAATAAAATCGTACAGATGAACCTATTTGTAGGGCAAGAATAGAGACGAAGACGTAGAGAACAGACATGTGGACCAGGTAGAGGGTGGGATGAATTGGGAAATTTAGACTGACATTTAGGCACTGCCATGTGTAAAAAAGATGACTAGTGGGAACCTGCTATATAGCACAAGGAGTGCAGCTCAGTGCTCTTTGATGACCGACTTGGGTAGATTGGGGGTGGGTGGAAGGGAGGTCCAAGAGGGAGGGCTTACATGTATACACATAGTTGATTTACTTCATTGTACAGCAGAAACTAACACAGCATTGTAAGGCAACTATACCCCAATAATAGAGATATAATCTTAAAAAAAGTGGGAGAGGAGAAGGTATCTGATCCAAATACAACAAAATACCTAGGAAAGTGCCCAGTGTGAATGACTGGAAAATTAAATAGACTCTGTGAATTAACATGGCAATATTTGAGACAATGGTTACTTGGAGAAGCTCGGGTTTCTTTATCAGAGTTACTTTGACAGATCGTCCATGAGTAGCTGACATCTGACATCTCTTTCCCTATGGCTATTGTCTACATATGTGTAAGTTGTGTGCCCTACAATGGTGGCCCCTAAAAAGGGTTTTGTTGTTGTTTAGTCACTAAATCATATCTGACTGTTTTGTGACCCTATGGACTATAGTCCACCAGGCTGCTCTGTCCATGGAATTATTCAGGCAAGAATACTGGAGTGGGTTGCCATGCCCTCCTCCAGAGGATCTCCCCGACCCACATCTCCTGCATTACAAGAAGGTTCTTTACCACTGAGCCACTAGGGAAGCCTCTCAGAGGGTTAGTGGGGGCTGAATTCTTTGCCCCAGGATGGATAAAGGGCACTGTTTTCTACTACATTTATCTAGAGGGGCACCTTTCTTCCATTTGCCTTAAGTTCCAATTTCTATTTTCTTTTAGTAATCGTACCACTTTACTTTTCCTTCTGAAACTGCTTTCCTCACCATCAGACAGAGCTGGTGGGGTTTTCCATTGTGCTGGCTCAACTCCTCTCAACCTAGGGAGATACACTCTTGGGCCGAACCAGGTGAGTTGGGGTCTCCTGGGATTTGCAATTTGAGAACAATGACAAAAGAATGGGAGATGTCCAGAGCAGAGTTATTATGAAGTTGGAGCTGGGCATATATTCTTGCTTCTGAGATCTTCAGCACTCCCTAACACCTGTGTTTCCTGAGGCCTGAAACTTTACCAATTCCTTTGACCATCTTAAGCAACAGGACTGTGGTTGTAGAAGGAAGCTGTGGCTGAAAGAAAGACTCCTGTTGTTTAAGTATTTAACCAATATGAAGGAAATCAGAATCAGAGCTCTTTGAGGTTTGATCTGTCATGGCTCTTCTGTCCATGGGATTTCCCAGATAAGAATACTGGAGTGGTTTGCCATTTCCTCCTCCAGGGTATTTTTTTGACACAGGGATGGAACCCGTGTCTCTGTGTTTCCTGCATTGGCAGGCAGATTTTTTACTGCTGGGCCACCAGAGAAGCCCTTTATCCATCATGGGCAATATCACTTCAACCATCATCCAACAAATACTGAGCTTTTTGTTTTTAACTCTCAGTAGTCATTTTTTACCCTTTGAATTTTGTGAATCAGTTTACCAAGTTTGTGAATCAATTTGCCAATGTGTACAGTCTCAGACATGTCATTAATGTGTAATAAATCTTATAATCAACGGTATCTGAGAGACCGAATCAGAGGGTCCTAGTAGCTGGTGTCCTTTATGCTGAAATCCAAGGTCTTCCTTGGACTGTTTAATCAAAGCAACAGGTACCCAAAGAGGTCTGGTTTGATTAAGATCAAGCCTCAGCAATAATGTACCCCTGGATATTGGTCCTTTTATATTTTAGAAATGTTGCTGTCTTTAGCAAGAGTCTGTGTTGTTCTATCATTCTGTTAGTCCATCTGTATAGTTAAACCTACTCAGTTTTTTTTGGTGGTCATGTTCTCAATCTATGAAGATGAATTTCTAGGGGGCTAAATAGCCTTGCTTTCTGCAGGCTCCAGAGTAATATTCTACTGGGTCTACATAGGAGATGGGGCTGAAATGCTTGGGTTACAAGCCCTGAATCAGCTCTCCTCAGTTCTCAGACTTTGCAAAGTATGCCTTGGACAGATTTCTTACTCTGGGTTAGATGCCATTGCTGGCATAGAGTAAACTTGGAGCAATAAGCCACAGGTTTGTTTTCTAGAAAGTCTGACTCATTTTGAACCACTAATAAAATCAAGATGCTTCATAGAGAATGTCTAAAAATTGTCAACTCCCTTCTAAATAAAGTCCATTCTTTTACTTGAAAATTAGTTAGTTTTACTTTGCATTTAAAAATTGTTCTTTCTATTTGAGAATGAGTTTTTTAAAGTGAGAGACAAATTCATGGCATAATCACATTAAGTGCACTACACAGCCACTGTATTTAAAGTTAGGAGAGTCAAGAAGTTAGAAATAAGGACAGACGTGGGGATAGAACTCATGTTTCTAAGTCTAGGCCTTCTATCAAGACAAGAATATTGTTTGTCCTGTCTGACCCTCAGGGTCATGGGGAGCGTTAGAGAAGATGCTTTGGAAACTTCAGTGCTCTACAAAAGCCAGTTATTAGTGTAACTGTTTGTGCAGGTTGAAAGGAATTCCATCTCAGAATAAAAACAGTTTCAAGCAGACAGACACCATAAATTAGGCATTCTCACAGCCATCACTGAACCTGACAGCAAACAGAATATAGAAGCAGGGCCTGCCATGAAAATATTGAGCCAAATAAATTATTAATTGGCAGGCATATATGAAATGTTTGATTTTGAATTACTGATGGGTAGATTTCATGGATGTCAAGGGAAAAGGCCACCTGACCTCACCAGGATGTAAGGGTGAATGGTTGGAAAAGAAAGATGCATGCCCAAGGGCTAAGAACTCAGTAAGACCCAAAGGAAATCAGGCATAGGTGCTAAACTACATTATAATGTATATTTAACCATTCAACAATCACTGGGTTGTAGGTCAAAATTGCAAAAATGAATGAGATAAAATATTTTATTTTATAAAAAGGACATGTTCACAGGTTAGTGATTTAGCATCAGAGACATAAACAGTAAACTCTAATAATATTGGACATTTAAAAATAAAATCATATATCTAAAACTGTGACTTAAAAGTAACAGTTTATGGAAAAAAAATAGGCTTAAGGTATGCCACTTAAAATTTATGGCAAATCTGAACCAGAGAGCTATCAAAAACAAAGATGTGAGAATAATAAAATGCTGGCATGGAGAAATCTGCACTGATATCTGTCCCCAGCTTCACATCCAATCTTTGGGACAGTATAAACTGGAGTTTCTGTTTCCTCCTCCAAGATAAGTCCTAGAGAGCTGTTTTGTCAAACATATGTTTTATCAAAATTAAACACTTCATCTAGGATATAGCCTTCTTCATCATTTTCTATCAATATGAAGGGAAATACATTGGCAGCTTCTGTATCTGCCTTTGCAGCTACCCTAGATAACTGCCACTTCTGAAGTCACTAAACCATTTGCACTAAAGCAATTTACTTCTATAAGATTTTCAGTTGTTTCTTAAGGTCTTCATATGTTTCCAGCTCTTCCCCTTTAGAAATGAAACAATTTGTCCCCAGCTGCTTCATACCATGTCATGTTGGAAAAGGTGTATAGAAACCATGACTACCACAAGGGACAACTTCATGTTTTGGGGATTCTGAAGTTCAGATAATTTGGAGAACTTCCCTTCAAGAAGAAGATCAAGGTTTATATGAAATTAGGTAAATAGTCATTTATAAGAAAAAATGTGCTGACCTGGAAGAAACTCCGGAAGTCTTTAAGGCAAAGGGAATAAATGACTGTACATAAATACTATGCTTCACTTGACAAAGTTGTTTCCCATTTCAGAAATAATTCTGAAGTCATGATACATATATACATGAATAATTAACAGAAATGTACAGCAGACATTGGGAGCCAAATTTCTCACTGTTGGAATGGGAGGTTACAGATAAGCAAGGGGAGGAGCCTAGAATGATACATGTGGTAATGGTTTAGAGTTGGAGACATCAATATGAACTCATATGTACCTTAATATAGATACAGGTGTACAGATGAATGCATATGTATATGTGTGTGTTTGTTCAGTTTCTCAGTTGTGTCCAACTCTTTGCAACCCCATGGACTGTAGCCCACCAGGCTCCTCTGTCTATGGGGATTTTCCAGGCAAGAATACTGGAATGGGTTGCCATTTCCCCCTCCAGGGGATCATCCTGACCCAAGGATTAAACTCTCATTTCCAGTGTCTCCTACATTGCAAGCAGATTCTTTACCACTGAGCCACCAAGGAAGCCCACATATATGTATAGCTTATATATGTGTGTGTGTGTGTATATATATGCATGTATCCACATGGGTTTTCTTACTCTGTCAGAGGATATAGATGTGACAACACTCCAATATCAATAAATACCCTTAGAACAAAGATCTTGGTTTCTAATACCATTTTCCAATAAAAGGAGTCAAGACTCCTTGGACAAATGATTCTAGAACTGAGACAGGAAATGTACAAAGTGAGTCGAGTATCTTCTAGTGAGATAGTAAGAAAGTACTCAAACACACACAAACACAATTTTGGGGGTATGGAAAAAGGGACACAGGAGCAAATGAAAGAACTTTCAATGGCAAAAGCTGGAACACTTTGAGCAACAAAGTACATAAGTGGTATTGAATTATAGCCTGAAGTATAAAATAAGCATCCCTGAGTCCATATTGATATAAACACAATTGGATAAATAATTAAATGCAGCAGAATAGATAAATCTATGCAGAAAAGTCCAAATAATGTATGTAGATACTCTGTCTTCAACTATGTGGATATATTAGGTTGACCACAAAGTTCATTCGAGTTTTTCCATAATGCTGCTTCTGCTAAGTCGCTTCAGTCGTGTTCGACTCTGTGCGACCCCATAGACGGCAGCCCACCAGGCTCATCTGTCCCTGGGATTCTCCAGGCAAGAATACTGGAGTGGATTGTCATTTCCTTCTCCAATGCCTGAAAGTGAAGTTGCTCAGTCGTGTCTGACTCTTCGTGACCCCATGGACCGTAGCCTACCAGGTTCCTCCATCCATGGGATTTTCCAGGCAAGAGTACTGAAGTGGGTTGCCATTGCCTTCTCTGTTTTCCATAATATCATATGGAAAACTTGAATGAACTTTTTGGCCAACTCATTAACTCCCACTCCTTAGGTGTGGGCTGTGCACAGTTGAGTTCCTTTCAAAGGCTACAGTGTGAAAAGAGGGAAAATAGAGTTACTTTTTACTGGTGAAACCTGACAAACAGTATCTCAGTCAGAAGATCAAGGTTAGTATCATCAGTGACAAGTGGTGATGATAGTGTTGGCCCTTGATATGATGTGGGAGAATTTCACTTTATTTCTGTGGTCTTCCTTCCCAGCACTCATCACCCCATACAATCATGAAAAAAAAACATTAGAACAATCCCGACGGAGAGACATTCTATTTGACCAGTACTCCCCCAAACTGTCAAGGTCATCAAAAACAGAGTCTGACAAATGGTCACAGTCAAAAGGAGCGATGTGGTTAAATAACATTCTCAAAGTGACAAAACTGTAGACATGGAAAGCAAACTAGGAGTTGCCAGGGCTGGAGGGGAGCTGGTTGTGAATATAAAGGGGTAACAATAGGGAGGTCTTTGTGGTGCTGGAGCAGTTCTGTATGTTGATCGCAGTCATGCTTGTATGAACCTACACATGATAAGGTGGTATAGGAACATGTGTGACTTTGTTTTGCTACCCCTTTATTTTATTACTCAGGTAAGTTGGTAAAGCAGGAAGTAGAAGTATGCCTGGAAGCCATTGCTCTGCAGCACTGTGTGGTATACTAGACCAGCAGCAGCAACTTGATAAGATTACAAACTCCATCAATATTACCCACTCTCCATAAGCTAAATATATCTTCAACTCAGTTGCCCCTTGGCTAAGTACCAAAATGCCTGCAGCCATTCCAATGCCTTATAATCTGATAGGAAATTGGAGTATAAAGACACAGCAGCTTTAAGTATTTGCAGTTAAAATATCTCCTAGTCAGTGTTACTGACATGCCTGTGTGAACACAAAGCTAGGGCTCCCCCTAGGGCCTTGGAAGGGGCCCATGTTATTGAGGATCCTTAAGGCTTAGCTTCATTTGTTGTTCAGTCACTCAGTCATGTCCGACTCTTTGTGACCCCATGGACTGCAGCACACCATTTCCCTGACTTCACCATCTCCTGGAGTTTGCTCAAACTCATGACCATTCAGTGAGTGATGCCATCCAACCATCTCATCCTCTGTCATCCCCTTCTCTTCCTGCCTTCAATCTTTCTTTGGCTCTCAGCCTTCTTTATGGTCCAGCTCTCACATCCATACATGACTACTGGAAAAACCATAGCTTTGACTATATGGACCTTTGTTGGCAAAGTAATGTCTCTGCTTTTTAATACACTATCTAGGTTTGTCATAGCTTTTCTTCCAAAGAGCAAGCGTCTTTTAATTTCATGGCTGCAATCACCATCTGCAGTAATTTTGGAATCCAAGAAAATAAATTCTCTCACTGTTTTCATTGTTTCCCCATCAATTCACCATGAAGTGATGGAACAAGATGCCATGATCTTAGTTTTTCTCAATGTTGAGTTTTAAACCAGTTTTTTTCCTCTCTCTCTTCTTTCACCTTCATCAAGAGGCTCTTTAGTTCCTCTTTGCTTTCTGCCATAAGTGTGATGTCATCTGCATATCTGAGGTTATTGATATTGACTCCGATATCAATTGGAGGCAATCTTGACTCCAGCTTTTGCTTCATCCAGCCTGGCATTTCACATGATGTACTCTGTATATAAGTTAAATAAGCAGAGTGATGATATATAGCCTTGATGTACTCCTTTCCCAATTTGGAACCAGTCAGTTGTTCCATGTCCGGTTTTAACTGCTGCTTCTTGACCTGCATACAGATTTCTCAGAAGGCAGGTCAGGTGGTCTGGTATTCCCATCTCTTGAAGAATTTCCCACAGTTTGTTGTTATCCACACAGTCAAAGGCTTTAACACAGTCAATGAAGCAGATGTTTTTCTGGAATTCTCTTGCTTTTTCGATGATCCAACGGATGTTGGCCATTTGATCTCTGGTTCCTCTGCATTTTCTAAATCCAGATTGAACATCTGGAAGTTCTTGGTTCACATCCTGTTGAAGCCTAGGTTGGAGAATTTTGAGCATTACTTTGCTAGCGTGAGATGAGTACAATTGTGTGGTAGTTTGAACATTCTTTGGTATTGCCTTTCTTTGGGATTGGAATGAAAACTGACCTTTTCCAGCTTCATTAGCTGCACAGTAAATTGACCTTTTATAGCTTCTTTAGCTGCATAGTAAACCTGCTTTTAATTTCCATGTTATATTGGTATCACTCTTCTATTGATCAGTCATGTATAAGACGATTCACAAACAAAAAAGGGAAGAGATTGTCCATATGATATAGCATTGAAGGAAGAGTCAGATTTTGACCAGAGTGTTAAAAGACTGTTACATCTGAACAGAGGAAGCTATAGTTCAAACCCTTCCCAGTCCAGGGCTCTGAGTTTGTGAGGGGTTCTAAGGGCTATTTCTTCAGGACAAGCTGTTGACCACATAATGGAGAGCCAAAGCAGAATGGGAGTGCTTCAAGTCATGGGGTCTTTGTTAGTTTCATAGATTTCAAAGAGAAATTTGTGATTCTACTATAAGTGAAAATGTAGGGATTGAGCCCTTTGAGCTATGTGGCTTTCCTATGAGTGAAGTGAACTTGCTCACAGACAGTGTCTTAGAATGCAGAACCTCTGGCTGTCTGCAGCCTGGAGTCCAGCCTGTGCGCAGTTTGGAAAAGGCGAATTTCATGTT